>NC_138998.1:47493283-48717348 GCF_964374135.1 Grampus griseus
TTAAGCCAAAAGCTTCAGTGATTTAGGAAGGGAGGGATTGCAGATTATTTAGTCCATAAAAATACTGGAATGTCTAGACTTGAAAATACTTGTGGTGGTTTGCTGTTAGTGAATTTTAGTTTAATATCTTTTCTCGAATTCTCCTTTTCAAAAGAAATTTCTGGGTCCCCAAACAAATGTAGAGCCAAAACATCACTTATAATTAGAATAATTAGAATCACAAAAACAGCCTTTACACATGTTTTTGATCAGTCTAGAATCTCTCTTACCACCTTCTTTATCTGGCCATCGAAATCGTGTTCACCCTTCAAATGTCATCTCAGATTCAGCCTTCTTTCTAATGCTTTCATAATTATAGTAATAATAATTACAAAACAGTAACAACCATTTCTTAAGCGATTACTCTGTGTTAAGCAGTACACTGACTCTTTGCATATGTCATCTTACTTTTCTAAAAAACCCATGACATTTTTAACCTCGTTGTTCAGGTGAAGACACTGATGTTCCTAAAAGTTAAGTGACTTGTTCAAGGTGACCTAGCTAGAATTAGGTTGAACCACATGAACTTGCTGATACTCAACTGTTTTTTAGCCCACAGTGCCCCCCCCCACCCTAAAAAAGCATTTTTACATGGTTCAATCTAAGAAAGGGGGAAGGTAGGATTCAAATTCAGGTCTGACTAATTTCTAATTTCATTTTATTCCCCCCTGGACAGCACAGCCGTCTCTACTATACTAATTACTCCTTCCTCTAGGCTACTGCAGCTTCTCATACCATCTGTCTTGATTCACTTTCCTTACTTGACCTTCAGTTAAAATAATGTACTTTCATCTGTCTTCTCCAGTGAATGTAAACTCCTTAAGGGCTGTGCCTTCGCTTTCTATCCCCAGTGCTTAGCACAGTACTTGGTATATTACAAGTCTTCAATATTTTTCTATTTAAATAAACTAAACGGGTATTCAAGCATTGGTCCGTATTTGTGTGCAGTTGATTTGCTTCTGAGCTTTTCCTTTCTCTCATTTTCTCTTAGTGGAGGTTTTAAAATATTGTCCCCGATTTTTGACACCCTTTCCATCACAGAGGTGGTGTCTGTGTCTCCTTTCCATGAACCTAGGGCAGGCCTGTGACTGCTTCAACCAACAGAGGAGAACAGAAGTGCGTTCCAAGGCTGAACTATAACAGCCCATACAGCATCTGCCCAGGTGTCTTGGAACATTTGCTCTCTGAAAGCTCCCAAGTGGGTGCTCTACCTCAGAATCCAGTGGCCACACTGTGAGAAACGCAATCCACATAGGTTCTCCGCCCAACAGTCGCAGCTGAGATAAGCCTTTGACTTACCCCAGCCCAGGTGCCGGGCAAGTGAGTAAGTCCCCAAATGATTCCAGCCCCCAGCTGTTTGGGTCGCCTCCAGGCATTTGGGTCTTACCAGCTGAGGTCCAGATACTGTGAAGCAGAGACAAGCCATCCCCTCTCCGTCCCACCTGAATTCCTGACCCACACACTCTGTGAACATAATAAAATAATTATTACTCCACACCACTACATTTGGGGTGGTTTGTTGTACAGCAGTAAATAACTAGAGCATTGCCTTCATCTGGCTTGTCAGCTAAGAATAGCTATAGCCTGGTCAGTTCTGAACCCTCCAGCAGTTGGGCTGTAGTAAGGGAGTTCCTTTCCCCCAATAAGCAGGGTCTGGTGGTGGGCGGCTGCTCCCATGTCCAGAATCAAAAGTGTACTTTGTGTCTGTATATTCATATATATATATATATATATATATATATAAAATTATCTGGCTATAGATTTTTTTTTTTTTAGTTATTAAAGCCTGGTCCCACCCGTCCTAAAACAAAATAAAACATCAATCAGAACTTTTAAGATATCAGCACTTCTCATTGCTACTTTATTTACAATAGCCAAGATATGGAAACAACTTAAGTGCCCATCAACAGGTGAAAGGATAAAGAAGATGTGGTATAATATAGTGGAATACTACTCAGCCATGAAGTAAAAAGTTGAAATCTTACCATCTGCGACACCATGGATAGACCTAGAGAGTATTATGCTTACTGAAATAAATCAGATGGAGAAAGACAAATACCACATGATTTCACTCAAATTTAAAATATTAAAAAAACAAACAAAATAAATGAACAAACTAAACCAAACAAAAGCAAAACACTTAGATACAGAGAACAGGGCAGTGGTTACCAGAAGGGATGGGGCAGGAAGAGGGCAAAATGGGTAAAGGGGATCAACTTTATAGTGAGGGATGGAAACTAAATTTTTGGTGGTGAACACACTGTAGTGTATACAGAAGTAGAAGTATAATGTACACAAGAAACTTATGTAATGTTATAAACCTATGTTACCATAATAAAAAATAAATTAAAAAAATTTTTTAACTGGGAAACAGAAAGTGTCCTTCAACTGGATTTTGGCTTTCGGACATGTTTTGGGCATTTGGCTCTCACCCTGTGTCTTGAGTCTGTCTTACTGACCTTCTCTCTGGCCCAGGCCTGAACCCAACCTGGCTGTCTGAGAGCAGTGACCTCCCAACTCATCGGTGCCACTCCCCTTTCTTGGGGCTGGACCTTGCCTCTGCCATCCCTCCTATTGACTCTGATAGGCTAACCTAACCTACGCCAGCCAAGCCACTCACCAGAAGCTGAGCCCTGTTGCTGCCTGGAAGCCCTGGTGCCCATTCTACCTTCTGGTTCAGGACCACTCAAGGACAGATTCCAGTCCAGGCCACCAGCCAAGCTTTGCCTTCGTGGACTTGGTAATTTGGATTCTGGCCCCTTCTTAGAAGGGGATAGCTCTTTCCTCAAGCCCAGCCATTTTACCCAATATGCCCCTTCTCCTTACCAGTTCTTAGGGAACATCAAGGCTAGACCCACCCTGTTCATTGCAATTAGTATTGCTGAGATCTTTGCCTACAGAGACACGCAGGCAGAGTGAGCAATGTCAGGCAGTGGTCACTAGGGGGCAGTTGGCTCTCCAGGCAATCCCAGAGGCAGAGGCATCGAGAACTCCTGGGGCAGTTCTGGCATCCGCCCCATGCATCAAGCTGAGAAGCAAGGAGGGACAGCCACATGCTTTGCTAGGTTAGTCCTGTGCTGTGAGAGGACATTTCTTCTAGTTGTTATGTAAAGCATCCAAGCCTGCTTCCCTGCTCCTTCCAGAGATAAACTGCCTAGTATCTTTCTTTTCTCTTTTTAATTGAAGTGTAGTTGATTTATGTTAGTTTCAGGTATACAGCATAGTAATTTGATATTTTTATGGAATATACTTTATACATACTTATTATAAAATATTGACTATATTCTCTGTGTTGTACATTACATCCTTGTAACTTATTTTTTACCTAGTAATTTGCACCTCTTAACCCTCTTCCCCTATCTTTCACTTACCCCTACCTCTCTCCCCTCTGGTAGCCACTAGTTTGTTCTCTGTATCTGTGAGTCTCTTTCTGTTTTGTTATATTTGTTCATTTGTTTTATTTTTTAGATTCCACATTAAGTGAAAACATATGATATTTGTCTTTCTCTGTCTGACATTTCATTTAGCCTAATACCCTCCAGGTCCATCCATGTGTTCGCAAATGGCAAAATTTCGTTCTTTTTTATGGCTGAGTAATACCTACATCTTCTTTATCCATTCATCTGTTGATAGACACTTAGGTTGTGATTAATATTCAGAAATCTGTTGCAATCCTATATACTAATAATGAACGATCAGAAAGAGAAAACAAGAAAACAATCCCATTCACAATCAAATCAAAAAGAGTAAAATACCTAGGAATAAATTTAACCAAGGAAGTGAAAGCCCTGTACTCTGAAAACTGTAAGACGTTGATGAAGGAAATTGAAGATAATACAAATAAATGGAAAGATATCCCACATTCATGGATTGGAAGAATTAGTATTGTTAATCTGTTCATACTACCCAAGCCAATCTATAGATTTAATACTATCTTTCTATAAAACATTTTTTTGCTTAAATTAGCCAGAGTGGATTATTTTGTCTGGAATTAAGAACATCGAATTCACCATCTTCCAACTTCTTGTGATCTTTGAATCATTCAGAAAATCCTAGAGAGACTTCCCTGGTGGCACAGTAGTTAAGAATCCGCCTGCCAATGCAGGGGACACAGGTTCAATCTTCCTGGTCCAGGAAGATCCCACATGCTGCAGAGCAACTAAGCCCATGGGCCACAACTACTGAAGCCTGCACACCTAGAGCCCGTGTCCGTAACAAGAGAAGCCACCGCGATGAGAAGCCTGCGCACCCCAAAGAAGAATAGCCCCCGCTCACTGCAACTAGAGAAAGTCCGCACAGAGCACCGAAGACCCAACACAGCCAAAAATAAATAAATAAATTTATAAAAGAAAATCCTAGAGCCATAGATTGTTTATTTAATTTTTGTTTGTAGATCCTGACAGAGAGTACTATTAGTATTAAAGATCTACCATGAGCTCTACTGTAGCAGTAAAAAATTAGCAAGTACCATGCAATAATGTTAAAAACGGTGACCAACCAGTTAGATATGACATACTCATATTTACTTTCACTAAAAGCTTTAGTGTTAATATTGATAACGTTAAATAATAAAAGTATCATTATTGATAATGAAAGGCTTTAACTGTTAAAAAACAAATTTATGATTTACTTTAAAATTTCATCTTTGTTTCCCTTCTGACGTTTACATTTAGGGAGAAATGTTTTATAAGGGATATATTTTACAGTAATACACGTATGTAATTTTTGTTTGGGGGGGTTGTTTTGTTTTCTTTTGTTTTTGGCTGCACCATGCAGTTTTCAGGGATCTTAGTTCTCCCACCAGGGTTGCACCCTCGGCAGTGAAAGCACAGAGCCCTAACCATTGGACGGCCAGGGAATTCCCAATTTTTTAATACTTATTTTGGAAGTACATGGCAAGATATTTTTACTGATTAGTATGCATGATAAAAAAATTTGCAAACCGTTGCAGTGAATTTAACGTATTCATTCTTTTGTCTTTTTTTTTTTGCTTTTGCCTTTTGTTTTTGATAAAATTTGTTTTCATTTTTTTTAATTGAAGTATAGTTGATTTACAATGTCGTGTTAGTTTCAGGTGTACAGCAAAGTGATTCAGATTCTTTTTCATTTTAGGTTATTACAAGATATTGAATATAGTTCCCTGTGCTATACAGTAGGTCCTTGTTGTTTATTTTATATATAGTAGTGTATATTTGTTCAACACAAACTCCTAATTTATCCCTCCCCCCACCTCAACGTATTCATTCTTAAAGAGACCTTAAAAAATATCGAATCTAGTAGTTTATGAAATGTTTTGGTGGCAGAAATCTTTCACTGAAGAAAGCCCCAATACCTAAAACAAACAATATTCTTGGGTTTCCCTGGTGGCGCAGTGGTTGAGCGTCCGCCTGCTGATGCAGGGGACGCGGGTTCGTGCCCCGGTCCAGGAAGATCCCACATGCCACGGAGCGGCTGGGCCCGTGAGCCACGGCCGCTGAGCCTGAGCGTCCGGAGCCTGTGCTCCGCAACGGGAGAGGCCACAACAGTGAGAGGCCCACGTACCGCAAAAACAAAAAACAAAAACAAAAAAAACACAATATTCTTGATAGGGTTCCCCATCTGCTCTTTTCCTAAAGGGGTCAGAAAAGCACTATTTGCAGACCATGATATGCTAGACCTCTCTCTTTTTACAGATTCAGAAACTGAGGTCCAGAAAGGAAATGTCTTGGCCAAGATGACTTTTCTATTTGATGACTGAACTGGAGCTCAACCTACATTTCCTGAATCTCTTTTTGGCCAAAAGTCTTTCCACCACATTACATTATTTCATTGAAATGCTAGATTTGAGAGAGTTTCATGACACTTTCTAATTTGTGTTTCTTTTATGGTTCTGAAATGTTGAGATGTTTGCCAGAGTCCTGGGAGTATCTGAGAAGCTAGAGGGAAGTGCTGAAGAGCGTTACCCACCACACAACCCTCACTTGCACTTCCTTGCAAGGCTTATCATATAAAAAACAGTTTTAATAAGTTCACGGTGCATTTTGTTTCTGCTTCTTTTTGCCTGTTGGCTTTAGTCAAAAGAATCTGGATTGGAAACTCAGCCAAACACTTTCAAAGGATCTGATCACAGTCACACTGTCATCAGATAGAAACACAGCATCACCCAAACCTCTGGGTCTCTTGTTCACACATGTGGATTCTAACTAGCAGAGGAATAAGCTGTAGCAACTACAAGCAAATATCTCTGAACTTCACTGAGATTGATAACAATGGTAATAAAATTAGTCTTTTCCATGACGAACACTACCAGTAAGTCAACTGTTAAAAAGGGATAGTTGTAACAGTAACCAATGCATTAGCTCTTGTCAATGAGATTCCTTCTGGCAGTAATATATTCTGGGGGATTAAGTTAAACCAAATGTTTGTAACAATGAAAATGTAGTCATGTTAACAGTTAGGATTGTCATCTTGGTGAATATTTACTGCAGTTACCTTCAGATTTACTCTTTATCTCTCTGGACACTGATCACTTTCATCTCTTTCTGATAAATTCCATTTTAGATTAAAACCAACAGAAAGCATCCTTTCACATTTTAAAAGCCTTGCCATTTATTTTCTTTTAAAATGTTTATGCTTTTTTTTTTCCTTTGAGCTGCTGCTCACCCTGCCACCTGCACAGTGATGGGTTAAGCAGTGAAAGCCCTGATTGAGAAAGTTCTGTAAGTACTTTGGCCACATTTGACTTTACTTGGTGCTCATAACTTTCAGGCCGAGCAATAGGTAAACACTACGTGCACCTTTCCTGATTTCCCTTTGATTTTCACATCTGTTTCCTGCCACTTGGTTACTTCATGGCCGCACAGGTAAGAGGCCCAGTGTTGACTCTGTAACCTAGGCGCTTATCTCTCTGGTTCCTGTGCTTAGAGGGAGCCTGTGAAGAAAGGTCCATCCATACATGACCTCACAGGAAGCTAGCCTTCTGCTGTCTCCTGATGTGACCCTGGGCAACTCCTGGGTGCAGAATTCAACAAGACGAGGAACTAAAGGTGTGTATCACAAAAGCACTTTGTTATTTATAGGACTGTTTCTGAAATTGTTCTGTCATAATATTTTTGTTGATTAGTATTTTATTTATTTATTTATTTATTTTTGGCAGTACGCGGGCGTCTCACTGTCGTGGCCTCTCCCGTTGTGGAGCACAGGCTCCGGACACGCAGGCTCAGCGGCCATGGCTCACGGGCCCAGCTGCTCCGCGGCATGTGGGATCTTCCCGGACCGGGGCACGAACCTGTGTCCCCTGCATCGGCAGGCGGACTCTCAACCACTGCGCCACCAGGAAAGCCCTGTTGATTAGTATTTTTTAAATTCTTTCTATCTCATTAGGCCATAAGTGACACCGTCCTATGTTTTTAATCCGTAAAATGGGTGGAGGAGGGTGATAGGGAATTTGCACTTTGGGTGGCTTTGCTGTTATTTTCTTTTGTCACTTTTGATCATATACACACAGGGTGGCATTTATTCCTCCACTTTGAAAGAGAGGAGAGAGGCCACATGAACCACCTGAGAACACCTGTGACCTGGATGCTTTGAGAGGCCCTCCCAGAGCTGTGCCACGCTGGTGGGCGCGACCTTCACTCTCTCAGGCCACCATACCACAGTGAGCTTGGAGAGCCCAGCGACAAATGTTTGCAACAATGGCAATGCCCTCACGTTAACAGTTGGGATTATTGTCCCAGTTAATATTTCCTGTACTTACATTCAAATTTACCCTTTTGGACACTGTTTGTTCAGGAGAGGAGGAAACCCTTGTTCCTTCCCAGGTCGCTCCAAGGCCACCATACAACCACCAATTGTTCAGTGGCCCACTCCTTCCACTAACCACTTGGTCCCCAAGCGTGAACTGACAGTCCATCTTCCTGTGACACGGTGGTTCTTAACCAGAATTGCGCCTAAATCACCTATGAAGTTCTTTGGGAATTCCAGGGCAGTCCAGTGGTTAGGACTCCGAGGTTCCACTACAGGGGCCTGGGTTCGATCCCTGATCGGGGAACTAAGATCCTGCAAGCCAAGAGTCACGACCAAACAACAAACAAACAAACAAACAAAACAAGTAAATCACCTATGAAGCTCTTTTAGAACTGTTGCTGAAGTTCCAATCCCGAACAACTAAATGAGAACATTTAGAAGTGGGGCATGAACAACCTTATGTGTTAATAGCTCCCCAGATGATCTCCCCTTACTTACTCAAGTACCCTCTTCACAGTAAGTCTTTGACCTCATAGAGATCTTTGATCCATTGGCCAGATTGCTTTTCCACAATTCATCATTTGGTCATGTCCTGGTACCCAGGTTCCCATAGTCCATAATTTTAATTCTGTGCCAACACTCAGTCTCTCCCCATGGTTATACTCCCCCGGTGACGTCACCTAACACCATTAAACTCACTGCCACAGCTACTCCACATCTGGACCAGACCTCCAGAAGATTCCTAGGGAAAAACACGTAACCAACCACGTTGGTTGTTTTTAACTCCATGATCATAAATCCGATTTGGGCACACTGCACAGCTCAAAAACCATTATGTTTTCAGATTTTCAGTTTACCTCACCTACACCTATTCTTTCCCCCAAATCTCCTGGATTCCCTTCCCCTTCCCACCATTCTTGACTGATGACATTGCCTCATAATTCATTGGGAAAATACAGGTATCAGAGGGAATTCTTCATTTTCCTACCGCCAAATCTATAAAACCATCCACATCTATATTCACACTCTTTGCCCTCCCTCTACTGGCTATGGATGAAGTGTCCCTGCTCCTATCAAAGTTCAGGCCTCCCTGTTTGCTCTTGATCTCTCCTCCTCCTGCCTTTTGAGGGACTTCATTCTTTCCTTCAGAGGAATGCATTGCCAGCTTCTTCCCACAGTTTACAAATATGCTTCAGTATCTTGCATCTTAAAACAAATCTTCCTTAACTCCACATTGATCTTGGCTATCACACCACATCTCTGCTTCTCCTCACTTTAAAACTTCTTTAAAAGCGTTCTCTTTAGTGTCTCTCCCCACTTCCTCAATACTCCAGTGAAAACCTGATTATCAAATCCAGCTTCACTTCCAAAACTTTCTGAGGTATCTAAAAGGAACCTCAAACTTAATACATCCACAATTTTTTTCCCTAACTCCACAAAATAATCTGGTCTTTCTCCAGTCTTCCCCTTTCATTCAATGGCAACATCATCCACTCAGTTCAAGCCTTGATTCTTCTCTTTCTCTCAACCCTATGCATAAGTCATCAACGTTTTGTTGGTTGTTCTTCCAAAATACACCTGAATCCATTCACTTCTCTCCATTTCCTACCACTCCAGGCCAATCACCATCACTCTTCACTGGGACTTGGCCAACAGCCTCCGGACGGTCCCCCACTTCCACTCTTACCTCACAACATCCATTTTCTATACAACATATTTGTCTTTTAAAAACATAGATGAGGTCAGGTCAGGTCCAACAGCTTCCTGCTTAGAATAAATTCTTGTTCCTAAGGCCTGTGTGATCCAGTCCTTCCCTCCTCATCAAACCTCATCTCAGATCACTCCTCTCACCCACTCCTACCTTTGCTCCAGCACTGGGGACTCCTGTACATTCCCTCATCACTCTGTACTCCAGAATAATCTCAAAGTCTTCACTTCTTCTGGGTCTGCCTCAAAGGTTTACCTCCTAGAACTTCTGTTGTCCAGCTCCTTCTTAGCTCAGCTCAAAAGTCACTTCCTCTCCCTGAACATTCGTTCTAAAGCAGCCACCATCCAACCCATCACTTTTTATTACATTACTAGGTTTTCTTTCTTCAACAAATGAAGTTATTTCATTCTTCAATAGTCAACAGTTGACATCTCAAGAGTAGGTAGAGCTGCTTTTAAAGATAATCTCCAGGGATTAGTTCAATAAGGAAAAGCCTTTGGGTAAGATAAATTCTGAGGACATCTAAAAACAATATGTCACCTTTAAGGGTAGTACCTAGGTTGCACAGGTAAGTATTATTGGCTTTCTCAAATGGCTTTTGGAGAAGTTAGGAATTTTGTGAGTATAATCACTAATTCAGCTCTAGCTCTAACATCTGGGCTCTTTGACTAAATCACATGGCCCAAAGAATGTTGGAATAATATATTCTGTGTTCCTCTAACTCAACAAAAAGCCACCAACTCAGGGGACTTCTTTCTTCCTTTTGCAAATGTTCAATCTGTCATCATCTATGACTTGGAGTGATTTTAGTGATGCTCTAAGTACTCTGGTCCTTACTTCTCAAAGTGCAAAAGCCCTTCTACGGTTAACTTAAGAGGGGGCTATTTTTCCACTAAACTTTTTAAGAAAAGGACATTAATTTTGCCTCATTCTGAGTGATAACACCACCTGTGCTTTCAGAAATGAACTGGGAGATAGATACCCATTTTGAACTCTTTGATACTCTCCACGAATGAGAAATATACGTGTATAATTCTCCTTTACTGTTGATGGGAGTTAACACATGTCTTATGGAATAAAGCTCTCTTCCTTGCTATAATAATAGCTGGGTTTCAGAGGGTTGTTTTTTTTTTTTTTTTTTTTCCTTTTGACTTCAGAAATTTTGGAATCAGTGTTCGGCCAACAGTAATTACTGCTCATTACAATAATCATCACCATCAGCCTGATCGGTCCCCTGGGGCACAAGTCAGGGACTGAGGAAATGCATTTTTATCTAGGAGGATGATGAATTTTACCTGAGGCCCAGGGCGGCCTCTCAAGGAGCCAGATTTGATGACTGACACTGGCAGCTGTTAATATACTGAATTCCTAAGTCAGAATTATTGTTTTAAGTATTTTCTGAGTGAAACCATATTCAAAGGAATCTGAAATTTCAATCTCATGTTGAAAAGTCTTTGCAGGTCCTGTATATGAAATGGAAACAAGAAAAATGTGGGGGGAAAAATGTTAGAAGCAACATTAAGCAAGGAAGGTAATTTCAGCAGTAACCCATATTACAGAGAAGTGGAGACCAACCTCTGCTTCTCGGTTTGGGGGTTCCCTTTAAAATAACATGCAATAGAATGGCTGGGGAGAAAGGTAAATGCTGGAGTGAGAGCAGACACCATAAGTGGTTTACAGAATAAAACCATAAAATCTCAGGATTGAAATGGACCTGAGACCTGAATGCCATTTTTAAGCATTAGAGTGAACCTTTACTATGTACTAAGCACTAGGTATATTCAGGGTTCAGAAGTAAGGGCCTAGGCTCTATCTTTGAGGATGCAATTCTATCAGGATGGCATTTAGCTACATCCAAATAAAAAATCTATTCACAGTGGCTAAACTAAAGGGTTGTATTCCTCCAAAGTTAGATCCCGAGATGGGCAATTCAGAGTCATCCAGGCTCTAGCTCCAAATATCCCTACCATCACTAACATAGGGCTGGTCATTCAAGGCTGCCAGGTAGCAGCTTTACCTCCAGCCTCATGCCTCCTGCCAGGACGAAGGAAGAAGGATGAAGAGGAGGGAAATAAAGCTGCTTAAATCAAGAAAAAAAAAAGCTTCTCCCGGAAATCTCAGGTTGACATTTGTTTATGTCTCCTGGCCAGAATTGTTCAGCAAGGCCACCCCTACCTGCAAAGTGGTCTGGAAAGACAAGTATTTAAGCTAGGCATATTGCCATTCCAAACAAAACAGGGATTCTGTTGTAAGGAAAAAGAGAGAATGGGGGTTGGTTGGTGATAAGTAGTGCCTGCCATAGACTTAACGAGTATGTTGACAATTACACTATAGTGTGGTTTGTACATAATAAAGTTTTGCAGAACACAGGACTATCTACCCTCTTGTTAGGGGAGATGTTGTGCAGGGCTTCTCTGAGGAAGTAACATTTACACTGAGTTTCAAAGAAAAAATGAAATTATTAGAGTAGACAAAAGCAAAGACTGCGTCAAGAGAGGGACTAAGGGTTATGTGGGCGTGGAAAAGTGATTATTTATCAGAACATTTTCAGTTGCCACTGACAGAAAGGCAACTTGAACCAAAAAGTGCATAGGTAAGGTCTCAGGTATGGCTGGCTCCAGTAGCCCAGATGATGTCACCAAGATTCAATATCTCTTTTTTTCTTCTCTTTGACTCTGCAGGTCAATAAGGAGCTCCAGGCTTATGTCGCATCCTATGAGCAGCCCCAGAAGTTCCAATGAAGTTATGAATATGCATCTCATTGGAAGAACTTGGGACATGTTCTTCCCAAGTTCTTCCCACTCTGACCTATCCCTGTGGACAGGAAAATAAGACATGCTGATTGGACAAGGCTGGGTTCCATGTCCACCTCTGGAGCCCTACCTGAACCACTTGAACTAAGAGTGGGAAAGAAGCTTCTCAAAAGGAAAACTGGGGGCTTCCCTGGTGGCGAGGTGGTTGAGAGTCCGCCTGCCGATGCAGGGGACACGGGTTTATGCCCCGGTCCGGGAAGATCCCACATGCCGCGGAGCGGCTGGGCCTGTGAGCCGTGGCCGCTGAGCCCGCGTCTGGAGCCTGTGCTCCGCAACGGGAGAGGCCACAGCAGTGAGAGGCCCGCATACCGCAAAAAAAAAAAAAAAAAAAAAAAAGGGAAAACTGGGAGTAAATGAAGCAGGCCAAAGTAACAAATGTCTCTTACAGAGAGCAAATTATGTTAGTGATATTTACAAGGTGTAAGGCACAAGACATGAGAGAACAATTGGCTTATTTTGGTGAGGGGCAGGAAAGACTCTGAAATAACACTGTAATTCATGCTTGAGTAGCTGGGTATGACAGCGCTAAGCAAGCTGGTGACTATACATGCATGACCAGGTTGGAGATGGGAGGGGGGCTGAGAAGTTTAGAAGTAATAATAATAATAAACAACTATATTTCCTGGCAAGCCAAGGAAAAGGAGCATTAAGGAGCAGGAAATACGGATCTAACATTTAGAACGGACCACTGGACTGGAGACACTGAGTTTTTACATCTTCAGGCTCATTTTTGTTTACGTGAGCATTTAAAAATATATTTACTTTAATATGCAAAGCACTCTGGTTTTGAAATTTTCCAAACCACATCCTACCTCAGTTGTCTCTATTACATTTTCAGTTCTACAGTGTTTCCTTTCCTCTTCCTCTGAGATAATTAATGCCTTCAAAACACCAAAACAAAGGGTTAAATTAGCCACACTTTGAGATGAGTAGAGATTGGAACCTGCAGCCGTAATGAAAAATAACATTTAAATTTTTGAACCTACAAGAAGCCAATAAGCTGTCTATAAGTCAAGTTTAATTAACGTGTAGCATTTGTCTACTCCAACACTATGAATAAATCTTCAAAGCCAAATTAGTATTTTAAAATACGAGTTGGCCAATACGAGTCAGCATATAAGCAAAAATATTTCCATTCCGCATCAACATAAAGATTTACAAACTTTAAACAACATTTCTAGCACACAGATTTGGTCTTTCTTCCAACTGCAACCATTATAACAGAGATTTAGTGACCCGGTTTCAAAAGAACAAGAAACGTTTTTAAAAATATCTTTTAAATCTACATTAGTTGTATTAATCCCTTAAACTGGAAGTAACTTTATTTTGAAGACACCTCTGGAGGTAAATGTGGTTGTCAGCAGTTCAATAAAACCACCGTTACATATTGATAGAAATATTACTCAAAATGGATAAGAAATCCAATTTTTATATATGTTAATAACAGATTATTCTGAAAGTAGACATGATGAACAAGGTCTGTAATAGACATTGTGAGATGTCTAGCCAATGACCATTCTTCCATTTTCTCTTTTCTTATAGAACCTGGGTTGCTTACAGGTATGTGCTTTTCTTCCCAGGCCTTCTGCACTGGGGGAGGTTGGTCCTGCCTCAGCCCCAGAAGATGAATCTTGATTGGTCTAAAACCATGATGATGGTCCCGTTCCCCTCACAATGATTGATTCAGACATGTGCTTGTGTGATTTGAGGGGAAGTCTGCTGGGAAGCAGCTGGCAAGAGTTTCCTCACTTTTACAAAGAGGCACAAGGGAGAGACCATTTACTCCCTCCTGTAACCACCTTGCTACCAGGAGGTAAGACAGCCCTAAGCCAGCCAACATGCTGAGACCAGCAGAGTGGAAAGACGGAGAGAGCCTCAGTCTGAGACACTGTTGAGCCACTGAAGAAGTCAATCTTGAAGCCACCATACTGGGAGATTTTACGTAAAATAACATTCTCTCCTTTTTTTTCTTAATAATTGGGAGCTGGGTTTTCTGTTACTTCCTGCCAAAGGATCCTGTTATATAATTTTATTGTTTTTTTTAACTAATAAAATATTGAGACGTTAAGAAAAATAATAGCAAAAAGTTACATGATTTAAAAAAAGCAAAATACATTTCACTTCTAGGAACTGACCTTCAGAAACACTCATGTCCCATGCAGAGAGATATATTAAGGTTCAGGGTTGTTCACTGAAGCGTTGTTTGTACTAGCAAAAGAGCGAAAATGTAAATGTCCTTAAATAAGAAAGTGTCTAGGGAATTCCCTGACTGTCCAGTGGTTAGGACTCAGCACTTTCACTGCCGTGGGCCCAGGTTCAATCCCTGGTCGCGGAACTAAGATCCCGTGGCATGGCCAAAAGAAAAAGTGGCTAAATAAAAAAGAATGAAATAATGTCATTTGCAACAACATGAATGGACCTAGAGATTATCGTACTAAGTGAAGTAAGTCAGACACAGAAAGACAAATATCATATGACATCACTTATACATGGAATCTAAAAAAAAATGATACAAATGAATTTATTTACAAAACAGAGATAGACTCACAGACATAGAAAACAAACTTATATAAATCTTATATATCTCTGAATCACTTTGCTATATACCTGAAACTAACACAACATTGTAAATCAACTATACTTCAATTTATATATATTTATTTTTTTGGTGGGAGGACGGGCCACACTGCGTGGCTTGCGGGATCTTAGTTCACTGACCAAGGATTGAACCCAGGCCCTTGTCAGTGAAAGTGCCGAGTCCTAACCACTGGACCACCAGACAATTCCCAATATATACTTCAATTTTTAAAAAGGCAAAATAGATATAAGATATTTACCATAAAAAATAAATAAAAAGGCAATATCCCCCCAATAAATAATGTAAATAAATGGTTAAATTTTTTATAGTATAACATACTGTTGCCTCACTGTTCCACTTCTACTACCCCTCAGTGGGCCCAATCCTCCTGGAAGAACAGATGGCTATCCAAGCAGTAGTTGCCTCAAATGCCACAATCCTGAGCCAGTTTACACAGATCACCAGGAGAGCCACCACTTTCTAGCGCAAGGCCCATCCCTGACTGCAGTGTCCATCATGATGACCAGGTGGACATGGCTTAATATCTTCACTGACTTCGACCAAAGTCTGTTGCTAAGCAAATCCTCCTAAGATCCTAAACCAGTCCTCCTAAGAATATTGCAAACATGCGGGGTCAATTTGACCCTTTTATACATCCTTCAATTTCTTTCCTGTTTCACTCCATTTTTGTCTCAGCAAAACCACCACTACCCAGCTCCACCCTAGATTTTTTCTCCAGATAAAGCTGGCTAGAACAGGGCATGATAGACCTCTAATGTATTTTTACTTCATTCTTATGTGGTTGTTCTTATTATAATAGAGATGGGTACAAATTACCAGCACTGAACCAGGAATGACGCATATATAGTTTGCGTTTACCAAAACCTTAACTCTCTTTGGTCAAACTCTTGCTTTTGTAAATATTTTGAAGTTCCCTTCTCCTTGTTTCCTATTTCAACACAGCATCCTGGTAACATCACATGTCCCCTTGATTTCACTAACTTCACACATTATATTTCTCATAATATATCAGTTAGGGTAGACTAATTGACATGACAAATAGACCAAAGCATGTACTGGCTCCAGCAATAGAATATTTATTCTTGCATCTAAAACAGTCCTGGTAGGGAATTCAGGCTAGTGCCTTGGCTCTCCTACACATGGTAATTCAGGGACCCGAGCTTCTTCCATACTGTGGCTCTGTCATTCTTTAGGGCATTATCATTACCTGCATCCGGCCTGAGGAAAAGGAAAGAGCAAAGAGGAACTTGGGTGGGAGTGTTTTCTCTGCTCAATGTCATCTCTTCAGAAAGGTGGCTACACTCCACAGATCAAATTCTGGATCAACCTCTTGTTTGGTAAACAAAGATATAAAACATCAAATTCATTGTTGCAAATCAAGTGTTCACATCAATGTGTTTTCTGTTCCACATCACATCTAATCAAGGGAAGTAATAATCTGTCTAGAACTGCCTCCTAAGGACTTATTTTACATGTTTAAGAGCACAAACTTCTCAGGATAGATATTTAAGGCCAATAACATAATTGTGAACTTAAACCGCGGATTTTATTTGGACATTCTTCAGTTTGCACAGAGTTAAGTGAAGAGAAGCACATATTACTACCCTAAAACAATTATCCATTTAATTTTCTCTTGGGGGAGGGGGATCAAAAAAGTGATCAACAACAGTTAGGTGGGCCAGAATCATTGTACCTTAAAAAGAAGGAAAATAGAAGGTGTTGCCATAAGAAAACCAGCTGGCTGGTTACCTAACAGGTGGGCATTACCACAGTACTCAAAGGTATGTATGGTCCTTGGCTTTACAGATTCAAAAATTTGACCTCCACAGTGCACCAGAGTTATCAGACTCAGGGAGACTACTTCATGACAATCTAACACACAGGGGACTGATATGTAAATCATATGCAATTTGTTCATTTAAATAAGAAATATGACCATGACACACAAAAGAATGCTCATTTTGGCATGGCCTGTACTTTCCCTGCAGGCAGATAATATTTAAATCATATGATAACCAGAAAGTTGCTTGGTGAGCAGTGAGGAATTTGAACTAAGAGAGCTATTTGTATGATTCAAATATCTGATGGCCCTGTATTTTGATAGTCTAATTCTGTCAATTTCTATTTTTATGTTATTAGTAGGAGGATGCATTTTCAGGATAAAGTCTTACAAGGAACACATACATAGATATGCAGGTATATAGATACCTCTGCCCCTCTCTCTCTCTGCTCTGATTGAAACTCTGGTAGTCTACTCAGAGCCCCACGTACTCAGCTACTCCATAGTCTGGAAGGAGCCAGAAGAGGACCTGGGAGAAGCATTCCGATGAGGGAGCCAGCATTTGCAGAGATGCAGAACCATGAAAGAATGTGGCACATTCTGTGAAGTGCAAGTGGTTCAAGAAGAATGGAATATAGGGGCTTCCCTGGTGGCGCAGTGGTTGAGAGTCCGCCTGTCGATGCAGGGGGTGCGGGTTCGTGCCCTGGTTCCAGGAAGATCCCACATGCCGCGGAGCGGCTGGGCCCGTGAGCCATGGCCGCTGAGTCTGCGCGTCCAGAGCCTGTGCTCCGCAACGGGAGAGGCCACAACAGGGAGAGGCCCGCGTCCCGCAAAAAAAAAAAAAAAAAAGGAATATAGTATCTGTGAGAGGAAAGAAAGAGGAATTAGTAAGGGATCAGGCTGAAGAAATAAGCAAGAGACAAACGAAGGAAAAGGCTTGCACGCCTTGCTGAATTATTAGATCTTATATAGAAAGCTATGGAAAACCTTAAAAGGATTTTCAGCGGGGCCACGCCATGATCAGATTGCAGTTTTGAAATATCACTCTGGTTGAGAAACAGATAATTGGGTTAGTGGGAGGGGCACAATATATGCCAGGAAGATAGTTATAGGCCTGTATCACATGCCACCAGCGCCTCACCCTTGGGACTTCGCTGCACACCGTCAGTCCTCCAACTGCCAGCACTTGCATTTCCACACCTGAGAGCTTTCTCTTGCTGCTGGAGCTCGCTTTGTTGCCCATGGCAGGCTTCGAGGGTCAGAGAATTCATGCTCCTGTCACACCCTCAACCGAGGGTTGAGGTGGGCTGGCACCTAAATCTGGTGCATGTGTTCCGCCCCAGTGGGATTAAGCCCCAGTTACCCGCAGTGGGAGCTGGCTTGATAACAGACCTTTTGGCTGCTTTCTCTTCCTTGTTTCACATCCTGTTCCCCTATCCTGTGTACTTCACCTCTCAGATAAATTACTTGTACTCAAATCTTTATTTTGGTATCTGCTTCTGGGGAAACCCAGACTAAGACAAGGCCACTGTAGGTGAAGGATGACAAGCGTCTGAATCAGGCAGGGAACACAGAGACAAAGGAAGTGGATTAGAGGTGCATTCAAAAGATGTTAAAACTAAATATGGAAGATACCAGGGAATTCCAGGGTGGCCTCCAGGTTTCTGATTTGAGCTCCTGGGGGATGGCAATGCCATTCACTAAGTAAAGGAATAGAGGCGAAGAGAGAGGATCGATGAAAGATGATAGGCTCAGAGTTGAATATGCCAAGTCTGAAGCACCTGAGGAACAGCCTAGTGGAGGTGAGAAGGAGGATGTTGGACGTACCGGTTGGAGCTCAGAAGACTGGCTTGCTATAGAGGTAGATACTTGATATATACAAAAATGGTGAACTTTTACCATTTTTGTGCTCAGTATCTAAATCTCCTTCCAATTTGGGGAAAATATAAAATCAATGGAGGGAGCCCCCCCTGCCCCCACCCCCATCAGAGTAATCAGCAAGGGAGCAGATTTCCTCTCCCAGCCGGGGCACAGTCATGTGACCTAGGCTTGGCCAATCAAATGCCCTGACCCAGGATTTTTACCCATTGAGGGTATGATGCACAGAGCCAAGGGCAGTCTGACTGTTCAGGTGGATGGGGCAGAATTGAGAGTCCAATGTTTCTGGAAGTGATGGCAGCCACAATGAGGTCCTCACTTCTAAAGTTTCTGCCAGGTGACTTTACGGGAGGGAGCGAAGAATGTGTGTTAGTTTACCATCATGGTAGGAACTGCAAGTCAAATTCCATTCTTTGTTTTTTGAAAAAAGATCAATTTTTTTTCTTAAGATGGGAGGAAGGTACACGAATGCTTGTTTTATTTTTTTGGTTGTTTTATTTTAAGCATTCCTAAGTATTTTAAACACGCCTTTGTATATATATTTCACAATAAATGTTTCAAACAAACAGAGAAACATGGTTTTTGAACAGAAGTGGCAATGTAGAAATTACGTTAAAGGGTGAAAAGGATATAACGTCTGGGATTTGCTTTGAAATAAGGAAGAAAAATGAAGATTCACAAAATGTTAATAATTGTTGATTCACAAAATATTGATAACTGTTGAAGCTGAGAGATGGGTATGGTGGTCTCTGGAACATTCTCTTTATATTTTTATATGCTTAAAAATCTGCCTAATTATGAAATGGAAGTATTTTGGACAGTATGATGGGGTCTGGAAGACACATGAGAAGAGGGGAGAGATGAGACAGAAGGGTACCCAGGGCCCACAGAAGCGGAGGAGGAACAACGCTCAGGAATAACAACTCCTCCTTCACGGAGGAGGAACAACTCTCAGGAATAATCCGGGGGAAACCCAATGCCTCACACATTAAAAATGACCAACACTCATGTGTGGATTGATCGCAATCTTGAAACCTGGCAACTGACGAAACTTTGCTGAATCAGAAAGCTAAAGTCTTCAGAATGTCTGAAGACTTGAGTCACCAACCGCCCCCAGTTCATTTCCTAGAAATTCAGACTCCCCAGATCTCAAATTCCCCACTCACCTGAGTGCCCCCGGTGACTCACAGTTTTCTTTGGTAAACTACAGCTATTTCCCCCCTCCTCGGTAGCTGGTGTCACTCTGGATATTATTAACTCTACTTTTCTTCACCCAAAGCTGAGAAAAACTGTTTTCCTCAAATGGACTTCTGATCTTATTTGCCAACCCTGGACCGCCAGGGCTTTAAGATGCCACTTGTTTTCTTGCTCTTTACGCTGTACAGGGCCATGCCCACCACAACTATCCCTAAGAAGAGAAACTTGGAATGCGTTTTCTAAGGGCTGTCTGGAGGGTATTTGAGTGACACCATCCTGGGCCACTAAAAAAGAACCAGCTCCCAGGGGTGAAATGAAATCTCTGCTTTTCCAGGATTCCTCCCCTCCTATGGAGTCTCAAACGTCTGGGACATAATGCATTTCCAGCTTTATTCACCGTTTTATCCTGGTGTCCTAAAGGGAATTTGATCAAAAGAGAATCTCAGAATATAAACCAGCCTCACCTGCAAATTTTATTACGAGTATGTTGTTTGTTTGATTCAGATGGGGGAAGGATGGTGGAAAATCAAGCACTATGGGAAGACGGCGGTCCTCACAGCTCAGCTCCTCCACTGCGGGCTGCTTTCCAGTTGGTGCAACAGGAGATCTGGGGCCTATGTTTGCTTTTCTTGGCATTCACAGAGGTGGTGTCTGTAGCTGAAGACACTAGGGCTGTTGCCAGAAGCCCTGCTGGAGCTAAGACTGTGTGATTCCAGGTTCCAAGATCTCATCTGCTCGCAGAGATGGGGAACATTTTGATCTTGGCAAACGCTCTCATGCCAGCACTCCATGTCCACCCGACTCTTCTCCCTACTTCTCTGACCCCCAGCAGAGCAACGGAGTGACCTCTGGACACACACCACTTATGTGTGTGTCCACACAGCTTGGCAGCCCCGCCGTCTCTGGAATTCCTGTATCTCCCTGGGGAGCTCACCACAGTGGACACAAACACGCTTACAAACTGCTAGTGACATGGCAGCGCATTAACCACAGGTCCCAAGAGGAGAAAGCAGAGTGAGCTGTCCTTCCCTGGTAGCTGCCTCAAGACCCTGCAGACCCCCAAGGTGGATGCTTACTTCAGACACTGAATGTTTCTGCCATGTAGATTAGCACAGCCTCAGCAAAGTTAGAAAAACAAAATACACTCCCTTTATGTGAGCGATGGGATCCCCTTCTGTAGGCTATTCCTGGTCAGTAACATGAGGGTGGTGTTCTCTATCAGTACCTGAGCCAGAGCCCCGGCTGTCATTGTGATCCCTTTGAAACTCTGGATGTGGTCAGTCTATAAAGTCTTCCAACACTCAGGCTCCCCGTTTATCACCCCAGCCTCTGCCTCCCATTTGCACGACCCTCCAGCCCACTTCCTGAAGTGTTACCTCTCTGCCCCACACTGCAGGAGCCCTTCCCATGCTCTCACACCCATGTACCACCCTCTCCCATATTCAAAGGCAGTGGTCCACTCCTCCTGCCTCTCCAGAGGCTCTGAGCTGGTGTTTCTTGACAATCCATAGACAGGAGAGACAAAATCAAGCCCCATATGTTCATTCTCTCTCCCTGTCCTCACCTCCACAGGAACAGCATTTTCAGCTCTTTTATCCCAATCCCTTAGCCTTTTTCCTGGATACAAAACAGATAGGTTACAGTTTGGGGTCAACAGAGTGATTTTAGTTGAGAAACAGGCTCCATTCATCTGATTTAATCTTTTAAAGTAATAGTTATTGAGTCTGGGGGCTTCCCTGGTGGTGCAGTGGTTAAGAATCCACCTGCCAATGCAGGGGACACGGGTACAAGTGCTGGTCCGGGAAGATCCCACATGCTGCGGGGCAACTAAGCCCGTGCGCCACAACTACTGAAACCCACGTACCTAGAGCCTGTGCTCCGCAACAAGAGAAGCCACCACAATGAGAAGCCCACGTGCCGCAAGGAAGAGTAGCCCCCACTCGCCACGACTAGAGAAAGCCTGTGTGCAGCAATGAAGACCCAACACAGCCAAAAATAAATAAATAAAATAAATAAATTTATTTTTAAAAAAACAATAATAATTATTGAGTTTTACTATGTACTAAGTACCTGATAAATACTATCTGATTCAGTCCTTATAACCACCATTTTGCAGATGAAGAAATTGTGGTCCAGAGAGATTCAGTTGCCAAAAGTGATATAACTCTCAAATGGTAGAGCCAGAGTTTGAACTTCAGCATTGTGAGCCCAGAGCCCATGCTTTTAATAACACTGTATATTGTTTCTCAGCCCCCAGAAGCACGCCTCTTTTAAAATTTCTTGTCCTCTCTTTACAGTACCCCTGGCCCAGATCACCACGGTCTACTACTTCAAGGAAAGTTTGCCACCCTGAAATGGAGCAGGACCTTATGGTCCTTCCCCACCATGTCCTCAGTCTGCCTTTTTCTGTGGAAAAACTTTAGCCAAAGAATAAGTTTAATCAGAGAAGTGAGAAAATGCAGAAGCAAAGAAAAGCAGTCAAACAGGACAAAACAATAATAGTCTAGTCAGTAAGCAAGGTCAAGGACCTTTAGTTCCTTCTCAAGGGCTGTAGATAATATTCTGAGCCACGGCCTTTGAGCCGTCTTATAGATACTGAAACCCCCAGCAGGTGGAAGAAGTCAACTACATGGTGACCAGACCATAGCCGTGACATAAGCTGCCACAATTCTAAGAACTGGCCTCAAGGAAATGGGAACAAACTGACCCTGGAAGTGAAGACTAACTCTACTTAAAACAATCAAGATGACGCTGGTCAGACCACTGATGACCAATTTCAAGATGACTGTCAGAGCTGACTGTGCTGTTTCTGCATGTAGCCCCCTCCGTCTGCCTATAAAAGCTCTTGCCCCCTGATCATCAGTGGGGGGTGGGGGGTGGAGGCGGCCTTTAGACAGAAGTTCGCCCTCCCCCTTCCCCCTTCCCCGTTGCAGCATCCAGAATAAAGCAAAGTTTCCTTTCCACCAACCTGGCCTCTTTATTGGCTTCTGAGCAGCCAATAAAGGAAGGGAAGCCGCCAGGGAAGCCCTATAATAGGAATTTTTAAGGGTGGACGAGACTGGGGCTGCATGATTGAGCAGCGCAACAATGCCATCAGGGATCCAAGGACCAAGGTTCTTTCTATCTCCTCACTCTGTAAACCCCATCCAAAGGCTCCCCTCAAGAGTTTAGGGAGGCTGCCAGGAGTAACTGCCACCATAGTCTTGCTGTTGTCCCAGGGCCAGTGAGGGTGGGAACTCTCCTCCAATCATATCTGATTGGATAAATTTAGATCATATTCCCACCCTGGACCAATAACAGGGGAACACACAAAGTAACTGGTTGAAACCCAGATTCCTGAGCCAATCCCTAGCAAAGAGGATCCCTGAGCCAATCCTCCAGCTGTCAGATCTTTCAGAGTCTGCCTCAGCTTTCTAGGGGAGTTCATGCTCTTTTCCACTTGGCCCAAAGCCAATGACTAAGTAAGATGGTCCTTCAGGCCCAGCCATTCCCATTAAACACAGGGCTTCTCGGGGCTTCCCTGGTGGCACAGTGGTTGAGAGTCCGCCTGCCGATGCAGGGGACACGTGTTCGTGCCCCGGTCCAGGAAGATCCCACATGCCGTGGAGCGACTGGGCCCGTGAGCCATGGCTGCTGAGCCTGCGCGTCCGGAGCCTGTGCTCCGCAACGGGAGAGGCCACAACAGTGAGAGGCACGCATACCGCAAAAATAAATAAATTAAATTAAATTAAATTTAAAAACACAGGGCTTCTCTAATGGGCACCCCTTGTCCTGGAGCTCCGGGTCAGGAAGACAAAGGGTTCGTCAGGTCTGTGTCATGATCTGATGGCTCTCTCTGGCCATTCCTTCTCTCCTCTTTCTCCATTCACTGGTGTTAACTCCTCAATAAGCCTTTTGTACTCCTCACTCCATTTCAGCACCTGCTCTCCAGAGAACCCTCCCTGCAAAAGTACCCTGATAGCTAGCTGTGACTCTGTCTACATCTTCTGTCTCGACTCTACCCACGTATCTTGCATCTCTAGGAAACTTGTCCTTCATCATCTACACTCCACTGCTCCTGCTAAGACTGCTTTTTATCCACCTATGACCTTCAGTCCTTTGAGCCTCCCCTATTCTTAGTCCACCAGCCGCCATCTAGTTTCCCTTTCCTCACACCTCAGCCTGGACCCCATCTTAACCATGACTTTGCTAGCACCTGACTTCTCCCCACCCTTAGGCCAATTCCCAACCCTGGGAAAGCTACAGTAAAATGTCCTTTCTTCCCTTCTGCTATGAGTCTACTGAAACCGGGTTTAATGACTTAATGACAAATCCACACTATCTAACTTTAAACGGGCCCTCAGTGCTGCTCAATGATTATTTTACTAATCTCTACAGACTCCCACTGCATTGATGCCAAATGTTTTCCTCTCCATTTACTTCCTAATGTCCTTTCCTCCTAATTTCTCCTTGCACCCTGAGGATGAATTGTTAACCCTTTTCTTTTCATGTTGATCCAGTTTGTAGTCCCCAAACTTCCCCTTACAGTGGGTACCCATTGCTTTTACCTGCCCCCAAGATCCAGTACACCCAAATCTTCCTTGAAGGAACAGTCCCTCTCCCATCCCCAGTCCTTGCAGCTCTAGTGGCCGGCTCCCATCTCCTCCAAAGTTGGCAACGTGACTCAGGCCTGACTGCCCAGGACATAGTAAACAAATCAAGGATGGGCACGGGAACCATGCCAGACCAATGAAACCCTTGTCAGATTTATTTAGGGGAAATAACTTTCTTCTGCTTTGGGAATTGCTAATCTGTAGAGAAACAAGCCCAGTACTGTAAACCCCCATCTTTCCCCAGAAGGGAAGAGCCTACCAAAGAAAAAGCCAGAGGAAAGATCTGGTCCTGATGGCAACCTAGAGCTCCTCAATCCACCTATCTTGAAGTCATCATACCACAGGATGTTTCAATTATATGAGCCAATAAATTCTCTTTTTTATTTAAGCCAGTTTGAATCACATTTCTGTACTTGCCATCAAGGATCTTGACCTTTAGCATGCTCTCAATCTTCAGATTTATTTATATCTTTGCCTGTTCTGCCTTTATCTATTTCTGACAGAGGTACCATTCTCGCTGGTATGGTTTTCTTGCTATGCCTTATTTTACGTTGGGACCTTTTTTAATCTGTTTCTCTTTCTCCATTGACTTCTCCTCCATTGCCCATATCCATAACTGGTATTGGCTAAATAAATATTATCAAACTATTTCAAAAGTATAGTCTTTGATGAGAACAGACAGAAGGAATTTCTGAAAGTATAAGAACATGGCTCTTTGAGATTGACCTGTTCTGGAGTAGGCGGGGGAGGGTCATTTCAAAGGAGGGAGGGAGAGGGCTTCCCTGGTGGCGCAGTGGTTGAGAATCCGCCTGCCGATGCAGGGGACACGGGTTCGTGACCTGGTTCCAGGAAGATCCCACATGCCGCGGAGTGGCTGGGCCCATGAGCCACGGCCGCTGAGCCTGCGCATCTGGAGCCTGTGCTCCGCAACAGGAGAGGCCACAACAGTGAGAGGCCTGCGTACCGCAAAGATATCCCAGTACTACAGATTTAATCTGTGATTTTCTTTTTGTGAGTGAGGTTAAGCAACTTAAGTTGAAGGGAAATTTAAATTTCTTTTTCTATGAACTGTCTATTCTTGTTCTTTACCTATTTTTCTGCTAAGTTGTTGGACTTCTCTCAATTTCTATAAGTTCTTCCAGAATTTAGCTTTTTTCTGTGTTCTGAGCGGGAAATACTTTCACTGTCTTTTTTTTTTTTTTTTTTTTACTTTCACTGTCTTTTGACTTCTTATGTTGTTTGTGCTACAAAGTCATGTTTTACATATGTAGTTTATATAAGTAGTTGAATTTGTCACATCTTTCCTTTTATGGGCTCTGAATTTTGAATCATAGAAAGGCTTTCCCCATTCAGTGTTTATAAAGGAACCCATCATGTTTTTCCTTGTACTAGCATAATTTTTTACATTTAAATCATTGATCCGCTTAGAGTTTACCCTATTATATGTTTAAGGTATTAATCCAGCATCATCTTTTTCAAGTGTCTTCCAGATCAATAATTGTTCAATCATCAGGAAAACTGAGGAGTAAAAGTCACCAGAAACCAAGGTCAAAGAGAAAAAAGCTATCCTAAAATGCTTAATTGCAGGTTTTCTCGAGGCTGTGATAATGGGAAGTAACACAACTTAATTATCCGGCCAGGTATGCAATGCCAACTGCCAGACACCTTTAATGAGCTGAACTTGAAGAACATTGAAACTATGTAGACTGTGGTGAGAGTATGAGGATAAATCATTGATCTCAGAGTAATAACTTGTGTACTTCTTATGCTTGAGTTGATGAAGCATCCCCTTCTCAACAAATGCTACAAAACTTCAAAGTCTTAATCTACTCATTTTTTTCCTTTTAAATTCAATTATTTATAAAAGTCCTTAAAGTACTCTGGGCTTCAAATTTACATACAGTAAAATTCACTGTTTTTGGTGTACAGTCTATAGGGAATGGAGTATGCCTACCTACCTACCCTTTAATCATCCATTTAGAGTTAATATTAGCACTTTAAGTAAAATGTAGAAGACGCCTTACAATTACCTAAGTCTCTTTAGCTTTCCCCCTTTTTGTGTTGTAGTCGCCATTTATGATATCTACATACATTGAAACCTCCACTAATCTTATATTTTTGCTGTCAATAGTCATATATATTTTAAAGAGTTTATGAGGGAAAACTATGCTATTACATTTACCCAAACGTGTTTGGTCTTCCTTCATTCCCAGTGTTTCAATTTTCCCTCTTGAATCATTTCCCTTTAGCTTGAAGAACTTCCTTTATCATTTCTTTTAGAGAAGGTCTGCTGGCAATGAATTTTCTTAGTTTTCTTCCTCTGAGAATATCTTTATTTCCCCATCACTCCTGAAGGATATTTTCACTAGATGTACAATTCTCGGTTAACAAACTCTTTTCTTTAAGCACTTTAAAGATGTTTTTCCACTGTCTTCTAGGCTCTGTGTAATGTGTTATTTTTTCTGGCTGCTTTCAAGGTTTTTTTTCTTTACCTCTGGTTTTCAGCAGTTTGATTATAATGTGTCTGGTGTGGTTTTCTTCGAGTTTATTTTGTAACCTTATGTGTTTCACTAAATTGGAAAGTTTTCAGCCATTATTTCTCAAATATTTTTTCTGCACCAATCTCCTTCCTTCTCGCTCTGGGACTGCAATGACATACATATTATATCTTAAAATATTTTCCCATAGGTACTGATGATCTCATTTTTTTTTAATCTTTTCTCTCTTAGTTTTTTACATTGGGTGATTTCTATTGGTCAGTCTTCAGATTCACTGACTCCTTTCTCCATCATCTCAGTTCTGCCATGGAGCCCATCCAGTGAATTTTTGTTTTTTCATTCGTATTTTTCAGCTCTGAAATCTCAGTGTGGCACTTTTGTTTATAGTTTCTACTTCTCTCCTCGAATTTTCTACCTTTCATTCATTTCAAATGTGTTCAATTTCACTTCATGGAGAAGGATTATATATAATCACTGCTTTAAAGTCTAATAATCCCAACTTCTGGGTCATCTCTTGGTTGGAATCTGTTGATTGTATTTTCACTAGGGAATTGGTCATGTTTTCCTGCTCGTTTGTATTTGAGTAATTTTGGATGGTATTCTAAATATGTATTATATTTGGAAACTCCAGATCCTATTAAAACCCTCTGTAGAATGTTGACTTTTTAAAATTTTGACAGTCAAATAACATGGTTAGATTCAGACTATGAGTTCTGTCTCTCCTTCAGTCAATTAGTTTCAATGTCAATTCTATTCTCAAATCTTTCACTGTGCTGCTTTGTTCTCTACCACACATGAGCTTCTCAGGGATTAGTCTCTGAATTGTTTAGTAATTTATGTCATAGATCACTTTTCAATACCTTTGTTATGCAGCTTTGGACTTTTTTTGTGCATACAAATCTTAGGCTTGACACATGAGATTCCAATACGGTATTTCCTTCCATCAAGTCTAAGAACTATATGGGTGTTATCATACAGTCATAAAGTATATATTTTTTTCCATTACTGTACCTTATGCCATACCAGGTCAACTTAATAGTGATTTATATTTGAATCACAAAACTACTAAAATTAATTTTCTGCTCACTGTTGTTAAAATAATTTTGTTTTAAAATTTTGTTTGTTTTCCTTAATACCAGAAGCCAATACAGATGAAGGGCATTCTTCCCCATTTTAGTCTGATTTCAAGCCAATTTTCCCTCTTAGCCTCAATTTAGCTCACTTTTGCAAAGAGTCTTCTTGCCATTCCATCTCCTCTGAGGACAGCAGATGGATCTGTCTTTGATTCTTTCATTCACCAAGCATTTATCAAGTGCCTGTCATGTGCTAGATACTGTTCTAGACACTGTTCAATTAAAAAAATAACTACTGACACTGGACTGAATATGTTACCAGAGAAATTATTCCTCTGGAATTTTTAAGATAATCGATTTATCTATTCAAGATTGTTAACTAGAGGATGGCTTAAGGTGGGGAATGGACGTCTCTTCTCAGTGTTCTGAGTTCAGTGAACTCTCAAGACTGAAATAAGAGGGAGACACCATCAAACAAACCTAAAGCATCTCTAAGAGAAACCGAATTGTTTATAAGCTAGTGTCTCTCAAATTTTAGTGCTTACCTACCGCTGCAATTATACATGTTCCTACTTCTCATACTTCTCCCCAGGGCCCCACAAGTTTTGAAGGGAGAATAAAAGCTATGAACTCTGAGAAGTACTACAAGCTAATGGCCACGGTCCAAATATCCCACCTTGTTGTCTTTGGGGGAAATGCTTCATATTCAGATTGTTCCCATCTTTCCCACACTGGTAAAGACAATGGGAAAAATATATAGTGAGCTAACTGGGTTGGAAAAGAATTTTATTGTTCTATGGACTAATCCCCAGTAAGTGTGATTAGCATAAACATTTTTCACATCAAGTAGAATGATGCTTCACTAATGAGATGAGCATAATACACATCTGATAAAATACCAACTGCTTTTTATAAATACATAATAAAAGGGATGTAAGGAGGGAATATAATTAGCTTGCATGATTCAGCATGGATTTATTCCCACTTACTCTTTATGTGATCTTGGGTAAATTATTTAACCTCTCCAAGTCCCTCTTTTCTCAACTATAAAATTCAGAAAACAATAGCTGTTATGGTTTGTTGGAATTCAATGCCTAACACAGTAGATAATTAACATTAGGTGAGTATGAATCCGAAGTCAGTAAAACTTCTGGAAGAAAATATATGCATTTCTCTGAAAAGTGTCCTTGGGAGAATTTATCCCAACAACTTATGTATCTTATAAATTGAATAAAGTAGAAGAATTTCTTAAACATTATCATCTAGGGCAGAAGAACAAACCTTCCCTTTTAATAAATGTATCCTTACTTCGATATCCAATTCAATTAGATTAGCCTGGATGTATTTGGAAGGGACCTGACTACAATAATGCATAAAATTTTGTCTAATAGCTGGCCATGAGCTTTTGCTGACACTTAATGAAATCTGTTTAATTACTCTAGCCGCCCCTATATTGGCTGCTGTGCTGGGGTCATTGGAGAACTCGACCCTATAGTACTTGGGATACAAGAACATCTTCTGCTGATTGAAGCCTGTACCCTGTGGAAATGTTTTAATGTGATCCTTGAAGCATGTCCTAAGAAATGCTGTCAACACATATTCTTCTTTGTCAGGCCTTTATTTGGTCAGGAATACTCAAGAGCTCTGTCTTTCTGCCTGTGGTTTACCACATTGTCTCCATTTGCTTTCAAATATGGTTTAGCTGTGTTCAATGAAGCAGAGGTAGCCGAATTAGAAAGACATCATCAACACTGCTCCTCCAGAGAAAATTTCTCATCAGATAAATCACTAAACCAGTTACCAGGTTTTTTTGTTTTGTTTTAGCCACCATGTTTTGATGCACAGAAGCCACATCCTTGCACCCTATTCATTCACTTGCAGATAAACACATTCTCAACATGGTGAGTCAAGGGACATGCCCAACAGACCATGAGGAAAGCTGGGGTTGATCACAAATCCCCAGTACAAAGAATTTCAAAAGAAGGAGGAAGAGGCAGCAATAAAAGACAACTTATTTGTAACTCATACTATCACAAGTGATTTTTTAAATAACAAATAAAAGTTCTTTGGCAACTACTGCTTAATATAAACCGAAAGGTATGGCATAATCCTTAAAAATCTATAGCTGCTTAGATAAACATTGTTGTATAGTATGAATTGAGACATTAGGGTGAAGAGGTATTGACAAACATAAGAATCTGCCATATCCAAAGGTGTGTTGTTGTTTTTATTTGTTTTTAATGAATAGGAATTTCCAAGGAATAAGAAATTGCTTTAACTGTGATCATCTGACCAATTAAAAATCATAATGTCATGGGTTTTTCATTAGCCCTGAGAATGGGGAATGTCCCAGTGCATAGTGCTGCCCCAAACAGCTGGTATTTAGAGTGAAAGTAGGGCTTGCATTTCTTTGAATAAGGGGTAGATTTCTTAGAAATGTGGTAATTGGAGAAAATCTTGATTTCGTTAAAATTATTCTAGTTTTACAGTCTATATTAATCCAAAGAAAAACTTGAGAACCACTAACTTAACACATTTTAACCCACCTGGAGTAAACTGGAATGCCTGTACTGCATTTACAATCAATTTTAGGCATTGATTAGTCCTTCCATATTAGGGAAGGATACTGTTAGAATTGGAAATGTCCCTCCAAATCACAGACTGTTACAAGGGAATGAAACTCCTCAACTTGATAAATAAGAGCCGTGTTGGCCTTTCCCTTTTATTCTTCTTCAGCCACCAATGGCTATATGGGGCAGGATAGTCCTTCCCCCCAAAAGTTCAGAACAGTTAAAGAATGATGGACCCACATAAAAGAACACTCGGACATTGAACTTGAGAGAGGTGAAAAGATATTTCTGGACCAAAAAAAAAAAGTCACAGCAAAAATCCATAAAACACCTAGAACACCTAGAAATAAGCATAACAAATGTTCAAGACCCCTGTAAACACAACAATAAAGCTAACAAACAAAAAATTAAGTTTTAAAACCTAAGACAGACCTTATTCCTAGAGAGGAAAAAGCAATTCTGAAAATTTTTCAAGTGATAAACTAATCTATATGTTCATTCAGAACTCAAAACTGTTAATTGTGGTTACCTCCAAGGAGTGAGGCTGGGGAAAATATTTGCAATACGTATGATAGACAAATCTCCTGAATAGTATTGATAAGAAAAAGATAATAATAACTCCATAGGAAAATATGGACAAAATATGTGATAGATAGGTCATAGAGGAGGAAATACAAGTTGGTCTTAAATATATAAAAAGAAGCTTAGCCTCATTCACAGTAAGAAAATATAAAATAATACACATCTAAGATACCATTTTTAAATTACCAAATTGCCAAAAAACAAAGTTTGCTAGCACCCTTTTGGCATGGCTGTAGGGAAATAGAAACTCTTGTACATTAGTTGAATATTATGACATTGCTTGTATATTATAAATTAGTTACATTTCTATGGAGGGCAATTGCATAATATCTATTAAAATTATAAATGCATGTATTCTTTGATCCAACAATGCCACTTTCTACAGATATACTCACATACATGCAAAATGACACAAAGTTAATAGCCGAAACACTGTTTAAAAGGGTAAAAGATTGAAAACAGCCAAATATTCTTTGATTGGGGACTGCGTAAATAATGTATGGTGGATCTATACAACTGAATATTATTCAACTGAAAAGAAAAGGAAAAAAATCTTTATGTACATGCTGACATGGAAAAAGTTCCATGACATATTATTAAGTAAAGAAAGCAAAGTACATGAGAGTGTTTAAATATGCAAATATTTAGGTGTAAGAGGGAGAAATATGAATATATATTCAAACGCATAAGAATATAACAATGGTTACTTGGAAAATAAGGTATTGGTTGCAGGAAATACAAGGGAAGACCAGAGGTGAGAAGAATTTTCGCTATATACCTTTTCTTAACTTTAGATTTTTGAACAATACGAATGCATTACCTACTGAGAAAATTTAAACTAAATTTTAATTGAACACTTTTTCTTTATGAATTATTTGGAAATAAACCTTTTTATACCATGAAGTGACTTTGTAAATGTATTTATGACAATCCCTATTTTTTTAGGAGAACCATATTAAAGGCCATTATATTTCATTTAAAAATGGTAATTGCTTTCTCATACTTAATTTTAACATAAAGTTTATCACATTACTGTAATTTGGCAAACAAAAACTTTCCCAATATCTTGAATATACCAATCCCTCTTGATATTGAGGCAGGTACAGGAAGATAAAGGGGAAAATAGATTTTATATTATATTGTGTATACATACACAACACATATTTATAAAGAAATGGAGGTTAATTTTTAGACAGTATTGCACTATCTCAATCCCTTATCATTGGTTTAAACTCGTCACAAGGCCAACATATCCCACAACAAATTGATTCTTGTTCACATACAAAGAAGTAGTGTGCGTTTAAATAACGCTGTATTTACTGACTAGGGGAAAAAAAAAAAACAGCACATTGAAGTCAATGGACTTCTGACCTTGAAGAAATGTAATGAACTTGTGTATAGAGAAAAGTTCCATGGTGCCTAGTGGTGAAGGGCACAGGATTTTGGAGTAAGACCCATCTAGATTGAATCCACTGCCTATGTGACCTTGGGTGAGTTACTTCAAAGGGGACTGTTTCCTATCACACAGGTTCCTCATAGGGTTTTTATTAAATAAAATAATGCATATAAATAGGTTAGCATAGAAACCTACTTAAACTCTATCTTCATCATGAACTCTGTTCTTTAAATGTCTCCACATTCCTTCCTATGCTTGCAGAGAAAAAAGAACACAAGACAGGTAGAAAAATGGAGAAATCAGTGGCCTCTCTGATCCAATTTGTGGGGTTTAAAATGGTTCTCCTATTCAGACACATCTCACCGAAGGGGCCCACAAGTAGTCTGAGAAGTCAGCCAATTCCTCAAGTTAATCCCTCGCGAACATGCAAATATCTCTAGAAGGGGAATAATCCTATAACTATTAATATTTAGCATAGCACATTAAACAAATATTACTTTAATAGCTAATATCAGAAGACATCTTCGAGAATAGTCTCTGACGAAATACAGAGTCCTGATGTGTCATTTCGGCTGTGGAATGAGTCTTTGGGGCACAGCTTGAATGAGGCAGGAATAAGACCAAGGAGCAAAACCGTTCTGCATAAGAACAGACAGGAATTTGTGGGGTTTGGAAGCACGCATAAGTCAAAGAAAAAGAGCAGACTTTGAAGTAGGGAGAAAGGGAACTCTGGGTCCTCCTCCTAGCCCAGAAGACTGCGACTGCCCAGAGGCAGCATGGTCAAAGGCTTTTGAGAACAGAAATATCTGAAATTTAATTGTTTTGCATGGCTTCATGGCCCCAAACCTTTCATAACATCTCAGGCACAACCCTGAGTTGTCAGGACTTTCAGCAGAAGGATTTGAGTGCTATCCAGGAAGAAGACATATGGAAAAGCAGGCAGCAAATACAGAGAGTAGGATAAATGTACTGTGGAGAAGATTTCCGGAAGTGGAAAGCAAAAATCAAAGGGCCTTGGTCTGGAACATAGCTCCCCCGCACCCCTCACTGCCCCAAGAATCCTCAGACATGGTGGGAATGGGGGTGGGGCTCAGGGATGCCTCCTTTCCCTCCACATGTGGGGTTAGGGGCTGAGTCCATTTCATTAAGTCTCGAAGGATGGAGTGACCCAGCTGCATGTCGGTTGCACTAGCTCTTTTTCCTTCCTGCTCTCTAACAGCTGGGGAAAAGCTAAAAGCAGAACCCAGAGGGTCTAGAAACCAGGACTGACAGGAGAAGGGCAGCACAATTCGAGGTTAGAGGAGAAAGCTTGGGAGGGATAATAAGTAAAGGGCATCAAATGGGGACACCTCAACAGGAGATAGTTGCTCTGAATAGAGAGGGCTCCTGTGGCTTGAGTAAGCCCTGCACAGATTACAAATTAACGTTTCAAATATTATTCACCTAAAGTTAAATTTGGTGTGTGCTATGTGGGTAAGCGACCAAATACCAGATTACTGTGATAAATTACTGAGAGAAAACTACTAAATCTGTAACATGGCAAATACAATGGGAAAAAACCTGGATCAAAAAACAAACAAACAAACATGAAAATGGTACTTTTTCTTCCCAGCTGTCTATTTAAAAGAGTTAAATTAAGCCATGAAACGATCATATCAGCCTTAATTCTTTCTGTTATTAATTGAACACCTTCTTGGAAATAGGCAGATAAAAGTCCCACCTTGGAGAATTTGAGATAAGAGTGAATGGAAAAGAAGTGAAATTAACAGGCTTTCCCAGTTCACACTCATAACCATCATGCTTTGTTTGTTCAAAGCTGCCTACAAATGCATATTAAATCAAACCTTTAATGTATTCTGACGTGGGGGAGCTTACACTCCTAAGGCCTGTTCTTAGGTTCACACTTTTCTTTGTACATAGTAGGGGCCATAAAACCAAGTGAACAGCAAAAGGCTATTGTGAAATAAGATAGATGAGAGTTCTTTGTGTTATAAGGAAATTCAAGCTGCTTCCTGTGATGAAAACAACACAGATACACATATACAGTGTAGACAGTCCTCAGCTAAATATAGTAGATCCTATAATGCATTAGTTTACAGGCATATTAATATGATAAAAGAAATGATGAAATTTAGGTTTTTGCCTGAAGGAAGACTTGTCATAAATAATAAAACTGGCCAGATGTCCTGTGATCCTAAAAATAAGTAGGCTTCTGCTGTGAAACCCATCACTTCACAGGAAATAAAGTGAGAAGCACAGCGGCACTCTATGGAAAAGATCCACCAAGAAATAGCCAAGATGATTTCCTTCATTTGACCATAAACCCATCAAAACTTCATGGAATGTGGTCACTTTATTTATGCAGGAACTGTGTTCAGTTAACCACACATGCCATAACTTTCTTAAATAATGAGAGAGACAGACAACCATGGGACCTGTTCTCTAATAGGAATTCAAGTATCAATGTAAATCTCCAGAATCCTAAGGAATTTTCTACTGAAATCAACAGTCACCGACACAGACTGACTTAGAAATAGATTATATCTTATGCTTCCTTGCCTCCTCAAAACATTTATTCTTAAAATCTAGCTACTTAAAGCGAACCATTTTAAAAAAAGAATCTAAAAGTACTATAATCAGCTATATTGCTTCTGAGAGGCTGATCGTCAATCATAGGAACAAGGAAGTCATTTTTTTAAATGAAAATTGGCCCAATATTAATGTGGGCCATAAAAACATTTGAAGCCTTGATCAGTATGATGTCATGGAAGCTAGGCCTATTTGACACCAGGTATGCACCAACTTTTGTTTTCTTTGTATGTTGTATACGGCTTGATGGTTGGTGGTGGTAGACCCTTGCCATGCTTCCCAACAGTCCTGTCTGAAAACAGCTGTCTTCCCAACCACAGTCCTCCAAAGAGCAAATTCTCAATGGAACTATTTTGACAAAAGGCCAACTTATTTTAAACTACAAAACAAAAAGTTATAGGGAATTCCCTGGCGGTCCAGTGGTTAGGACTCCGCACTTCCACTGCAGGGGGCACAGGTTCAATCCCTGGCTGAGGAACTAAGATCCCATATGCCACATGGCACGGCCAAAAAAAAAAAAAAACCCATAAAGTTATAACCAATAAGCAATCAAATTAGTACCAAATGTTACTTATCAAAGATAGACTTTAATGCAGATAACACTCATTATGGAAATTCCTAAAGTAAAAGCTAGAGAGTATGCCAACGTGTTTCTCTCATCACAGTGCACAGCACTATAACATTAGCATTTCCAAAGGCATAGATGATGTTAGATTCTAGGGAGGATACAACTGCATATTATCTCTGTCTTTAAGAAAGCTTGTCTAGGGTCTTCTCTGGTGGCCCAGTGGTTAACACTCGGCGCTCCCAGTGCAGGGGGCCCCGGGTTCCATCCCTGGTCAGGGAACTAGATCCTGCATGCCGCAAGATCCAGAGTGCGGCATATCCCGACTGCAGCAGATCCCACGTGTGACAGATCCCGCATGCTGCAACTAAGACCTGGCACAACCAGATGAACAAACAGATATTACACAAAAAAGAAAGCAAGCTTGTCTATTGCTTGTCACAGAGGTAAAACTGTGGAACCTATAAAACAGCTATTCTGTTAGGCCATCAGTTGTCATTTTTGAAATTTTTGAAGCTGTGGGGCCATTTCTTCAAATCAATTTTAGAAATCCACTTTACAAGAAATGCGTTGGTTGAGAGGATCAGAGGAGGGTCAGATCTAAAGGAAACCTCTCCAAAATCCTGGTCTCAATCCCCCAACCCGCTTTCTTCCTGGAGAAGGAACATGTAAGTGTGGGCCTTGGGTACAAAACTGGCATTTTTTAATTTCTTTATTTCTTACTTTATTCCTCAAAAATATAAATGTATGAAGTTTAAAATTTTCTAGGCAAACCACACGTTGAAATTTTAAAAAATAAGCAAAAAACCTTCATGGGTATGTAACAAGATCTGAGCATAAATTTTAACAGAACTAGCTAAAAACTGTTAGCTTAACCTCTCTAATTCTCGCCTCAGACTGTCTACCTCTCCGTTCTCTTTGTTCACTGCATCCAGCAGCCTTTTCTTGGAGCCGCCTGCCTTTCTACCCTGGAGTCAAAGAAGGCATAGTTTTCATCTACTCATATACTTTTGTACCCCTTCAACCAAAATTTTAAAAGTAAGATTATACTGACATGCAAACTGTTTCTGTCTTCAGTTTTACAATTTTAAATAGACTGATTTCACTCTACAGGGTGGGAGGGAAAAAAAATCTAAGTCTGTAGTCATTACTGTGATTGAGGTTTTTGCTACAGGTGAACAGATGTTGCCATCTACTGTTGAGAAAAAATAAAATGGTTAAGCCAAAAGCTTTCAGCCTTAAGGTTTTGACAGATCATAAATTTAAAACAGAAAAAAAAAAAAAAATGGTTTTGGGACTCCCCTGGTGGCGCAGTGGTTAAGAATCCGCCTGCCAATACAGGGAACCCGGATTCGAGCCCTGGTCCAGGAAGATCCCACATGTTGCGGAGCAACTAAGCCCGTGCGCCAAAACTGCTGAGCCTGTGCTCTAGAGCCCGTGAGCCACAACTACTGAAGCCTGCATGCCTAGAGCCCGTGCTCTGCAACAAGAGAAGCCACCGCAATAAGCCCGCGCACCGCAATGAAGAGTAGCTCCCGCTCGCCACAACTAGAGAAAGCCCGCGTGTAGCAATGAAGACCCAACGCAGCCAAAAATAAATAAATAAATTTATTTTTTTAAAAAATGGTTTTATGAAAGTAGGATTTAGTATTCATAAGTAGTTTGAAAACTAAAGAGGATAGAAAATATAACAAACAAAACTTTCTTTCCTAAAATCAGAAAAATTGTTAGGTGCAATTATTCCTAATTTGATTAAAAGTTGAAAGCAAATCATTGCTTTATCGGTTTCTATTTGGCTCACCATTTTAGATACTACAGTGAAGAAGAAATATAAATAAATCATCCCTTTTTAATTATCTTACTTCATTTCAAAATTTAACTTAAGGTATATATTAACTTATTTTCTTCGTTTTCTCATAAAGCCACTAGAAGTGCTTATCAGTTTTTAACTTTAGATTTAGCTAGAAATAAATTTTCTTTAGAAAAATAGGGTAGTTAACACAGCCTTCTTTGGGGCCTCTAATAGTACATAGTTAAGCTCAAATATAGAGAAAGCCCCTTTAGGGCAAAAGGCTACCACGAAAGCAGTGCATCCATCTGAGTCAGAAAATCCAGGCACATTAAAACTCTCCTACTAGTAACAATCAACGTGAAGAATGACCTGTCATTTTTCTGATGGCTGGTGATGAGCTGGAGGAAATGATTTGGTGGCTGAAATTCAGTTGTTTTTATGCATAAGAAAGTATTTTTCCCTTTAAAGAGTATTTATTTAACTCTATCAACAGTCGAGCACCCTGTGACGTCCTGTGTCAACTTTCTCATGCTGGAGAGAAGTGGATGCGAAGCGTGATGTGTGGATGGCACCATGCAAGCCCCAATGTGAATGTCTATGTAAAGAAAGGAAAGAAACCTTTCATCTTTGTAGAGTGTTAATCCAAGTATAAAAGCTGACTACCCACCATGCACCGTGTATGGTGTGTACGTACGTATATTTGTGTGTGTATGCGTGTTTGTAAGGACTTAAAGTTTTGTTTTGTTTTTTTTTTGCGGTACGCGGGCCTCTCACTGTTGTGGCCTCTCCCGTTGCGGAGCACAGGCTCCGGACGCACAGGCTCACCGGCCATGGCTCACGGGCCCAGCCGCTCCGCGGCATGTGGGATCTTCCCGCACCGGGGCACGAACCCGTGTCCCCTGCATTGGCAGGCGGACTCTCAACCATTGCGCCACCAGGGAAGCCCAGACTTAAAGTCTTTAAAAATTGGTAATTGACTTTGCTATATCAGCATTTCTGGTCCCAACTATTATGGCTTATTACGCTGGATGCTTTAAGGGATTTTCATCATATCTAACACTGGTAGAGCATTTACTGTTTTCAAGGGGCCCTCACTCAAGTCAGTTTATTTGCTCATTTAACAAATGTGTACTGAACACCAGCCATGTGCATGGCTCTCACAAGCATCAGAAATACAAAGCTGGAAGACAGACCAGCCTATCCTTCAGAGAGTCTCGAAGTCTAAGGGAGGTGAGAAAGAAGCAACCTCGCAACTGGGTTTACAGAACACTGTTAGAAGTTCCCTGACAGAGGAATGAAGGAGCACCAGGTAAAATGAAAAATAACAGATCTGTTTCTGCTTGGGGAGTACGGCAGGAATCGGGAAAGTGCAGGTGATAGAAACCTGTATAGTACACGAACCAGCAGAGAGGACACTTTTTGAGAACCACAGGTCATTACTGGATGCCACATGCTCAGCAGGTATCAGCAGGTGAGTCTAGGGAGGAAATGTCATGCAAAGAAGTCCCAGGTATATATGCCTAGTGTCGTATATGCAGGGAAGATAAAACGGTTATAGGAGAAGCTTATGAGCAGAGAAGTGGCGGAGTGTCTGTAATCCCTTGAACTCTCATTATAATTATAGATGCACAAGAATTTGCAAACATAGTACGGAGAAGTCCCATACACCCTTCACCCAGTTTCCCCTAATGAGACCATCTTACACAGCTATAGCACAATATCGAAACCAGGAAAATGACATTGGTACAATATATGTGTATAGTTCTTTGTCATTTTATCAAATATGATTTGTGTAGCCACCAATACAATTCTGAACTATTTCACGAAGATGTTCCTCATGCTACCCACTTACAGATACTTCCTCACCTACTTCCCTCCATCATCCCTATTTCTGGCAACCACGATCTCCCTCTCTATAATTTTTTCATTTTTAGAATGTCATGTAAGTGGAATCATACTTATATGACCTTGTGTGACTGACTTCTCTCACTCAGTGTAATTCCTGAGATGTATCCACGTTGTTGCAAGTATCAATGGTTCCTTTTTAGGGACTTCCCTGGTGGCACAGTGGTTAAGAATCCACCTGCCAATGCAGGGGACACCGGTTCGATCCCTGGTCCTGGAAGACCCCACATGCCGCGGAGCAACCAAGCCCGTGCGCCACAACAAAGAGTAGCCCTGGCTCACCGCAACTACAGAAAGCCCGCACGCAGCAACGAAGACCCACTGCAGCCAACAACAAAAATAAAAATAATTTTTAAAAATCATTAAGAAAATTCGAACAATAGTAGCTACAATACAGTTTTGTACTAATAAAATAAGTATTTTAAAGTATTCAGTGAAGGGTTATTTGCGTATTAGAAGAATGAAGGAATCCTTGCAGGTGACCTAGGCTCTAACTTCATGTGGAGGGGTGGGACTGAAAGTTTCAACCCCTAATCACCTGGTTGATTCCCCTAGCAACCAGCCCCCCAACCATAGGTACTTTCTAAAAGTCACCTTATTAACATAAACTCAGGTGTAGCTGAAAGGAGTTTGTTATGAATATCAAGACATCTTTATCACTCTTACCACTTAGGGAATTCCAAGGGTTTTTAAATTTTATTTTATTTTATTTTGCGGTACGCGGGCCTCTCACTGTTGTGGCCTCTCCCGTTGCGGAGCCCAGGCTCCGGACGCGCAGGCTCAGCAGCCATGGCTCACGGGCCCAGCCGCTCCGCGGCATGTGGGATCTTCCTGGACCGGGGCACGAAACCGTGCCCCCTGCATCGGCATGCGGACTCTCAACAACTGCGCCACTAGGGAAGCCCGTAATTCCAAGGGTTTTAAGAGTTCTGTGCCAGAAAAGGGGAGGAAGACCAAATAGATATTTCTTTTTATAATATCATGCCTCCCTAATCCACTAAAACTAATATTACCAATACATAAGATGACCGTGTAACACATTGTATAAACCAAAATTTTTGAGAATGAAAGGGACATTTTTAATAACTACACTGGGATGATAGGCATAAACAGGGACTGTCCTACACACAAACTAGAACTAATGGCAACTGTATAATATTTCCATTTGGATGTTTCACATCTCACTCAACATAAAAACGCTGAATCATTGACGTTCCTACAAAATCTATTTTTCCTCATATTATTAAGTCCCTGTATCCATCCCATTTGCTCTAGCCAGAAACCTAGGAATTATGACCGATTCCCCCTTCCCCTCTCTCACATGCATTTCATAAATCTCTATCATAGATCTATCTACAAAGTATAATCCGAATATATACACCTCCCTCCTCCTCCATCTACCACCTAAGTCCTCCTCTCCCATCCATTGTACTCTAGCACAACGCCCTGTTCATTTCCTTTACACTCTGTAATTATATATTTATTAGTTTATTTGTCACTGTCTGTCTTCTCTAGTTTACTGCCAAGGACCCTGAGCCTTGGTCACCCAGTGCCTGGCATTCCTAGCACCTAGCATAATGCTGACACATAGTAGGTACTCAATAAATGTTTATTGGGTGAATGAATACGTGAATAAAAGATGGAAAAATATAAGCAAATAGCTGTGGAACACTCTCAAGAAATACTAGCATAAACAGTGTGAAATTGAGAATAATATAGCTGAGTCCTTGTGCCCTATTAAAAAATCAGCATCTGAATCTCTGAGACAAAGACCAAACAACCAAGTAAGTGGGGAAAGACAAAAATGAAGACAAGAGAGGAGAAAAGTAGAAAGAACTGGTGAATTCAAACCATTCCCTCTACTTAATATGATAATCTCTAGGTCCATCCATGTTTCTGCAAATGGCATTTTTTCCTTCTTTTTTATGGCTGAGTAATATTCCACCATATATATACCACATCTTCTTTATCCATTCATCTGTCAGTGGACACTTAGGTTGCTTCCATGTCTTGGCTACTGTAAATAGTGCTGCAATGAACACTGGGGTACATGTAACTTTTCGAATTAGTGTTTTCTCCAGATATATGCCTGGGAGTGGGATTGCAGGATCATATGTATTTTTTGTTTTTTAAGTTTAAAAAAAAAGTTTCTGTAGTCCTCTCCTTTGCCCTCTATATACAGTAACTCTGTTTTAATTCCATATCTTGCACTAGCAGAGAAAATTACATTATTGAACATGTAAGAACAATCTTTCTGGAACAGCATTCTGTCAGACAGAGAAGGGGAGACCTGTTGATATGGAAGTCAACCCTTCAGAAGCACTATCATCAGCAGTGCTATTCTTTGCTAGAGTCAGCTTGTTGCAATGAATACCAAAGGAAGATTTGTTCTGTACCAGGAATAACACATTAGACAGTCATCCAATAACATGTATTAACTCTTTTTAAATGTTAACTTTAAGACAAAAATTAAAGTAGATGGATATTCTCACTTCAGTTATAACATTATTCATATGAATTTCCCTGTAATAAACAACCAACCAAATAAGGTGAGGGACTGTTCTGGGGAAAGGAAAGTATGGGAGTGGGAGATGGAGAAGGGCAGAACTTCAAGTTTTCATTATTGTATATCTCATTATTGAAAAGCTACACATCAATACCCCCCCGCCCACACACACACACACACACACACACACACACAGAAGAAAAGATTCTTTCTTCTCTTAGGATAAGCATTCCAAGTACACTCTGTGGTTTCAACTTCCTAGCCTTTGGGCCTATATCCTGAATAGCATAGGTCTATTGTCAAGATTGGTTCTGCCTCAACATTACAGCCCCTGTGCCTCTGCTGTTTGATATTATAAATAATCACAAGCCACATCCATGGCATTTGATAGCTACAAAGCATCTCTAATAGGATAAAATTTACTTGCAAATATAGTATCTGAAAGTTGCAAGTCCTGTCTTTAGAAAGGGCAATGCTGGGACTTCCCTGGTGGCCCAGTGGTTAAGACGCTGTACTTCCAATGCAGGGGGTGTGGGTTCGATCCCTTGTTCTTGGGAACTAAGATCCCACATGCCGCCTGGTGCCGTAAAAAAAAAAAAAGGCAAAGCCACTTATCATTGGGGGTCCAGGGTATGGGAGTTTAAAGTGGCAGAAGAGCAGATCCCAGAGGTCTCTGAGGCAGGCTTCCTATCTTACGGAGAACATTTCCTTCTAGGACAGAAGCCATCTTAACCCCTCTTTTAGGACAGGACCACTGTACTATTCCTTGGCAAGGTAACAGTAAAACTGGCAGTCATGCCAGTCCTTCTGCATCGTTAACGTAATTTTAGTAGAAGCAACAAGAACCTCGACTCCAACTGGTCCACTTGATTAAATAATCAAGGTGATCCATCAGTTCATGTATTTGAAAAGTCCAGAAGTAGAGCAAGATTTTCAGTACAGTACATTAAGGATTCCACCTCTCTCTCTGTGTTTCTCTGGATTCAGCCTTTCTTTATGTGTTGACTCTGTCCTCAGAATAGTTTCCCTCTTAGTTGCTAATAGCAGCAACACTCGTTTCTAGTTTCTTCATTCCCATCTGAAGAGAGAGACCCTTACTTCACTCAACCATTAAACTGAAGTGCTGGACTTGTTTCACCTGGACCAGCCCAAAACAATCACAATGGCAAGGGAGATGGGATTAGAACCATTCCGGAAATAGGCAAGGGTCAATCCATCCTACCTACAATGCCTGGCTGCAACTGAATGCACGAGGAGGGTGTGATGTAGGAGAGGCACCATTATGTCCATGTTCAGCCTCTGCACCGATATGCTTTGTCCCTGTAACTCAGAACCACAAAGCTGCCCAAGAAATAGACTCACTCCGTTTTTAGCCATTCTCTCTCTCTCTCCCCTTTTTCTTCTCTCTTTCTCTCTCTCTCATTCCCCCTGTCATCTTTACCTTCTGCTTTGTTAAAACTGACGGGCTGTGAAAGCAAGGTAGGAAAGAGGATGAGGAATAAGACAGGAAAGATATAATGTGTCCTTCATTTTAGTAGAAGAACTCTAGAAAACTCTAGACTCTAGAAATCAATGATTAAATCTACACAGTTACCCAAAGTCTGAAGCTGTGGCCAGAACTAGTGCTCTAGATTAGCAGATGTATGTGGTAATCCAGAAAAAAAATTTATTTTGGGAAATTTTAGAAGAGAAAGCAAAATAGGTAGATTACCCAGACGTACTATACAAGTCTGGACAATTCTCCTTCAAACCAATACTATGCCTTGTGTTAGTCATGCACTCTGAGTAATTAAATAAATGAATAATCTAAAAATATGGCAGGGAGTTCCCTGGTGGCCTAGTGGTTAGGATTCTGGGCTTTCACTCCTGTGGCCGGGGTTCAATCCCTGGTGGGGGAACTGAGATCCCGCAGGCCACTCAACGTGGGCAAAAATAAAAATAAATTAAAATATGGCAAATGTTGTGCATAATAATTATTCACAGTAGCAGGAAAATAATTGAAATTAACATATATCCATCAGTAGGCAAAGTGTTATCTAGATTATTGTACATTCAATGGAACATTAAGTAATAGTATTAAATAATGGTTCTGAAGGATCTGTAATATCAAAAAGTAATGCCTATGATTTACTACCAAGGGTAAAAAGCAGAATTTGAAAATTAATTACATTAAATGTACATATCAGCTATAATTATATAAAATATACATACAAAAAGGAAATAGAAATATATCAATGGTACTTGAGTTTTACTGAAATGTGATTGTTTTCTACTTCTCAACGTTTTTGTGGTACTGTTACATTCATTTTATAACTGAAAAAAAATTAGAAAGCATTATTACTTGGCAGATATCTATTTAGCACTTTGCCTCTGTGCTGCTAAAATAGCAGTTACGATTAGGTGGTCTGTCCTCTGTCCCAATAGCACTCATTCATTTACTTGACAAATAATTATTCAGTACCTATTATGTACTAGGCACCAGGGATATTTCACTGAGGTAAATGACTTGGTCCCTGCCTCTATCCTTACAGCCCAGTGAGGAAGACAGACAATAAGCAAATCATTTATTACAAATCAGGAGAACATGGTATGAAGGTAACCAACATAATGTCATACTAGGAAGGGGAAGCTGCTTTAAAAGGGGGCCAGAGAGGCTTCCAAGGAAATGGTATCGAAATTGAGATGACGATGAGAAGGTGCCCAAAACTGCAAGTGCCAGGGCAGAGCAGTTTAAGCAGGGGAGCGAAGGTGAGAAAGATCTTAGCAAGTCCTGGGAACCGAAAGGAGGAGGCCCCGGGTGGCTGGAGCACAGTGCAAGAGGAGAAGAGGAGTTAAAATGAGGTTGGAGACGTAAGGAGGGACCAGATCATGCAAAACCTTGATCAGAATTTTGGATTTTATTCCCAGTGCAATGTGAAACTACTGAAGAGAAAAAATACGGTTCAGTTAGTATTTTAATAAGCTCACTCAGGCTACTTTGTGAAGAATGACTTGGTGGTGAGTAGAGGACATGACAAGAAGCAGAGAACTAGTCAGAAGGTCTATGAAGGACATGATAGTGAACTGGAGTAAGGTGGTAGCAATGGAATGAATTAGAGAAAGACCAGAGGATATGATGAGGTGAGGGGAGAATGAGGCAAGGGTGATGCCCAGATTATTGGTTTGAGCAACTGAGTGTATGGCAACGGTGCTTACCGAGATGGGAAAAGTGAGGAAGAATTTGGGGAATAAAATGAAGAATTTACTTAAATTTAAAGAACACTGAACTGCAATTTACAATCTGCTTATATAATCTTACTCTCCAGGAAGACCTTTAAGGATGGGGAATATGTTTTTCACCTTTGAAGTCTCAACAATGCAACATGTTACAGACTAGGCATTTAGTAAGTGTTTGTTAAATGAATGTCACAGCTTTGCAAATATTTCATTCCTTCCAGTGTAATAAGAGTCTACTTATTGTGCAAAGCCTGATTTTAGACAGTTTTCCTTACCAAGGCAAACAAGGACAAAATGATTGACCATTAATTATTCTCTAACTGAAAAGGAGAAAGAAAAAGTATGAGATGCTTATTTTTTAAATGCTTTGTTTAGTTTTCTGTAGTTAAACTAAAATGGGAGTTCAAAGCTTTAATGTGTATGTTTAAATTCTTGGGCCCGCTACTGACCTTCTTCAAGTGATTTTACCTCCCAGTGTCTTAGTTTCTCCATTTACAAGATGGAGATAATGGTAGTTGTCTTATCTCACAAGGATGTCATGAAAATAAGTCAGATAAATTGCTTTGCCCTCCTTAGAGAGGGGCTCTAGAAAGTAAGCATTATTAGATATGATGATGAATACCCACAACTTCAAAGATATTTTTAAATTGCCCCCCAAGTCTTTGAACATGTTAAGCCTATGAATAGCACCGTGTTAGGTGTTTATACATTTCTGGCAAGCTTTCACCTCTTGTTAAAGCAGTAAATGGTCTTTGAACAAATGTATTTCTCATTCTTTGATAACTGTGCTTCCTTGTTTGTACACTTGAAAGATGATTATCATCTGGCGTATGAGGTCGAGTTGAACTCCTTGGTGCCATTACAGTTCAATTGCAGCTTTAATCGAGTTTTTCTCCCAAGGTTGAAAATAAGTCACTTGGTTCACTTTAGTAAGCTACTTACTTTCTAAATAATGGTGAGACGAATTCAACTATTTTCTGCAAATGATACGTATAAATAATGCTTTTCATTTTAGCTATAATATCCTCATTCAAAAATTGACATAAAACTCCAGTATTTTTATTTCTTCATTGCTGTATTTTTTTCTGATGGGTTTTCCTAGAATTGCTTTAAATATCTATATTTATTCATTTTAACATTTCTAACATAGACAGCCATGGTACACACATAAATATCACCAAAGTAAACACCTACAACTCTCAAGACAAAATATAGGATAGTGAACATCATCTAGAACAACTTTATTATTTTTTTTGGCCAGCCGTGAAGCATGCTGGATCTCAGTTCCTTAATCAGGGATTGAACCCGTGCCCCCTGAAGTGGAAGCATGGAATTTTAACCACTGGATCACCATGGAAGTCCCTAGAACAACATGTCTTATTGCAGATGTGCATCAAGTTCATAATCAGTGTTATATAAAAAACTTGACATTAGCACTTCCACCCTTATCCACACATCCTTTACCTGTATACCCAACACAAATCAAAACCACTTTCTGTTGGAGTAGCCACAATGCTCTTATCAGATTGCTGTAAAATCATTCCTTGCAAACTATGAGAATAAGACCTACCTCTCCTCTTTAATAAAATCATTAGAGGAGCTTCCGGGAAGATGGCGGAAGAGTAAGACACGGAGATCACCTTCCTCCCCACAGATACACCAGAAATACATCTACACGTGGAACAACTCCTACAGAACACCTACTGAACGCTGGCAGAAGACCTCAGACCTCCCAAAAGGCAAGAAACCCCCCACGTACCTGGGTAGGGCAAAAGAAAAAAGAATAAACAGAGACAAAAGAATAGGGACGGGACCTGCACCAGTGGGAGGGAGCTGTGAAGGAGGAAAGGTTCCCACACACTAGAAGCCCCTTCGCGGGCGGAGACTGCGGGTGGCGGAGGGGGAAGGCTTCGGGGCCGCGGAGGAGAGCACAGCAAAAGGGGTGCGGTGGGCAAAGCGGCGAGATTCCCGCACAGAGGATCAGGGTCGACCGGCACTCACCAGCTCGAGAGGCTTGTCTGCTCACCTGCTGGGGCGGGCGGGGCAGGGAGTTGAGGCTTGGGCTTCGGTCGGAGCACCGGGAGAGGACTGGGGTTGGCGGCGTGAACACAGCCTGCAGGGGGTTGGTGCACGACGACGGCTAGCCAGGAGGGAGTCCGGGGAAAAGTCTGGACCTGACGAAGAGGCAAGAGACTTTTTCTTCCCTCTTTGTTTCCTGGTACGCGAGGGGAAGGGATTAAGAGCGCTGCTTAAAGGAGCTCCAGAGATGGGCGCGAGCCGCGGCTAACAGCACGGACCCCAGCGACGGGCATAAGACCCTAAGGCTGTTGCTGCCGCCACCAAGAAGCCTGTGTGCGAGCACAGGTCACTATCCACACCCCCCTTCCGGGGAGCCTGTGCAGCCCGCCATTGCCAGGGTCCCGGGATCCAGGGACAACTCCCCCCGGGAGAACGCACGGCGCGCCGTAGGCTGGTGGAACGTCACGCCGGCCTCTGCCGCCGCAGGCTCGTCCCGCACTCCGTGCCCCTCCCTCCCCCCCGGCCTGAGCGAGCCAGAGCCCCCGAATCAGCGGCTCCTTTAACCCCGTCCTGTCTCAGCGAAGAACAGACGCCCACGCAGAGGCGGGGCCAAATCCAAAGCTGAGCCTCTGGGAGCTGTGAGAACAAAGAAGAGAAAGGGAAATCTCTCCCAGCAGCCTCAGAAACAGCGGATTAAAGCTCCACAATCAACTTGATGTACCCTGCATCTGTGGAATCCATGAATAGACAGCGAATCATCCTGAATTGAGGAGGTGGACTTTGAGAGCAAGATTTATGATTTTTTCCCCTTTTCCTCTTTTTGTGAGTGTGTATGTGTATGCTTTTGTGTGAGATTTTATCTGTATAGCTTTGCTTCCACCATTTGTCCTGGGGTCTATCCGTCCGGATTTTTTTGTTTTTTCTTAATAATATTTTTATTTTAATAACTTTATTATATTTTATCTTACTTTATTTTATTTTACTTTATCTTCTTTCTTTCTTTTTTTCCTTTCTTCCCTCCTTCCTTCCTTCCTTCCTCCCTCCCTCCCTCCCTCCATTCTTTCTTGCTTTCCTTCTTTCCTTCTACTTCTACTAATTCTTTCTTTCTACTTTTTCTGCCTTTTATTCTGAGCCGTGTGGATGAAAGGCTCTTGGTGCTGCAGCCAGGAGTCAGTGCTGTGCCTCTGAGGTGGGAGAGCCAACTTCAGGACACTGGTCCACAAAAGACGTCCCAGCTCCACATAATATCAAACGGCGAAAATCTCCCAGAGATCTCCATCTCAACACCAGCACCCAGCTTCACTCAACGACCAGCAAGCTACAGTGCTGGACATCCTATGCCAAACAACTAGCAAGACAGGAACACAACCCCACACATTAGCAGAGAGGCTGCCTAAAATCATAATAAGTCCACAGACACCCCAAAACACACCACCAGACGTGGACCTGCCCACCAGAAACACAAGATCCAGCCTCATCCACCAGAACACAGGCACTAGTCCCCTCCACCAGGAAGCCTACACAACCCACTGAACCAACCTTAGCCTCTGGGGACAGACACCAAAATCAACGGGAACTACGAACCTGCAGCCTGCAAAAAGGAGACCCCAAATACAATAAGATAAGCAAAATGAGAAGACAGGAAAACACACAGCAGATGAAGGAGCAAGATAAAAACCCACCAGACCTAACAAAGGAAGAGGAAATAGGCAGTCTACCTGAAAAAGAATTCAGAATAATGATAGTAAAGATGATCCAAAATCTTGGAAATAGAATGGACAAAATGCAAGAAACAGTTAACAAGGACCTAGAAGAACTAAAGATGAAACAAACAATGATGAACAACACAATAAATGAAATGAAAAATACTCTAGATGGGATCAATAGCAGAATAACTGAGGCAGAAGAATGGATAAGTGACCTGGAAGATAAAATAGTGGAAATAACTACTGCAGAGCAGAATAAAGAAAAAAGAATGAAAAGAACTGAAGACAGTCTCAGAGACCTCTGGGACAACATTAAACGCACCAACATTCGAATTATAGGGGTTCCAGAAGAAGAAGAGAAAAAGAAACGGACTGAGAAAATATTTGAAGAGATTATAGTTGAAAACTTCCCTAATATGGGAAAGGAAATAGTTAAGCAAGTCCAGGAAGCACAGAGAGTCCCATACAGGATAAATCCAAGGAGAAATATGGCAAGACACATATTAATCAAACTGTCAAAAATTAAATACAAAGAAAACATATTGAAAGCAGCAAGGGAAAAACAACAAATAACACACAAGGGAATCCCCATAAGGTTAACAGCTGATCTTTCAGCAGAAACTCTGCAAGCCAGAAGGGAGTGGCAGGACATATTGAAAGTGTTGAAGGAGAAAAACCTGCAACCAAGATTACTCTACCCAGCAAAGATTTCATTCAGATTTGATGGAGAAATTAAAACCTTTACAGACAAGCAAAAGCTGAGAGAGTTCAGCACCACCAAACCAGCTTTACAACAGCTGCTAAAGGAACTTCTCTAGGCAAGAAACACAAGAGAAGGAAAAGACCTACAATAACAAACCCAAAACAATTAAGAAAATGGGAATAGGAACATACACATCGATAATTACCTTAAATGTAAATGGACTAAATGCTCCCACCAAAAGACACAGATTGGCTGAATGGATGCAAAAACAAGACCCATGTATTTGCTGTCTACAAGAGACCCACTTCCGACCTAGAGACACATACAGACTGAAAGTAAGGGGATGGAAAAAGATATTTCATGCAAATGGAAATCAAAAGAAAGCTGGAGTAGCAATTCTCGTATCAGACAAAATAGACTTTAAAATAAAGACTATTAGAAGAGACAAAGAAGGACACTACATAATGATCAAGGGATCGATCCAAGAAGAAGATATAACAATTGTAAATATTTATGCACCCAACATAAGAGCACCTCAATACATAAGGCAAATACTAACAGCCGTAAAAGGGGAAATTGACAGTAACACATTCATAGTAGGGGACTTTAACACCCCACTTTCACCAATGGACTGATCATGCAAAATGAAAATAAATAAGGAAACACAAGCTTTAAATGATACATTAAACAAGATGGACTTAATTGATATTTATAGGACATTCCATCCAAAAACAACAGAATATACATTTTTCTCAAGTGCTCATGGAACATTCTCCAGGATAGATCATATCTTGGGTCACAAATCAAGCCTTGGTAAATTTAAGAAAATTGAAATCGTATCAAGTATCTTTTCCAACCACAACGCTATGAGACTAGATATCAATTACAGGAAAAGATCTGTAAAAAATACAAACACATGGAGGCTAAACAATACACTACTTAATAACGAAGTGATCACTGAAGAAATCAAAAAGGAAATAAAAAATAAGGGTAGGGAAAGCTGTGACAAAGCGAGAGAGAGGCATGGACATATATACACTACCAAACGTAAGGTAGATAGCTAGTGGGAAGCAGCTGCATAGCACAGGGAGATCAGCTTGGTGCTTTGTGACCGCCTGGAGGGGTGGGATAGGGAGGGTGGGAGGGAGGGAGACGCAAGAGGGAAGAGATATGGGAACATGTGTATATGTATAACTGATTCACTTTGTTATAAAGCAGAAACTAACATACCATTGTAAAGCAATTATACTCCAATAAAGATGTAAAAAAAACCATTAAAGGTAAGTCTTAGCATATCCATTTAATAAATGTGGAATCTGAAGTTGGGAGACTTATACTAGATTCTTCTGGCCAGGTTAGAACCCAGGTTAAAATCGTTTGACCATTTCTTCCTGTTTCCTTTTTCTCTCAAGGAAGAAATGAGAATTTGAAGATACTGTTATCAAACAAAGTTTGTGTGCATGATGCAGAGTGAGGACAAATAAACCAAAACGTCAGAGTTTGGAGCAGAGAAAGGTTTATTGCAGGGCCAAGCAAAGAGAACTGGTGGCTTGTGCTCAGAAAACCTGAACTCCCCATTGGTTTTTGGGGAAGAGTTTTTATAGGCAAAATTTGGGGCGAGGGCTGCAGGGTGTATGACTTTCTTCTGATTGGCTGGTGGTGAAGTAACCCAGGGTGGTGCTCCAGGAATCTTGTGCTCAGCCTGAACTTGCCTTCCTCTATCTGGGTGGGGACCCTAGTTCTGCCGAAGAACTCAAAGATATTGTTATAAATATTCCTTGAGGAGGGACTGGGACCCTGCCCCAAGGCTACACTATTGCTTCTTGACTGCTCCTCCCTTGTTTCTGCATTCTCTCTCCTCCCTGATTAGCAACTGTTTGAACCTGCCCTTTGAAGCTCAGGGAAGTTCACGGAGGCTAAGTGAAGCCTATTTCCTACAAACTATTGGGTTGGCTAAAAAATGTGTTGGGGTTTTTCCATAAGATGTTATGGAAGGCACAGTGGTTAAGAATCTGCCTGCCAATGCAGGGGACATGGGTTCGATCCCTGGTCCGGGAAGATCTCACATGCCGCGGAGCAACTAAGCCTGTGCAACTAATGAGCCTGCGCTCTAGAGCCCACGAGCCACAACTACTGAGCCCACATGCTGCAACTACTGAAGCCTGTGTGCCTAGAGCCTGTGTTCCACAACAGTAGAACCCACTGCAATGAGAAGCCCGCAACGAAGAGTAGCCCCTACTCGCCACAACTAGAGAAAGCCCATGCTCATCAACGAAGACCCAATGCAGACACACACAAAAAAAATGTTATGGAAATACCTGAATGAACTTTTTGGCCAACCTAATAGAAATGGGCGACACAGAAAGGATTTGTACCCAGGAGCCCCACAGGGTCCTGCTTGGTTTCAATACTGCACACTGTGATGACTTTCTAAGAAGGGAGATCTAAACCAAGGTGGAGGAAGGGTATGGGAGAAATGTCCTCAATTCCACCAGGTGATGGTATAAGCCTCCTCATGTTACCAAGTCCAAGCTCGCTCTGCTTGCTGCATGACAGGCCAATGAGTCGGGAGATGAGGTGTTGAGATAAGGAATACGACTTTATTTGGAAAGTTGGCAGACCAAGAAGATAGCAGACTAGTGTCTCTGAAAAACCATCTTACTGGGGTTTGGATGCCAGTTTCTTTTGTAGAACAGAGAAGGGGAGGAAGTAAAGTAAGAAGGCCATAAGATTCACATATGTCCCCTGGAATGGCCAGCCTCGAGGAGGGGATATGTTAATTTCTTCTTTCTTCAGCTATCTACAGGTGGACAGGGTCAGGATGTTTCCCTGAACAAAGGCACTTTTGTTAAACATTCAGGCAGAGGGGCAGTGTTCCCTGAGGCAGGCCATTGTGTATAGACAGTATCCTTTTAGTGAACAAAAGCAACGGGAAGCAAAGGTTAAAGTAAAAGAAACAGATCCAGCTTGTAGTCAGATTTCGCTCTCCCATGTTACACTCACAGCCCCACCAGGATCTGACAGAATAGACACTGAAGGACAGGCCTATGCCTCAGGCTGATTCATAGAGCAAATATCGTAGGTGTCCTAAATGTGGGGGAGGAGTTCCAGTTCTATTTTCAGAATATTATTAAAGTTTTATTTTGAAATTTCTGTCTTTAGTGATATTCCCAGGGGCCTATAAAAGATGCTAAGAGCATAGCCTCCTTTCACATACAATTACCTTGCATAGGCCTTTAACTGGTGGGATGGCCCAAACTCCCATACTTCTGGGAAAATCATTCCTGACTTCTAGTATCATTGAATTTGCGTAGGCCAAAGGTCACAGATTAGTAGCTATGATGGGCCAGATTTTTCCTCAAAAGGTTTTTTGAGTGGCCCATTGCAATGACTTCTGGCACCAACACCCAAGTTAGGCCAAACTTCACAGGTTAAGGGCACAGTTCTCCACAAGACTGCCCTTACTTCAGACACCAGCTTAAAGTCTGGGGTTCCCCAATCCATCCCCACTTCTGACCAGCTGGCTACAATTCAGCTGGCTCACCCTCAGGTTAGATAATTCACTGGAATGACTTGCAGAACTCAGAAAAGTGCTATACTTACGATTACAGTTTTATTATAGAAAAAGGATTCAAATCCAAACCAGCCAAAGAGAGAGATGTATAGGGTGAGGTCTGGGAGGGCCCCCAATGTGAAGCTTTCTCACCCAAGCTTCAAAGTGTCCAGAGTTTTGACTGGGACTTCATTACATCAGCATGATTTGTTGAGTCATTAGGCAGTCTCTAGCCCCACTCCTCTCCTAGGAGGTCTGGCTGATAAGGACGTTTGGTCTTGTTGATGTGACCAGTCCCATCTAGGTCATCCCATAAGCTATTAGGTGTTGTCTGAGGGGCCCACCAGGAATAAGAAAGGCACTCCTACCAATCAGGAAATTCCAAGGATATGGAAGCTACTTCTCAGGACTCAGGAATAAAAGCCATCCAAGTTCTTTATTATACACACACACAATATGTAATTTTATTTTAAATTTACTATCAACATTTTAAAATCAGTCTTCACGTAAACTAAACTTTTTGTCTCCCCCTGAAATATTTCCAATTTTAGGCCTCCGTTCCCACAAGGCTGCTTCCCCTTTAAAAAGGATATTTCCCCACCATCTCCACAGTCTTATTCTTGGTGTGATTCACTCCTTTTGTTTCCTTCTGGTGCACTGCAGACATTTAAATTTGCAAACCTTGGCCTAAGCCTTGGGTGTTTTTGCTGTTTTTACTTCCATCACACATTATTACCTTAAAAGAATAAATGGGGAAGGAATGACAATTACCTTTTGTCATTTCATTCTCACCTTAGTTTAATTTAAAACTACTTTTCCTCTACACTTTGTGTGAGTGAGGGTGCAGGTGTCTTCTATTTGTCTCTTATGTCTTGAGCCAGGCCAACATGGAATTTTTGACCGCAGAACCAGGACAAACTAAATTAAAACTCACATCATCCTCAGAATCAAAAACTACAGCCAACCCAGGACCTTGGAAAAGAAGCCTCTCTTTCTAAAGACAAAACAAAACCCATGTTTCTCAATATTTTTAAAGCTGTAATTTCCTTCACAAGCATTAAATTCTCACATTCTCCTTTATTATTTGAAATTCATCATAAGTAACTAAAAATAAATAATTGAGACAAATAGTTATTTTCAAATTTCATTTACCCCTTCCCCCATTAAAACCCTTTGCAAATCACTGTTTAAATAATCTTAAAGGCATGAAATAAGCCCCAAGTACTTCAGGGGCCATGTGGATACATGCAGTCTCTCTCAGGTACAGGGGTTGCACAGACCTTGAAGTATAGGCAATCCTCAATATTTGCAGATTCCATATTTGTAAATCCACCTACTAAAATTTATTTGTAACCCCAAAATCAATAGCTAAAGCGTTTTTACAGTCATTCATGGACACATGCTGAGCAGTGAAAAATTTGAGTCACTTGACACAAAGTTTCCCTACTGAGGTCCAACAAGGTGACACGCTGCCTACTTATTCCAAAAAGAACACTGTAAACAAGTGCCCTTTTTATGATCTATTTAGTGGAACTTTTTTTTTTTTCATTTTTGTGCTTATTGATGATTTTGCTGTTTAAAATGACCCCAGGTATAGTGCTGAAGTGCTGTCTGGTGTTCCTAAGTGAAAGAAGGCTGTGATATGCCTACAGAAAATATATGTGTAGATAAGCTCATATACAGGCAAGAGCTATATATAGAGTCGTTGAATATGAGTTCAATGATAATGAATCAATAGTATATATTAAATAAGGTGTCTTTAAATAGAAACACACATAAAACAAGATTATTCATTGATCAGTTGATGAAAATGATGTGACTAGAGGCTCTCAGGAACCTAATCTTGTATTTCCCCTAGGAGAAATGGTTTCGTATTCACTAATTCAGTGTTACGGTGACTTTATAGAACGAACTACCACAAATAACAAGAATAAACTGTACTTGTAAACTAGTGAAACACACAATGGACTTTCCAGCACAAAATCCTATCAAAGAAGGTTGTGGAGGGAAGAGAGCAGGGGATGAAAACTAAGCTCACAGGCAAGTAACCTTTAAAGATGTTATTTTATTTTTAAACCAGAAAATGGTGGTGGAGCTAACACTAATCATCTTTCCCGGACAAGCCAATGCAGCATTAAGGTGCCACATAGTAAATAGAACACTGGACTTTAAAGTTCAGGGGGCTAATTGCTGGTTCCAACTCCGCAAAAAATTAACTTAGCCAAGGGAGTTTCTTCATCTGGTAGAGGGACTCAAATCTTGTAGCAATAAGAAGTCACATTTGCCATAATTATTATCTCCAAAATGTTATCATGTAAATTATCTCATTGGTTGAACTCTATGGCCCCTTCTTGCTCCAAAATTATATAATTTAAGGAAGAGAATCATTCTGCCAAAACAGAAAAAAATATATCAGATGTTCATAATACTGAGAATTTTCCTTTGGAATGTTTATAAGACATTTGTCAAGGAGAGGATTTCAAGTATAAGAACTAGAAAACGGCTGTGGTCTTTTAAATTGTATTTATTAAATCACTACTTTCTTTTTTAAAAATGAGAGAGAGAGGGACTTCCCCGGCAGTCCAGTGGTTAAGACTCTGGGCTTCCACTGCAGGGGGCATGTGTTTGGGAAACCCTGCAGGCCTCAGGAGGCCGAAAGAAAAAAAGAAAAAAAAAAAAGAGCCTTGTCCCCAGTAGGTGGCCATCCTTGCCTCAGGGCAGACTCCATCACAAATTTTGTACATGTGGAGAAGCAAAAGTACCACTAGATGGAGCAGGAACAAAAGACATCTATTTATTTCTAGTTCAAGGAACCCTGGCAGTCTTCAAAAGCGATCTTAAAAGGTCACTTTCTGAGTAAATGGAAGCTTAGTGAAGCTAGCTGAGTTACCTGAAAAACCAAGAAAAATCTTTGGCAAAATCAGAACGAGAACGTCATTCACTAACTTACCCCATGTTCTTTCCACAAAACCATGCTGATGGGAAAACTTTTTCCTTCTTAGAGAACATTACCAGAAACAGTGCAGTCCAGGTTTTTCACATTTCTTAACTGAAAGCTAAGAATTGTATTAGACGACACTGAGGGACCTACTTCAGGCAACAGGATGAAATGCTAGACATGTTCATGTAGATACTGACATGGTCCTGATTTTTCTTTTCCATTGTCGGGTCCAGCTCCAGGCTGGATATCACACTGATAATTTGCCTTTACAATTCAGGCTGCAGGGTACTCTCTGTCCCAGCAATTGCCGCCAGAAGAGCTGTCTCAAGGAAGTGAAGGCACTGACTTCAATTCCCACATAAACCTGGAAGTTAGATTTCGGAGACGAATGGGCAGAATGACCTGTTGATTGTTTCCTAATGGGCCTTTTTCTTCCCCCCCCCCCTTGGCAAAGAAACCTCACCCAATTCTTGGGTGGGGGTGGGGGTGGGATATATATTTCTTCGTACACTTTTCCGTCACCACTTAATACTTTGCACCCAAAGACGGAGACAAAGATGAAAAGCAACGACCATTAAGGAACAGAATTTCCACTGTTTTAAGAACAGACTAGCTCTTCCAGTTAACAAATATTAAGTGTTTAATAATCTCACAAAAAAACACTTCTCTTCCATACCCGATTGTCGGGACTGATCGGGATATACTTTGGAAGAGGCAAAAACCTCGACAAAATCCGCAGAGCAGGAACTGCGTTGTGATACTATGATAAAGGGCAACAAAACCAGAGAGGGAGGACAAAAAAACCCTACACAGGAACGGCCAGCTGGCTATTCGTCTCACTGCCCATTCACTGGGACCAATTTTGGAGGTGCCTCCACGTGTCCTTCTGACAGTTGATTTGCACGCACTGTGGTCCAATCTCCAAGTTTGGAGGCCCACAGGCCCACCACTGACGGCGAGGGAAGACGGACGCGCACCAACGGAGTCCCTCCCAGGGAGAAAACAGACTGCCCGCGCCCCACCCCCGCAGCTCCTCCGGCTGCAAGTGTCTGAGCCGAGTCCCGGGTGCACGTCCCACAGCTCAGGGAAGCGCACCGCGCGCGGGGACCGGCTCCGTTCCTTTCCCTGCGGTAAGAGCCTCGCCTCGGCCCCCCAAGCGACCCGCGGCTGACAGAGCCCAACTCTTCGCGGCGGCAGTGGGCGCCTCCGGAGAAGCCCCGGCCGACCGCGGCCTCAGGCGGGGCGCGGGGCCTGGGCGGGCGAGCCACGCAGGTTCCCGGGAGAGGTGAGCGAGCCAGCGGCTGACATTTTTTGTTTGCTTCGGTCTGGATTGTGGATAGCGGTAGGCCGAGGCTTTTCCGCCCGCTGAAAGTCAGCGAGAAAAACAGCGCGCGGGGAGCAAAAGCGCAGCGCCTACGCCAGTCTCAGTTAGGGTTAGACACGAAATGGCAGCCACCACTCCCGGGCCCACCCTCCGCAACCCACAGCGCCTCCTCCAGCGTCTCCTTATAAAGGGAGTGGCCGCCGCCTGCGCGGATTGGCTGGGGCCAGCCCGCCGCGGCTCTCGCGAGAACCGGTCTCACAAAATTTTTTTTTTTCAAAAGTTCTGTTTCCCGCCATGAGGACAATCGCCGCCCCACCCACATGTTCCTTACGGGAAGATTGGATCTTTTCTTCAGACGTATTAACTTGTAATTTGAAAACTAACTTGAATGCTTTTTAGCGCTGTTTTCCATCTCTTACAGACCAGGCGAGGTGCACGTTACTATCTTAAAGAAATGGAGTTCATACAAAAATTGTAGGGCCAAATTCTCAGTTCGGATCATCACGTTTGTTAGAGAACTTTACCAAAATAGATTCCCGAACAGAATCTTGGCTTGGCTCATTGGGCTGCCTCCGCGATCCTGACCTGTTCCCTTCCTGAGCAGAGGTTGTTTTATTACGTATAACTACTCTCTTCTCGATCTCAACATTGAGGACTGAATCTCCCTTTTATTAGGAAATAAAGGCTTTTCAGTCATTGACTTTGCTTTAATGTTGTGTCGTGATAGTGTTAAAAAAGAACAATGCACCATAAATTGTAGCAGGTTTTTATATTGGCCGGTACATGCTGTTTTTCATATAACTGGCTAATCTTAAAAGTTGAACTCTTCAATTGGGTGAACTTCATGGAGCTGTCGCTAGCGGCACCGCGATCTGAAAGAAAAGTAAAATGTTAAGGGGATTGGTTCGATATGGTTTAAGATAGGGGAAAATATAACTAAACGCAAATTTCACATTTTATTTCCTTTCCCTAGATTACCTGAAAAGGATCATCCATGACCCCAATGAAGAGGCTAGAGTCTGTACAGAATATTCCAGGCTAGTTGTTGGGTTAACTGCCTAAGAAACCACAGTTAAGGACCATGCCCCTGCCTAATCTAGCAAGCTACTTTGGAGAACACTTTAAATTTACATCTCTTAACCTCTTTACATCTCAACTTCTTAATTTGTAAATGGAAATACTATTTGTCTTGCCCATCTCTCTGGGATGTTGAAGTTTAAATTAGATAAATGTATCTAAACAGGTTAGCCGAAACTTCTTTTAGGAAAAAAGCACTTTAAGAATTCTAAAGTGAGGGGGTTGGGATCATTCTGTTAGGGGAACCACTGACTGAAACCGCCTGCCCTGGCCAGGTACCATAGTAACCACTTGCAAGAGCTATCTTAAGCAGGAGGTCCTGGTAAGGAATGCGGAACTAATAAGCTACCACCAACCGGAAGAATTTGGGGAAGATCAAAAGGAGAGAGGAGGGCTTCCTTGGTGGCGCAGTGGCTGAGAGTCCGCCTGCCGATGCAGGGGACGCGGGTTCGTGTCCCGGTCCGCGAAGATCCAACATGCCGCGGAGCGACTGGGCCCGTGAGCTATGGCCGCTGAGCCTGCGCGTCCGGAGCCTGTGCTCCGCAACGGGAGAGGCCACAACAGTGAGAGGCCCGCGAACCACCCGCCCCACCAAAAAAAGGAGAGAGGAGACTCCAGTCCATGTGTTGTACCAACTTCCCAGAATCCTTCTCGCTAGAATCCATCTTGGCTGAGTGATGCGTGTGCCACCAGGAAGGATCCTGAGTCAGAGTGAGTGGCCAGAAACAACACAGAAATCAACCAAATTACCATAAAACCCGAGACTGCGAGCCACGTGGCAGCGCAGTTCTCCTGTGTTCCCTTACCCTGCTGCTCTCTGCCCCGCCGCCCCTTCCCAATAAAGCCTCTTGCTTTGTCAGCATGTGTGTCTCCTCGGACTATTCATTTCCGAGTGTTAGACAAGAGCCCACTCTCGGGCCCTGGAAGAAGGGGTCCCCCTTCCTGCAACAATTCTCTCTACAGTGCTTGTGACTCTAGTGAGTACGGCATCGACTATTCAAACTGCTCTCAGATAATCATTTTCTACACCTTATCCAATCTAGTAGTTTTGCTTACAATCACTAAAATGATAAACACATGTCAAAAAATGAAATGCACCTCTTCACAAATGCTTCAGGCCAAACTGAATTACTTCCTGCTGCTTGTACATGCCCATGATTTTTACACCTTGGAGGCTTTGCCCTCATGTTCCCTCTGCCATCAGTGTGCTTCTGGTCAATTCTGTATAACTGCATATCTACTGGGAGTGCACCACAGAAGTCATCAGGGAAGGGGACAGAGATGAAAAGAGAAAGCCCACAATCCCTGTCCTCTAAGAACATATCTAGTAAGGGAGAAAGACAAGCAAACCAAAAGATAAGGCTGCATAAATTAAATGGTCAATAAAAGTACAAGTAATATAATGTGCTGAAGGATACAAATAATCGATTTTGACTATGGAGGAAGTAGCATGAGCTGGACCTATAAATAGTCTAATTCTATAAGCAAAAAATAACATTGTGAAAGTTCCCATAGAGACATTATCTCATTTGTATTTCATAAGGACCCTGTGAGACAGATAGGGATTAGGATTAGCAACCCCACTTATCAATGAGGAAATTGATCTTCAAAATATTTAAACAATTTGTTTAAATCATGCAGTGGGTAGGTGGCAGGGCCTGGACCTGAACCCACATATACTGCCCCTAAATTCAGAAGGACGGGCACTCTATTAGGTTTAAATTTCAGCTTCAAGCCCAGTCCCCAAAAGCCTTCCCTGAGCCTTCAAGTTGTTTTCCCTCCTGTAAGTCCCCTTTTTTTTTTGCACGGGCTTATTCACTGTTGTGGTCTCTCCCATCGCGGAGCACGGGCTCCGCGGCCATGGCTCACAGGCCCAGCCGCTCCGCGGCATGTGGGATCCTCCTGGACCAGGTCACGAACCCGTGTCCCCTGCATCGGCAGGCGGACTCTCAACCACTGCGCCACTAGGGAAGTCCTGTAAGTCCCATTTTATATTTCTCTTAGAACACTAAATCACTTTCCACCTTATATTATTGCAATTAAAGTATGAATTTCACCTCTCACACTGGACTGCTGGCTTCTTAAGGACACAATCTGACTCCTGATTTAGCACTTACTGCACTTAGCACAGTGCTTTCCATAGAGCAGATACTACATACTTTGAGTTATGTCAACATTGCCATCATTCTCTCAGCTACCTTCGTCATTTCAGACCCTTCTTTCCCCTTCATAACTAATTAGGCACCTAGACTTGTCAGTTTTTCATAATTTCTTCTTTTTAATTCCTATTGCTTATAATCTTGAGTATAAGAATTGACTACTTTATATCTACACTAACAACTTTCTAATTGATCACTGAATCTCCAGGGCCTTTCCCAGTCCAATTTAGCCTCCAAACTACTACCACATTCATCTTAATTTCCTTATGTCTCCTCTTTTCAAATCTTTAAAGGCTCCTTTTTGCCTATAGGACATTTAAAACAAAGCCTTCCAGTCTCTGGCCTTAATTTACCTTCCTAGTCATTGCTCTTAGTCTGCTCGATATGAGCTCTTCATTTTTAACAAAACCAGTGTATTAAACATGCCTTGAGTATGCTTTGTTCATCCTATCTAGCTTCTTGCTCATTTCCACTATGCTCTTCTGAATATCTGCCCTCTTTTATTATGCTCCCACACCCATCCTAATACCACCCTATTCATGATGGCATACCTCTGCTATGAAATCTTCCCTTATAGCAAACTTGCTTCCATAAACTTCAACAACCTTCAATCTGTATCACTCATTTGGCACATATCATGTTGTACCACAAATTGCTCTCTCCCTCCAAAGGAAGTGTAAGATCTCCAAGGTAAAGAATAACATCTTCTCAGGACTTCTCTGGTGGTGCAGTTGTTAAGACTCCATGCTCCCATGTTAGGTGGCCCGGCTTCCATCCCTGGTCAGGGAGCTAGATCCCAGATGCATGCTGCAACTAAGGAGCCCACCTGCTACAACTAAGACCCGGCACAGCCAAAGAAATAAAATTAAAAGAGTAATGTCTCCTCTAGCATTTAATTTGGTTCTACTCAATAAATATGTTATTTGACTGCTTCATCATTATTTTCCCCCATTATAGAAATGCAACAGAGACATGGACCTTCCAATAACTGAAATATTTTGTTCTCCCAGAAACATATAATATCCAAAGTTTTCTGTCACATGTACTCAAAACATTTTCTTCTAACCATTTTATCTGTATTCAGAAGCATCTTTGGTGTACTATGTTGGGTCCGACTTCTTTAAATTCTGCAGCGGTGATCCACATGTGCTGGAAGGCAGAGAGGGATGCAAGAATAGAGCCTCCCACCCACACTGATATTTTCCTTTCTGGGGGAGCAATAACCTGCACAGGGGTGTTGGCAGGCACCACCTTTGCTATATCTTTAACTAGCCGCTTATCTAAACCAGGGAAAGAGGTTGATCCCCCAGCAAGGATAATATTGGAGAAAAAGGAATTCCTCAGCTCTGTATCACATTTCATTATGCTGCTGAAGCACATCTTATCAATGCCAGGGGTCTCAAGATGCAGGAGACTTGGAGAGAAGAGGGCCTCTGGACAATGAAAGAGCTGGTCATGGAGTTTGATTGTCTTCCCATCAGGTAGTTGGTAAACCTTCTCTATACAATCAGCTTTCTTGGCCTTTTCCTCTTCAAAGTTCATTGCCACATAACAATAGGTTTCCTTAATGTCTGTGACAATCTTTCTGTCTGAAGCACTAAGCAGCATGATGCCGTGCTCCTTCAACAGCATCATGAGGTAGTTGGTAAGGTCAAGACCTGCCAGATCTAGCTGCTGGACACTATGAGGCAGACAGTAACCCTCAAAGATGGGTACACACTGGGTAACCCCAGCACCTGAATTCAGCACAAAGCCAGTTGTGAGGCCAGTAGCAAAGAGAGCTAGCACCCCCTGGATGGACATATAGAAGGCAGGAACCTCCAGATGCTCAAAAAACACTTCAGTGACCCGTTGCCGGTTGGCCAGTGAGTTCAGTGCTGACTCTGTAATCAAGACTGGGCCATCACAGGGCTTTAGCTTCAGGTTATCGTCGTAGATATGCTTCCACATGATCTCCATGTCCCCCCAGCAAGTAATGAGACCACGCTCCACTGGGTAGCTGTAGGAAAAGCAATAAGATAAATGGCAGCTTTAAATTTTTCCAGTGTCTACTCTCTTCAAACATGGGTTAATCCCCGTATTTATTACCAGTAGCACTTTATGGGCAGTGCCCGCCAGAGCCTCTCAGAGATGGTAACTGCCAGCAAAAGATAGCCCAGCTACCTTCCTCTGCAATTTTTGTTGCTTTCCATCTTCCCTGCCTCTTTGGAATACCCCTTTTGACTTTAAATATATATATAGGGAAATCTTCACAGTTTTAATATCAGTTAGTTGAAAACAAATAGCCCGGAAGACAAAGGTACCTTGAATTAACATTCCTAAATGAACTTGTATTTTATGAACGATAACTGTGTTTGTACGTTTGAATACATTTGAATAGATACAGCGAGCAAGCAATGTTCACTCTTTAGGTATGTGGTACCCTCAGAGATTTGCGGCTCGAGCGTTTGCAATAATGATAGCTGGCAGAGACTTTCCTGTTCCTCACTTCTTATCCTTTCTCTCAGTGTTGGGCCTCTCCTCTGGGATCCCCCTACTTTGCCTCCACGCGGGTCCTGCCCGCCGGGAGAAGGCGGTACCTGATGGAAAGTGCGCTTCTCCGCTGCTGCGCTTGGTCTCCCACGCACACTTCCTGCGCGCCCTCTGCCCCCCAGGTCTGGCCTTTGGCGCGGCCTATAAAGTTCGGGTAGACAAACTGGGGCTCCCGGGACCCAGCCAGGCCCGCCTTGATCACTCCTGAGCCGTTGTCGATCACCACCGGTAGCTGGTAGTAGCTCATGACGCCGCCGCCTCCTGTCGCCCGGCCGCTCGGGCTGCCCTGGCTGCGGGCTAGGCGGGGAGCGCGGAAAGTGATGTGCCGGTCAGACGACCTGGAACGCCGCGTCATAGAGACCCCGGCACGGCCCCGCGGGGCCTGAGCCGGGCTGGAGGGAGCCGGGGGCTGGCGGGGAGGCGGGGGGGAGTCCCAGGCCGGGGACTCGATGGATGCAAGGTGCACTCTAAAGTGCCACCCACGATTGCGTCTCACCCGGGTTGGGCCACTCCTCACCCCCTTGGAATCCGGGAATACCAATATCAGGAAAACCTGACTTTCTTCCCAGAAAGCTAGATACAAATCTAACCCTTCACAAGAGGCTTTCTCTAATACCTCGATGAGCCATAAAAACAGTTTTATTTCTCAACGTCATTACATTCTGGTTAATAGATGTCTGTCCAAGGGCCTGCGGGAAGCTCTGAAATGCGCCCTCGAAACTGGAAAAAGGTGGAGAGATTTGACAGGGTAAAGTGTCGTAGCGGGGGAGGTACGGTTCATGCTTCTGAACTTCTAAAAAGAGAATTTCGTCAACTTGTAAAAAGAGAAAGGGAAAAAGTGCTAGGACTTAAAGTGGGTTTTAAATACTTTTATTATTATTTCTATATATTCTGGGCAGTACTTTGTTGTGTTTCTTTCCCCGTGTTTTCTAAGCAAAATGTACTCAAAACCAAAAAAGTATAATCTCATTTTTAAATTTTTTAAGCAATCCCATCAGGTTACCCACCCCACGCCCCTGCCCCCGGTGTAATATGGAAGCTCATTCTCATTCCCTAAAAATTCTTGATTTTTAGGCATAAGGATGTGTCTGTCTCTTTGCAGGAAAAACGATATTCCTTAGGTCATATGAAGCTCAGGCTTAGAAAAATTTATTCATGTTGCGTGCCAAAAAGGTGCATCTCGATGTCTGATTTTCTTTTTTAACCTCTTCAATTTTGCACACCCTGTAGAAGATTTTAAAACAAGTGCCGTCTAAAACAAGTACAGAGCAGAGGAAATTCAAAAGTCCCTCCACCAGAGGCTGAAAGGATCGCTTTCTCGCTAGCTAAGTAACAGCTAGGAGGTTGGTGCTGCGCGGAGCTGCGCCCCGCTGCGGGAGCCGGGACTCCGGGACTCCGGGATTCGCGTGCGGCCAGCCCTTCCTAGCCCGCCAAAGCCCTGAAACTCATCCGGTACTCTCAACAGAGTAACGCAAAATATAACACTTCTTTTCCGTAGAAGAAAGTAAACCGCAAAAAAGTGCAACCAACGGGTGCCCGATTTCTAACTAGGGGCTTTGCAAAAAGTGTATGCAAATTCCAACTTTTGAAATGGTAATACTGTTCAACTGGACATACGGTTATTTTTCCTTTTTTTTTGGTTTCATTGTTCTTTCTATTAAAAGTTACGCTAACCCTACCTTTAAGCGCTCGTGAATTGCACGTTACAACAGCGATATCAAGGACTTTCTCAGCCACTGCGGACAGGCGGGTTTCCGTAGTGTAGTGGTTATCACGTTCGCCTAACACGCGAAAGGTCCCCGGTTCGAAACCGGGCGGAAACAGTGTTCTTATTTTTCCCCTGTTTACGTCCACTTACTTAACAGAGTCTTATGATGCTCCTTATGTTTGCCCACTTACTTAACAGGGTCTTGTGATGATCCTTACGTTTGCTTTTTATTTTATTTGATCCTTACGTTTGCTTTTTATTTTATTTTTGTTTACTCCTTTTCCCCCTGTTTACGTCCACTTAAACAGGGTCTTGTGATATTCCTTATGTTTGCTTTTTATTTTTTTAACATCTTTATTGGAGTATAGTTGCTTCACAATGTTGTGTTAGTTTCTGCTGTGTAACAAAGTGAATTGGCTATATGTATACATATATCCCCACATCCCCTCCCTCTTGCGTCTCCCTCCCACCCTCCCTATCCCACCCCTCTAGGTGGTCACAAAGCACTGAGCTGATCTCCCTGTGCTATGCAGCTGCTTCCCACTTGCTATCTACTTTACTTTTGGGAGTGTGTATATGTCATATGTATATGTCTCTCAATTCGTCCCAGCTTACCCTTCCCCCATCCCGTGTCCTCAAGTCCATTCTCTATGCCTGCGTGTTTATTTCTGTGCTGCCCCTAGGTTCATCAGACCTTTTTTTTTTTTTTTTTAGATTCCATATATGTGTTAGCATACGGTATATGTTTTTCTTTCTGACTTACTTCACTCTGTATGACAGACTCTAGGTCCATCCACCTCACTGCAAACAACTCAATTTTGTTTCTTTTTATGGCCGAATAATATTCCATTGTATATATGTGCCACATCTTCTTTATCCATTCATCTGTCAATGAACACCTAGGTTGCTTCCATGTCCTGGCTATTGTAAGTAGTGCTGCAATGAACATTGTGGTACATGACTCTTTTTGAATTACGGTTTTCTCAGGGTATATGCCCAGTAGTGGGATTGCTCGGTCATATGGTAGTTCTATTTTTAGTTTTTTAAGGAACCTCCATATTGTTCTCTATAGTGGCTGTATCAATTTACATTCCCACCAACAGTGAAAGAGGGTTCCCTTTTGTCCATACCCTCTACAGCATTTGTAGATTTTTTGATGATGGCCATTCTGACTTGTGTGAGGTGATACCTAATTGTAGTTTTGATTTGCATTTCTCTAATGATTAGTGATGTTGATGAGCATCCTTTCATGTGTTTGTTGGCAATCTGTATATCTTCTTTGGAGAAATGTCTGTTTAGGTCTTCTGCCCATTTTTGGATTGGGTTATGTTGGCTTTTTAAAAAACATAATCCTGATAGTAATTTGCACTACCTTGGGAATTTGAACTTTCAACTTGGATGTTATTTTGCTTGTTCACCAAATGTTTTTTTATTAACGGCTTGCACATGGAAGAAGTGTTTCAGACTTTAAAAAAGTTTTTAAAACTCACAACCTGATACTGAAAAAATAATATAATGTACATCCTAATAAGAGTAATCAAACACCGCGTAAAAAATAAGCTCTGTTGCCCCCAGCACTCTTTGTATTACAAGTCATTTGGTTTTCCATTAGTTTTCCCCCTGAGATTGCTGATTTCTCTAAACGCCAGAGACCATGTTTTATGCTTTTTCCATATTCTTAGTATCTGACACCTAGTAGAGACAAATATTTCTGAATTAATAAATTACTGAAAAGGATTCTGACAAAAATAAAGTGGAATCAGAAAAAAATTATATTCATAAAAATGAAATCAAGAAAGAACCAGCCTCATTTTTTTTTTCTTATAAACCTAACGGTTGTGGGTTTTTTCACAAACATGATTCTTACCGGGAAGAAAGAATTTACAAAGAGAGCAAACAGAATGTAGTTGTAAAAAATCTCAAGAGAGAAGAAAAGAATAAATTCAAGTTGAGACTGTCCTTTAATATAAAATCACGAGTAAATTTCCTGTGGTCCTGACACAACTTTTTTTTTTAGTTGGAGTATAGTTGCTTTACAATGCTTTGTTAGTTTCTGCAGTACAGCGAAGTGAATCAGCTACATGAATCAGGATATATACATATATTCCCCCCTCCCTTGGACCTCCCTCCCACCCCACCCCCCAATCCCACCCATCTAGGTCATCACAGAGCACCAAGCTGAGCTCCCTGTGCTACAACTTTTTTTTTTTTACATCTTTATTGGAGTATAATTGCTTTACAATGGTGTGTTAGTTTCCGCTCCATAACAAAGTGAATCAGCTATACACATACACACGTTCCCACATCTCCTTCCTCTTGCGTCTCCCTCCCTCCCACCCTCCCTATCCCACCCCCCCAGGCGGTCACAAAGCACCGAGCTGATGTCCCTGTGCCATGCAGCTAGCTGCCTCCCACCAGCTATCTATTTTGTGCTACAACTTTTAACAAGAAAAAATGTTGACGTTTTGGTTTTCTTAGATTATGTTGTCCGCCGGTAGTACGAAAGAATTCACCCTAACATATCAGCACGACTTATCCTACCGTTTCTGCGTCTTTTTATATTACGCAGATAACTGGCACCCCTTTCCCTCACTGTACAAAATCTGTAAATAATTGTATTAAAAATTTTCTAGTCCAGACGCAAAAGAACCCTTTCCGGTACAAAGCCCACCTTTCCCCATGCGCATGCCCAGTGTACCCTACTGCTTTGCTCCGCTTTCATGCAGCTCAGACTTCAATCACCACGTAAGGGTATCCTGGAAACTGGGCTCCAGTTGGCTGATGCAAACAAGACTCGTGGGTTCCCAAGAGCTTTCGGGTACGTAAACTAAAAAGGGGTGATCAGTTTCAGCTCAAAAATTCCCATGGCCCAGAGCCCGAGTACACGCAGCAGCTGTTCCTACTCGTGGGGCCACAAGGAAGGGGAGGATGATGGGAGAAGACGAGCAACTAACTACAAGCCCCAGCATGCAATGCGCTATTTGGCTCCTGGAAAGAGGCCCGCGGTGCAGCGCGGTTCAGCCTCGGCCCAGAACGCGGGCGGAGCGCAAGATGCCGACTGTCCTCCAACCAGAATGCTCAGAATGAGGAAGACAGGTGTGGCGCTGTGAGCGAGCCCTTAGATCTCGTATCCAAGACTTTCCCTGTTTCTCCCTAGCTCCTGGCATGCTAGGTAGCGGTGTCTCTGTACGCCAGACTATTCCCCACAGGCCGGCATCGGCCCTCCGATGTTGCGTACGGTGTTGCCACGGAACGCCCGGAGCCGGATGTGACGTCGCCGTGGAGGAAGAAGGGAGAGGTGGAGCGTGGCGCGGTGACGTCCTTCCAACATGGCGGAGAGAGAGTGAAGAAACTGTGTTCCCCTTTGGGTTACTATAGGTGAGTTCTGTCTTCGCCCTCAGCCTGCTGTCCCCGCTCTCTCCAGACCCAGGGGCACTGGAGGGCAGGCTCCTTGGAGTTCGCGCTCAGGTCGGAGTGAAGGTGTTAGTGTGGAAAGCTTGGGCGAAGCAGCCCCCGTGTTGGCCTTGGCCACAACCTCTGCTGTGGGAATTCGCGGGAGTGGGAGCTCGGCGAAGGGCAGGGAGGCGGAAGCCAGGAGAGACCGGCTTTCGCAGTCACTCTCCGATGCCACCTCGAGTGGAGGCGGGGTAGGGAGGGGTGTGGCCTCCTGGGGCGAGTGACCTAACCTTTGACAACTCTTGGCCCTGCTGGTTCTCCGCCCCCTGGGCGCCCACCTTGCGTTTGAAGCCACTATGCTCCGAGGAAGCTAACAGGTTTCAGTGATTTGAGAGTTTTACATTTGATCTTAGCCAAAAGGCCGAGAAGCGATTGAGAGCAATTTTAAAGAACTCATACCGTGTCCTTTCCCCCTTTGTCCCAAGAAATCATTTCTTAGTGGTTTATTAATTTTTTTCGTAATATACGTGTGCCTGCTGAGCTTGAAAGTCTGAAGGTTCAACTGATGCAAAAGCGTGAAATTTTGCGGTGCTTTTTTTTTTCCACTTTGTGGAAAATGTTTTCGCACATCGCCATTTATTGACGTGTCCAAAGGATTGTGTTAGTTTACCAAGCTGAAATAAAAGCTAGAAAGGCATTTATCCCTTCGGCAGTTTTATCCATATCTGTTTGATAAGAATTTTCTGGGGATATAAAATGAGAACAGACTTTATTCTAGTTCATGTTCTGTGTCTCTTCACTCACCAATTGCTTGGGTGAAAAGTTTGATGAAAACTTAGGGTTACTGATTTACTATTTCTTTTTGTTTTTTAGAGCAAGGGTAAAATTCGATTCTGATATCAAAATGCAGTATTCGCACCACTGTGAGCACCTTTTAGAGAGACTGAACAAACAACGGGAAGCAGGTTTTCTTTGTGACTGCACCATAGTAATTGGGGAATTCCAGTTTAAAGCTCATAGGAATGTGCTTGCCTCGTTTAGTGAGTATTTTGGTGCGATCTACAGAAGCACTTCAGAGAACAATGTCTTTCTTGATCAGAGTCAGGTGAAGGCTGATGGATTTCAGAAACTGTTGGAATTTATATACACAGGAACTTTAAATCTTGACAGGTAAGGTACACATTTTATTTCCACTTATAAAAGCTGGTCAATAGTCTTTAGAGCTAAAGCAGATTAGTTTTTTTCCATTTAGTCCCTGAACTCTGAGTCTTCAAACATTGATGTGCACAGTATTGTTTTTAATAAAGAAGTCAGTGTCTCTGATTTGAGATAAACAGACCACATTTCATAAGCACAAAAAGTATAGATGTTAATACGATTAAAGTATGGTTTTTGATACATTTGATTTATCTACTGAAACAAAGCTTGTGATTTCAGTTATGTAAAGTTAAAGATCAAAATATGATGAATTTTAATTGAATTCCAATTTCCCCTTGCTTTTTGGTCTTTATGTTCCTCTGGTCTTCTCTCTCACTCTCTATCCCCTACCTCTTAAGGTGTTAGGGGTGGGGAGGTATAGGTGGAGAAAGAAGGAAGAATCTCTGTTCATTTAATAGTGCTCCCATTTCCAGCTGTAAATAGCAACCTGCAGGACCTCTTCCTGATCTTGATTTAGGAAAATAACTTCATTGGCCTGTTAATGGCCATGACTCCTGTTGCCTGGTAGAGCTATCAGTGCTAATGCTTAAGTCTGGTCTAAGATGCTAGGATGCTTCTCTGAGATGCTTAATGCTGTCACTGCACTGACAAGAAGTAGGTTCTGAGGAATCTGATAATGCAGGCATTTTGTGTCTTTCATACGTGATGAACTGTATAATTAGATTAATACTAATATGTTTACTCGTTGTTGAGGGAAAGGTGGTGGGGATAAAAGGAAAGAGAAACCAATCAACTTACTCCTGTCTTCTTTTCTCCATCTTTTATGAAAGTGTAAACATGAATAGATCATCATCTGACATAGAAAGATTATGGGCTTTAGAATTAGATCTTGCCTGTCAAGTCACCATGTCTCTGAGCAAGCTATAGCCTCTCTGGGCCTCAGTTTCTCCATTTGTAAAAATGAGATGATAACTACATTGGTTGTTACTGTGAAGATTTAGGATTTACTACCTCCCAATGAACATTACTTTCCTTCCTTTATTTCCTCTTCTCTATCCTACTCTACAAGCCCATTAATTCTGCATTTATTGGAGAAAAATTAGGGAAAAAACAAAAAAGGAAACACCTGAAATTCTGCCACCCACTGATAACCACTCTTAACACTTCGGTAAATATTCTTTCCTTGTTTTCCAGATGATCTCTATAGATATATGCATGTACACATTAAGCAAAGTTCTTCCCTCTCTTTACACTGCAGCTGATCGTGGAAATATACTTATTGAAAAGCTGGAATTAGGATGTTCCTTAATCCTATTGAAAAGGAACCATTCATGCTGTTTGGAATTGCTTTTAAATTTTGATGTAATGAAATTTTTGAGTCAGTTCCGTGTAAGTTGATTAAAGGAATAAAGCAGTGTCATAGATAAATGTCATACGATGTTATTTAAATTTACTGAATATTTGGCTATACAAGTGCCTCTGATCTAAAAATTTAGAATACATAATATAAAATAATCACAAAACCAGTGAATTTTGGTTGATCTTCAATTTAGTGGTTTCCCTTTTTCAAATAACTTTACCAAAAATCTTTTTTTTTTTTTTTGCGGTACGTGGGCCTCTCACTGCTGTGGTCTCTCCCGTTGCGGAGCACAAGGCTCCGGACGCACAGGCTCAGCGGCCATGGCTCACGGGCCCAGCCGCTCTGCGGCATGTGGGATGTGGGATGTGGGATCTTCCCAGACCGGGGCACGAACCCGTGTCCCCTGCATCGGCAGGCGGACTCTCAACCACTGCGCCACCAGGGAAGCCCCAAAAATCTTGAACTAATTGGAACACAATGAAGAGCGCCTTACTTTGACCCTTCATGCAAAAAACCAATGTGAAGAAGAGCCAGATGTTTGGCTCAATCTTCTTTTTTTTGATGTGGACCATTTTTAATGTCTTTATTGAATTTGTACAACATTGCTTCTTTTTATGTTTTGTTTTTTTGGCCCCAAGGCATGTGGGATCTTAGCTCCCTGACCAGGAAATAAACCCGCACACCCTGCATGAGAAGGTGAAGTCTTAACCACTGGACTGCCAGGGAAGTCCCTGGCTCAGTCTTTTTTTGATACATGTCTTTCCTGGGGAGCTGGGGAGCTAATTGTTTGAGCTCAGACACAAATGCAAGAGAAGACATATACCAAAAATAGAAAGTCTGTACAATTTAGTGATTAAGAAAACAGTAATAAAAAAAAAAAAAAAGAAAACAGTAATAAAGAATTAAGTGGACTCAGGAGCTAGATTACCTTGGTCAAATCTTAGTTCTAACACTCTGTGATCTTGGACAAGTTACTTAACTTCTTTGGACCTCTGATCCTTCATTTGTATGTAAAATGGGGATTATAATTGCTCATATAAAGCAGTTAGCCATATACCTGGCAATATGTAATTAAATGACTTTCAGTGACTATTCAAAAAGTGAAAGCAAGTTTGCAGGCACTTTAACTTCATGCTTATAAACAAAAGCAGATCAGTTATTGACATAAACAAATGCTGATTCTCTTAACTGTAACTGAGATTATAGGCTATCTGTGAAATAGATAAATAATTTGTATGAATTACTGTTTCAGTACTGAACAGTTAGTGTGTAACTCAATACTAGTTTGTATTGGTCTTAAAGGCTATCTCACCTTGTTGGTGATTCATTTTATGAAGCACTAAGCACAATTATAATTTGAGACCTAAGTATAATAAGTGATGGAGTAAATTTGGTTTTCATTCTAATAGTTTCTCTCATTTATTGTAACTTAATAATAGACTGTGTAACAGAATCAATAAAAATGCTTAAGAAACGTAATGTTTTTAGAGAGTGACAGTGCTATATACATGCAAAAAACATTTTGTATGGAAGATGAATAAGATTGTATTTATGTTTGGGGCATTCATGCTATATCTTTGCAAACAGGGAGTTAACTTGATTACAAAGATCATTCGTTATTTGCTCCAGAATTATAGCCAAAGGCCATAAGAAAAGACTATTGTAAGTAATGTTTTCTTAGCTAAGGGAATCAGTTTACAAACAGATTGTTTTCCAAAAGTTTATTTGTAGTATGTTTAGGAACTTGGGATGGATTTTCCCAGAGAATAAAATGTTCACTAAAAGTGGTGATTAGGTTTCCAAACTAGCCTATAAATCTACTTAATTTTTCTGAAGAATTAAATAATATCTGGGGAAAATGACAAGTAGGAAGGTTACTTGAGGGTGTGTGTGTGTGTATATATGTGTATGTTTATGTATGTATCCATTGTCAGATAATTAAAAGGGCATATTTTTAGTGTTAATACCAACAGCTCTCTGACTTTACAGCTAAGAAAATTGAAGCACCCAAAGATGCTGATTTATTCTAATTAATTCAGCTAGTGATCCAGAGCCATTGCTAGTGTAACTGAACAGTCAGCCTTTCACTACATTGTAAACTTCTGGAGGGCAGAGACTATTTGATATTTCTTAATATCGCTCTCAGTACCACACATGGTAAATGCTCAGTAAATTTTTTTTTCTTTTTCTTTTCTTTTTTTTTCATATTTTATTCAATACATATAACAATACATATTAAAAGATTTAACAGTAAGGAGATTTTTAATTTTTTGCTTTTATAAATTGCTTTTCTTTTTAAAAAATTTTTTTAAAAAGTAAGCTGCAGGCTTTGGCTTTGGCTTGGAAAATACCAGGGGAGTGGGGGGCATAAACCTGAGGCTGCTGCCCCTTATCTGCCTTCACAGTACTGTCCCCTTCTCCCAGCTCCTCCCTGACTGTGTGAGCCAGGCCTCAGACCTTCCAGCTAACCACTTCCCATGAGCCACTACTCTGATGTCAGCCTATAGCCAAAGGAGCTGGGTGTCTGGGCCTGGTGACCAACGCTTTGCCACCCACTCAGTCAGGGTGCTCCCCACCTGCAGGCAGGCGGCAACACCCTATCTGCTACCATCAGCCCCTTCCACAGCCCACTGCCCCACCCCTCCCTGTCTAGCCCAGCCACATGTAGCTCTGCCCCATCCAGGGATGCTCTCCTCAGAGATGGGCCAGCAGGGCCGCCACAGCCCCTCTGGTAGGCAAAGACTCTGGAAACTTCTGGGGTCCTGTGTTCGGCCATGTGATCCCAGGGGTGCACATGGGCCCCTTGGGTATCTGAACAGAAGGGCAGGGGAAGGAGGGCCGCACCCTTGCAGTCCTGCTCTGCTGGTCTAATGGGCAGCTGCCCACCCTACCCCACCCCGCACTGCAGGCTCCTGAGTTGGCAGATTAAGCATTTTATAAAGTGAAATGCTCAGTAAATATTGATTCGAATGTTGAACATTAATTTTTTCTATATAACTCTAATATGACAAACTCTCTAGCTAATTTGGATTGGGGATCATACACAAAAAAAGCTGGGAAGGTTGCTAGAGAGAGCTTAATGCATTCTAAAACCTTGTTCTTCCAAACGTGATCCATGGACCAGCAGCATTGGCATCACCAGGGCGTATGTTAGAAATGCAGATGCTCAGGCCCAAAGCAGACCTGCTGAATCAGAATCTACATTTAACAAATCCCTGGGTGACTCACATGCACAGGAAAGTTTGAGAAGTGCAGTTGAAGTTCTTCACAGGGGAGCAGAGGAAGATGATAATTTCTTTAGACTCTTCTTGTTGCCAGTCCAGAAAAGTTGGTTGGTATCTGAAGAGGCCTCAGGAGAAATGGGAGGAGGCAGTAAATTGCTAACAGCCACTTTCGTGTTCCAGCTGTTTTCTTAACAAGTAGAAATTTTAACATTTTGTTTTTCCATGGTTGTACATATGAATAATCCATTACTTTTCATCTTTTCAAGTTCTGTAAAACTGGAGATTTTTGCCTAAGCATTCTGAGTGAATAAATTTTTTATAAATTTGTTCTCTTAGGCCTTTTGTATCATTCTACTTCATTAGGTCTTTAAAAGACAGAAATATTTGTGTAGCTCTGTTTCAAAAACGTTTTTTCTTTGATCAGAACATTGTCATTTAGCCTTGTTTCCTTACAGTTGGAATGTTAAAGAAATCCATCAGGCTGCTGACTATCTCAAAGTGGAAGAGGTGGTCACTAAATGTAAAATAAAGATGGAAGATTTTGCTTTTATTGCTAATCCCTCTTCTACAGAGATATCTAGTATTACCGGAAACATTGAATTGAATCAACAGACTTGTCTCCTTACTCTACGAGATTATAACAGTCGGGAGAAATCAGAAGGGTCTACAGATTTAGTTCAGGCAAATCCTAAACAAGGGGCTTTAGCAAAGAAGTCATCTCAAAGTAAAAAGAAGAAGAAGGCCTTCAACTCCCAGAAAACAGGGCAGAATAAAACAGTGCAATATCCCAGTGACATTTTAGAGAATGCATCAGTTGAAGTATATCTAGATGCAAATAAATTGTCCACACCTGTAATAGAACAAGTTGCACAAAGAAATAATTCAGAACTTGAGTTGACATCAGTTGTGGAAAATACTTTTCCAGCACAAGATATTGTGCAAACTGTCACAGTGAAACGGAAACGTGGAAAATCACAGCCAAACTGTGCTCTGAAAGAACACTCTATGTCTAATATAGCCAGTGTCAAGAACTCTTACGAGCTGGAGAGCTCCGGGGAAGAGCTGGATCAGAGGTATTCCAAGGCCAAACCAATGTGTAACACGTGTGGGAAAGTGTTTTCAGAAGCCAGCAGCTTGCGAAGGCACATGAGAATACATAAAGGAGTCAAACCTTATGTCTGCCACTTGTGTGGAAAGGCATTTACCCAATGTAACCAGCTGAAAACGCATGTAAGAACTCATACAGGTAAGACTGGTTTGTGGAAAGTATAATTGTTTTTATATTGTGACCGAAATAATATTTTTATAAACATATTAACATACAGTGTTGACTGTGATCAAAATTTGGTATATACTTGTATTCATAAAAGTATTGAGCATGTTAGACTTGAAAATGTCTTTGTAATTGTGACCAAGTATTTAATGGCTATTTGTTTTGTTGTAACTGATACTCTGAAGTCCCAGTGTGTGAACTCTTTAAACCATTTTCCCTCACAATTAAAATAAGCATAAATTTAGTTCTACCTTGCTAAATATTTAACAGACAATATATTAAAACTGATAAAAAGTAATTACAACTCAGGCTGATTCTCAGATTTTACCAACACATCTCACCACCTGTTTCTTTGTCGAACTTCTGAACATAAATTATATATACATTCCTTCCTCAGCCTCTATATTTACCTTTATTGGTACACTTAGATTTGTGCTTTTTAAGATGCATTATGTATTTCTCTGATTGATAACTTTTCACTATTATGGACTAAGAAACACTAATTTCTTTTAACTCTACTGGTGGTTTCAGTAATCAATCTGGAAAAATATCCTATTTGCTTTTTTACTTCTAGAGTTAATATTTTCTGAATACTGAAACTAGTACTGGTTGATGAACTCTTTTGAAAGCTTGTATGGCTTAAGCAACTAAAACAATACTTCCTTCTAAATATAAATTTTATTTACTTTTCTTTTAGGTGAGAAGCCATACAAATGTGAATTGTGTGATAAAGGATTTGCTCAGAAATGCCAGCTAGTCTTCCATAGTCGCATGCATCATGGTGAGGAAAAACCCTATAAATGTGATGTATGCAATTTACAATTTGCAACTTCTAGCAATCTCAAGATTCATGCAAGGTAAAAATAAAAACAAAAAAACAGATGTTTGATCTTTGAGTCTGTCATTCACTATAGCCTTAAATAGACTATTGTATGAGAATTCAGGACAGTAGAGTTCTAATTGTGGTACCACCACACAGTATTCTTAGTACAGTGAAGGAACCGCAAGGGAGCCATGGTGCCTGGAGGGGAATAGTGAGGGAGGGAAATAAGATCAGAATGGTGTTAGGGTGTCCAGATGGTGAAGGTTTTGTAGGTCATTATAAAGCTTTTACTCTTGAGAATGAGAAGTAAGTGATGTAATCTTGCTTGCATTGTAAGAGGATCACTATGGATGCTATGTTAAGCAAAAGATTGTAGGATTGCAAGAGTGAAAGCAAAGTTACCAGTTAGGAAGCTATAGATAAAACCCAAGTGAGAGTGACAGTGGTTCAGGTCCGAGAGATAGCAGTGGAAGAGATAAGTGGTAGTCAGATTCTGGATGTATTTTAAAGGTACAACAAACAGAATTTGCTGCACATTGGATGTGGGGTATGAAAGAAAAAAAGAAGAGTAGAATTAAAAATGATTCTCAGGTTTTGAGCCTGAGCATCTGAAAAGATAGAATTACCATTAACTGAAGTGGAGATTTGTGGACAAAGCAGTTGAAGTAGGAGTACAGGAGTTGAGTAGAGTTCTGATCATGTTAAATTTGAGATGACTATTAGACATCTGAATGGAAACGTGCATTAGATAGTTGGTTATCTAAGTCTGGAAGTCGGGACTGGTTTGAGTAGATAGTATTTAAAGTCATAACATTAGATGAGGTCACCAAGAGAATGAAGATGGATAAAAAAGAGATCAAAGGATGGAGTCATAAGGCACACTAACTAAGAGTTCTGGGAGATGGGCAAGTCACTATAAGTGACTAGGAAGGACCAACCAATATAGGGGCAAACCAGAAGATTGGGCTGTCTTGGAATCCAGGTGGAGGAAATGATTTCAGAGGGAGTAATCATTGTGTCAAATTCTGATAGGGAGATTAAGAGTGAGAATTGACTATTGGATTTGGCAAAGTGAGAGGTTAGCAGTGGTTTTGACAAAAGCAGTGTTAGCAGAGGCTAGTAGAGAAGAAATGAAAGTAGAACCATTGGAGACTCAAGATTTTACTAAAGGGGAACAGAAAATAGAGGAGCAGGTAAGGTCAGGGGTCTTTTTTTTTTTTTAAGATGGGAGATATTTCAGTATATTTGTATGCTACGATCCAAAGGGGAGGTGAAACTAGATGATATAGGATGGAGGAAATTGCAAGAGTGATCACTGAGTAGGCAAGGAGGATAGTATCTTAAGTATATAAACTGGAGTACTTGGATTCAGAAGAACTGTCATTCTCATATTAGAGTTAAGAAAAGCAAACCCTATAGATACAGATGCCTATAGGTGGAGATTTGTGTGGTAGAAATTTACTTCTGATTCCTTAAATTTTTCTCAGTGAAACAGGAAGCAAGGACATCAGCTGAGAGTGAGGATGGGTGAGGAGGTGCTGAAGGTTTGAGGAAAGAGTTTTGAAGATTGAGTGAATGGACAGACAAAAATAATTGCCTGCAGTATTATGGGCACACTTGACTACCACATAAGGCTGATGGCAAAACTTTGAACTAGTCTCAGAACTAATGTTTTGAAAACCAAAACATTTATTCTTGACAGTATACATTGAAAACTGTTGATTTTAAATACATATTGTTGATCTGTTAAGATGAAATGAAATAAGATACTGCATGAAGAATTTGTATGAAAAATGTTTGCTGTGTGGCATGATCCTTAGATTGTTTTACTTGCCAGCATGTATCTTTATATTTATTTACTAACAGGAAGCATAGTGGAGAGAAGCCATATGTATGTGATAGGTGCGGACAGCGATTTGCCCAAGCCAGCACGTTGACCTATCATGTTCGAAGGCATACGGGAGAAAAGCCTTATGTGTGTGACACCTGTGGGAAGGCATTTGCTGTCTCTAGTTCTCTTATTACTCATTCTCGAAAACATACCGGTAAGGATTTGACACAGAGGTGGCTTAAAACAAGGAAAGTTGTAAATAAAAGAAAAAGGGAAATTGAGCCTTTACAAAAAGTAGGTTATAGGCTTTGTAGTTATATCTGTTGTGTCTGTGCTTCTTGAAGCTTTTTGTGTTTCTGATTTTCACATAAATATTAGATATAAAAGCAGACTTATTTTCTAGAATAATACACAGTGGGTGAAATTTTTTATCATGTAACTTATATACATTAAAATCAGATAATTTTGACAATATATAAACTTGAGTTAATAAGACATTTTTTATGACCTTAGAAGAACTCCTTAGGGTCTTGAAGCTTCATTTCCCTTGGATAAAACTGTAAAGTTAAGGGGTTGGGGTGAATTTGGGTAGAACGTTGATTTAATAACTTCTTAGGACTTTTTCTACAGACATTGTAAGATTTGCAAATTAAATAGATACTTCAAACCCAAAGTATCAATTTTGAAGCAAAACCTGTTGTTCAAAAATTTTCATTTTTTTGTAGGGTAATTTTTTAATAGATCTTTCCTAAATGATTTTATTCCCCTTTAATAATCTTATAGATAGCAAAAATTGAAATATGGATTGATGAATTTTCATGTTTTTAATTATATAAAAATCAGACTTTTTGCCCACCTCTAGTCTACTAGAAGGATATTTGGAGAAAGTTTTATTATATGAAAAGCATCAGGTTACATGCACAGTGTAAAGTAATTACTAATGTTCATTTAAGTTGGATCACATTGAAAATACCTCTGAAATACAATACAAAGAGGTTTTAATTTAAATAATATTTTAGAACAGCTTACTTTAGATTATTGTAATTGATAAATATTATATTGGTATAGTACACCACTTCGCTATCTTTTATTTTCCATCTAGGTGAAAAACCATACATATGTGGTATTTGTGGGAAAAGTTTTATTTCCTCAGGAGAGCTCAACAAACACTTTCGATCCCATACAGGTCTGTGTTTAGGGAGAACGTATTATTTTTTGTTCTCTCTAATTTCTTTTTATGTAAACCTTGACTTTAAACCATTATGGACTAGACGGTATCTAATCATACTCTAACTGTAGCTATATTTTAATGTATGAATATCAACTTTTTATTTGTTTATTTTTGTTTTTTTAGTTGTTTGGATTATGGATTAAATTTGGTCAAGAATTGTGTAGATTTTCTAAGAACTGTGCCAGATAATCAATGGTTTTTAAATGATTTGGATAAAATTACACAGATAATACCAAAAAATGAAAAGGAATAGATAATACCAAGATAATATCAGATTTTCTTATTAAACAATGTTCAGTATGCACGTTTTAGGAATATATTTTAATATTGACATGGTTATTGTAAAAGGTAGTATATAAGTAGTACGAAGAAAATATGAAATACACACAAAAATTTTTAAAACAAAGGAGAACACCACTTTGAAAATGTACTGTACTTTTTCTTTCTAAAAGTTATTTCTTGTAATCCCTATCTAGTATTGTGTGAGCACCTAGTAGTAAACAGTTAATAAGTTTACTGGCAACTTCTATATCCTCAGTTCCTTACTTTGCATTATAAAGCAATGAACAGTTCTCATTTCAAAAGAATTATAATTTTGTAGTATTTTTATTCTGTGAGTATTTTTAAAGGATTTTCTAATTTATACGCTACCTGAGAGCAGAAACCATAATTACGCATTTTTCCTCCAGCTACATCTCTTAGCCAGAGTCTGGCATATAATTGGCACTCACTAAATGTCTGATAGAAATAAAAAAGTAAGTTTTTTTTAGTTTGAAGGTTCTGTTAGTGAAAATGCTCGATTTTTCCTTGAAATAGGTACACTTTGTATTATAAAGGCATGGAGTGCCTATGCGTATAGAAGTTTTCATTTCACTATATTAGAACCAAGAGATTAAAATGGTAACTTGAAACTAAATTTAAACAATATAATGTTTGCATTGTGTTCGTGAACATTGATATTTTTGCCTTAGTAGCTTCTGAAATACTGAGATTTTAATTTTTTAACTTGTTTTTCAGGAGAAAGACCATTTATCTGTGAATTATGTGGAAATTCTTACACAGATATTAAAAATTTAAAGAAGCACAAAACAAAAGTCCATTCTGGTAAATGCTTCTGTTTTTTAAAAATTTGGTGCTCTCATATTTGTACTATTCCTTAAAATGTTGAGATACACATTGTAACAGTTTATATTAGATATATATTTTTAAAAACTAGGTGCACACGTATGAGGAAGGTAGCTTTATAATGTGCAGATGAGTTCACTCTGAATTTCTTTCCATATTGACCTTGTAATAAACATTGCTTGAAATACTTCCTCCTTTAAAAACCTGATATATATATATATATAAAGCAATTAAACTCCAATAAAGATGTTAATAAATAAATAACCTGATATATGAACGATTGCAAGAATGAGAGAATACATAAACAACTATATATCACTCTTTCCCATACTAGAATCTAGGTTAACTGGGGTTTACTGTAGTTATGCGAAGAAAGGAGCATCATGAACGCTAGTCCAAAAATGTATAAGAGGAAATAGGGAAACAGGTATCCCCAAATTGTTATGATGCATGAAATGGAAAGCCAGACTACACAATTTTTAGTCTGTTATTTAAAATGAATCCTTGAGAAAGTTTCACTGTGCTTACCATTCTGTCATGATTAGAAACAAAACACTAGTCGTCTTCACTGTGTAGAGATGATAGTCTTTGATAGTAAATATAAACATCGTAAGGATTGAGGTAGTGATGTCTGAAAACTTCAGTGAGTCATTAATTCAACAGGCATTTATTAAATACCTCTAAAGTACACATAACTATGCAGGGTACATGAAGTTGAGCAAGGCATAGTCCTAGTCCTCAGAGAGCTTACCATCTGGTGTGGGAGACCAGAAATCTACATAAATAACTGATTACAACACAAAATACAGGATATAATAGAGATGCAAGAATACTGAAGAAGAGATTAAGTCCTTCTGAGGTGAGTATTGGAAAGGCTTAATTCTAGGGAAACTGAAAGGTGGAGAAGAGTTCAAAGGGTGGAGATGGGAAAGGGAATGTTCATCCCAGGCAGAGAGAATATTGTGAAGAGAGTCATCGCAACAAGAGAGCGCAGGTTGTATTCTTGGCTGGCTGAACTGAAGAATAGTCTGGCAAAAACAGAATCATAACTTTAAAAAAGCAAATATGCAGTTTTGTCTAACAAGGTTAGTGAGATTGAAATCACGTCAGTACTTGGAAGTGAGAAGAGCGTGCGTGGTAAAGCTAGTGGAAAATTTGAAGGGAAAAATGTATCTTTAGTCAGTGGGGTAATTACTCCCTTGAGTAACACAGAATTTCTTCTGAAAATAAATGAAAGTGCCATACCTCTGAACTTGAACTCACAGAATAATATGAACTATTCATTAATACATTCACTGAATAAACTGGGTACTTACTATGTGTGTAGCACTATAAGGTACTTTGAAGGAATCAGAGAAGTATAATTAGACATTTACTTTGAAGGAATTTATAGTCTGTTGAGCATTCAAGGCACACCTAAGTAGAATGTTACATACCAGTAAGATAGACAGATGTCACAAGGTGGTATATGAAAAACTGACAAATGAGTGATAAAGTAGATTGGAAACAGCTTACCCTGTTCTAGCACAGTTAAGTCCATTTTTATAATGGTGCTTAAACCTAATCTTGAGGCCCCGTAATGGATTTGTATAGATAATGCTAAGGGCAAATCAGCAAAAAGGAAACAGTGTGACTAAAGGTGTGGGGCTGAAATGCAAGTTCTGGGGGTGGTAAATAGATTGAGTCTTCCTCATGGTTTTTGTTTTGTTTTTAAAGATGGTGAATTTTTTTATCTTCCATTTCAGGTACAGATAAAATTCTAGATTCCAGTATAGAGGATCATCCCTTGAGTGAACAAGATTCCATACAAAAAAGTCCTTTATCAGAAACTTTGGATGTGAAGCCTTCTGATATGACTTTACCACTAACTCTTCCACTTGGGACTGAGGACCACCACATGCTTCTGCCTGTTACAGATAATCAGTCTCCTACATCAGATACATTGTTGAGGTCAACTGTGAACGGGTATTCAGAACCACAATTGATTTTTTTACAACAATTATACTGACTTTGTGAGGAATATGGAATTGCTAAATCGTCTCTGGTAGTAAACATAAACATCTCTGGTAAGGTGCATATATTCATATTAAATTAACCCTTCATTTGAGTTGTGGCCATTATTTTTCATTCACTGAAGTAAAAGCACCTGATGCTGCATCATAACTGTGCAATGCTTATTTTGATATTTGGCTTTTATGTCTACATTATACACACAGCTTTTAAAGGAATGAATTATACTACAGTAGCACTATTTGGGGTGGATAAGTTTTACTATCTTTTAGAGCTGCCTTAATTCCATATTTATTTTCATTTTAGAATTGCCTTTCATTTACTCAAGTGGAATCTATCAGTTTATGATTCACTTATGACCTGTGGGATGTGTTTATTTTCTTCCCCTCAAAATTTAAACAAAATCCATAATAGTATCAGCCCAAGAGTGGTGCTGTTACTAAGCGCCACAGACCAGTACATAAACTATGGGGAAAAAAAATTCGTATCTCTGCCTAAGAAAATTTAGGTACTGAGTAAGAATTGTGCTATTTCTCTATTAATATAGTCCATTGGAGGTAACTTTTCTAATGAAACAAAAAGTGCTTCTCTTAAAAAGTAGAAAACTATGTATAAATTTTGTTCATTTAGAACTCAGTATTCTGGATAAAACCAATGGTCAGTACTTTTGAATTATCTGAGACTACATTTTCAAAGTGAATTTTAAATAGATATTTGGTGTTTTTATCTTATTAAAGACAGTTTCAGATTTGATGCAGATTGTTTTAATAGGTTTCTAGATTACTGGAGATGAGGAAAATATACTGAGTTTTGATAATTTTTGATAAGCCTCTCATATTCTTATGCACTTTTTAAAATATAAAATCCTAAAAAGAATTTTCTAAATAGAAACTTAATGCATAGTATAAAACACTTGTCTTCTGAATTTGTAATTATATTCATAAATAGTTAAGAAATTAACTTCAGTTATAAGTGAACATTTGAGTTATCGGAAAGCCAGTTTATTAAACATTTTATACTTGAGTTTTCTGTAAGTTTCGAGTTTTACATTTTTATAGATTAAACCACAACAGTTCATGGTGGTCGTAGTTTCACAGTAGTCCTTTTCCTTCCTAATGAACTTAGAAAATTCAGATTTATTCTGATATTTACTACCACTCTTCCCCCTCCCATTTTTCCCACATATTGGTTTATTTCACTGCCTAATCTTTGGACAGTAAATTATCAGTTCCTCAAAGTCAGTTCCTATACTGCTGATCAGACACCAGGGTGACATTATTTCTTATTTCTGCCGTGCATCATTTGTTTTCTGCTTTTAAACTATACCTGTAACAAAATTAATGTATTTTCTATTGGTATTGATTTCTTTAGTTGTATTTTCTCTGGGGTTCCTAGTCATAGGAACCAAGTAGAAGACTTAGTAAAACTAAATTCTTCTAAACTGTAGAGATCATCACCATTTTACAGCACATGCAGCATTTTTACAATAAATTGCCACCAGTGGGATTGACTTAATTAAATAGAGTTTAAAATACTGCCTTTGTATAACAGACATCAAACTTAGTATTTAATTTATCTAAGAAATCTAATTATGCATATGTATTAATTTAATATACTGGGTTTAAATACAATTTATAAAGTTATAAAAATGTTCAACTAATCTATTCTGGCTTAAATTCAATAGGAATTTATTGGAATGTGAAGAAATTAAAGAAAATTAAGACTCAGCCTTTTTAAGAAGTCTGCTGAAATGGAGAGGCTATATTTAATTCACATCTTCATTAATCCAAGCATCTAATGAACAAAATTTCTTTTTAAAAGCTGCTGTAGTGATGTCATAATTCTGTAAGGGTAGTAGTTACCAAATTTCCTCTAACATGATGATAATTAGCATTTGCCTTTACATAAATTAGTCTTTAAATTTATTATATTTAGGATTATTGGAGTGACTGAAGTTGATCTATTCTCTTCATCACATTATCTGCTTCTTAGCTAAAATAATTTTATTTTAAATTGACATGGCTTGATGCTCTTCCAGAATGACATGTAAAGAAAGCTTGAAGACTGAGTATCTTTGTCTTGTCATTCTTCTCATAATGCTGTATTATTCTTTATCATAATATGCATGTATTTTAGTTGTATCTGCTATCATTGTAACACTCACAATTATCAGTTAAGTTCATCTTTAAATATATTTGCTACAATGCAGTGTTTTGGGAAAGTTCTATTCTTAATTATGTAAGTATTACTAAGTTTTTTGAAAGTCTTTTTAGGATGCTGAACATCTTATTGAGAAATTATTTTCTAAGTTAATTTTGTTTTGTATTTGTATTAGATTATTCTTTCTGTATCGTTAGGTTTTAGGCTTTTTAAAAAACCATAGATTATATATAAATGATTTTTTGCTGGTATTTGTTTTGTTTAATTTCATAGAATGATTTTGATAGACAGATTTTAGAAAATTGTTTTATTTTTTTCAAAAGAAAAGGTTCTGTCATTTCTCTTGCAACAATAGTGTGTCACTTTTCTGTATGTTTCATTTCTACAGCAATTGTACAAATGAGAGTAGTTGAAATGTGCTTATATAAAGACAATCTACATGTACTCATTTTTTTAAATATCCTAGAAGAGTAACTGACATTTGATGCATATGAGAAACATAGCTTAAAAATAGTGGTGTCCAAGCCCCACCCCACCTTAGGCTCTCTGAATCAGACGATCTCCAAAACATGCTGAAAAGCTCCATAGGTAATCTTAATGCATACCAAACACTGAGAACTATTATCCTAAACATTTCTTGGTGTTCTTCCTTTGGGCTCTTGATATGTGATATGCAGGCTCTATTTTTTTTTTCTTTTGGCCGCGCCACGCGGCTTGCAGGGATCTTAGTTCCCCGACCAGGGATTGAACCCGGGCCCTCGGCAGTGAAAGTGCAGAGTCCTAACCACTGCACTGCCAGGGAAGTCTCTCTGTGGGCTCTTGATAAATGAAGCTCTTGATATAACTTTTCACTTTTTACTCAGAGATTTTGAGTCTTTAGAACTTGGCTAGAAATACCACCAAATAAAAAGAAATTGTACTTTAATGCAATTTCTGTAAATTCTACATTTTTACTCATTATGTATGAACAATACCGATATTTAGTTATTGGAGCATTTCTTGAGACAGTGATGTGGTCTACTCGCCTGTCCTCTACAACCCCTGCCCCCCCTTCACTGAACAGAGATTTGGTGTATTTGCTTAAGGAATTTAGATAATTATCATGTAAACACAGTAATCATTCAGAAATAGGGTATTTAATTTCAAGAATATACTGAAATAAACACCATGGATGTGAATCAGATATTTGGATTAAAATACCTGGCCATTATTTCAAATGCTGGAAAATTATTGAAATCAGAATACATACAGCTGTAAAGATGAATAAAATGATCTCCTCTTTTAAGTTTACAGTCAAGTGGGAAAGACAAGCCTGAATGCCAAGTGTTATAGTGGAGGAAGGAAAGAAAGGAAATGCTGAGCAGTCAATGGAAGTTGAGTGGACAGAGAAAGGGCTGTTACTCCCCTGGATAGGCAAACAAGAGGAGATTGCTAATGGGAGGAATTTGTACACAGCTGACTGAGGTAGGGAGAATGGAGAGAAAGTCTGAAAGGTGGTGGCAGAGATAGGAATCAAAGACACATCTAGCACTATCTATACCACCTTGAAATAGTCCTCTACCTTTAGCCTGTGCTGAAAGAGTGGGATTAGATAGCCATGTTTATAATCCAGGATCTCACACACTCAACTACAGTTGACTGCTGAAGGGCAGGGATTAGACAGCCACACTTGTAACATATGATTCTATACTTGTGACCACAGCTGACGAACAGCTTACCAGGGAGAAACAATTCTTAGGCCAAATGGAGCGACTTTCTTAAGAATTTGAGCTATGAAATTCAGAGACTTCCTAGGTATTGGTGTACATGGAAAAGATCATTTAGATCTGGTCCAGAGTCACTGAAGCAAGCCAAAGTCTAAAAGAAATAGTGAAGAAGCAGAGAAAGCTGACCTGTAGAGCGAAGCAAGGGGATGAAGTAGGTTTGCAGAACCAAGCGACTGAGGCCCTGTGAGAGAAGTGGCTTGGTTTCTGGCTTTGCAGACCTTTCTTGAGGTCACACAGCTATGCTTCATTTCCTTGTTCTGCATGCCAGTGATTTTTGCCTATTAAATTCTTACAATAAAGCCCCCTTTCCTTTTTCTTCTCTTTTTTTTTTTTTTTTTTTTTTGCCGTGCCGCGCGGCCTGCAGCATCTTACTTCCCCAGCCAGGGACTGAACCCGCAAATTCCCTAAATCCACCTTTTCTTAAGCAGGCTTGAGTCAGTTTCTGTTGCATGTAGTTAGGCAGTTTCAATTTAGAATCCTAAGTTCTGATCCTCAGCGATTGAGTATATGGAGGTGCCATTAACTGCTAGGCAAGATAAGGGGGAGGTTTATGGAAGAGAAGACTTTATTTTGTATGTGCTGAATTCGATCAGTGGTGAGATACCTATGTGAAAATGTCTAGCAGTAGTTGGAAATGGGGACTGAAACCCAGCAGAGTTTAAAGCTAGGGAAACAGATCTTGCAGCATAAGGCTAATAATTATTGTGATAGAAATGATTTAGGCAACCCTGGGAGATGGTAAAGAAGAACAAAAGATGAGGACAAAATCTTGGGGGAAATGCATTGTAAGAATGAGCAAAAGACAGAAAAGGAGATGGAAAGTGATAATAGGAAGAAAACCAGGGTGATGCAAGTTTCACGAAGACAAAAGTGGCTTTGTACTGATCACGTGGTACAGAGAAATTAGATAGGATGCAAATCAAAGACAACATTGGGTTGAGTAATTGGGTTGGGTAATTGGAGCATGATGATCCCCTGAGAAAGGCAGCTGCAGTAATAATAGTGGGAGTAGAACCCAGGTTGATATGGTTTGAGTAGTAGATAAGACATAATGAATACTACCATTTAGTTTGAAAAGCAGAGTGCGTACAGCAAACAAGATCATTTTATCAAATATCTAAAAGGTACAAACCACTTTATTTCTTGCTTTTTTGCTTCAAACTTGAAACTTTGTTAAATGATGAGCATAATAGAGTCTGTAACACTGTAATTTGAGCTGGATCTTAAAGGATGATTGCTAAGAGGAAAGTGGAAGGAAATGTATAACATGTATATGATTGCAGATTTGCTCATTACAATTCAGATGTGCAGAAGAGGGGAATTTTCCTACAGAACTCTTGCACCCAGTGGGAAGTCTAGAAAAAAATTAACTTTTAGTCCTAGGCACTTTAAAACCTAATCTGATACAAAGCAGCTAGAATTTATAATATCTTAAGGTAGTGCTTGAACATTTTGAAAATTGCTGTCTTATTTCTACCCTTTGTCTTCTCTCTAAAATGCTGTCCACATATATGGGGAGGAGAGGAGGCTTGCATGACAAAATGGCATCAGGGAAGACACTGTCTTCACTCTATTCTCTGAGCATCCTGCTGGCCTCTCATGCAATAGGCAACAGCTTGTAAAATATGTCATCAGGTTTTCCTTAGCCTGGTCAGAGCCCAGTAATTCTTGGCTGACCTGGCTTCGCCTTAGTTCTCTTGGATGTGGAGAAGAGAGCTCTGAGACTTCTGCAAAGATGTCTCAAGCAGTCCCGTGTAAGTCAGGTTGCAGGTTTAGCACATGCCACTCCACTGCAGGCTCCAGATAAGCCTACTTCCCATTTACCTATTTGCTTCCCACTCAGCTACCTTGTCAGTCTCCCCTTGGGAGAATAGAGGAACTTGTGGGTCCCCTCTGTAGTACAGAGGAACAGAGAGTAGCTTGGGAAAGCAAACTGCATTAGGAAGGTTTACTTTGATATGGCTGTGTCCTAGCCTGGGAGTATCTCTTCCAGAATCCTGTGGACTCCTCTACTACCCAGCATATTATGGAATACTTCAAAACAATGAAAGCTGAATAGACACTGCTACATTAAACAACATGAACGACTTGTACTAATATAATGTACAAAGAAGTCTGACACAAAGCGTATATATACTGTATGATTCCATTTATATAAAATTCCAAAACATGCAGAACTACTCTGTGATGTTAGACATCATGATAGTGGTTGTCTATTGGAAGATGGTTGGAGGTGGTTCTGGGGAAGCTTATGGCATTTACTATCTTTATCTGGGTCCTGGTTAACACAGATGGGTTAGCTTTGTGATAATTCATCTCGCTATTCACTTAGATACTTCCATTTAAAAGAAGTATATATTAAAGAAACTAATTTGAAGAAAGAAAACCAGAGCATTGGTTTTCAAACTTCAGTGAGATTAAAGATGACCTGGATTGAAAAACTGCGGATTCCCCAGACTGTCCTCAGAAATTCTGATTCAGTAGCTCTCACTCTAAGAATCTGTATTTTTAACATTTGCCCCAGGTGATTCTGATGCTCCATACTTTAAAAAATGCTGATTTAGTATCTTCAGTTTGAACTGTCTTTACTCTTTGGACAGATGTTCAAGTGTCTGTGACAGAAGTCTGTCATAGTGTTTCTCAAGTCTGAGTTTATTGGCTATCTAATTGCTAGGAGTAGCATTTCCTCACCAGCTTAATGTTTTCCAAATGTAATGACAGTTGTTAGAAATGTTTGTATTTTTTCCTACACCATGGTTTTCTTGCACTCATTGAATTCTGCAGTTTTTCAAATTTGATCAAAAGACAAAATTTTTTTAAATTTCCTATTGCATTTTTAACACTATAGACATGACTTTCCTCGGACACACAACTTTTTTTTAGATACAGTTAATTATTTCTAGCTATATTCAGCATGTAATAATGTAAAAGAACTTGGTAAAAAACAGCTAGTCTCTATATCTGCAGAGGAGAGATCTTAAAGTGGAAAGAAAGTAAGATCTGAAACATGTAGAGAACACTGGAAACTAAAGTTTGATAAAAGCTAATAACTAAGTAAAATAAGATTCATCTCTCTGAAAGCATGAGAATGGATTTGGTAAGGCATTTAGGTCTTTTCTGGCTCAGTAGCTCTAGAACATTAAATGTAAATCATGGCTCATATAATTTATTCAGATGTTCTTCCCATTTCATAACCACCACCACCATCTGTGCCACCCCTTCATCACCACCACCCCAGTTTCCCCAGGGAGTATGGAAGTGTGGTATGAGGTGCTGAATATAAGGAAAAACCTGTTAAACTTTAAGAATCATTAAGTAGTGAGTAGGGCATATTTAATTCTTTAATCTATTAAAGGAATGGACAATGACAGATGTGGGGGTTTTCTGTAATGTTAAATTTTTTGAATAAATACAGCTGTGATTTGAGGAATTCCCAGTACTTTAAGTGAAGGCCAATACTTTGACAACTGTAAAGCTATCACCTTTATTCCTCTCAACATTTAGAGACAGATGGTTTTTCCATTTAGACTGCAGAACTTCAAGTAACCTCTTTAAATTGTTCACATAAAATTTTTTTTCTCACACTTTGCCAGCTTTAGCAGTAATAAATCATTCAGATTAAACAGTTAAGTGGTATGTATGAATTAATTTGTGAACATGGGTGTGTAATCAAAGGATCGTGGTGTCTGTTGCCTCTTCATAGAAATTTTAATTTGAAAACAGGATTGACCACAGACAACAGTAATTGTTTGCCATCAAATCATGAAAATGTTATTGGCATCCTCCAAAAGAAAGAATTATCTTTTTTAAAAGTTCACTGGCAGCACTGACTTGTTTGGAAAGTATACATTTATATGTATTTGTATATGTATATATATATTTGCCTGTATTTGTGAAATTGTATCAATACCCATTTGTAAAATACCTAAAATACTTTTTCAACCTCTAAACCCCTTGACAGTCCCTGGAATCTGCCACCTGAAACCTTTTTACCACTTCATGACAACTTTCAGTTAGGATACCTATAATGACCTTTCCTTGTATGCTACTTTACTCTTTGGGTATATTTTCTTTATAAAAAGAAATTAGTTCCTTGATTTCCTTCTCCAGGTGTTCAAATTTTAGTCCCTCTTTTGCTAAATTTCTTTGAAAAAATTACACTACTCAGTTTTTCACAATGGACAGTTACTCACAGTTTAGTATCTCTTTTCATTGTTCTAATTTATGAAAGAAAATTTAATAGACAATAAAATGTAATCTCCGTGAAGAGTAGTAAGACAAATATATGAAAATTAAAGCTTGTTTTTCATAGATATTGACCTACTGGTACAAGAGTAAGACCTGCATTAGATGATAGGCTGCAAGCTTCTCCATAACCTGGTGTCCAGTAATAATGCCTTTTAAGGCCATTGGAGACTTCTGCAAGGTACACGTGTCCATCCACCACATATGGCTCCACATCTGTATTGTCTGATTTTAGACGGCCCATGTGAATTAAATCTGAATATGCCTAGGATTTTTAAGAAAAACTGTATCATTAAGAAAACAGTTTATTCATTTTACAGTGCTTAAACAAATATCAACAAATTAAATGTGATAATTTATAGTTTAAAATACTCTGTATAACACTGCTGAATTTTATTTTCCAGGCATTGTAGTTTTTATTAATTCCACACAATGTAATTACAATCTTGCAAAACTTATTTCTACATTTTAACGTTATTAGGCATGTTTTGTTGTTTCATGACTCCCCAAGATAACAATTCTATGTATTACCAATTTTGTGGACCAGAGGTCTCATGGTCAAAATTTTCAAGTCCTAAGGTGACTGACTCATAAATAAGGATGGAGGGCTGTTGTATATGCCCTTGAAGATCCGATGACAGCCAGGGATCCATTTTTCAGCAAAATAAACAATCACAGATTTTGGCATACAACTGTATGGAGTTCATGGACCCTCTGAAGATAATCTATAGATTTAGGCTTAGACTAGAGACCATAACCATAGTATGAGATGCTGGCCTGGCTGGCCACTAATTATTTCTTCATTGTAGAATTTTCTTTGTATATCTCTTATGGATCATTGATATATCTACATAAAAGTGTCGTACAAACATGTTAAACTAGTTTGTCAGTAAGGTTGCGATTATAGAGAAAGGCAGAAATTAGACAGTAAAAGATTCAAAAGTCTAGTTGCTTTCTGCTGTAGCTTGTCATTAGTAGTTCCAACTCAGCTCAGCCTCTAGTGTATAGAATGTGGATATGATGTTTTTCTGAAATCAAGGGGTTTTTTTTTTCTTTTTTTTTTTTTTTTTTTGCAGTACACAGGCCTCTCACTGTTGTGGCCTCTCCCGTTGCGGAGCACAGGCTCTGGATGCACAGGCTCAGTGGCCATGGCTCACGGGCCCAGCTGCTCCGCGGCCTGTGGGGTCTTCCCGGACCGGGGCACGAACCCGTGTCCCCTGCATTGGCAGGTGGACTCTCAACCACTGTGCCACCAGGGAAGCCCAAGGATTTTTTTTTTTAATAGTGTACATTTTATTAGCCTTTTTAGTGATAGAATTCTGGTTAGTCTTTTGGCAATTTTTGAGAATTCGAACATATATATATATTTTTTTTTGGCTGTCTTGGGTCTTTGTTGCTGCGCGTGGGCTCAGTAGTTGTGGCTCACCGGCTCTAGAGCGCACGGGCTCAGTATCTGTGGCACACGGGCTTAGCTACTCTGCAACATGTGGGATCTTCCCAGACCAGGGCTTGAACCCATGTCCTCTGCAGTGGCAGGTGGACCCTTAACCACTGTGCCACCAGGGAAGTCCCCTAACATCTTGTTTTTCTTTCTCTTCTTTCCAAATGAAAACTATTTGTTACTATGCTTTTTGTGTGTGTTGAAAGCAGTATCAAGGGTTCTCTGTATTTACATAGCAACACACCAAATATTTTGACAGCTTTTACTATATCTCTCTAAATTCTGTGTCTTGGTTTAATTATTGGGTAGCAGATTGGAGATTGTGCCACAGCAAATTTAAAATAAATCAACAATTGAGATTTAAAAAAACTTTGGAGAAATTGGGACTGTGTAATTCAGTGACCTTTATACTAATATGTAGTATTTGATATCTTTTCCTATTTCAACCACAAAACTTTCCAATAGCTAATTTTTAGGACTTAACATTAAAATTTATCAAAACTGCAGTGTCTCATTATACTTTGTAATCACGTCTAAGGCATCTGTATATAACATCTGACGTTATAGGGAAAACCCCAGAAAAAGCCTCAGTGAAGAAGAAAACTTACCACACATGTAGCTTCATCAAATTTGTTTCCCCACAGGTAGATATTAGAGAGTGTGGGATTTGTTTTCATTGATTGTGAAAGTGCAACAAGTCCTTCTCCCTTTATGTTGTTGCTTACCACTGACAACCTTTGGAAAACCAAAAAGTAATAACCCTGGAAACCAACAGTTCCACAAAGAGAATGCGTAAGCTAGCAACAGCATTTATTACACACATTTTTTTGTGTTAAGTCTTAGCATTAAATACATTTAATGTATAATCAAAATATTGACCTAATAATTCCTAAAATCCAAGAAACTTAGTTTTCTAATTGGATACTTCATGTACCTAAGTAGAGCTACCTACATTTTGGAAATAAACAGCCTATTGTTTTCTATTTATTATTCAGTAAAGGTTTGGGGTGGATTACAGATATATTTTTCAAGATAAAGTCATCCAAGTAATATTTTCTTTGATTCATTCTTATTTTAGAGTCTGGATCATATTGAATGATTATAATTTTTCTGTTAGAATTCAGGATACAATAAGAGTTTTCTCATTAATTTTAAGCAGTCATAACTAGAATCAATCTAATTTTTAAGATTACTTTTGAAAAATAGAAGAAATTGAAATGTTTCCTGTAACTTAATATGTCAATTTAGAAACTGAGTTTTCATATTTCACCATGAATCTTAAGAGGTAAGAGGTTTAAGGTTAATATTCTACAAAATTTAAGGTTTTCTTTGTTATTTTGGTTAAGTATAAAACCATACTAACGCTTTAAGAGTCCTGTTGTGTGAAGCAAGAGTGTCACTGAGATAGTTTGCTCCTGCATTTTCTATTCTGTTAAAAGAAAGATCTATTACTTCCAGGGTAGTATTCTTTTTCAGTACATCGGCCAAACACACCATTCCATCCTGAGTTATTTTATTGCTGGGAAAGGAAAAATATGTAGTTACATTTGGAAGTATGAAGTATTCTTTTATTCATAGAGATAGCATGCTTGAAAACTTATATAGTAATAAGTACTTTCTATTTTAGTTAAGATTTATTTTAATCACTCAATTTCCAAAAAGTTAATAAAAAGTTGCCATAAAATGTTGCTTCTATTCTGGTTTACATATTTAAATTGCTCTCAAGTTACTATATCGGTATAAGCCGAATAAATACTAAGGCTCAAGATAAAAAGTTGACAACAATGGCTGCATTTTCTAATTTCTGGAATTAGTGTCTAACAAAGAATCTTATCTACAGTGAATATTTACAGAGATTATTCCCATGATTTAACTCCTGAATTAATATATAAGTTATCACTTACCAGCTTACATCAAGGTAGCGCAGGCTTCTGTTCAGACACAGTGCATCACATAACTGTTTCATACCACAGTTTTTTATGTCATGCTTACACAGGTGTAGTTCAACAAGGCACTGATTTTCTTTCAACATGTGGCCTAGATGAACTGTGGACTCTTCCTAAAAATAGATAGTCTTTTTTCTAGAATATAATTTTGAAGCAGTACATGTTTATTCCAAACATGCAAAGTTATTTAAATTAGCTTTTTAAAAAGATTTTATCAGTTAAGACTATTATTAGTCTACGATTTGCAATTTGTTTGGCATGGCTTTTTAAAAAAATCATTTTGCCACAAATATCTTTACTGTCTTAGAAACAGGCAGCAGGCACTAGTAAAGTGCAGTGACTAAGTGATTTAAGAGATGCTGGTTAAAAAAAATCATTACTAAAAAAGCAACAATCATCTCAGCAGGAAAAATAAATCAAAATAATTGGTCCCATGATTGAGCATGAGGGAATTCCCTGGTGGTCCAGTGGTTAGGACTTGGAGCTTTCACTGCTGGAACTCAGGTTCAATCCCTGGTCAGGGAACTGAGATCCCACAAGCTGCACGGTGTGGCCAAAAAAAAAAAAAAAAAATTGAGCATGAAAGCTCCTTTACTGCTGTCCTCTCAAGACAAGGTGTTCTTGCCCCTTACAGATGTTTCTAAACTTTGCTCTTGATCTCCACTCTTTGTAGTTTTTAGACTCCCTCCCTCCCTCCCTCCCTTCCTCCCTTCCTTCCTTCTTCCCTTCCTCTGCTGCTTCCAGGCAAAAGGTATATAACCTCAGTGAGAATCTGAACACCAAGCACTTTAAATTTTTAACAGAATCAGAGCATGTCTTAAAATGAATGGGCCAAAGTATTTTATGATAAGAAGTCCTGATGCATTATTGCTGTTTTTATAAGTTTTATAGTCACTGGAAATGCTGATCATGGATAGCCATATATGCTCGAATTATCTAAAAGTACTTTGAGAAAAAATAAAAGTTAAATAAAATCATATAGCAATAGCAGATTGTATATGAGCTTTAAAATAAAACTGTCCAAATGCTAGCTTTACCTTGTACTAACTTTATCACTTTGGGCTAATTATTTCATCTAGCTGAGTCCCAGTTCCCTTTTCTATATAAAATAGGTAAAATTTTACTTCCCTCACAGAAGTAAATAAATTAACAGAAGTACCTGGCACAAAATTGGTGTTCTATAGAAAACCACAAAGCATTTATTATTGTTCAATATTCTATAATACGGTATCTGATTTAAGTTATTGCTTTGACACTGAAAATACATATGCAGAGGGAAGCTGTAGTCTGAAATCTTAAATGAAAACTGACCACTTACGAGGTCCAGTATTGCTCTGCATAGTGCTGGAGCAGAGGATATACTCAATACAGATATGATGTATGTCTCGACTGCATTTTTAGGTCAAGAAATTTGAAAGAGGGACCATCCTTATTAAGAAAGGGAACTAGTATCACAAATAGTAAAGGGTTTTTGTTTTTTGGTGTTTTTTTTTAGCTCCACTCAGTTTGTGGCTTAGTTTGGCCTAGGGTGGCACCTAGCATCAGCGTTTTTCTAAGCTCCCCGGATAATGAACAGTAAAACCCTTAAATGAAATAGGTTTGCTGGCTTGTATTTGGGAACAGCAGGTATGAGGAAGCACAAGAGGATTCTACTCCACAACCATTTAAGAGAATAGTACTGTCAGGGATAGAAGATGGTGGTTGCCTTGGAGAGGAATAGAAAGCAGGCTAGTTTATCTGACTGCCCAGAAGCACCAGGCTAAGAGCAAGGTCTGGGGCCTGAGAAAGAGCCCTGGGCTTTTTAAATTTTTATTTAATAATTTATTTCGGGCTGTGTTGGGTCTTTGTTGCTGCGCACGGGCTTTCTCTAGTGGTGGGGTGGGGGGGTGGGCCCTGGGCTTTCAATAACTATTCTCAGATGGATTTAGGAGTAATGACACTGCTCAACATTTAAAAGAGGGATTGTGCTTCTAATATAATTTCATATAGTTTATCATACTTCCTCAGGGCTTTAATCCGGGAAAGTTTGACTCAGCCTTCATATCTCTTAACATGTCCTCAATCTGAGAAGCTTCCCTGCCACCTCTCATCCCCCTGCATTGATTTCTATGTCTTTTCTCCTGCTCCCAAGGCACCCTGAGCATATCACTCTCCAGACTTGTGGATCTCCCTCCATGTGGACTGAAAAAAAGCTCTTTGAAAATGAGGGCTATGTGCTTTGAGATTATCCCTGGCACCAGCATTGTTTCTTGTTTAGGGTTGCATTCAAATATTTACTGAGTGAAGAATGAGAAATGAAGCAATTTACTGAATGCTTACTTTGAGCCAGGTATTTTGCTGGTCTTTAAAGTAGGTTCTTCTATTTGAGGATTCTGGTTGTCTTTTTGAGATTAAATTTGTAAACATGAAGCAATTAACATGATGTAAAATTCCAAAATTTTTTGTACAGGAAAGTACAGAGATAATTCAAAGGGAGAGATCTATGTAGACAACGAATGCAAAATATACTTACAAATATGAAAAATATTTTAAAAATATGGTTAATTCTCAGTTACTCATACTAATGGGGAACAGTGAAGTAGCTGATTTAAAGACCAAAGTCCTTGAACTTTTTCTTTTAGTAGATATTCTGTTTTTGTTTAGACCAATAGTAAAACGAGTTCTTATTCCCTAGCATTTTGCTGATAAGAGAGGAGAGCCACCTAAGAGTGTTAAGGGGCAAGGAGAAGCCTTGAGAGTTGGAACCATGTTTTTACCGTCTTTCTGTCTCTAGCCTGCAGCTTACCTGAAGCACCAAGTCCAGACCTCCCAGACTGCTATTCATATGCAATTTGCCATTATAGCTCAGGATTTCAAATGTAATGGTTCATCACATCAGTGTAACAAGAACAAACAAATCACAAAACAGTTCACACTGGGCTCTTATAATCCTCCAGCCTTTAAAACTTTCATCATTTATGCTTTCATTTTAAGCCCTCTGCCCCTCACAGGTTTACTCACTGAGAATGAGTTTATAAGAAAAACAGACATGTTTTCTGTTTAAATAAGCAACATCTAAAACCATATTTATAAAACTTTTACCAAGATTTTAAAATTTTCAAGTTTTTCTTTGTAAACAGTACTTTACGGTTCTAAAAATACAATGCATTCATGAATCTTGACATAACCTTCAGTAAGTAGTACCTTCATTTTATTCACATGTAGCCTTATTAACTGCTCACTTTGAATACATACCTGTTCACCATAAAGTACAGGTCGGTTTAGGTTTAATCCCTTAATTGTTTGGTTTTGAGTTAGGACTGTAGCGAATGCTATCACACTCTGCATTCCCTAAAAACAGGTAAATTCATTAAGGAAACTGACAAAGTATATAAATTAACCCCTAATATTTCAAGATCACTAATCTGGATTCTGACAAATCAAAATCATGTTTTTGAAAAGTTTAAGTAATTTCCTGATCCTTCAATTGTAGGTTGATCAAATTCAGAAATGAATTGTTACTGTGTTATTTTCTCTCTGCCCTGAAATCTGTAACATACATGGGGAGTTTCTTAAGGTTTCAGTATCCATTTCCTCCGGTGTTTACCTCTAGGTTTGCTCCTAACCCCTCAAGGTTCTATATGATGCACAGAAATACGGACATACAAGTGGATCCCAGCTAGGGCTCTATACTACTTATAGTGTATATCCTTAATGCAAGCTTTCTTTTACATTCATACTAGTACTTTAGGTGTGTGTTTGTGGCAGGAAAGGGTTACTAATCACATTTTTCACTGCTGCCACAGGCGTCGCTCTACCTTATTGGAAGGGCCTAGTCCTCCGCCATCTCTGTGATGCACACACATCTAGTTGTTATGCCAGAAAACCTGGGCTTTCTTCCACTTCACCAGTCAGTCCTCTTACTCTCCTATCAGCTGATCAGCAAGTCTTACAGATTCTGCCTCCAAAAGATGTTTCAAATTAGTCCATCTCCGTAGCTACCACCCCAACGCCAGTCCTCATCACCCACCTGAATTACTGCAGAAACTGCCTAAGTGGTCACTGGGCTTCCTCTCACCACCCTCTAATTCCCCACAGAGAGACAAGAGTGATCTTTTACAAGCACCAATCATATCATGTCACCCCTCAACTTAAAGCCTTTCCATAATTTGCATTTAACTCCCTTTGTGTAGCTACTCTGGCTTTTTAGTTCTCAGACTCAGTATTTCATCATTCATGTACTCCCCTCATGATTTTTGCCATATCTGAGTATCAGTTTTACTCTTTACCTAATACTTTTCCATTAAATCAACTCACTTTTCACTTATATTTATTTTAAAACTGTTTCACTACCATAAATGGAAAGCCACAATCCCTTGAAATAAATAGAAAGCATTTGTAAAAATAAATATGTATTAAAATTACCTCAAATTATGTCAGTCAGTATGCTACCCATACCACACTTGGGGAAGCACTAACCTAGAGTCTGTGGGTTCTGGACCCCCTGCCTGGAATGTTCTGCCATGGACCCTCTTCAAGGGAGCTCTTTCTCATCCTTCACGACTCCTAAGTATGACCTCCTCAGGTCTTCAGGGAACCATCCTATCATGCATATTACCTTCTGCCCATTAACAGAGTACTTCGCCAACTTTGTAGCACTTTTCTCTAATTTACTGATGTTTTCCTAACTAAAATATAACCTTTATAAGGGCAGAGATCATATATGATGCACTCCTGTATCCTTAGAATCTAGAATTGTGACTGGTATGTGTAGACAATACACAGTTGACCCTTAAAGGGTCAAGGATCAACTGTGTACCGTGGTAGCCATGGATTCAAACAACCTTGAATCCTGTAGCAACTGTAGTATTTACTATTGAAAAAAATCTGCATATAACTGGACCCCAGCAGTTCAACCCGTGTTATCAAGAGTCAACTGTGTATTAAATTAATGCTTTCCCAAGACCATACTGGCTGCATCTACCCGCTTCTTAAGCTTTAGAGCCTATTACCCCAAAGAGCCTCCTTGGCCCATCTTACTGTTTTCCTGTCCCAGTAATTTTGCATTAACCTATTAAAAATAGGTTCCTAACAGTAGGCCTGAAGGTTTGAAGGCATGTTTGAGAAAATGAAGCCTAGAATTTGAAGACGTGCAAAACAGACAAACTTCTCATTATCAGTCCAGATGAAGGCTCAGAGCAGCTCTTAGCATCATCTTAGGTTTTATGCTATAACATAACTACTCACTGCAAAATGTTTCCATAAGTAAAAAATTTATATTATACAAATGAAGTAGTATTTGTTTAATTAAAAGGAACATAATCATCTTCTTTAGAAAATCCCATACAAGTTAAGAAGGGTAACAGATGGAAGTTTAGGAAGATTTTTATTACACTGGATATTCTTCCATAATATTATTATAATCTGATTCTTATTTAAAAAAATATTTTCTCTGATATTAGACCTTAGAGACAAGCTTAATCATTCATAAGACTGTCATTTAGCTGGTCTCTGACACTTCTCTATGCTAGTTTCCAGGGAGAATGATCCAATATCTGAGTGACTATCTCATACCCAATTTTACTCACCAGATCACAGTCACCCAGATCTAATTTCTCTAAGGATGAATTAATTTGTAGCATTGCAGCAAAAAACATTCCACCCTTATTTTCAATCTTGTTTCCAGTCATTCTTAGGTGTTTCAGAGTTGTATTCTTCTGAAAAGGAAAAGAGGCAAAACTTGGTTAAAATTTTAACCCATCGAATTCTCTTTAGATTACATGAGTTAGGAGACTATATTACTATTTGCAGACTCATCAGTTTTTCATGGAGATAGAACAGGATATATTCCTTAAAGGTAACATTCAATTTCCCATAACAGATAAAAATCTAGTTTAATAGTTTAGTAGAAAGAATGCCCAGGAAATAGATACCAAAAATAATGACCAGTGAATGAAGCAGATTTTAATAACTTTCCTTTCATTAGAAAATCTATAAATTTATCTTCTAAGAAAATTATACCACCTTTTAAAATTGAGATGAAATTCACATAACACAAAATTAACCATTTTGAAATGTACAATTTGGGACTTCCCTGGCGGTCCAGTGGTTAGGACTCCATTGCTCTCGCTGCTGAGGGTCTGGGATCAATCCCTGGTTGGGGAGCTAAGATCCCGCAAGCAGCACGGTGCAGAAAAAAAAAATAAGCAAGAAAATGTACAATTCACTGGATTTTACTGCATTCGCAGCTGTGTAGCCATCACCTCTAGCTAATTCCAAAACATTTTTATCACCCCTAAAGGAGACCCTGTACCCGTTAAGCAATCACTTCACATTCCCCTGTATCATTTTGAAAGTGATACAATTTCTCAGACATTTGCAAAGTTTAATTCCTTCTCTTATTTCATTTCTTTTGATAAATCTTTCACAAAATTACAGACATTTCATTGTCCTAGTGAATAAATATCTGGACATACAAGTGTAAATAATTAACTTTAAAATTAAGTCAAACCCCTTTAAGAGTGGGAAGAAGGCAAGGATGTCCACTCTCACCACTTCTATTTGACATTGTACTGGAGGGTCTAGATAGGACAATTAGGCAAGAAAAAGAAACAAAAAAGGCATCCAGGTTGGAAAAGAAGTAAAACTCTTGTTTGCATATGACATGATCTTATATGTGGAAAATTCTAAGGAATCCACCAAAAAAACCCAAAACAAAACAAAAGCTGTTAGAACTAATAAATGGGGAATTCCTTGGCAGTCCAGTGGTTAGGGCTCTGTGTTCTCACTGCTGAGGGCCCAGGTTCAATCCCTGGTCAGGGAACTAAAATCCCACAAGCCGGCCAAAAAAAAAAAAAAGAAGAACTAATAAATGAGTTCAGCAAGACTGCAGGACACAAGATCAATATACAGAAATAACTGTATTTCCATACACTAGCAATGAACAATTCAAAAATGAAATTAAGAAAATTCCATTTATAATAACAGCAAAAAGAATAAAACATTAGGAATAAATTTAACAAAAGGGCAAGACTTGCACATTGAAAACTACAAAGCATCAAAGCATGGTTGAAAGAAATTAAAAACAACCTAAACAGGGACTTCCCTGGCAGTCCAGTGGTTAAGACTCCGAACTTCCACTGCAAGATGCATGGGTTCAATCCCTGGTCGGGGAACTAAGATCCCACATGTAGTGCAATGTGGCCAAAAATAAATAAATATTAAAAAAGTAAAAAACTAAAATAAAAACAACCTAAGTAAATGGAAACACATCCCATGTTCCTGGATTGGAAGACTTCATATTAAGATGGCAATATTCCCCAAATTGATCTAAATATTTAAAGCAATGCCTCTCAAAATCCCAGTTGCATTTTTTGCAGAAATTGATAAACTGATCTTAAAATTCATGTGGAAATGCAAGGGACCCAGAAGAACCAACACAATCTTGAATAAAACAAAGAGGACTCACTTCTTGACTTTAAAACTTACTACAAAACTACAGTAGTCGAGATATTGTGAGACTGGCCTAAGGATAGACATATAGATTAAAAGAATAGAATGGAGAGTACAGAAATAAACCCTCACATTTATAATCAACTGACTTTCAACAAGGATGTCAAAATTAATGGGGAAAGAACAGTCTTAACAAAAGGTGTTGGGTCAAATGGATATCCACATGAAAAAGAATGAAATTAGACTCCTACTTCACATCATATATAAAAATTAACTCAAAATGTATCAGAGAACTACAAGAGCCAAATCAAAAAGCTGTTAAAAGAAAACGTAAGTGTAAATCTTCATGACTTTGGATTAGGCAAAGTCATGAAGTTGTAGCCTTCTTAGGTACATCACCAAAAGCCCAAACAACAAAAGAAAAAATAGATCAAATGAATTTTGTCAAAATTAAAAAATTTTGTGCTTCAAAAGACACCACTAAGGAAGTTAAAGGCAACCTACAGAATGTGCGAAAATATTTGCAAATCACGTATCTAATAAGGGGCTCCAGAAAGGGCAAAAGATTTGAACAGATAGTTCTCCAAAGAAGATATACAAATGACTAATTAGCATATAAAAAGATACTCAACATCTTTATTCATTAGGGAAATGCAAATCAAAACCACAAAACCTCTTCATACCCACTAGGATAGCTCAAATCAAAGAGACAATACGGCTTCCCTGGTGGCGCAGTGGTTGGGAGTCCGCCTGCTGATTCAGGGGACACGGGTTCGTGCCCCGGTCCGAGAGGATCCCACACGCCGCGGACCCGCTGGGCCCGTGAGCCTTGGCCGCTGAGCCTGCACGTCCGGAGCCTGTGCTCCGCAACGGGAGAGGCCACAACAGTGAGAGGCCCGTGTACCGCAAAAAAAAAAAAAGACAATAACAAGTACTGGTGAGGATATGGAGAAATCAGAACACCCATACATTGTTGGTGGAATTGTAAAAAGGGACAGCCACTTTGGAAAACAGTTTGGCAGTCACTCAAAATGTTAAACAGAGTTTCCAAATGAACCATTTCACTCCTAGGTATGTACCCTAGAAAACTGAAAACATACATGCACAGAAAAATGTGTGCAAAAGTGGAAACCCAAATGTCCATTAACTAATGGATGAACAAATGTGATATTTCCAAACAATGGAATATTATTTGGCAATAAAAAGAAATGAAGCATGTTACAACATGGATAAAATCTGAAAGCATTAGGCCAGTCACTAAAGGCCACAAACTGTACGATTCCATTTATAAGTGGCCAGAATCTGCAATCTACAGGTAGAAAGTAGATGTGACTGCCAGGTGCTGGAGAGTGAGAGAGAGAAGCACAGAGAGGGATTACTAACAGGTACAGGGCTTCTTTTTTGGGGGAAAATGCTCTAAAAACAGTGATGGTGCTGATGGTCACATAACTGTGAATATAACTGACTGTTGAACAACACAGGGGTTAGGGGCGACGACCCTCTGTGCAGTTGAAAATGAGTTTAACTTTACATTTGGCCCTCTGTATCCGAGGTCCTGCATCCTCAGATTCAACTGACAGTAGATTGTGTGGTACTGCAGGTATTTAGTGAAAGAAATCTACATGTGAGTGGACCCATACAGTTCAAACCTGTGCTGTTCAAGGGTCCACTGTATTCAATATACTTAAAAAACACTGAATTGAACACTTACAAAGGGTAAATTTTGTATATGTGAATTATATCTTAATAAAGCTCTTTATGTTTTTATTCTCTATTTTTTTAACTGAAGTATAGTTGATTTACAATGTTGTGCTAATTTCTGCTGTACAGCAAAGTGACTCAGTTATACACATATATACATTCTTTTTTTATATTTTCCATTATGGTTTATCCATAAAGCTGTTTATTTTTAAAAATGAGTTCAAAAGTGCTCATGTAATGTCCAGATTTTAATAAACTGAAGTGAAATAAAAAATATACATTCGCACAATATTAAAATAAGTTGACATTAACATTTGTTTCTGTTGGTTCCAAGCTAAAACTAAAGAAGTTAAAATTCCCAAATAAAATGTTAGTTTGAGGTATACGAATGCTTACATGTAGTGCTTTAGCAATCAGTTCTCCACCTTCAGGCCCGATGTCATTAAACATAAGGTTTAAGTAAATGAGATTATGTTGTTTCTAAAATAAGGAGAGAAAAGAAGCTATTACATATATATTATTAGAAATCAATAATATGTAAGAGCTGCTTTTTAAGTAAAAGTGTTTACCTCCAAAAAAAATCTTTATAACCAGGAAATTTCAAGGTCCAGCAAAAGAAAGGACCATTAAGGGAAAAAATCAACATGATCATTTAAACAAATATAATGGCAATATAAAGAAAAGAACTATATTCATTTTTGATCAATGATTCAAAGTATGGATGTGCTTTATGTACTTAACCATAGTGTATGAGTTTGCAAAAGATGACTCAGGAGGCTCTAGGTACCAGCTCTACTGAGACCAAATACACAAATGGGTTTTTAGTATATTTCAAGTGTTATAAATATGGCACAGAGTCAGGACACTTGACATTTTGCAAAACTAGTGTTTTGTGTGTGTGTCATTAGACTAGGTGATTTCACCGTAAACAGAACTAAGAATATTTTGATGACGATGCTTTTGCAGCATTTTTATTTGTGGTTGATGAAAATAACTTGGTTACTTCACTTTTTTTTTTTTTTAATCCTCACTCTGTCCATACATTGTGTGCCATTTCATGGACATGAGAATTTTAAGTTCATTTTAAGCTCATTAGAAGCACTTGTAGCAGATGAGAAAGGAACAAATAGGAAATTAAAAGGCCAATTTAAGGGAAGGATAAAAAATGATATATGCTGCTTTAAACATTTTATTTTAACTGAAAATACAGACATACATACGTATGTGCCAATCTTCTGAGGTCGAAACAAAGCCTTTTCTTTAACAACACCTATTCTGATTGGTGGGCCACACTGTCTTTCGTAAATAAAATGCAACCATAAAACAGCATTTCAGCTTGGGTATCTCCAAAGTGAAGTCTGCAGTAAAGGGTTAGCTTAGCAGGCTAGGGGTGCTGAAACCCTGCACGTTCCAAAGAAAGGGCTGGTTCTTAACTGGGTCCTGGGAGAAAAAAAAAATTAACCAAGAACATTTTGTAGTAAAATAATACCTGAAGCAGTTCTGCAGCATAGGATGCACCAACATCACTTATGAGGTTATATCTAACATCCAAACCTGAAGAACACAGATGAATAGAAGCTGATATTCCTTCTAGTGAACATGTAAAATCAGGAAAATGAAAGCTGGAAGGAATGATTCTTAAGGAGACATACCATTAATATATGGATTATTCTTTAAAATTCTGCAAAGAATCCAAAAATCTTCACCTGTTACTCTTTCTACTGGCATTAAGCGACAGTTACCAGCAACATTTAATGTGATTCCTGCCAATCTGTTAAAATATAAAAAAGAAATCCAGTAAAGAAATAAAAGTATTTTTCCTTCATGTTTAGTAACATCATGGATAGAATTTACTGGAACCAAGTATGTACCACAGTACAAATTTATATCAAGTAACTTAAAACTACTGAATATGCTACAGCTTTTGCAAAGCACCTTAATATATGCATAGTTTAGGGCTTCCCTGGTGGCACAGTGGTTGACAGTCCGCCTGCCGATGGAGGGGACACGGGTTCGTGCCCCGGTCCGGGAAGATCCCACATGCCGTGGAGCTGCTGGGCCCGTAAGCCATGGCCGCTGAGCCTGCATATATATATATATATATATATATATATATATATATACATGTGTGTGTGTGTATATATATATATATATATATATGCATAGTTTAATTTCTCAACCACAAGAAAACCAAAGTATTCCCACTTGACAGATAATGACATTGAAGACTTCAATGATTTGCATAAGTAAACCCAGCTCACAGGAGTTAAGGACAAATCTGGAACTCAGTAAACTCCACTACCTCCAAGACCTAACTATGTCAATCATCTGTGCTGAATCAAAAAGTATGTCCACTTTATCAAGCATTTGCAAATGGCTTTCAAATCACTCAGTGTTCCAGTATTTTCACACAGATGAATATCAGTGAATGTTACTGATGTGATCAAGTATTTGTCTTCCTTACCCCTTTTCAATTTCTTCATCCACTTTTTGGAGTATATGCAATATAAAAGGTTTAATTTCCTGGGACTTTTCCACACATAGCTCATAATAATATTCCTGTAGACCGCCAATAGGTTCTGCAGCTTCTGAAAAATAAATGCGTTACCCTTCATCACATATACATTATCCCAGGAGCTTCCCCCCCGCCAAAAGAAAATCAAACTTCTTTCAAAGATACAAATGTGTGCGTATAGAGTTGAGGGCAGGGTGAAGAATAGGAGATGACGTTAAGAATACAGAAAGGGAAGAAAAATAAGAAGGAATGGGAGAGAAGAAAAATGCTGTTTGGAGAACTAGGGCCATAGAAGTACCCACTGAGGGTGGGCAGACACTAACTTCGAAGTGACACAAAGGGAGAACTAACCTCTGTTATGTAACAGGCCTGGCAGCTGAGGAAAATGATGTCCAGAGAAATTACGTATTTTGCCTAAAATCATACAGATAAATAAGGGCAGAGTACAGAATCATACTGACTCCAAAGTCTCTTCCTACTCTGCTATAATGGGTTAGGGTGACTCAAGGTTGCTTATCATGGCTTCAAACAAAGACAATTTTATCACAGAGTCTAAACTCAAAAGGGATCTGAAAAATCACCAAGTCCAACAGGCTTCTTGGAGACCCTCTATACAATGCACGTTGATGGCATTTGAATACAGCTCTGTCTGTGCTTCCCAACACCAAGTTGAGGCCTAGCTCACAGAAGCACTTCACCTACCCAGGCCTTCCATTTCCTCTTTCTAAAGGTGATTTTCCCTGTCCAGTCCTTAGTAAGGAAGACAGAAACAAAACAGGAGTTAAGAACTTGTTCCTCTGTTATACCTGCACTTTTCCTTAATGGTCTTATTATTTTCGATATTACTTTTTAAAAAATTTTTATTGGAGTATAGTTGATTTACAATGTTGTGTTGGTTTCAGGTGTACAGCATAGTGAATCAGTTATACATATACATATATCCACTCTTTTTAAGATTCTTTTCCCATATAGGTCATTACAGAGTATTGAGTAGAGTTCCCTGTGCTATACAGTAGGTCCTTATTAGTTATCCATTTTATATACAGTAATGTGTATATATCAATCCCAGTCTTCCAATTTATCCCTCCCCTCTCCCCTTCGCTATTACTTTAAAAGCATCCTTTTTGAGGCCCAGGCCTTCTTGGGTAGAAGGTATGCTGACACTTTTCTTAGAAGCACACACCACTGTCTGTATTTTCTGTCCTACCTTTTGGGTATGTCTCTTTAAGAGTCCATGCTCAGATATCACTACTCAATCAGCCTGAGGTCTTTAGGATCCAGCTTCTCTAAGTCTCTACATCTCAAAGATCTTATTTGCTGAGTGGATTTCTGCACTATATGAACTAAAGAGTTTGCTAAACAAATATGCAAAACAAGATTTAAGATGAGGAACATCATATTACAAGTGCAAGCAAATAAACTTTTCTTATAGTTTTTTAAAATAAACTTTTAAAAAGTAAATTTAGGGGACTTCCCTGGTGGTCCAGTAGTTAGGACTCTGTGCTTTCACTGCACTGCAATGCAGCCCAAATAAATAAATTTAACCCACACTATTTCAGATAACTTGGAAATTTCAATATCAAAAAGAAAAAAGAAAAGAAAAGAAACATTCATCAGCAATCCCACTACCAAAGAACCACCACAACTGAGGTCTGGGGCTATTTCTTCCCTATTATTTTTCTTTATCCTTTTTTTCTTAAGTTAACATTGTGAGCAGCTTTCCCATATCATTAGATATTCTCTGAAAATTTTTAATATCAGCATAATTTCTGTCTTGTGGATAGATGTACATAAGAAATCTTTCACTTACCAGATATAAAATAGATAAACAACAAGGACCTACTATATAGCACAGGGAACTATATTCAGTATCTTGTAATAGCCTATAATGGAGAAGAACGTGAAGAAGAATATACTTATATATACATATGTATAACTGAATCACTGTGCTATACACCTGAAACTAACACAACATTGTAAATCACCTACAATTTAAAAAAATTTTTTTAAAGAAATCTTTCACTTACTTTAGGAAATTTTCATGTATTTAAATAATACTTTAGCACAATATTTCCCAAATTGTGTTTTGTGGAATACTAATCTACAAGATGCTCCAAATAGAATAGGTTTTACTGTCAAATAAGTTTGGGAAATGATGAATTGAACAATGCTAAAGAGATTCCTATCTACAACACTTCTCAGGACATTTAAAACTCTCAGGTGCTCAAAGATTCCTCAGATTGTTGAGCCTGGCGGGGAGGGAGGTTAAAAGTGCTCCCAGACTTAGGACTTTCGTGACCATGGTTAACATGGAATGCAATCCAAAAAATGCTAGTTTAGCATCCTCAACAGAAAACAAAGCAAGTAGATCTCAAACGGATTTACTTCCTGGAGCTGGGCTCTCACCGGGTTTCTTTCCTCTCTTCTGGCTACTACTTTCCTCGGTATTAAAAATGTTAAACAAAATTTCAGAAATAGAGACCTGATTGAAATAAAGACGTGTTTATTTGGGGTTTGTTAGGACTGCAACCCAGGAGACACAGATCCAAGAAGCACTTGAACTGTGTTCCACCAGACTACAAAATGGTGGGGGCTTATAAAGGCAAAAACCCCACAAGGTTACATAAATTGTTTGTCAAGAATTAGGATTGGAGCTGGCAAGAAGTAAGGGTGCTTGGTAAGCAAGGACTGGTTAGGAGTCTGAAACAATTACAAAATTGCAAAGGTGGGGGTAATTTGAAACTACAAGGTTGCAACTAGCAGCTGCTAGCAGATTCTGTTTTGAAAACAGCTGGTAGTGTCCTTGAGTCTGATACAGTTTAGAGAAAATTCAAGTTCTCAGTGATGAAGGAATGCATCTGAAATCATATCCACAATGGCCACTTGGCTCCATGTTGCATGCCTGTACCACAGTTACTCCATTTTGATTTTTAAACGATCTTAAGTATGTCATCAAAGAAGAGAGGATTGCCCTGAGAATTTCTCTGACGTTCATTCTGCCTGCCCTCAGCTGGCACGACCGTATCCAGGACATGCAGACAGACAGACTTACAGGTCATGTTTTTGTGAAGACATGAAGGAATCTTAGATTACAAGCTAAATATAGCTAAAGAAATTTACAAGAATATTTGTATTTAATTACCTGGCCATGGATGTCGATTATTTTAAAGCTTCAGCTATATCTTTCTGCTACTCTCTCTTTTATTTAAAATTCACTTAAGTATTGTATGTCAGGATTCTACGACACCAATAATTTATTTCCTATAGTGTATTCATATTAGGAGAAAATAATAAACCAGTCTGCAAAGTGTAAAGCAAAACCTAGGAATAACCAATTACACAAGAAAATGTCAAGACTCTAACCTAGATTTCATTTTTAATCCACACCGGAGTCTTGAATTCCAAATAATTTTTACTTAACAGCCTGTTTAAAAAATTCTAGTTAAGGGCTCATTTTGGAGGTGGTTCCCAATGCCCTCCTATACTGGAACAGCCAAGTACTGGGAAATCGAAGGGTTGAGGGTGTCATACTTGGGTGCCTATCCAGAACGTCTGTGTGACGCTGAACAAGTTACTTAAATTCTTCGATCTTAAATTTCCTCTTATGCTAAAAGCAGAGTATATCAATGCTCATCTCATGGTGCTTTGAGGAATACGAAGGCTTCTGGCACAATTCCATATCTACAACAAGTGTCCAAAATGGAAATGGTGGAGGGAGAGGGCGTTCACACTATACCTAACTTGCTACCGGATAATTCATGGGTGCAGAAATACTTAAAACCGAGCTGGCGTCGAGGTGCAAAGAGCGGTTTCCAGACCCTCTCGCCCACCTGGGCCCTGCTCTCTGGAGACTGCACAAAAAGGGGCCCAAGAAGTATATCCAGACAACCTTCTCAAAGACCGTAAGAGCAAAGCGACACACACACTTTAGTACTTCAGGACAACCCACCGCGCGAACAGCGTACCCGCTGCGGGAACTTGGGGCTCCGCTCCCGCCTGCGTTTGGGGGCGCCCCGAAGTTCCGGCCACAGCTGGGGTTCCCAGGGGCATCCTCCCGCCGGACCACCTCTGGCCCGAAGTCTGCTCGAAGGAATGGGCCTGGCCCCGACGGCCCTCGCGCGTTTTGTCCGGGCCAGGCCGGCGCCAAAGGACCCTCTATTTCTTACCGCTACCGTCGGCCGCCGCCCACGCCGGAGTAGGGGTCGTAGATGGGGCGGAAGGTGGGGTCCGGGACTCAGGCCTGGCCTCCTGCGGGCTACGCTGCATGCTCTCTGCATCCCGCGGGCCGCAGCAGCGGCGTTGTCATGACGACCGCGCGCGTGCGCCAGCCGCCCCAGGCAGCCAACGATCTGCGCCGGGAGCGGATCCACCGCGCGACCCTGAGCGCCGGAACCAGCTGGCTGTGGCGACCTTCGCCATTACTCCCTTGGTCCCTGAGGCCTGATTGGGCGGGCAGTGACCGCCGATGCTATGGAGGCTCCTAGGTCACCCCGTCTGGGTCCAGGTCACCTGCCCTGGGTTAAAGACACTGAGGGAGGGCACCCTGGCTCCTTTGCAGGGAGAAGTTCTCGAGGTTTAGGGGGCCCAGCTGATGGGCTAGGGCCCGGGGATACAAAGACGATTATGACACAGTCCTTTCCCCAAAGTGTGCACGTACCTGCGGAGGCCAGGCGCAAAAGCACAGAGTGGCACTAGCACAGATAGGGCGCGAAGGTAAGGGAGCATAAAGAGGCTTGTCGATCAGTCTTGCGGAGGGGTGGGGGCATCAGGGAGGGCTTCTTGGAAGAGGTATCATTCTGACTGGCCGGGGTGAACCTGCCAGAGGGCAAAACTGCTTTGTGCGTTTCTGGAGATGTGCAGGTTCTTGGGGCTGCCCAGATGAGCCCAGACTGTGTATTGGGGGCGAAGGGGGAGCTGTGTGGCAAGCGAGGCCAGATCCACGTGGAGTCCTGTGCATCCTCTGAGAAGCAGAGCTGTTATGGGGCAGGGCGCTGGGAGCTCTCAAATGGGGAACAGCTGATGGAGGATGGATTTGACACGACCTAGGGGAGATGCAGTATGAAGCAGCTCAGGAGAGATCATAAAGCATCAGCTAAGACTGGACTTTGGGGAATGAGAAGGAGACAGAACCCAGCGATAGTTACAGGGTAACATGTTCAGGATTTGGTACTTGGGCCTGGGGGAGAGAAAAAAAGGAAGGAGGGAAGGAAGGCCCTCTATTTGGGGTTACCATAGATCGAAGAGAAGTGGAAGGCCCCTGTAGAGCAGCGGTCCCCAACCTTTTTGGCACCAGGGACCGGTTTCGTGGAAGACAATTTTTCCACAGATGGGGGTTGGGGGGGAGGTATGGGGGGGGTGAAAGGGGCGGGGGATGGTTCAGGCGGTAACGTGAGTGATGGGGAGGGCAGATGAAGCTTCGCTCACTCACCGCCACTCATCTCCTGCTGTGCGGCCCGGTTCCTAACAGGCTGCGGACCGGTACCGGTCCATGGCCCCGGGGGTTGGGGACCCCTGCTGTAGAGGACTCTGGAACCAGTCAGAGACCCTTGGCCTGAGCAAAGGTGTAAGGAAGATCCTCAAGGTAAAAACAGGCCAGTTAGGAAGACAGTTCAAAGGTGAAAAACAAAATGTCTGAGTCCTCTCTCCTTCCCACTACCCCACCAGCCAATTCCAGACCACCGCTCCACTGCCAAGAAATTGTGCCAGGCAAGGCAGAGGTCTCTTGAAACCCTGTGCCTCAAGAGATTTTTAAGCATCACCCACAGATGTTAAGCATCACTTGTATTTCTTCAGATTACACATGATGATGATAGAAAAGACAATTATATTTTCATTTATCCCACGTGCTACCAACAAAGTTGAGAGGTAGCCTGAAATACTCAAGTGTGAGTGTAGGTGCAATTCAGCACCCGCCCTTCCCTATTCCTCCCTTAAAGTATTTTGAGTTAAGAAAATAGGGGAAAGAGAGGTTGAGGATTAATTAATTGCTGCTCCAGGGGAAGGGAAGCATACTCTTCCAAAGGAGCAAGAAGGGCAGAATTAGACTTTTGTTCTAGAGAGTGACTAACAGGGTCAGAACAGAATAAACAGGAAAGAGCTGCTTTAACCAGGCAAACGGCACTACAGCACTGTTCTCCCCGTCTGCCTTAGCAAAACAAAACAGTATTTACACAGAACGACAGCCTGCAATGTCAAAATGCATATCAAATAGGATGGTCAAAAAGACACCACATGTACAGCTCATTTCCATTAGTACCTTTCTCATCACCCCTAGTGATTTCCAGGTATGGAGGAGGGATGTAGTTTGGGAAAAAAACCCTCCCTGATTGGGGGGTAGGGGAGCAGGGGAGAGGGATGCTGAGTGGATTCACTGGGTGCTTATGTGTCAAGAACTCGGAGTAGAGGTCTAACTCGAATCTGAGATTTCTAGAAGTCAGAACCAAAGAAAGTATGTGAGGATGTCATTGTTCCTTGTCGTCCCTCGGTGTCCTAAGGGATTAGTTCCAGGACCCACTCGGATCCCAATATCCGTGGATGCTCAAGGCCCTTATATAAAACAACATAGTATTTGCATATAACCAATGCACGTCCTCCTTGCATCCTTTAAATCACCCCTAGACCACGTATAATACCTAATACAATGTAAATGCTATATAACAGCTGTAAATACCATGTAAAAGCTATGAAATAGTTGCCAGGGCACGGAAAATTCAAGTTTTACTTTGTGAAACTTTCTGGATTTTTTTTGGGGGGGTGGTACGCGGGCCTCTCACTGTCGTGGCTTCTCCCGTTGCGGAGCACAGGCTCCGGACGCGCAGGCTCAGCGGCCATGGCTCACGGACCCAGCTGCTCCGCGGCATGTGGGATCTTCCTGGACCGGGGCACGAACCCGTGTTCCCTGCATCGGCAGGTGGACTGTCAACCACTGCGCCACCAGGGAAGCCCTCTACTGGCCTTCTTTACATCCACAACTCTCTGGGGGATTTAAGGAAAAATGCAATTTTTGTTTCGTTTTTTGGCCACGCAGCTTGCGGGATCTCAGTTCCCTGACCAGGGACTGAACCCAGGTCATGGCAGTAAAAGCCCAGAATACTAACCACTAAGCCACCAGGGAACTCCCTAAAATGCAGTATTTTAAAGTACTATTTTTTTCCTAATGTTTTCTCGGTGTTTATGGTAAGATCAATGATCTTTTGCAACCTTCCACATCCAACCTGAAAATAGAATCAAAAGAGGCATTTCTAAAAATTGAAATTAGACAATCCTTCTTTTAAAATATAAGTCAACCTGTTAGGAGAAAGAGGGGTATTCTCCCAACATGAAACACAAAAGCCTACATTTTATGTTGTGTCGTAGTGAGCACTCAATTTAATCAACTAAACTTTATTTCTCTTAAGGATACCAAATCTGGTGGCAAGTAAACTGATATTGTTTTTGTTTCTTTTCACAATATTTCAGATTTTGAATATTTGAACTTTCCATCAGAATAATGTCAAATGACAGCACAAAATCAGAACATTCATCTAGAATTCATCAGAAAAATGATCCACAACAGGTCTCTGATAGAACATTTTTCATTGACGCTTCTAATCAGAGCTTGCTTACCATTCCAGCGGAGATTTTAGGCTTACGAGAATTAGAGGAAGTGCATCTGGAAAACAACCAGATTGCAGAAATCCCCAAGGATATTCAGCATTTAAGGGATGTCAGGATCCTCTACCTGAACAAGAACAAGCTGAAGAATCTGTGCCCCGAGCTGGGGAAGCTGAGCAACATGGAGGGCCTGGACCTGAGTGACAACCCGCTCCTGGCCTCGTCCCTTCGGGTCCTCGGCGGCATCAGCAAGTTGCGTGAGCTCCGCCTCTACCGCACGGACCTGGCGGAGATCCCCACCCTCGTCTGTAAACGCCTTCACCACCTCGAGCTGCTCGGACTGGCGGGAAACCACCTGAAATCTCTGCCCAAGGAAATAGTGAACCAGACCAAACTGAGGGAGATCCACCTGAAGCAAAACCAATTTGAAGTTTTCCCTCTGGAGCTGTGTGGTCTCTTCAACCTGGAGATCATCGACCTGGATGAGAACAAGCTAAGTGCCATCCCAGAAGAGATTGGGAACCTGTCGAAGCTGAAGAAGCTCTACGTGGCCTACAACAGCCTGCCTGCTCTCCCGGAGTCGCTGTGCCAGTGCTCCAAGCTGTCGGTGCTGGATTTATCCCACAATCGCCTCCACTCCGTCCCGCACACCCTGGCCGAGCTCTCGCAGGTGACGGAGATTGGGCTGAGCGGGAACCACCTAGAGAAGGTGCCGCACGTCCTTTGCAGGTGGACCTCGCTGCACCTGCTCTACCTGCACAACACCGGCCTGCGGGTGCTGCGCCGCCCCTTCCGACGCCTGGTTAACCTGCGCTTCCTCGATCTCAGCCAGAACTATCTGGAACGCTGTCCATTGCAGATCTGTGAGCTGCAGAACCTGGAAATCCTGGCGCTGGATGATAATAAAATATGCAAGGTACCGATCCCCTTCCTGGCTGTCGCTATGCTCCCACCAAGGGCCCTTCCGGCCCTAAGCTGGTGTAGTTCTGTGTCTAAACATCAGGAAATTCGAACTGAGTTTACGAGTGAAAATCCGGGGTTAACAGATATATCCAACAGGGTCACCATTTATGTTACTTTTCCCGCTCTGAATAGCAATAGTGATCATAAACGGTAGCTGATGTTTACTTACAATATGTACGTGCCGGTCACTGGGCTAAATGTTTTACATGTATTGATATTATCCCATTTAATCCTCACAATAACTTTTCGATGTGGCTGATATTATCCTCAATGATCTATGAGGAAAATGAGGCATGCGGAGCTTAACTAACTTGTCAAGGCCACACACCTGTACATGAGAGAGTCAGGATGCCAACCCACAGCACTGGGTTGCAGGGTTCATGTTCTTAACAAGACTACCTCCTAACGGGGTTTCCTGAAACAGCAGAGTTCTCTGACACATACAGCCTTAGGCTTTAATGTTCCATTCACGGGAAACTGCAAAATCAGTTTGTCCCTAGAGAAACTCTCCCACATGTGTGCAGCGTGGTGTGTTCAAAAACGTTCATGGTAACATTGTTGATAGTCATGACGTATGGGAGATAATCTAAATGTCAGTTGGTAGAGGAATTCGCAAGTAAATTGCGGTATGTTTGTAAAATGGAATACTACACAATAATTTAAGTGAACTGGAGTTATACGTGCCAATGTGGGTAGATCTCAAAAGTGTGATGTTTATTAAAAAGTAAAACACCTAATGGCAGAATATTATATCACATATAAATCTTTAATCACACAAAACTACATACACACAACACACAACACATTTTATGGATATTTTTATATGTAATAAAAGTATAAAAATATGTACTGGAAAAAAACTCACAAAATTCCTAATAATGGCTGCCTCTTGGAAGAGGGAGGAAGTCAAGGAAATGAGGATGGGATCATAATTCAATTTGTTTTGTTTTTTTTTTTGCGGTACGCGGGCCTCTCACTGTTGTGGCCTCTCCCGTTGTGGAGCACAGGCTCTGGACACGCAGGCTCAGCGGCCATGGCTCACGGGCCCAGCCGCTCCACGGCATGTGGGATCTTCCCAGACCGGGGCATGAACCCGTGTCCCCTGCATCGGCAGGTGGACTCTCAACCACTGCGCCACCAGGGAAGCCCCAAGAACTCAATTTTAATTGCAGTAGTTCATTTCGTTCATTAACGAAAGGTTTGGACGGCGGGTACAGATGCTTTTTTTAATTTTATATTTTTATTGAAATATAGTTGATTTACAATGTTGTGTTAGTTTCAGGTGTACAGCAAAGTGATTCAGTTGTGTATATATATGTTTCTTTTTCAGATTCTTTTCCATTATAGGTTATTACAAGATATTGAATATATCTTTTTTTTCATATTTGAAAATTTAAAAGAACAGAGTTCTGTTAAAAGCAAAAGACAACTGTAGTGAGAGAGAAAGGGAGGTTTGGAAATCAACAACAGTAACCAAATATTAGGTCTGTTTTTCCTAGCCGTGAACACCACTCTCATGTACTTCATACATTATAAAAGACCTAGCCTTAAAGTTGTTTTTTGTTCTTTTTTAATCTTTTACTTGACTTTCAATTTCTAGAACTTTGGGTTGTTTTTTTTTTTTTTTTGGTTTTCCTCATTGCTAGAGAGTTTCAAAACTGCCTTTCAGGAAGTAAATATTTTGATGATGACTTTAAGATTTAGGAAAAGAATCTAGGACTCAATTTCTACTTAGGTAGCAGCCCACCTTGGAGGATTTTCGAGATTCTGTGAGAAGTCCTCTGCCCGGCTCCCAATTCTTCTGCAGCTCATGTAAGAAATTCCTTTTATAGTGAACAAAGTCTTGTCATTCCACAGTTGGGAGTGAAAGGCTCAAAATATAAAGCACCCTTGGGAAGTTCACTTAAATCCTATTGAGTCACGAGTGATACCTAACCCTTCCCTGTGAGACATTTTAAGAAATCAGGGTGGAGGAGGGAATCACACACAGATGGCTCCTTAACAAAGATTAGCCTCACCCAACACCAAGTTTTACTGCAAGTCAAACTGCACCTAAATGTGAACACGTTCAATGTTATTATGTTGAACATGAAAATCTCCACGTACCAGTGCTTATTATTCTTCAGTTCTTACGATGGTATTTCTGCGGCTTTTGTCTTCCTTTTTCAATTTCCTATTATGCCTCCAGCAACCTCCCAATGCATTTCTCTCCATAATGACACGTTGCCTTTAAGCCAACGCCTTATCACACCCCAAAATTTGCCTCATGGCCTTCTGGCGCTAGAAGCCTGGCCAGTTGCTTTTTCTTTCCTAGATGGAGGCAAAAATAGCTAACTTTCAGTGTGTATCTAGATGGATTTTATTTGTATGGTACATTTCTATTGTTGACTGAAAAAAGACAGACAACCTAAAAGTTGAGAATTATGTTTTATTTGGTGGACAAAACTGAGGACTTAAGCGAGGGATGCAGCCTCTCAGATAGCTCAGAGGGTCTGCTCCACAGAGGGAAGGGAGGAGCCGGGATATATAGGACTTTTTGCAACAAAGACCAGGTAGTCGGAACTTCAAAAGATTACTGTTAATTAAAGAAAACCAAATTCTCAAGTTAAGGAATTTAGCACATTTCTGTGTATGGGAAGGTGCAAGAGTCTGGGCTCACTGAAATCATTCCTTTGATATGCACCTCAGCTATCTAGGGCCATCCTGAGTCTCCTCAGGGTGCACCGTGGAGGGTGACTGCAGTGGCTGAGGGCTTGGGAGTGGGCAGCCCATTTGTCTCCATCCTGAGTTCCCTCAGGGCTCACTGTCAGGGGGCTGCAACATCTTTTGTTTTACTGATTTGGCTGGTAACATTTTTCATTCACACTATTAAGGGGGAAAATTCAACCTCAGAATGGCTACAGCTCAATTATAGTGTCAGCAATAATTGTTCTCATTTGACGCTCGGCAGGTTTTCTGTACATCCAAGTTTACTTACACTATACTTTGATATGACTATGACGGGATTAATTATTAGATCTTAAATATCCTGGGGAAAAAAATCTTTAAAATTCAGTAGGCTTTTGAAAAAGAAAAGCTAAACCTATGAACGAAGTAAACAGCAATAAGAGTGAAATGACTAGGTTATAATGAAGTGGTTAGATTGAAAACTCTTTCCCCATTATTTTGGACTGCATTGAACGCAGATGCTTCCCACTGAAGGGATCTAAGGGCCTGATGAAGAATTTTGAAATAGCCAAGAAGGAAAGCTTAAACATCAGTTTCTCTGGAGGTTGACTTGTTCTGAGTTTTCTTTTTTTAATGTTAATAAATAAGTAAAACTGTAAGCAGTTTATAACTTTTTACGAAAATGAACCCTCACACTACACAATAAAGAGAAAAATGGCTTATGGCAGATTCCAAGTGTATGAGACTTTGGCCTGTAGGTCAAAAGAAAGCCCACTATAGAGATAATCTATTCACTAATTATTTACCTATTCCACCCATCTAGAGAGAGATTGGGTTGAGCCAAACCCTATTAACCATTGTCATGAAAAGTAGAGTGGCAGATTAGGGAATGGGTGGGAGGAAAGCCCAAAGGCTGAAGCAGGGACCCGTGAGGAAGGATTTGCCAGGGAACTATATTTCAAAATGAGTTAAGAAGCTATTAAGACACAGAGTTGGGCCTTTTTTCCTACAAGAAAATAGGTATTTCTGTAACATAATCAATAGGGTTGTGTCACATATTTTAAGAGTGAGATTTTTCCATGTGGTTCCAGAGGGCCAGAAAGAGGCCAATAGGTGGATGTATTAGTGACACAGATTTTTGGCTTGACAGGAGAAGGAAATTTGGTAAGTAGTGGTCTTCAGCCAATGAGCTTTTCATCCCAGGAGGTGGTGTTTAAATATGGGCTGGATGGCTAGCGATGGAACATGTTCTACCACCATATTAGAGGGTTAGAATAGAGAGACCTTTTTAAGGCCTTCCAACTCTGAAAGTCTGGGAGTGGGAGTCTGTGAAATGCCTGCCTAATACCAGGACAGGTAGCCTTGGGATTCACTGGAGGGCAGAAGATATAATTGTAATTCATTGTTTCCTTCCAACTGAGATTTTAACTAAAGTTTCAGAATTGCTGAGCTAAAGCCTTTAAGGGTGAGAGGTCATGTCACTAAATGGATCAGTTCCAATAACAGAATTAATTATGAATATTATAGTTGCAATATTACACTAATAAGCTTAGTACTTTTTCTTTCAGTAGTGTCAAGCATTTGATACACTACAGCTTAAAAATTTGCAATAAAGTAGGTTAAAAATTGCTCTAATTTTATCCAGTGCGTAAAAGTAAAGAGCAGAGAGGCTGGGGGAAAGGTAGAACTCCAGACTTTATATATCTATGAGTATAAATACTATATATGCAAACGTATGGGCTAACTTTTCATCAGTAGGAGATGCTAAATTGCTCTACTTATTTTTTAAACATTCTGCCTCAAAACTAAAAGCCCAATTTATTTTCTTACTGTTAAAAATAATCTTGACCTGAATAATCTTGACTTATCTTTTTGGAATACTTCCAGTTACCGTCAAACTTTGGTTTACTTTCAAAACTGAAGATTCTTGGACTAACCGGAAACCAGTTTCCTTCCTTTCCAGAAGAAATCCTTTCTTTAGAGTCTTTAGAGAAATTATACATTGGCCAAGATCAGGGAGCCAAGCTTACCCATATGCCAGAATGCATTAGGAAACTACAGGTAAGCCTCCCCAAACGAGCAGGCAAAAAATTATACGCCCTGATTCCTTAAATTGGCTGATACTGAGAAGACTTGGTGTTGTTCTCACAGGTTGCATGTGGAATCATCCATACGAGATTCCTAGCTGCCAGCAAGCAGTCACTGTTACGCTTTGAGGCTTCCACTGTCTTCCTAAACAGCCCCGGGATCCATCCTCCAAGAACATTGTATTGTAATTGCTCTTGGATATGTCAAGCCATACTTGTTTCTACTGTGTGCTTTGGCATGTTTTATTTGCAGAAACTGAGCCATACCACTTTGCAATTAATTTCCACTTTTAAAAAATATTCCCTGAAAATGATACTATTTTGAAGTTAAGGTATCATACAGATGACATGGCTGGGAGTCTGCATTTTGGATGGGACAGTCTGATTTCCCTCCCTGCATGGTGGAAGGCGTATCATGGTGTACTTAACTATTGCACCAGGTTCATGCTGAAGATGGGTCCACAGCACTATGCTAAATCCTAGCAAAGCAACAAGATGACATCATTCAAAGTAGCCATACCAGTGTGTCTTTATGTATGCGTACTTTAAAGATTTTTTTTTTCATGTTCCTGGTGCTACACTTTAATAATGATAAACTAGGTGTAACTTTAATAATGATAAAGTAGGTGTAACTACATAACTCCCAGTCCTGGAACTGAGCAATGGCATGTACAGAACAGGTACATCTCACCTATTCCTAATTCTCTGTTCCTTTGCCCTGTGTTCACAGAACTGCTTTCATCAACTTGCTCCTTGTACGTGTCACGCCACACTCTCCAAAATCTTAGGGTGAAATGCAAACATTAAAATCTTGCCCAGTGAATCTGAAAATAGTTAACCTATTCTCTGTACATTGTGGTTACATCCACTTGGGCAATGTTGGATTGATGTCTGTGGCAATTGCAATTCTGTAGCAACTGCCACAGAGAATTAGCTCTTGAAAGGGAGCAAATGATATTTGTAGTTAAATGATCCAAACTGTTTTTCCATAAAGTTCTCGTGAAACAAATAAACACTAGATTCCCATGTTCTCTTTTCCCTGCATACGTGAGAACCGCAACTGATGGCTTAACTCAAAAATAATTGTAGTTTTTGATGATGATTCTTTAAATGTGTGTTTCCCTTTACCCCAATGCATAATATCCCCATTGAAAGAACATGGAGGGAATTCCCTGGTGGTCCAGTGGGTAAGACTCTGCACTCCCAATGCAGGGAGCCCAGGTTTGATCCCTGGCCGGGGAACAAGATCCTGCATGCATGCTGAAACTAGGAGTCCACATGCAGCAACTAAGACCCAGAACAGCCTAAGTAAATAAATATTAAAAGAAAAAAAAGAAAGAACATGGGAACTCACAGGTGATTCTGGTTACCATAATTCTTTTATCAATGTAAGGGTCATTACGGTATACTCTCATGTTATTTCAGAGTCTTAAAGAGCTGTATGTAGAGAACAATCATCTCGAGTACCTGCCTGTATCCTTGGGATCAATGCCCAACTTGGAAATTCTTGATTGCCGCTGCAATCTGATTAAGCAACTTCCAGATGCCATTTGCCAAGCACAAGGTGAGGACTCTTTGTAGATCCACAGCCCAGTGGAGTTTGAGACCAGCGTTGAAGGCTTCCTTGCCCTACTAAAGATCAATCTCAGTGATGAGGGCTTAGACCTACCCCATCATCTCCTTGCAGAGCTTCCTAGTAGTGTGGGGAAGGCCAGGTGCCAGGTTAGCACAGCTAAGAGCCTCACAAAGGCAATTAGATTGTTTATTAAGAATTGAAAAGAAAATAGCAACTGCTAAGAAAGTTAGCACTCATCCATATAGTCATTATGCCATGAACAAGAATTTACTGAATACCTACTATCTGCCAGAATTTGGAGTTGGGGGTCCCGTATTAAATTTGCTTTAGGTCAATAAGTCACTTGAATAAAAGGAAAAGGATTGACCCAGAGTAATGAAATTAGCGAGGGGGGACTTTTGGAGCTACATGATTGACATGAAAAATCATACATGATTCATATTTGAACATGCAAACATTTTCCACTAGGCTAAACCACTATTTGTAAATCCATCCATTCGCTGAACAGGCTTTTGCTGAGATCCTACAGGAACCAAACAAAAACTTTTTCTTTGCCATGATGTGCTGAATCTTCAGGTTTATAGATGTGTTTTCAAGCTATGACTTATTCTTTAATGAAAGGAGGATGAAGGAATATGAGTGGAAGCTGTTGCCTACCCATACCCATAGGACATAATTCAAAGATTAGCGGCAGGGGCGGGTATGAGGTACTCCTTAGTCATGCTCCAGACCGTGCATTTTTATCCTCTCTTTGATCCCTGGAGGAATGGAACGTTCTCAACATTTTTTAGTATTTACTATTTTCCTGTCTCTAACACTGATTTACACTGGCTCCAACAACCTTGAGTTGTTATGAAAAAGAGAACTTGGTCTGCCTCATTAAATGTGCCGTCTTTTGTTACATGGCATAGGAGGAAACATTTCAAAGTGATTGGACTCAAGAATGCATGCTTTAATTTTGCTTGTTTTTAAGACAAATTCATTATTTAAAAAAAAATCATTTCAGCTTTGAAAGAATTACGGCTCGAGGACAACTTGATCACCCATCTTCCAGAGAATCTGGATAGTCTAGTGAATCTAAAAGTTCTGACACTGATGGGCAATCCCATGGAAGAACCCCCAATGACAGTGTGTGCCGAAGGCGCTGAGGCTGTACGGGCGTACCTTAAAGAAAGAAGAAATATGAAGACAATGGCAACAAAGGTAAAATCAGCAAAAATTTTGTATAACGTATTCACAGTTGCTTGGAGTGGGATTAGTGTTAAACTATAGATATATGAGGCTGCTCTTTACACATCTATACCTTGAGACTAGAGATTCTTATTTACTTTTATATCCCCAGGGCTAAGCAAGAGAGTTTTTAACATCATCCTAGCATTTTTTGTCTTTTCTGTTCCTTTTCTCTGTGTCAGATGAGAAGCAGACAAATAGGCAAAAGAAACAAAAACTTCAAATTCCCAAACTATCTAAAACTGTTGGACTATTCACTGGAGTGAAAAGCTGATGTTAACAAAGTCAGTAAGATGAGACTGAAAAATTAGAAATGAAAGCATTTATGGATCAGAGGTCTAGAGACCAGAGTTCTGCTCTGCCCCTAACTTAGCATCAAAGGGCTAAGAGCCTTGTCACTCTCCTTGCCCACCAAGCCCATGGAAACATAAGGATATCCCAGACAGCCCAAGAACGTGTCCACTTCAGTCAGTATTCAGTATTCTTCATTCAACTGGTCCAAACCCCCATCATCTCAAACCCAGATGACTGCATTAGCCCTCCAACTAGTGTCCCTACTTCCTCACCTGCTTCCCCTGTGATACATCTTCCACTCAGCAGTCAGACCTACGCTGTTAAAACCTAGGTCAGATCTTGCCATGCCTCTGCTGAAGTGGACAGCTCTCCATGTTACCTGAAATAAGAGTTAGTCTTTGGTCTGTAAGACCCTTTATCGATGGCCCTCAATCATATCAGACCTAACATCCTCCCTTTCCTGGTAAATATTGTGTGATACCTCCTTTACGCTTCTGAAATTAAACTCATAGATAATATAAGCTACCACAAACATAATTTTAATAAATCAAAACAATGCCCGAGCTGCAACATAAAGGAAAAAAGTTTATGTTAAAATATTAATTTTAATATGTATATACTCAGGAATGAAAATAATATTTGGGGGATACTTCTTAAAAGCATTTTGAAAAGCCATGCACCCTCTTGCACATTTTAAAATTGATATTTAACCTTTTTTGTCACTAAGTTTAAATCATTGCAAAAGATTTACTTTCCAGTGAATTTTACATACTGACATCTTAAAATAGAGTTGTTATATCAGTATTTTAAATGTATCCAATGGAATCTAAGTACCATTATGATTTGGTATGTCAGTAAACAAGTTCTTATCTTACATGCAAAAATTTTATGTCATTTCTTTTTCTTCTTGAACGTGTATTTCCATTCCATTTTCCCCTCAGAATTAACCTTAGTGTGTGTGTGTGTGTGTGTGTGTGTGTGTATGTCATTTACGGATCACCTCATACTTCTAGGCTACAAAAATATTTATATAAATTAAAATTTTAAATTAAAATTTTTTTCTATGATCACAGTGTTGTAATGTTCTGGATTGAGTCTTAGTGAAATTAGTAGTAGTATAAAATTGACCAAAACAATATAAAATCTATTATAAATTTTGATATTTAATTATTTGACTTACAGGAGTTTTGGAAAGACTTTTTCACATAGTTTATACATCCTTGCATAACTATTAATTATTGCTAGAATGAGATAAAGTTTGGCATCAGTTCCATTTCTATTTTTTATTTTACAGATGAGAAACCTCGTTTAAATTCTTAAGTTGACAAGAATGGAAAAAGGTGTTTTTTTTGCCTATATTGTTTTGTTTTAAGTGACAGGGCCTCACATATCTCTGAACTTCTTCCAGATGTATCCCCAAAAATAGATAGCAGGCTCTAAGCTGACAAATTAACTTCACTTTTCTTGAAGGCAAAGAGCCGGAAACCACCTGACTTATAAAAGGATTGGTTACCCAGTCTTTAGAGCCAACATCAATATTATTATTATTTTAATACATTTATTTATTTTTGGCTGCGTTGGGTCTTCGTTGCTACGTGCAGACTTTTCTCTAGTTGCGGCGAGCAGGGGCTACTCTTCGTCATGGTAGGTGGGCTTCTCATTGCGGTGACTTCTCTTGTTGAGGAGCACAGGCTCTAGGTGCACAGGCTTCAGTAGTTGCAGCACATGGGCTCAGCTGTTGTGGCTCACGGGCTTAGAGCACAGGTTCAGTAGTTGTGGCTTACGAGCCCAGTTGCTCTGCGGCATGTGGGATCCTCCCAGACCAGGGCTCGAACGCGTGTCCCCTGAATTGGCAGGCAGATTCTCAACCACTGCGCCACCAGGGAAGCCCCATAAATTTGTTTTCTAAGTCTGTGAGTCTCTTTCTGTTTTGTAAATAAGTTCATTTGCATCTTTTTTTTTTTTTTTTTAGATTTATAAGGGTTTCAATTTAATGAGATGGTCAGGGTAGGCCTCATTGGGAAAATGACTGTCTTAGCTCAGGCAGCCATTACAATGTATCATAGCTTGGGTGGCTTGAACAACAGAAACTTATTTTCTCACAGTTCTGGAGGCTAGAAGTCCGGGATGGTCCATGGTGCCAGCATGGTCAGTTTCTGGTGAGCGCTCCCTTCCTGCCTTGCAGACGGCTGCCTTCTCACCGTGTCCTCACATGACAGAGAAAGAGCAAGGTTTCTGATGTCTCTTCTTATAAGAGCACTGATTCCATCATGAGAGCCTCACCCTCATGACCTTATCTAACCTCATTACCTTCTAAGGCCCAATCTCCAAATACCACCACATTGGGCATTAAGGCTTTTCAACATACGAATTGTGGGAGCAGGGGACACAATTCAGTCCATAGCAATGACAATTGAGCAAATTCTTGAAGAAGTGGAGGGGTGAACCATCTGAATATTAGGAAGAGTGTTCCAGGCAGAGGAAGCAGTAAAGGCAAAGGCCCTGAGCTGGAGCAGTGCCTGCGTGTGTCTGCATTGCTGGAGCAAGTGAGCAAGGGGGAGACAGTTAAGAGATCAGGTGGGAGGGGCAGATTGGATAGGGCTTTGTAAGCCATTGCAAGGCCCTGAGTTTTGGGGGGTGGTGGTTGTTTGTTTGTTTGTTTTTGTTTAAGACGTGGATTTATTTAGAGAGATACACATTCCATAGACAGAATGCCGTCCATCTCAAGAGGTGAAAATGACCTTGGTAGAAACATACTCCACAGACAGAGTGTGGGCCATCTCAGAAGGTGAGAGGCCAGGACTTGAGTTTTTATTCTGAGAGAAACAGGGAGCCACTGGCAGGTTCGAAGAGTCTACTACAGAAGAGATTTCCTGAACAGGTGCGAAGGAATAGGATCTCAAGAACAGGTAAGGGCCGCCTGTAGGTAGGAGCGCAGGTAGTCCAGGAACAAGAGGAAGGCAGGGTACAGGCATACCCATTCCCCTTGCTGTGCACTGTCACCTCTGCCATCTGGCAAATCATACAGTCATGTGTTTATTGTTTATCGTCTATTCCCCTCACTGGGATGTGAGTTCCACAGAGTCAGTGACATTGGTATTTAGCTGCTGTTTCCCAAATGTCTAGAACAGTGCTTGGCACATAAAGCACCAAATACTTGAAAAATGCTTTGCCTGGATGACTGGCCAAGTGAGAAAGAGAGAAAATAAGGTTCAGAGTTCTAGTGACATTCATTCTCCACATCTTGAAAACTACATACCAGAACAAAGAGCTGTAACCATCCCCAGTCCACTGTGGTATGAGCTGATGCTGTTCTTGTTTTCAGATTCAGGCATGGTGGCGTGGAATAATGGTACGCAAAGGATTTGGGAAATTTGAAGACCTGCTAAAATTGCAAAAGAAGGGGAGGAATTCTCCAAAAGATAAGAAAGGAAAGCAGGATGTAAAAGGAAAATCTGTCAAGAAAAATAAGAAATAATTCTATAAATGTATGAATTGAGGTAATGAACCCTGATGGATTAAGAATCTCTAGGAATTAGATGCCTACCACACAAAAATTATTCACAGAGTTACGGTTATATATAAAAATAAAGGTTCTTTTACTGAAATGTTGATGGATTAAAATGCCTGGGAATTGCTTCAGAATATCAGGGAGAGGTAAATGTGAAGAATCCAGCTGAAATAAGATTGGCCAAAAAGAAGCATGTGATAGGTACATGGAGGTTCACTGTACTATCATGTCTACTTTTAAAACTTTCAATTATGAAATAATTCACAGGAGGTTCCAAAGAAATGTACAGGGAGGTCCATGCACCCTTCACCCTCCCTCAGTGTTGACATCCTACATAACTATAGTATAGTAACAAAACCAGAAAATGGACCTCACTACCAGCCACAAGGCTTATTCAGATTCCATCACTTATACATGCACTTTTGTGTGTGTGCATGTGTGTGTCTGTGTGTGTGAGTGCGTGTAGTCCAATGCAATTTTCTTACATGTAGCTTTTGTGAAGCCACCACCACAGTCAAGATACAGAATTGTTCTATCAATCACCACCAATCTCCCTTGTGCTATTGCTTTTAGTCACACCTACCCCCTACCCCTCTTCCAATCCCTAACCTGTAATTTTGTTATTTCAAGAAGATCATGTAAATGGAATCACATAGTATGTAACATTTGGGGACTGGCCTTTTTATACTGTATAATTCACTTCCAGTCCATCCAAGTAGTGCAAGTGTCAATAGTTCATTCCTTTCTGGTTGCTGAGTAGTATTGCATAGTTTGTTTCACCATTCACCCTTTGAAGGGTGTTGCTCTGTTTCCAGTTGTTGGCTAGTATGAATAAAGCTGCTATGAACATTTGTTCATAGGGTTTTGCATGAGCACAGGTGTTCATGGAATTCATGGGAATGCTGAAAGAAGTGAAGAATCATTACCTAAAACACCCCCATTTATACCACTCAAGACCTCCTCACCCTTTTTTTTCCTTTTTTTTTTTTTGGCCACACTGTATGGCTTGTGGGATCTTAGTTTCCTGACCAGGGATTGGACCCAGGCCAACAGCAGTGAAAGCAGTGAGTCCTAACCACTGGACTGCCAGGGAATTCCCATGATGACTTTTTCTTTTAGAGTGGTATTGATTTCAAATTCTACATGTCTTTCAAGCAATGATTGCAGTATGAATTATTAGTGTAGCAAGAAGAAAGCAAAACATAACTTGACTGGAGCATATCAGAATAGAAATGTGTGAACAGACCCCTCTGCCATGCAATGAATTTCATGCTCTAGTAAGAGAAAAATAAAAAATTCCAAAAATCACTTAGAGCAGCACAGAAACTTTAATGAGTTAAGTAGGTTTTTTGTGGCAAATTCCATGCCAAAGAAATGCTCAGAGGTAATATGTTAATTTGTTTATTTTAGCAATAAAATATTTTACTTTATTTTCACAAGGTATTTTTTGATACTGGGTTTTGAATTTTCGACCACTTTTAATGAAGATTTGTATGTCAGTGGCCATTATTAGTGTTCATGGTTTATATCTGAGATAAAAGCCAAGAGAACAAAAAATAATATACCACTGAAAGGAATACTTTCTGATAAAAATGTGAGTGGACCACATTAAGATACATATAATGGTAAAGAATATGAAAATGTTCCACAGTTTGTGCCTTTCACATTAGAATTTCACACACACACGCACATACACATAAACACACACCCTTATATTTAAAATATTTAGGAAAAGAGAGGCAGAAAATTCCAGGGCAAGACAAAGGGAGATGCAGTACCAGAATCTAAGCATTTTTGTCAGGGCTTCTAAACAGCAAGTGAACTAACTATATATCAAAACAAATGAAAATCCATTGAAAAGTATCATTCTTGTTTTATAAAATAGAGAATAAAGACATGCTCACATTAGATTATTATAGACAATATATATTCACAAACCTCGTGTACTGTAAATCCCACCAAACAGTCCAGAAGCTGGTACTCCTTGATTTCACCGGGATTCACTCTTGTTCTTTTCCTCTCCCTTAGGATGGTGTGTAGCTTAGTTGAGCCTTGAGAAGTCAGCTTCCTGAAACCCACCATGGTCAAAGTGAATGCTGCTTTTGTGATCTTGGTCAAAGCCTTCTAGTTCTTCCTCTTGTGAGGCTGGGAGGATCCACCTCTTCATTCCTATCTCGGTGATCTCAGGAAGTTTGGTCACGGCACATAACAAGTGTCTAAACCATTGTCCACGCTCCTGAAAAGCTGATGGCTGAAGGCTAATATCCAGCTTGGTTAACTCTTTGAGGAGCCACAGGTTTTGGCAGAAGATGGTCCATTCTGCATCACAGATGCTGTCATTATAGCTCAGGTCCAGCTTCCGCAGCCTGGCCAGGTGACCTGTCTGGATTACCGATGCTGAAAAACAAAATCACTCTAAATGCTAAAAGCCAAGGATACTTTCTAGTGTGACCATTTCCCACTTCCAAAAACACAACACAGTAGCTCCAGGATTCGTAATGACAAGACTGATACTTAGTAATGAAATGTTATTAGCTAGCAGTTTTATTCAGGGCATCTGAAATTACTCTAGTAACAAATTTCCTCTCTGCATTTCATGTACAGCTTGAAAATGGATTTTTCTTGTTCTTTCCAAATCCCATTCCAAAGAGTGTCTTTTTTGTCGAGTTCCTGCTCTCTGCTCCACTGGAGTCCCAACTCTTACTGCAGACTTTCTCTAATTAAAGGGGAAGGGTGATGGCTCACTGGCTTTAACTCAGGACCATTTCTGAATAGTTTTCTTGCTGTTTAATGCTGTTTAACTATTCATTGCTTATTCATTCTTCATTCAACAGTTATTTAATTGAGCACTTTCCATGGGCAAAATATGCTTGGATAATTTCTAATTCATGGGTCAATTAGAGACTTTAATACATGGATCAAGTTTTCCTTTGAATAGCACATATCACAGTACTACCTATAATGGCTCTCAATAAATAACAGTTAATGATGAAGCTAAGAAAAGGAGTTAGGAGAGACAGCCAAAGCAGACAGGACATGCTTCCCTTTTCAGCCAAAACCAGGAATGGATTACAGAGATGAGATGTGTAGAATCTCAGAGTTGGAAGGGACCTTGGAGGGCTCCTCATTCAACCTGATCAATGATCAGAGAGAAATCCCTCTCACAGCTTCTCTACTGGGGACCAGCCCAACAGAGGGCCTGAAGTCCCTCTTCAGGTTGCCCCAACAGAGGGAAGCAACCCTCAGCAGGAGGAAGCCATGCCTCTAGGCCCTATCTGACTTTCCCCACTGCCCACCTCAGCCTGCTGGGAACCTCAGCTCCTTCCTCGTGCCAACCATGCAGTGTTGGACAACAGTCAGGTCCCCTCAAATGTCCCCCCTATAGGCTTCAACACGCCTTGGTCCTTCAGTCATTCCTCACACATCATGGCTTCCACACCAAGTGGGATGCTCCATCCCCATCATTTTCATCATCCCAGTCAGGACACTCAACAGCTGCATTTGGTCCCTAGGTATTCATGTTGATCGTGTCCCTTCCTATCTTTCTGTCTCAGAACATTACTCACCATGTTCTCAAGACCTAGCTAAGTGTTAAAGATAATGTGCATGCTTTTTCCCTTTAGAAAATTTTCTATTACAGACATTTTCAAACATATAAAAAGTAGATGGAATAGGAGTGAGAACTCCCATGTTCCCATCAATCAGCTTCAACGCTATTTTCATTACACTGATCTTGGCTCATCCAGTCCCCTTCCCCTAATTTTTGTTTGTTTGTTTTTTAGTATTTTAAAGCAAATCTCAGACATTGTTTTACCTTTCCTATACTATCTGAATTTTCCAATGATGTGAGTACTCTATTTATTATATTTTAGTATTTTATATGCGTTATATTTTTTAAAATCTGGGTAATAGTATCATAGGTCATGAAAATACTATTTTTGTAGCTTACTATATGAAAAAAACCAATGCTTTTATTTACAAAAGAATAAAACACAAACTACTAGGGATTAACAAATTCTTAAAGTTTCTATTAGAAATAATCAAAACAGTTAAGTGGCAATGCTTAAAGCCACACACAGCAATACTTATCATTGACTAAAACTTGAAAGAACAAAAAATACCCTTGACAAAATGTAAAAGTATAAATTTGACCTGAGGAAGAAAACCTGGTAGTAAAAATTAAGAAACAATATATAATGGCTGGAGCTATGATTAATAAAATATTATGCAGACCAAAAAAATAAAAAATTGAAGAAGCAAATTTTAATAACTTTAAATGAAATAATTTAAATATGTTTAATGGTGTCCAGGTCAGGAAAACAAACCAAACCAAAGGCTTATTCTTTGAGAAGATTGGTAATATTGATAAACCTCTTGTGGTAATCAGAATTCTAAGGTGACCCCAAGATTTCCACCCTAATTCCTAAGACTGTGTATATGATGGGTTCCCATGATTGGGTTATATTACATGGCACACCTGAGTTTAAGAAACGTAGACCCAAGCGAGGTTAACCTACTCACAGGAGCCCTTTAAAAGCAGAGAATTTTCTCCAGCAGGTGGTTGAAGAGGAAGGAGGTCACAGAAGAAGTAGTCAAAATGATTAGGAGACATTAACAGGATTATAAGAAAACAACTTTATTTCCATAAATTCAATCTAAGTAAAATGGGCCAATTCCTTGGAAGACACAAAGTACCAAAACTCAAGAAGAAAAAGATAACCTGAATGGTGCTATATCTATTTTTTAAACTGAATTTGTAATTTAAAACTCCTCACAAAGAAAACTCCAAGTTTAGACAGGTTCAGTGGTCAATTCTATAAAGTTTCAAGTTAATGAAAAAATAATACCAAGTCTACAAAATCTTTCCAGGAAATAGAAGAGGCAGGAACACTTGCCAACTCATTTTCTGAGGTCATTATTACCCTGATACCAAAGCTAGACAAAGATATTACAAAAAAACTAGTAGGGAATTACCTCTCGTGAACATAGCCACAAACATCCTCAACAAAACATCTTCAATTCATTATAAGAAATCTAGCCAGGTTAGGATTCCTTTACCTGATAAAGGGCACATCTACAAAACACAAACAAAAACCTATAGCTAACATTATACTTAATGGGAAAGACTGAGTGCTTCCCCCCCAATATCAAGAACAAGGCAGGGATGTCTGCTCTCACCTCATTCAACACCTACTGCAAATCCTAACCAGTTAAATAACCAAGAAAAAGAAATAAAAGGTATAGAGACTGGACAGGATGAAATAAAGCTGACTCTAATTAGAGATGACATGATCGCCTACGTAGAAAATCCTACAGCATCTACCAAAAATCTCATAGAACTAATAGATGAGTTTAACAAGGTCTCAGTATAAAATGTCAATATGAAAATCAATTGTATTTCTACATACTAGCAATGACCAATTGGGAATCAAAATTTAGAAACCAGTACCATTTATAATAGCACCAAAAAATTAAATACTTAGATATAAATTTAACAAAGTATATGCAGGATCTGCATGGTAGAAACTACAAAACACCAATGCAATAAATCAAAGAGGACCTAAATAAAAAGAGAGATATACTGTGTTCATGGATAGGAGTGCTCAATATAGTTAAATGTCATTTCTCCCTGAATTTACCTATAGATTCAATGCAATCCCAATCAAAATTCCAGAGGGATTTTTTGTAGATATTGACTAGCTGATGCTAAAATTTATATAGAAATGTCAAGAAACTAGAATAACCAAAATGATTTTGAAAAAGAAGAACAAAGTCAGAATGCCCATGCTACCTGATTTCAAGGCTTACTATAAAGCTTTAGTAATCAAGACAGTATGGTATCAGTAAAAGAATAGATGCATAGACCAATGGAACAGAACAGACCAAAAATAGACCCTCACAAACTGGCCAATTGATTTCTGACAAAAATGCAAAGGCAATTCAATGAGTCTTTTCAATTAATGGTGCTTGAATAATTGAGCTGTCGTATGCAAAAATATTTTCAGCCCATATCTCATGCCTTGTACAAGAATACTCAAAATGGATAATAAGTCAAAATGTAAAATATAAATGTACACCTTTTAGAAGAAGATCTAGGAAAAATCCCTGAGAACTTGGGTTTTGCAAAAAGTTCTAAGATGCAACACAGAAAGCTCTATCCATCAAATTAGCAAATAGATCAATAGATCTTTATCAAAACTGAAAGTCTTGGGACTTCCCTGGTGGTGCAGTGGTTAAGACTGCACTCCCAATGCAGCGGGCCAGGTTTGATCCCTGGTCAGGGAACTAGATCCTGCATGCCACACTAAAAGCTCCCTCACGCTGCAACAAAGGTCCCGCAGGCTGCAACTAAAACCCGGCACAGCCAAATAAATAAATATTTAAAAAAAAAACAAAAACACTGAAAGTCGTGCTGTGCAAAAGATACTGTTAAGGGGTTGAGAAGACAAGTTACAGACTGAGAGAAAATATTTGCAAGCTATAGATCTGATAAAAGACTTGTATCCAGAAAATCTAAAGAACTCTCATTACGAAGAAAACAAACTATCCAGTGTTTTAAATTAGGCAAAAGATTAGAACAGACACTTCACCAAGGCATATATGCAGTTTACAGATAAACACAGATAAACACATAAACACATAAAAATACGCTCACTGTCATTAGGGAAATGCAAAATAAAATCACAATGATTTGTCCACATCTTCTAATTACAGTGTTTGGCCATAACACTTGCTTTGAAAACACATATTTGTTCCAACTAGATTGAAATATCAGAGAACAGTGTGGACATAACACAAATTTCTTGTTTGCTTATGCATAATTTATCCACAGGAAACAGTAGGTGAACACAGAAAACTGCACCCAGCTGAGCCAAGGTGGGTACAGGCGTAAACAAAATCCACACATGCACACACCTCTCAAGGACAAGGAGCCCCACCCATCCACATCCAGTGTTCCAACCTTCTATTCTACATCAGGTAATCCTCCTTCTTCCACCACCATATCTATGTCTATCTTCTTTTTTTCTTCTTCTTCTTCTTTTTTTAATGTTTGGCCGCACCTTATGGCTTGTGGGATTTTAGTTCCCCAACTAGGGGTCGAACCCTCGCCCCCGGGAGTGAAAGCGTGGAGTCCTAACCACGGAACCGCCAGGGAAATTCCTCCATCTCCTTTTATGAAACACTCTCCACTGTCTTTTTGGTTTCAGAATTGCCCTTATCTGTTTCAACAAGCTCTCTCCTAAGCAGATGTCAGGGAGCAGGGAAGATGCGCAGAGGGCTTAGCTCCAGGCCTCGCTGCCTCCTCCACCTCCCTTGTCCTGGACTGCCAGAGCAGGCACGCTGGGCTCTGAGTGCCAGGACTGCTTTGGATGGAACCAGTAGGTAAAACCCAGAAGAGCCACGTCCTCTGTCGCCAGGGAACAGCTGCTCAGCCTCAGCACCTGAAGGGACGTTGAAAGCTTCAGCGTTTCCGGGAGCAGCTTTAGGGTGCTGCCAACACACTTATTCCAAGAAAGGTTGACTATTTCCAGAGCAGGGAGGTGAACGGAGGCTTCAGCTGAAATCGACAGTGATAAGAATAGCAATAATTTAGGTTTCCTTAGAGGTCATAAGCCTTGAATTTGAGGAACCTAGGCTAGGGCAACATATTTCTATCAGTGAGGTTAAGACAGTTGTAGAGACCGTTTCTCCTGCCTGAAATTCATGGCCTCAATTTCTGTTGTCTATTTTTATCGGGGAGAAATGTTGGAAACTTTAGAAAAGTAAAACTTGATTAAATGGGGACTTCCCTGGTGGCGCAGTGGTTAAGAATCTGTCTGCCAATGCAGGGGACATGGGTTCGAGCCCTGGTCAAGGAAGATCCCACATGCCGCAGAGCAACTAAGCCCGTGCGCCACAACTACTGAGCCTGTGCTCCAGAGCCCGTGAGCCACAACTACTGAGCCCCCGTGCCACAACTACTGAAGCCTGTGCGACTAGAGCCCATGTTCTGCAACAAGAGAAACCACCGCAATGAGAAGCCCGCGTACTGCAACTAAGAGTAGCCCCAGCTTACTGCAACTAGAGAAAGCCCACATGCAGCAATGAAGACCCAACGCAGCCAATAAATAAATAAAAATTTAAAAAACTTGATTAAATGGAATTCACTATTGACTGGGATTTCTTTCCTTCACTTCACATTTAAGAGGGAGAAAGAGACGAACAGTTTTCACAGTTAGTCACGATTTCCAGAGTGTGTCCTGGTTTTACATGTCCTGGTTGCTGCTGAAATTCAGAGACAAGGCCAAACCTCCCTAGAACTCTGAAACACCAAAATGTATTTGTGTTTACTTAACTGCAGTTAACAGAGACAAAGAAGGGAAATAGTGTATATTGGAAAGATTTTTAAAGGAAATTCAAAGATTTTCTGCTTAGTTCTCGGTTTCCCCTAACGTTAAAATTAACCAGAGGGCTTCCCTGGTGGCGCAGTGGTTGAGAGTCCGCCTGCCAATGCAGGGGACACGGGTTCGTGCCCCGGTCCGGGAAGATCCCGCGTGCTGCGGAGCAGCTGGGCCCGTGAGCTGTGGCCGTTGAGCCTGTGCGTCCGGAGCCTGTGCTCTGCAATGGGAGAGGCCACAACGGTGAGAGGCCCGCGTACCGCAAAAAAAAAAATAAAAAAAAAATAAAAATTAACCAGAGCAACTTATCCACGAGGTATAGCCACTAATTACATTTTAAACTATTCTTCCTTCTTTCTAAAAAATAATATCCGTTTGAAGGGTAGATATATATTCTTTTTATAATATCTAACAAGAGCACCCTCCCACTCCTATGGTACAGAGATGTATCAATAAGAAATTGAACTTTATTTTCTCAAAGTGATGCAGAGAAATATGTATTTACTTGATTTACTTCTTTTTTTTATTGTTGATTTACTTCTTAATTCAAATTGAATTAAACAGGTCTCCCTCGACTTATAGTGGGGTTACGTCCCAATAAGTTGAAAATATCTTAAGTAAAAAATGAGTTTAATACACCTAACCTTCTGATCATCATAACTTTGCCTAGCCTACTTAAACATGCTCAGAACATTTCTATTAGCCCATGGTTGGGCAAAATCATCTAACACAAAGCCTATTTTATACTAAAATGTTGAATATCTCATGTAATTTATTGAATACCATACTGAAAGTGAAAAACAGAGTGGTTGTCTGGGTACAGAGCGATTGTTAAGTTTACCCTCGTGATGGCATGAGTATTGCACCACGTATATATTACTAGGCCGGGAGAAGATCAAAATTCAAAATTCTAAGTATGGTTTCTACTGGTGTATTGCTTTTACACCACCTTAAAGTCGAAAAGTGTGAAGTCAAACCACTGTAAGTCAGGGACTGTCTAAAGATTTATGTCAGATGATGTAATTTTGTGTAATATCTACTTGATTATGATCCATTGATTGTGTAGCTATAATTGAAAAGAGTTGTGCCTTCTGATGGCAGAAGACACAAAGTTAAAAACAAAATTTTATTTAAAAATATTCAACATTTTCCATCTAGGAAGTATATTTATGAAATCTCATGTTGTCCCCAAATTTATTTTTTGTGGAATTTTCCTAACAACATTAGTCTGAGCAGTGGAATGTGGGGTGTGTGTGTGTGTGTGTGTGTGTGTGTGTGTGTGTGTGTGTGTGTTTACCTAGCCATTTTGGGGATTATAGCCCCCTTTGAGAAATTTGTCTGTCTGTCTGTCTATCTATCTACTAACCTGCCTATCTACTTACTGACTGACTTAACTAATACCGAAAACGTGCTTTGAAGGATGCAGTGAAGAATAAACACAATCCCTGCCCTCAAGAGGGTAACAATCTGGAAGAAGTATCAACATCAAAAAACCACACAAGTAAATACATAATTATAAATACTGATAAAGGCTATAAGGAAGATACAGGGACTTCTAATTCAGAGAGAGGCTGTCTTAAAAGGGGACATTTACACTGAGATCTGCAATCAGAGCTCCCCAGGAAAGACTGGGGGGTAGGGAATTCTAGAGGACAGGAAGGTCAAATGCAGGAGAGAGCTCGGTGATATGAAGGAACAGAAAGAAGCCAACTGAGGCTGGGTTCAGGGAGCAAGGGGGAGAGCCGCCAGAGGGCCTGTTAGATCACATGAAGGAATCGGGATTTTACCGGAGGTTCTCCAGGCAACTGCTGGCTTTTACAATAAAATTTACTTTTTTTTTTTTTTTTCCACACCGTGTGGTATGTGGGATCTCAGTTCCCTGACCAGGGATGGAACCTGCACCCCTGCAGTGGAAGTGTGGAGTCTTAACCACTGGACCGCCAGGGAAGTCCCAAAATTTACTTTTTAAGTAAAATTTATAGACTCTCTCCCCATAATAATATTCACAACTGACATATATTGAGCATTTACTATGAGCCAGGCACATTTCCAAGAATTTCACATGTAATAACCTGTTTAATTCTTACAACCCTATGAGATATGATACTATTATTCCATTTACAGACAAGGAAACTGAAGCACAGAGTTGTTAAGTACCTCAGGTCATGAGAGCCAGAGCCAGGATTTGCTTTCAGATGTCTGATCCCAGGTGCTTTGGAGCCAGAAAAATGTACCATACATTCCCCACCGACAAAAGAATTGGAATCAGTTTTAGGGAGTTCACAGCCCCCTGCCCAGGCATAACTATAGACTGACTCTCTTAAGGGAGGAGCCGTGGACCTCAGGTTAAGAGACGTACATATCCTGCTACTTTTCCCCATCCAGACACGTGGCCAATGAGATGAGCAGTGCTGGGGGAGGACTGGGAGCAGTACATGGCAAGGACCAAGACCCTGTGGGTCGAACAGAATACTTGGGATGAAAAGGAGAGCAAGAATACCTTAAATAGAGAGTTCTTAGAATTTGGGATAAATTATATGTACTTATTTTTATTAACAGATATTAATAAATAACTACTTGTTATTTTTTATTAATAGAATGCCTCTTTTTCATTAATAATAGCCCTCTTGGGTCCATAGGACAATTCATTTTTAAGGGAGTGTCAACAAACATAACCCTTGAGGGAAGGCCAGAGAGAAGGGCTCTGTTTTCACTGTTACCCAGGAAGCACCAGAATCCAACCACACTAGTCTTGCGCATGTGTACAAAACAGCGTTAACCTAGCAGGCCTGAGACCACTATCCCTACAAAGTCCTGCTGGCAAGGTTGGCCCTTGGCTGACATCTGGGAACTTGGAAGTGTCGTCACCATTCCCTAACTTATAAGGGTGGTTCGTCGTGCCTACAGTGTTTGTGTACAAATAAAATGATTTATGCTGAACACTAGCTTTCCTTCTGTGAGTCTGGAATGTTGGTCTGTGCTTCGTAGAGGGTGCCTGCATGACCAAGCCCCACTAAAAACCCTGGACTTGAAGGTTCAGGCGAGCCTTCCCAGGAAACATTTCAGACCATGACGTCACAACATGCTGCAGGAACGGAGTGCATCCTTGTTACTCTGCTGGGAAAGGAATCTTGCAAGCTTGGGCCTGGTTTCCTCTGGACTCTGCCCCATGCATGTTTCCCTTTGCTGATTTTGCTTTGTATCCCTTTGTTGTAATAAATCTCAGCGGTGAGATCTGTGAGTCCCTCCAGTGAATCACTGAAGCTGGATGTGGTTGAGGAACCCTGGCACCATGTGCTTAAAGTGTTGGATGCCTGGGTGGTACATTTGGGAAAATTGGGCAAAGTCCCTTTGCCTCAAAATGTCTCCCTCTACTCGCTGACAGTGCCCTTGCCCCAGCATAGGCAGAAATGTCAGACTTAGTAAATCCCTGATGTAGGCCAGGCTGTATCCATGGTCTTCAGGCACGCCAAGATTCCTGACAGAGGACAACAAACCCTGTTGGGACTAGGTGCCAGGCAGCCAGCTAGGCTCACACACTAGTAAACGCCTCCCTTTCCAGCAATTCCAAATTATACTGTACAAGTTACCAGGAATGTGAGCCTTCAGAGTTGGTTATACAGCCGTCCCTCCGTATCCACAGGGGCATTGTTTCCAGGACACCCTGCAGACACCAAAATCCATGGAAGCTCAGGTCCCTTATATAAAATGGCACAGTATTTGCGTATAACCTATGCACATCCTCCCATATACTTTAAATCAACTCTAGATTACTTATAATACCTATTACAATGTAAATGCTATCTGTGTAAATTGTTGCCTGAATGAGACAAATTCAAGTTTTGCTTTTTGGAACTTTCCGGAAATTTTTTTCCAACTATTTTTGATTTGCTGTCAGTTGAATCAACGGATTTGGAACCCATGGTTACAAAGGGCCAACTGTGTACACTTTAAATTTACAATGCTAGAAATCATTCATGTGGCTTTGAAAGTCAGTTTCAAGAGAGCATATTTCCTGAAAGAAAGACAAATTAATACTTTACGTTGCCTACAGCTGAGCATTCATTTGTAGGCAAAGAGAGGCCTCCCCTCTCAGATGTTATGGTACCAGTGCCTGCAGGGATTTGGGGAATGCTCTTACCCAGGGCAGTAAAAGTCTCACTTTCCAAAGCACAGTTGTTGATTAACAATGACTTCAGTGCTGGTAAAAATTGGAGCCTGCTAAGTAGGTTTTCAGAAGAGCTGCCCATCTTTCTGTTGGCAGATAAGTCCAATTCTTGAAAACTCGAGAGAAAAGGGATACCTGGGCTACTAAAACATCAACAGTGACATGTTTTAGGCAGCATCTCACAAAGGGTCTTCTGGGTGTTTGAGTCCCACAGTCTTTTTTTTTTTTTTTTGCTGTACGCAGGCCTCTCATTGTTGTGGCCTCTCCCGTTGCAGAGCACAGGCTCCGGACGTGCAGGCTCAGCGGCCATGGCTCACGGGCCCAGCCGCTCCGCGGCATGTGGGATCTTCCCGGACCGGGGCACGAACCTGTGTCCCCTGCATCAGCAGGCGGACTCTCAACCACTGTGCCACCAGGGAAGCCCCCACAGTCTTCTTGATCAGCAAGCACAGCTCTTCCCTCTCTGACCCCTGCCCTGCCTTACGCACAATTACACACCACATACACACCAGCCATTCTTCCCAGTATGCAGCTTGGGCTCTTCTCCAAGCCTCTCTCAAGGCTAGAAGTTAAGAGCAAAGACTTTGGAGACAGAACTGGTGATTCTAATCCTGGACTTGCTACTAAAGAACTGTGTGGTTTCAGACAAGTTACTTAACTTCTCTGAACCTCAGTTTTCTCAATAAGAATAACACTACTACTTCACAGAGGCAATGGGAAGATAAAATGACTTGGTATATGTAAAGTGCCTGGTACGGTGCCTGGCACACACTAACTGCTCAATTAATGTTTGATACGATCATTCTTTTCTCAGAATATAAGTCAGAAGTACTAGAAAGGCAATGAAATCAAGAAATCAGAACAGATATCTGTGGCTAGCAGCACTGGAGTGGGGCCCTGAAGGCCCTTGCTGTGCCAGGTGTTACCCCTGCTTCGCTATCTTTCTGCTGCTTTTCCTGCTTCTAGACCTTTGCCATAGTTCTTTCGAATGTGGGAAATGCAGTATCCTGGGATCTCTGTGGGGCTGGCTCACCTCCTCAGAATCTTCCAGGGCCACCAAACCCACAGTAACCCTTTGGTCACCACTACATCTCCCTATTTTCTTTTCCTCCCAGCACCCCTGTTACGTGATTTGTTTGTGTATGTGTTTGTCTTCTGCCCTCCCTCCCAAAAGGTGAGCTCTGTGTGTAGGGGCTGCTTCGTGCCCGGAGTGTGCCTCAGAGCCTGGAAACCAGAGGCACAAATGTTAGTGGAAAGACGAAAGGACAGGAGAAAGGAAGGGAAAGGGAAGGAAAAAAGGGCAGGTACTTGCTGCGGTGGCTTCCTCTTCTAACGTCCCCAGCACCTTGTATTTCACCACGTATTTGGTTTATTGCTGCCCCCACCAGATTGAAGCTTCTGCCTGTGAATTTCCCTCAGCCCACAGAACAGTGCCTCGAACAATTAGATGATCAATCAAACGTTGTTGGCTAAATGACCTGTAATTCCATGCCTTTGGAGCTATCGAGAATGATCAGATAAAAGAATGTTCAATTCTTTAACATCATAAGGTATAAACAGGATGTATTTTCAATTCCATCTTTTCAAACTTAAGCAGGAGAACAATGCAATTCACTACAGTTATTAAATAACCATTACCTTTCTGGGGCCATTTACCCGTGTTGGTGGCAGATCTAGATAAGAGAGGCTAATCCCTCTGTTGTACTAGCGTTAACAATTCAGATCCTCTAGCACTTTAATCCTCCTCTGAGCAATAAGATGAGACAGGACGTTCGTGTTATTCAGTTGTAGCATGGGAAATTCATTATTTGGAATCTGGTGGATTGGTAATTCAGGAGTGTCTCCACGGGTAGGACATTCATAAGAAAAGAGGATGGTGACACTTCACAGTCTCCACCTAGAGCCCAAAAAGGGACTGTTTACTACTTTAAAATCTTCATGAAAGCCTTGAACTCTTCTCATTTTCCCCAATTGAGGGATAAGAGTCTAAGAAATAACTTAGCAGGTCTAAAAATCAATATTAGACCTAAAGACCTATTTTACTGTTTTTCTCCCCCAGTTGTACTAAAAACAACAAAAAATTCTTTTTCTCGTCCTTTATTGATTGATTTATTTAATCAATCACATTCTCAACAAGCATTTACTGGCTGCCAACTATGTGCCAGACCCTGTGCATGAGCAACAGAGAGATACTGAAAAAAAATAAAAATAAAAACCATCCCTACGCAGGAGGAGCCCATAGTACGGAGGGAGAGCAGAGCACGGCTGGTGTGCACGAGCGTCAGCACACATGCTGTGGCTGGAGTAGCCAATGCGGGGAAGGAAGAGAGAATGCAGTCAGAGTGACAGAGGAGCAGGAAAACCATCTGGACTCTTGTAATAATCTAGGCATGAGGTGACAGCGGGCTGGACCAGGGTAGTAGAGGTCTAGATGGTAAGCCATGGTCAGAGTCTTGATGCGTTCTGAAGGTTTATTTTGGCTGTAGGTGGAATAAAACCCTTAATCTCAAGCGTACGCTCGTTGTTTGTTAGGGGAAACTGCACTTATACATGACAGGTTACAGGACTATGTCTGTGGTAGGAAAGTAAGCGTAGTGACCTAAAGTTGTAACGTACACCCGTTATGCACCGTCCCACCGACTTTCTGTAACTTCATTTGTTTCTAAGTGCCTCGGCTTCACTTGATTAGCGAGAAAGACTCAACACCCTCCGTTTTGGCTTTCCTTCTACATCCCTATGTGTAATCCACTTTGTAACAGTAACAGATCCGTTTCTAAACAGCCACATACATTCAAAAATTTTCTCCCTCAAGTGCCACATCCATCCTTTACAGATGTGTCTAGGAGGAGTTTAGATTCACCAACAATTACTGGGCACTTAATACTATATTGGGGCATTCACAAAACTTTTATGATGTGGTCCTTCTGGTAACTTCATAAACAGCACATCTCAAATTTGCCAGGTTTGCAAACACATGGCAAGGCTCCAAGCGTCCTCCCTCGGCTCTGCAGTACCTACTCAGCCACATCGTGTCGTCGGCCATCAGCGAGCACTGGTGAAGATCCAGCCCCTCCAGATGCTCGAGCACGGCCAGCCCCGGGGAGTCTTCAAACCCTCCACTCATCTCCTTGTTGCAGGAAAGGTCTAGCGTCCTCAGCTCACACAAGTATCTAAAAGCAGCATCTACAAAGAAGGTCAGAACCCCATTCTGACATATTACAAGGCGGTCGGCAGGAGAGGGGGCAGGTGTGGAGAAGGGAGACTGAGACAATATGTACACTATGTTGACAAAAGCCCAGACAGTGGGATAACTGTCCACTTTGTACCATCTACCCCTTCGGACCTGACAATGGCTTCAAATACACACTCCCTGGGATCTGCATTGATCCTCAATGGTTTTGATCAAAATCTTTCAACTAATGAATCTTCCCCTGCTATCCTTGAGCACTGGTGCTGTCATAGCATTCTAGACTTATTCAAACTGCCAGGGAGCAGGATTTTACAGGCTCTAGAAGTTGAAGGGATAGATACACATTTCATTTCCTATTCTTTAATGTGGATACTCTACAGCAGAGTCAATTTTAACTACAGATGTCACTGAAGCTGTTCTTTTTATCAATACCAATTCCTTCCTACTACTAAGCATAAAATAATGCTGCCATTTTCAAAAGTAAGAGAAAAATGGACAGCTTTAGTAGCACACTTATTTTGCACAGTGTCTCTCTCAGACCTAAAATATCCTGGCCTTTTCAGAGTCAGCCGTTTTAAAAGATTACTTTTGTAATCATGAAAGTACATGCTCACTGTAAAAGACTTAGAAAATCAATAAAACATGAAGAAGATTTAAATCACCCATAATCTTATTCCCCAACATAACCACTGTTTATGTTTTGTTGTATTTCCTAACAGCGTAAAAATTCCGTATAATATAAAGTTATATACAAACTTTAGCCATTCCTAACTCACCCAGTAGTTTGACACTCTTTTGTGATAACCCACATGAATGTAACTTCAAGACTTTCAGAGTTAAGGTACTTTTTAATCCCTGAGCAATACTGTTGAGACTGCCACCGATGTTTCTGTTAATAGAAAGATCAAGTACTTCAAGGTTTTGCAGCCTAAGTAGCAACTGACCTGGAAGGAAGGAAATCCAAAAGACAACTCAGTAAAGATGCAGGGTGTGAAAGTTGGGGCAGGCAGGAGGGAGGTACATCTTCATGTGACCTGGGATATAGTGAACCACTCTTTCAATTCAGGGTGAGAGAAAACACAGCCAACGTTGATTTCCAAGCTATCCAATCATGGGTGCCTTCACATGTTTTCCTGGGAAGGACTCTTCCAAATTCCACTTACCCACAAACGCCCCATCTTCTGACGTGAGGGCGTAGTCCACAAGCTCAGGCATTTGTATCTTGCTCCCTTCTCGGAATGTCCGGAGGATCAGAGGCAAGTTTCCTCCCACTTTACTGTTCCAGGACAAATTCAACTCAAGTTCAGGCAGCGCTTTAAGTGCTTCTCCTGTTACAAAATGGCCCAAAGATCAGGTTGATCGCTAATCCGCAAAGCAGGGAATTCGTTTCAAAATCAATACAGCCATTGTTTACGGAGTATTGAAGCCGGGCCAGCTACTGGTTAGATGCCAGGGAACAGGGAGGAGAAAAGGACCCAGTTCTTGCCCACTCCCAGCACGGTGAGCTTCTACATACAGGTACAGGCACAGCAAGTCTAGTCCCTCCAGAGTTCTGAAGCCATGCTCGTAAGCAAACGTTGTGTAAAAAAAAAAAAAATCCACCTGTTAGTAGGGGTGGTTTTACCGAATTGTTTTCATGGTAGTAAATATTTCTACCAATCCATCTACTTTCTCTCATCCACCTTCTCCGGGGATCAGCATTGCTGAGAAGCTCGGCCAGAGGTAGAAGTGTGAAAGACTTAGAAAATAAAACATGAAGAAGATTTAAATCATCCATAATACTATTCCCCAGCATAACCACTGTTTATATTTTGGCCAGAGGAAGATTGGTAGAAGCAAAGCAGGGCACTGTCCACCACAGAGGAAAAGCTCACTTTGACATCAAGAATATCACATACAACTGATCCAACCACTGCAGGGAGGAACCAGTAAGAGAGCATCAGGCACTAGCAGCTCATAACAGTGATGCAACCTTGGGGTGGAGGAGGATACAGTGAGGGGGGGTGAAACTTGACATTTCTGATACCATTTCACACAGGAAACATCTGAGGGCTACAGAGTGGAAGCTGGGAGAGAACAGGGGAAGTGTGGGGAGATCAGCCCTTAGGAATAATTTTCACTGCTTTGGGGGCAGAACAGAATGGTGAGCCACACACATGACAAATGTGCTTTCTCAATGTCTGGAGTCAATTTTAGCACCAGTTAAGAGTGTTGGAAGGTCCACTGTGTCCAGAAGCCTCTCTTCCACCGTCCACTACTGGGCTGGAACTTCTGCCACTGGTTATTTATTCCATGGTTTAAGGTTTTTGGAGTCCAGGAGCCTCAGGTTAAAATGCAAATTCTCCAGGAGTTATAATATCATAAGCCAGGGATAAAAAGGTGTCATTTTGTATGCCGTGGCCAAAGGGGCGTGGATATGTATCGCCCTGAGGCATCCCCCAGGATCAGGGAGAAAGAGTACATGATTGTCTGCAGTGCATATGGTACTGGAGGGCCTAGGCATTTGCAATCTTGCACTAAGCAATTGTAACAGGTGCAATAATGTTGAAATGCCTCTGATTTCTGTTTTCTTATTGGTAAACCATTCATTCTCCTTATACTCCATCTGCCATTAAGGCTAAGCAGAGTATGGATGATAAGATAGCCCCTCCTGGTGGAGAGGATGCAGAAGTCCTTCCAGAGAGGATAAAATCTCGGGGAGAGGGGAAAGGACACAAAACATTAGTGACAAGGGTGCAGACTCTCTCCTGGACCAGATGAGTTTAGAGTGGGTCCCAGGGCAGAAATTCCACTTCCTGGTTTCTTAAGGATGGTGGATCATGAAAAAGATTAGATTAGTCATAGAAAATAATCTATACTTCTTTTCATGCCTGAGTAACAGTATGTTAAATTTGAGACCCTGGTACACAATAACCAGCTGCTAACCAGTGGGGCTAAATTGATCATGAAAAACCACAGAAAGGTAATTTTGGATGAGGGAATAGGGAAAGAAAGAATTATTGAGCGCCTACTATGTGTCAAGCACATAGTAGGTACTTTACAGAAATGATTTAATGCTCACAATAATTTTTTTTGAGGTGGATATCACCCCTTTTCAGAGATAATAAAACTGAGGCTCAGAAAGTTAAGTATTTTGTCCATGGTCACAAAGAGAATTCGAAGTGGGACTAGGATTTGAAAGGATCTGGCGAGCTCTGAGATGTATAACGTTTTTCCTTAGCTATAGGAAGGGTGAACCAGGAAACATCAGCTGGCCCCTATTTTCTAGGGAAGGATTAGAGAGAAGACATTGGCATAAATTTTGTTGCTTTTACAGAAATCTTTGCAGAGATTTAAATGATCAAAATACATGATCGAAATAAGAAACTTCAGACAAAAAGAAGACAGAAAAAGTATTCATTGCATCTAAAACCAGCAAGCATTCTAGATAACCCAGCATTCATAACCCAGTAAAGCAGCTGGGTTAATAGCATGACAAATTTTATCTTATGTTCTATGTTATCCAATGTTTGATATACTATAAACTAACTTAATTGAGGTTCTAGTCCTATTTAAATCATTGCTTTTAATTGGAAAATCTTGTTTTGATCGTTTTTTTAAAAATGGGAATGGGAAAATAGAAGAGAGAAATACTATTTTGGAATTGGAAAAGAACTTAATTATTATCTATCCCAACTCCTCTAATTTACAGATGAGGTAACAGACCCAAAGTGAGCAAATTTTACAGTTACTATCTCCACTTAAACTCCATGAGAACAGAGGCTTGGTCAGCCTGTTCCCTTCTCTGTCCCAGGGCTTAGCACGATGCTAGGTGCAGGTTACACAGCTCCTTAGAAGGTATACAAGAGCTCAACACAGCATCACATCATGTACAGGCAGCACTCTCATCCTCGTCCATGGGCACTTGAGGGGGTGGTGACCCAGATAATTCGCCCCTGAGGGTTTGGGTTGCAAAGATCCTTCCAGGGGAGCCATCTCTTAAGGGAAGCATTCATCATACCCAGTGCTCGAACATCATCAGCAGTAAGTCTGCATCTACCCAGCCTCAGGATTTTTAACTTGCTGACAAGATGCATTTGCTGCATGAGTAAATGCAGGGTTCTGCCTATGAAATCATTCCAGGAAATATCCAGTTCTTCCAAGTCTGGGAGAGAAGGCAGCAAAGCAAGTAGAAGTGAACACAAGAAAAAACAGATTTGCACGTGTAATTTGTGATTTGTAGTCAATAGGATCCACTGCCTGTTGCTCTGGTAAGCGGATAGAAGGAGGGTGGACTTGCTGACTTTCCACAAAGCAGGGATCTCTCAGCCGCACAACTGGAGACATTGTGACATTTACTTTACCTATTTCTTGGGACGTTTTCTATTTCTGCCAAATAACTGCACTCTGAAAATGCGGTGGTGTTTCCATAAGATTTCATAAGAACTCCTTTATTGTAGTGGAAATTGTAATTCTACTGCTAGGACTGTTACTACCACTGTCACTGTAAAGTGTATACGGGTCCTTTTATTTCGCAAACCCCCCTGACGCCCGTCACCCTGTTGTCCTATTGGACCCTCAGGCTGAAGGTCTGGGGAATACTCCGTTGGCAGGACCGCTGAGACTGAGGGTGCCCGTTACCTTTTCTTTCTTATCTTGATCACCTGGGTGTCACCACTTTATAAAGTTCCTGTTATACCTACATGGGCCAACATGTGCAGGTTTAGACACACAAACCCTGACCAGAATCTTCTCTGAGTCTCCTCCATTGCTCACGAAAATTGAAGCTACTCTCTGTGAACAAGATTCTCAAAGGTCATCTTTATCTCCTGCAGCAACAAGACTTAAGAGTGGAAATGCCAAAGTCAGGGGGTGAAAGTGTCTTTGCTTGCTTGCTTTTAAACATCTGTCTTGAATGTTAAAATAGTGTCAGCAGTCAGATGCTGCATGGTGAGCTTCTAGAGTTACAGACATAGCAATTCCTGACCTTCCACAATTCCAAAGAAATTCTAAAAACATGCTTAGGGGGCAAAAAAATATGTTTTCTTTCTACTAGCATTCAAAGCACTTTAACAACTTCATCTTGTTCACCACGATCCTAACTTGATAAAGTATGAAAGACTATTGAACACATTAAGAAGGAAAAAAACAGGATTCCCGGGGCCCACCCTCAAAGATTTCAGTTCGGTGGGTTTGGGTTGGACTCAAGTGCCTGCATTTCCACAAGTTCTGCAAGAGATTCTGACATGTACATAGGCATTTGAGAATCACAGGCGTGGTGAGAGCTCCCTCGTAAGAGATCTGTCTCAAATATAATGGCATGGATTTTAATTAAAATACTCAAGGACCCCTCACTCAAAACGCAGTTCTTTTGATACCTCTGTTGGTAGACACACCTAATTTGATTCAAGATTTGATTTAAGGTATCTGAAAAAAGAGAGTTTTTAAAAAAGGTGGTGACAGTGGTGTTGGGAAGATGGTTCTTCACAACCAAACTCATGCTACAGTGTCACAAACAGTAGTTGCACTTTTGTGTAAAACGGTGTGAGCAATAATTGCTGGTAGTGATAGTTTTCATTCCACAGATAACAACGAGATGCCCCTTTAAATTCCAAGCAGGGCTCAGTTTTATGGATGAGTATACATCCGATGCAGGAACAGGTGTGTTTCAGGGAGCTAGAGGTAATCAATAAGAAGTAAAATTGCTCAGGAAAAACAAACAAACCTCCCTCTTAAACTCGGCTCAAATCTTTGAAGCTTGAGGAAGAATCAATTAACTTGTTTAAAAAAAAAAGATAGCGTTGCATCTGCGCTTCCTGAGTTGTCTGGGCCACCCTGCAGACCTAGCACTACCAAGTGAGGACCGAGCACTTTCCCTGCTCATCCCAGCCCGAAGGCCCTCTGTGCCTCTGCGCAAGGTCAACTCCATACAGACCTGGCTCCCTCACATCCGCTGTTGTTAGTCTACAGTTGTTCAAATCTAGACACCTGTCGACAGGGTTTTTGCCCAACTTCGGCGGGAACGGTTTTTTCCTCCATCCTGGGTCTTAATTCCATTTCTGAAGTGATAGTCTTAGCTGTATTATAAAAATAAAGAAAAATTTGCTGTGAATGACAGAGTGTATTAAAGATGCATAATGATCACCATAAGACAAGTGAGAAGACGGACAACAACCCTGAACTGGTCCCTTGTGAAACCTCACCTCAGAAGGGGACAAAACCTGACCTCTGTTCCTGCGGTTGGTGCTCAACACTGGCCGCTCCAGTGACCCGTTTCCTACAAAGGAGCCTGAGGAACTCAGTGGCTTTTCTTTCCTGGCCTGACCTGGGCTTCTTGCATGTAGATGGAGCTTTGCTCCTGGACAGAGGTAAACTTGGGCTTCCCTGGTGGCGCAGTGGTTGAGAGTCCGCCTGCCGATGCAGGGGACACAGGTTCGTGCCCCGGTCCGGGAGGATCCCACATGCCGCGGAGCAGCTGGGCCCGTGAGCCATGGCCGCTGAGCCTGCGCGTCCGGAGCCTGTGCTCCGCAACGGGAGAGGCCACAACAGGGAGAGGCCGCGTACCGCAAAAAAAAAAAAAGAGGTAAACTTGTTATTACAGCGTTTAAGACAGCGCTGCTGGAAGGATGCACAAACATCTTTGGTGAATGTAACGCTGGGGGTATGCCCAGGCACTGGCCTCCTAACCAGACAGGTGAGGAAGGGGAAGCACTGCAGTCACCACTGATGAGCCTCAGATGGCTAAAGAGAGCGAGTGAAACCCTCGCTGCTCATTTCCTAGACCCCTCAATTGACGCATCCGGAGAGAGTAGTCCTTGGGAGAGCTTTTGTATTTTCTCAACTCCTGCCAGAGAATACACTCAGAAAGCCTCATGTGTCCTCGTTATTAGGGACTTTTTAAGTGGCACCCTTACCAAGTTCCACTGTAATACCACACTACATGATATAACTACAACTTTTTTTTTAAATAGGATTTACTTTTTTTTTTTAATAATTAATTAATTAATTAATTAATTTTGGGCTGTGTTGGGTCTTCATTTCTGTGCGAGGGCTTTCTCTAGTTGTGGCAAGTGGGGGCCACTCTTCATCGCGGTGCGCGCACCTCTCACTATTGCGGCCTCTCTTGTTGCGGAGCACAGGCTCCAGACGCGCAGGCTCAGTAGTTGTGGCTCACGGGCCTAGTTGCTCCACGGCATGTGGGATCTTCCCAGACCAGGGCTCGAACCCGTGTCCCCTGCATTAGCAGGCAGATTCTCAACCACTGCGCCACCAGGGAAGCCCATCACTACAATTTTTAAAAGTTAAATAAATAAAAATGAAAAGCTATGATTTTACAGAGTGCCTACTATGTACCAGGGCTTTACCTACTGAATGTGTCAACATTTAAGACACATGTGAAACACATCATACTTTTGTAAGGAAAAATGAATAGGCATGTATTGACAGTGACTTTAAAGAGGTTTTGCAAGTGAAAATGCACAGTTAAAAACACATGCAAAGAGTATACTGGAATCCAATAGGAAAGCATAAATTCTGAATGTGCAGTAATACTCTACTACCCCTGACAAAACGTATACAACCACATAGCAAAAAAGAAATATATTAGTACCAGTGGAAATGAAAAGATGATGGCATGACAGTAGTAGTAAATTTAGACTAAAATATTAGCAGGATAATAAAAATTCCCCCTCTCCTCCACAGTGTGTCTGGTGGCTTGCTATTTTTGTTTTGTTTTGTTTTGTTGCTTTGTTTTGTTTTGTTTTCTTGGTGGCTTGCTATTTTTAAGAAAACCACCTACAGGCTGTACATCTTTGCGGGGATAGTTGGTGTTGTCACATTCTACCAGTAGGAGGCAGCATCATCCACCTACCATTTACCTCTTCATTTCGACCTTCAATTTTTATTATGGTACATTGGATACAAGGTATTTTGTTTTGGGTAGGGTTGCCAGATTTAGGAAAAATAAAAATAGCACGTCCGATTAAACTTAAACTTCAGGTAAACAAGGAATCATTGTTTAGTAAAAGTATGTCCCAAATATTGTGTGTATTTTTTCTGGCAACCCTAATTTGGGGTGAGGAGAGCTGTGGATGGAGGATGTGAGTACAGGGCACTTTGTGTAAACTTAATGCAAAGAGTCACAAGTACACTATTTCATAGATTTGGAAACTGAGACTCAGAGAGACTGTTAAGTAGTAAGCAGCAGAGGCAGAATTTGAACCCAGAGCAATCGACTCCAAAGCCCATTATGTGCAGGTGCTTTTTAAAACTTTTGTTCTTAAAAAAATTTTCTCTGCATTGTATCTTATTGCTCTCTCTTTTGTTTTTTAGCTTTTTGTCTCCATAGGCTCAACCTACAATCATGCTCAAGTTCCAGCCTCACCAAACCTTCTTTTTCTTTGTTTTCTCCTCAAACCACTGCTCTGTCAATCATTTCCTTTACTGTCAAATGTTTGGAAAGAATGGTTTGTATTTGCTGACCCCACTTCTTCACCACAGTTACCAATTAACCCTCTACATTCTGGTTGCCACACTGGCCTAGCCAAATAAATTGTTTCTCAGGGGTCACCACCAATGTCCTACGTATGGTCAGGCCATTCAAGATGGCTGTTCTCTTGCTCTCCGTCCATCCCCTGTTCCACCAGGCCCTGCTTCACTCACATGACTCTCCAATCCTCTTAATTATAGGGCTTAATCAGTAACTGCCTGCCGTGCTTGCCCCCTGCCCCTGCTGCTGGTTTCCGTGGTAACTGATGAGCCCACCTGACATCAGTCCCCCTATAAATGGTAGCCTCCTTCTCCACCAAGTAGTGGAGGTTGTTGCCATGTCCTGTCTGTTGCTGGCCATCCATGGAAGGAGTGTTGCTCCAGGACCTTTGTGTAAGATGCCCCTTAACCAATGAGCTTTGATGTCTCTGTTGTTTTCTCCAGGCTTTTTCTTTGGTCTCAAGGCTGAGCAGCTACAAGATTTGCAGGCTGGTGGGGTGCGGTCCACCAACCAACCAGTTGACAGATTCAGAAATCGCTTCTCAGACCACAGCCTACTTGGGCGCTCTGTAATATTTATATGATTGGCAAGTCCAAGGCAGCACAACGGGAAAACCTGGTTCAACTCGTGGGTCCATCAGGTAAGCAAGTCACTTAACTTCTCTGAGCCTTGGTTTACTCATCTATAAAATGGAAATTATAATTCCTGCCCGGTTCATTTCTCAGGAGCATAGTGACTTAAAGTTACTGAGGCCTCCCAGGAAGATGGGACTCTGCAATGCCTTTTACATCAGAGGCACTTTGTAAACATTTGTTGAATGAGCAAATAACTGAATGAATGAATGAATATTAGTTTTACAGTTCCTCAATAACCAAAATAAATCAAGATGACAAATCTTTATCAAACCACCTAAGTATAAATATGAGTACCAACTTATGAGGCCCCTGGACCTCTCCTTACAGGCCATATATTTCTTTTTTTTAATCTATAAACCCCTTCCTTCAAAAAATATCTTATGTCATATCTCATTATATAAAACAGACGAGTCAGAGCTGCTACAGGTTGGCTGAGGAGGGAGGGCTGGCACTCCATGGAAGGTGCAAAGTGACCACACGTAAGCAGCTCCATGGAGTGACTCGGGGCCTTTTCTGGCGGCTTTACTGCTGAGCCGAGCTCTTGCTTCTCCAGGTGATTCTGTGAGCCAAGCAGTATCTTCTCATTAGGTTCCTTTCCAAGCTAAACCTGTAGGGGCTTGTTTCCGTTGTTTACAACCAAGAATCCCGATGCTTTCATAAAACATTTTTACATGTTTGTAACATGGGTGATGCTGTACAGGGAACCAAGGTAACAAGTTCCTGTTGCCAAGGAGCTACCTGTCTGATGGAGCAGACAAGAAAGCCACAGAGGGTCCAAAGTCCAGTGGGTGCGTCTTGGGAAGCTTCCAGGTGAACGTGGTAGATAAATTGCACCTTAAAGGGTGAGTGAAAGTCAGCCAGGTGGGTGGACATGAGAGAGGAATAAATGGGGGAGGGGTGCAGAGGGAGGATGCCACAAGGGTAGGTCTTTCTAGGCACAGGTACCCATTTCAGGGGAATGTGGCCAGTTCAGGAGAGAGTCAGTCAGAATGTCAGGAGTAGAGGATGAACATAAGATTGGGGGGAAGGCAAAGGTTGTGAAGAGATATTCAACTGATCACAAACACCTTGAAGACCATGCTTGCGAGTATAGACTTTCTCTTCAAGGCAGGAAAGACTCAGTGAAGGATTTTAAACCGGTGAGAGATACCACAGTATCTGTGGTTTAGAAAGAGCACCCGGTAGCAGTGTGGAGGACAGGCTGGCCACAGAGCAAGACCAGGAGCAGAGAAACCAGGGAGAAAGCTGTGGCAGTGGTCCAGGCAAGAGACGATGAAAGCCAGGACAGCAGCGGAGAGAAGGAACGAGGTCCCAGAGCTGTTCGGAGGACAGAATTCACATGACTCCAGGGGCCACTGGACTTGGGGAGAAATGGAAATGGAGAAGCCATGCATGGTGTTGCCCAGCTGGGGTAACCAGCTGACTGGTCTTGTGCAGTTAATTTAATCATGGTTGTGGGTATCCATGAACCATGTTCCTGAAGCTCCAAATCATACTTTAGAACAAATATCAACAACTTTCTGACTGCCCTCTTTTAAAAGTAGACTTCTTAATTTTCTACTTCCAAAAATGCATTCAATCTGCTTACAGGTAAAATGATATTTTTGGTATTTGGTGCAAATAATCTGACGGACATGAGGGTAAGTTTAAATGAAACAAGATTGGCCATGGATTGGTAATTGTTGGAGGTGGTCTTGGGGACTCATACTGTTCTCTCTTCTTTTGTATATGTTTGCATAAAAAGTTTAAAGTGTTTTAAAAATACATTTAATCTAATAATATAGTGACGGCATTGTATATGACATAACTTTAGAGAGAGATTTAGCAATATTTTCATAACCCTTGTATTTGTCACCTCTGTTCTGGGAATGTGTGCTAATTAGCTGAAACAGACTAAAGCAGAAAATAGGGGAGAGGGGAAGCCAAAGATATTCACTAAAGGGCAGAAAAGGAACTTAAGTAATTATGGCATAGGCATGTAATGGAATATTATGCCACTGTCAAAATTAGCATATGAACATCACGTAACAATATGAGAACTGAGCAGTATAATAATATGTCTCAGTAGGATCACAGCTCCGTGTCAGTTCAAGCGGGCTTTATAAGCTCTTATAACGGTACAAAGTACGTCCGTTTGGCCCCAGCTACCTCTCTGACTGGTCTACTACTCATCCTCTCTCCATCTCTCATCCTGCTTCAGCATGCCTAACCTCCTGGCTTGCTCTCGAGCACTCCAGGCTCACTCCCATCTTGGGCCTTTGCATTTACGCATCCCTTTGCCTGGAAAACTACTCCCACAAACACCTGTGTAGCTGGCTTCATTCATTCTACGTGGCTGACTTTCAGATCTCAGCTCAAATGCCACCAAATCAGAGACTCCTTCCTTCCAACCACATCTAAAATAGCACCCCCAGCCCATCATTCTCTGTCTCCTCAGCCTACTTTGTCTTCATATGACTTATCACACTGAAATTATATCTGCTTTTGGTTCTTTATGTACGCAAATGTTCTCTTTTTCATGGCTGTCCTTCTAATAAAAGTGATTGGCACAGATGCTCAGTGTTTGACTTGTTGGTTGACCATAAATGCATGTATAGGAATAAAAGGCTGAAAAGAATCTTGAAGAAATGACCATTTGTGTTAGAATGAAAGGAAAGAGGGTATTTTTCTCTAAACCTTTCTGCAACATATTACTTTTGATAATTTAAAAGGAAAGTGAGGGGAATTCCCTGGCGGTCCAGTGGTTAGGACTCCACGCTTCCGCTGCTGGGAGCCTGGGTTCAATCCCTGGTTGGGGTCCCGCAAGCCGTGTGGCATGGCCAAACCTAAAAAGTAAAATGAGCAAATTATTTAAAGCATTTAACAAAATAAATGTTTAGAACAGACTCATCATGTTAGGTTTCGGTGTCTCGTCGCTGGGTCGAAAAGCAGTTGTTTTAAGGTCATTGCTCTCTTTTCTGTTTTCAGCTTTGGGGGACCTGAATTTTGACCCCCTGATGCATTTGTTGACAAATAAAGTCTGGGGTTTAGTTTCTCCATCTGAGGAACTCTTGTTCCCTGTTTGACTCATGGACAAGTTGAAGGGGGTCTTTCTCAATAAGCCATCTTCCTGTGGTTTTCTGTTTTCTAGGATTTCAGAAGAAAACAAGAGTCTGTCAAGCCTGTGTGAAATCCTAACTTCCCTACACCTGTCTTTATTTCCCCCTTACTTTCTGTTTTTCTTGCTGGTAGTGTTTAACATAAAAATAAGAATGATGCAACCCAGGGTCCTGGAGCTAACAGATGATAGCAGATAGAAATCCAAAGCAAATTTGAGTTTTAAACTTTGCCCTATTTTATTGTGAGATACAATTCATTAAACACCACTTTGGCAAGTGCATTAAATGTGTCAATACTTTTAAAATTTCAACAGTCAGTTAAAGTTACCTTCCGGGAGAGAGAGTGTCAGAGCACTTGGCATGCCTCTGAGCTGTCTGGGCGACAGTTTTGCAAAGGGCCAGAGGAGTCTGCTTCCAGGGACCCCAGTCGCATCTCTTGGCTTACCGTTTCTTTTTCTCGTGGCATTCTCACCTTCTCTACTGCAGCCCTTCACCCACACGCCATAAAAACACATTGGCAGTAAAGAATTAATTCACTCCATAAACAGAACTCACTGTTCTCGATGTTAAGAGATTCAATGATAAACAAGACACAGCTCATGTCACTGAAGTCTTAACCTGGTGGAAAGATGGTTACACTGGAGCAAGGGCTGTCAGGGAGGAGAGACCCACGTAGCCAGGGAACCCACAGTTGGACCAAGCCTGTCTTGGAGCACAGCCTTTGAACAATGAGTGGCATCGCCTGGGTTTTGAAGAATTGAGGTAGCTAAAAAGAGGAGAGAGAGGGAAGTGTCCCAAGAAGAAAAATCAGGCTCAGAAACTTCCAGGTATGAAGATCTAAAGGAGTCTGGGGTTGCCTCTAGGAGTGAATTCTGGTTTGCCTGGAGCAAGAATGGAGGATGGAGGTTAGGGGTAGTTCTGGTATGATTTGAGGCTCAAGATTCAGAAGGGTCAATCTATGAATCCCTGCGGGGATTTGCTTACATTTTAAGGGAGGGTTCAAGACTTAAAGGGATGAAACTATAAATGGAATTTTAGATTCTGTTAATAAAATTTAGATTCTGTCCTTAGGCTAGGGCCTAATAGGTATTCTTAAAGTTACAATGTTCATGGTTTCCTCCCTATAAAATAGGTCTTACAATGTTCCAGAATGTTTCAAGAAACATTTTGCACAAGGGGATCCTCAAAATGACTTTGCAGAGCCCACCTCCCTGCTTGGGGGATGGAATGTTCCATATACCCGGAGTACTATTTTAGAAGTCACAACTGGGCATCCTTTTTTTTTTTTTCTCCAACCTAGAAGCAGGATCCGGCCCACCAGGTTCACGCAGGAACAGACAGCAATGGAACCAGACAGGTGTCCCAGCCACAGCCCCGTAGCTGACGGAGCCTCAGTAGGGTGGGTGGGAAAGAGAGACCTTCAGCTTGTGAATCCAGCCACAACCTGCTGCCCTGACTGCCCCATCCTGATCCCACCGTCACGCCGGGGGGCGCTTTTCCTTTCACTGGTCCCCTGGCTCCCACCCAAGACTTACCTCTATGGTCAGTTTCACTCATTTTCACCTTTGGGAGGTTTATACACTGCTATTCTTTGGAGAGCCATCACAGTAAATGCTTTTACTCCCCCCCCCCCCCCAGTTGCTGTGACTCCATCTCCCACGTCTTAAGAAAACACTGCTGGATGGCGCTCCAGGATGTGGTAATTTCCCCAAGTGAAACCCCACCCGGCTGGTGAGGCCCCGCTGGGTTCTATGTGCAGATGAGTACACCACAGAGCAGGATGGGAAAGACCAGGGAGCCAGGGAAGGTCAGAAAGTACACAGGACTTGAGTGATCGGGAGAGGAAACAAAATACCACAGGGAACAAGGAAGGCAGAAAGGAGAGGAAGGCAAGAGAAGGAAGCAACTGAGAGCTAACAGGGAATCAGAAAAGGAACAAGTGCGAGAAAGGCAGATTTGTGAGAACAAAGGGGAGAGCACCTGCATGTTTCTTAATATACAGTGGGTTAAGCAGTAGGTTACCATGCGCGTGCTTAGAAAAGAATTTTTTTCAAAATGTATTTCTCTTTATATACAAACTTGTGCAAGTACTCAGGCTTCCCACACCAACTCGAGCTTTAAGAATGGCTTCCCCCTTGTCTCTGCACTGGGTTTTACTCTGTGAAGGTAAATCCTGGAAACCGAATTTGGGGAAATTTTCAGATCACAACATAACCAGACTACAGCAGCTAAAAACTAGGGTTTTGCCTCTCCTCCCAGGAACAGAGGCATTCACTTAAGAGCCCTCTGGGAAAACTAATGGCTGGCATTTAACAGAGTAGTTACTGTATCATATTTACTGTATTATCAGTAGGTAAGGTTACTTGCCATGAAACCCCAAGGATAATACATATTTGGCATGTAATTTCTCTTGCACTGAAGCGATTTTTGTTTTTGTAAAAGTGAGGTATACTTTTTTTTCTTTTCCATCCTTAGGTTTAGGCTTAACGTATATTTTATTTTATTTTAATTTTTTAAACATCTTTGTTGGAGTATAATTGCTTTACAATGGTGTGTTAGTTTCTGCTTTATAACAAAGTGAATCAGCTATAATATACATATGTCCCCATATCTCTTCCCTCTTGCGTCTCCCTCCTTCCCACCCTCCCTATCCCACCCCTGTAGGTGGTCACAAAGCACCGAGCTGATCTCCCTGTGCTATGCGGCTGCTTCCCACTAGCTAGCTATTTTACATTTGGTAGTGTATATATGTCCATGCCACTCTCTCACTTCAGGCTTAATGTATATTTTAAAGCATTTTTGAGGAATGCTTTCAAAGGCCTTAAAATTTTTGATCCAGTGTTTTCAGAGTGAATCATATTTTCAGTGTTGCTTCTTAAAGGGAAATGCATTTTCTTTCTCCACAAAACTTACTTTATTAAAAAGCATAACACATGCTACAACATGAATGACACTTGAGGACATAAGAGAAGAAAGCCAGTCATAAAAAAGGCAAATACTGTATGATTCCTCTTACATTCCTCGTACATTCCTCTTACTGTATGATTCCTCTTACATTCCTCTTCAAATTCATAGAAACAGATAGTAGAACGGTGGTTGCCAGGGGCTTGGGGGAGGAGGAAATGGGGAGTTGTCTAATCTGTACAGAGTTTCACTTTTGTAAGATGAAAAAGTTCTGGTGATCTGTTGCACAGCGATATGAATATATTTAACACTACTGAACTGCACACTTTAAAATGGTTAAGATGGCAACTTTTATATTATGTGGGGCTTTTTTACTACAATTATTTTTTAAAAATATATTTAAAAAACATGATTCAGGTGGCTAGGACTCTAAATGTAAAGAAGTTTTAAGAGTACCTTAATCAATTTCTGCTTTTATTTTTCTTCTTATGTATGTACAAGTACGACATGATTTTTAAAAATCCATACCTGAATGTCTAAATGTTTTAATAAGTATAAAGTAAAAATCCTAGGTAATTTTTAAAAACTTACTTCAGTCACTCAGCTCTAAAGCATTCTGGCGGCATGCAGTGTCTTGAGTTACATGTCTGATGGGCTTACTTCAGCCCTATTCAGACCTCTTGCCTTGAAAACATATTATTGTAGATATATTTCTAGCGTTAGTTAGTATTACTATTCTCAATTAATTTAAGCAGAAAAGGGATGTATTAAAAGGATGACAAAACTTCTATTAACAAGATGACAAAGGTAAACCTGTGTTTACCTCCACTCCTTTTGAACCCCATTTAAACAATTAAGGAATTAAAAAAACACAATCACTTCATGAATCTGTAAGGATAAAGAGAAGTGGACAGATTCCAACAAAATTTTGGAATCTAGAGAGCATGAGGAGGGTACGTTTACCTGACTTTACAGTTAATTACCTGCAAAGTTTGGGGTAACAGATTTTTCAAATTTCAGAATCCCCAGAGGTTCAGTAAGTGAACCAGTAATTATACCAGGTAACTCTGAAGGAAGAGGTAGGAATGGGCAGGGCTGAAAACAGGATGATTAGTATAAAAGTATAAAAAGTTAAACTATTAAATTCCATTTCTCACTCCAGGGCAGACAGGAGACCGTCCTCGTCCCCACCCTGGAAAAGATAGAAAGTTTATTTTCAGAAACTGTTGAAACACAGAGGTTCTGGATTCAGAGACACTGGTCATGGTTCAAGTACCGTATTGGATAGGGGGTGAAGTAAAGTGTGTGCACGGAAGCATGAGATCTCTCTCTAAGCCCCCTTTAGTTCCTCTAAGAACACACTGGCAACCAAGCTTAATCACCCTCTTCCCCCGGCCCAATAGAGGCAGGTGCGGGGACACCTACCTGGGAAACTGACCAGCCCAAGAGAAAAAACCTGCAGATATTGACTGTGTAGAGTCCCTCAACTAAATGAATCTGGTACTGCTCAAGCAATTACAGAGAAGCCCACTGATTGACAAGTCCTACTTATATACAGAGAGCCCCTCATTCTACAAGTGCTCGGAGGACCAAAGACCTCAAGATAGTTGAGGAAAGACTCTGATATGAAAATGAGATGTAGAAACCGTAAGAAAGAGGGAACTTGGAGAAAATAAGGACAAAGTAAGGAGAAGAAAAAAAAGTTTTAAAATCACTATTGTACTTAGTTCTTGGGCCCATAAACCAAGAATCAGAAGATGTAAAAAGGGGGAAATCTAGGGAATAAAGGAACTTCTAGAAATTAAAAATGTGATCATTTCTGTGCAAGATTAAAGTGGCAATCGTGTAGTTTTGAATCTACCTATTCCTCTAACAGTAACCACCACCACAACAAACGCACAACAATTATCTACTATAAAAATAGTAAGGTATCCTGTGAACTTCGAATACAAGGAAAGGGCGGATTAACTGACAGCAGAAAGACCCACAGGGTATCAGCAAGTGGGCAGGAGGACGTCGAAAGCAGGCAAAGGGTCTTCTGGTGGCACTGAACGGCATCAGACTTGTAATCAAACTGCCAAAGGTACTTACCCTAAAATCTAAATGTGCCCACTCAGCATAGAAAGCTAATTGGGTTTTTGGGGAACAGTGCCAGAGCTAGGTTCTAAGGGTGAAGGCAAAGGAAAGATTAGATGGTGTGTGACAGTCTGGGCCCTATTAAATCTCAGAACTAACCAATTGACTCTCCTTTCCAGGACAAAGTCCCTCACGGAGAAGGATCTGCTGGCAGTAGAATCTAAATTGAGCAGCACAGAGATACTATCAGCAAAGGCAAGAGAAGATCCAGATGAAGTGGGAGAAGGGGAAGAAAAGGTAATTTCAAAAAAGCATAAGGCGGGCTTCCCTGGTGGCGCAGTGGTTGAGAATCTGCCTGCCAATGCAGGGGACACAGGTTCGAGCCCTGGTCTGGGAGGATCCCACATGCCGCGGAACAACTAGCCCCGTGAGCCACAATTACTGAGCCTGCGAGTCTGGAGCCTGTACTCCGCAACAAGAGAGGCCTCGATAGTGAGGGGTCGGCGCACCGCGATGAAGAGTGGCCCCCGCTTGCCGCAACTAGAGAAAGCCCTCACACAGAAACGAAGGACCAACACGGTCATAAATAAATAAATAAATAAAATTTTAAAATAAAAAAGGCAAAATTCCTTAAAAAAACAAAAGCATAAGGCAATATTGTTTGACTCTTTAGCATAAGAACAGTAAAGCCATCGAGCTAGGAAAGCAGTTCCGGTGTACCCTCCTCTCCTAAGGTACACCATGTGGGCCTCTTCATAGGGCTGCCTGATATATTCTCACAAGCTGGCAGCTGACATGCCAGAGCACATGATTCGTGGGTAAAAGCAAGGAGGAAGCTGTGATGCCTGTGATGAGCTGGTCACACACCATCCCTCCCACCGTATTCCATTCATTAGAAGTGAGTCCCTAAGTCCAGCCCATACTCAAGGTGAAGAAAGAGATCCACTCTTTGAAGGAAGGAGTATCAAAGAATGATAGGCATTTAAAAACTGCTCTGAGATACAAAAGGACCAGAGAGAAGGCGAGAGCTGTGAATAGAAGATAGGGAAAGACAAACCAACATTTGTTTGTCAACAGTTTTGAGGAACTGCCAGACTGCCAAAAAGTAAACGCAATCCAAGTGTCCATCAACTGATGAATGGATAAATAAAATGTGATTTCATGCAATGGAATATTATTTGGTCCTAAAAAAAGTAATGAAGTACTGATATATGCTAGAACATTGATGAACCTTGAAAACATTATGTTAGGTAAAAGAAGTCAGACACAAAAGACCACATATAAGATTCCATTTATATTAAATATCCGGAATAAGCAAATATATAGAGACAGAAAGTAGACTAATGATTGCTTAAAGCTGAGAGGGGTAAGGGAAAGTGGGGTAGGGGAAGGTGATAGTTAAAGGGTAAGTGGTTTCTTTTCGTTGAGATTAAAATGCCCTAAAATTGTTTGTAGTGAAGGTTGTACAACTCTGTGAATCTACTAAAAACCAGTGAATTGTACACATTAAATGAGTGAATTATATTTTGTGAATTTTATCTCGATAAAGCTGTTACTAAAAAATGAAGCTATTATTAACTACAGGAAAAAATGCATATACATTTCTGACATACTTTATGGTTAAGATGTGAACAGTTTTTACGTAGCTGTAATAATAAAACAGTAAATGTTATACTACAAAACTGGAATAACCATATTGAAGGACTGTGGAAAGGGGAAATTTGTAGAAGTTTACAGAAATAAATTCTCATCTGCCCTACCAGGAAGACAATAGATAGTACCAAAGTTGAAATGACAGTGTAAGTGTATTATTTAGAAATACAGATGTAAATAGTAGACAAAAGAATAAAAGAGTTGGAATATGGTGCCTGAATAAACCCTTATTACATTTAGTTTTTCTCAACTACTTCTTTTTTTGTGTGATCCTGGACATCTGTAACCTCTAAGACTCAATACTGTCTTCTGTAAAATAGAAATTATAATAACATATAATACAGAGTATTTTGTGATGATTAGATGAGATGATCCATGTCAAATGCTTATTGTAGTGCCTGTGACATCGCAAGAACTCAATAAATAGATTCTGATGTCATCATGATCATAATCATTATCACCACCAGGACTATGAGGTAGCTGGCATTTATTCCAACCATTAGGGCTAATCGGATGCTCATGGGAAGATCTAGAAATAACCACCAGGAAGTAGGAATGATGGTTTGTCTTTGCTGTGAGGCCCTCCACTTGTACCCAAGGCCCCTCTGGGGTCCCAGGATAACAGAGGACAGAGACCAGTCTTGAGTGTAGGATCTTAGGTGCAGCCAGTACCTTCCTGGCCTCTCCACAGCCCCTAATACTTAGTCCCTTATATCATCAGCCACCCATGCGTCCCTTATTACGCAGTGAGTTATCATGAAGGATGTAGTGACAAGCCTGCCCATGGGATCTTCTCTCCCGTTTTAGGGCTGTTGGTCATTAGTTGTTTCCTGCAGTGAACCCGTCTCCTTATTGGCAAATTGTGACACAGAGGTCCCCCAACCCCCAGTCCCTGGTACCCCCGGTACCGGTCCACGGCCTGTTAGGAACCGGGCCGCACAGCAGGAGGTGAGCGGCGTGCCAGTGAGTGCAGCTTCATTGGCCGCTCCCCAGCCCTCGCATCACTGCCTCAACTATCTCCTCCCCCATCCCCCGCCAACGTCTGTGGAAAAATTGTCTTCCAGGAAACCAGTCTCTGGTGCCAAAAAGGTTGGGGACCGCTGTTGTAGCATAAGGAATGTATCCATTTGAGCTCAAAAAGTCACCAGATGGGTTTAGATGCTCCCAACATTCTCCTTACCTAGATATCACCTTCCCTGTGCCCAGCACCAGGAGAACATCAAGACTCAGAATTCTGAGAATCAAAGTTCTACCTAGACATATCCTGATCATGAAAGCAGCCCAAGATAAAGGAAATGCAAAGAAAATTAGAGAGTTGTAAAAGCACTGTCCAATTAGTCACAGAAAATAATATAGGCCTGGAGAGGTTTGAAGGATCTACCTTCCTCTGGTCCTTAAGCTGGAGGCTCAATGCAGCTCATCCCAACTGCATTACTTATGCTCCCTTTTAAATGTTCTCAAAACAGGAGCAGCTTCCTTACAGAGGAACTTAATGAGACAAATAACATTTGTATAATAAGCATGTATGTGTACCTTATGCAGTGCTGGGTTCTGACAAAGCTCATCTGTGATAAGGAACCTGCCCTCTTACAGCTTCTAATGTTCCTAAAGCAAGGAACAGATGGAGAGAAAGGCACATGCTTTAGCCAAATACAAAAGAAGTGGAGTAATAACACTTTTACAGTGGCTTTATTCTTGATAGGGGAAAAGATAATAGAAAGACAAGGAGAGTGGCACTAGATAAGTATAGGATTTTAAAGAGCTAATGTGAGAATTGGAAGATTTTCAAAAGGGGGATCTCACTTCGATTCTTTCGATATGTGGTGTGATGAACACCATGAATTACATGCTCAAAATCTCTTTCAACCCCGTCCAGCAGGTTTTCCCTACTGCAGAGACTACAAACTTAAAATGCCTTTTCCCAGCCTCCTCCAGAGCTAGGCTCTTGATGTGATTAGGTTCTGCTGATCCGCTGCATTTGTGCAAGCCTTGAATTTGCAGCTGAGGTACATGGGGAGAGGGACGGGTTACGTGACGTCCAATTTCCTGATGTGTGTGGTTTTGGGTCTGCAGCCGTAGCAGCTGCTTCCAGTTTCAACAGGCAGTGGCCTCATTGTGACAGGGCAGCAGTTTTCTTGGTGGCCCAGTAATATGGGGTGGCTTTAGGGTCTTCCTGGAAACACAACTCAGAATCCATTTCCCCATGATTCCATAACTGATGTAGTACCTGTAACAAATCCCTCTTTGCCAATCTAATCAGAGCAGGTCCTGGTCTCTTCTGAAGAATGCTGCCCGATACTGGGTGGATGGGATGGTGGGAGCTACAGAGGAGTGGGAGACACCAGTCAGGAACCTCATAGGACAGGAGTACGTGCTCAATCTCTCAAGTTGCTTAAATCTCTCTCAGCAAGAAGGAACTCCGTGCCATTCCACAAGGGCTTCCAGGGTGGAGAAAAGTATGATAGGAGGGTGATACATGACCATTAATTGTTTCAGGAATACCCAAATAAGTTTTAGAAAAAGAGATTGAAATCTTTAACAAAGCCCACCAGGCCGTACAATGTGATTTCTACGTGTTTCATGAACTGGTGGACTGTGCCCTCACTTTCTCTTGTCCAGCCATGCTGGCCTTTTCTTCTTCAGATTCACTACTCCCTTCTCTGCCTCAGAACCCCAGCTGCGGATACTCTTTAACTGGTAACACTTACTTGTTGTTAAATGAACTCTCTCATTAGACCTCAGGATGTCCATGTGATGTGCTCTCTTGACACGTTCTACCTCCCTTCATGAGTCCCAGCCAGAGTTAAATGCTGACTTATATAAGTCAAAAATATTAATAGATGTCTGCCCTGCAGACAGGAAAGTCCATGAGAGTAGAGGCTGTCATATCCTCAGTATCTAAAAGTGATTTGCACACAGCTGGGGCTCAGTAAGTATAGGTTACGTGTACGCACTCCATCTTCCAGCTCCGGTTTTGTTGCAACTCTATCTGAATACCTGCTCCCATGACTGTTGCAGCAAACGAAGATAGATTGGAGACTTGGCCACCAGTTCCTAAATGCTTCTGCGAGGGAATGACATGCATCACCTCCATGAATACTTCGTTGGCCAAAGCAAGTCACAAGGCCACCTAGCTTCAAAAGGGCAATCCAGGAAGGGAAGGAGAGCTATGAATACTGGTCTGCTGCAGCCCCCTACCCTAGAAGCTGACCTAAACATTAAGGTTAGAAGGGGGAAAGTATTGATTATTCTATAACTCGTGACTTGAGTCTTACTTCCTAAAGCAAGCACATCATATTCTTTGTTCTGAGGCATATTTTCCCCATTTCACTTTTATTGTCATGTTCTCTACTGGCTAATGTGCATTCTTATCTAGGCAGTCCTAAGCTCAGGGCTTTACCAGAAATGTCCCTGTGAAAATGAACTTTAGGCCAATAGCAGAATGTGCTTACCCAAGCTGGCTCATCATCTATTCATTGCCTCAATGAGGACAAGCACATTTAGTCCCTTTGTTACACATGACCCCTGGCTGTGCTGCTGTTCTCATTCATTTGCCTTGAAATTAGCTGCTCTGGGAGCTTGGCAGCATGGGGCCAGCATCCACAATCAACCGCGTATGGATTGATCATCTGTTACCCATAGTTCCTTTACCAGGTGTTGATAGGTGCAGAGAAACACAGTTCATGACTCTTGTCCTCAAGGAGCTAACCCTTGAGGAAACGAGATGTAAATCCCCCCACTACTACCTAAATTCATGGCCGTGTATGTTTAAATACAGAATGGGTTGTTGGGCAATGAAAGAATTTCAGAGGCAGGAGAAAGAGGGGGGAAAGGGAGGAAGACGATCAGCTACAGTTGTAGAGGAGAGAGCCCCCGCCGTCAACGGGTGTGGGGGGCATGTTGCTGAAGTGGTGGGGAGAAATCCCGAAGGCCTCCCCTCGGCCCAGTTGTCTCGGTTCTGACTTTGAGTCTTCCCAGGTCATGACTGCACCTGGGATTCCAGAAATTCTACATCTTCTGGGAGTCCAGCATTTGGATTAATCTGAGAATGCTACTCCACATCAGAGATCTTTGTGTCCCGACTGACATCCTCCGAGCCCACAGCTTGCTGCAGGCGTTGCTGGGACAGCCGAGTGTGTGCAGGCCTCACGGGACAGCGCTGCCTTGGTGAACCCAGGAACTCTGCTTCTTGGCCCTGGAGCTTCTCTGCCGCCACCGTGAGGGAGGCTGAAGGGAGCTGCCCAGAGTTCTACTGCAGGTGCAAGCCTGGGAAGTGCCAGGAAGTTCACACACCCCCTTGGACAAACCTTGGCCAAGGGGAACTTGGGGGCCGTGCAGCAGTTACATGCTCCCCTCTTCTGTCCCTTGAGCTGACAACTGTGAAGGCGTTTTACACATTTTCTCAGGAGTTCCCCAGAGGGGAGTAAACTGTGAAGAGTAACCTCCTGTTTAACACACACTGTACTGACTTTTCTTCCTTCTGTTTCACAATTCCATGTCCCCCAATGAGCAAATCCTATGCCCAAGTTAGGACACCCCCCCCAAAGAAAACTGTTTAAACTTCTTTACTTCTTCAGTAAAGCATTTACCCCTTTGCTTCAGAGTTATTAATTAAAAAATTAAAATTAAAAAAGGCTAATTCTTTGCATCTTGCTCTTATACTTTAATAAACTGTTTGGGAGATCTTTTCATGTTAGGACAAAAGTATCTATCTGATTTTAAAAATAATATTCACTCTATGGAATATCATAATTTATATAATCAGTTCTCTATTCACTCTTCTGATAAATACTTTGATGGACAGCTTTATCTGTGTATATGTCCTCTTTTCCCAAACTGCCCTTTATCTTTGTTTTAATATCATTTCTCCCGACCAAAATACTGGGAGAAATATCCTGGCCTGCGCTCTATTAGGATAGGGCAGGATTGATGGGTTTCAGGCAGCACAGCCGAGCTGGTAGGGATTTTTGCAGGCCATACAGATGTGCCTTTAAACTTGTGAGAGTTTAGCCAACTGAGAAGTGAGAAGAAAACAGTCCACAGGAGAGACCAATCTCACTACTAACACAAGTTGCAAGTTCAGGGGTTCCCAAGACCACTCTTAGGTTTGATAATTTGCTGGAAGATTTCACAGAACTCACTGAAAGCTGTTATGGTTATCCTTTAATACAGCTAAACACTACAGATTAGAATCAGGCAAGGGAAGACGTACACAGGACAGAGTCTAAGAGAGTACGAAATGCTGTTTCTGTTTCCTCTTCCCATGGAGTCATGACACCGTCACTTTCTTGACATTGATGTGTGACAATACGCATTGAATATCATCAAGCAAGAAAGTTTACCCCAGCCTCGGTGTCCAGTCTTTATCCAGTGGGTAACCTCAAGTTCCAGCCCCTCAAGAGGTCCACTGATACCACCTCAAAACACCCATCCTATCTCACTTTGTGACTAATTGCCTGGCCCCCAGGCTATCAAAGACTCTCCTGTCAAGAAGCTGAGGACAGCGTAGGTGGGTTCCCTTCTCTCCACACCCTCTCCAGCATTTATTGTTTGTGGATTTTTTTGTGACAGCCATTCTGACTGGTGCGAGGTGATATCTCATTATGGTTTCGATTTGCATTTCTCTAATAGCGATGTTGAACATCTTTTCACGTGCCTGTTGGCCATCTGTATGCCTTCTTTCGAACCCTCCTACAGTGTTGGTGGGAATGTAAATTAGTGCAACCACTATGGAAAACAGTATGGAGTTTCCTTAAGAAGCTCAAAATAGAGCTACCATATGATCCTACAATCAATCCCACTCCTGGGCAAGTATCTGGAGAAAAACGTGGTCTAAAAGGATACATGCACCCCAATGTTCATTGGAGCACTGTTTACTATAGCCAAGAAATGGAAGCAACCTAAATTTCCATCGACAGAGGAATGGATAAAGAAGATGTGGTATGTGTGTGTGTGTGTGTGTGTATATATATATATATATATATATACACACACACACACACAATGGAATATTACTCAGCCATTCAAAAGAATAAAATAATGCCATTTGCAGCAACATGGATGGACCTAGAGATTGTCATACTGAGTGAAGTAAGTCAGACAGAGAAATATCGTATGATCACGCTTATATGCGGAATCTAAAAAAAAATGATACAAATGAACTTATTTACAAAACAGAAACAGCCACAGAGACTTTGAGAATGAACTTATGATTACCAGGGGGGACGGGGGGGATAGTCAGGGAGTTTGGGATTGCCAGGTATACACTGCTATATTTAAAATGGATAACCAACAAGGACCTACTGTATAGCACAGGGAACTCTGCTCAATATTATATAACAACCTAAATGAGAAAAGAATTTCAAAAAGAATAGTTACATATGTGTGTATAAGTGAATCACTTGGCTGTACATCTGAAACTAATACAACATTGTTAATCAACTATACTCCAATATAAAATAAAAAAATTTTTAAAAAAAGCAGCAGCTGAGGACAAAGGCCAGACCTCTTTTTGCAGTAACAGATAGACTGTATAGTACACAACACCAAAACAGAATTGACTCCATTAGATTTTTCTAGGGAAATATCTAATTAACAATGTCTAATTTTTTTTCCCAAGAAAGTTATTTAATCAAGCAAAATGGGAATGACCATCAGTTTGCTCAATAGCAAAAAGTGTCCTTGACAGCAGTCAGCTCAACATGTCACAAAGAAGCCCTGGTCAAATGGTCCTCCCAACCTCACACCCTGCCCGACATGGCAAGCTGCACTGGCCACATAGTTTCCCCTTGGGCTGGGATCTCTGTTTATTTTAAGGGAAATAAAATCCTTATGTTTCTGAATCATTTACACTTAACTCATTAAAAAATTTCACAATGGAAATTCTTTGGTTCTCTCCTTCTTTAGATCTTGGGGAGTGGGGTTGTAGGAAACAAAGAAGTTTATACTAGCAGATATTTCAAATATTCAACATACTGCAAACTTAGTTTCAGGCCAGGAAATCATGAAGAATATTGCTGGTGTTAGTGATACCACATGACTCTATTCTTCTAGAACTTGAGTGCTCAGATCACACCAGATCAACAAAGCCTTCTCCCAGACAGGAGTTTTCTTAGTCCCTTTGGGCTGCTTTAACAGACTGTAGGGCTTATAAACACAAATTTATTTCTCACAGTTCTAGAGGCTGGGAAGTCCAAGATCAAGGTACCAGCAGATTCAGTGCCTGTTGAGGACCTGCTTCCTGGTTCATAGACAGCCATCTTGATCTGTGTTGGTACACGGCAAAAGGGGCTAGGGAGCTCTCTGGGGTCTCTCATAGGACACGAATCTTATTCATGAGAGTTCCACCCTCACGACCTAATGACCTCCCACAGTTCCTACCTCCAAACACCATGACATTGGAGATTAGGTTCAACACATGAATTCTGGGAGGACACAAACATGCAATCTATAGAAGAAGGGATCTCTCAGCCTTTTGACTGTTTTGCCACACCTCTGCTCTGATCTAATATGATAATAATAATGCAATATCATAACAATAATACAATGTTGCATCTCTGTTCTGATCTAATATTACCTTGAGTGCTTATCTCTACAACCAAAGTGTTATCTCTACTCCAGAGTAGGAGGACACCTCATACCTGTGCATACACGGCACATTGCCCAGCACAGCACCCTTTGATGATACTGAAGACAGAGCATGTAGTGGGGGTCAATAAACATTTGTTGACAATAAAACAATTTATATTTTTGCAAGTTCTTTTGCATATATTTATTTGTTCTAAATTTTAAAAACAAGCTCCTTTCCCCTCCTGTCCTCATTCTTTAGTTACAAAGTACTGTACCACGAGTTCCAGTAAAGCCCTCAAGAATAGTGTTCTATACCTATTTATCACGTATCTTCTGCACTACGCTGAAAAGATGACAGTAAACATGATCGAATGCAAAAAGAAGCAATCTGAGTGTAGGAAAGGAGGGATTTTGCCATTGGAATTTTACTATGGTTTTTAATTTTTTTTTCTTGCTGAGAAAGTAAGCAATTAACCTCAAGAACCACTGCACAACAAAAACCTACTGACTTTTTTGTTCCTTAAACAGGCCTTATGTAATTTATACATTAAATGAAGTTAGACCTTTCCTGGAGGCGCAATTACCACTAGTTCTCAAATTCTGTGGTGAGGAACAGTATCATTAACACACAATATCGGGTTTCTGCACATCACATTAAATTAACCCACTGGTTCAGGCATGACTGACTGGAAGACCACGTTCTGCCCTAAAAGAGCCTTTAATGACTAACTATTGTCTACGAAAACAGTGAAACTCTGTGCCATTCAAGAAAAATAGGGTCAGGGGACTGTTCCCTTGATGGCTTATGTAACTCCAGGCGTTTCATTTAGTGGGCCAGTTTTCAGAGGAATTTGGCCATAATAAAGATTTTTTTAAAATCCAGTTTTAGATACATCTTTAAGGCTCTGAGGACAAGCATTAATCAGATACATAAGCATTCCTTGTAATTTTTGGCCTCATATCCACTTTCCCCTACATTACTGAGGCTCCAGCTGTTTTATCTGGTAAATATTTTGTAAAACTGGGAACATTGTTGACCCTCTTTCAATGGTAACTCTTGTAAAACAGGATAGAGTGTCAGCTGGATGCTGTGACAAGGGTGGTCCTAGTGACATGGGCTCAAGGTCTCTCCCAGAGAAGAGCTTTGGGGCTGGTAAAAACCCTCTCACTGAGCTTCCCTGGTAGCACAGTGGTTAAGAATCCGCCTGTCAGTGCAGGGGACATGGGTTTGAGCCCTGGTCCGGGAAGATCCCACATGCAGTGGAGCAACTAAGCCTGTGTGCCACAACTACTGAGCCTGCGCTCTAGAGCCCGCAAGCCACAACTACTGAGCCCACGCGCCTACAGCACATGCTCTGCAACAAGAGAAGCCACCGCAATAAGAAGCCCACTCGCCGCAACTATAGAAAGACAGCACACAGCAACGAAGACCCAACACAGCCAAAAGTAAATAAATAAAATAAATTAAAAAAAAAACACAAAAAACGAACCCTCTCACTGAGGTCCTTAGAGTGAAAACAATTCTCACTTTAACAATGCTAAGATGTTATTTGCCTTGTTCACTCCTATGCTCTCATGACTGTACATGACATGTGGAGTTTTCCAGAGGCTACATGATATGTGATGTCACAATAGATTGATGAAGAAGGAAGAGAATCCACCTGTCTTTTTCTAAGCCAGACATTACAGAGATTGGCAAAAATGCAAAACAGTGCCATTCTTCTCACTAACTTTTTTTGAAAATATATTTTTTATAAAAATATTTTATTTATATTAACATGCAATGAGTTCATTGTTATTTTTAAATGAGTTGATAAATGCTTTTGAAATTCTGCTTTAATTTCTAACACAGTAAATATTGACATAAATTCCATTTGAACAAAAGTTTTTTAAGGCACCCAATACATTTTAAGATCAAAATTGAGGCCAAAAAACTTTGAGAATCACTGGTGTAAGCTTTGAATAGAGATATCCCTGCCACTTACTAGCCACCTCTCCACACATCTCACCTCGAAGAGCACGCACGCGCGCGCGCGCGCGCACACACACACACACACACACACACACACACACACACACACACACACATCCCAATCAAGCTCTTTCCCATCGCCTACTGAAGGAAAAAAAAAAAAACAGTTTAATTCAATAAGTAAATATTAAGTGACTCAACAAAGCAATTAAAAGAAAAAAATTCCCCAACTGAGTAATGAAGGTAGAGGAAAACAGAATATGTCACCCCCAAATACCCCTCTTTGACATAAATTTATTTTGAGCTGAAGGCAATTAAGAAGAAGCAAACAGAGGAAAATCTGTCTGTACTGTCCATCTTTTCTGCCTAAAGGCAGGATATAAATACTCCTTTACTAGAGATGATTCTGGACTCATAATTATGAGCCCAGAGACAACCCAAGGAATCTGCAAACAAACCTTACTCCATTATTTTCCTCCTATATGTTTACCTTCCCACAGTTTGCCACCCTTGGAAACCTAAAACTGCTTTCCTTTGTCTTGTCATTTCTCTACAAATTTATTGCTTTTTGTTGAAAATGCTATAAAAGCAGGAGTTCTAAGCCACCTCTTCTAGTTACTCTTCTCTTTCCCCAAGTTTTTCCCATGCATATGTGAGATGTTAACAAACTTGTTTGTTTTTCTGCTATTAATCTGTCTTTGTAGAGACCCAGCTGAGACCATAGAAGGGTAGAAGGAAAGATTTTTCCTCTCCTACAAACATACTCAGTTTGGGTATGGGAGCAAGGAAGGGAAAGTGTGAAATAGAACTAAATGCAAGTGATTTGGGGGTTATTTGGTATTATGCTATTTTTGTATGCATACTCAAATGAACTGTATTTGGCTATTCAAAAAATTTTAGTTTTTCTATTAGCTTGTTATGGGTGCTCTAACCCTTTTGTTTTGAATACATACAATTTTATTTTCTTTTTCCTTCCCCAATTTTATTGAGGTACATTTTATCACAATAAACTGCACATATTTAGAGTACATAATTTAATGGGTTTTGACCCACATACATACCTGTGAAACATCATCACAAGTTAATAAACATATTCATCATCCCCTCCAGTCTCCTTTTATAATTCACCCCCACTCCTCCACTCATCAAACACTAATCTGTTTTCTGTTTAGTATAGATTAGTTGGCATTTTCTAGCATTTTATATAAATGAACTCACTGCAGTATATACTCTTTTGCAATATTATTTTGAGACTTAATCACGTTGTATTTATCATTAGTTTGTCCATTTTTATTGCTGAGTAGTATTCTACTGTATAGATTCACCAAAACCTGTTTATTCTGCTCACTCATTGATGGACACTGGGTTGTTTCCAGGTTTTGGCAATTGAAAACAAAGCTGCTATGTCCACTTGTGTACAAGTCCTTGTGTTACCAACTCTCCCCAGTCAAGCCCCAACAAGGGTCCTCCTGCCCAGTGTCGCCAGTGCCAGTAGAAGGAGACTGAGTTCGGTTTAGAAGCAAATGGAAGCTTTATTCTTTGATTAGAGAATGCAGAGATGAGAGCTCGGCCTGCAGCACTCACTCTCCCCAACAGGCCGACAGGCCCTGGGCGTGGCTGCTTTATCGGGATCTAGTGGAGGGGGCGGGGTGGGCGGGGGGGGGGGCGGGGTGGGCGGGGTGGGATGGGGGAGTCCTCACTGGGCAGGCGCAGATGTGCTGCTCGTGGCATTCTTTCGTATCAGTGCCAGGTGCAGCTCCTCTGCACCCAGCCCACCGCCGCCATCTTGGATTAAGGTGTCGTGCGCAGCGTCTCTGCACACGGCTGGAGCTGAGGTGTCGGGTGCTGCCGTTTTGCAGTGGGAACTCTGCTGAAGTGCTGGGTGTGAGGTCTCTGCTCGCGGCTCCCTATGAACAAGTGGAACTAGATTAAACACAAAGGAAAAAAAAAAGGTGAGACTTTTTTTTATTACCCAGCTTCTGTTTCTATTTTCTGGGAATTGCTAAGGGGCTTTGGCAATGACGAAGCCCTCCTGTGTCTTTTGTCCTGCCCCTCATGTTTGAGGGACGCTTGTCTATCTTCTGTAACCCTTTTTATTACTGGAGTCTGGGAGGTTACAGCATATCCTGCCAGCCTTTTTCCCTCCCTCATAAAACTACTCCTGTCCATGAACCATTCCTCTTTAGGGTTTGGGGAGGCTCGCTTCGTAGGTTGGGGGAACTGGCATAGACTGTATCTATTGTTTCTACACAATCACGTTCCAAGGACTGTTTCTGTAGGTAGTAAAGTGGCAGGATTTAGTGTGTGGCAGGTTTTTATAGTAACCACTGGGTTGTCTAATGGCTCTATGAATGCCTGTTCTTGGGCCTTCCCTGTTACCCCCATAATTTTACAACTCTTTTTAAAACTAATTTTATTATATTTTATTAATTTTGAGGGAAAATAACTGTTGGCCTAGAGTTCTACATCCAGGTGAACAATTTTTTTTTTTTTTTTTTTTTTTTTTTTTTTTTTTTGCGGTACGCGGGCCTGTCACTGTTGTGGCCTCTCCCGTTGCGGAGCACAGGCTCCGGACGCGCAGGCTCAGCCGCCATGGCTCACGGGCCCAGCCGCTCCGCGGCATGTGGGATCTTCCCGGACCGGGGCACGAACCCGTGTCCCGTGCACCGGCAGGCGGACTCTCAACCACTACGCCACCAGGGAAGCCCAGCAATTTTTTAAAAAGTATAGTTGATTTACAATGTTTCATGTGTACGGAAAAGTTATTCAGTTATGCATATGTATACGTATTCTCGTTCAGATTCTTTTCCATTATAGGTTATTACAAGATATTGAATATAGTATATATTCAAGTATATATAGTATATACAAGGCCATATAGTAGGTCCTTGTTGTTTGTCTGTTTTATATATAGTAGTGTGTATATATTAATCCCAAAGCCCTACTTCCCCCTTCCCCTTTGGTAGTGAGTCAGTGAGTTTGTTTTCTGTCAGTGAGTCTGCTTTGTCAGTGAGTCTATTTCTGTTTTGTAAATAAGTTCATTTGTATCATTTTTTAAGATTCCATATATAAGTGATATCATATGATATTTGTCTATCTCTGTTTGACTTATTTCACTTAGAAATTTACAACTCTTGTAATCAAGTTTGCCTGATCTGGTCTTCAGAACCAAGTAAATGACACTGGTGTCGACTAAGAATTTGACAGGCTTTCCCCTTATGTCCAGTGTTAGCCAGGGCTCCTCAGGGGCCAGCTGGAGCACCAGCTTAGGAGCCCCATGGCCCCATCATTCTTCGTTTGTTTGGACCATCTGCCTTCAAGGGTAGTGGCCAGGATGTGCCATTTCTGTCTCCCTTTGGGAGTGGCAAGGGCATTCTTCCAGCGTCCCTCTTGTTTACACGTAGCACACGGGCACTGATTAGGTCCTAGTCTCCTTGGCCTGTTATCCCTCGGTGGGGACTTGGGGTCACTCAGTGGAGTCTGGGCAGTTAGTCCAGATTCCCGTGTGACCAGTTGACATTGAAGGGCAACAGCCAGGACATGGGCTTGCCTCCACACCTTTTTATCTTCTGACTTTTCTTCCTCTATATCTCAGTTATTAAACACCTGGTAGTCAACCTCAACCAGGCAAGGGGTAGAGGTATCTGGTTCTATTTCCAGTTTCTGAGGTTTGCACCTAATGTCGGGGCATTTTGGGAAATGAAACACAACCTCAGGTCTGCATTCCCTTCCAAAGACCCAGGGTCAGTTGTAGTATATGTTCAAAGGCATTCCCTGAGGCAGTCTAGGAATGTCAAAGGGTTTTCCGATGGCTCTTGATTGATTTCCTTTATCTTATTCTAATTGACAGGTGTCTTTCCTGCTGCTTGGATTCCCTTTAGGATCATATTTTTATAATTGGTTAGCCTTTGCCTTCTACCCCCTTATCCATTGTCTCAGTGGTCCCAGTTGTGTTTGTTATCTGGGACCCCTTGACTTCCTGGTCTGAAAATAACATGACCTACATTGTTTCTATTCTTTGTCTGCTTCCTCTCAGGCTTTTTAAAAGACCATGGCCTTTTCTTCCCCCATTGGGAGTACATTGAGGAGGCTCTAGATGTCAGCCCATGTGGGTCATGGGTCTAAAAGATTCCACTAATCAAATTCAGGAACCCCTCTGGATCTTCCCTCAACCCCTTACTATGACTTTTTTCCAACTACCATCGGGGCTCTTGGAGTGATTGGCACGCAAACGCCACAAGATTTGACCCAAATAAGATTTCCAGTTTGGGAAATTTGGAACCAGCAGCAAACTGTTAATGGATTCCTCAAGAGACCCAAATAGGAGTGAGCTCTTATGTGGGGGTTCCCCTTGACTTTCAGTCGGTGCTTGAAGACGGGACTGCCTCCAGGCCAGAGCAGCTTAGCTGAGGCGGGTGTCTTTCCTTCTTTCAGCTGGAAAGGCGTTTTAGACTTCCTGCCAAGTGAGAGCTAAACGCATGAGGGATTCCGCCCCATTCAGGGTACTCACCAGATCACGAGGGTTGATACCAGGAGGAGGGTCCGTGGAGCCTCAGTTGATAAAGACTCATCCAAGGCTTGCCTCACAAGCAGTAGGGGGAAGGAGCTTGGAAGATTAGAAGGAAGAGAGATCAGGGAGAGGTCAGACGGTGGGTATTTCCTGTTCTTGCCAGCAGCTCACAGGGCTTCCTGATAATGGGGCTCCTGGTCTTGCGAGCAGCTCATGGGGCTTCCCAGCCCACTTCAGGGAGACTGTCACTAACCAGAAATGGTCAAGTCACCGGTCTTGTACCCAGGGTCCTTTCTTACTCAGGCGTCCCTGGTGCCTTTTCTTGAACTCACATGCTGTGCCCTCATTCTGTTTTGACAGGCAGTCTTTATTACCTGGGCGTTTTCCCCATCTAGCTTCTTGACTCACGCGGCAGGCCACTTTCCTTTACCAAACTGTGATGATGGAGAATGCATTGTTGACCCCTGGAGGTTGGCAAGGAGGGCAAGAAGCCCTGTTGCAGCTGCTGCTGCCTTGTACAGGGGTCAGGAGGCCGGCACTACTGGCGAGACAGTGAGCAAGACTGCCTGGCTCCGTCTTGTCTGGTAAGGTGGGAAGCCAGCCAGAGGCAGTGGGCAGACACGTGTGAGTTTCAGTCTCCAATCCCCAACACTGCCACAGTATGATCCCCTCAAGGAGGTGCAGTCCAGATGACTCTGGGGGCCACGCTGTGTGCTTACCACACCTGGGTATTGGGTTGCTGGACAGAGTTGCTCTGAATTTGGCCAAAGGCTGCCGCCATTCTACCCCATCAGGGTGAACTCAAAGATCAGAGTCAGTCATCCTTACGCAAACCTCCCAAAACCTCTGCCATCCTCCCTCTGGAGCCGGGGTGAGCCTGGAGCCTGGTGGATAGGTGCGGCTGAAAAGGCCACAGTCCATCCTTCGTGATCGCCAGAATTTGTTTCCGACCCTTTTCGGTTAGGTCTCCAAAAGGATCCTCGTGCCTGGTGTACTTCATGCCAGTAGAATGAGACTGAGCTTGGTTCAGAAGCAAAGGAAGGCTTTATTCTTTGCTCAAAGAATGGAGAGGTGTGAGCTCAAGCTCTAAAGTCCATGTTCTCTCTGAAAGGCCTTTGGCTGGGTTGCTTTCTGGGGTTCTCATGAGCAGAGGGAGGGCTGGAGTGCTTGCAGGCCGGGCGAGGTTCTGTGGCTCACGGCACCTCACACTGAAGTGCAGGGGCAGCATGTCTGCGCACGGTCCACAGTCACTGTCTTGGATTGAGGTGCTGTGTGCCGCACTTCTGTACACAGCTTGTCAAGTTGGGGTGTCAGGAGCAGCAGTTCTGTGCTGGGAACCCTTATCCGATGTGTGAGGCGCAAGGCCACTACACACGGCCCCCAAAAGCAAGTGAAACTAGACTAAGCACGAAAGAAGAGGTTAGACCTTATCCCGTAGATACCATCTTATTTTTCTCCAGGGACCCACTGGGCTTTGCCAGTAACATATATATATTTTTATTTCTCTCAAGTGAATACTTGGCAGTGCAATGGTTGACTCATATGACAGATGTGTGTTTAACTTCATAAGAAATTGCCAGACTGCCAAACTGTTTTCCAAAATGGTCACACCATGTTACCTACTGACCAGCAGTGTGAGAGAGTTCCGCTTGTTCCTACATCCTTGCCAACACTGTATGGTCAGTCTTTTAAATTTTAGGGAATTCCCTGGCAGTCTAGTGGTTAGGATTCTGAGCTTCCACTGCAGGGGCCCCGGGTTTGACCCCTGGTCCAGGAACTAAGATCCCGCAAGCTGCAAGGCGCGGCAAATAAATAAATAAATAAAATTTAGCCAATTGAAGGTGCATAGTGATAACCTGTTACTTTTTCTCTATCTCCTTATGCCCTGTAACACCACTATTTTCCTAATTTTCTAAATATTATTCATCATTCGAGGCCAAGCACAATATAGTGTGTCCTTCAATGAAACATTAAGCAATCGTAAATAAGAGTCCTCTGTTTATGCTGATAAGGAACAAACTCCAAGACATATTATGTGAAAGTAGTAACGTCTAACATGTTACAGTGCTTTCTACATGCTAGGCAGTGTTCTCAGCATTTAATATACCTTAGCTCATTTAATCCTTAACAACCTTAAGAGGCAGATACTCATACTTTCCTCCATTTTAGAGATTGGTGAACTGTCTCAGTGACTTTTTTTTTCTTTATTTTTTTTTTGCGGTACGCGGGCCTCTCACTGTCGTGGCCTCTCCCGTTGCGGAGCACAGGCAACGGATGAGCAGGCTCAGTGGCCATGGCTCACGGGCCCAACCGCTCCGCGGCATGTGGGATCTTCCCGGACCGGGGCACGAACGCACGTCCTCTGCATCAGCAGGCGGACTCTCAACCACTGCGCCACCAGGGAAGCCCGTCTCAGTGACTTTTGCCCAAGGTCACACTGGTAAAAAACGACAGAGCCAAGACTGGAACACAGGCTCCAGAATCTCAGCTTTTTTTTTTTCTTCCAGTTTATTAAGATACAGTTGGCATGCAGCACTGTATAAGTTTCAGGCGTACAGCATGATCATTTGACTTAGGTCCATCGTGAAATGATCACCACAGTATATTCAGTGAACATCCATCATATCATAAGGGTACAAAAGAAAAAAAATGTTTTTCCCTTTTGATGAGAACTCTTAGGATATACTCTCTGAACAACTTTCATATATAACATGCAGTGGTGTCAATTATGTTAATCATGTTGTACATTACATCCCTAGGACTTATTTATCTTATACCTGGAAGTTTGTACCTTTTGACAACCTTCCTCCAATTCCTCCTCCCCCCATCTCCCACCTCTGGTAACCACAAATCTAATCTCTTTTTCTGTGAGTGAGTTTGTTTCTTGAAGAATAATTGACCTACAACACTATGTTAGTTCCTGGTGCACAACATAGTGATTCAGTATTTCTGTACATTATAAAATGATCACAATAAATCTAGTCACCATCTGTCACCATGCAAAGATATTACATGATTATTGACTCTATTCCCCAGGCTGTGCATTTCATCCCCATGACATTTATTTTGTAACTGGAAATTTGTACCTCTTAATCTCCCTCATCTATTGCTCTCAGCCCCCTACCCAGAGCCTCAGCTTTTGATAGCTTGCTACACCATACTACCTCTGTGTTTCAAGGCACAGACTAGCTACAATTTGTAACTCCAAAGGGAGAGAACATATCTACTCACATTTATTTATATATGCATGAGATATCGCTGAAAAAATATACAAAAAGGCAGTAATGTCAATTGCCTTTGAGGAGGAAACCTGGAGTTGAACGATAGGGGAGAGAGGAAGATCTTTGAAACTTTGAATTTGGAATTTTGAATATTTTTACTCAAAACAGAAAATAAAATTTAAGTAATTAAAAAAAAAACCCACAAGTCCAGCTTTTTTCCAGAGTGTCTCCCAGATACTCAATTCCAGATCCATGTTGTGTAACAACTGACATTTTTCACATACTCACCTTTCTTTCCCAGGTTATAAACACTTTGAATGAAATACCACCTTCATACTTATAAGTCTTGGAGTTCCCTGCAGTACTCAGCACAGTACTGGACATTAGCAAATGCTTAATAAAAACTTGTTTATTAACTGGTACACCCATTCCCAAGAAACTGAAATCCTGACACGAATCCAGCTTTATGTAGCTTTATGTGTTTATGTGACGAAAACACATGGGACTGGGTCAGCCGAGGGGAAGAAGAAGAGGCACATGCTGATCAGCAAAAAGAGAAGCAACAAAAAACCTTTTTTAAAAAAAATTTGATATTTTATATTTGAAAAATAAATCGAAGTGGTCATCATGGGAAATACAAATGCTTTGCTGGATTCCGTACAAGTATTTTATAGTTTGAAATTGTTTTTACTTGTTTACATAATAGAGCACAGTTGTCTTTTCAACGTCTGTCTGCCCGCCCAGGGCCTCTAAGTACTTAATCCAGCTGGGAAATCACACAGAATAGATTTTTCCATGATGATGTAGTTTACTTGTCTCCTTTTCGGATAAATTAGTGATGGTGAGCATTTTTAGAGGTATTTTATAAATGAGGCAGTAAGGGTGGTGGGTTATCATCACATAATTGAAGAGCTAGCCGGCCCTCCTGAAGGCGAAGGTGAAGGTGATTGTGACGAAATAAAAAGCTCAGGCCTTTTGTTTCCAACTTTGAGAACTGAACTTTTGGGATAAATCTCTAGTGTAGATGCTAAAATTGGTCAAATTTTATTTTTCAGTAAGAGTGGTTGGCATTACAAAAACAGGGCTTAAGTGTTTGTACAGAAAAAAGTCAGTAGGTGAAAAAATTTCCCATCTCTTGAAGAGATTGTCACAAAAAATTTGCAAACTCTCTCTGCCTGGTCCCTTCAATCAGTAGGAAAACTGACTGATTCACCCAAAATGTTAGCAGTACTATATTCTGCTTCCTAGACATATTTGCATTCTTCTAGGGTTAGCTACCCTTAACTCATAGAAATGAATAACTTAGAGTAAAATTTCAGGTGATGAACCATTTAGAAGTTTCTGCTTCTTCTTAAAGATGATTTTACTCTCTCAGGTCCTTTCAGCTCTTAACTTTCTTTGCCACAATTGCAAATTATGAGTAAAATTCCATGTTCAAATTTAGAAACTGTCAAAGGAGAAATTTTTCTTTTATCCAGGTTTGCTTTTAAACTTTTACAAAAGAGAGGCAGGGAATGTGGGTACCATTTCAAAAGCCAGATGCTGTTCTGACTTTTTAAAATTGTTTTGGAGAACAAAAGATTGTTTTTGTAAATATCAGAGTTGATTTTATATTCAGACACCTTGAAGAGATAACAATAGGCTCCTTTCATAAACCACCATTACTTCCAACACCAGCCTTACTTATTAATGTTTAACAATTTCTAAACATGTTTCAGAGTTATTGACAAGCATGAAGGTTTGCAATTTAGTGGAATATCAAAACAATTTGGCAGTAAGAGAGTCCTCATAAACTGAATATCATAAAAGCACAACTGAGGAAATCTGTTACTCGTGATGGAGCAAAATCTTTGAGTCTTTGAGAGTTTGTCTCAACCAGATTACTTAAAAAAGTCCTCTGTTTAGCAGCCTGAGTCATAAATATTTGTTTATCCTTTGGCTTTGTTTATCAGCATAGGAAGGCAATGAAAAAGTACTTTTCAGTAATTTGCTTTATCAATTCTTTTTAATCAGCTGATTCCTTTCTCAAAGGAAGTCATACTTTCTAACTTAAAATTTTTCCTTCTCGGAGAGTTGAATATGATTCTGTTTCCATATCTGTGAAGCCAGCCTGTGTGTCTCCTCTTCTGAACATTTACCCAACTCAGGCCTGCTCACCAGATTGTTGGACATTGAAAGAGCCTGGTGGGGTGCCAGGACACTTTAGGAATCTCAGCTGTGCTCAAGGCCAGACTCCTGGCAGGAAACTGGGATGAGCTTTCCAGGCCCCAGTATTGGAGGCCAGCAGCCTGGTCTCTCTTATGATGGCTGGCTTTCACCAGACAAAGGTGGAGCGCTCTGCCATTGCCAAGATACTGGCTAAGAGAGCCATATCCAGTGATCTTGTAGGTGGCCATCATTTTTAAACCATTATTTATTTCAGCTTTATCTCATCCTTTAAATTTTCTTTTGGGGTGTTATTATGCACATAATATATAAAATAATAGTACATGTGTATAATTTATAATACAGTGGTGATTCACACTTGAAAATATTTTATAATGGGAGTTAACAATAAAAAAGTTTGGACACCACTGCTCTATGAGTGAAAGTTCTGGAAAGAGTGTCTATGCCCTTTTCCCAAAAGTAGTTAAAAATCTTATGTGCAAGACTCAAACACCAACTTGAAACAGCACCAACTGGCCAAAGATGGAACAATTTGAGCATGAAGACAAACATTAAATAAATTTGTTATAAAAGTCATAATGACATTTTAAAAATAATCTCATTGGTCACCTTTGGAGAATGTTAGTGAACAAACTAAATATTTGGAAAAGAATAAAGCTTGAACCTGCCTTTCCTGTATGAGCTGTATCCTTACACTCAAGGAATAGTAGACTTAAAGTATCATCATCTGGCAAACCTCAAATGAAATAAGATCTAGGCTCTGACTATCAATAGCACTAGCATCACAAGAAGAGAGAGAACTGAACATGATGTGCCTCCTGGTAGGAGATCCAACACCAGCTTTGACGAAATATCGACTCTGAATCAGATCAAGGATCTAAATCTCATAACAAGGTTTCAGGAAATACCAGAGGCCTGTGAAACATATTAACACCACAGGAATGCAGTAAGCAAAACCAGACTGTGGGAGACTCGACTGAGATAACCTGTTTTCTTAAACAAATATATTTCGAAGAAAAAGAAGGGAGAGGAGAACCTACAGCTTAATAGAAACTCAAGGCACATAAACTAAATGCAACAAGTGGACATTTTTTGGATTCTCATTCAAACAAATCAACTTTTCAAAAAGTGATGAGAGGGACTTCCTTGGTGGCACAGTGATTAAGAATCCGCCTGCCAATGCAGGGGACACAGGTTTGATCCCAGGTCCGGGAAGATCCCACATGCCTCAGAGCAACTAAGCCCCTGTGCCACAACTACTGAGCCCGAGCACCACAACTACTGAAGCCCGCGTGCCTAAAGGCCGTGCTCCACAACAAGAGAAGCCACCGCAATGAGAAGCCTGCGCACTGCAACAAAGAGCAGCCCCCGCTCACCACAACTAGAGAAAGCCCGCGTGCAGCAATGAAGACCCAACGCAGCCAAAATAAATTAATTAATTAAATAAAAACAAAAACACTTTAAAAAAAAAAAGTGATGAGACCGTCAGGGAAACTTAACACTGACTGGGCAATAGATGCCACTTAGACTTACTATTTTAGGTGTGGTAATGGGGTCATTGTAATTTTTGGAAGGTCTTTCTCTTTTAGAGAAATATTTGGGGATGGAATCATATCATAGCTAGCATTTACTTCAGTATAAAACAGTGTGGGGAAGGAGAAGTGGACGGCATCACTGAAACGAGTAGGCACGAGTTTGTAATTGTTGTAGCAACATAATTGGTATACTCAGGATCATCCTTCTAGTCTGTCTCCTTTAGTATATGTTTGAAGTTATCCACAATAAAAAGATTTGTTTAGGGCTTATGTCCAACCACTATCCCCCTTTGTATTTCTAAACCACATACCAAAGAAAATGTTCTTCAGAAACAAGAATTTCAAAGGCTCTAGTGGAATCCAACAAAATTACATGAAATGGACCAATCTCACCTCTAAGGAAAAGCCAAGAAAAAGAGGCCTTGATTATCTTGATTATTGTTCTATACAGGATTTCCACTCTAGAAAGGGAAATCCTGTAGCACTCAGTGCTCTCAGTTAAGTATTCCATACAGGAACCATAAAGTGTTGTTGAAATAAATGAAACCTTGCTGTTCATCCAGATGTGCTGAGTCAGTGCCCCTCTCCATCCCTATCTGACCTCTGGAGGCCTGGCCAGAGCAGCAATGCTGGAGACAGGCTTCAATGGATCCATTCATCAGAATATTTTAAAAAGGAGACAACTGAGTGTTTAACCCAATTTTATTAGTCATGTTTTTCAACTGATAATGGTTGCTGAGCATATAATAGTGCCTATAAGTGTTCATTGAGTGAATATTTGTGTATGTAGTATTTTACAGGATTTACACTTATACTTCAGGGGAGAAGACATTCTAGTCATTCACCAAAACATGGCCTGGACCGAGAACACAATTTATGGGGCATAACCTCATCGTGATAGTGAAAACTGCTGTCCCTTTCATTCCTTGATATTAATGTTCCAGTACCTGGTGCTCTGAGGGCTTAACTGGATGCATTAGTTTCCTACAGCTGTAGTAACAGATTCACAAACTGGATGGCTTAAACAATAGAAATTTATTGTCAGTTCTGGAGGCTAAAAGTCCAAGATCAAGGTTTGGGCAGGCTTGGTTCCTTCTGAGGGCTGTGAGGAAGAATTGGTTCCATGTCTCTCCCCTAGCCTGCAGTGGTGCGCTGACAATCTTGACTGTACCTTGGCTGGTAGGAGCATCACTCTGATTTCTGCCTTCATGTTCACGTGCTGTTCTCCCTGTGTACATGTCAGTGTCCCAAATTCCCTTTTTATGAGGATACCAGTCATTGGATTAGGGCCCATCCTAATGACCTCCTTTTAACTTGATTACTAGGCCCTATCTCCTGGAAGGCCACGTTCTTAGGTACTGGGGGTTAAGACTTCAACATATAAATTTCGGAGGGATGTAATTCAACCCATAACATGGGGTGACTCTTATTTTCCCAGGCTCCCTGTCCTTGGGGATGAAAACGCTTGAGTTTTCCAAGGAAGCCACTGGACTCCAAGGCCCCAAGCTTTCCTTCCTTTTCCTATTAGCTATAAGACAGGCTTCCTGGTCTTGCTCCTGAAGCTTTCTCAACAGATGAAGCTGTGGTTCATGTTGCCTGTTCCAGCTCTTGGTGGCCTGGGTTTGTGGCTACTACTTCCCTGTCCCTGGAATATGATTCTCATCTCTCTCCTTTCACTGCAATAATCCTTAAAGCTATAGAAGAGTTTCTCCCCTGCCAGCAAACACAGTTTTTTTGGCCTAACTTCCAGTGGCCTGGTCTTATACTGGCTATTACATTCTTTAAGCCCTCCTTCAAAAGGTAGCCTACTTGTTTGAGGGACTTGGGATATATCTCCCAGATCCAGGGAAATGTGGGCAAGTAATAAGGCACCTCTCCTCTATTGCCCTTGAACTCTTCTCCAGGGATCAATTTTCCTTCCTTCATTCAAGACATGATACATCCTCTGCATTTCAGGGTACCGCAGTCCCCCTAAATCAAAGGCAGCCTTCATCACATCTTTGTTTAAGACTCATCTTGATGTTCTAGGAGTTTGTAACTTCCCAAAATTCACTATCCCACTTCCCAAGACCCCAAGGGGGCCTCATGCAAACGGGAGTCCTAGTAACCGGCCAGGATATTCAAGATTTCCCGTGGCCAATGTGCAAACCAGGTGTCCATTCAGCTTTCAGTGGGTGAACAACATCTTCACATAACCATCATTCCTGCTGTTTGGAATCTGTGCTCAGAGCAAACAGGCAAAGGAAAGCCTCACCCTTTCAGATATGTAGAGTTCCAGCTAGATTGGCTGCGTTCTTAAATCACAGTGCTTCCAAAACTAGAGCTAGAAAGATGACAGCTATGGACTTATGTTCCTTTAGCCAAAGAGTGCCAAGCATCATTAGCAGAGAACTTCAAGGAACTTATGCTCACCTTGTGTTTTCAAAGAGTAGACAGTTATGCTCCAGGTCACCACACAATATTAATAATTGCATACTGAGACCTCAATTGCAAGAAAAAGATGAGTAACCTGGGGAGACAGGACCCGGGGCTGGATAACCAGGAAAAGGCCCAGAAATTCCAATGGCTCAGACCTGGGGGTGGAGATGGGGAGTGGAAGAGGGAGTTCTGCTCCAGTCCACTCAACTCCCACCTAAGGCTGTGTGTGAAGGTGAGAAGCTTGTGAAGCCAGGCAGACTTGGTTCAAATCCCCGTTCTCTTACTGGCAGTGGGAGCCTAACTGTGTCCTTGCCTCAGCATCCTCATCTATAAAATGAAAGTAATAGTAGTACCTGCCTCACAGGTCTGTTGTGATGAATACATGAGATAATGTGTAAGAAATATAAAGCATGGGGCTTAAAACAGAGTAAGCACTCAGTAAATGTTAGCTGTCACCATCATTCTTGTATTAAGTCCGAGGCATCCTTGTGTCCTAAGGCTCTGTTCTGCTGAAGGAACATTGATAACCCTTTTGGCTCTAGCTGCCTGCATTTATGGACAAAGAATTTCCTCTCTCTAAACTCAGATTGGCACCTTGAGGTCAGTGTTATCCTATGAAAAACACGCTGGCATGTTTCTCCCAAAGGCCAGGGCAGAACTGCCAGATTTCTTTGGCATTTTGTAAGATGGAGGTGCTTTCTCCAATGTTACATTTCATAGTCACCCTCTCTTCACACCTCCCACAGTTTGACGAGTATGGCTAGCTCATCCGTCTCACCAAATAAGACAGAACGTCCACAGAATTGGAGTTGTGTCCCACAATGCATGGCTGGAAAGACTTGGATCCGAAGGAGCTTTCTCTAATTGAGAACAGGGACACAGGCAGCCTTTTACTCCTGAGTGATAGGGTGAAACACTAGCTGCAGATGCCCAGCTAGAAGGGCTGTTGCCATGGTTGCTGAGGCAGGCCTAGAGAAGTAATACCATTTTGCACTAGTAGATGGACACAATCATATCTCACCCTTGTTTCTCACAGTGTGTCTTTAGAAGGGCAACAGCAGTTGAATAGAAAGTAGGAAAAACTAGTAACAAGAAAAACTGATGCATTAACCCTAGGGACAAAAAGGCAGAATTACTTATTTTTCTATTATATATAAGTCATCCCAGAAAAAATCACTTGACTTGCCAGCAGTTGCTTGTATTCGCAATTCACTTCTCCTCTTCTTGACTGACTGGTCTTGGCTCTCTGGCTGGTCCCTGATTGCCCCAAAGTCTCCTCTGGGCCCTCCCCATGTGGGGAAACTGGACGAAATCACGGTCCCTGGTTAATCCACACGGAGACCAGCTGCAGCTTGTTTTCCCTTTGAAGCATATTTCTTTTTCCATTTGAGAGCACCTGGGTTTATGACCCCAGGATATAGCACGAAGCACCTATCTTTGGTCAGGGGTTGTCCCTGTTGTGTCAAGGGTGATTTTGTTTAGATAAAAATTGGGTACATTTGATTATTAATTTTTTGGTGAACCTCTGCTGCATTTTTGACTGGAAACCTGAGAGGGGGACACTGCAAAGAAATGAAAACAGAACAGCGCTTGTGCAAAATGGTGACTAAGGTGTTTAAGTGTTTGTGTGTGTTGGTGATGGGGCAGGGGGTGGTGCCTGGGGAAGCTGCAGTGGTGTGTGTCAGCTGAATAATAATAAGGGCCAGGCTGTTTTTCCCTCAACGCTTCCTACACATGTTTTCAAGCATTTCGTCTCTAATCATTTTCCAAACCTACTCAAAGCTACAAAGTATTTAGAACCTTCCCTTAGGTGATGAATTTTAAAACCTCCCTTCTGTTGTAGGAGACACGGTTCTGACACGAGCAAGCATGGACAGGAGGCACTAAAATTTAGCTTGATTCCCCTGGGGTCTGAGCCCCAGTTCTTAGAACTACACCCAACACCAATGACATTATTTCCTTTAGTCATTATTATCCTTCCAAGATACTGTCCTTATGACTATCTTTAAAATTACATTGTAGGTGACATGTCAGGCAAGCTCTCGCTTTATTTGCCAAAATTTCTGTTGTGCTTTATAGTTACCATGATTTCAACATCCATTTCATCATGCATGTTGCTACCTGACTTCAGTGTGCCTAATGCTCTCAGATTCAAGAGAACACAGACCCTATCCCAGGGGTGCGGGTGCTCTCAAGGAGGGCAGGAGGGCAAGCAAAACCCCACAGCAATGAAACAAGGGTCACAGCAGAGATAAAAACACTTGGAGTGATTGGAGCGATCTCACGTCTCTGTGGTCCTGCAGCTGCTGTGCTCACCCTCATCAGACCCGAAGCCCCCTTCTCATAACAAACATTTTGGAACACCCCTTAACATCCTGACGTGGAATTCCTAGATTATATAACCTGCTTACACACTTCCAGAAAACCAAGGTAATGTCCTAAGTGTAATAGGAAGGAGAAAAGCAAGGAAAATAACATTAAAAAAGTCATATGTATTTTAACATGCAAATACTCCAGCACAACTACACTGTAAGATACATGAAAAGTCAGCTGCTTATACCCACTTATATTGAAAATGTTTTATTTAATTTTTATGTGTGCTTACATTATTTAATACTTTATTATATCAACATATTTAAATTATATCTAATGTTATTTATAGTCAATGTAATATTTTTGAGTTTTTAAAGTACTCGACTTTTTGAAATCAGGACTAAATTAGTATATTGTACAGATTAGCATGTTGTAAGATTTTATAGAGAGAGATGTAGACATATAATGACTAAGAATGCAGAATGATATGATGTGTTGATTTAGTGACTCAAATAGCATGAAGGACATTTCTGTTTATGATATGATTATTTTTGGAATGATGAACAACTCAAAAAAATTTGGAATGGAAGAAAGCAATTTTCCCTCAACTTACATCCTAGTTGAATATCTGGAAAATTCAGTGTATGCCAAAAACCATATAAGAGAAAGTTCTTCATGTAAAGTGGAGTTCAGTTCGAAGTTCTGCTAATTATAATTCATCTTCATAAATTCCCAGCAAAACACTTTAAAATTGTGTATGAAACAATGTGATTCTTTGTAGAGCATGACTGTCCACACATTGCAGGATGTTGCCTATCCCTGGAACCACCCAGAAATGCCATAGCATTCTCTAAACAACCTAACAACCCAAAACCCTCCATTGGGTTCCACAGAACCCCTGAGGAGGTACCACTGTCCCCGTTGAGGATCCCTGGTCTAAGATCCCTGCTAGCTCTGAAATTCAGTGGTTCTATTTATATACTTTACCCCCAAACTTAATCTAATTAATTATTTTTATTTCCTAGTGTGTGCCTTGTCAACAAGGTAGGCAAAGATAAACTTGTGTCTTGATCCTTTACAAGGACTTTTACAAATTTATCCCTAATGCCTAGCATAGCCCCTGATATTATGGTAGATGCTCAATGAATATTTTTGAGTATATGCATACATATAGGAAGGATACTCAGGAGGTATAAAACATGAGTCTTTTCCTTACATTCTAATCGAAGATGTTATACATTTCCAGTACATTCTAATTGGGAAATTAAGAACAACATGTGACAACAATAAAAGATCAGTACAAAATAATACTTCACTAAGAGACGCATCTTATGGTAGAAGCTATGAGTATAATAAAGTGGTAAGAGAAGTTACTGAGGTAGCCAGAGAATTCATAGAGTCAGTGGAATTGGAGCTGGGCCCTAATGGAGGGATTGAACTTGTATGAGGATAGGGGAAGGCTTTCCAGAGAAACTGAGAGGATGCAGGACCCAGAGTCAAGAATGTGCAAGGGCTGTGTGAAGACAGGGCTGGGAGGCACCCGGCTCCACTGGAAGTGCAGCAAGGTTCACGTTAACGAGGTGTGGGAACATTGTGGTTAGGTGTACAGGGCCCAGATTGAGAAGGACTTGGAATACCAATTAGTTGAGACTTACTTGAAAGATTTTAAGGAAAGGCTAAAGTTATACACTGTTTTAGAAACCCAAACAAAATGCTTACGTTGTTGGAGGAGGGCAGGACTCTGTTCATGGCTGAGAGCAGAAGTGGTCTAAACAGAGATGTGCTGGAGCCAGCTTGTACCAACTCACAATAGTGATGATTAAATTTGTAGGAATTTTTCAAGTTTGCTGTTAAACATAGCTATTATTAAAAATCAAGTTATGTACACACACTATTGAATCAATTATATTAAAAATAAGGTAATACATGCTCAAAACTTATCACTTGCTAATTATTTTACCACATTTTACTATTTTGTATGCTTTTGAGGTTGTTTACATCTACTTATTAGAATGGTGGAAGCAATGTATAATGCTGCTGTGTGTCCCTTCAGAGATGGAGGTGGCTTGAAATCAGTGGTGGTGAGAGTATGAACGCCATGGAAATCAGAAAATGCTTTGTATCAGTGCTCGATATGTTTTGTTGATTGTAGACTTAATAAGATGATGGAGAAAATGTTAATAATCCAGACGAAAACTTTAGAAGTGCACATCATGTCTCTAAGCCATTGCTTAGCAAATAGCATAAAAAATTGAGGGAATATTCTTTCAGTATTTATAAATGTTTTTTCAGCTTTATTGAGGTATAAAATTTCCTCAAAAAAAGTAAAAATAGAATTAACTTATGATCCAGATATCCCACTCCTGGGTATATACCCAAAAGAATTGAAAGCAGAGTCTTAAGGAGATATTTGCACACCCATTTTCACAGTTGCATTATTCGAAATAGCCAAAAGATAGAAGTAACACAAGTGTCCCTCAGTGGGTGAATGAATAAACAAAAGATCGTATATACATACAATGGAATTTTATTCAGCCTTAAAAAGGAAGGAAATTCTGATACATGCCACAACACAGATGAACCTAGAGGACATTATGCTAAGTGAAATAAGCCAATCACAAAAGAACAAATACAATATGATTCTACTTATATGAGGTACCCAGAATAGTCAAAATCCTAGAAACAGAAAGTAGAATGGTGATTGCCAGGAGTTGGGGGAAGGGGAATGGAGAGTTGTTGTTTAATGTGTATAGAGTTTCAGTTTTGCAAGATGAAAGGAGTTCTGGAGACTTGGTTGCACAACAATGTGAATAAAGTTGCTACTGAACTGTATACTTAAAGATGGTTAAGATGGTAGATTTTATGTTATGTGTATTAAACCACAATTCAAAAAAAGATATTTCATGCCATGTGGCACTCATAAAACTGATTCATTATTGACATCTGATATTGCTTTGAAACAGGATAAAATATTGACATCTGAGATTACTTTGAAACAGGGTACTGCTCAAGCCAGGAGTCAGAGCAGTAAACTGGAGGGGAGTCAGGGAACCCAAGACCGCTTCTGGTTTCATCAACGATACGCCATGTGTGAAGTACAGTTACTGCACCTTTGGAGGATTTGATCAAATGCTCTTACTGCCTTCTAAAAAAAAACTAGATGTTTTAAGTATGAATGGGGTAATATTTGTAAAACTACAGAGGCTCTTTACCAAAAAGAAGACTTTAAGAAAAAAAAAAGTATCACTAGTGTTACTATGCTAATTCTATAAACATTGTTACATTGTTAAAAGGAATCTGTCCATTTAATGGTCTGTGCTAGATATCTATTAATGATAGGCCCTTTGTCACAGCAAGTAATATTTAGTTTCCAGAAACCAATCTTTAAAAGCCTGCTTTGTACAACTGTTGAAGTCTATCATTACGAGGATTTATTTTTGGCACTGGATCCTGGAGCTTTGGCTAATAGCAGTCAACTGAGGTAATTCTACCTTAATTTTGCAAGTGTTCTAATGGCAGTAAAAATATATTACCCATGAATCATGGTGACAGCACAAGAGCTCAACATTTTATGAAGTTATAAGAGCACAGTAACTGTAGTTCTCATTTTTCATGGTCATTTTTTGTTGGAAATACTTTTATTATTTAGAGAAATGTAAATAATATGGGGGGATCGAATTCCATTACAATTAATATCCACATAACAAAAATGTGTTCAATTCCAGAAGTGTTTGTGGTATGGTCAAGTAATCTAGATTCAAATTCCCTGGAGGAGTTTTTATCCTGTGTTCTTGGTACCAAAGAAAGTATCACCATCAACAAACAAGTGCAATTGTTTTAATGATCCTTTTAAGTTAATTTTCCTGTTTGAAGATGAAATGCCATTTCTTCTGTTTCCTAGACTACTTTCTTTCCTATACCTTGGCAGTTATTTTTCATGCTTGTTCTTATGCTATATCAGTAGTGAAGAGGGAGGAACAGGGGACTCATGTAGCAAAAAACAAGGGTCTTTTGATTAAAAAAAAAAAGTCATAGATTATAAGCCAGAAGCAAGAACCATGTTTCCAGCATACAATTCTCATCGTGTTTGGCATTTTATGGCCATTAAAAATCACTATTTAAGATCAAATGATATTTTTAAGGTACTTTGCAATGCAGGAGATAATATTTTAGTATTATTTTTATTTTCAGGGTTCATGGCTTTCTAAATCTTAGTAAGATTTTATGTAATAAGATAATAAGTAGGGGCTTCCCTGGTGGCGCAGTGGTTGAGAGTCCGCCTGCCGATGCAGGGGACGTGGGTTCGTGCCCCGGTCCAGGAAGATCTCACATGCCGCGGAGCGGCTAGGCCCGTGAGCCATGGCCGCTGAGCCTGCGCATCTGGAGCCTGTGCTCCGCAACGGGAGAGGCCACAACAGTGAGAGGCCCACGTACCGCAAAAAAAAAAAAAAAAAAAAAAAAAGTAATCTTATTTTTGAATGGGAATATTAAGGAAAGTGAGACTTTCTAAAATTAGGGTAATTGGGACTTCCCTGGTGGTCCAGTGGTTAAGACTTCGCCTTCCAATGCAGGGGGTACAGGTTTGATCCCTGGTCGGGGAGCTAAGATCCCACATGACTTGCGGCCAAAAAACCAAAACATAAAACAGAAGCAATATTGTAACAAATTCCATAAAGACTTTAAAAATTGTCCACATCAAAAAAAATCTTTAAAAAAATAAAATAAAATTAGGGAAATTAAGGAAAATAACAATTAAAACTAGTATTGAAAGAAGCAAAAACCTCTGCTGATTGTCTTTCTTATCTTACCATTTCCAAACTGTTATCCACTTGTATGATATACACGAGCAAGAGGTGAACCAAAGCTCACTGACTGAATGAAATTGCCATTATAAAAATAATATACTTTATTGATATGAGTATATGCAAATTGATGGAAAATGTTTGTTATTTCCAACTCAGTTATTTCCAGAAGCAAATACTTTCATTTATTCAAAGCTTATACCAAATACAGTATTCTATTAATTGTTAGAAGCATTATAAAGTAGCACGTAACAATTTCAGAAGAACATATCTAATGCTGTCTTTTTCTTTTTTTAAATTTGGCTGTGCCAGGTCTTCGTTTTGGCACGTGGGATCTTTAGTTGTGGCATGCGTGTGTTATCCAGTTTCCCGACCAGGGATCGATCGAACCCAGGCCCCCTGCATTGGGAGCGTGGAGTCTACCCACTGGACCACCAGGGAAGTCCCAAGTCTCCATATTTTTAACAAAGAATCACAATCTTATTAAGTTAGAGGTTCCAGTTTTTTACAAACTCAGTAGATTTGAAGTTTTCACAATTTCCTTAGATCATGAAATAATCACTATAGAAGTTCTGGGCAAAGAAAGGGAAGAACAGATGAAGAAGGAATATTTCCTATTCTTTCTTTGTAAGTCTTTTGTTTACATGGAAAAAGTGTCCTTGAAATTAATCGTATTACATTCTGTTTCTATACTTAGATGCTTATCTTACAGAAAAAGATCTCTCAGCACTACAGGAGGAAATAGTTTCAAGTGCATGGTGGATCAGAAGTGTGTCAGTATCAAAACAAGTGAGGTTATAAAATAGTTCTAAAGCAAACTTTATTTTTCAGTGTATCCTCACCACAATTAGATAAGTCACTGACAGTAAGTCAGTAAGAACTTTAGTAATAAACAAAACCTGAAAGCTAACTTTATATTTTTTTAAATAGATGGAGGTGATACAAAAATGTGAAGCTATAAAGCCAGCAGCCACTTATGACCCCTCAGCAGCAGAGTCATGAGGCTCATGGCCACAGGAATGGAACGTGTGTGAGAACTCCCATCACCAGAGAGGCTAGGGTGGTCTGGCTTTGAGTCCCACACTTCCTTTTTTCATCTACTTAGTTGAGACTTTTATCCTTAAAACTAGACTTTGTGGAGAGAGAATGGATAACTTAATTCCAGATCATCTCTGTTGGTTAGCATAACAAGAGCCAGGACTGGAGGACCTGCTCACGGTTGTATATCAGGAAAGTCCCAGCAAGGCAGGAAGAGAGTGGCCTAGCTTTCGATTCTGGGAGCGCCCAGAGTACTCTAGGGTCCAGGAGAGAACAGTGTTAGACGAGTAGAGGGGAAGCTAAGCACAGAAGCACGCTTGCCGCACATCTCGTGTGGTTTCCTGGAAGAAGACTTTCCAGCAAGGTGCCCTGGAACAGCCTCGGAGTGCCAAGAGGCCAGGCAGAGAGAGAGCCTGAGTTAGCTTTCCTGAGGAACCCAGCGTGGTGTGGAAGGAGGTGCCTGCCTCCCCTTAGGCAACATTAGAGTAGCAGAGACTCTGCCTGAGAAGCTTGTTAGGGTCACCAATGCCAGGGCAAAAATAACTCTGTGGTCAAGGGCTATAGCGAGGGCCACCTAAGCCAGGGAAGGGACAGCCAAGCCTCAGGGGCTCTGCTGTGTCAGATGTTGAGTCAGCAGGTGGGGACTCTGGGTGAGCAGACCATAGGATGGTGTCCACATGGGAAGCCAACAGAGCCTCCAGCCTGAAGCGGCATCAGGAGAACCAAAGGGCAGTATGTGGCCCCTCAGTACTCTCCAAGATCCCTCCCCCAACTCCTCCACCACAAGGACACTGCAAGCTGTCCACTCCCGGACTCCCATGCCATCTCAAAGCAGAAAAAAAGAAAAAATCACAAGGAGACCATTGAACTTGGAAGAAACTAAGCTACCGGAAAAAAAGAATTATAAAAGGTAACTCCATATTGTTTTTTTTTTTCATTTTAACATCTTTATTGGAGTATAATTGCTTTACAATGGTATGTTAGTTTCAGCTTCACAACAAAATGAATCAGTTATATATATACATATGTTCCTTTATCTCTTCCCACTTGCGTCTCCCTCCCTCCCACCCTCCCTATCCCACCCCTCCAGGCGGTCACAAAGCACCGAGCTGATCTCCCTGTGCTATGCGGCTGCTTCCCACTAGCTATCTACCTTACGTTTGGTAGTGTATATATGTCCATGCCTCTCTCTCGCTTTGTCACAGTTTACCCTTCCCCCTCCCCATAGCCTCAAGTCCATTCTCTAGTATGTCTGTGTCTTTATTCCTGTTTCACCCCTAGGTTCTTCATGACATTTTTTTTTCTTAAATTCCATATATATGTGTTAGCATACGGTATTTGTCTCTCTCTTTCTAACTTACTTCACTCTGTATGACAGACTCTAGGTCTACCCACCTCATTACAAATAGCTCAATTTCGTTTCTTTTTATGGCTGAGTAATATTCCATTGTATATATGTGCCACATCTTCTTTATCCATTCATCCGATGATGGACACTTAGGTTGTTTCCATCTCTGGGCTATTGTAAATAGAGCTGCAATGAACATTTTGGTACATGACTCTTTTTGAATTAGGGTTTTCTCAGGGTATATGCCCAGTAGTGGGATTGCTGGGTCATATGGTAGTTCTATTTGTAGTTTTTTAAGGAACCTCCATACTGTTCTCCACAGTGGCTGTATCAATTTACATTCCCACCAACAGTGTAGGAGGGTTCCCTTTTCTTCACACCCTCTCCAGCATTTATTGTTTCTAGAATTTTTGATGATGGCCATTCTGACTGGTGTGAGATGGTATCTCATTGTAGTTTTGATTTGCATTTCTCTAATGATTAGTGATGTTGAGCATTCTTTCATGTGTTTGTTGGCAGTCTGTATATCTTCTTTGGAGAAATGTCTATGTAGGTCTTCTGCCTATTTTTGGATTGGGTTGTTTGTTTTTTTGTTATTAAGCTGCATGAGCTGCTTATAAATTTTAGAGATTAATCCTTTGTCAGTTGCTTCACTTGCAAATATTTTCTCCCATTCTGAGGGTTGTCTTTTGGTCTTGTTTATGGTTTCCTTTGCTGTGCAAAAGCTTTGAAATTTCATTAGGTCCCATTTGTTTATTTTTGTTTTTATTTCCATTTCTCTAGGAGGTGGGTCAAAAAGGATCTTGCTGTGATTTATGTCATAGAGTGTCCTGCCTATGTTTTCCTCTAAGAGTTTGATAGTTTCTGGCCTTACATTTAGGTCTTTAATCCATTTTGAGCTTATTTTTGTGTATGGTGTTAGGGAGTGATCTATCTCATACTTTTACATGTAGCTGTCCAGTTTCCCCAGCACCACTTATTGAAGAGGCTGTCCTTTCTCCGCTGTACATTCCTGCCTCCTTTATCAAAGATAAGGTGACCATATGTGCATGGGTTTATCTCTGGGCTTTCTATCCTGTTCCATTGATCTATATTTCTGTTTTTGTGCCAGTACCATACTGTCTTAATTACTGTAGCTTTGTAGTATAGTCTGAAGTCAGGAAGCCTGATTACTCCAGCTCCGTTTTTCGTTCTCAAGATTGCTTTGGCTATTCGGGGTCTTTTGTGTTTCCATACAAATTGTGAAATTTTTTGTTCTGGTTCTGTGAAAAATGCCAGTGGTAGTTTGATAGGGATTGCATTGAATCTGTAGATTGCTTTGGGTAGTAGAGTCATTTTCACAATGTTGATTCTTCCAATCCAAGAACATGGTATATCTCTCCATCTATTTGTATCATCTTTAATTTCTTTCATCAGTGTCTTATAATTTTCTGCATACAGGTCTTTTGTCTCCTTAGGTAGGTTTATTCCTAGATATTTTATTCTTTTTGTTGCAGTGGTAAATGGGAGTGTTTTCTTGATTTCACTTTCAGATTTTTCATCCTTAGTGTATAGGAATGCCAGAGATTTCTGTGCATTAATTTTGTATCCTGCTACTTTACCAAATTCATTGATTAGCTCTAGTAGTTTTCTGGTAGCATCTTTAGGATTCTCTATGTATAGTATCATGTCATCTGCAAACAGTGACAGCTTTACTTCTTCTTTTCCGATTTGGATTCCTTTTATTTCCTTTTCTTCTCTGATTGCTGTGGCTAAAACTTCCAAAACTATGTTGAATAAGAGTGGTGAGAGTGGGCAACCTTGTCTTGTTCCTGATCTTAGTGGAAATGCTTTCAGTTTTTCACCATTGAGGACGATGTTGGCTGTGGGTTTGTCATATATGGCCTTTATTATGTTGAGGAAAGTTTCCTCTATGCCTACTTTCTGCAGGGTTTTTATCATAAATGGGTGTTGAATTTTGTCAAAAGCTTTCTCTGCATCTATTGAGATGATCATATGGTTTTTCTCCTTCAATTTGTTAATATGGTGTATCACGTTGATTGATTTGCGTATACTGAAGAATCCTTGCATTCCTGGAATAAACCCCACTTGATCATGGTGTATGAGCCATTTAATGTGCTGTTGGATTCTGTTTGCTAGTATTTTGTTGAGGATTTTTGCATCTATGTTCATCAGTGATATTGGCCTGTAGTTTTCTTTCTTTGTGACATCCTTGTCTGGTTTTGGTATCAGGGTGATGGTGGCCTCGTAGAATGAGTTGGGGAGTGTTTGTCCCTCTGCTATATTTTGGAAGACTTTGAGAAGGATAGGTGATAGCTCTTCTCTAAATGTTTGATAGAATTCGCCTGTGAAGCCATCTGGTCCTGGGCTTTTGTTTGTTGGAAGATTTTTAATCACCGTTTCAATTTCAGTGCTTGTGATTGGTCTGTTCATATTTTCTATTTCTTCCTGATTCAGTCTTGGCAGGTTGTGCATTTCTAAGAATTTGTCCATTTCTTCCAGGTTGTCCATTTTATTGGCATAGAGTTGCTTATAGTAATCTCTCATGATCTTTTGTATTTCTGCAGTGTCAGTTGTTACTTCTCCTTTTTCATTTCTAATTCTATTGATTTGAGTGTTCTCCCTTTTTTTCGTGATGAGTCTGGCTAATGGTTTATCAATTTTGTTTATCCTTTCAAAGAACCAGCTTTTAGTTTTATTGATCTTTGCTATCGTTTCCTTCATTTCTTTTTCATTTATTTCTGATCTGATTTTTAAGATTTCTTTCCTTCTGCTAACTTTGGGGTTTTTTTGTTCTTCTTTCTCTAATTGTGTTAGGTGCAAGGTTAGGTTGTTTATTTGAGATGTTTCCTATTTCTTAAGGTAGGAGTGTATTGCTATAAACTTCTCTCTTAGAACTGCTTTTGCTGCATCCCATAGATTTTGAGTCGTCGTGTCTCCATTGTCATTTGTTTCTAGGTATTTTTTCATTTCCTCTTTGATTTCTTCAGTGATCACTTCGTTATTAAGTAATGTATTGTTTAGCCTCCATGTGTTTGTAGTTTTTACAGATCTTTTCCTATAATTGATATCTAGTCTCATAGCGTTGTGGTCGGAAAAGATACTTGATACCATTTCAATTTTCTTAAATTTACCAGGGCTTGGTTTGTGACCCAAGAAATGATCTATCCTGGAGAATGTTCCATGAGCACTTGAGAAAAATGTGTATTCTGTTGTTTTTGGATGGAATGTCCTATAAATATCAATTAAGTCCATCTTGTTTAATGTATCATTTAAAGCTTGTGTTTCCTTATTTATTTTCATTTTGGATGATCTGTCCATTGGTGAAAGTGGGGTGTTAAAGTCCCCTACTATGAATGTGTTACTGTCGATTTCCCCTTTTATGGCTGTTAGTATTTGCCTTATGTATTGAGGTGCTCCTATGGTGGGTGCATAAATATTTACAATTGTTATATCTTCTTCTTGGATCGATCCCTTGATCATTATGTAGTGTCCTTCTTTGTCTCTTCTAATAGTCTTTGTTTTAAAGTCTATTTTGTCTGATATGAGAATTGCTACTCCAGCTTTCTTTTGGTTTCCATTTGCATGAAATACCTTTTTCCATCCCCTTACTTTCAGTCTGTATGTGTCTCTAGGTCTGAAGTGGGTCTCTTGTAGACAGCATATATATGGGTCTTGTTTTTGTATCCATTCAGCCAATCTGTGTCTTTTGGTGGGAGCATTTAGTCCATTTACATTTAAGGTAATTATTGATATGTGTGTTCCCATTCCCATTTTCTTAATTGTTTTGGGTTCATCATTGTAGGTCTTTTCCTTCTTTTGTGTTTCTTGCCTAGAGAAGTTCCTTTAGCAGTTGTTGTAGAGCTGGTTTGGTGGTGCTGAACTCTCTCAGCTTTTGCTTGTCTGTAAAGGTTTTAATTTCTCCATCAAATCTGAATGAGATCCTTGCTGGGTAGAGTAATCTTGGTTGCAGGTTTTTCTCCTTCAACACTTTCAATATGTCCTGCCACTCCCTTCTGGCTTGCAGAGTTTCTGCTGAAAGATCAGCTGTTAACCTTATGGGGATTCCCTTGTGTGTTATTTGTTGTTTTTCCCTTGCTGCTTTTAATATGCTTTCTTTGTATTTAATTTTTGACAGTTTGATTAATATGTGTCTTGGCGTATTTCTCCTTGGATTTATCCTGTATGGGACTCTCTGTGCTTCCTGGACTTGATTAACTATTTCATTTCCCATATTAGGGAAGTTTTCAACTATAATCTCTTCAAATATTTTCTCAGTCCATTTCTTTTTCTCTTCTTCTTCTGGAACCCCTATAATTCGAATGTTGATGCATTTAATGTTGTCCCAGAGGTCTCTGAGACTGTCCTCAGTTCTTTTCATTCTTTTTTCTTTATTCTGCTCTGCATTAGTTATTTCCACTATTTTATCTTCCAGGTCACTTATCCATTCTTCTGCCTCAGTTATTCTGCTATTGATCCCATCTAGAGTATTTTTCATTTCATTTATTGTGTTGTTCATCATTGTTTGTTTCATCTTTAGTTCTTCTAGGTCCTTGTTAACTGTTTCTTGCGTTTTGTTTATTCTATTTCCAAGATTTTGGATCATCTTTACTATCATTATTCTGAATTCTTTTTCAGGTAGACTGCCTATTTCCTCTTCATTTGTTAGGTCTGGTGGGTTTTTATCTTGCTCCTTCATCTGCTGTGTGTTTTTCTGTCTTTTCATTTTGCTTATCTTACTGTGTTTGGGGTCTCCTTTTTGCAGGCTGAAGGTTCGTAGTTCCTGTTGTTTTTTGTGTCTGTCCCCAGTGGCTAAGGTTGGTTCAGTGGGTTGTGTAGGCTTCCTGGTGGAGGGTACTAGTGCCTGTGTTCTGGTGGATGAGGCTGGATCTTGTCTTTCTGGTGGGCAGGTCCACGTCTGGTGGTGTGTTTTGGGGTGTCTGTAGACTTACTATGATTTTAGGCAGCCTCTCTGCTAATGTGTGGGGTTGTGTTCCTGTCTTGCTAGTTGTTTGGCATAGGATGTCCAGCACTGTAGCTTGCTGGTCGTTGAGTGAAGCTGGGTGCTGGTGTTGAGATGGAGATCTCTGGGAGATTTTTGCCGTTTGATATTATGTGCAGCTGGGAGGCCTCTTGTGGACCAGTGTCCTGAAGTTGGCTCTCCCACCTCAGAGGCACAGCACTGACTCCTGGCTGCAGCACCAAGAGCCTTTCATCCACACGGCTCCTTAATTTGGGATGATTCGTTGTCTATTCATGTATTCCATAGATGCAGGGTACATCAAGTTGATTGTGGAGCTTTAATCTGCTGCTTCTGAGGCTGCTGGGAGAGATTTTCCTTTCTCTTCTTTGTTCTCACAGCTCCCAGGGGCTCAGCTTTGGATTTGGCCCCGCCTGTGCGTGTAGGTCGCCGGAGGGCGTCTGTTCTTTGCTCAGACAGGACGGGGTTAAAGGAGCCGCTGATTCGGAGGCTCTGGCTCACTCAGGCCGGGGGGGTAGGGAGGGTCACGGAGTGCGGGGCGGGCCTGCGGCGGCAGAGGCCGGCGTGACGTCGCCAGCCTGAGGCGCGCCGCACGCTCCCCCGGGGGAGTTGTCCCTGGATCCTGGCACCCCGGCAGTGGCGGGCTGCACAGGGCCCCCCCGGAAGGGGGGCGTGGGCAGTGACCTGTGCTCGCACACAGGCCTCCCGGTGGCGGCAGCAGCGGCCCTAGCGTCTCACGCCCGTCTCTGGGGTCCGCACTTCCAGCCGCGGGCCGCCCGTCTCTGGAGCTCCCCCCAGCAGCGTTCCTAATCCCCTCTCCTCACGCACCAGGAAACAAAGAGGGAAGAAAAAGTCCAGACACCCCCCCCCCCCCGCAACTCCTTCCCGGCTAGCCACGGTGCACTAATGCCCTGCAGGCTGTGTTCACGCCGCCTACCCCAGTCCTCTCCCAGCGCTCCAACCGAAGAAGCCGGAGCCTCAGCTCCCAGCCCCGCCCGCCCCGGCGGGCGAGCAGACAAGCCTCTCGGCTGGTGAGTGCCGGTCGGCCCCCATCCTCTGCGATGGAATCTCCCCGCTCTGCCCTCCACACTCCTGTTGCTGTGCTCTCCTCCGCGGCTCCGAAGCTCCCCGACTCCACCACCCGCAGTCTCCGCCCGCGAAGGGGCTTCCTAGTGTGTGGACACTTTTCCTCCTTCACAGCTCCCTCCCACTGGTGCAGGACCCATCCCTATCCTTTTGTCTCTGTTTATTTTTTTCTTTTGCCCTAACCAGGTACGTGGGGGGTTCCTTGCCTTTTGGGAGGTCTGAGGTCTTCTGCCAGCGTTCAGTAGGTGCTCCGTAGGAGTTGTTCCACGTGTAGATGTATTTCTGGTGTATCTGTCGGGAGGAAGGTGATCTCCGCGTCTTACTCTTCCGCCGTCTTCCCAGAAGTCTCCGGTAACTCCATATTGAAACAAGCACTGCTATTACACTGTTAGACAGGTGCTTATGCCTTGGCTGGGAACCTAATTACCCTTTAGGAAGTTGTATGAATAGAAGCAAAGCATTTATAAGTTCCCACTGAACAAAGTATAAACAAGCCTTTCAGGGACAAGCTCTTCTAATTTTTTGAAAATATTTATTTGTTTTAGGCTGCGTTGAGTCTTTGTTGCTGCATGCGGGCTTTCTCTTGTTGCGGCGAGCAGGGGCTACTCTTCGTTGTGGTGCGAGGGCTTCTCATTGCGGTGGCTTTTCTTGTTGTGGAGCACGGGCTCTAGGCTCGGGGGCTTCAGTAGTTGTGGCACACGGGCTCAGTAGTTGTGGCTTGAGGGCTCTAGAGCGCAGGCTCAGTAGTTGTGGAGCACGGGCTTAGTTGCTACCTGGCATGAGGGATCTTCCTGGACCAGGGCTTGAACCCATGTCCCCTGCACTGGCAGGCAGATTCTTAACCATTGCACCACCAGGGAAGTCCCTCTTCTAACTTTAAGACTACCAGAGTGATGAAAATCTGTTGTTGGCAGAAACTTCAAAATATGCATATAATACAATAAGAAAACACTTTAGTAAAGAAATCAAGGCAAAAGGAAAATAATGTTAGGAAAAACAAGATGAAGCCGTAGATAATTTCTAGTTTTAAAATGCATGCTTAAAAGCAGGCCACAAATTTGGCCCTGAGCTTCCTAGCAGTTAATGCAAAAAAATAAATCACGTTACATGATTCTTGAGATTTTGTTTTGGCTGGATTTCTCAGGGAAAAACTCAATTATTCCTAGTACTGTGGGCTGAGAAAATTGTCTCCCGTGGATCCTCAACAGAGGACTTCATGTCATGTAGTTTTCTAATACAATGGCTAATGCTCAGCAGGAGCTATCCAGGTAATTTTTCTGTTTTGTCACCTTCACATCTCAGAAAAACGCTATGAGGCCCTTCCGAGATAAGGAAACTGAAGCTCAGAGAAGTTTAATACCTTGGCCAGGTCGTACAGTTCATACACGGTGGGCCTGGGACTTGACTGGGTCTGTTAGTTAGTCATTTTAAGTCCCTGTTGTTGATGACTGCTTCATGAACAATCACCCTAAAATGCAATCAATACGTCCCATGTGGTATTTTTTATAATGAGCTCAATATCCAATGCTAAAAATGTGTGTCAACAAAGCAGCAAGTTATCGTCACGCTAGAAGCCGAAAGCATTACTTGTAACTCAACTGTAATTTTTTCATACTATATTTTTTTTTTTAAAGAAGATGTTGGGGGTAGGAGTTTATTAATTAATTAATTTATTTTTGCTGTGTTGGGTCTTCGTTTCTGTGCGAGGGCTTTCTCTAGTTGTAGCAAGCAGGGGCCATTCTTCATCGCGGTGCACGGGCCTCTCACTATCACGGCCTCTCTTGTTGCGGAGCACAGGCTCCAGATGCGCAGGCTCAGTAGTTGTGGCTCACGGGCCTAGTTGCTCCGTGGCATGTGGGATCCTCCCAGACCAGGGCTCGAACCCGTGTCCCCTGCATTAGCAGGCAGATTCTCAACCACTGCACCACCAGGGAAGCCCTTTCATACTGTATTCTTATTTCGTACTTTCCACCAGTAAAATTGTTAGAAATAGAAAAATATGGATATTCTTTTTCAAGGTTTCAACTGTTTCTTTAGTAAATAGAACAGGTCTATTTCAAAATTCCATATTTTCTCTTTTATATGGATCATAGCTCTCGCACAGATTATGAAAAGTTTCTTTCACTGTCTATAGGAATTAAAGTACAGTTGTCAATTCTAGCAGCTTCTTCCTTAAATATACTGCCATCTTTTGTTTAATTTTGCAGCTCTGTGGAAAATAACTTTTTTTTCCTACTTGCAAAAGGAACTTTTCCACTCAAAATCTGTTGGAAATATAAAATAGTTCTATTTCTATCAAAGAAAACCTTATTACTTATACGCAGAGTATTTTACTTTTGTGTTAAATTGAAGAGTGGCATTAACTGAATGCCCACAAAGCATCTTAAAGGCTAAGGAAGGATTAAAGTAAAGGCTAAACTCTGAGACAGGTTTATGTACACTGTGGTGCACTTTCCTGGGGCTTAACGTCTTTTCTCCTATCTGTAGAGGATATAGAGGGCAGCGTTTCTGTCATGAAATAGGACTAATCAACTTAGTTGAGTTCGTATTTAAGGCAAGGTGAATTAATTAAGACAGTCTGACACAGTTGTCTGTTGTCCGATGTGTTTTTCAGCCTGCAGTCAGAGAAGCTTCTGCAATTGAAAGACAGAAAGTCTTTGGATGGTTCTTCTTTGAGCAATGTCTAAACCAAGAGGTCTTCACAGTGGATGTAAGTACACAAATCTACACGTTGATTAGTCCAAACTGAGGCTAGTTACTTTCAGAAAACATGTTTGCACATAAAAATAAAGGGAAAATTTTATCTTAAAAGGAATACGGTTCTGTATGGGTCTAATGAAAAATGAAGACGTAAGGAAATATTCTTGTATTATTCTTGTGTAAATACCATCAACAGCATTCCTCCCTACTACTGGGTATACATTCCTCCCTACTACTGGGTATACTATAAAACATGATACTGGGCTTCCCTGGTGGCGCAGTGGTTGAGAGTCCGCCTGCCGATGCAGGGGACACGGGTTCGTGCCCTGGTCCGGGAAGATCCCACATGCCGTGGAGCAGCTGGGCCCCAGTCCGGGAAGATCCCACATGCCGCGGAGCGGCTGGGCCCGTGAGCCATGGCCGCTGAGCCTGCGCGTCCGGAGCCTGTGCTCCGCAATGGGAGAGGCCACAGCAGTGAGATGCCCGCGTACCGCAAAGAAAACAAACAAACAAACAAACATGATACACTTGGGAAAAATAAATATGTATAAAGAAATACTTAGATTTATCTATAAATTTTATTGGCTTCATTACTAACAGTATGTTAGCTAATAAATTCTTATTTGGCTGAAGTTACTAAAGAGTAAAGTAAAGATTTATTTGCCAAATAAATAAGTAAATACTGCCTTGCTTTAGTTTTTTTAAGTAAAAGGAAGTTTATTTGAAATAGTCATTTCAAAGTTGTTATATAAAGTTATTGTTTCATTATCTTTAAATAGATTAAGTACCTGCTTCTCTGTGTTACAGCTATACATTTACTCCCCATTCTTGCTTTAATGGCCTCCCATTACTGCAGATAACTGTATGCAAAAAAATTGTCACGAGGTATGGACCATGAAATGACAGAGTAGAAAATTTGGGGGAAAAAAATTGAGGAACAATCAATGATAATCATGAAAAACATCTCATTTTAATATTTCTTCACTCTTTCTTTAAAAAGATCTAAGTGAAATATCTAAAATTCAGTTCAGTTGAGCACTGCTAGAATTTTACTTTAGTCTATGTACAGATTTATATATAATGGGTTTTACTTCACAATCTTTGGAAGAAAGTGAACACAATGTATACAAACTGTGGTAGCACTTAAATTATGTTGATTTCAAGAAGAAAAGAAATTACATAATTTCTACTTGGTTATTGATGACAGAGGCTTTTCATTATAATACTTGCAAATAGACCTAGAACTTTTCATTTCAAGAAGACATGGCTGGATCTGACGACAATGAGCTTCCACAGTGAAAAGAAATAGGAGGTGAGGGAAGCACATGCAAGCCATCTGTCATCAGCAACACTTTCTAGGGAATGTGCATTTAGATGCATTTAGAAGAGTGCTGAAGCATGTGCCTTCAGTAAAAGTGAAATATATTTTCGGGCCACTACCAAGTGCTTCAGTATTAACTGTCTTTGTTGTCAATACTACTTGCCACTATAGTGCTAACTCATTTATAATGTGCTTGTATAACAGGGAAAGTGCTTATTGTTATTTAAAACCAAAATTAAGTCTAGCTGCCTTCTAAAGTGAGATGTTAGTGGTATAATTCAAACAAGTAGAAATCTCTAAACTCCCCTACCCTCAGCAAAGATGGAGTTGGGGAGGAAGATATGAAGAGACCAGAGTCAAAGGCCCACTGAGGAAAGGCTAAGAGCGGACTCAGGGAGAGGGGCTAGAGTGGTCTCTGCAAAATAAAGTGGGAACAATTGCTTTAGAGTTATTGGGGTAGCAGCTGAGAGAAGGTTTTTTTTAAAAAAAAAAGAAAAGAGCAAGAAGCCAGAGCCTGCATTGTCAAAATTGCCCAAAGGACTGTTTCACAATGGAAAAGTCTGATGTTCAGTTTTAAGATGTATTTGACACACACGCTCCCCAGTCGGCCAAGACCTTGGTAAAGTCAGCTACACAACGTGTTACCTTGTGTTAGTGGTTTTATATGGATATCGAGGGAAGTGGACTGCGTTCTGCGTCAGTGTAGAGCAGAGAGGAGGGAAAAGCTTAAGGGAGTAGACTGGGAGGCCCACAGTGGCGTAAACTCAGAACCCGAGCACCCACGAAGATGAAATCTCCAGGATTGGGCAGAGCCTTGTAGAAGATGTGGGATAGGGGCTGAAGGTGATATCAGCTGCTCAGATTTTAAGGAGTAATGTCATTTGTCCTGTTATAAATGACCATGCTGCACATTTGGGTTGAAGATATTTTAAATGTAACTATTTCTTCCACTTGAGATAAGTGCTCGGATAATTTTAGAATTCCCGTGTAATCTTCTCAGGAAATACATGTATCTACAATTAGAAACAGTCAAATATTTTATGCCAGTTATGCATCTAGTCTTACCTTAAACTTTATTTCAATTAACAAATGTATTTTGAATATCAGTACAATTATTTTTATTTTATACAATTAACATTTATATAATTTTTAAAAACTTTTTTCTTGTAGGATATAAAAATAGACTTTTTTCACACTTCTAACTATAGCAATGAAAAACTGCCACGATGTCTCTTCTCACAGCTAGTTTTTCTGCTAAAAGTATTTGATCATGAAATGCTTTGGGGCAGCTCTCTTGGCCTTCCTAATTTAAAAAAAGATTTCCCATTTATTATTTTAAAACACTGAAAATATACTTAAGGACAAGTGAATTACACTTTAGCATTAACATGCTTTGGAGCACTCACATTAATACAGGATACTTAGAACAGTGAATATGTGAAGCTACTAAGGATTGTTTTATAACTGAAAAACCTTTAAGAATATCTCCCTCTAGTTTTAAGAATTTATTTTTCTCAGAATTATAGAAATATTTAATTCTATTGATCTACCTTTCAAATGTAAAAACTTACCGAATACAGCAGTTACTTAAAAATTAATTTATCTTAATGAATATAATCCCAGAATTCATGCAGCATACGTGCAATAAGTATTCTATATATAATTGCTTAAATTCAGGGTTGGCCAAACTCAAATTGTATTGACTTTAATGTATGGTCATAGTAAAGCCATGTAAAGAAATGGAATGGAATTGGCACTTGGCTGCGATGCATAAGACAGGCAAGCGTTCTCCATAGTAGCAGTCGGTACTCAGTAAGTATCTGCTGATTCGGCAAGGGCTTTGTTTCATAGTTCGGCAAGTTCATGGAGTTCATGTCTTACTACTATTGCCCTAATCAGTTGAGACAGAATTAGCACTAGCTAAATCTTCTATGTGCTGCCTGGAAGGGTTTGTTGAGGGTAAGAGTCTGAAGACAGAGATTAAGGAGTCTTCATCCTCCTAAAGTGCTGGGCATCCAGGATCAGAGCCCTAGGTCAAAGAAATCCAGCCTGAATGCAAACCTAAGCACCAGTGCCTTCCTGCATTGGGGATCACCAGACACGCTCTGCATTCAGAACGGATATCCCAGTCTACGCTTTGACTCAGGAGCATTTCATGTGCCACAGCAAAGTGACCTTGGTTCAAAAATTGTCTACATGTTTCTAAACATGTAGAAGAGGATACCCTGAAAATGTGAATGTTAATGTTTAAAGACTCACGGGTTGATCCATGACTGAGGAACTCCAAAACGGTGAGTTTGTAGAAACACACATTTGGAGCTTCAAGTATTTATCTACCTAGCTGGTAAAGTGAAAGGTCTGGTCAACTCCAGAGTACTTCCTTGGAAGTGTCTGATGATATTTGCTTTAAAATATAATTTGGTTTAGGGCAGTGAAACTATTCTGTATGAGGCTGTAATGGTGGGTACATGTCATTATACATTTGTCAAAACCCAAAGAATGTACAACAGAAAGAGTGAACCAACCCTAAGGGAACCCGTGGCCTTTCAGTAATAGTGAGGTGTCAGTGTAGGTTCATCATTGTAACAAATGTAAGACTCTGGTGCAGGATGTTGATAGTGGGGAGGCTATGCGTGTGTGTGGGAGAGGTATATGTGAATTCTTTGTACTGTCTACTCAGTTTTGCTGTGAACATAAAATTGCTCTCAAAAATAATCTATTAAAAAAAAAAAGAAGAACAGTATGGAGGTTCCTTAAAAAATGAAAAGTAGAACTACCATATGGCCCAGCAATCCCACTACTGGGCATATACCCTGAGAAAACCATAATTCAAAAAGAGACATGGACCACAGTGTTCACTGCAGCACTATTTACAGTAGCCAGGACATGGAAGCAACCTAAGTGTCCATCGACAGATGACTGGATAAAGAAGATGTGGCACATATATACAATGGAATATTACTCAGCCATAAAAAGAAATGAAATTGAGTTATTTGTAGTGAGGTGGATGGACCTAGAGTCTGTCATACAGAGTGAAGTAAGTCAGAAAGAGAAAAACAAACACCGTATGCTAACACATATATATGGAATCTAAAAAAAAAAAAAATGTTCTGAAGAACCTAGGGGCAGGACAGGAATAAAGATACAGATGTAGAGACTGGACTTGAGGACATGGGGAGGGGGAAGGGTAAGCTGGGAATGAAGTGAGAGAGTGGCATGGACTTATATACACTATCAAATGTAAAATAGATAGCTAGTGGGAAGCAACCGCATAGCACAGGGAGATCAGCTCGGTGCTTTGTGACCAACCACCTAGAGGGGTGGGTTAGGGAGGGGATATGGGGACATATGTATATGTATAGCTGATTCACTTTGTTATAAAGCAGAAACTAACACACCATTGTAAAGCAGTTATACTCCAATAAAGATGTTAAAAAATATATATACGTGTATATATATAATTATAAAATATACATATATAAAATTTGGGACATTCAAAGGTAACAGGCACAACATTAAAAATTGCCTTCCTCCATTCAGGCTGCTATAACAGAATACTATAATCTGGGTGGCTTATAAACAGAAATTAATTTCTCACGATTCTGGAGGCAGGGAAGTTCAAGGTCAAGGCACTAGCAGATTCAGTGTCTGGTGAGGACTGGCTTCCTGGTTCATAGATGGCCTTCGTCTCACTGTGTCCTATGTGGAGGAAAGGCTGAGGGAGCTCTCTGCTGTCTCTATTCTAAGAGTACTAATTCCATACATGAGGGCTCCACACTCATGACCTAAATCACCTCCAAAACGCCCCACCTCCAAATACCATTGCTTTGGGGATTAGGTTTCAACATACGAATTTTGAGGGGAGACAGTCTATAGCACAGGGCTATAATTTTTTTTTAAGAAAATTTGGGCACTAATAGATGTCGTGGTAAGTAAATAAGCACTTTCTCACAGGTGTAAAGATGAAAAGAAACTAGGGAAGCCAGGTGGAGCCCAGAACTGTAACATTCAGGTGTGGTAGGTGCCAATGACTCATTGTCCTTCCCAGGGACCTTCATGACATAGGGACATTTCTGTAGACTTGGGAATAATTTACATTTTAGGAAAAAATTTGGTAGACTGATTAAAAATAATAAATTACCATGTCAGAAGTGTAACAGAATTTTATAGATTACATTCAGTTTCCCTGGCATTGCAAAAAGAAAGTCAGATTCAAGCACCGTGGAATCCAGGACAGGTGTGGTACCAAGGAGGGCTTTAATGGTAGATTAGATGAGACTTGTCTCCGATGCCTCGTTTCTTCAACTCCATTGGCTCAGTAGCCTTAAGTCCCCCACTCATTTCACTGAGCACATGAATAACAGTGAAAAAAATCCAGCTGTGTTGTTGCAGACAATGGACCCTACAGAGCCTCGTAGAAATATGCCTATGCCTGGCAAACCTGGTAGTCCAGAAGAAAGGCATTTGTGTCGATTAGTGGAATGACATTAGAAAGTAATCACGTGGCCTCAACAGTTCTTGCTGCCTTACCCATACCCCCTTTCTGAGTTCACCTGCAACCATAGAGGTCATTTCCCATCTCAAGCACGTGCATTTCTCTGCTTCAGACTGAAGGCTTTCTCCGGCACTGTAGGAGCTTGTTGGATCTAGCTCCGGCATAACCCAGATGCAAGGGAGAACGTTGCCCTCCACCAGTGGCTGACGGAAATCAGTGGGTAAATGGCCAGCTCTATGTCTTCCACTGGGACAGTTATGAGGTGTATACTACAAGTTTTCTTAGAGGGTCCTCAGAAGGTTGTCCATAGTGGTAACTCACAGATTAGCTCACCCCTTATTGGCTTTTTTTCCCTTCCTGGTCTCACCCACTCCCTCATGTGGGCTTCCTGGGATTACCTCCCAAATAAATTACCTTCATTCAAGTCCTTGTCTCAGGCCTGCTTTGGAGGAATCCCAAAGTAAGATAGTCTCATCCGCTCTTGGTGAGTAGTCTCCATGGTACTTCCCTGTGGTGACATGTGAAGTAGCGGGGTGGTCAGCCTCTAGGCAATGCTTGCTCTGGAGGGATTCTGCACTCCTTTTCTTCCTTCTCCTTCCTCCAGATTTGTTTCAGGCATCACATAAAATGCAAGATGAGCACTGTATGTCACAGCTTCAAAGTTTCTCTCTCATAGGTAAGTTCAAACTTCTACCAGAGACTGTCAATTCATGACACAAATCAAAGTTCAACAGTATTTCAAAAGGAAACCCCACGTTGTGTCCCACACTGTTCGGTTGTGTAATGGACGAGGTGAAAAAAGGTGGCTGTGCACCAAATCTCAGATGCGGAGGACCTGAGGTTCTAAGCCAAGGAGCAGTGTCCTCACCAGAGATGCAAGCCCACAGCTGACACACCTGGCCTGAGTTCTTTCTTGGCATCTCACCCTGGCTGGCAGGCATCTGGCAAATAATTTTATCCTGATTCTGACTGGTCACTACTCTGAGGCCACTATCAGGGAAGAAATTATATCGACCTCACAGAAATAGTGAAAAGAAATCCACATTCAAAACGTGAAAAAAAGGTATATGAATGGTGAAAGCCAATGCTAGGTGACCTGTGGACTTGAATTTCGAAGTTGATCCGTAGGTTTAGGCCTGGAAAAGAAGCTAAAGAAGTGACTGCTTATTTAAATACCATTGTATTTCTAGTTTTGGAACCATATGAATGTATTAACTCTTTTAAAAATTAAATCAAATATGCACACGAGAAAGAAAAAAACATCACTACTTTGAGAAGCAGAACATTTTCTTCCTGATTTCCTTTTTTTTTCAAACATAGTTATAGTTATCTCAGTTTTTTTTAAAGTAACTATTGAGGATGAAGAAGCTAAAGTGACCTGTTTGACTAACACTCATTTAATATTTAAAATTATTCAAAAGATGTTAATAATTAATAAGAAAATATAAGACAAAATTTTACCCCTTTTATAATGGTCCCTTTTTCTGATCACTAGGTTCTAGATAAAGTTATGAATGCTTGTGTTTATGTATGTTTGGATATAACTTGGTCACTTGTTCTAATTAGACACACACAGTCAGCCTGTATTCACTTTAATTAGATGTATTTTGGGCCATTAGGAAGATTTTCCTCCTCTTTTCTGTTTTAATCTTATCAACTAAATAGGAATATTTTTCCAAAAATTTAACATATGGGAGCATACGTGCATTTGTACTTCTGGAAATATAAACATCAAAATAAGTTGTAATAAAAGAAGATGGTATTTCTGGAATCTTGCAAAACTGGTTTAATTTTATTAGTGTTGCTTGTAGTGTGGTATGGTATTACCTGTGCACTCTCCAACAAATTCCAAAGGCACACGGAGTTCTACAGTTGTATCTGGGTACTTAACAATGGAGGGGTTTTTGTGTAACTGAAATCTTGCTGTAGTTAGGCTTCCCAAGTGTTGGGAAAATACAAAAGGTGTTCATCGTGTTCAAGAAGAATTCAAATAGTTCACAAAAAGTAGAGGTATTTGTTGACATATCTATCTGGTTTTTTTTAGAACTCCATCAGTGGCGAGAGATATTGATGATAAATCCAATGATGGCCGTGAACCCTTTATTGACAGCATCAGGGCATCAGAGGATTCCACTGGTTCCCTCACCATTTGAACCTCCAAGTGTGGATAGGTATTTCTCTTCAATACGATATTCCAGTCAAAGGAGAAAATGGATATTATTAAGGTTTCAAATGCTGTTAATCCCAGTGTTGTTTTATTGTCTAATGTTATTTCAGGGAACTGTGGTGCAATAAATCTGCCGGCCACATCTTCAACAAACTTCTCATCACTTCCCCTTTGAGGCCTGCTTGACGTCCTCACTCAGCAAATAGCTAAGGAGCACTTTCTATGTGACAGGCATCGCATAGGTGCAAACGTGGATGTAGTCTGCTAGGGCTGTGGTAGCAAAATACCACAGACTGGGTGGCTTAATTTTATTTCTCACAGTTCTGGAGGCTGAAAGTCCTAGATCAAGGTACTGGCAGGTTTTGTTTCTCCTGAGGCTTCTCTCCTTGGCTTGCAGACTTGACTGCCTTTTTCTCTGTGTCTTCACGTGCTTTTTCTCTGTGTGCAAGCACTTCTGGTGTCTCTTCCTCTTCTTATAAGAACACCAGTCTTACTGGGGCGCCACCCTTAGGACTTCATTTAACTTTAATTACCCCCTTAAAGGCCCTGGCTCCAAAGACAGTCGCATGGTGGGGCAGGGGTTAGGAACACAATTCAGTCCATAACAATTGGGTATCCTGGATTTCCTGTGATAGAGCAGTTCTTTCTTTGCAATAAAAGTGAAGTTATCAGTATTTTGGTTGTACACTCTGGCAGTTTCCTGTCTTCCCTTCTTTTGAAGATATAGTCTGACATTCCGAGGAGAAAGAAAAATTCAGTATTTATGCTTGTTCATGGAGCATGAACAAAAGAGTTGGACTTCTAGAGACCACTGAAGTTCGGAGAAATAAATTGTCCACCCAGGTAGTCACTGATCCCAGATGGCAAAACTCAAGCCACAGTATGTTTATCAAATGAGGAAAGAATGTTGTGGTCAAGAATGGAAAATCAGACATTGGTACTGATTTGATTGGATCTTTTTTTTTCCCTGACATCCCTAAAACTTCCCTTTCCTGCTTTCTCTGTTGTGTTGGCAGCTGAGTTAGTCCTTCCTTAGTAGAGCTCTTCCTCCTAAGCTTTCTCATCATATTTCTACTTAAGCCAATAGAGACTGCAGGACTTTTGTACTTCATTTTGGGAAGAGATGATAGAATCCCATATGGCAATAAAAAAAAACTCACTGTCTATGCAATGGAAATTTTGTACAATTCCATTCATTTTACCTAATTTGTATCTTTTTTTTTCTTTTATTTTTTAACATCTTTATTGGGGTATAATTGCTTTACAATGGTGTGTTAGTTTCTGCTTTATAACAAAGTGAATCAGTTATACATATAATGTTCCCATATCTCTTCCCTCTTGCGTCTCCCTCCCTCCCACCCTCCCTATCCCACCCCTCCAGGTGGTCACAAAGCACCTAGCTGATCTTCCTGTGCTATGCGGCTGCTTCCCACTAGCTATCTATCTAGTGTATCCATGCCTCTCTCTCGCTTTGTCACAGCTCACCCTTCCCCCTCCCCATATTCTCAAGTCCGTTCTCCAGTAGGTCTGTGTCTTTATTCCTCCCTCCCCCTAGGTTCTTCATGACATTTTTTTTCTTAAATTCCATATATATGTGTTAGCATACAGTATTTGTTTTTCTCTTTCTGACTTACTTCACTCTGTATGACAGACTCTAGGTCTATCCACCTCATTACAAATAGCTCAATTTCGTTTCTTTTTATGGCTGAGTAATATCCTAATTTGTATCTTTTTCCCTAGAGATTTACTGCCTCCCACTGTAGCTCCAACTGACCCAAGACAGTTTTGTGTTCCTTCCCAATTTGGATTCTCTGCTCTACCAAATGCAAATATGCCGAACGTGCTGTCCAGTCATGTCTACTCAGGTATGAGCAACAGATGGCTCTCGTCTGTGGAGCCACTGTGAACTGGATTGCTGCATTAAGCTTGCCATCAAATTTACTGCCAAATTTTAGAGGCAAAACTGTATGGTGATTATACTTGTAGTTTCTATAATTACTACCTAGGTTTAAATCATGGTTCCACCACTGTGTAACCAAGTGTAAGTCGCTTAACTCCTCCAACCATCAATTTACTGATGAATAACATGAAAATCTGCAATTACTATCTGTCTTGTCTTACAGGCAGGAACTGATGAGGTCATGAGGAGATGAGGTCTGAGAGTTAAAGGCCCTGGGGCAGTTTACATATGGCCTGATAGGCCATAGTGAGGACCTGCCTTTTATTCTGGGGAAGAGGGAAAGCTTTTGAGGAGTTTGAGCAAAGGAATGACATGGTCTGACTTACATTTTACCAGGATCACTCTGGCTGCTGTGTTGGGGACAAACTTGATAGGATTAAAGTTCTGGAGTTAAACTGATGGGAGTTAATGGGCTATTAGAATAGTCAAAAGATTATGATGGATTGGCCCTGCGTGGTGACAGTAGGAATGGTAAGAAGTGGCTGGATTCTGTAAATACTTTGAAGGTAGAAACAACAAGATTTTCTCAGAGTTTAGATATGAGATGTGAAAAGAGGAGAGGTGTTAAGGATGACATCAGAAATTTTGGCTGAGAAGTGGGAAAGGTGGAGTTGCTCTTCACTGAGTTGAGGAAGACCATGAAAGCAGGAGTTCTTGGGGCGGGAGGGATATCATAGGCATTTGAGATGCCTAATAGACAATCAATGGGGGGATGTCTGGAAGGCAGCTGAAGTCCAGGGAGGACTTCTGGAGACAACCTGGAGATATAATTTTGGAAGTCATCGGGATATATGAGACTAGATGAGATCATCCATAGAGTGGGTTAAAAGGATGAGTTACAAGTTAAAAGGATGATCCCTGGGACATACCAACAGGGTCTAGAAGATAAACAGAGATATAGAAAAAGCAACCCTGAGGTGGGAGGAAACCCAGGAGAGGACGGAGGCCTGGAAACCAAGGGAAGAAAGTGTTTTAAGGAAAGAGTGAGCAACTGTGTCAAGTGTGCCACTCAAAGGCCAAGTAAGATGAGGACCAAGAATACATGATTAGATATAGCTTTGTGGAGGTCATTGATGATCTCGATAAGAGCAATTTCAGCAGAGTGGTGTCAGTAAAAACATGAGTGTAGGGGCTCAAGAGGGAATAAGATTGAAGATCAGATTGATGCATCTTATCTCCCCCAAACTATATTCAGTGAGTTTCTGTTTGTCCCTGCTCTCCAGTTCCAACAACTCTGAATACTGAGTTAGCCGAAAAGTTCATTCGAGTTTTCCATGTTACAGGAAAACCCAAGTGAACTTTTTGACCAACCCACTAGATATGAACAATGTGAGTGAAAAGCCTGAGACAGAAAGAAATAAGATTGGTGCCAGGGCCAGTGAAGACACTGGCCTGCCTGGACTTAAGCATGTTGTCTGCCGCAGTGCATGTGGCTCCACTTTGATGAGACTGAGCAGGGGCCAGGTCTGAAACTAGACACACCCACTGGAGTGTGACAGGCCCATCAGCTGAACCTGGGTGGTAGCCCCATCTGGCAGCAAGAACCAGGTTAAATCTATAGCCCGAAGTTACAGGCAGCAATTAAGCAGACCAGTGAAATAGCTGCATTGCTGACTCAGAAAGAGCTTCTTACTGATGAAGAATCCAGAAACTGCCAATAGTTGGATACAAACAGGCAGGTTGACAACCTGTCCCAGGAACAGAGGTCAGTCTCCCACCTCAAGGCTGACGTGTAAGAGAGTAAGCAAGGGCAAGGGTAGGGCCTCAGTCCTATAGAAACCGAGCCACTAAGTAAGTTAGCAAAATAGGGATTAAGACAGGGATCTGTTTCAAAATTTGGGATGTTTAGGTAGGGAGTGGATTATTACAACAGGACTAGCACTAAGTTTGATGTCAACTATTTGGGAAAGAGAAACTTGAAATAGGTTTGATGAGTCCACATTTCATAGGGTGCTAAAATCCAGGTAATGAGAATTGTACCCTCTACACTGATCTTCTCACATGGACAGTCTCTGCATCCTTGGGCATTACCCCATGGGTTGGCAGTCTTATGCATGCGGAGTGGCTAGGCCCATGAGCCATGGCCGTTGAGCCTGCGTGTCTGGAGCCTGTGCTCCGCAACGGGAGAGGCCACAACAGTGAGAGGCCTACATACCGCAAAAAAAACAAAAACAAAAACAAACCCAATGTATTATTTCCAGGGATTTCAGTGCATAAAGAAGCACTTAGTTACTTTTTTTTTTAAGGTCAGCTAATTCTTTTCTTCCAAAAAAAAATTATCAATATTTACTGAAAAAGCAAGCGATCAAGAGATCCACAGTTAATTTCATCTTTTTCCTTTTGAAGTATGGTAGGGAAACATTGCCAGTCATGAGACCCATACTTAAAGAAAAAAAGTATCTGGGGAATTCCCTGGCAGTCCAGTGGTTTGAACTCGGTGCTTTCACTGCCAGGGCCCTGGGGTCAATCCCTGGTCAGGGAAATAAGATCCCGCAAGCCGCAAGGCGCAGCCATAAAAAAGAAAAAAATTATCTGGTGTTATCATGCCATCACCAAAGTGACTCTAAGATTCTGAACAGCCATGAACTGATACCAGTTCCAACACTGTGCTCAGTTGGTGGTTTTTTGCAGATACTGTTTTAAATCATTTTATTTTCTTTCATTATTTTCAAGTGGATATTGTTAATTTGTTTGTGGGGTGGGATGGTGGTTTTCTTGTTTAAGGTTGGGGCATTTTGCCACCTGAATCCATAAAGGCAATGGCTAGAAGGAATGAAATGATTCAAAGGCAGCATACTGCCAGGTAATGTAACAATGTTGTTTTATTTTCTATTCATTCACTTGTTTGTTTATTCATTTGTTATATATATACTTTTCTATATATTCATTCATTTATTGTATTTGTGTATTGTTTTTGTATGTATTGTTATATTTGTGTATATGTATTCACTGATTATATACACACACACACACACACACACACACACACTGATTACTTTCAAAAAGTAGTCCAGGAATATTACAAAAAGAAACATATACAAACATGTACACAGGTTGTTTAAGGATAAAAACAAGATTAGAAATTACACAGCGAAGCTAAGTCTACAGATCACAGTAGCTTGTCAGTGTCTCATAATTAAAATGCCTAGCTGTGATTCCTTTGAAATTCATACTGGCATTTCTGTCTTAAATGACTTCAGTTCTGCTCAAAGACAGGAGCCAAGCTTGCCAATCCCACTTCAAACTATGCCATTAGAGCCCAGACAGCCCCCTGTCAATCTAAAAGTGGCCTTCAACAGCCAGGAGAAACACACAGCAGTGATGACTAGGTTATTGCTGAACATTAAGGGGTCCAGGTGATGACCAATAAGCAAAGTAAAGTAAGCAAAAATACCAGCAAGTCTTCCCCCCTTCTCCCTTCCCCAACCCTTACCACTGGCATTAACTTTAACAGTTGAGACTTCTGTGTTTCTTGAGTCTCACTAAAATTGTACTGTAAGGTTTAAAAACTTCTTCCCAAAACTTTAATTTCTTTGAGGATTAATCTCTGGCAAGAAACTAATGCTGTGCTGCATTCTCCCCATCCCTGCTAAGATTGTCACATCCATTAGAGACAGTGCTCTAAAGACTGGCCTTAGACTTCCATTGTGAGATTCAGCCAAACCCTTCACCTCTGATCTTACTCCAGACTCTCCTTCCCAGTGGCTGTCTGGGAGATTCGTGTTTACACCTAACAGACTTCAGATAAGTAGCATAAGGACTCAAAAGAAAAGCAGAGGTGCTACAATAGGGAAGGCAGAGGGCCATTAAAATGATATTTCTAATGGTTTTGTTGGGTTTATAAAATATATTGTTCTGTTTTTAGGATGGAAATGGAAATGCATGCCATTTACCAACAAAGGAGAATAGAAAAAGTTAATTCCAAGGGACTAGCAGGCCTAGGGGTACCATTCCTTTATGGCTTCAGTATCCCAGCTGGCCCAGCCACCGACCATGGCAGGAGCATGCTCCCTGCCAGTGACCTGCATGCTCACAGAAGCGCCCTGAGAAACTTTCAGGGAAACCCCATGCTAGTGGCAACCGGTCCGCACTTTCTAGAGAGCTGGGGGCAGAAATGTCGTCGTCTCAGGAGAGGTACAGGGAATCAGAAAGTTCTAGACAGTGACACCGAGAGTTCTAAAAGTGGAGTAGAAGAAAAGCCCCTAGGCCAAACCCGTGCAATTCCCTGTGAAGAGAATGAGTATGCAAAAGACCCAGAAACAGACACTCTCAACAATCACAAGTTGGGTGAAACTGAAGAAAAGCCATCAACAGCTCTTGCCCACACCTTTGGAGAGCTGGAGCGCGGCCATGGAAAACCCTGGGGAGCTCATGGCACTCCCCTGGAAGAAAAGGCCTGGGACAATGGGAAGGAGAAGGCTTCAGAGCAGGTTTTGGCAGCCTGTGGTGAAAAGAATGAGGTTTACCCGCCAGTTCCTCGACCGTCTCTGCCAGGTAGGAGTCCAGGGGCTAATCCTCATGAACCGCAGGTCATCAAGTCCCTGGAGTTATTACATGGTGAGCTGTAACCACTGTGTTTCTTTTTATCCTCCTTCTTCTTGATCCTACTTAGAATTACCTCCTCTTGAAAAATTTATTACATTAGTTCCAGTCAGCCATAACAGTGCAATGTATCTGTGTTTATATATTTGCTATATAGAGAATTTCAGCAAAGGCTAGGAAGGTAAATATGAGGAAGGATGGGAAAGCCTACCAGAATTTTTAATTAACATTTTAATTTAATTTTTGATTTAATCTAATCTCTTCAACACAAAACAGAGGGGCTTCTTGCTTAAAAGTATGAATTCAATCTCGCCTGTATTTAAGTGTAGAAAAAATAAACAATTAAACAGAAGCTCTTTCAGTGCTCACTACTGCTATGATACTCTCTAACCTAAGAGTATTAACACACTACCCCCTGCCCCAAAAAGACACACTGAATAGTATTCAAGAACTTCTTTAGATAAAAAATAGTTTAAAACTGGAACTTCTTTAGATAAAAATATTTTAAAACACAGGGATTTGGATATGTGTAATCTAGCCACCATACCGACTGCTTCCCTGACAAAATATTAATTTGCCATTTTGATGAAGATGTAGCTAAATTCTCACATGGCTTAGAGAGCATGATAAATCATGTAACATCATAGAACATGGTAGTATTAATCTGGAGAATGAAATCCACAGGGTATTTCTATTGGAATCTGAGAGAAGCTGGAACTTTGTTTTTATTTATGATAAGGTTGTCATTAAAGATCCTTTAGAGGAAGAAAAGAAAGGAGGTAGCTAAGCTTTTTTAGAAATCATCTCTCAGTAACTCTATCTTTTAAGGGGGTTATGTGTAGATCTATGTAAAGGGACTGCTCTGTGGTAATAGAACATGAGGAAATGAATGTAACTATACATGAAACTGTACTCTTAGCTTCCCCCTTTTCCCTTTTCCCACAAAATAATTTTCTTTCTGTTTTAAAGGAACACATGTGCTTCTTACAATCAAGGAAAATCTATCTTTGGATGAAGATATTCAGAAATGGACCGTGAATGACGTGTACAACTTCATTAGTGGCCTTCCAGGTTGTTCAGACTATGCTCAGGTGACGCAACATTTAAGTATTTTCTTAAAAGTTAGACACTTTGAAATATACTTCCTTCATAATGAGTTCTGTTGAACTTGATTTTGACCCCAGAGAGCATTCCTAATAATCTCTCCCTTTGTATGTCATTGGCTCCCCTGGAACAGAAGCCTCTGATTGGTGGAGCTTGGGTCATGTGCCCACCCCAGCCTCAGGGGAGGCTGGGAAAGCCAGTGTCTGGCTTTAGTTTCTGTCCCATTAAGGCTCCTGAGATGTGGAATTCTCCCAGAATTAGGAGGTTCAGAGGCCAAACATCCAAGAAGAAGGAGAGGTGTCTACTGTATTCCCTGCTCATCCATTTAGCAAACATTTGGAGGCATGTACTTCTGTATCAGAAGTTTTAGGCTACTTATCATACATAACAGAAATATATACTTTATTCTAAAAAGGACAAGAAGGAAATACATCTGAAAAGTTGGAAATTAACTATTTTAAAATTACGTTTTTATTCTGGGGCAATATATAAAAACGCCTACACACATAATTTAATCTGGTAGATAAATACTATTTTTTAAATTATAATGAACTATCAGGACACTTGAAAAGTAAAACTAGCCTCACTTATATGGGAAAATTGGAGATAAAAATGGTGGGTTGCCAAGTTTTTGAAGTTTATGTCAGTGCTACATTTTCATGCATATAATTTACTTTTTCAAGTGATTTAATAACACAATTCCAAGCAACAATGTGCCTACTAAATCTGGTATAACTATCTTTGGTTTATATTTTAAAGTAAAAGAAAGCAAGAAAAGGACATTATGATTTAACTACATCATAAGTAACTGATGTTAGAGATAACTTTTTTCAGATCTCATTTTGTGATATTTTCTTCAGTGTAATGCTGTTAATTTTTTAAAAATTTTCCTTCCTTCCTCCCTCCCTCCCTCCCTCCCTTCCTTCCTTCCTTTCCCTTTCTCTTTTTCTTCCTTTTTTCTTTTTATTGGACCAATGGAAAAGTCATATAGAGTAGTGATTAAGAGTATGGCTTATGAAACCAGAAAGTACAAGTTCAAATCCTGGCTTTTCCACTTTCTGGACATGTGACCTAAGACAAATTGCCTCCCTCCTCGGTGTCTCGGTTTTTTTCATCTGTAAAATGAGGATAATAGTATAATACATTTTCAAAGGATTGTTGTAAGCATAAATGAGTGCCTGGCACTCAGTAGATTCTAATTTCATCATTGCCTCAGAGGCTTCTAGAGAAAGCAGAATCTCAAGTTACTTACGAGGCAGGTTGTATTCTTCAAGTCACCTACTTTGTCTTTTTGCATACCTGCTAAAAAAATTTGTTCTATTTTTGCCTATTCAATGAGTATAACCTTATTATTTTATTACTAGTCATTAACCGTGGGTAAGTCACTTTTTAAATGTATCTATGCCGCTTTTCAAGTGGTACAATGAAGTTACCAAATTCTGATAACCAGAAAGAAGCAACCCCATGTATAACGAACATTTGATTACTGACTTCTGATGGATTGAATCTGTTTGAACTCACTATTTTTAATCAGTCAGTGATTCACAGTCATAAAAATGCAGTTTATAATAACCACTCTTGTAATAAATAATGTTACGTGTATTTCATACTTTATAATCCCAGATGTCCCCTTATGGGTATAAAGACGTCACATAAACACGAAGACCCCAAACTTTGCTGACTCATTACCTCTTACCAACAGGATGTTGGTGCTTCCTTCCCACCCCAAGAAGTGGTACTGTTATTTCTAAGTGTTTCTCAAATGTGTTTAGGATCAAGTCCTGCTCTTGTTTCCTCACTAAAGTCAGTTCCCCTCTTAGCAATTGCTGGTGACCTCAACAGCAAGGATGCCACACTCTGCTGGGCATGACCAGGCTGTGTTCGGTGACAGTGTTCTGTACAGAAATGGGGAGCACCCCCCTGGATGCAGCTGGGTGCCGTCTGAGCGCAACAGGCTCTGAAGTAGCACTGCTTGTGCACAGCTCTCACAGGAACCCTTGTCTGCAATGTGCCATCCGCTTTTACTCACAGCCCCTGGGACTACTCAGGGCCACACCCCCTGTCCCCTTCTCTGTCCTCTTCTTCCTCACCTCTGCCTTAGGTGCAGCAACCTCCAACCACCCACCTTCTGCAGGTTGAAAAAGGAAATTCAGGAAAAAATAACCGCAGTGAAAATCCAAAGCCCCTTGCAAATGAAATCTTAAATAGCTGTGAAGAGAGGATGGGTGGTTCAGCCATTTAGGGACATCCAGGATACCCTGTAACACATTTTTTTTGTTCAAAGTCAATGTCTAGTTCAAATAAGTCAGCAGTGAAAGTATTCTCTCTAAAAATAAATGAAATTATTAAAAATACATGCATATTTATACCATGCACTTGGCCCAAGCTGCTCTCATGAGAATGAAGTGAGGGTATCTTCTGAATGACAGAGGCATGTTCTGCATCCTTGCCTCAGGCCCAGGGTCCATCCACCAGGACTGAAGGTTAGGCTCTCATGCATTTCAGGCCCTGGGTGCCAGCCTACCTCTGTGTGAAAATTTATCTCTGTGATTTCTCCTTCTTTGGATGATCTCTCATGGTCCCTTCACTGCTCAATGGAATCCCTACAAAGGAAGGAGAAATTAGGTAAATTTTCTACCATAAATATAGGTGACTATTTTTATCAGCACTCCTTTTGCTGATTGGCAGTGGGGTTAAGCAGGGAAAATTCTGGATCAGAATCATGAACTATACATTATTTTACAGGTTCTCTAACAGGCAAGCTATGATTTTTGGGCAACTCACTTAACCTTTTCTGTGCTGGTTCTCTCATTTACAAAAAATCATAATAATAGCGCCTACTGTTTATTGGCAACAGACTATGTGCCAGGCACAGTGCTAAGTAAATTATTTAGATTGTCTTTTAAATTTAATTGACACCATACTTCTGCAAAGGAGATATTAGCTCTATTTTGCAGCTGAGTAAAGCTGAACTTCAAGGTGGCTAGAGGACTGCTTAAAAAAATGTGTGTGTGACTCCAAATCTAGCTCTTTCCATCATAATTACTCTACATTGAGGCTATTGGGCCATATGATTTTCGGCCAAGGGTACCTGGGGCCCTAGGAATTCTCAAAGGTGGTAGAAGGTATGCTTAAGTTATTCAAAATATTTCAAAACAACAGACAACCTAAGAAATATCATACATTTCCCCAAAATAAGGCTACAGAGACTAACCCAAACTGTCCACTTTTTTGCTTTGGCCCAAATTAAGTTACTTCTATTAGCCATTCTACAATTTGATCAGTTAAAATAGGAAAAGAAATAATTACTTAATAAATATAGTTTGTAAATAACTAAAATCTGTTAGAACACAAAGTTCCTGGTACAGAAGTTTCCCAAGAAGAATCCAATTTTCTGCTGGTCCTGAGGCATGCCCTCCGAGGCACGGAACACACAGTGGAAATGGGACAAATATGGTTCCTCTTCTCACGGAGCTTGTAGTCCAGAAGAGGGGCACCGTAAGGGATTCCACATCAGCGTGACCATGCTGGAGAGGGCAGCTACGGGGCATGGTAGGAACACACAGGAGGGCCTTACGGTTTCCTAGAGGAAGAGGCATCGAAAGTGAGACCTGACGGTGAGGAGTTTACCACCTGAGGGGCAACAAGGTGAGAGGGAGGCAAAGGAGGAATTTCCAGGTGAGGACCAGAAGCCAGAGAGAACTTAACATGGTTGGGAGATTTGAGAATAATTTTTAGTGGCCAGAGGCCAGGGCCAAGGTGGGAAAGGTGAGGATGGCAGGATAGGGGACTGAAGAGGGAGAAGGGATCAGGCCACAGAGACTTGAAGGATTGTGACTTCATCCCGGAAACAGTCTAGGTTTTAAGGAGGAGTGGCGTGCTTAGCTTTGTGTTTCAGAAAGGTCGCTCAAGTTGCTTTCATGAAAATAGGTTAGGTCTTAAAAAAAAGACATTTAAACAAAGTTGACATCTTTTGTGTTTAATAAGGTGTTTAAAGATCATGCAATTGATGGAGAAACTTTGCCATTACTCACAGAGGGGCATCTTCGAAGCACTATGGGCTTAAAGCTGGGGCCGGCATTAAAGATCCAATCGCAGGTAGTGTGATTTTTCGTAACTAAACGTGTTAATGGTATGAAGCTTAAGAGAAATATGTTACCTTTATCTTGTTGTAACATTAACAATACCTCTTTATTAAGCTTTTCCCCTCTGTGGTTGGGGACATGATAAAAGTGAGGGAACCTGAGGGCTTCCCTGGTGGCGCAGTGGTTGAGAGTCCGCCTGCCGATGCAGGGGACACGGGTTCGTGCGCTGGTCTGGGAAGATCCCACATGCCGCGGAGCGGCTGGGCCCGTGAGCCATGGCCGCTGAGCCTGCGCGTCCAGAGCCTGTGCTCCGCAACGGGAGAGGCCACAACAGTGAGAGGCCCGCGTACCGCAAAAAAAAAAAAAAAAAAAAGGGAACCTGAAAACTTTGGACGGAGCATTGGTACACGTTCCTAGTTTTGGTTGGGAAGGCACAAAGCAGTGGTGTGCTGGCCAATGTTTAACAACCTGCTGTCTTTAAAAATGAACCCCAATTCGTAGCATTTGTCAATTTCTGTGGTGTCAGTCCTCCCACCATGGCTGACAAACTCCATATGCAGCGTCACTGAATACAGAATTGGGAAGAGATGCACAGCAGCTCCCCATTTCAGACTGTCTTCACCATGTGGATAGCACAAGTGTAAACAACCTCAAGAGCAGAGATAATAATAAACAATTATAGTAAAATAAGTAGGTAAAAATAATTAAGTGATAGGTTTGGGGTATTTAATACTTTAGTTTGCAATATAATATATCTAATTGTAACTTTATATAATTTAATTTTTAATAATGGCATTTCTGGCAATTAGCTTGCAAATTTCCTAAAATTATAACAATTGGTCTCAAGAGCTGGAACAAGCCAGCTCCAGAGCACCACTTCTCATCACTACCTCCACTGCTTCATTCTGGTCTAAGGCACTGTCTTCTCTCGTTGGATTACTGCGTTAGCCTTCTAACTCTTCTCCCTGCTCTGCCCTTGCCCACCCGGAGCGTATTCACACAGCAGTAAAGAATGATTCTTCTAATACATGAGACAGATCATGTCACTCTTCTGCTCAAATGTCTGCAATAGCTCCCCATTTCTTTCAAAGTCCAAGTCCAAGTCCTATATTATTTGCAGTCCTCTCCAGCCATCACCACCCTTGCCTTCCTGACCTCATCTTCTGAGTCTCTCCCTGCCAGTTACTGCTTTTGTCAACTCACCTCTGGATGCTGTTCGAACATCTAGACAGGTTCCACCTTCACACTGTTCCCCCCTCTGCCTGTGATGCTCTTCCCCCAACATCCTCATGCTTTGTTCCCTCATCTCCTTCATCTTTGCTCCACCAAACCATCTCAGTGAGGTTTGATTGGTTCACCTTACTTAAAATTGCACACGGCCCAGCCCCCATACATACTACTGCTATCCCTTTTTCTGGTCTTCTCTTTTTCCCCATAGCACCCATCACGTTCAGTCACACAATATAATTTATTTATTTGTTATATTTATTTTTGATTTCCCTCTGCCCGCACTAGAATGTAAGCTCCATTAGAGCAGAGATCTTTATCTGTTTTGTTGACAGATACAACCTTAGAACGTGCAAAACCCATAATAGGTCAATAATTATTTGTTGAAAGAGTGAGTTTCCTAAAAGTCAAACCAAGAAGCCTCAACTAATTCTTTCAGAATTTATACAGTACTTTACTTATTCACAATACATGCTTAGACCAGGAGCTGAGTTTCCAGAATGTTCTTCAAAAACCTTTTTATTTTTCCTAAACTTTTCAGGGTAAAGAAGTTCTTTATTTCTAATGCAAATACTTCAGTGTTTCCATTGATGTTCTTTTTTTCAACTTCTGATTTTGGAATAACTTTAGGTACAGAAAAGTTGCCAAGATAGTACAGAGAATTCACCTAGCTTTTCCTAACGTTAACATAATACATGACGGGGCACATTTGTCAAAATTAAGAAATTAACATTGGTACAATATAATATTCACTTTTAAATGATTGATTTTTCTTTCGTGAGGAAACTGTACCTCTTGGAGTACTTACAATAACACTGCAGTGTTTTCTCAAATCTGATTTTCTTTGGCTTTGGTCTATCACTTTCGTTGCACTTTTTGTTCTGCTTTGTCCTTACAATGTGGCCAACCCCAAGTCATTCTTAATCTTCTCCTCACTTGCTGCTAGCATTCTTATGCTCCTATCTGATATATATAAGTGCTTCCATGCAGCCCAGCTGAGCTGTTATATCCCAGGCCCCATCTACCAGCATAACAGGACAGGACTCCCACAGAAGCTGGGGGTGGGTGGGAGGTGGAGGGGGAAGGTCCAGCTGATGCCAGATGTTCAACCAAGCAGAACAGTTGTAGAGTCCTTGGGATTGGGAATTTCCAGGGGTCCCACTGAAGCAGGAAAATTGGAAGGTTCTGAGTAACATCTGAAAGTCCCAGAAGGTGAGCAGGCAGGAATCAGTGGATAACAAAATCTCAATCTCCAAAATGGGAATCAAGGGCAAAGTTCCATTACAGCAAGAACTGCTAAGAAGAAGAAAACCTACCCTCCAGAACAGAGACGTAGAAGGTAGACCGGGACTGAGCACACAAGGAAAGGGGTAGGAGAAGAAAAAGTTACTGGAATTTGAGAAAGATATTATTAGAATGGAGGGAGCTGGGGGTTTGAGCTGTAACAATGTGAACAATATAGAAATCTCCTGGGTCCCACTCGGCATCAGGTTTGTGTAGGAGCCCGCTGGTTAGTACTAGGGCACCAGGTCCCAGCGCAGCCTTATTTATGTCTCAACACTAAGCCCACTGAAGGCCTTTTGTGTGCTGAGGTTCTAAAGAATTCCAGCCTCACCTGGAGAAGGACGGGCTGGGTGTTGGTGAAGGTGAAGTAGGGTGTCTGTGGGAACTCTTGTGGGACCATTGGGAAAGGAAGAGCTAGAGTGAACTCAGAGTAAAATAATTGTGTGTGCAGATCAACCACAGCAGAACCAAGAACAGGAACTGGTAAGCTCCTACCACCTTGATATCCAGTTTTACAATGTAAACACTATGATTCTAAAAGAAAAAGCCCACCGCATCCTAGAATTGTGTCCTTCTAGATGTCCCATGCCTGAAATTACCTCAGCCTCCCTGCCACCTGTGGCTTAGCAGAATATGCTGTGTTATTGAAAGAATTCATAGATGTAATTACTATATTTTGTCTTCTAAGGTATCTCAGCATATGGAAAGTATATTCTACAAGAAAAGGCTTTCACTTCCTACCCACACGAAACAAGCATTCAATCAACCAACAGATACAAACCCTCTTTTGGATTTTAATTCCTGGAGTGATACACTGGACGTTCCTTGTTCCCAGGATATGATCATTCCTAAAAGAAATGAGCAAGATACTATGAGAAATTAAAACCCTCACAGAGCAAGAACAGTCTTAATCGGTTTTCTGAAAAGTCTGGCATATTCTGAAGGGTGTGCGGGGGTTTCCCAGGACCAGATGGCGGATCAGAGGGAGAGAAAGCCCACCCTCCTGAGCTCTCTGGGAGGAGGCCTTGCCCAGGCTTCCTGAGGTGACCACATCACAAAGTGGCTGGAGCCGTATCCTTGGAAGCAAATACTAAATGAAGGATAGAATTTGCAAACATCAAATTTGTATATATAAAGAGGTGTATTTCTTTTTTATCCTTCCAGTTTTATTGAGATACTATTGACATAACAGCACTGCATAAGTTTCAGGTGTACCACATGATGATATGACTTAAATACATCATGAAACAGCTATCACAATAAGTTTAGTGAATATCCGTCATCTCTTATAGATACAAAATGAAAGAAATAAAGTTTTTCCTTGTGATGAGAACTCTTAGGATTTACTTATTTAACAGCTTTCATAGATAACGCACAGCATGTTCATTCTATTTATCATGTGGTACATTGCATCCCTAGTACTTACAGCTGGAAGTTTGTACCCTTTGACGACCTTCATTAAAGAGGTCTATTTCTGATTTTCAAAAACAAAAAAAGAAAGCTATAGTTGGGTGTTTCCACGAGGATATCTGTGCAGAAGCCAGAAAAACTGACACTGAAAAACAGCTCCTAACTGTCTTCACTGGCTTCCCATCCCCCAGCCCAGAGAGAGACAGAGGCAACCCAGTGGAGCCAGAAGGAGGAAGAAGAGAAAGTGAAGTACAAAATAGAGAAATAGAGGAGCTGAGCACAAGGCCCCAGCTTTTCTCATGGCAGGCTTTCAGCCTGAAGGAAGCTGGAGAAAGGAACGGGCAGAAGCTCGAACCTTAAAGTTCAGAGTTCGACTGTTACTCAGCTTTTTCCTTCTGATATGAAACCATGTTATGACTAAAAACAACTGGAGGACTCCTTATGACCTGAGAGGGAGAGGAAAGGGCATAGTGACCACCTCCTATTTCACCCAAGAGGTGGGGAAGAGTTACCTCCTCAAAGCAGTACTGAACTGGCAAGGTCGAGGGGAGACGATGACGGCAGCTTCTGCGCGTGCCCTGTGGAATCCCACTCTTTCAACTTCACATTGAACAGAAAGACTGTGAAAGGATCCGCAGGGAGCTGATAAGCGTTTGCTCAAGGAGGGTATTGGGTGACAGCGGTGTGAGGGAGACTTCTTACTATATATCCTCTGGTACATTTAAAATTTTTAACTATGAGAACGTATTTTCTGTTTTTAAAATTTATATTTAAAATAAACAAACTGGGACTTCCCTGGTGGTACAGTGGTTAAGACTCTGAGCTTCCACTGCAGGGGGCACGGGTTCAATCCCTGGTCAGGGAACTAAGATCCCCCACGCCATGGGGGCGTGGCCAAAAAATAGAAAAAATAAAAATATAAACTGTGGTAGGCAGCTTCTAAGATGGATGCCAGTTACCCCTGCTTCCTGATGTTCATACCTTGTGTGATTCCCCTCCCCTATGGGGTGGGCTGCAGTTATGACTCTTTCTAAGGGATAGAAGATGGAAGACATGACGGGGTGTCACTTCTGTGGCTTCTGTCACAGGTCCTCTCTCTCATTCTCGTTGGATTGCTCACTCTGGAGGAAGCCAGCTTTTCTGTCTCCAGGCGGACCTGTGGAGAGGACCGTGTGACTGAACTCGGCAATAGATCTTCTGAGGCCTGCCAATAGCCACGTGACTCTTCCCCAGGTCAAGCCTTGAGATGACTATCCAGCTCCTGCCCACGGCTTGACGGCAGCCTTGTGGCTGACCCTGAGCCAGAGGCCCCCAGCTAAGCCGCTCCTGGGTTCCTGACCCACAGAAACTGTGATAATAAGTATGTGTTGTTTCCAGCCACTAATGGAATAATTTGTTTTGTAGCAATAGATTCCTAAAACAAACAAACAAATTGCATTGATAAACATAGATAGCGTGCTTCTCATGTTCACTTTTTGATTTGGAAGATGGGCTTTTGAAGTCATTTCCCCACAAGCCATGTTAATTTAGTTGATCTTTGCTTTCTTTCATTTTTAATGTGAAAACAACAGGGTTTTTTCCTGACAAAATTATATTATACTATCAAACATGCTTGTGGACCAAAGAAGGAGTATTGGTAACTTTGAGGGGAGAGAGAGAGAAAGAGAGAGAGAGAAAGGCTCAGAGAGAGAAATAATACTTCCAAAGTTCAAAATTTTAAGAACTATTTTGTCACATAACCTTTCACCTGCTGTTATTCCCAGCATATAAAAGTTTCACAAGGTGCCAAGTGTGAGTTAACAGGTGTTATGGTATGGGATAAAAAGAAAGCTTAATTAATACTTTTAGTGGCAAAGGGATCATGGGATTCCATCCATATGATGGCTTTTGAATTTCTTTTCCCTGCTAAATGAGTCAATTGAGTTGGTAACTGATTCACTTGAACAGATGTGTCTCAATGTTACTCTAAGGAAAATGTCCTTATGTCATCCTGGCATGTACTATCACCAAAAAAAGCACTGTGCTTAATTTTAGAACCATGCATAAAAAGAGAACCACGTAAAGGAGGCTCTCCCCAGCTCTCAGCACTCTTCTTTGGAAGAAAAGGAGACTGAAGTTGCTTGTCCACACTAAGATTATTCTTTCCAGATTCATGACTCTAGGGTACCTTTTAACAAAAGACCCACTTTAGTAATCAAAATTATTTTGAAGGGTGAAAACTTTACTCATATTATCATATCGAAATAGTTTTTAACTCTTCTGCAAATTCAATTTTAGTCTTGATTGTACTGTGTACCCTTTGGGAGAATAAAATAAAGAACAGCAAAAACAACAACAAAATTCTCTCTCATGTTTGAAAAACAATCACAATAAAAATGTGTTTGCTAAATAGGCTCTTCTGGCTTATGAAACATTCTGTTTAGACAAGGGGAATAAACATCCATATAATGGAGTACTATGTAACTGTTCCTCTATGGAAGTATTAAACAGCTATTAAAAAGCAATAATAGAATTCAGATATCACCACTTTGCACCCCTAAAAACTAATGGACCTAAACAGTGATCATAAAGGACTATTAACACCCCAAAAAGAGAAACAACCAGACATTATATGCCTCCTCATGGAAGCTTATGAAACTGTTATGAATATAGCAAAATCCAAACTGGGGGAAACTGTATAGTAGAAATGACTTGATTTTCTTCAACAAATAAATTGCAAGGAGAAACAGAGAAAGGGAAAAGGGAAACCAATAGATTAAAAGATACTAAAGATTTAAATCACCCAGATGTAAAAGTTTTAGGAACAGGTGGTGATGATGGTGGTGCTACATTGTGAATGTTATTATTGCCACTGAACCGTACACTTTAAATTGGTTAAAATCACAACTTTTATGTTATATATATTTTACCACAATAAATTTTTTAAAGGTTCATATCACCAATACAATTATTTGGATGCCTATTGAATATATTGTTTAAAAAAAAGAGAAATGATTGGGGAAATTTGAACATGATTGATGATATTCACTTCTATTAAAGAATTACTGTCTGTTTTTTAGATGCAATAATAGTGACATTTTTATTGTGGTAAGAACATTTAACACGAAATCTTTCCTCTTAACAAATATTTATGTGCACAATACAATATTGTTAAGGCACAATGTCGTGTAGCAGATCTCTAGAACTTAGTCATCTTACCTAAGTTTTTTTTTTTTTTTTTTGAGTTCTTATCTCTTAGAGATGTATACTGAAATACGTACAGATAAAATGATATATATTGGATCTGGGATTCAATTTTACTTGACCTACAATCTAATAAATTATCCACTTATTATTTTATGGAGCCTGGCAGAATACTCAAGACCCTTGGGTCAGAGACAAAGAACTTTATTACTCATGACACAATAAGCAGCACAAACATTAGCATATTTGTTTTGGGTCCCCTTGCTCTCGGTGCCACCGGGGTAACACAGATGGATGGCTGCACGTGCAGTGGGTTGCTTCACAGCTGTGGAACACTGAGTTTGGGGAACTCACTAGTCTTACAGCAAACAGTAAGAGCAAGAAAGACCTACTGTTTGTCCAGGGGTGGGAGAGGAGGGTGGAGGGGTGGGGAGGAGATGTTACCTCATTTCTTAAAGTTACTGAGTACACAATCAACCTTGAGCAATGGGCCTGGTGAAAGCAGTCAGGGCCTTGGCATCTTGGTCCATCCAGCAAGATCTGTAGGAACATAAGAGGCCCAAAGAAGAGTCTCTCTCCCAACAATATCATGACATGAATTTGCTTCAAAAAATCCATTGAGAAATGAGGGTTTGGTAAGTCAGTGGGAGTATAGTGAAACAAGTTTGGCCATGAGTCAATACTTGTTGAAGCTGGGTTGTGAGTATATATGAGTATATAAGGTCCACGGTACTCTTCACCGTTTTTTTGGTATATGTTTGAACTTTTCCACAATAAAAGTTTTTTAAAAATCTGTTTACTAAAGAGTTATACGATGTGTATGGATTCCAATATTTTTTAATAAAATAGAATATGCAAAAATACATATTTGTTATTTTTAATTTATGGAATATTTTGTTCTGCCCAATACTAAGAATATACTTCAAGCTAATGCTATTCCTCATTATGGTAAATATATACATTGTCATCTCATTACAAATATATGAAAGGTCTGTTTTATAGAGAGTTGTAGTCAATTTACTGTACTTTTCCAGCCTGTCCTCTGCCAAGTGAATGTGTCTTCACATAAGCCAACAACATGAGGTCCAAGGACTTCGATGTATCTGCTAAGAATCCTGAGATGTCATTGTACAGCTGTGAAAAGTTAATCTCCCCAGGAAAGGTAAGAGTTCACTTGAACATCATTGGGTGCCATTTTGAAAAAAATCAGAATGCTTTTAGGTTGTGCATATATATTTTTTAAACTAAACTTCTAATGTATTTCACCACTACCACCCTCATTCCCTAAGGAATGGCTCATTCCCTAAGGGGTGGATTTTATTTTGCTAGTTAGAGTGACAGAAAGTTTACTGATTGTTTAATTGAATTAGATTATTATCTCTTTCATTTTGCTAAGAAGTTATTCTCATCAAATAAAACAAAAGCAGGGACTTCCCTGGTGGCACAGTGGTTAAGGATCTGCCTGCCAATGCAGGGGACACGGGTTCGAGCCCTGGTCCGGGAAGATCCCACATGTTGCAGAACAACTAAGCCTGTGCACCACAACTACTGAGCCTGTGCTCTAGAGCCCGTGAGCCACAACTACTGAGCCTGCGTACCACAGCTGAAGCCCGCACGCCTACAGCCCATGCTCTGCAACAAGAGAAGGTCCACTGCATGGACCTAAAGTCTGTCATATAGAGTGAAGTCAGAAAGAGAAAAATACTGTATGCTAACACATATATATGGAATCTAAAAGAAAAAAAAGAAAAAAAATGGTTCTCATGAACCTAGGGGCAGGACAGGAATAAAGACGCAGACATAGAGAATGGACTTGAGAACATGGGGAAGGGTAAGCTGGGACGAATTGAGAGAGTAGCACTGACATACATACACTACCAAATGTAAAATAGATAGCTAGTGGGAAGCAGCCGCATAGCACAGGGAGATCAGCTGGGTGCTTTGTGACCACCTAGAGGGCTGGGATAAGGAGGGTGGGAGGGAGACGCAAGAGAGAGGGGATATGGGGGTATATGTATACATAAAGCTGATTCAGTTTGTTATACAGCAGAAACACAACATTGTAAAGCAATTATGCTCCAATAAAGATGTTAAAAAAAAAGCCACCGCAATGAGAAGACCGTGCACCACAACCAAGAGTAGCCTCCGCTCGCTGCAACTAGAGAAAGCCTACACGCAGCAGCAAAGACCCAATGCAGCCAAAAATAAATAAATACATACATAAATTAAAAAAAAAACAAGAACCAAAAGCAAGGATCTCAAATACCTTGTTACTGTAAACAAATTTATCACCTTTTTTCCTAGTTCAGGCTGCTATAATAAAATACTACAGACTGGGTGGCTTATAAGCAACAGAAGTGTATTGCTCACAGTTCTGGAAGCTGGAAATCTAAGATCAGGGTGCCAGCACGGTCAGGTTCTGGAGAGAGTCCTCTTCCAGGTTGCAGACTGCTGACTTCTCATTGTATCCTCACATGGTAGAACTCAGAAAGCTGGAGCAAACTCTTATGACCCTTCTTAGAAGGGCATTAATCCCATTCTTGAGGGCTCTACCTTCATGACCTCATCACCTCTCAAAGGCCCTACCTCCTCATACCATCACATTGGGGGTTAGGATTTCAACATAATTTTGGAGGAACACAGTCTATAACACCTTCATAGGCCCATTTTCTGTTAGTCTTCTCTCAACATTCTTGGGTTCTTTGATGTCTAAAACATTAGTCAGCAATCTCAGATGCCCCTCTGTGTCTTTTTGGGGTAGGGGAAATAGCCAAATTTCTGAACTTTTTTTTCACAGTTCCACTCCTATACAGAGAAGAGCTAATTTCACTTCAAAAAGGATGTTTCTCTCCTAATAGGCTGGGCCACGAACTGCCTTGAATCACAGACTAGAAATGCCTTTCAACTGCTCTTTGAACACTGCATAATGTCCTGTGGAAGCTAGAAATTTCAGTGCTTTCTATATGGGACAGGTAGATAATTTGTTGAACGCTCAACTTGTTTCTTGACATTTGTGAGACTAACCCAACCAGTTTTGTGAAGGAAGCACAATATTTGTTGGAGTTATGTCAAATGCAGTGCTGTGTTTTGCCTTGATAACAGAACTCTGCTGCAGTTATTTTTTTTTTACTTTCAAAACAGGTATGATAAGTGTTTATGAAAAGCATTTGTATAATTTAATAAATAGTGGGAAACAGTTCCCTGATATTTTCAAAACTTCAGTTGCAGACCTCTACTAGGGCAACACCTTTTTCATACATTTAGGTCCCCAGACACTGAATAAATAGAAACAGCTTCATTCCAAGCTGCAGAAAGAAATTTGGTCCATGTTAGGTTTTTTTTATGAATTAGATGATGATCAGGTGGTTCATTGTGTTAATGAGATTGGAGTTATTATTGTAGTCTAATAGTTGGTTTAGAATCCTTTAACACTCAGCTTTTCCTAAATTATCATCTTGGCTCTTCGTGCTTTAACACCAGTGGCTACCACTAAAACCACTCATTTAATTGAGTAAACAAATAAATATTCACAGCACAGGAATCAGAATGAACCATCCCAAATCTGGTTGTATAGGCTGTATATAAGAAAGATATCAACAATTCCAAAGAATAAATCTATAAGAGGCAACATTTTTAGTCCTGGGAGAATATGAAAAAAAGTCTTTATTCCAGGCCTGATGACTGCTGCCATGCTAGAGGCATAAAAAAAATCATCACTCACCAGCCTTTGTCTACACTCACCAACTCTTTAGGTAAATCGTGTACGGAATAGATTCTAAGCATTGCTTCCCTCATAGAGAACTTTCCAAAGTGAATGGTCTGTTTAGGTTACTTCTTATAATTACTATCCCTAAAACACTTGTTAATTCATAAATCAGGTCTTTCTTTTAAAATTTAGGATGAAGAATAACAATAAAATACAAGTATTCTTGTGAAGACTCACTTTTCATGTTTGAAATCTTTAATTTGAAATAATTTTTCAATTATCTTGTTTTAGGGTGGTGTATCAATTAGGATATTCTATGATGCAAATGACAGAAAACCCAATTCATACTGGCTTAAACTATAAAAAGGAGCTTGTTGGATCTTGTAACTAAAAAGTCTAAATGTTCGGCTTCAGGCGAGGCTTATCCAGCGGTTCAAATGATGTCAGCGAGGATCCAGTTTCTCTTCGTGCTGCCTTCCTTTGACTCCAATGTTAAGTTCTATAGAAGTGGCTTCTGAGCAGTTCCAGGGCCTCTTCTCCTGATAGTGAAATGCCTCTAGCAGTCAAGACCTAATATTCTCAAATCACAGGATAGAAAGGAAGAGCATGTCTCTTCTAATAGATTCAAACTCCTGGGAGTCACTCAGTTTCATTGATTCCTTTGGCTCCTGTGCCCAATACCTATGAGCTGGATACAGATTGGTTCATCCCTAAAGCCTGAATTTGTACATATATTTTAGCTCCTTAATTTTGTTTTTCATTTGTAATATCTCATCTCACTCTTTTGGGTATTAGCCCCTTGAAAGCAACTATGGAATCTAAATTTCTTGCACTATTTCAAAGTACCCACAACAATGAATGCTCAACAAATGGAACTGAATTATATGTAACAATGATCATAATGATCATTCTTTTATTTATGCACTGTCTCTAACATCCCAAAGTACTTTGTAAAAAATATGTTAGAGTCACAGGATGACGAATGTTCTCCATTGGGAGTGGGAGGAAAGATAAGTTAGAGTGTTTATTTATTCCTTGGGTTACTTTCCTGCAAGTCTGCTTTCCTCATAAAGCCCACAGCTCCTGTCAGGCAGCCCTCTCTAGAAACAACAGCTATGGCCCTTCCTAAGTTCCAGATTGTGGGAAACCAGCCCCTCCTCTTGTCATTTCAGGCTGGGGGATGAAAAGGTTTCCTGCTATTGCTAGTTCTTGTTGGTTTCCCTTAACCCCACTCACACCTGTGTAATTGGTCCTTCATTAAACTCTCCTCAATTATCTGGTTTAAGTGTGCCATTTGTGTCCTGCCAGCATCCTGACTTACACACACATACACTATTAGAAAATCAAACTCAAACTGCCTTAAATCATCAATGGAATTTATTGAATCATGCAGCTAAACAAAAAAGATGTCTTGCTTCAAGTCAGTGCAGTGGCTCAAATGACGGCATCAAGGCAATTAGAACTGGAAGAAACTTTATTAATCAGATTGTTATCTTGATTATAATATAATTAAATTTGTGTGCAGGAGGGATGAAAGGGTTTTTTTTTGTTTGTTTTGTTTTTTGGGGTTTTTTGCTCCGTTTTGCACTAAAGAATAAGGAAAATAGTTTACTGGCCCAGTTGTTTCTGAATCCTATGTTAGCACTCTGTAAACATTTGAGATAAATAAATGAGAACTTTCAGAGGCCAAAAGCAAAACTAACTCCACAGAACTATATGGAACCTAAAGGAAAAATAATTGCTTCATTATTTTTATTTTTGCACATCATTAACTCTTTTATTCACAGTACCTGACACAGTCCTTACAGGGTAGGTTCAGTAAACTGATGGATGATGGAAAGTAGTGACTAGCTCTTTTCTCTCACGTGATGCTGGAGATGGTATAGCAACTGATGTACCTCTCTGTTCCCAAATGCTTGCTGGCCATTCCTGCCGATTTCATATAGTGGAGAGACTGAGGAAGACCAAGGGCACTACTAGTAAATGATTTATAGTAACCAAGGACAGCGAAACATGCACTAGTTTTAATTTTTTCAAATAAAAAGACTTTCACTCTGTACACAGTATTTCCAATAACACTATAATGTCAAAGTTAAAGAACAAGATAACATAAAGTATGCTTAAAAGTTTCTCGTTGTTTCAAGCACTTTGTTTTTCCCTGTGAACAATGGACAATTGTGCCTTTAAACTGAAATACTTGTATGAGATTTAACACAGCTGACTTTCTCTCAAAAAAAAAAATTCATCTTTTACACTTTCTAAGTTAGGAAAAGATTATTTAAATGTTTTTGATTCTTTCATTTATTTCTTTTTTAGGTAACCAGTGAGTGTGTCTCTGTTGTTCCATGCTATGCCAGTGACAGCAGTTTGTCCCTTATTTAGCATGGACAAGTATAACAATCAAGAGAGTAATGTGACCATGAGAATTAATGCAAAGCACTTGCTGCCCAAGAGGCAGTAGCTGGGGTAAGATAGGGCCATGGGAATACAAGAACAATGCCCTCCTCGTCCATGCTCCCACCCAGCCAGGGCTTCCCAGAAGCCAGACCTTTGGGGGAGGTGAGAGACCACCAAGGACACTTCAACCATAGCCCACTTGGCTCTCTGGAGAACCCACACAGCATGTCTTAGTCAATTTTTTAAATTAAAAATAACTTTTTTCCCTATTCCAAAAGCAATGCATGTTTATTATGCAGAATGTAAACATTTAAGATTAACAAAAAAAGAAAGAAAGAAGAAGGTAGGAGAGAGTAGCCTTTAATTACCCCTCTTAGGAATGACCATGGTTAACATTTTGGTGTATACGCAAAGCTCACTCACTCCTTGTCTCCCTCTCTCTCTGGGATTTTACTATAAATATCCTTTTGAATATCTTTATACACCATTAATTTTATTCATCTTTTATTCCTCACAGAACCTAATACAGTCCTGCATGAGGAGGTATTCAATAAAAGGATGAATGGCTGAATGTCCGAATCAGCTCCTTTTATTCCTATGCTGCTGGAGGTTAATATAGCAACTGCTGCACCACTCTGTTCCCATGTGCCTGCCAAAGGAGTACCAGGTATTGGGACTTACCTGAAACCATCAAGGAATCACAGTATTTGCTAACTCCACTAGAAAACCCCTCCTTAAAAGGAATGCTTCACAAGTGACAGAGCCCTTAACTTGGAGCTAGAAGATAGAAGTTCGAATTACAATTGGTCATTTTACTTCTCATTTTACTTCTTTAAGCCTCCATCTTCTAATCTGTGAAATGAAGGCATTGACCTATGATGTATAGGATCCCTAGCAGTTAATATTCTATGTTATCTATATATGTCTGTCTATCTATCCATCCGTCCAACCAAACATACATACATGTATGTGTGTATATATTTTTAAAATTTTTTTGGTGAAGAAAGGACCCAGGTGCTAGGCCTTGAGATGCTAGTATGACAAAATCTGGTTTTGTTTGCCTGTTTTGTAAAAACTGAAAGTCTTATAGGAAACCCAGCCAACATGCTTTTCCATGCCCACAAACACTCTCTGTGGCTAAACTGGGAAAATCAAAAGCATGAAAACCAAAAAGAAAAATAGAAAATAATGAAAGTATCTCTCTACATGTGGCTTTTATTAATTCTCAGATTCTCAGATGATTGTTGTATTCTGTCTGAGGCTCCCTTTCTTGTTTCATAGCTTTACCCTCTGTTGTGTCATTTTCAAAATACTCCCTCCCCCCATTTCCAAGGTTACAAGCAGAGAATAGCTCTTCACTGATCTGTGAACAATGAGCTCTGTTTGGTAAGAGAACTTGACAACTGAAGCAGAAGAAATCCTAATATCAAAACAGGTTGAGACAGGAAAATGATTAGTAACTCAAGTGTCTGGGTGGAAAGGGAGTATGAACTATCACCTCCTACCCATTCCTTCCCGTCAAGCTTTGAGCCATTTTAAAACCCCATACCGATTCCTGAAAGCATTGAAGAAATGATGTGTTTCCAACATGTTCTGGCTGATGCTGAGGGCTCCTTCCCACATGTGCCTCTTCACCTTGCCTGAGCAGAGGGGATGTTAAGCATGGTGGAGGGGACCAGAGGGAACCATACTTAGAAAACCCTGCTGCTAGAAGTTTGTCCGTGCAAGCGCACCGAGGCTTTCGGAACTCACCACCTCCAGAGTGTTTGCTTTTTCCAAATGATCAATCGGAACAGGTTTGTTCATTCCTAATACAGGTGAAATGCACCCAATTCTTACTTCCTCTAACTTGGGACATTCTGCCCCTATGCTTGTAGCACCACCATGCTAAGCCTGGCTGGAAATATTGTCTTTGATTCCTAGGGTCTAGGCCAGGCCTTGCTGACCCAGCTATCACTGCTGTGGCCCCCAAATGGGAGGTGTGCTTAACACCTGGGCCCTCCTATCCCTGCAGTGGTGGGGAGCCACTGCTGCTTCCACCTTGGCTAATAAATGCTGCTCCTCTTCCCCCTTCTTCTGCTTTTTTTTGTTTGTTTGTTTGTCTTTGGGTTTTTTTTTGCGGTATGCGGGCCTTTCACTGTTGTGGCTTCTCCCGTTGCGGAGCACAGGCTCCGGACGCACAGGCTCAGCGGCCATGGCTCACGGGCCCAACCACTCCGCGATATGTGGGATCTTCCCGGACCGGGGCACGAACCCGTGTCCCCTGCATCGGCAGGCGGACTCTCAACCACTGCACCACCAGGGAAGCCCTTCTTTTGCTTTTTAAACTTAAATTTTTTAGTTTAAGAAAAGTAGTGCATAGGGTCACATGGCTCAAGAGGGTAAACCATGAAAAACCTGTTCCATCCCTGTCCTCCAGCCACTAATTGCCCTCCTGTAACAAGCAAAAATGTACATCTATTTTTTCACCCTCTTTTTACGCAAATATTAACATACTACATTTGAGAGGGTTTTTTTTTCATGTAACAAAATATTACACTGTTGCCAGCAATGAGTGAGTGCCTGTTATTCCAGCTCTCAACAACTTTTTTTTTTTTCAAGTTGAAATACAACTGATTTACAATGTTGTGTTAGTTTCAGGTGTACAGCAAAGTGATTCGGTTTCATATATATGTTCTTTTTTAGATATATATTCTTTTTTAGATTCTTTTCCATTATAGGTTATTACAAGATAATGAGTGTAGTTCCCTGTGCTATATAGTAAGTCCTTGTTGGTAATCCATTTTATATATAATAGCATGTGTATTTTAATCCCAGAGTCCTAATTTATCCCTCCCACACACACAGTTCTTTTCACTAATACACTAAGCAACTTTTACCAAGAGTCACACTAAAGCCAGAGGTCTGTGTTCTACATCAGAGGTAAGTGCTACATCAGCGATCTAAAATCTATACCTCCTCTGAAGCTAGCACTCTGTTTGGGTCTGACTTACCAGATCAGGCTCCTTTTTCTCTTGCTCTCATGCCCCACATTGTTCCTTCCGAAACTCTGGTCCCCATGAGGACCACATCCATCACACATGTTGTATATGCCTTCACAGAGTTCAAGGTCTTTTTCTTGGAAAGATGTTCAGCCACAGTGCAGATCCATGGATGCAAACAGATTCATAGTGAGAGATGAATCTTCTCAATGATCCTCTCTACAAAACCATACAAGTTCTTTTCCAGATCAGCCCCAATTAAAAAAAAAAAATCAGTTCCTCAGATATCACAAAAGGAAGCAGTTCTTGGGGGGGTGGGGAGGGGGAATGGAGATTATAGTACCCAAAGGTCGTCATATTAATTCTCATTCACAGACCATTCCTAACTGATGGTCTCTAGAGAGTCAAGCCAAACTGATCATTTTAAAAGTAAATAAATAGTGGCTGTATCAATTTACATTCCCACCAATGGTGCAAGAGGGTTCCCTTTTCTCCACACCCTCTCCAGCATTTATTGTTTGTAGATTTTTTTTGATACAGCCACTATGCAGAACAATATGGAGGTTCCTTAAAAAACTAAAAACAGAACTACCAGATGATCCAGCAGTTCCACTCCTGGGCATATACCCCGAGAAAACCATAATTCAAAGAGAGACATGTACCACAATGTTCATTGCAGCACTATTTACAATAGCCAGGATATGGAAGCAACCTAAGTGTCCATCAACAGATGAATGGATAAAGAAGATGTGGCACATATATACAATGGAATATTACTCAGCCATAAAAAGAAACAAAAGTGAGTTATTTGTAGTGAGGTGGATGGACCTAGAGACTATCATACAGAGTGAATAAGTCAGAAAGAGAAAAACAAATACCAAATGCTAACACATGTATATATAGAATCAAAAAAAATGGTTCTGAAGAACGTAGGGGCAGGACAGGAATAAAGACGCAGACATAGAGAATGGACTTGAGGATACAGGGAGGGGGAAGGGTAAGCTGGGATTAAGTGAGAGAGTGGCATGGACATACATACACTATCAAATGTAAAACAGATAGCTAGTGGGAAGCAGCTGCATAGCACAGGGAGATCAGCTCAGTGCTTTGTGACCACCTAGAGGGTTGGGATAGGGAGGGTGGGAGGGAGACGCAAAAGGGAGGGGATATGGGGATACGTGTATACATATAGCTGATTCACTTTGTTATACAGCAGAAACTAACACAACATTGTAAAGCAATTATACTCCAATAAAGATGTTAAAATAAATAAATAGTAAATAAATAATTGAATGAATAAACTATTTCTTACAATATTATCCCAATTAATATATGTAGAAGGAATGTTGACAATAGAAAATCAGCATTTAGCAACAGAAATAATTATTTCAGGCAAAGATAATTAATGAGTGCTAAAATGAGTGGGCAAAAGTATGATGAAAAGCAGAATATTTACATAAAGTATCCTCTCTTAGATGCTAATTAATTTCAAAGGGAAGAACTGTAACTTGACAGCAGTGAAACCTGGCAAAAATGCCATCTTAACTAAGTGATCAAGGTTAGCATCACCAGTGATGGAACACGTCAACTATATTCTTCCTGATAGAATGTACTGAGCAGGGCACGATGTCACTTTTGTGACATTCTTGCCAAAAATTCATAGCCTGAATATAATCATGAGGAAACATCAGACAAACCTAAATGAGCAACATTTTACAAAATAACTGGCCAATACTCTTCAAAGAGTCAAAGAAAGGCAAAGAAAAACTACTGTTTCATTGTCATGAAAGACAAAGAAAAACTGAGGACTGGCCCAGATTAAAGACTAACAAAGCATGAAAACTAAATGCAGTCTAAGATCTGGGATTGAATCCTGAGCAAAAAAAGTAGTAGGACAGGACAAAATTTGAATAAGGTCTGCAGATTACTTAGTAGTACTATGTCAAGTTAATTTCCTGTTTTGAAAATGGTACTGTGGGGCTTCCCTGGTGGCACAGTGGTTGAGAGTCCGCCTGCCAAGCAGGGGACGCGGGTTCGTGCCCCGGTCCGGGAAGATCCCACATGCCGCGGAGCGGCTGGGCCCGTGAGCCGTGGCCGCTGAGCCTGCGCGTCCGGAGCCTGTGCTCCACAACGGGAGAGGCCACAACAGTGAGAGGCCCGCGTACCACAAAAGAAAAAAAAAAAAAGAAAATGGTACTGTGGTTACACAAGATGTTAACATTTGTAGAAGCTGGGTGAAGAGCACATGTGAATTCTTCTATTTTTTCTCAACTTTCTCAAGTATGAAAATATTTCAAAATGAATAGTTGAAAAAACTAAAAATAAATTCTAAAAAACATGGTTGAGAAAAATTCATTTATTATAATATTGGTTTGTGGACAGAGTAAAAAATACATATTAATTAAAAGAAATATCTTCACTCTTGAATTTAAGACTAGACAAGCAAGCTTTTTCTTTGATTAGTCATGTGTAGAATTATTCAGGCATTTCTTAAAATCACTCTAAACTCTCAGCATATACTTTATTACCAAAAGTTGAAGTTCAGTATAGCAACTGTACGTAAAAGTACTTAGATAATCTTGGTCTGTCCTTGTCACAATATCAATAGACCTCTGCTGGGAACTGTTTTATTATGACAACCGAGCACTAAATTCTCTAATCTTCAGGTCAGCAATTCCTGGGTGTATAGAAGAAGAAAGTTTTCCATTTGGCAGATGAAAAATCAAGACCCCCAAATCCCTCTCCTTAGGAAGTAGAGCTTAGGAAAAGAGCCTAGTACTTTTTTGCTGTTTGCTCTGCAATGTAGCACTTTAAATGAACTGAGTTCATTTCCAGTGGGGTTAGGGGTGACCCTGCATAACTCAGAAGCAACCTGTAGGGGAAAAAAAAAAGGCAAGTACAGTCATGGGAAGCAGAAGATTTTACATGTCACGTAGGAATATAAAATGTTATATTTAGTAGTTTCTTATGTAGATATACAAAAAAATTGAATAACTACGGGGGGGGGGGGAGGTAGACCCATAATTACCACAGCCTCCACCAGATTATTTAGATAATTACCTAAAAGTTAACATATCTACTCCGTAAGATTTACTGGCCTTTTGTTCTTTTCATTTCGGAGAAATCAGCATTACTGGACCAGTTCTTGACCACAAGTGCTGTCTGAAAATTTTCTGAGGCCAATATAATGTGAAAAAAAAATTAATAGTTGATCTAAAAAAGAAATGGAAAATTTTATTCGAGCCAAACTGAGGATTATAACCAAGGAGACAGTCTTTCAGAAAGCTCTGAAGACTGTTCTGCCCATTAGAGATCAAAACACAGTTATATAAGTTTTTGAGACAAAGGGTTATATGTCAAATGACTATTGACAATTTACATAATCCAGATCTACACATACAAAGCAAGTAGTGGGTCATGCTAACTAGTTTTTTGTTTTTTTGTTTTTTTTAAATTTATTTTTGGCTGCATTGGGTCTTCGCTACTGCACACGGGCTTTCTCTAGTTGTGGTGAGCGGGGAGCTACTCTTCGTTGTGGTGTGTGGGCTTCTCATTGTGGTGGCTTCTGTTGTTGCGGGGCACAGGCTCTAGGCGCACAGGCTTCAGTAGTTGTGGCACGTGGGCTCAGTAGTTGTGGTGCATGGGCTTAGTTGCTCCGCGGCACGTGGATCTTCCCAGACCAGGGCTCGAACCCGTGTCCCCTGCATTGGCAGGCAGATTCTTAACCACTGCGCCACCAGGTAAGTCCCATGCTTGTTACAAGGTTAAGAAGGAATATTATTTCCTAAGGAGGGCTGGTTAATGCAGATCCACAATACACACTAAAGGGAAGGTAGGAGGCCCAAACCGGCAAAGAAAAATTTTTATGTTTAAATTTTTCCTGTCTTGACATAAAACATGAATTTTATTTTATCAACAAGAAGAAGAAACGTTAGGATTTTTCTCCCAATCTGCATGTGAGGTCCAGGTCTAGATGCCCTGGTTTTCTTGGCCCTCCTGACTTCAGGTTCCATGAATTCTGTGCCAATTGAACTTCTGTTCTCACCTTTGCCATCCCTCTCCTCTCTTCCCATCTTCATAGATGTTGGGTTTGGACAGAAAACAAGCTCTAGATATATTAATAACCTATGAGGTTTAGCTTTCTTTCCTTGTCCAAAAGGTTTTAATGTGGGGGATTTTTTGCTTTGTCAAACCCTGTATTTTCTCTCAAATTGCTGGGTTGGAGGTAGGTTGAGAAGGTGAATCCTTACATGTCTCTGTTCTCAGGTAAGACTACTATTATACAGGAAACCAAGCACAATGACTGAAAGCTAGAGTCTCTCATCTTGCACAAGGAAGTGCTTCCTCCATCAAATCTAGGGAAGCTTATTAAACCGGTTTCTTCTAATTTCATAGAGGACTATAGAGATAATAGAGGCCATGGATATAATGAAGACTTAACATAATTTTGTCCATCTTGTAAGTATATTTCTCTCCATTTACGAAAGCTGCAGAGGATAAGGACTATGTCATTGTCATCATTCGTTATTTACTCCATTGACACCCATTCACACTAAGCCAGGCACTGGACTAGATATTGAGAACAGCAGAATAAGACATAGTACCTGCCCTTAAAAGGTTCACAGTCTGGTACAAATGAAAACAACAAATTATACTATTTGTTGTTTAAATTGTATTTTATATATATATATAATTTTACATATAAATATATTAAAACTATATTAAATTATATATACTATAGCACTGATTGTATGAAATGTTGCAGAAACCCAGAAAAAGGAACAGCTAATTCTGCTGAAGAAAGAATTCAGGGAAGGTTTCACTGTGGAAGTGTTAGGTTTCTTGACCCTTGAAGGATCTGCCAAGTGAGAAGGGGAAGAAAAAAATGGAAACACGTGGGTATGAAAAGGCATTTGGCAGGATGGGGGAGTAGGAGAAGTGTGGTCTCACAGTAGGAAAAATGAAGCAGGAAAGGAGTGACCCAGGTGATTCTAAGGAAGAAGATGATGGTTGGATATGGTCAGCTGGCACATGGCAAAGGATAGAAAGCTAAAGTCTTCATTTCTCAGACTCCCTTGCAGCTAGAGTCTGGTTCTAATTCAATGCACTGGTTGTATATCAGAAGGACAAAAGTGATGAGGAAGCCATCTTTCTGCTGCTGGCTGGCTTTCACTTTGCTGGCAGGCAAGGTCATGGAGACACAGGGTTCTTCTACAGCTCGTGTTCAGCCTTGATTGTGGGAGTTGAGGCAGCTGCAGCAGTGCTGGCAACAACTTCTGATGCTGGCTTCCCAACAGGTTGATCACAGCTATCTGGTAATTTCTTGAACTCAGCGTGGCTATCGTGGACTCCTCACTCCTCCAAAGTAGAGATTCCCCTGAGTGGTTAGTTCTGCAGGGTCTGACAGGCCCAGGCTTGATCCTGCTTTTGCAAACTTTCAATGATTTTGGAAGCATCTAATTCCCCTAATTAAGTCTTTACAAACAGCAACATTAGTAGTACAATCTTCATTCACATACACGGTACTCATGATTTCCTTATCTTTGTTCTATTAGTTAGGGTTCAGTGCAAAAAAAGAGAAACTAATCTCTGTATTTTAACAAGGACTTAATTAGGGGAATGACAAAACAATTACCATTTCGGTTAAAAAGTCAAAGTGACTTTTAAAAATGTTCTTAGTCTAATATTAGCGTACTAAAAATCATGTATTGTGCTTTTTTCAAAACAAAATATTTATGCTCATTTTTCAATAATACATATTCGTTGTCTTATTTATGCTGTTTCCTGAGTGGAAGTCTAAAGAATCAACTCAATTTAAAACATTAACTGAAATTTTAAATAAAATTAGGTTTACTGTATTTTATTTTATATTAAACATATGTATATTAAATTTTTTTTTCTTTGTGATAACAGCATTAAGTCACTGACATTGTCAATTAACATATTTTAAAGTGCTTTTATAAAAATAATGCCCCAAAAGGCCTGGGCGTTATTTGCTATACTTCCCTACAATTTTTTTCTTTTCAATTTAGTCACACATATATATTTAACGTACAAGATGGACCCAGAGAAAGTGTTATTTAAAACAAAAACCTAAATGTATCAGTTTCCAGTTTGGATAAGTCTGATCAAGGGGAATACATTTCTATGTACTATTCCATTCCACTTACTGGGATGGTAGATCCCAGGAAACTGACTTTTTCAAGTCCGCACCTAATCATCAGTCCTCAAGAGAGGGGAACCTGATCAGAGAACACTTTGTTTAGCAGAGCATGGTAATGAGTTTTTATATATTTATGCATCCCAAGGAATCCAGTAAAGAGTAAAGACCTCAAATTCTCTATATGGCAAGAAAAATTCTGAGTTTCAGCCCCAGGGAGAAGAAGTGACAGAGTCCAGGGATAAACAGAAGTTTTGCGTTGGCAAAAGAAAGGGAGAGGGGTAATGTGCCTCCTTTGGGTGAGAAATAAAAGTCAAGTCACGGGAATGAGATTGCAAATTCATAAGGAAATCAGAGCAAGAAGTGGCCAGGAGAAACTCCCCACTACCACCATCAAAGATATAAATGGGGTAATGATAAGAGTGCTTGAGCTATTTTTATATAAATATTAAATGGAGGTAGGACCCAGAAACGTGACATTTGGGTTATATGTGCAAACATTAGCCATCCTTAATGTTGCTGTACACGCTGGGGAGCAATGGTGCCTGGCAGGTGGTTAACAAGGGAGTGGAGGATGGTCTGGAGTGTAGAGAGGGTAGAGTTGGGGCGGAACGATTAGCAGGCTTTTGCAACAACATTTCAGGTAGGAAATGATAAAAACCTAATCAAAGCAATGGCAATAGGAATGATGAGGAAGGGAAGGATTCCAAACATCTCAGTTGCAGAGTCAACAGGATTGCTTACTGATTGGCATGGTTGAGATACCTCCAAGATTTCTAGCATGAGTGACTAAGTAAACAGTGATGCAGTTACCAGAGTTTAAAAATACAGTAAAAGAGACAGGTTTTGTGGGGGGGAATGGTGATTTCTAGTTGGACATTCAGTGGAGATATCCAGAAGACAACTAGAAATAAACAGTAATGCAGTATTTTGGAATTAAGCTGTAAACATGAATAAGAATCCCCAGAATGCATGGAGAAAAGGGAAGAAGATGAGAATGGAAACGTGGTGGCCAGGAACATTGAAGAGCTAGGTAAAGAGAGAGGAGCCAAAGAGAAATCAGAAGGAACAACCTGATATTATGAATGCCAAAGAAGGAGAACAAATTAAGTGCATGGTCAATATTGTCAAATCCTTAATAAGATGCTACAATTGGACATGAATTATTAATGGATGGTGGAGGTAGAAACCAAATTGTTGTAGTCTAAGGAGTGAATGTCAGTGAGACATGGGGAGAGTAAATTAAACCTCTTCTGAAGAAAAAGGTGGTAGGGCAGTAGCTAGAGAGGTAGTTATTTTCCATGAAGGGCTTTCATTCCCCATCATAGTCCTAACCTAGGATTTTGCATCTAGTAGGCACTCAACATCTATTAAATACAATAATATTTTCATTTATAAACTAGCTTTCCTATGAAGAGAATCCAGTGTTCTCCAAATAAAACAGTACAAAACAGATCTACCCTCATTTTGGATGGGGAGGACTGAAGGAAATAAACACATTTCATATTCTGTGTTATGTTTTGGGTTAATTGGTAAGAATCATCATTTTTTCTCACCCCTCTCTGACTACACACACCCTGATTGTAGATTATAGAAGGAAAAGGAACCAAATGACTTGCTGATCCAGTCCCCAGACTGCAGAATTGCATAGTCCAAAAATGAACTTTAGCTATGTTACTTTATAAAAGACTAGGCATCAAGATGCCACTATTTGCCTTAATTACATATTTAATTGCTATTAGGTTACTTACAGGGAATGAAGAATTTTTTAAAGATATATGCTCAGCATAACATTAAGTGAAAAAGGCATATTATGCAATATGATCTCAATTAGGGGGAAAGGGGGAAATATATGCACACAAAGTATGAATAAATACTAGAAGAAAATAAACTGTTAACAGATCTTTGGACGGTAGCGTTAGGGATTTTTATTTCCTTCATCTTACTTTTCTGTAAATTCCTAATTTTCTATTATTTAAAATCTCCATCTAAAAACACTTACTAGCAATTTAAGCCCATTCTCTTTGATCTAAGTAGCTCTAAAATAACAATAGTTATAATAGTAATTCACCAGACTCCAAGTACCCTGCAGTCTTCTTAATTCCAACTTCTTAGAATCTCTCTCCTTACTCGTCGTATTAGTTGCTTGTACTTCCCTGAGTTCTCTGACTCGGATTCTAAAGGTGCGTTTCGAGAAGCAACGTGGAAAATGGAATGGGGAATCCAAAGTTTGTTTCACATGAGCCCGACTACCCCCTACATTGTACGGGGAGATAATTTGGCTTAGGTCTCGTCTGTGCCATCTACCAACTGTGGAGCCTTAGATAAATCTGTTCATATCGCTGCACCTCAGCTGTCTCGGCTTTCCCATCTTCCAAATGGGATTAGGAGAATTTACACGTGGGGAATAGATGATGCAGGGCTCACTGGCAAGAAAAGAAGTGCCACACTTAGAGACGTCTAGAATTCCATAGGTCTCAGGAAATCCTCTGTAAAAGGTTCCACCCCAAACCTACTGACTCCGAGGAGCATGGGGCCCCAGGAATCTGTATTTTAATAGCTTCCCAGGTGATTCAGATGCCCAGTCAGGTTTGAGAACCAAGGACTCTTTCCAGTCCTCCTGTTCTTTGATCCACTTCTCAACTTCCTTCTGGTCCCAGCGATTTCCAGTTCCTGCAACAAAAGGAGCCAAGGAAAGAGGGGAGAGAAAGCGCAGCCAAGACCCGCCGAGACCGCCTAGTACCGGCCTCTCGCCAGCCTCCCCGCTCCGGCGCCAGCCGGTAGATTACATAACAGCCCCGCGGCGCGCTATCGCGATATTTCCACCGCCCCCGCCTACTTCCACGTCAGAGGGAACCGGGCGGAGCGGCCAACATGGCGGAACGCAGGCGACACAAGAAGCGGATTCAGGTAGCAAAGCCGAGCCCTGGGATAGGGGACTCTCGGAAGTGGAAGACGCAGGGAAAGCTCCCGGGAAGGGTGGGCGAAATCGAGGACGAGGTGGGGTGGGGTTCCCCCGCGAGGTCGCCGGTTGCGGGCTGAGTCGTTTTGAGGGGCCTGAGGAAGGGCGGTGTTGGCGACGGCGGAGACCGAGGCGGAGGTGCTGGGGCAGCGGCGGAAGGCGGGAGGCGCGGCCGCCAGCCCAGGGTGGCGGTGGTGGTGGCGGCGGCGGCGGCGTTGTCGTTGTCGTTGCCGGCCTGGGCCTGTGCTGGGAGGTCCGCGTCCTCCCAGCTCAGACACCGACCCTCCCCGGGCTCCTCCCCTTCCTTCTCCACGCCATCCTTTCGCCTTAGCTGTCCCGAAATTAAGGCCGCGATAATTAGGGTAGAAGGAGGCGGAGGACTGACCTAAAGCTGCCCGTTCTTTGTGCGCAGATAGAAGGACCGTAGGAGGGGGCAGTGATCGGGGTTTGGTCAGCTGCCCCAGGGGCCCAGGCGGCGATCTGCGTATCCAGATGTTCGTTTGCGTGCAGCCTCCTTTTTCCTCACAGTTATTAACTTAAACGTCCAACTGAAGCTTTCCGGCTTTCTTTCAGCGACACAGTGTAAATAAACAAAACTCCCTTGGTACTGCAAAGAGCGGGTCCCGCCCAGAAACCTTTCACATGCCAGTGTGTCATCCTCATAACCTACATAGCATCCCTCCCTCATTCCACATGCATGTCATCTGTGTATTTCTTCCTTGCAGTTTTCCCCCTGTTGTTCTTGCTCTTTGCCGAGAGGATTAAATATGGGGAACATCTTAGACTCAGGATGTTTTGTTGTCTCCTTATTAGCTCCTGTGCTTAGAAACCTTCATATGTCGTCATAAATTGATGGCGTGTTGTAAACTGTTAATATACTAATCACAAATTGTTACACTCGTCATTGTCTTTTTGTTCCTTACTATTTCATTGCTTAGATGAATGTTTCTAATGTTTTTTCCCCCATTTTTATCACTTAACTGACTTACACCACAGGTGATTTGAGCTATGCAAGTTAAAATTCTCCTGAAAACTTTGAAGTACTAGGGAAAAAAAGATGCTAGTGATCAGTAAATTTAGAATTTTAGAATTAGGCAGAAATAAGAAAGTAGTTTCAAAAAGAGTACAGAAGGGGACCAGAGACCATTGCCCCCCAAGTTCAGACAGGTCATAAAACCAAGGCTTAAGGTTATTATGGAAGAAGTTTCTAATTATACTGTTTCTAGTCTTTCAAAATTTAGTGTTATTGGTCAGGTATGGATACAAAATATACTTTTATTAGAATTTGTATTGAAGTTATCAAATTAGGACTTACTGGACTTATATTTACACACATGGTATATTTTATGGCCTTAAATAAACATTGTTTTTACAGTTTCAACTGTTGTTTAATATTGTTGTAAAGGTGATCCTAATTCACTTTGAATACCTGCTCTATTTCAATTGTGATCTCATATTAAGCAGAAAGATAGATTTAAAAACCTGTATAGTAGTGGTAGTGACTGGGAGCTAAAACTTGTGCCTGTTTGTACCCCAGTGTCAATAATTATTGGCCGTGTAACTTTGGTCAAGTTACTTAACTTTTTTCCTCTATTTCCAAATCCATAAGAAGGAATATTTACCTTAAAAAAAAATCCTCATTGGGTTGTTGTGGAAAAAATAGGTGCGTGGGTGACTTGTTATTAAAGGTTATAAAAGCTATTGAAAGAGTGCTTAGCACATAACTCCTTTTTCCCCTTCCCCAGGGATGAAGGCTTTAGGATAATTTGTTTTGGTTTTTGTTAAGCACGCTGATATGCTGAAGAAAAATTAACAGTTATCTATTCAGTAAATAAACCTTTGAGTTGTGAGTTCCATAAAGAATGGCTGTTTACTTACTGTTGTTTAGTTGGGGATTAGATAAGTGTGTGAGGATCTGATTGTTAAAAATCAAGTTGGTATACTGCTAAGTGAAAATAAATAACATTTTTCACCTCCTCCAAGTTTTCTACATAGCTGTGCTATGTAAAATGTTGTGGAGATCTTGGGAGTGCTACCTGGAGTACTACTGTGCAGTGTCAGCAGATTAATAAAAGTGTACAATACCTTATAAAACTCCTTGGTTTTTTTCCCTCCAGAGAATCAGAAACTCTATAATATTGGCATTACTTTAGACAAAAAGATCAAACGTAATGACCAAATTCAGAGTTGAAGTTACAGAAAAAATTCTATTGTGAGACTCTGGGCAAAAAGATCTGTAATATTTACTCAGTTTCCTGTTGCTACTTGATGTTTCATGTTTAGAAAAGATTTTTATGTTTAGTAGATTTACTGACCTTGAATTGTAATTTGTATATTGGGGGAAATGATTGATACAAACAAGTTCAGGGTTTTAAAAAGTAGTTAATTTGTATGCTTTTTCTTTTTTTAAAAATTTATTTTATTTATTTTTGGCTGCATTGGGTCTTCGTTGCTGCACGCGCACTTTCTGTAGCGGTGAGCGGGGGCTACTCTTCATTGTGGTGCACGGGCTTCTCATTGTGGTGGCTTCTCGTTGCAGAGCATGGACTCTAGGTGTGCAGGCCTCAGTAGTTGTGGCTCACAGGCTCAGTAGTTGTGGCACGCGAACTTAGTTGCTCCGCGGCATGTGGGATCTTCCCGGCCCAGGGCTCGAACCCATGTACCCTGCGTCGGCAGGCGGATTCTCAACCACTGCACCACCAGGGAAGCCCTGTATGCTTTTTCTAATGTAGCCTAATTTTAGATTCTGGTATTCCATCAAAGTTGGAAGCAAGAAGACTATTTTGTCACATTTCCTTCTTGGACTCACTTTACTGGTCACTGAAAACCAAAAGTGAGCTGCGTGTTCACTGACGTTATATTGCAAAGTTTTCATGATTGAGATTCTCAAGTGAGAGTGATCTCAATTAATAAAACATTTGAAAGTAAATAATTGTAAGTTTTCTAAGAAATGCAATTATGTAAGTTTTTAAGAACATTAAAATCAGTGCTTATAGGTTAACAAAGTGCTGCTTACTAGAAGGGTTAATTGAGAATCCTAGTACCATGAAATTTTAGAGTTGAAAACGACTTTCAAGCAGTAGGGGTTTTTGGAATCTTTTTGCACAAGTGCAGCTCTTATGTAAAAGCAGAGGGGTGGGCCCAAAGCCCTATCACCTCAGTACCCCACTACTTCACTACCATTATCCCTCATCCTTAAGCTACTTTTAGGACCTAGATCTAAAAGCATTACTAGGTATAAAACATATTGATCTAAACCGTTAACATCATTTTACAGATACACTGAGGTTCAGTGAGGATATGTGGCTTGACCCAGGGTCACTCATCAAGATAGTAAAACCAGATTTAGACCAAGTCTTCTAATTCCAGTTGAATGTTCATTCCACTGCACCATTGATAAAATAAAAAATAAATTGTTTTGACATACTTTAATCTTGCCATCTTTATATTAAATTGTACAACAAAGACTTAACGAGACTTGTCCCTGCTAAAGAGGCTCATCCCGTTTAGTGTTCTGCTTATGTGTAAAGTTTCTAGTTGAGTTTTGGGACATTGAAATGGCTTATTCATTCCTAGAAATTTTATAATACCTGCATCTCAGTTAACTTTGTTGCACCCATCTGTCTCCCTGTCAGTAAAACCCTGACATATCACGAACCAATATGCTAAATTTCAGAAAAGGCCAAGTTTAGGATTATGCGCTCTGACTCTGGGACTTTCTGAAGAAAAGAGATGGAACCCAAGAAGCCAGTCCTAAGTGGAAAAACTCCCCCCAGAGGCTTAATGAAGGGCTTACAATGGCAGGGGCTGGGGGATGTTAGAAGGGCACTGCCAAAGTCAAGATACAGAGACTCTTGTAAAGCTCTGTTAGTAACATACTGTGTGACTTTAAGCAAAGGATTTATCTAAGATCTCCAGCTTTCAGATTTTAACCTGTTAACCTATTTACATTTTCACGAATATTTTATACTGTTTGTATAAAGATACAAATTGACAGTTGGTGAACTAATCTTTTTCTTTTGCTCAGTTCATTCAACAAGCTTATTTATTACCTAAGCTTATTTCTATTGAATATAACAATTTTTAAAAATTCTAGTCGTTTTGGGGGTGGGAGGATGGGGAAAACAAATTCTAAGTCAAAAATTCTGTGAGATTGAAGTCCATGGCTTACTGACTCTTGATCTAATATTTTTTTTCTCAAAAAGATTATCTTAAGTACCAAAAATAATATATAGTTAGAAATGGTAACCCCAGTTTCATTGTAGTATTTGAGTGTTGAAGTATTCTAAAATAAAAATATTTGTTAAGTAATTTAAAAAGAATGTTCTACCCAAACTTTCAATTTTTGTAATTTTGGATTAAGGGTTGCAACACCCGGCATCTTGGTGTTTGGGTTGGCAGTCCAGCCTCAGAACGTACTGGTTCTTTGCTTCCTCATTCTAAGACATTTGAGCTCATTCACTGAGCTACAAAGTTCTCTTCATTCAAGGCTCGATGAGCTGGTTTCTCTTGGTTAGTGGGTGATGTTATTCGCAAAAGGCCTTCACTTTTTGTCAGAGGGTTTCTAGAAAAGTTAGGAAAATATTCTGAATATTTCTTCACATCAAAAGGGAACAAAGAGGGGAAGTACTTTAGTCTAATGTATAAACAGGAAGAGGATAAGACTGTTTTAGCCTGCAGCAGGGGAGCAGTGAGAATGAAGATTCCATGGCAGGCTCTTCTATATTACTAGCTTCCCAAGGTCATATTCTCTTGGTGCTCTTCTGTAGCAGTCTTTCTTTCTGACTTTAAAGCCCCAGCAGATGGCACAAATTCTATACTGTTAGAGACAGTCTACAGTATGTATAACTTATATGTGGTATAATGAATATTTCATAATATTTCACAGAGGATAATAGAAACTTTTTAAGGATTTGAACTTGAAGGAGGAGCAAGGAAGGAATCAGTTCTGTTGTACCAATATGTTGATAGAATTCACTACTTTTCTAGTCAGATGTTTAAGGGAAGTTAACTGATACTTTAAGAAAGTATCAATGAATAAGTAACTGTGTCTGGTTGGGAGAGATTATCCAAGTCCATGTTTTCTGGGTCTGTTCACTTCATTCTTGCTTTGTAGTGCCTTTACCAAGGAGGGGGAAGGGAATGCAAAGAGAATACTTGAGTCTGTTTTTGCAGTTGTGGAAAAGAGTTTGGTGAACTTGAAGTTAATTGTTAAAATGAGGTTTTAAAATGTGGATTCATGTATTATCAGATTCCCTATTATATAATAATAGAATGGACTTTTCAGTTTCTTGGGTATTCTAATAGATTTTACGTCTGATGCCTCTTATCAACAATCAGTAGATTAGTACCTGTATGCCTGTGTTCAGTAAATGGTTTGAGTGTTAGTATGAGTGTAGACTTGTCATGCCTAAAGTTGATGTGATTGTTTTTCCCCCAGAATCACCTTCCTCCCAAATTTCTGTTAATTGAAAAACTGTCCTTTCAGTTGATCAAATTAGAAGTCTGACATCTTTTACTAAGCCATTTCATTCATCTTTTATCATTGAGTCCTATCTGTTGTACATATGAAATGTTTCAAATGTCAAAATCCTTCCCATTCCTAGTCTAGTATCACATCACATCTTACTTGAATACTAAGTAGTTTTCCTGCCTTGTGCTTTTTTCCCCCAGTTCATTCTACATACAGGCTCCAAAATAGTGTCTAAGTCATTTTTTTTTTCTCATTTTGTTCTCCTTCTATTCAAAACCTAGTTTCTGTGACTTAAGGAGTAAATTTGAAATTTCTTAGACTGCCTTGAATACTGTTTAGCCCTATTATACATACTTAACCTCACAATTCTTCCTAACTTGTCTCTACTAGAGCCAAATTTTATGCTCATTTTTAGCCACAGTATGTTTATGCTATTCATTCAGCTTATCCCAAATTTGTTCATCTTTCAAAATCCAGGTCCCTCTTCCAAGAGGTCTTTCATAGCTATTCTCATCCACATTGATAATCTCACTCCTTTTGTACTCCTAAAATATTTTTTCTACCACTCATTTTGGAAAATAACAGTAGTTGTTTTGGAAGGTTGTAACAAAGTGGAGGTATCATGCCTTAACAAATTTTTGGTATTAACAGTAGCACCCAGAGTTATTATAGGGTAAACACTCAGTAAGTATGCATTTGAACAATTTATGTTTATTGAGACTTCTCCCCCACATACCATTTTTAATCAAGCATATCCCAGTAACAAGTTATCAGTTAATTGGATAAATCTTTAAATTGGCAACAGTTGTATCAACTGAGGGAAAAATTGAACATATATGGGTGTGATTATAAAATAGAATTGGTTTCTATAAAGCCAATTATAGTATCTCATTATTTCCATCTATTTATATAGTATTACTTTTTAGACTGTACGTGACTATATAGGATATTATTTATTAATAGATGAGCCTCCTAGAAATGCAGTGCGTTACACAGACATAATTAAATGCTATCATTTAACATATACTAACATGTATGTTAATAATTTTAGTGTGATTTCAAAAACCGAAATATAGAATTTTTAGTTTGTCAGAAACTATATTTTGTGACTAGGACCCAGATTAAATAATTATGAACATTGTAGATGTTACTGAACTTGGAGTGTTAAATTTTGAATTTACAGTTTTTTAAGATTCTATTTTTTTGTGATATGTGTTTTTATATATAAAACTAAAGGTCTTTTAATCACATAAATATTTGGTTTTTACTATAGTTTTCATTTGGATTGAATGGTTTGGGCTTTTTTTTTTCTTTTTTAAAATTTTTATTGTATATTGGAGTATAGTTGATATACAGTGTTGTGCAGGCTTTTAATTTTTACTGTCACAAATAGTAACCCACAAGTGGGGTAATACGAGAGTATAAGAATCATGCATTGTTAATTGGCTGTTGGAAGTAGAGGAGTTGGGAAGTGCAAAGAAGGAAATACGAGAAGTAGCTGCCAGGTGATCCAGCAACCACGGCACAGATTTTCGCTTCATCTCACAAATTACTCCTCTTCAGGATAAAATTAAAGTTGAAACTTTTATTTGTTAGTTGTTCCTTATTTTCAACAAACATAACTGAACGCAAACTAACTTGAAATCTGTGGGAAAACTGACGTAAAGATAGATGATTTAGAGAGTTTATTTTTCCTGTTTTGTGTTATTAGAATGTCTTGCCTAAAACATAACTGTCTTCAGCATTAATTTTTCTCGGCATACTAGATTCTTGGCAGATAATTCTTTACTATTATTTGGCACTTTATTCATCTTAAGAAATAGCCTTTCCTGAAATCATTCACATTTAATTTAAATTGTAGAAATATTGCTTGAGTGCTCTGTGTACTGTGCTTAAACATGTAATTAAAGACAGTACTTTTATTATGATAGCTTACAGCAATAAGACAACTAAAAGTATATATATAAAAGATATATGCAAACATAGACTGACCTAATTTTCTTCAGTGTATGAGTGGGGAGAATAAGTAGACAGGAACATAAGTTCAGAATGTAAGGAAATAAAAGCAAGATGGGGAATGATAAACAATGAAGCTGGTAGAAAGTTTGGAGGAGGGAATGGAAAAAAGAAAACAGGGAAGGATTGAAGCAGCCTTTCCAAAACTCTTTGTGCTCTTCCATTAATCAGTTCTTAAATGAGATTGTAATTTATTTGTCTGTTGCATTTTTTTTTTTTTTGCTGTACATGGGCCTGTCACTGTTGTGGCCTCTCCCGTTGCGGAGCACAGGCTCCGGACTCGCAGGCTCGGCGGCCATGGCTCACGAGCCTAGCCGCTCCGCGGTATGTGGGATCTTCCCGGACCGGGGCACGAACCCGTGTCCCCTGCATCGGCAGGTGGACTCTCAACCGCTGCGCCACCAGGGAAGCCCTGCATCTTTATTTTTGCTTTACCCCGTTCAGAAAGAAAAGAAGAAAGGCAAGGTGAGAAAAGATTCCCTGACAGTATCTAGAATCTGTAACCACAGGGGAAAGGGAAGAGAATACAAATCTTCAGCATCTCTGATAGTAGTTTGTATCTGGGACCACACTGGGACAGCTGTCTTTGGTTAATTTGAGAACTCCTCCTGCAATCTGTTGTCCGTTGTTCAAGGTACATGGCTTTGGCTGTTATTTAACATTTATTTATGGCACCTGTTTCTACTTACTTTGACATTTGGGCACTCACTATTGACAACCTCTTAATATTTTGAATTATTGCATTACAGCTTTTAAAAAGAGACCAGGCAAGAGTGAAGGTGAACTGGTACAAAATGCTTACCATACTGGAAAAACAACTCAAAATAAATGCCTTGTAGCTGAGGCCAAGAGGCAGACAGGTTTGGGCCCTATCAACTTGTATTTGAAAAACATGATTTTAAAAATCTCCATTCCAGGGGCTTCTCTGGTGGCACAGTGGTTGAGAGTCTGCCTGCCGATGCAGGGGACACAGGTTCGTGCCCCGGTCCGGGAAGATCCCACATGCTGCGAGCGGCTTGGCCCGTGAGCCATGGCCGCTGAGCCTGCGCGTCTGGAGCCTGTGCTCCGTAACGGGAGAGGCCACCACAGTGAGAGGCCCACGTACCGCAAAAAAAATCTCCATTCTGTCTTCTGTATACATTACCAGGTCTGCTCCAGAAAAAGCTTGAAAGAAAGGCCTGTACTAAACTTAAAAAGATTTTCGGAAGAGATCTGTAAATTATTCTTCAGTATATCAATGTCATAAGTAAATGATTACATTAAATTAATATTCTTACTTTGCAGGAAGTTGGTGAACCATCTAAAGAAGAGAAGGCTGTAGCCAAGTTTCTTCGATTTAACTGTCCAACAAAGTCCACCAATATGATGGGTCACCGGGTTGATTATTTTATTGGTAGGATTACATCAATAAAATTATATTTGTGTGCATATCTTATGAAGATACCTAATTTGGGGATAGGTAGATATTTTAAAAATGCTCTCCAAGCATGATTGGTGAAGCTAGATGATGAGCATATGACAATTGATTATCCTGTTCTTTCATTTCATGATTGAAAATGTAAATAAAAATAAAAGAAAGTGCTTTTTAATAACGTTTCTTGGAAATTTTTAAAATAGGATTTATTTTCAGTACTAACATTAACTTCTATTCAGATAGTACATGTACTTAACGATACTCTTTTTGTAAAACTCTGGCATAGAATTCAGTGTGAAACAAGTGTGTCAGAACCAACTTAGGAGTGTTTGTTATTCACATAATCTAAACAACTTCATAATAAGCTAATATTATCTGTAATATTGTCCCATAGCTTATAAATCAATAGTTGTTGAGTTTGCCTGTCTGATCAATTAAGGTTGAATTACCTATTATTGGGAAGAAATTTATTTATCATCTCTTCAGTGTTATGATTAATGATTTTGATAGTCCTTAAAAGTTTATAAAAATAGATATGCTGGTTTTTTCACATCTCATATATTTAGCTTCTTCCAATGACAGTAGATTGTTTCAGAGCTTATTCCTCAGTGGGTTACAATAAAGCTTGGTGACAGAATTTCTGTTACTGTGGTAGAGGAAGATTTTTGGTTTGTTTATCCCATATTATGATTATTTGATAAGAGTGCTATTTACATTTATTTTGAATTTTTTAAAGAACATTTTCTCATTAATTTATCTTTAGTTAGTATTTTTGAATGTCATTTATTTCAGAGCATTACTTTAAGAAAGGTGCTTAATCAGTATGTTTCACAAATTGAGGTTTTGAGGAACTATTTGTCATCATTATGTCAGACTTAAATTTTCTGTTGAACTTGGTTTTATTTTCGGATGCCAGAATGTTGAAATTTGCCTTATAGAATATTGTTTAGATAGGCACAAATCCTGCTGTATACTAAATTTAAAATAATAAATTTCTTCTTTAGCTTCAAAAGCAGTGGATTGCCTTTTGGATTCAAAGTGGGCGAAGGCCAAGAAAGGAGAGGAAGCTTTATTTACAACGAGGGAGTCTGTGGTTGACTACTGCAACAGGTAGTTTTTATTTCTTAGTGAAGGATAATATAAATAGTAATTTAAAAATATTCTCCATGGTCCTGAAGCTCCTTCCCTATTTCATCATTAAGTATAGTGCTATTACAGCATAGCTCAAGTATAGCTTTTACATGTAACCTGGATTTCTTCAGTACTTCTGGAAATGAATTTATTTGGTGTTAGGCTATCATATTTTTATAACTTTTATTTGTGTTCTGTTACATTTGTACATTTGCCAGGCTGACTGAACTGAAGGATCAGCAATAAAAATCATATACCAGTGCCTGTCGTGAACAAAAAAGTTCTTTCTTTTCTAGAGCAAAAGTTGGGGAATCTTTTCCAAAACTTTGTCAGAGATTCCTAATAGACCTGTTGTCCCTGTTCTGTTTTGTTTTTTCAGCGCCTACTGAGCCATTAGCCAGGTACCCTTCCCTATTTTGTTTGTGATTACTAATATATTCCTTGTGAAATCAAGGCAGCTGAAACATCTGTCTTTTCTTCATTCCAAGATGAAGTATAGACAGTTCAGTAACATATCCATGTTTTTTATAGTAAGTACTTCTCCTTTGGGAAAAACTTTTCATGGTGAATGGTGTACAAAAAAATCACTTTTCTGGGGAATTCCCTGGCGGTCCAGTGGTTAGGACTTCTCGCTTCCACTGCAGGGAGCACAGGTTCAATCCTTGGTTAGGGAACTAAGATCCCACATGCTGTGTGGCGCAGCCCAAAAAAAATCACTTTTCTCTTGGAAAGAAGTATGCTGGGTTTTTTTTTTTTTTTTCCAACTTTTCCCTTGGTTTATTTACTACTTAAACATATTTATTAAGATGTTAGTATATCAAATTTTGTTTTTGTGACACTAAATTTTGTAATTGGTGGGAATTTGACATTTTAGATTATTTTATATGCTTAGCAGGGAGATACACATAGCATTTACTAATATATTGCTTAATGGCATTTAAAGTATCAGCCACATGAGACCCCTCTTAAAAACCACTATTTTACAACCTGGTTTCTAAAACTGTAAAGTTGAAGAATTATTAACTATTTCTTAAAATTCTTAGCTGCCGGGGACTTGCCTGGCAGTCCAGTGGTTAAGACTCCACACTTGCACTGCCACGGTCCCAGGTTTGATCCCTGGTCGGGGAATTAAGATCCCACAAGCCACATTGCACAGCCAAAAAAAAAAATTCCTAGCTGCCAAAATCTAGAGTCACTAATGGACCTTTCAGAAACAATGGAAATTTCATTGTCGGGGGAGGGATTAGCTAACAGTGGTGTAGTCGGTATTTTCCTTTACAGCCATCTGTGTATTAGAACTCCAAAGTGCAAATTTCCCTGCCTGCCTCAAAACAGACTTATTTTTTATATATATAGTGTAAAAATTAAAAGATGCTATAAATGCAGAAACAGAGAAGTTAAATCACTTACCCAAGGTCACACAGCTAGTAAGTGGCTGAGCCAGAATTCTAAATCCAACAATCTGACTTCATAGTCCATGCTCTTAACCACTGCACTATACTGTCTCCTCCAAAATGATGATGGATTTAATGAAGCAAAAATTAAAATGAAGGATTAACCTGTCAATACTATTTGAATATTAAATCTGAGCCCAAATCTCTGAGGAGAGCAGCCAGTATTAATACACTTCACTTGGCCTTTTAGGAGACTTGATACTTCGTTATATGAAAAGCAAAAAAAACCTTAGTACAGAGATTGTCCTAGCAATACACTCACTTTTTGTTGTATATGTTATTCCCATTCATATCAAGCTTTTTGTGTCCTTTTTGCACTAAGAGAGAGAAGCATAACTACCTAAAGTTTTCAAAGCCACTTCTAATAATAACCATGGTGACCTCATGATGGCCAGCCCTCATGGGTTCCTGCCTGACTACAGGCAAAACCACAAAGGGACACTTGTCCTGTCTCATTTTCTGAAGTCTTGAGGGAGTCTAAGGAAAAACAAAGGAAAACAGGAAACTGTAGGATGTGCCTCTTTATGGCCTATTTCAAGTACAGACTCTTCAGCCTTTTAGCTAGCATCATCCTAACCCTCCTAGTGACTTTGCATCTCCAACCCCCCAGTCCAGTAGTGTCCTTCTCACTCTCATTCATATACCATACTCATTCTCTCTTCTGGGCTTTCTTTGATAATAACTTGCCATTTTCTGCAAACAGTTCTTCCTCTATCCTGCCTGCCTCTCAATATAAATATCTCTCAGATTCCATCTCTACCATCTAGTATTCCCCAGATCCTCTAGCCCACATTAAACTAATGTTCTACAGAATTTATAAAGGTAATAGCATACAGTTTAGTCCTTAACTATTTAAATAGAATTGTTGCATGTGTGTTAGTTTTTCTAAATTTCTTGCCTGCTAAATCTGAAGGCAATTGGAGGACTGTTTTATACTTTATTGTAACTCCACAGCAATTAGCACAATGTGGGCATTCACCATTGTCAGATAAGTGAAGGTCCTAAACATATGTCTGGCATTTAATAAACATTTATTAAACCTGGTAAAAAAAATTAAGAGGTGAAGAAGAATAATAAGCAATTTAATAACTTTTTACAAGCTGCTTTTAATCCATTCATTTATTCTAGAAATACTTATCAAATATCTATTATAGGCCAGGCCTCAGGAATACAGAGATAATTGTGACTTGGTTTCTGCCTCCAAAGCACATATTTTCATCTGTTAGAGAAGATTTGTGACTAATTACAATACAGTGTGTTCTGTAAGAAAGACAGAAATGGGGAAACTTCAAGAATGGCCTCTCAGGGAATACGTTTTAATCAAATTTTGAAACAGAAATAGGTGATTACCCAGCAAACAATAGGAGAGTGGACATTTGATCCTGGCAGAGGGCACAGAACATACTGAGATAGGAAAGCATGAGTAGTCTGTGAAAATGTCAGAGTTTATGTAGATGATCTGTACTATACAGTGTGTTTAAAGCTAAATAAATGGAGGCACTGATTTTATTACAATAGTAAATGTCATCTCATTTTTTGAGGCATAGAGTGAATTGAAGTAGGCATTCTCTAAGGAACTATCAAGGAATAAGTGAATGATTCTACTTATTAATGAATGGAATGAGGGTATAATGTAACTATTTATAAAACCAAATGTGTTTGTGTTTTCCATAACTATCAATATTAAATGAAATTCAAGATTTTGCTACAGCAGTAGTAATGGCTAACATTGAGAACATGCATGCCAGGCACCACACTAAACAATCTACATGCTTCTCATTTATACCCCATTTTAGAAATACACTAAAATTAAGTAACTTACCCAATACTACATAGCTCGTTATGTGGTAGAGGTGATATCTGAACCCATCTACTTGAATGTGAACTTCTCAAGACCAATTTGATTGGTTAATAGTCTTCTTTTCTCTCAAGGGGTTGGGGCAGCTGTACAGGAGGAGTAACAGAAGCAGGTGTTCCTGCTGATTCTGTGCTCTTCTGTATCTGCTTGTCAAGGGAAGGATTTTTTTTTTTCTCCTAAAGTTCTATGGTTTATATTTTTTAATTGTTTATTTCTTTATTAAGAACATTTTTTTTCACTAAAGTAAATTTGAGAAAATTTTGAAAATGATACAGAAGAAAATCCAAATTACCAATAATGTTGCTTCATGGATAATTATATTACCATTTGAGACTATATACTCAAGTATCTGTGTTTGTGTGTACATGTACTCTTACTATATGGAGAGCTATAATATGAACTGTAGTATGAAATGCTGGTTTTCAATTAACATACAATGAATAAGATGTATTTTTGTTTTCATATTAACACATTATTGACTGGGGTGGGGGGTTTTGCAGAAACTAGTGCTGTGGTGTTAGTACATCTGCGGTCAGTAATGTGTGAAGTTGTAATGAATGATCCTGATAGAAAATCTGGAAATCATCTAAGTGCAAAAATAGAGATTAGAATATTTTCATTATAAATTTTTGTAAGAAGTTCTGAAGTAGTAAAAATTAAAGATCCCCCTTCATATTCAAATACCCACCACTACTCTTTAAGTCTCACTTTCTACTCATAAGTAGTTAATTATTAAGGGTCTCATTTCAGATTTTTGCTTGTTTATGTATATAGGTATATGTGTAGCAGATATTAATGATGGATTCTTTGGGGGCATTTCAGACAGTGGCATAATTGTATATGCCGTATAGATCTTCTGAACAAGTAAAAGTCCAAATGAGGAGACCTAGAAGTTAGCTTTGTGGAGATGTTCATGGGGTGGACCTAACTGAGCAGCAGAAAGAAGCCCAGCCAAGCAGGTCAAAACACAGGTGGGCACAAGATAATGATCAGAAATAAGTTGTCTTTAGGCAAGAAGGAGGCATCTAGTTAGCAAGTGGTATGATGTGCTGGAGTAGGCACCAGTGAAGGTATTGAATAGAAAGGTGGATAGTTACCATTAACAGGCACAGATGGTGGCAGTGGGACCTAGCTTCTAGTTGTGTTTTGGTAGTTGTACTTTATCAAGGCAGGAATAAAGAAATCAGGAACTCTGAAACTGGAACATAAGATTTGAAAAGATGGCTTTTAGATGACAAAGGTAAGGTTAAACCAGTTTCTTGAGTAGGATTAGAAAAGATTGAGGCAGCCAAGGTTGACTTAATTTGGGGTCAGCTGAGCTTCTAAATTCATCAGATAAAGAAGTGAATAAAGCAAGGATCTTACTCTTAAGAAGTTTACAGTCTAGTGAAGGCAAACAAGCATGTTATAAATTGTATATTAAACTAAAAGAATAAATGCTGTGGATAGGATAACAGGAAACAGGAGGAAGGATGGGGGATAGATTTATAATTTTAAACAGGGTAGGCTTAGTAGAGAGGGTAACATTTGAGGGAAGACTTGAAAGAAGTGAGGAAGTAGACCAAAAGGACATGCTTATTTGGGAGAAGAGCATTCTAGATAAAGGGAATAGCCAGTGGAAATGCCCTGAAGTAAGAATATTAAAAACAACAACAACAACAAAATAACCCCTGCTAAATAGAAGAAAGATCAGTTTATTGAGAGAAATTAGTGAAGCAAGGAACACATGGTGTTGTTCTGCTACATATATTGTACAGTTTTCAACTTGATACTGTGTTGTTTTCAGAGTCCAGAAATCTCACCTTAGCATATTTAATTATTCCTTAGTTAATTGGAGATACTTAATTATAGTGACAGGCTGAATAGTGAAGTACATGGAGGGAAGAAAAATACATCAAGAAGGACAGGTGAAGACACGATTTGGATCAGTCAGATCATGGGCACTTTTTTTTTTTTTTTTTTTTGTGGTACGCGGGCCTCTCACTGTTGTGGTCTCTCCCGTTGCGGAGCACAGGCTCCGGACGCGCAGGCTCAGCGGCCATGGCTCACGGGCCCAGCCGCTCCGCGGCATGTGGGATCTTCCCAGACCGGGGCACGAACACGCGTCCCCTGCATCGGCAGGCGGACTCTCACCCACTGCGCCACCAGGGAAGCCTGGGCACATTTTTAATCTGCTAACATTTCTTAAACTGTTACATTTATTTTTCCCATATATTTATATACCACTTATGTCTGCTCTTGAATTTGAGACTTAACTTTAAATAAAGCAGTCTTGATTACTCCTAATGAACCTAGAGAAAAACTTGAGGATAATTCCAAACCTATAATCTCATTAAATTATACAGTTAAAAAATGAAAATTAGGTTGACAACTTTCATATAATCAAATTGGCTACACAGGTTTTCAGTTAGACATTTTTGATTGTTCTTCAATGGGCTTACTAGCTGTAATTTCTTTTGTGAGTTGCCAGTGTGTCTTCCTTTGCTCATTTTATTCAGGTCTTGAAATTTTTGCTTTTCAGTCTGTATATAATTTATAGGGAATGTAATGTCATATCTTTGTTTCCAAAGGCTTTTAAAGAAACAGTTTTTTCATCGGGCACTAAAAGTAATGAAAATGAAGTATGAGAAAGACATAAAAAAAGAAAAAGAGAAAGGAAAAGCTGAAAGTGGAAAAGAAGAAGATAAAAAGAGCAAGAAAGAAAATCTAAAGGATGAAAAGACAAAAAAGGAAAAAGAAAAAAAGAAAGATGGTGAAAAGGAAGAATCCAAAAAGGTGATTTCAACTAAAATTAAGTAAAAATCAAAAAATTATTACTTGCACATTAGCACTACTGGTGTATCAGCACTTTAAAATATTGCGCAACAACCACTTAAACCACATTAGGATTCTTACAAATACTGTGGTTGAGAATTTTGATTTCTGTGTCTCATATAGTGAAACTTTGACTATATGGATGTTACATTGCTTTTTGCTTCTTTGCAAACGTGTTTTCTTCTATTCAACTTGTTTTTTAATAGGAGGAAACTCCTGGAACTCCCAAAAAGAAGGAAACTAAGAAAAAATTCAAGCTTGAGCCACATGATGATCAAGTTTTTCTGGATGGAAATGAGGTGAGAGTATCTAGCTTATAAGTAGAAATCCAATTTTCCATAGGAGTTTTTAGAATTATCTTTGATGCCTTCACTAAGAAAAGAAGTAATTCAGATAAATTTAACCATGTAGATACAAAATCTACTTTTTAAAAGTGAATGTCTCTGAATTTAGATTTATAAAAATTTTTTTAAATCAATCTGAATCGGGTTCAGCTGTCTATGATAGATAGGAAACATGAAATAACAGTGGCTTAAAACAAAACAGATACTTGTTTCTCTCTCATTAATGAAATCGGAAGGTAAGCAGATATGGCAGCTCCAGGGTGGATCTGAACTTTTCCGCCTGTGTGAGGCAGTTAGTAAAGATTACCTCATGGTGCAAAATGACTGCCAGCCTTATATCTGCATCCAGAGGAGGGAAGGAGAATGAGGGACATGCTTCCTTTTTAAGGATACTTTCCAGGAAGCTGGCGATTTTATTTCTGCATGTATTCCATTGGCCGGAACCTACTCATATGGTCATGCCTACCTGCAGTAAAGTCTTAGAAATATGCTTTTTATACTGGATGGTCATTTGCCCAGTAAAGTATAAGATTCCCATTAGAATCAAAGGAAAAAAAGTACAATGGTTAAGGAGGGACACCTACAGGTTTCTGCCTCTTATAGTTAGACACACGACTATCAGGGTCTAAAATTTTCAATATTACTTGATGCTTTACTCAAGGAGATCATTTTTATTTATATAATTTAGTGGCTTATTTTTATGGTTGTAGCCTTCCATGAAGACCACTTAATTTAGTCATTTAACCAATACAAAAACATTTACTTATATACTGGCCATTGAGTTGTTGTGAATTTCTTGCTATACCTAATACAAAAGTAGTATAAATAGAAAGCAGTGGTTCCTGGAGCTATGAGCTTGAATATCTGGGAAGGCTTTTCACAAAACATGTGCACTAGGCTCATTCCAGGCATACTTGCATGAGGATCTCTAGGGTGGAATCTATAGTAAGTGAGTGTGTATATGGATGTGTGTGTGTGTTTTGTATAATGTATCCCTGGGTGATTCTGGTGAACCCCTGCTTAAGAACCAATGTAATAGAAGACCACAGGTCTTTCTTAATGTGAAAGCGCAAATACCTTCAGTTAAACATCAGGCATTGGCTATATGCGAAGTCGTTTTTATAGGTGTTGGGAATAACATGATAAATAGGATAAAATTATCTTCTTGGAAGCTCTTATAGTCTAGCAAGCATACAAGCGTTTAAACATGGTATGGGCATACCTCATTTTATTGTACTTCTGTTTATTGTGCTTCAGAGATAAAGTTTTTTGTTTGTTTTTTTGTTTTCAGCAAATTGAAGGTTTACAGCAACCCTGCATTAAGTCTATCAACTCCGTTTTTCCAACAGCATTTGATCACTTTGTGTCTGTCCCATTTTGGTATTTTTCACAATATTTCAAACCCTCCTCCAGCAAAAAAATTAAGACTCACCAAAGGCTCAGGTGATGGTTAACATTTTTTAGCAATAAATTATTTTTTACTTAGGGTATGTACATTGTTTTCTTAGACTTAATACTATTGCACACTTAATAGACTATAGTATAGTGTAAACATAACTTTTACATGCACTGGGAAACCCCAAAAAATGCATTATTGCGGTGATCTGGAGCTGAACTGGAAATACCTCTGAGGTACACTGTATATATTATATACTACAGTATAATATAGTCCATGCCTGTACTATATTACAGCATGGTGAGTATTATGATGGGAGAATACCAATTAGGGATAGGTAATTTAATCAAGAGAGGATAAGAAGCGTCTGGAGATTCTGGACACTTGACCTGAGCCTTGAAGGATGACTGGTAGATTGCCAGGTACACTGCAAAGGAGTTATAGGTCTGTTAGACAAAGGAAGCTTTTTCCTGAGCAAAAGCATGGGTGCTTGCATTCCCAAAAAGGCTAAGATTTTATTCTGTAGAAAGAAGCAGGCTTTGAAACTTTTGAAGATGGGAAACATCTTTAAAAACTTGTTTCTTTAGAATGCTAAATGGCAGAAGTGATGTCTGTGGATCCGATTTCCAGGATAAATGTGCAGCATTAAAAAAGAGAAATGTTAGAAAAAGAAGCAAATCAAAAAGCAGTAACCAAGACCGCTAGTCAAAATAGAACCAGGAGGGTTTCCCTGGTGGCGCAGTGGTTGAGAGTCCGCCTGCCGATGCAGGGGACACGGGTTCGTGCCCCGGTCCAGGAAGATCCCACATGCTGCGGGGCGGCTAGGCCCGTGAGCCATGGCCGCTGAGCCTGCGCGTCCGGAGCCTGTGCTCTGCAATGGGAGAGGCCACAACAGTGAGAGGCCCGCGTACTGCAAAAAAAAAAAAAAAAAAAAAAATAGAACCAGGAAATGGAAGAGTACTGTTATTTATAGAAACTGAGAGATAAAACTAAGAGTTTTATGGATGATGAACAGAGTTCTGATTATTCTAAATGAAGTAAATTTCTGTTTTCTAAAGTAAGCTTTAAAAGCAGTGGTTCCCAGCTTTGCAGCTACAGACCCTCCGTGGGGAGCTGGCAATGAACTTATTGCAGGGAGTCATAGAATCTTTATGTTCACTGAGCAAGATCTTTAATAATGGTTCTTTGCTTCTCATGAGTTGGGTGGAATTGAGAGCTGCTGGATCTTTAATAGGGCCTGACTGGAATCTATCATAACTGTGCTCTTAGACGGGTTGGTTCTACTCTACTCAATGCCAGTATACATCATTACATTAGGGGCAAAAAGGCTGTACAATTGCTGGTAATTAGGTTAAGTAATTGTTTGCACACAGGAGTAAACTGTTAAAAGCATGCAAGTACGTAGAAATGTACTTAACTGTGTTACGTAATTTATAGTTTTTAAAATAATTTTCTAACTGAATGGATACCAAAAGAAACACTGCTACTAAAGGAATAGTCTTTGGAATTTGTTTACCTTTAAAAGTAGTTCTTATATGTTAAGAGGTTGGAAGTAACTGTTCTAATGTAACCTTAGAACTTTAAGCACTGAGGTTTCTTGATTCTTCTAGGTATTTGTGTGGATCTATGACCCAGTTCACTTTAAAACATTTGTCATGGGATTAATCCTTGGTAAGTACAATCTCTAAAATTTAGAAAGGGATATAAACAACGCAGAAGCCAGAAAGAAAATATTTAACATAAAATAGTTATTTTTTTAAAGTACATTTTAAATAAAGCCAGAAGATAAATGATAAACTGAGGAGAATATTTGCACTACATCTTTAAGAGATTAGCAACCTGCTAGAAAAATGGTAAAGGTAACTCACAGATAAAGAAATACCGTGACTGGACTTCCCTGGTGGCGCAGTGGTTAAGAATCCGCCTGCCAGTGCAGGGAACATGGGTTCGAGCTCTGGTCTGGGAAGATCCCACATGCTACAGAGCAACTAAGCCTGTGTGCCACAACTGCTGAGCCTGTTCTCTGGAGCCTGTGAGCCACAACTACTGAGCCCACACGCCTAAAACCTATGCTCCACAACAAGAGAAGCCACCGCAATGAGAAGCCCACGCACCGCAACGAAGAGTAGCCCCTGCTCACCACAACTAGAGAAAGCCCGCATGCAGCAACGAAGACCCTACGCAGCCAAAAATAAAATATAAATAAATAAATAAATTTATTTTAAAAAAGAAAGAAATACAGTGACCAATAATTGTGAGTGATACTTAATCACACTCATATTAAATACGAATTAAAGTAACAGTGATTATCAAGAGAATTACAAAGTTTAATAGTACCTACTCTTAGTGAAGGTCCAACACTTAAGAAAAACCAATACTCTCCAATAATTGATGATATGTCCGTTATTTTATTTTTTATGGAGGGCAGTTTGGCAATATCTTCCAAATTTTAAATGTATACACATGGACTCAACTATTCTACTTCTAGGAATTTATGTCATGGCTGTTCCTAATATAGTTGCACAAAGTATCTATTCAGAAATATACATTGACACTTTATTCTAATCCAAATCCCTCAGACTATATTTAGGAGGGCCATTAGCAAATATCTTTCAAGTTTTTATTTTTAATTTTTAAATTTTATTTATTTTTTTATACAGCAGGTTACTAGTCATCAGTTTTATACACATCAGTGTATACATGTCAATCCCAATTGCCCAATTCAGCACACCACCATCCCCACCCCCCCGCGGCTTTCCCCCCTTGGTGTCCATACATTTGTTCTCTACATCTGTGTCTCAATTTCTGCCCTGCAAACCGGTTCATCTGTACCATTTTTCTAGGTTCCATGTACATGAGTTAATATACGATATTTGTTTTTCTCTTTCTGACTTACTTCACTCTGTATGACAGTCTCTAGATCCATCCACATCTCAACAAATGACTCAATTTCGTTCCTTTTTATGGCTAATATTCCATTGTATACATGTGCCACAACTTCTATATCCATTCGTCTGTCAGTGGGCATTAGGTTGCTTCCATGACCTGGCTATTGTAAATAGTGCTGCAGTGAACATTGGGGTGCATGTGTCTTTTTGAATTATGGTTTTCTCTGGGTATATGCCCAGTAGTGGGATTGCTGGATCATATGGTAATTCTGTTTTTAGTTTTTTAAGGAACCTGCAGCTGTTCTCCATAGTGGCTGTATCAGTTTATGTTCCCAGCCAACAGTGCAAGAGGGTTCCCTTTTCTCCACACCCTCTCCCGCATTTGTTGTTTGTAGATTTTCTGATGATGGCCATCCTAACTGGTGTGAGGTGATACCTCATTGTAGTTTTGATTTGTGTTTTTCTAACAATTACTGATGTTGAGCAGCTTTTCATGTGCTTCTTGGCCATCTGTATGTCTTCTTTGGAGAAACGTCTATTTAGGTCTTCTGCCCATTTTTGGATTGGGTTGTTTGTTTCTTTAATATTGAGCTGCATGAGCTGTTTATTATAGTTTGGAGGTTAATCCTTTGTCCGTTGATTCATTTGCAAATATTTTCTCCCATTCTGAGGGTTGTCTTTTCGTCTTGCTTATGGTTTCCTTTGCTGTGCAAAAGCTTTGAAGTTTCATTAGGTCCCATTTGTTTATTTTTGTTTTTATTTCCATTGCTCTAGTAGGAGGTGGATCAAAAAAGATCTTGCTGTGATTTGTGTCCAAGAGTGTTCTTCTATGTTTTCCTCTAAGAGTTTTATAATGTCCGGTCTTACATTTAGGTCTCGAATCCATTTTGAGTTTATTTTTGTGTATGGTGTTAGGGAGTGTTCTAATTTCATTCTTTTACATGTAGCTGTCCAGTTTTCCCAGCACCACTTATTGAAGAAACTGTCTTTTCTCCATTGTATATCCTTGTCATAGATTAGTTGACCATAGGTGTGTGGGTTTATCTCTGGGCTTTCTATCTTGTTCCATTGATCTATGTTTCTGCTTTTGTGCCAGTACCATATTGTGTTGATTACTGTAGCTTTGTAGTATAGTTTGAAGTCAGGGAGTCTGATTCCTCCAGCTCCGTTTTTTTTCCCTCAAGACTACTTTGGCTATTCGGGGTCTTTTGTGTCTCCATACAAATTTTAAGATTTTTTGTTCTAATTCCATAAAAAATGCCATTGGTAATTTGATTGCATTGAATCTGTAGATTGCTTTGGGTAGTATAGTCATTTTCACAATATTGATTCTTCCAATCCAAGAACATGGTATATCTCTCTATCTGTTGGTATCATCTTTAACTTCTTTCATCAGTGTCTTATAGTTTTCTGCATACAGGTCCTTTGTCTCCCTAGGTAGGTTTATTCCTAGGTATTTTATGCTTTTTGTTACACTGGTAAATGGGAGTGTTTCCTTAATTTCTCTTTCAGATTTTTCATCATTAGTATATAGGAAAGCAAGAGATTTCTGTGCATTAATTTTGTATCCTGCTACTTTACCAAATTCATTGATTAGCTCTAGTAGTTTTCTGGTGACATTTTTAGGATTCTCTGTATAGTATCATGTCATCTGCAAACATCTTTCAAGTTTTAAATGCCTTTACCCTTTGACCTAATAGTTACACTTCAAGGAATTTATCCTGTGCTGTAATCACAGTTGCACACATGTACATGTACATTGGTATTTGTTGCCCTCTTGTCTGTAATAGGATAAAACTGGAAACAGATCAGGTCCCTCAGTAGGAGGATGGTGAAATAAATTTCAGTGCAACTGTGTGCCAGAATATCATGCAGCTTTTAAAGAATTAGATAAGACTAATTCTTATTAGTACTCACGAAAAGATATCTAGAATAGATTAAATGAACACTGTAAAAGAGTAAGAGTGTTATAAGCTCATTTTTGTGAAAAAAAAAAAAATTCTGTGTAGCTAGTTTTAATTGTATATAGGCAGTTTCTGGGAATACAAATAAATCATAGTAATTAACCTCTGGGGAATGGACCAAGAATTGGATGAAGACTTCACATTATACCTTTTGGTTTGTTTTTTATTGTTTCTTCTTTTACTGTTTTGGGTTTTTTGTTTGTTTGTTTTGGGTTTTTTTGCTTCTTTTGTTACCATAGGTATGTGTTATTCCTGTAAATTTAGTGGGGCGGGTATAGGAGTAGAGGGAGGGAATGATTTAACAAGTAGAAAAAAATAGCAGTTAAGCAAGTTTGATCAATATGATCATAGGAGCCCATTCAAAATAATAAATCCAATCCTTAGCTTATAAATGAAATAGCTAGAATTTGAATTTGAATCCTGATCTCTTTTGCTATAAATACCTAAAAACCAGATCTTTCTTTTGATTGTTCCATGTGGTTCCACTGTACTTAGAAAAAAACTGGAGATGCTTGTATACAGCTTCCCTAACTACCAAAAATGATCTGTATCAGAATTTCCTGGTGAGCTTTTCATTTGGTAGATGTCAGAGCTTCACCCCAGAACCAATCTCCAGGGAGGGATCTTTGGAATCATTTTTGGTTAGTTCTGTTGTTTGGTTGCTGTTTCTTTAAGCTTCCCTATTTGATAGACAGATATCTTATAGTCAAAAAGTTAACAGCAGCAGCAGTTGATCATTTAAGGAGCTAACAGTCTCACATTTTTAGACAATACTTTTTTCTAATTATATATAATTTATACTAGAAAAATCCTAATCTAATTTAAAAATAGTAGTTAAACTATGAAATGGTTGATAATCCACCATTTTTTACCTATAAAAATGGCAATTTTGTATGTTTCAATATGGTTTTGTTTTATTTCTCCCCCTAGGAGTATATTCACTGTTATGGCAACTAAGCCATTTAAAATTTTAATCTAAAGGTTATGTATGTAACTTTTTCATTTCTTGTTCCAGTGATTGCAGTGATAGCAGCCACCCTCTTCCCTCTTTGGCCAGCAGAAATGAGAGTAGGTGTTTATTACCTCAGTGTGGGTGCAGGCTGTTTTGTAGCCAGCATTCTTCTCCTTGCTGTTGGTAAGTATTGTTATTGATAAGACTGACCTCGGTAAGAGGTAGATATTGAGCAGTTTGGACTATAATCTGGAGCTTCAGTAAAGTTTAACAGCAAAATTAATGTAAGTGAATCAAGAAATATATGGGCCTACTTTTTGGGTCATATCCCAAAACTGACTCAGGCTTGAAGTAGTATATGTGCTTGATTAGATTTGGTCTGTTGTGTTGAAAGGGTTTAATATGTCTCAGTCTGCAAATAGTTATGCTTTAAGATTTAACTACCACAAGGACTTCAATATTTTTACAGTGGTTGATCATTTATTAGGCATAATATTTTCAGTAAACACTTTTTTTTACTTAAGGCAAGTGAAACTTATTTTAAACATTTACATTTTATACAATAAATGATTGTAAACAATTGATATGCCATTTTTAGTAAAAATCAGTTTGTACCATGTACCAAGGTAAATTCTTGATGCATTAACAGGTTGTAGAATGCTGTTTAAAAATCAACAAGAAAATGTAAATAATGTTATTTTATGTTTCTGGATGATTGGGGTCTTTCATGGCTAAAATAACAATATAAAAATAACCCAATTCGAAAGAGGAAATTCAAAACAATTGATTAATAAATATATGAAAAATACTCATCACTAGTTATCAAATGATAAAATTAGGATAATGTGGTATTTTTTGCTTATATAATTAGGAACTTAAAAAAATTTTTTTTGTTCTGTTTGAAATGGAAATAGTGCCAAGGAGGGTTTGACTATAAGGAAGTATGCCTAGGGCTTCCCTGGTGGCGCAGTGGTTGAGAGTCCGCCTGCCGATGCAGGGGACACGGGTTCGTGCCCCGGTCCGGGAAGATCCCACATGCCGCGGAGCGGCTGGGCCCGTGAGCTATGGCCACTGATGCTGCGCGTCCAGAGCCTGTGCTCCGCAACGGGAGAGGCCACAACAGTGAGAGGCCCACGTACCACAAAAAAAAAAAAAAAAAAGGAAGTATGCCTAAATATAAATGGTGGTGGTAGTTTTGAATGATTTTAATGTTCTTCTTTACACTTGTCTGTATTTTTTACAATGAACATGTTACTATGAGAAAAAACAAGTATTATTTTGCTTAAAATTCTAGTCTTTGAAGATTTTCCTGTATAGGGTAAACTGGTCTAATTTAGTTTTTCATTTTGGGAAAGAAATAGGAATTTTTTTATGCTTGTCTAAAGCTCTTTAGTGATTTTTTTTTAACCTTATATATAATTCTTTGAACCATCGAGAGCTTATGTTGGTATATGGTACTAAGTTCTGATTATTTTCCTCAAATGACAAATAAGCTTTTCCACCAGAACATATGGGAGTACTTCTTTATAGAAATGTTTTTAAATATCCACATTAATGATTTAATATCTGTTTTTAGAGGACATGATTTGGCCAAGATTATCTGAGGAGGGTGTGTGTTACTCTGAGATTCTGTGATATGTAATGTAATAGATTCTTATGTTTATAAAGCATTACTGCTATAGCCCTAAGCAGTTTCCCTCTGCACATCCCTTCACCCTGGACATCAAAGTGTCCTGAGTTGGCGCCACCAGCCATGGACCTAGGAATTCATTGAGTATTTTCATTCAGTTCATCTTGTTTATGGGCCTCCATTTTTTTCTGGGATCTCTGACTGTGTGTGAGGCCTTTTTCATCCACCTTTCAGTTTTTCCTTCCTCTAGCTTAGTCACCTTGAAAATAGCCCTTGAAGTTTTTGCATGTAACAGCACACTTGTAGGCCAAGAAATAATATCTAAGAGTGTGAAGCAGGTAATTCGTGGTAGTGTACTACCTGCATCAAGAATTAGAAGCCATAAACTTTTATCTGCCATTAGATATACTAATCAAGTTGGTGTCTTCTGGTTCCCAAATCTCTGAAAATTTAGAAGCTCTTTGAAATTTTTCAGCAAAGGTTTAACTCCACTGAATAGAAATAACCCACTTGGTTATCTTTTATTTAAACCAATATTTGAAATAATTTATGGTTATTATCTTGTTTTGCTTTTTAAAGTATTGTTTCTTCAGTAATGTTTTCTATAATTTTTCATTTTAAATACAGTATGGATTTAAGTAGCATTGTGCATTAAGTAGTCTTGTGAATCAAATCAGAAAATAAACCCAACGTTTTCATTGCTTCTCTTAGAAAATGTTGTTTCTCTTGGAAAATTCCAAATATACTTTCAAATGGTTTTGATCTGTACCCCACTTATAAATTGGAGATTTTTTTAATATTATCTCATGAAGTATTATATATTGGTCAAAATTATATTTGGTGCTACTTTGAATACATATTCTTAGTATTGCCATTTAAAATAAGATCTTTGCCGATTTTCTAAATATGTCACTTTTAGTATAGAAGTGGTATGACAATACATATCACAGCGGTTTTCGCATGATTCCTCTCCTTTTGCCCCTGATAATAATCTACTGCCACATAGAGAAAAACTGTAAAAAATGTTAGAATTCTGCTATACCCAGTTTATATATGGCATTAGAATTTGGATTTTATTTGCCATTTCGATATTGCTCTTTCTTGGATTTGAGGCAAGATTTCATATTATGAACTGTCTGTCTTAACAACCCTTCAAAGCCTATCATAACATCATAATTCTATTTGGAGGGAAAAATATGCAGCCTCCTTAAGAGATGTTCATTATTTTTTTCAGTGGGGTTTATTCACTGATTATTCCATAATTTCAAAGCATATTTGCCTTTTCTGTTTGTACCACAAAAGATACTGATGTATACACACACAGTCTTTCAGAATATTTATGTTCTTTTGTGAAAATAGAAATTACTGCTTTATAAAAGTCAGGGCAGCTATAACCATTTTATTTGTCCAAAGCAATGTAATGGAAGAAACATAGATGAGCTTTTCTCAGGTCTTATTTGAAAACAATGATATAATTATCAGTAAAGAAAACAAAAAGTAAAATAAAACCAAAAACCTGTCATAATTGATTAGTCCATAACATTCACATAATCATGACCTTAAAAAAAAAAAAGAAAAACCAGGCAAATCACTCACTCAGCTCTTCAATATGTTTGGTAAATTAAGAGAAAACTATATGAAATATTGGGGTTTGTGTTTGTGATAGCTCATTACTATAAACTTTAAAATTCTCAATTTCTTCCATTATCTAAACCACAGTTTTGTCATATATTGCTCTAAAAGAGTAACTTCAAACCTATTTGTTGAAGCCATCTGGCTTTCATTAGCATTGTATGTTTCCTAATATTGGGAGAAGGTTGGTCCTTAAAATAAACAGAAATTATATACTTATTTAAGAAACTCGTAACTTCTGGTAAGACATTATCTTATTGTTCAAAAGTATTTTTTCTTATAAGACTTATCCTTTAGGCAGGGTAGGCACATGCCTTGAACTCAAGATACATTTAGGGGCCCACGGAAATTGTTTCATTTTCATTTCTTTTAAAATCAAAAGTAATAATATATACACATATATCATAGTGAACCTGTGCAGGATTATATTTGTATTTGTACCAGTATGGTCGGAAAAGCAGAATTTTTAATAATTTTTAATGAAGGAATTGCCTTACAAAGGCAAAAGTGTCTGGGGTCTAGGGAAGTCATGGTGCAGCCCTGCTTTCTCCTTTTTAAGGCTGCTTAAGGTATCCTTCATCCTGCATTTATTTCCTTTTTCTTCTACCATGATCTCATGTACTTCAGGGTCCAACTGGCAGCTGTGCTTATTGAACTATAACATAGCAAAGTGCATAAACCATAAGTATATCCATGAAACAGCACCCGAATTAAAAAATTATAAAAGCAATTTTTTAATGGCATTGTAGCGTTATGCCCTCAAGTTCAGAGAAGAATGCTCTGTGCCTAGAATACTGTTGATAGCTGCTAAACTAGGATTTAATTGTTTATACTTAAGGTGCATGTAATATGCAAATAATAAAACTCTGAATGTTTTCCCACTTCTGCATTAACAAATATTCTGTGCTTTCTGAGTCAATGCTTGAATTATTCAATTAGAGAAATTTTTCTCCCACAGCTCGTTGCATTCTATTTCTCATCATTTGGCTCATAACTGGAGGAAGGCACCATTTTTGGTTCTTGCCAAATCTGACTGCTGACGTGGGCTTCATTGACTCCTTCAGGCCTCTGTACACACATGAATATAAAGGACCAAAAGCAGACTTAAAGAAAGATGAGAAGTCTGAAACCAAAAAGCAGCAGAAGTCCGACAGTGAGGAAAAGTCAGACAGTGAGAAAAAGGAAGATGAGGAAGGAAAAGTAGGACCAGGAAATCATGGAACAGAAGGCTCAGGTGGAGAACGGCATTCAGACACAGACAGTGACAGGCGAGAAGATGACCGATCCCAACACAGTAGTGGAAATGGGAATGATTTTGAAATGATCACAAAAGAGGAACTGGAACAGCAAACAGATGGGGATTGTGAAGAGGAGGAAGAAGAAGACAATGATGGAGAAACAACTAAATCTTCACATGAAAAATCATAATCTGACTAATTTGGGGACTAAATAAGTGCAAGAGGTTGGATTTTCTAGGTTGGCTGATCATCATAATGTACACGTGACATTTGTAGCATTCTTTAAATCCATTTACTGAAGTGGATTTGTCATCCAAGCAGTTATATTCAGCCCCTCATTTCATGTAATACTATTATTGGTACAGTCTAAAGCCATTTGTAAGTTTTATCTATTTGATAATTTTACAGTAAAATTTAGGTCTCATTTATTTTGATAGTTATCAAAGGTGCACTTTCCACAGTGACATTTACATTAATGACATTTTTTGATAGTTGTATGGCTTTTTACTGTTAGACTAATCAAAATAACTAAAAGGGATAAAAACAAACACCAACATTTCAGATTATGCATAGTTCTGTAGCCATTTCACAGTTTCTTTAAGGTGAAATGCTTAAATTATTGTTCTTGATAGTTTAGCTTTTGTTGATTATAAAATTATACCAGAAAATTTCCAAGATTCTGAGTTAGCAAGGTTCAAAAGCATTTTGTGGAAACAAGCCAACTAGTAATAATGCAGCAACACTTAGTTTAACTACAAATTCTCCTTTTCCAACTTAGGAAATCCAAACTGATTTGTACGACTGATTCAGAGTAAGGTGGTCATCTCCAACAGAGGAAGCAAGAAGCATTGGCTGGAAGGTGATGACTCTTCTTCCCATTTCCTTGTCGTAAAGTAAAATGTATTCTGTACATAATTTACAAATAAACATTTTATTTTAATTGACTTCTTATTTAGACATTTTCTCAGAACTTAAATTTGTAAAATTAAGACCATTTAAGCATATGTTTTTAGAGAAACGGAAGTTTCAGTAACCCACAAAACATCTGTGATCTTTCTGCAGCAGCTTCAGTTTTGTGCCAACATTCCATGTATTTGAATATGAATTAAAACGATCCTTATTAAATAAGAGCAGACTTAAAGTAGCTGTTTGTACGCCTTAATGTTCATTTTGATTTATCTTAAATCTCTACATTCAGAAATGGGGTGCTGTATTATCAGACCAGGAGGACTGCTATGAAAGATAATTTACTGTTCTAAAATATCAATTTAAAATAAAGAACATAAAAGCAAACATAAGAGAACCATTGGACTCTAATTGCTTTAAACTAGTTTCGCAGTTTGATTTCATGTCTTGCAAACCTTAGTTACAAAAAAAATCTTTAGGAAAAATCATGTGTTTACTTATGAGCATAATCATTCCCTGGAGTTATACTCTTATAAAATGATAATGAATATTAAATTATTTTCCTTCAGTCACAGTGAGAGCATTTTGCTTTGTAGTTGAAATAGGTGGTGTGTATAGGTCTTCATTTTTCTTAGGCAGTTTCCCACCTAAGTGTTAGACTAAAGGTGTTAAATTTTTCTAATTGTGAAAAAGTACACTTTCTGTATACTGACACACTTTGTTAAACATGGCTTGTTTGCTTCTTTATAGTATTCCTTGTTAAGTGGACAGAAATGTGGCTGTTGGATGTTAATGCAACTCTATCAAGGATGCAGTCAATCAGTTTAAGTTTCCTCCTAGCCAATGTTCATTGATTTAAGTGCCTGGGTGTTTTCCCCTCACATTTTCAGAGCTCTTCTGCTTTATTTCCCTAAAAGGGATGCATAATTATAACTTCTGAGCTTCTTAATCACCAGTAGCATTAATACCTATTTTGGGATATGATAATGGTACCAAAAGTGTCTTTCAGAAATAAAAATGATTTAACCTTTACTGTTGTGATAATGCCCAGGCACTCAATATTTATCCTTAAGCTCTTTATAATATATGTACTGTGTCTAACCTTTAAGACATTTGGAGCATGGCAGGAAAGTCAGCTTCTTATTGATATGTGTGGATTCTTAAAGAATGTTAGTACAAATTTTTATAAATATTTGGTGGTCCCTGGGGGAAAATGTCATTCTTACTATGGTTAGAAAGCAAGTTAGAAATTTCAGCTCTTTTACTATTCAAGGTTGTATACTTTAAACAGAAAATCAAAAGACTGCCACTGTTACATTTCTCAGAATAATAGATGGCTGTCTTTGTTGACTAACATTAAATATTCTTATGCCAGAGCATGGAAAATTGTTTACATTAGTCATTGGAATCGTGATTTAAAAAAAAAAACTTCAAGTTTGCTATGCTACTGTAAATAGAAGCATGAAGCTTTTGGATAATGTAGGATTTATTGTGGAGTGGGTATAAATTGACTTAACTAATAAGCAGGATTGAATTAATGAACTGAGTCCAGATAATAATAATAATGCATTTGTGATTGTAAAGTCAATGTATTAAATAGGTTGTTTCTCCTTTCCCCTCCCACTGATTTCTTTAATTTTCAAACTATATGGCCTTCTAGATGACTTTAATTGAAATAATTTGGATTTAGCCAAATACTATCAAAAAGTAATAAATTTTAATATGTCACATTAAAATTACGCAGTGGTGATGGGTTTTAATGTTTTCCCCCTTCTGGTTTTACATTATGAGTACCAATTAGCTGCTAACTATAGAAAAATCATCTTGTATCTTTTATAAATTGAATTTTCTTTTTTGAATCTTTATGAGGAATTGGAAAACAATAAGTACAGTTGATCATCATTATTCGTGTAGTCAGGTTCTGTAAAGTCACCACCAACACGGAATTAACAAATACTGAATCATTGCTCCTAGGGGAAATACTGGGGTTATTGTGTGAGCTTCTGGCCACATTTTCACCAGCTAATCAATACATAAATTTGTTTTAGGTGTCTTTCTGTTTTGTTGAGTTAAGTAACATTGAACTCATGGTCAACAGCACCATAACTTCATGCCCGACCCAAGCTTATCTAACACACGTGCTTTCTCCATATGGTCTATTACAGCCTTCTAGTACTTAGGAACACTAGACAGCATTTCAGCACTACATTTGGGGACCATTTTAAACAGTAAAATCACCAGTAAAAAAGCACAAAAATGCTAAAAACAATGCACTAAATAGAGCAAACGATGCTTGTTTAAGAGAGCTGAACCAAGGACACAGCATGTCAACTTGTCACCCTCAACTGGGAACATATGCATTGGGCAAGTCAAATTTTTCACCTCTATGCATGATTGTGAAAGCACCACAGAAGTTTTAAACAACAGGCAAATTTACAAATACAGAATCCACAAATAAGGAACAATTGTACTTAACTGTATTATAAAGCTGTGACATATCTGTCTGATCTACAGAATAGGATTTATTGCTGAATCATGCTCTAGCATTTCCATAACATTTTAAATATCCATTCTGTCTGAAAGTAAATATTTAGTTCCTACTTGTATGTAGTAGTTTCCTTTTACTCTTTGTTTTAGCAGTATTTCAGTTCTTTGTCCATTTGTTCAGTAATACCAAACACAGCGTGTCAGAATTTTAGGTGTAGCCATGAATTTTTTTTTTTTTCTTTCTTAGCGGTACGCGGGCCTCTCACTGTCGTGGCATCGGCAGGCGGACTCTCAACCACTGCGCCACCAGGGAAACCCTAGCCATGAATTTTATAAAAAGTTTTGCGGGGCTTCCCTGGTGGTGCAGTGGTTGAGAGTCCGCCTGCCGATGCTGGGGACACGGGTTCGTGCCCCGGTCCGGGAGGGTCCCGCGTGCCGCGGAGCGGCTGGGCCCGTGAGCCATGGCCGCTGAGCCTGCGCGTCCGGAGCCTGTGCTCCGCAACGGGAGAGGCCACGACAGTGAGAGGCCCGCGTATCGCAAAAAAAAAAAAAAAAAAAAAAGTTTTGCCCTCTTGGACCATCAGGTAGTGTGAAAAGTGCTATGGTAGGGATTTGCCAAATGTGCTGGATATCTCTGCCTTTCCAGTTCCACTCTGCTCTCTGCCCTCAAGAGACTTATGAGTGGACCACAGCAGTGGGCTGCCTCGCCTCCTGGCTTCTGGGTGGGTGTGGCTAAGGAGTGTCCTAGCTGGAGATCTGAGGATGGTCAGGGTAACCTCTTCTCTCTGCTCTCTCACTATGGGCTCCCTCAATAGTCAAAGGTTACCACTTCCTCTAAACTTCTCTTCACTCCTTTCCTTCAAGTTGCCACTTCCTGTTCTCTTCCCTTCTGGCCAAGGGGTGATGTCAGCTCTGCTGATACTGGCCTGGAGTTGTTGAAGCTATTGTGCCTCCTCTTGTGGCTCCCCTACACCCCACATCTTTGTTAGTATCTCCTCAAAGTATCTTAATTTAAGAATCATCTGCTTCCTATTGGGAACCAAGACCAAGTAAACCAGAGAAATTCCTAGAGAACAATTCTGATGAAGAGTTTACCTCTTTGACGGGTCCTTGTCCCCAAACATTATTGGAAAGTATCTCACAACCTTACAGAGCATGCCCTAAGAGTTTCGTTTTGTTTTTATTTTTGTTTTCTGGGGAGGTTTTTTTGAATTTTATTTATTTTTTATACAACAGGTTCTCATTAGTTATCTATTTTATACATATTAGTATATATATGTCAATCCCAATCTCCCAATTCATCCCACTCCCCCTTTCCCCCCTTGGTGTCCATATGTTTGTTCTCTACGTCTGTATCTCTATTTCTGCCTTGCAAACAGGTTCATCTGTACCATTTTTCTAGATTCCACATATATGCATTAACATGTGATATTTGTTTTTCTCTTTCTGACTTACTTCACTCTGTATGACAGTCTCTAGGTCCATCCACGTCTCTACAAATGACCCAATTTCGTTCCTTTTTATGGCTGAGTAATATTCCATTGTATATATGTGCCACATCTTCTTTATCCATTCATCTGTCGATGGGCATTTAGGTTGCTTCCATGACCTGGCTATTGTAAACAGTGCTGCAATGAACATTGGGGTGCATGTGTCTTTTTGAATTATTGTTTTCTCTGGGTAAATGCCCAGTAGTGGGATTGCTGGGTCATATGGTAATTCTATTTTTAGTTTTTTAAGGAACCTCCATACTGTTCTCCATAGTGGCTGTATCAATTTACATTCCCACCAACAGTGCAAGAGGGTTCCCTTTTCTCCACACGCTCTCCAGCATTTGTTGTTTGTAGATTTTCTGCCCGAAGAGTTTTGATAACCAAAATCCTATTCTGGTAGATACCTATGCAGATAACCACACAAAGAAACAAATTTGTCTTCTTTAGCAAACTCCTAAGCCAATGTTTGCAGCATTTAGTTATAAGTTTTTGAGTAGGTCCAAATGCATTTACTCCACTCTTCTAACCTAGCCCAGAGACCCTCTGAAACTAAAGTAAATCACACATAGATAGGTCTGTAGTTTTTGGATTGTCCAAAGGCTCGTCATCTCTATTTCAGCATGGCATTAGAAAGAGTAGAGTGGGCTAAGGTTCTCTGGAGTCAAATCATCACACTTTGGTCTCATCTTGTTTTAAGTGAATACCTAGATCACTTCAGCGTTTTGTGCCATGGATCCTTTCTCAGAATAATGTTTTTAAATGCAGAAAATAAAATGCATAGCGTTACAAAACCAATTATGTTGAAGTGTAAGTTATCAAAATATGTACGTGTGTGATACAGTGATATATGTTCATTTAATAACCAGATCTAGCAGAGAGTTTAATAACTGCTATGACATTGAAGTAGCATGAACAATATATTGAGATCTCTGCAACTGTAATGTGATATGAAAAGACCTGATTTCTGTTAGTGACGAAGTCACGTTACTGCCTAAAACAGCTCTGCATTGTTGTATGCATTTATAATCAAAGGAAATACTAAATTTCCGTTACAGTCTATTGAAAAAAAAGTAATTTTTTTCCCATCCAAGTTCACATATCCTCTGAATTCTGTCAAATCCCTTAGAGGTCTGTGGACTCCAAGGTAAGACCCCTTTACCTAGCTAATCAGATACACCAATATCAAGTGAAACTATAACATTATATTCAAAGGCTAGTGATACTTAATTTAGCATAATTTAGTATTTAATGTGATTCACAGCTCATGTCTACTTCATTAACACATATTTAGCAAGTTCCATGGTGGGACAGCCTACGGGACCAGCCAGATGCTGTGCTGTTGCCATGATCATACCTGTGCACTGCTTCACGTGTAGCAAGATCGCCAGCAACAAGTGGGAGGGGTGCCTGGGGCTACTGCAAGCTGAGTACACCTAGAAGGACTCCCTGCAGCACTGCATGCCGCTGGCCCACATGGACCTGACCGAGAAGCTGCTCAATTATGCACCCCTGCAGAAGTGATGCTTCTGGAGCCCAGTCATGGTTTGCCTAAAATATCTTCCTTTGGGGAACATTCCTTCCTCTTCTGTAGTCTCCTCATTCCATTCTAGGGTGACTGGCCCTATGGAAGAGCACATGACCCAACCCAGACCAATCCAAGTCCTCTCTTCAGGATCTAGAGTTCTAAGGACCAAGTGGGCCTGGAGACACCAATGGCTGTGTTTCCTTCAGGTGGACCAAGCCTGCCTAGAAATAAAACCAACGTGAAAAAAGCAGAACCAGGAAAGACAAGAAATAATGCCATCTTGGAACTCCTAGATCTAGCCCTGCCTGGATTTTTCAGTTACATGAGTGAACGGATTCCTTATTTTTGCTTAAGCTATTTTGTGAGGCTTCTGTCCCTTGGAACTGAAAGGTGACCGACTTACACGGGATAATGATGAACAGTGACACTGAAGTACCTTTGGAGGGAATTAACTCAAAGTGGGGAAGTGCCACAATCAAATTTGCATCTTAGACTATACTAACCACATGGAAATGGGCTCATGAGGGGCAAGTCTAGAGGGAAGGAGAAGATGTGGCTCTTGGAGCGACCATCAGATTCTCTGAATATTTCTAATAGTTCTTAAATTTACGTGTTCTAACCAAAACTTCCCTCTTGTTTTAAAATAGAGATTATTTTCTTATTACAGAAAACTAAGAAAATACTTAAAAGCAAAAATAAGGAAACAGAAAATCCCCAAATCTACCCTGCAGGGACAACCACTGTTAAAACTTAACGTTTATACTTCTAAACACTTAGCTGTGTAACTGTGTTCACTGAGGTGGGAAAATGTATTAAATAAGTGCAAGTACCTTGCACTTAGAATATGCAAAAATTGCTGATCTGGAAAAAGAACATGTGCGAAACTACAGACTTAACATTTTTTCCAGAAGAACAAATCATTGACCAGCTTATGATTTTAAATTGTATTTCTGTTCATCAACTTCAAGCTTCAAATTGTGAACTTAATGTTAACCTGAGACTAAGTATATGCCAAATGCATGTTACAAAGATTTCACATTAGGATGTGTTTGATGATCAACATAAGAGGGATTTAGATAAGGAAGATTTAATGGTTAACTTACCCATATCCTTACCTCTTACAATTTTAGCAGTTTGTACTGCAAAGAAAAAGTAAAGATTACTAACAAACAAATTAGTCTACAACTGAAGAAAGTAGCAATGAGTATGTAGAAACTGGTCTGCATTTATTGAATATATAGTCTATACAATATCTGTCAGACTTCACGACTAGAAAGAGCTGTTAGATGCTACACAAGTAAGAGATCACATCTCCATCCCTGCTCTCTAGTTGCATATACTCTGCAAGGTTTACAAGATTGAAACTCTTATTCTTAATAACTTTGTTCTCACTGTTTAATAGAACCCTCAGAGTTCTCCACTTCTCAAACTCCTATACATTTGCTTCTACCTCTCCTTCCAGCCTGCCTCCAATTCAGTCTCTTTTCTAAGGACAGATTGTAAATTTTATTTCTTAAAAACAGCATATGCAAGGACTCTGAAGATGTCTAGTGATTCCCTCAGGCTCCAACCAAAGTGACTTATTAAATAACAGTACTGGAAGGCAGCATGGAATGTTTGTTTTAAAGTTTCCATCAATACCAAGGCACAATTATAAACAGTTTCCCTATAGCAAGGGGACCAATTCCTGGGAAATAAGCTCAAATTTTCAGCCCCATTGCCTACTCACATTCTTTTTTTTTTTTTCGGCCATGCCGCATGGCTTGCAAGATCTTAGTTCCCCTACCAGGCAATGAAAGTGCTGAGACCTAACCACTGGGCCGCCAGGGAATTCCCCCAACTCACAGTCTTTATTCCACCCTATACAGATTAAGAGGAGTGTGGTGACCAGTAGGGACAGAAGGAATGCCATTCAGACTCCCAATATAGACCATAGACTGCTTTTCCACGAGGCAATTACAGTTCTCTGCAGCGCTCAGGAAGTTGGTCATCTGGAGAATCTTGAAACTGGGAGACCCGATCCACCTTCCCTTCTTTCCTTCGTTCGGCCAACCGAGCCCCTACTATGTACCAAACAAGGAAGATACAACATGAGGAACCTGTAGTCCCTGCCCCCAAGCAGCTCACAGTCCAGGGAAGGAGCATGCAGCAAGCCTCTGCCCATGCAAGAGCAAACACGGTGCAGAAGGAGATCCATCCTCTACCCTAAGAGCACAGTCTCTGCCACCTGAAAGTTTCCAGCCTTGTGGGGGAAGATAATGCAAATACAGAGTCAAACCCTATGTGCCATAGAGACAAAACATTGGTGCTGCGGGGCTTAGATCATGAAGGAAAGACTGGGGAGGCAAAAAAGGAAGATGGTTGGGGTAGCGCTTCTGTGACAAGCAAGGGTTTTACCGCTGCAATCACTCATTCCCTGTGCTTCCTTTTTACCATCAACAGATGTTTTCCAGAATTGGGAATATTGCCCTCCAGGAGTTTACAGATCCAAGTGAAAAATAACCGTGAACTGTTGGAGTAGAAAGGAAAGGAACAAAAGAATAACTCCTTGGGCCTCTGTGATGGGGGCTTCCAGTACACAGCCTTAACATCTGGGACAATGTCAAACAAGCATTCCACTTACTTCTTAAGTATCTTGTGCTTATCATAGTTAAAGCTGCTTAAAATAAAATCCACCAGGATGCTCATTTTGTTTACCTTATGCTGCACTACAAAGAGGAAGCAACCCAAGACATTGTTCTGTGCTGCTGAGAACAATTCCATTTCCTTCCTGTTGGCTGATTTTATTTTTCTTGATACAACATGTAATTATGGGAATTCTTTTCAAACAGATTTGTACTATAAAATTCAGTCTCTTGGGCGTCCCTGGTGGCGCAGTGGTTGAGAGTCCGCCTGCCGATGCAGGGAACACGGGTGCGTGCCCCGGTCCGGGAAGATCCCACATGCCGCGGAGCGGCTGGGCCCGTGAGCCATGGCCGCTGAACCTGCGTGTCCGGAGCCTGTGCTCCGCAACGGGAGAGGCCACGACAGTGAGAGGCCCGCGTACCGCAAAAAAAAAAAAAAAAAAAAATCTCTCTCTTAACTTTGCATCTGCCCAGTTTCTCCTCCCACTCCACCCCCTCCCCTATAAATATCCTTCCAGAGTTTCTTTATGCATATATAATAAAGTATGAATAAAAGTTCTTATTTTCACTCCCTCCCACCCTTTGTTTCTACCCTAAAGGCACATACTATATCCTTTCTTCTGTATCTTACTTTTTGCCACTTAACAAACATGTGCTGGTAAAACTTTGCATATCATTGGATAGTAGAGAGCTGCCTTATATTTTTAGTTTTTATTTTATGTAGGAGTATAGTTGATTTACAACGTTATATTAGCTTCAGGTATACAGCAAAGTGATTCAGTTATACATATACATGTATCTATTCTTTTTCAGATTCTTTTCCCATATAGGTTATTACAGAGTATTGAGCAGAGTTCCCTGTGCTATACTGTAGGTCCTGGTTGGACCTACAGTAGTGTGTATGTGTGAATATACAGTAGTGTGTATGTGTGAATCCCAATCTCTCATTTTATCCTTCCCCCAACCTTTCCCCTTTGGTAACCGTAAGCTTGTTTTCTAAGTCTGTGAGTTTGTTTCTGTTTTGTAAATAAGTTCGTTTGTATCAATTTTTTTAGATTCCCCATATAAGTGATATCATATATTTATCTTTCTCTGTCTGAATTACTTCACTTAGTATGATAATCTCCAGGTCCATCCATGTTGCTACAAATTGCATTATTTCATTCTTTTTAATGGCTAATATTCCATTGTATATACATACCACATCTTTATCCATTCATCTGTCAGTGGACATTTAGGTTGTTTCCATGTCTTGGCTATTGTAAACAGTGCTGCAATGAACATTGGGGTGCATGTATCTTTAATGAATTTATTTATTTATTTATGGCTGTGTTGGGTCTTCATTGCTGCAGGTGGGCTTTCTCTAGTTGTGGCGAGCAGGGGCTACTCTTCGTTGTGGTGTGCAGGCTTCTCATTGCGGTGGCTTCTCGTTGTGGAGCACGGGCTCTAGGCACGCGGGCTTCAGTAGTTGCAGCACGTGGGCTCAGTAGTTGTGGCTCGTGGGCTCTAGAGCTCAGGCTCAGGAGTTGTGGCACACAGGCTTAGTTGCTCCGCGGCATGTGGGATCTTCCCAGACCAGGGCTCGAGCCCATGCCCCCTGCACTGGGAGACGTATTCTTAACCACTGCGCCACCAGGGAAGTCCCATGCATGTATCTTTTTGAATTATGGTTTTCTCCGGATATATGCCCAGGAGTGGGATTGCTGGATCATATGGTAAGAGAGTTGCCTTATTTTAAGAGTATTTTCCTAATGTGCTGGTGTCATAAATGCCTAAAAAGTTTATTATATGTGTCTTTTCATTCAGTCTGGTTGAATTGCCCATCAACCATAATATTTAGGCACTACATTTTTTTAATTGAAGTATAGTTGATTTACAATGTTTTGTTAATTTCTGCTCTACAGCAAAGTGATTCAGTTATTTATATATATATATTTATATATACACATTCTTTCTTATATTCTTTTCCATTATGCTTTATCACAGGATATTGAATATAGTTTCCTGTACTATACAGTAGGACCTTGTTGTTTATCCATTCTATATATAATAGTTTGCATCTGCTAACCTCAAATTCCCAGTCCATCCCTCCCCCACCCCCCCTTCCCCTTGGCAACCACAAGTCTGTTCTCTGTGTCTGTGAGTCTGTTTCTGTTTTGTAGATAAGTTCATTTGTGAATACTTCAGATTCCACATACAAGTGATATCATATGGTATTTGTCTTTGTCTGACTTACTTCACTTAGTATGACAATCTCTAGGTCCATCCATGTTGCTGCAGAGGGCATCATTTCATTTTTTTTATGGCTGAGTAATGTTTCATTGTATAATATATATGTGCCACATCTTCTTTATCCATTCATCTGTCAATGGACATTTAGGTTGTTTCCATGTCTTGGCTATTGTGAATAGTGCTGCTATGAACATAGGGGTTCATGTATCTTTTTGAATTATAGCTTTGTCCAGGTATATGCACAGGAGTGGGACCACTGGATCATATTGGCAACTCTATTTTTAGTTTTTTGAGGAACCTCTATACTGTCTTCCTGTACCAATTTACATTCCCACCAACAAGTAGGAAGGTTACTTTTTCTCCACACCCTCTCCAGCATTTGTTATTTGTAGACTTTTTAATGATGGCCATTCTGACTGGTGTGAGGTGATACCTCATTGTAATTTTGATTTGCATTTCTCTAATAATTAGTGATATTGAGCATCTTTTCATGTGCCTGTTGTCCATCTGTATGTCATCTTTGGGGAAATGTTTATTTAGGTCTTCTGCCCATTTTCCTATTGGTTGTTTGTTTTTTTATTGTTGAGTTGTATGAGCTATTTGTATATTTTGGAAATTAAGCCCTTGTCGGTTGCATCCTTTGCAAATATTTTCTCCCATTCTGTAAGTTGTCTTTTCATTTTGTTTATGGTTTCCTTTGCTGTATAAAAGCTTGTAAGTTTGATTAGGTCCCATTTGTTTATTGTTGCTTTTATTTCTATTGCCTTTGGAGACTGACCTAAGAAAACATTGGTATGATTTATGTCAGAGAATGTTTTGCCTATGTTCTCTTCTAGGAGTTTTATGGTGTCATGTCTTACGTTTAAGTCTTTAAGCCATTTTGAGTTTATTTTTGCACATGGTGTGAGGGTGTGTTCTAACCTCATTGATTTACTGCAGCTGTCCAGCTTTCCCAGCACCTCTTGCTGAAGAGATGTCTTTTCTCCATTGTATATTCTTTAGGTGCTTCGTTTTTTGAGTACAGCAGGTTTGAGGGCAATTTGCTAGAAATATTAACCAGTTCTCACCTTTTCTCTATTCTAAATCAGCTATAAGAATAACTGAAATTTAAACACACATCAAAGATTATTACTCCACATGAGAAAACAGGATGCTGCCACTTTTCAGAATAAATGCCTGCTGGGGGTAGAGTAGCAAAAATGTAGAAAAATCTGTTTGGGGGTTAACAGCAGGAAATCAGCAGACCTACAGAACTGATAGTGGTCAGAAACTTAGGAGTTTGGAGGACTGGGATGGAATGGCTGATTCAGGTGTAGCAAAAGGAAAATGTCACCATTGGCTAAAGGCAAATGCAAAGGTGGATCTGGTGTCCTCCAGAAGTGCAGAGCTGAGCTCTAGACATTAACTCTCTCTCACTTCCTAGACTGATGACTTGAAGTGATTGACTTGAAATATAATAAGCAAACTACAAATAGAAGAAAAATTTCTAAATCTGATAAAGAGTACCTACAAAAATCTATTACAAACATCACATTTAAAGATGAATTACTGAAAACTTTGCCACTAAGACTGGGAATGAAACAAGAGGGCCTCCTATTCAATATCATACTAGAAGTACCAGCTGATGCAATAAGGAAAGAAAAAGGAATAAAGGGCATAAGAATTGGAAATAAAGAAATTGTATGACATGATTATATACAAAGAAAATACAAAAGAATTTACAGACAAGCCACTGGAACTAGGAAAGCTACTGGATAAAGGTTAACATAGATGAAAAACTCAATGGAATTTCTATATACAAACAACAAACAAGTAGAAATTGATTTAAATGATACCATTTACAATAGCATCAAAAAATGTAAATTACCTAGGATTAAATCTAACAAAATGTGCACAGAATGTTATTGTGCTGAAGTAACACTTCTCTACCCTGAAAACTGAAAATATTAAGATGAACTAAGACATATTAAGAAGACACAAATAAATGGATTAATATATAACATGTTCCTGAATTATGACAATACTATAAAGATTTCAGTTCTCCTCAAATTGATTTATGTGTTAAATTAAGTTCTAATCAGTATCCCAACAGGGATTTTTTAAATAGAAATTGATAGGCTGATTCTAAAATGTAGATGGAAATATAAGGGCCAAAAATAACCAAGACATCCTTGAAAAAGATTAATACTCACATGTTTATATTCACTTGATTTACAATAAAGATGATACTTCAGTCTGGTGGGGAGTGAATGTGAGTCAACTGGATATCTATATAGAAAAAAATATATTGACCCCCTACATCATGTCATACACAAAAATGAATTCCAGATGACTAAAGGTCTAAATATGAAAAGTAGAATAATAAAGGTTTATGAAGAAAGGAGAGGAGTATATCTTCATGACCTTGGGTATGTAAAAATTTCTTAAACAGGTCACCAAAAGCATACAGATCATAAAGGGAAAAAAATAAATAAATTTAACTACAGTAAAAGTAAAAACTTCTATTTATCAAAAAATACTATTAAGAAGGTGAAAAAATAAGACACAGAGTAAGTGAAGATATATATAGTACTTATATCTGACTTGTATCCAGAAGATATAAGGAACTCTTATGAATCAGTAAGAAAAAAGCAGATAACCCAAATAAAAAGTAAGCAAAAGATTTGAGCAAGCATTTCTCAAGTAAGCACCTGAAATGTTTCTCAAATAAACATGTGCAAACATCCTCAATATCAGTAGTCATCAAATTAAAACCACAGTGTGACACCACTACATACCACTAGAATGGCTAAAATAAAAGATAGAAAATTCAAGTGTTGGTGAAGATGTGAAGCAAATGGAATTTTCATGCCTTGTCAGCAGGAGAATAAATAGATATAATAATTTCAGAAAGCTGTTTGGCAATATCTTCTAAAGCTGAACACATGCCAACTCTATGACCTAACCATTCCAGTCCTAGGAATATACCAAACAGAAATGCATCAAAAGATGTTTACAAATTCTTTTTTAAGATGAATCCAAGCAACATTATTTGTGATAGCTAAAAACTGGAACCAATACAAATGCCCATCAACAGTGGATTGGATATACACATTGTGAGATATTCACACAATGGAATACTGTGCAGCAGTGAGAATGAATGAACTAAAAGTACAGGCAACAATATGGATAAATCTCATGAACATAATGGTTGAGCAAAAGAAACCAGACACAAAAGGATACATATTATACAATTCCATTCATAAGTATCCAAAACCAGCAACACTAAGGTACACTGTTAGAGGTCAGAATAGTGGTACCCTTGATGAGGGGACAGTGACTGAAAGGGCGGGGGGCTCAAGGAGGTCTTCTTTGGTGCCGATGGTGTTCTGTTTTTCAATCTGTGTGCTGGTTACCCTAGTGTAATCAGTTTCTGAAATTTCATTGAGCTGTACATTTATGATATGTGCACTTGTCTATATGCAGATTATACTTCAATAAAAAGTAAAGCAAAAACACAAATTGTGGAGTGTTAGAGAATATGAGAAAAGAAGTCTTTTTTTTTAATTGAAGTGTAGTTGATTTACAATGTTATGTTAGTTTCTGCTGTACAACAAAGCGATTGAGTTTTATATATATATATATATATATAAATTCTTTTTTATATTCTTTTCCATTATGGTTTATCATAGGATGCTAAATATGTTTCTCTGTGTTATGCAGTAGGATCTTGTTGTTTATCCATCTCTAGCTGCATCCATGTTGCTGCAAATGGCATTATTTTGTTCTTTTTTATGTCTGAGTAGTATTCCATTGTATATATGTGCCACATCTTCTTTATCCATTCATCTGTTGATGGACATTTAGGTCTTTTTCACATCTTGGCTATTGTGAATAGTGCTGCAGTGAACATAGGGGTGCATGTATCTGAGAAAAGAAGTCTTTAGTCAAAGGTACTATGGGCTATTTACTTTGATATCTTTTATGTACTTTGAGATAATTGAGAAAAGAATGGACTATTCCTTCCTTGAAGGTACTGGGCTCTAGATCATGCATCAGGCACTGGTAGAAGAAGACATATTCCTCCTTATCCTTAAAGATACTCTTGCCTATGGCTTAGACCAGTGTGCTACTCAAAGTGTGGTCTGAGGAGTGGTGCTGGGCTGTGACGGTTTTATTACTAGACCACAAAAACAAAGAAACCTTGTGTAAGAATGTAGTCAACATACTGCTTATTTCATCAAGAAAGTCTTGATCTGAAAAAAAGTCAGGTACTAAACAATGTGCTTAGTGATACAGTTGATTTATATTCTGTTGCAAACCTCATCTGATTGCAGACCAATAGCAGCAACAACAAAAAAGCCATAATATTATTTGAAAGTACACTGTGTTAAGATCTATAAGATCTATATTGTAAACTTTAGGGCATCCACCAAAAAAATTTTTTAATGCATGGTTAGTAAGTCTAGTGAAGATTAAATAAAAACATAATAAATACTCAATTGATCAAATTAAAAGGCAGGGAAAGAAGGGGAAATGAATTAAGAACAGATCAGATGAACAGAAAGCAACTAGAAAGATGGTAGGTTTAAGGCTAACACTAAGAGTAAGTGGTCTAAGTACCCCCACCAAGTAAAAGGCAGAGGTTGCCAGCTTGGATAAAAATAAAGGTATAGATAGGCTAAAAAGAAAAGGATGAAAAAAGATATACCATGCGAATGAAAATCAAAAGAAAGCTGTAGTGGCTTTATTATAACAGTGGACAACAAGAAAGAGGGACATTACATGATGATAAAGGCATTAATTCATCAAGAAAATGTAATCCCAAATGGGTATGCACCTAAGAACACCATTTCAAAATACAAGAAGCAAAAACTATTAGAACTGATAGGAGAATTGTGTTCTACACAATTGTGTTCTACAAACACAATTAGAGACTTTAACACTATTGTCTCAGGACAAGTAGACAGAAAAATCAAAAAGGATATAAAACTGAATTACACTATCAACATTTTTGACCTAATTTCCATTTATAGAACATGCTACCCAATCACATCAGAGTACATATTCTTTTCAAGTGCACATGAAACATTCATCAAGATACACCATATCCTAGGCCATAAAAAATGTTTTAAAGAATTGAAATTGTACAAAATTTTCTGATCACAACAGTTAAAACATAAATATAAAATAGAAGGTATCTGATAAATCCCCAAATGTTTGGAAATTAAACAACATGCTTCTAAATAACCCATGGGCCTAAGAGGGTGTCAAATAGACAATCAGAAAATATTTTGAATCAAATGAAAATAAAGACAAAACATGGGAATTTTGGGCATATAGCCAAAGCAGTGCTTAGAGAGAAATTTATAGCCCTAAATGTTTACATTAGAAAAAGAGAAGGTTTTCAAATTAAGAACCTAAGCTTCTACCTTAAGAAACTAGAAACAAATAAACTAAGTCCAAATCAAGCAGAAAAGAAACCATAAATAGAAAAAGTGATATCAATGAAAAGGACAGAGCAAAATCGATGAAACCAAAGTTCTCTGAAAATATTTTAAAAGGGTATACTTCTAGCCAGACTCATCAAGAAACAGAAAAAAGACACAAATTACAAATATGAGAGCCTACAGACATTAAACAGATAGTAATTTTTAATTGTTTTATATAATAAATTGGATAAATTAGATGCAATGGACAGATTCCTTGAAAGAATCAAATGATCAAAGCCCACTCAAAAAGAAATAGATAGGGAGGAGTCAAGAAGGCGGTGTGGGAGGACGTGGAGTTAGCATCTCCCCACAACTAGGGTACCTGCCGCCTGCTGGTGGGGAACTCTGACCACCAAGGATCAGTGCCTCTGAGGGAGGAGAGATCAGGAGAGCAGGTGGGAGCGACTCTCTGGGAAGAGCAGGAAAGGAGTGGAGGGTGGTCGCCTGGCCCACTTGGGCCGGGGAGCCTGCTGAGCTCCCAAGCTGGTCCCGTGCCCTCCAAGGTGTCCCCTCCCACCCCACCCCACCCCCTGGGGGCATAGGAGGAGGCCAGGGAGATCAGGAGAGGGAGAAGGGAGGGGCCCTCCCAGACCCCAGGCCCGAGGAGCAGGAGACGAGGGTGTTTGCCCCACCCACTCAAGCCCAGGAAGCCTGCTGGGCTCCCAGGTGAGGTCCCCTGCCCTCTGAAACCAGGGGTGGGGGGCACACCTGGGCTTCTTCTGTTCCTTGAGCCCAAGCCCCAGCCCCCACAGCCCCCAGGGCCTTTTCCAGCCCTGTGGGTCCTGAGCACTGGCCCAACCCACCACCCAAACCTTGCCCTTGCTTAGGCCCCGCTCTCCACAGCCAAGGCCTTCCCTCCCACCCCATTTGTTTTTCCTTCCTCTTTTTTACTACTGTGGCACCAATGTAACTTCCAGTTGTTGATTCACCTATATTTTTATATTTACATTCTTTCTAACATATCCGTTAGTTTCCTAGTCTAATTTTATTTTTTATTTTGTTTTTTTTTTGCCACCTCACGTGGCTTGTGGGATCTTGATTTGCAATCTCAGAGTCACGTGGAAGCTCCTGCAGTGGGAGCTCTGAGTCTGAACAACTGGACTAACAGAGAACCTCAGACCCCAGGGAATATTCATCAGAGTGAGGTCTCACAGAGTTACTCATCTCAGCACCAAGATCCAGCTCTACCCAATAGTCTACAAACTCCAGTGTTGGAAGCCTCAGGCCAAACAAGCAGTAAAACAGGAACACATTCCCATTCATAAAAAAAAAAAATGAGACAGCAAAAAATATGTCACAGATGAAGGAGCAAGGTAAAAACCTACAAGACCAAATAAATGAAGAGGAAATAGGCAATCTTCCTGAAAAAGAATTCAGAGTAATGATAGTAAAGATGATCCAGAATCTCAGAAATAGAATGGAGGCACAGGCTGAGGAAATAAAAGAAATGTTTAACAAAGATCTAGAAGAACTAAAGAACAAACAAACAGAAGTGAACAACTTAATAACTGAAATGAAAAATACACTAGAAGGAATCAATAATAGAATAATGGAGGCAGAAGAATGAATAACTGAGCTGGAAGACAAAATGGCAGAAATAACTGCCGAGAAGCAGAATAAAGAAAAAAGAATGAAAAGAAGACAATTTCAGAGACCTCTGGGACAACACTAAATGCACCAACATTCAAATTATAGGGGTCCCAGAAGAAGAAGAGAACAAGAAAGGGTCTGAGAAAATATTTGAAGAGATTATGGTGGCAAACTTCCCTAACATGGAAAAGGAAATTGTCACCCACATCCAGGAAACACAGAGTCCCATACAGGATAAACCCTAGGAAAAATACACCAAGACACATATTAATCAAACTAACAAAAATTAAAATCAAAGAAAAAATATTAAAAGCAGCAAGGGAAAAACAAAAAATAACATACAAAGGAATCCCCATAAGGTTATCAGTTGATTTTTCAGTGGAAACTCTGCAGGCCAGAAGGCAGTGGCAGTATATACTTAAAGTGATGAAAGAGAAAAACCTACAACCAAGATTACTCTACCCAGCAAGGATCTCATTCAGATTCAATGGAGAAGACAAAAGCTTTTCAGACAAACAAAAGCTAAGAGAATTCAGCACCACCAAACCAGCTTTAAAACAGATGTTAAAGAAACTTCTCTAAGCGGGGAAACACAAGAGAAGAAAAAGACACACAAACACAAACCCAAAACAATTAAGATGATGGTAATAGGAACATACATATCGATAATAACCTTGAATGTAAATGGATTAAATGCCCCAACCAAAAGGCACAGACTGGCTAAATGGATACAAAAACAAGGCCCATATATATGCTGTCTACAAGAGACCCACTTCAGACCTAGGGACACATACAGACTGAAAGGGAAGGGATGGAAAAAGATATTCCATGCAAATGGAAATCAAAAGAAAGCTGGAGTAGCAATAATCATATCAGATAAAATAGACTTTAAAATAAGGACTGTTTCAAGAGATAAGGAGGGACACTACATAATGATCAAAGAATCAATCCAAGAAGAAGATATAACAATTATAAATGTTTATGCACCCAACATAGGAGCACCTCAATACATAAGGCAAATACTAACAACGATGAAAGGCGAAATCGACAGTAACACAATAATAGTAGGGGACTTTAAAACACCCCTCTTACACCAATGGGCAGATCATCCAAACAGAAAATAAATAAGGAAACACAAGCTTTAAATGACACAATAGGTCAGATAGATCTAATTGATATTTATAGAACATTCCACCCAAAAGTGGCAGAATACACTTTCTTCTCAAGTGCACATGGAACATTCTCCAAGATAGATCACATCTTGGGTCACAAATCAAGCCTCTGAAAACTTAAGAAAATTGAAATAATATCAAGCATCTTTTCTGACCACAACGCTATGAGGTTGGAAATCAATTACAGGAAAAAAACTGTAAAAACCAAAAATGTACGGAGGCTAAACAGTGCACTACTAAATAACCAAGAGATCACTGAAGAAATCAAAAGAGAAATTTTAAAATGCATAGAAACAAATGACAATGAAAATATGATGACCCCAAACCTATGGGACGCAGTAAAAGCAGTTCTAAGAGGGAAGTTTATAACAATTCAATCTCACCTCCAGAAACAAGAAAAATCTCAAATAAACAATCTAACCCAACACTTAAAACAACTAGAGAAAGAAGAACAAAACCCAAAGTCAGTAGAAGGAAAGAAATCATAAAGATCAGAGCAGAAATAAATGAAATAGAAACAAAGAAAACAATAGCAAAGATCAATAAAACTAAAAGGTGGTTCTTTGAGAAGATAAACAAAATTGATAAACACTTAGCCAGACTCATCAAGAAAAAAAGGGAGAGGATGCAAATCAATAAAATTAGAAATGAAAAAGGAGAAATAACAACTGATGCTGCAGAAATACAAAGGATTATAAGAGACTAGTACAAACAACTATATGACAATAAAATGGACAACCACGAAGAAATGAACAAATTCTTGGAAAGGTACAATTTTCTGAGACTGAACCAGGAAGAAGTAGAAAATATAAACAGACCTATCACAAGTAATGAAATTGACACCGTATTTTAAAATCTTCCAATAATCAAAAGTCCAGGACTAGACGGCTTCACAGGCGAATTCTATCAAACATTTAGAGAAGAGCTAACACCAGTCCTTCTCAAACTCTTCCAAAAAATTGCAGAGGGAGAAACACTCCCAAATTCATTCTACATAGCAACCATCATCCTGATACCAAAACCAGAAAAAGATATCACAAAAAAATTTATAGACCAATATCACTGATGAACATAGATGCAAAAATCCTCAACAAAATACTAGCAAACAGGGCTTCCCTGGTGGCTCAGTGGTTGAGAGTCCGCCTGCCAATGCAGGGGACACGGGTTCGTGCCCCAGTCTGGGAAGATCCCACATGCCGCAGAGCGGCTGGGCCCATGAGCCATGGCCGCTGAGCCTGCGTGTCCGGAGCCTGTGCTCCGCAATGGGAGAGGCCACAACAGTGAGAGGCCCACGTACTGCAAATATATATATATATATATATATATATATATATATATATATATATATATATATATATATATATATATATATATATATATACACTAGCAAACAGAATCCAACAGCACATTAAAAGGATCATACACCATGATCAAGTGGGATTTATCCCAGGGATGCAAGCATTCTTCAGTATACACAAATAAATAAATGTGATACACCATATTAACAAATCAAGGAATAAAAACCATACGATCATCTCAATAGATGCAGAAAAAGCTTTTGACAAAATTCAACACACATTTATGATAAAAACTCTCCAGAAAATGGGCATAGAGGGAACCTACCTCAACATAATAAAGGCCATATATGACAAACCCACAGCAAGCATCATACTCAATGGTGAAAAACTGAAAGCATTTCCACTAGGATCAGGAACAAGACAAGAATGTCCACTCTCACCATTCTTATTCAACATAGGTTTGGAAGTTTAAGCCACAGCAATCAGAGAAGAAAAAGGAATGAAAGGAATACAAATTGGAAAAGAAGTAAAACTGTCACTATTTGCCAATGACATGATACTATACATAGAAAATCCTAAAGATGCCACCAGAAAACTACTAGAACTAATCAATGAATTTCGTTAGGTTGCAGGATACAAAATTAATGCACAGAAATCTCTGGCATTCCTATACACCAACAACGAAAAATCAGAAAAAGAAATTAAGGAAACACTCCCATTTACCATTGCAACAAAAAGAATAAAATACTTAGGAATTAACCCACCTAAGGAGGCGAAAGAGTTGTACTCAGAAAACTACAAAACACTGATGAAAGAAATCAAAGATGACATAAACAGATGGAGAAATATACCATGTTCTTGGATTGGAAATATCAATATTGTGAAAAATGACTACACTACAATAGCCAGGACATGGAAACAACCTAAGTGTCCATCAACAGATGAATGGATAAAGAAGATGTGGCACATATATACAATGGAATATTATTCAGCCATAAAAAGAAATGAAATTGAGTTATTTGTAGTGACGTGGATGGACCTAGAGTCTGTCATACAAAGTGAAGTAAGTCAGAAAGAGAAAAACGAATACCATATGCTAACATATATATATGGAATGTAACAACAACAAAAAAATGGTGTTGATGAACCTAGTTGCAGGGCAGGAATAAAGAGGTAGGCACAGAGAATGGACTTGATGACATGGGGTGGGAGGGCAAGGCTGGGGCGAAGTGAGAGTAGCATTGACATATATACACTACCCAATGTGAAATAGGTGGGAAGCAGCAGCACAGCACAGGGAGATCGGCTCGGTGCTTTGCGATGACCTAGATGGGTGGGATAGTGAGGATGGGAGGGAGGCTCAAGAAGGAGGGGTATGGGGACATGTGTATGCATATGGCTGATTCACTTTGTTGTGCAGCAGAAACTAAATGGTATTTTGAAGCAATTATACTGCAATAAAGATCTATTTTAAAAAAAAGAAGAAATAGATAACCTGAGTACTGTTATATCCATTTTTAAAAACTAAATTTGTATTTTAAAACCTTCTCACAAAGAAAATTCCAGGTTCAGATGGTTTCGCTGGTAAATTTGAAAATGTTATCTACATAATGATTCCATTTATGTGATATTCTCAAAATGCAAAACTACAGAAATGGAGAATGGTTTAATGGTTACCAGGAGACAGGGATGGTGGTTGAATATAAAAGGGTAGCACAAGGGAGTTCTTTTGTGGTGATGAAACAGTTTTACATCTTTATTGTGGTGGTGGTTACATGAATCTAAAATAAATAAAATAAAGATAAAATAAAGATAAAATAAAGATAAAATAAAGATAAAATACATAGAACTATACACACAAACACAAATGAATGTATGTTAAAAATGGTGAAAACGGGGTTTCCCTGGTGGCGCAGTGGTTGAGAGTCCGCCTGCCGATGCAGGGGCACGGGTTCGTGCCCCGATCCGCGAAGATCCCACATTCCGTGGAACGGCTGGGCCCGTGAACCATGGCCGCTGAGCCTGCGCGTCCGGAGCCTGTGCTCCACAACGGGAGAGGCCACAACAGTGAGAGGCCCGCGTACCGCAAAAAAAAAAAAAAAAAAAAAAAAAGGTGAAAACGAAACATTATCTGTATTTTAACAGATACAGATAATTGGTAAATTAACAGAATTGTACCAATGTTACTTTCTGGGATTTGATACTGCTCTACAGTTATACCAGTGGGAGAAACTGGAAGAAGAGTACAAGGAACTCTATGTATGTTTTTGCAACTTCCCATGAGACTATACTTATTTTAAAATAATTTTTTAAAAAAGAACTGAGCACTAGCAAGCTGTGGAACAACCTCAACTTTTAAGATGCTAAGTGAGTAGATCTTAAAAGTTCTTATCACAAGAAAAAAAATGTGGCTATGTATGATGATGGACATTAACTAGACTTATTGTAGTGATCATTTCACAATATATACAAATATCAAATCATTATTTTGTACACCTGAAACTAATGTAATGATACGTGTCAAATATACCTTAATTAAAAAAAAGAGTGAGAGGCCCGCGTTACCAAAAAAAAAAAAAAAAAAGAAACAATGCTAGTGAAAAGACAGTAGGGCAACATCTTTAAAATACTGAATTAAAACACTGTCAACTTAGAATTGTACTACCCCAGTGAAAATATGTTTCAAAAACTAAGACAAAATACACTTTTTCAAATATACAAAAAGTTGAAAGGATTCATGACCAATAAACCCACACTGCAAGAAATGTAAAAGGAAGTTATTATTCACATGGGATGAAAAGATGCCAGGTGGAAGTATGGATCTACACAAAGGAATGATGAGCTCCAAAAATGGCAGCAGTTCTCAACGTATGGTCCAGGGGAGCTCCTGGTTGTCCCCTTCCAGGAGATCTGCAAAGTCAAATTATTTTCATAATAATGCTAAATAAGAAGTTATTTCCTTTTCATGCCCGTTCTCTCACAGTGTGTAGTGGAGTTTTCCCGTGTGATATGGCAACAGAATAAATGCAGAGGCAGATATAAGAACCAAGCTTTCTTCTATTAACCTAGACATTCAAGAGGTTTGTTTAAAATGTAAAATAGTCACTCCTCACAAGTTTTTTGTTTTGAAAAATATATTTTTCATGATAACATTTTATGTTAACCTGTAATCTCTTTCATCGTTATTTTTAAATTAATTAATAACTATTTTAAAAATTTTTGTTTTTTAAATTTATAATGCAGTAAAATATTGACAGAAATAATCCACAAAAAAAGCTTTTTAGCATCCTCAATATTGTGAAAAGAGTATTTAAGGACTCTAGAGACCAATAGGTATGAGAGCTGCTGTTCGAGTGCAGCTTAGCCTTTAAAGGCCTTGGAGAAACATGACTGAAAATAAAGAGGGTTTGATGACACATAGAATCATGTGGGTTTAAAAAAAAAAAGGATGAAGGAAGGGCTTTAGAAATGGAGGCAGACAGAATAGGACTAGAAAATCCAAGCTGGAGGTTTACACCAAACGGAGGAGGGTCAAAAGCCCTGAGGACATTGTCTCTGGGGTGTAAATCATTTACCTGCTCAGGATGGACCAGTTGCAGCCAGCAAACAAAACTGCCAGGCACCTTCAGCAATTAGTTGTTTGAGACACATGTATGAGTGCAGGTTGTGGCTGCATTTAATAACAATACCATTTAAATTGCATCTGGCACATAGGGACACTGCCCAAGTCCCGGTGGCATCATTATTCACGGCTACCTTTCTGCCATCATCAGTCCTTTTACTGATGAAGAAATTGCAAACTTGCAGAAGGAAGAATGAGGGACTTTGGATTCAGGGAGCCCTGGACTCAAAATCCTGTCTAATCCTGCCTTCATCTAGAAATTGCTGTGTGATCTTAACCATTTCAAGCTTGACCTGCTGAAAGTGTGTGCCTTGGAAACAAAGCAGAATTCCGTGACTCTGGCCCTGGCTCTGACGCGTGGCTTCTCTGGCTGCAGCTCGGTGCTTGAGCCTTATCCTCCAGCTTTTCCAGTAAGTCTCACAGCCACTCAGACTTTAACAATCACTTCATCTTCTTTTGTAAATGAGGGTTCCAACCTTCCATGACCTCCTTAACACTTGTTGCTGTCCATCTGTTGTTACTGCTGTATAGCCATCCTAGCCTGGGTTGGTTTCCATTGTTTGCAGCTAAAACAACTGTGGATAATCTCAAAATGAATTAAATCGTAAATACTTCATGGAAAGCCCTCACTACATAACACTTCATCTTCCAAGTTGAGGGACTACTTTTGACTTGTGTGAGGACAGAGCAGGAAGAAGTCAGGACTGTATAACCCTGGAAGGCAAGTAGCATTGGCCCATGAGCCCATAGGGAACTCTCCACACTTTGAGAATGGATAGTTCCTAAAAATATTTAGGCCCAACTTCCATAGTGGCAACTCTTGCACAGGCTCTCTCTGGCTCCTGGAGTCCACATATGAATCAGGCCACAAGTTCCAAGGAGTTAAATATATCCCAGGAGCAGACTTCAACCAATGACTGCTGGGAGCAGGTAGATAAATATTCCAGCTCCCTCCTCCCTCAGGCAGGACAGTATTTTTAAAGATCTTATCTCTCATTTTTTTTAATCAAGATATAAATTACACATCATAAAACTAATACTTCTTTTAAATATTTATTTATTTATTTATTTTTGCATGCGTTGGGTCTTTGTTGCTGAGCGCGGGCTTTTCTCTAGTTGTGGCGAGCGGGGGCTACTCTTTGTTGCGGTGCACAGGCTTCTCATTGCGGTGGCTTCTCTTATTGCGGAGCTCGGGCTCTAGGCGCACAGGTTTCAGTATTGTGGCGCGCAGGCTCAGTAGTTGTGGCTCGCCGTCTTAGTTGCTCTGTGGCATGTGGGATTTTCAGGGACCAGGGCTCTAACCTGTGTCTCCTGCATTGGCAGGCAGATTCTTAACCACTGTGCCACCAGGGAAGTCCCAAAACTCATATTTTAAAGTGTACAATTTAGTAGTTTTTAGTATAATCATACAGTTGTGCAACCATTACTCCTATTTAATTCCAGAACATTTTCATCACTCCAAAAAGAAACTCAGTACCCAGTAGCACTCACTCCTCATCCCATCCTCTCTCCAGCCCCTAGCAATCACTAATCTACTTTTGGTCTCTATGGATTTGTCTTTTGGGGAATTTCATATAAATGGAATCATACAGTACGAAGCCTTTTGCGCCTGGCTTCTTTCACTTAACGTTTTTTCAAGATTCATTCATGTTGAGCACATACTAGTATTTCATTCTTTTTATTGCTCAATAATATTCCATTTTATGAATAAACCACATTTTGTTTATCCATTTTTCAATTGATGGACATTTGGGTTGTTTTCACTTTTGGCTATTATGAATAATGCTGCTATAAGCATTCGTGCTTTTGTGTGGACATATATTTTTGATTCTCTTGGGTAAATACCTAGGAGTGGAATGGCTGGGTCATATGATAACTCTGTTTAACTTTTTGAGAAACTGGTAAACTGTTTTCCAAAGCAGCTGCACTAAAATTTTCACCAGCAATGTATGAGGATTCCAATTTCTCTATATCCTAACACTTGTTATTGCCATATTTTTTTTTTAAGAATAAATTTTTGGGGCTTCCCTGGTGGCGCAGTGGTTGAGAGTCCACCTGCCGATGCAGGGGACACGGGTTCGTGCCCCGGTCCGGGAGGATCCCACATGCAGTGGAACGGCTGGGCCTGTGAGCCATGGTCGCTGAGCCTGCACGTCCGGAGCCTATGCTCCGCAACGGGAGAGGGCACAACAGTGAAAGGCCTGCATACCAAAAAAAAAAAAAGAATAAACTTTTTAAAAAATAAATTTTATTTATGGCTGTGTTGGGTCTTCGTTGCTGCGTGCAGGCTTTCTCTAGTTGCGGCGAGCAGGGACTACTCTTCATTGTGATGCACAGGCTTCTCATTGTGGTGGCTTCTCTTGTTGCAGAGCACGAGCTCTATCTAGGCGCACGGGCTTCAGTAGTTGTGGCACACGGGCTCAGTAGTTGTGGCTCACGGGCTCTAAAGCACAGGCTCAGTAGTTGTGGCACACGGGTTTAGTTGCTCCATGGCATGTGGGTTCTTCCCGGACTAGGGCTTGAACCTGTGTCCCCTGCATTGGCAGGCAGATTCTTTTTTTTTTTTTTAATTTTTATTTATTTATTTATTTATTGCTGCATTGGGTCTTGGTTGCTGCATGCGGGCTTTCTCTAGTTGTGGTGAGCGGGGGTTACTCTTCGTTGCGATGCACGGACTTCTCATTGCGGTGGCTTCTCTTGTTGAAGAGCACAGGCTCTAGGCGCACGGGCTTCAGTAGTTGTGGTTCGCGGGCCCTAGAGCACAGAGCTCAGTAGTTGTGGCTCATGGGCTTAGTTGCTCCGAGGCATGTGAGATCTTCCCGGACCAGGGATCGAACCTGTGTCCCCTGCATTGGCAGGCAGATTCTTATCCACTGCGCCACCAGGGAAGCCCTGGCAGGCAAATTCTTAACCACTGTGCCACCAGGGAAGTCCTTGCCATGTTTTTTATCATTAGCCATCCTAGTGGGTGTGAAGTGGTATCTCGTTGCTGTTTTGATTTGCATTTCCTTAATGACTAATGATGTTGCTATGGACTGAATGTTTGTGTTCCCCAGAATCCATATATTGAAGCCTTAATATGATCGTATTTGGAGGTGGGGACTTTGGGAGGTAATTAGCTCATGAGGGTGGGGTCCCATGATGGGATTAATGTCCTTATTAGAAGAGGAAGAGAGCTAACCCCCTCTCTCTCCTCCATATGAGATACAAGAAGACAGTCATCTGTAAACCAGGAAGAGGGTCCTCTCCAAGAACCTGATCATGCTGGTACCCTGATCTTGGGCTTCTAGCCTCTAGACCTGTGAAAAATAAATATCTGTTATTTAAGCCACCCAGTCTATAGTATTCTGTCATAGCAGCTGGAACAGACTAAGACAGATGTTAAACATCTTTTCTTGTACTTTACTGGCCATCTGCATGTATTTTTTGGAGAAATATCTATCCTTGCCCATTTTTAAATTGGGTTGTCCTTTTATTGTTGAGTTGTATCTGGCAGGATAATTTTGAATTCTACACTGTCTGCAGAGTCCTGTCTCCATTTGGTCACACTGGTAACTTGCCTGATAACACATCCTTTATTGACACCTTCCCTTCTGTATTAGTCTGCTAGGACTGCCATAATAAAGTTCCACAGACTGGGTGGATTAAACAACAGAAATGTATTGTCTCACAGTCTGGAGGCTAGAAGTCCAAGATCAAAATGTCAGCAGTGTTGGTTCCTTCTGAAGGCTGTAAGAAAAAAAAAAATCAGTTCCATCCCTTTAACCTATTATCTGGTGGTTTGCATGAAATCTTTGGTGTTCCCTGGCTTGTAGAAGCATCAGCCCAGTCTCTGCTTTCATGTTCACATGGTGTTCTACCTGTGTGCCTGTCTACGTCCAAATTTCGCCTTTTGATAACGACATCAGTTATATTGGATCAGGGTCCACTCTACCTCATATGACCTCATCCTAACTTAACTAATTACATGTACAATATCCTATTTCCAAATAAGGTCGCATTTTGAGGTATGGGGGTGGGGTTTAGGACTTCAACATACGAATTTTGGGGAAATACAATTCAACTCATAGCACCTTCCTTGTCTTTCCTACTCCCCAGCTGGTGTTTCCTGAGATCACTGCCCAATGAACTACATACACTCAAGTCCTTATCTCAAGGCCTGATTCCAGGGGAACCAAAGCCAAGACAGAAAACCAATCAGGGCTTTAGTAGGTTTAAAGGCAAATATCACTCCCAGGTCCAACAGCGTGGAAACTTCCAATGACACTCTCCCTTTCAAAAAGGACCAAGGGTTTGGACTGGAAATGTGAATTCATTGCCTACTTTTCCTAAAAACTTAATATAACTTGTTAACCCTGGGGGTGGCAGTCTTTTTCAGTCAAGCTTCTGTAGTTTATTTGGTGACATTTTCAACTCATAAAAATAATTCAAGTGATGTAGGTAGATTAGAAGGAAAGGAATGGGGTACGGATGCTGCCTAAAATTCTGGGTAAAACTTGGGCACGTCACTGTTCACTTCCCCTAAGGCTCACCACACATGCTTCTGACGAAGTGGAGTTTTGGATTTCCCTAAACACACCAAGCTTTCATACAGTCTTCTGCCTTTGCCTGGACTGTTTCCTCTGTCCCACCAATGACTCATAAGTTCTCACAGTTCATTTAAGTTCCAGCTCAAATGTCACTTCTTATTTTAAGTCATTCCCAACTTAGTCTAACCAGAGTGAATTCCAGGACCTGTGTGGCAGCTATTAGTGCAGATCGGCTGAGGCTGGAGCTCCTGGCACCATCTTGCCAACATATGGAGCCTGAAAATGATGCCAGCATGGAGAGGAGCAGACAAGAGAGATAGAGAGAAGCCAAGTCCTGGGGACATCACTGAATTCCTGGATCAAACTATGCCAGACCCTGCCAATCCTTTGACATTTCAGTGTCATGTGCCAAAGTATTTCACCTTCTTGCTTAACTCAACTTGAGTTGGTTATTGATTTTTTTTTTTTTTTTGCGTTACGCAGGCCTCTCACTGTTGTGGCCTCTCCCGTTGCGGAGCACAGGCTCCGGACGCGCAGGCCCAGTGGCCATGGCTCACGGGCCTAGCCTAGCTGCTCCGCGGCATGTGGAATCTTCCCGGACCAGGGCACGAACCCGTGTCCCCTGCATCGGCAGGCAGACTCTCAACCACTGCGCCACCAGGGAAGCCCAAGTTATTGATTTTTTTTTAATGAATCCAGAGATTAAAGACTGAATTATCCATGAGATATGACTTCCAAGACATGGGCAGGACAGCTGTGGGGACTCTCAGCTCTCTGCTTCACTTTAGCAGGGGTCCTAGAATGACACAACACCTAACTCCTGTGTCAAGTCTCTTCCGGGTGGAACATTTTGTTAATTAAGTCACATAATTTGGAAGTCCCTTTTATGTTATAACCTCACAAACAATATTACCTACTGTTTTAACCAAGGAATTTGAGGAACCTAACATTTTCACAGTCTCTTGCACTTAGTGGATATTCAATTAAAATCTCGAGATATGATCTTTCTACTTCTTAGAATCTAGAATTGAAGAACTGGAGGAGATTTTAAAGGGACAGAGTCTGCTTCTCTCATTTTACACATGAAGAAACATTTGCACAGACAGGTTAAATGGATTTCCCAAAGGTCGTGCTACTAGCTAATGGAGGAGCCAGAGGGATAGTACCCAGGTTATGCAACTCCCATTCTAATGCTTTTTTCACTATATTTCTACCCAAAGCATCTAGCACAGTCCTGAGCACATAGGAAGTACCTAATTAATAAGGAAATGACTGATCATCCACAGGGCCTGCTGCTCAACTCAGGTGGAGGTCTGAGAGCACCAGCTATGAGACTTCTCCAAAATGACCGGATCAACGTCTGAAGAGCCGCCTAGCTGCAGGATTCCTCAGCGTAGCTGGCCTGCATTAGCCGCCTTAGTGCGGTTTTGGATAGTAGCTCAGATCTCAAGTAAACTGGTTTCTTGTAAGCCAGAGAGATGATTCCTCCAGGGTTGCTGCCAGCAAAAGCAAGTATCCTGGAGGTGACTTGGGTTGAACCGGTGTTGTCTCAAGCCGGTGTCTTTAATTGCTGCAGAAAATTCAAACAGCTGTGTCTGTCACTCTGAAATAGTAACTTCCTGTCTTTGGGGGAAAAAACACATGGTCACCTCTAAGACTTTGGATGTTCAGATGGAAGACAAGCTGGCTTACAACACGTCCCACACTGAAGGATATGTTTTTTGTTTGTTTTTGCGGTACGCGGGCCTCTCACTCTTGTGGCCTCTCCTGTTGCGGGGCACAGGCTCCAGACGCGCAGGCTCAGTGGCCATGACTCATGGGCCCAGCCGCTCCGCGGCATGTGGGATCCTCCCGGACCCAGGCACGAACCCGTGTCCCCTGCATCGGCAGGCGGACTCTCAACCACTGTGCCACCAGGCAAGCCCAGATTTGTTGTTTTTAAGTCACCCTCTCCCCCAAGGAATAGGAGATCACAACCCCCCTGATTAAACAGTCCTAGCTCACAAAACTACAGGGACCACCCACGCTCTATACCCATCCCTTCCTTGCTATGCAGCTGTCACCCTTCCTGCCATAGTTCCTGCCCCTGTCGTCACCCTCCTGATGTCACGTTGTCTTGCCCTGGCTGCCCTTCTGCTTGGCTCCAGCTGTCACTGCACCACCCCTTGGAGCCTCCTCCGCTCCGGTTCAGTCAACTGTCACCAACAGACTCTGTTTCATAAGCCATCTCCTTCTTTTTACAGGAAGGGGACACGAGGCACCTGGTCGGTTGGACTAGAAGGTGAGGTGAGCGGCACTGGCAGGGACGCATCCAACACTCTACCAGTGTCCACCCAGGTACTGTGTGCATGATGAATTCCTTGCTCATCAGGTACCCTCAAAAGGCTACCCAGTCACACGAGGATCTTAATCTCTGGTCTACCTTCAGCCCTACTAGCCAATCATCTATCCATCTATCCATCCATCCACCTGTCCATTGTTCAGTAAATATAAATCGCTGATAAATACAAATGAGACAGGCAATTGCAAGAACTGTGGGTACAGCGAGTACAAGACAGACAAGGCTCCCAGGCCCTTAGAAGCCTATTTTTCGGTGAGGTGAAATAGACAGTAAACAAGCATACAAACAATAATTTTAGAGAGCAATGTGTGCTTGAAGAAATTAAGATCGCACAGAGAGCAGGAGGAGGGTGAGGCCAGAACTTCAGATCAGGCTTCCGGAAGGTCCCTTGGAGGAAGTGACATTTAAATAGACACCTGATCGGGTCCAGTCATGCAAAGATCCTGGGAAATGGCTCCAGACAGGGGACCAGCGGTGCCAAGGCCTGCAGGCAGGAAGGAACTCTGCTCAGAATGCGGCACTGTGAGGGAGGCGAGCATGGTATGGGTGAGGCCAGGTGCAGACGAGTCTGTGCGCTGGTGGCAAGCCCTCATCCTCACCCCAGCAGCTCTGTGGACAGTGGACTGCCGTCAGGAGGCTGTAGCACAGGAGAGGAGGGTGGTGTGCATTAGGGGGCAGCGTGGGGACGGGAAACGGGGCAGATTCAGAATATGTTTTTAAGCTTGAGACAACAGGATTGCCTTAGGAACATATTCTAAACAGGTCAGAGTTCTGGAGGTCGGAAGTCTGACATGGGCCATGGGAGCTAAAATCAAAGGGTCAGCAGGGCTGTTTTCTGGAGGTTCTGGGGGAGCATCTGTTTCCTTGTCTTTTCCAGCTTCCAGAGGCTGCCTGTCTCCTCCATCTTCAAAGCCAGTACTCACCTCACTCCAACTTCTGCTTCCGTTGTCACGTCTCCTCTGACCCTCTTGCCTTCTTCTTTCCTTTTAAGGACCCTGGTGATTACATGGGGCCCACCCAGATAATCCAAGATAATCTCCCCACCTTGAGATCCTTAACCTTTCACGTCTACACAGTCCCTCTTGCTGAATAAGGCAACGTATTCCTAGGTTCTGGGGATTGGAATGTGGACACCTTTGTGGGGGCCGTGATTCTGCCTACCACACTCTCCATAGATTTTCTTTTTTTTTCTTGCTGCTTGGTTTATTGTCACCTTTAGCCACTTCTAAAACTTCAGCATTCTTTCAGTTAGTTGTTCAGGCCTTCCTTCCTCCCTTCCTTTATTGGACAACCATTTTCTGCGCACTTACTATGTGCTAAACAGTCTGCCAGGTATTATGCGGAGAAAACTGTGTATCCAGACTCTACCGTCAGGGAGTTTACAGTCGGCTTTCCTGGAGAGCCTTATTACTGGTCCCATTAAAGCGAGCTGGCCATACTGCAAGGACAATGCAGATGAGACAGGTACTTCAAAAGGCAGTCACTGAATTGCCACCTCTGCTGAGTTTCTCCCATGGGGGTCATTAAAACACTAACTAAGACTCAGGAAGAAACATCAGTAAATTCACCAAATATGGAGAGAGCTAACAATGAAGAGTGGAGGCCGAGAGCTGAAGAACTGACTCTCCCTGAGTGGGCCCTGGTGCTTCCCTGGCTGCTCCCACATTCACCCAAAGCCTCCCTGCCCACCAGCCATCTCCTCTGACCTCGCTCCCCACCTCTCCCAGTGCAGCTTTCTGGAAAACATCTGAGCCCTTTCTTGGCAAATGTTCCCACAAACCAGTCTCAGGAAATGCTCAACAAAACAGTCAGCCCCCAAAGAGTTCTTATCTCTTAAAGGTACATACTGAATCATCTACAGATGAAATGATACCAAGTCAGGGATTTGCTTCTGAACAAGCATGTGGGAGGAAGTGGGTGGGTACAGATGAAACAAGCGTGGCTGTGAGTTAATCATTGTTGAAGCTGGGTGCCGGGAACATGGGGGTTCATTATAATCTTCTATTTTTTGGCCTGCTTAAAACTTTCCATAATAAAAAAAGTTAAGAGGAAAAAAGCCCCCACATTTTGCCTTATGTCACTGAAACAAACTTAACTTTTGCATATATTTTACTGCCTAAATAATTGCCTAGACTTAAAAAATAAATAAGTGCAGGCATAGGAACATTTGACAAACATTTTGCACAGTCTCTGAAGTCACAGCAGGGAAGAGAAAGTACTAGATATCTTGCCTGCTGCTCATCTTGAAACAATAATGGTCCCGTCCCCCAGGGAAGAAACACAAAAAACTCTGGAACATTATTCCAGTAACTGGATTCAAAGGGCTAAAGATATCATCTGGGGAAAGATAGTTGAACTTGATTAAGAGATCACTGTGGATTCTTTATGATGGAGGTGATGAACTGGTTTGATCTATCTCAGAATTTTCACACACTAATTTCCAGACAGCATATTAGCATTGTAATTCCTTTGAATCATGAAACTGTACAAGTCTGAGAAAAACAACTGTGATGTGGATAGAATTGTCTTTGGAACGTCTCCACCTGCCTTTTCAGCACTCCCATGAGGCAGTGTTATGTAGTGGAAAGACCGCAGACTTTGGAGCCAAAAAAGTTGACTTAACTTCCATCTCACTCCTGCTGCGAACTGGGGCAAGTTATATAAGCTCTCCAGACCTCAGTTTCCTCATCTGTACAATGGGCCTAATAATATCTGCTTTGCAGGGATGCTGTGAGGATTATGGGATACGTGTGTAAAATGCCTCTCTCATCACAGATACTCAGTTAATGGTAGCTTATTTTTATAATTGCATATTCCTCTTTACCCCACTCCACATCCCCCAGTATAGTGCCTAACACGTGGAATGCAGCAAATATTTGTTGAATTACATTAAACCTTGAGGAGGTAGATGGAGTTAATGGGAGGAAATATTAAGACTCTACCAGAATCTTCCCTTTGCAGGCCACTCATCCTCAGGAGAGCTTCTCTACCTAATTGCTCAGAGCAGAAAACAAGGACCCATTCATGATAGCTCCCACTCTCCCTCCCTCACATCTAATCAATTGCCAAACTCCATCTATTACAGTTCTCGATTATCACTAGAATCTATTCACTTCCCTCAAATCCTACTGCTACCACCTTAGTTCAAGACTGTCTTCTTTTTCACCTGGTCTATAGCAAAGTCAGGTCTCCTCACATCTGTTCTTTTTTTTTTTTTTTTTTTACATCTTTATTAGAGTATAATTGCTTTACAATGGTGTGTTAGTTTCTGCTTTATAACAAAGTGAGTCAGTTATACATATACATATGTTCCCATACCTCTTCCCTCTTGTGTCTCCCTCCCTCTTACCCTCCCTATCCCACCCCTCTAGGGGGTCACAAAGCACTGAGCTGATCTCCCTGTGCTATGCGGCTGCTTCCCACTAGCTATCTATTTTACGTTTGGTAGTGTATATATGTCCATGCCACTCTCTCACTTAGTCACAGCTTACCCTTCCCCCTCCCCATAGCCTCAAGTCCATTCTCTAGTAAGTCTGTGTCTTTATTCCTGTTTCACCCCTAGGTTTTTCATGACATTTTTTTTTTCTTAAATTCCATGTATATGTGTTAGCATACGGTATTTGTCTCTCTCTTTCTGACTTACTTCACTCTGTATGACAGACTCTAGGTCTATCCACCTCATTACAAATAGCTCAATTTCGTTTCTTTTTATGGCTGAGTAATATTCCATTGTATATATGTGCCACATCTTCTTTATCCATTCATCCGATGATGGACACTTAGGTTGTTTCCATCTCCTGGCTATTGTAAATAGAGCTGCAATGAACATTTTGGTATATGACTCTTTTTGAATTATGGTTTTCTCAGGGTATATGCCCAGGAGTGGGACCGCTGGGTCATATGGTAGTCCTATTTGTAGTTTTTTAAGGAACCTCCATACTGTTCTCCATAGTGGCTGTACCAATTCACATTCCCACCAGCAGTGCAAGAGTGTTCCCTTTTCTCCACACCCTCTCCAGCATTTATTGTTTCTAGATTTTTTGATGATGGCCATTCTGACTGGTGTGAGATGATATCTCATTGTAGTTTTGATTTGCATTTCTCTAATGATTAGTGATGTTGAGCATTCTTTCATGTGTTTGTTGGCAGTCTGTATATCTTCTTTGGAGAAATGTCTATGTAGGTCTTCTGCCCATTTTTGGATTGGGTTCTTTGTTTTTTTGTTATTGAACTGCATGAGATACTTGTTAATTTTGGAGATTAATCCTTTGTCAGTTGCTTCATTTGCAAATATTTTCTCCCATTCTGAGGGTTGTCTTTTTGTCTTGTTTATGGTTTCCTTTGCTGTGCAAAAGCTTTGAAGTTTCATTAGGTCCCATTTGTTTATTTTTGTTTTTATTTCCGTTTCTCTAGGAGGTGAGTCAAAAAGGATCTTGCTGTGATTTATGTCATAGAGTGTCCTGCCTATGTTTTCCTCTAAGAGTTTGATAGTTTCTGGCCTTACATTTAGGTCTTTAATCCATTTTGAGCTTATTTTTGTGTGTGGTGTTAGGGACTGATCTAATCTCATACTTTTACATGTACCTGTCCAGTTTTCCCAGCACCAATTACTGAAGAAGCTGTCCTTTCTCCACTGTACACTCCTGCCTCCTTTATCAAAGATAAGGTGACCATATGTGTGTGGGTTTATCTCTGGGCTTTCTAGCCTGTTCCATTGATCTATATTTCTGTTTTTGTGCCAGTACCATACTGTCTTGATTACTGTAGCTTTGTAGTATAGTCTGAAGTCAGGGAGCCTGATTCCTCCAGCTCTGTTTTTTGTTCTCAAGATTGCTTTGGCTATTCGGGGTCTTTTGTGTTTCCATACAAATTGTGAAATTTTTTGTTCTAGTTCTGTGAAAAATTACAGTGGTAGTTTGATAGGGATTGCATTGAATCTGTAGATTGCTTTGGGCAGTAGAGTCATTTTCACAATATTGATTCTTCCAATCCAAGAACGTGGTATATCTCTCCATCTATTTGTATCATCTTTCATTTCTTTCATCAGTGTCTTATAATTTTCTGCATACAGGTCTTTTGTCTCCTTAGGTAGGTTTATTCCTAGATATTTTATTCTTTTTGTTGCAACAGTAAATGGGAGTGTTTTCTTGTTTTCACTTTCAGATTTTTCATCATTAGTGTATAGGAATGCCAGAGATTTCTGTGCATTAATTTTGTATCCTGCTACTTTACCAAATTCATTGATTAGCTCTAGTTGTTTTCTGGTAGCATCTTTAGGATTCTCTATGTATAGTATCATGTCATCTGCAAAGAGTGACAGCTTTACTTCTTCTTTTCCGATTTGGATTCCTTTTATTTCCTTTTCTTCTCTGATTGCTGTGGCTAAAACTTCCAAAACTATGTTGAATAAGAGTAGTGAGAGTGGGCAACCTTGTCTTGTTCCTGATCTTAGTGGAAATGCTTTCAGTTTTTCACCATTGAGGATGATGTTGGCTGTGGGTTTGTCATATATGGCCTTTATTACGTTGAGGAAAGTTCCCTTTATTTCTACTTTCTGCAGGGTTTTTTATCATAAATGGGTGTTGAATTTTGTCGAAAGCTTTCTCTGCATCTATTGAGATGACCATATGGTTTTTCTCCTTCAACTTGTTAATATCGTGTATCACATTGATTGATTTGCATATATTGAAGAATCCTTGCATTCCTGGAATAAACCCCACTTTATCATGGTGTATGATCCTTTTAATGTGCTGTTGGATTCTGTTTGCTAGTATTTTGTTGAGGATTTTTGCATCTATGTTCATCAGTGACATTGACCTGTAATTTTCTTTCTTTGTGACATCCTTGTCTGGTTTTGGTATCAGGATGATGGGGGCCTCGTAGAATGAGTTTGGGAGTGTTCCTCCCTCTGCTATATTTTGGAAGAGTTTGAGAAGGGTATGTGTTAGCTCTTCTCTAAATGTTTGATAGAATTCGCCGGTGAAGCCATCTGGTCCTGGGCTTTTGTTTGTTGGAAGATTTTTAATCACAGTTTCAGTTTCAGTGCTTGTGATCGGTCTGTTCATATTTTCTATTTCTTCCTGATTCAGTCTGGGCAGGTTGTGCCTTTCTAAGAATTTGTCCATTTCTTCCAGGTTGTCCATTTTATTGGCATAGAGTTGCTTGTAGTAATCTCTCATGATCTTTTGTATTTCTGCAGTGTCAGTTGTTACTTCTCCTTTTTCATTTCTAATTCTATTGATTTGAGTCCTCTCCCTCTTTTTCTTGATGAGTCTGGCTAATGGTTTATCAATTTTGTTTATCCTTTCAAAGAACCAGCTTTTAGTTTTATTGATCTTTGCTATTGTTTCCTTCATTTCTTTTTCATTTATTTCTGATCTGATCTTTATGATTTCTTTCCTTCTGCTAACTTTGGGGTGTTTTTGTTCTTCTTTCTCTAATTGCTTTAGGTGCAAGGTTAGGTTGTTTATTCGAAATGTTTCCTCTTTCTTAAGGTAGGATTGTATTGCTATAAACTTCCCTCTTAGAACTGCTTTTGCTGTATCCCATAGGTTTTGGGTCGTCGTGTCTCCATTGTCATTTGTTTCTAGGTATTTTTTAATTTCCTCTTTGATTTCTTCAGTGATCGCCTCGTTATTAAGTAATGTGTTGTTTAGCCTCCATGTGTTTTATTTTTTACCTATCTTTTCCTGTAATTGATATCTAGTCTCATAGCATTGTGGTTGGAAAAGATACTTGATACAGTTTCAGTTTTCTTAAATTTACCAAGGCTTGATTTGTGACCCAAGATATGATCTATCCTGGAGAATGTTCCATGAGCACTTGAGAAAAATGTGTATTTTGTTGTTTTTGGATGGAATGTCCTATAAATATCAATTAAGTCCATCTTGTTTAATGTATCATTTAAAGCTGTGTTTCCTTATTTATTTTCATTTTGCATGATCTGTCCATTGGTGAAAGTGGGGTGTTAAAGTCCCCTACTATGAATGTGTTACTGTCGATCTCTCCTTTTATGGCTGTTGTATTTGCCTTATGTATTGAGGTGCTCCTATGTTGTGTGTATAAATATTTACAATTGTTATATCTTCTTCTTGGATCGATTCCTTGATTATTATGTAGTGTCCTTCTTTGTCTCTTCTAATAGTCTTTATTTTAAAGTCTATTTTGTCTGATATGAGAATTGCTACTCTAGCTTTCTTTTGGTTTCCATTTGCATGGAATATCTTTTTCTATCCCCTCACTTTCAGTCTGTATGTGTCTCTAGGTCTGAAGTGGGTCTCTTGTAGACAGCATATATATGGGTCTTGTTTTGGTATCCATTCAGCCAGTCTGTGTCCTTTGGTGGGAGCATTTAATCCATTTACATTTAAGGTAGTTATCGATATGTATGTTCCTATTCCCATTTTCTTAATTGTTTTGTGTTTGTTATTATAGGTCTTTTCCTTCTCTTGTATTTCTTGCCTAGAGAAGATCCTTTAGCATTTGTTGTAAAGCTGGTTTGGTGGTGCTGAACTCTCTCAGCTTTTGCTTGTCTGTAAAGGTTTTAATTTCTCCATCAAATCTGAATGAGATCCTTGCTGGGTAGAGTAATCTTGGTTGTAGGTTTTTCTCCTTCATCACTTTCAATATGTCCTGCCAGTCCCTTCTGGCTTGCAGAGTTTCTGCTGAAAGATCAGCTGTTAACCTTATGGGGATTCCCTTGTGTGTTATTTGTTGTTTTTCCCTTGCTGCTTTTAATATGTTTTCTTTGTATTTAATTTTTGACAGTTTGATTAATATGTGTCTTGGCGTGTTTCTCCTTGGATTTATCCTGTATGGGACTCTCTGTGCTTCCTGGATTTGCTTAACTATTTCCTTTCCCATATTAGGGAAGTTTTCAACTACAATCTCTTCAAATATTTTCTCAGTCCCTTTCTTTTTCTCTTCTTCTTCTGGAACCCCTATAATTCGAAAGTTGGTGCGTTTAATGTTGTCCGACAGGTCTCTGAGACTTTCCTCAGTTCTTCTCATTCTTCTTTCTTTATTCTACTCTGCAGTAGTTTTTTCCACTATTTTATCTTCCAGGTCACTTATCTGTTCTTCTGCCTCAGTTATTCTGCTATTGATCCCTTCTAGAGTATTTTTAATTTCATTTATTGTGTTGTTCATCATTGCTTGTTTCATCTTTAGTTCTTCTAGGTCCTTGTTAAATGTTTCTTGCATTTTCTCTATTCTATTTCCAAGATTTTGGATCATGTTTACTGTCATTATTCTGAATTCTTTTTCAGGTAGACTGCCTATTTCCTCTTCATTCGTTAGGTCTGGTGGTTTTTATCTTGTTCCTTCATCTGCTGTGTGTTTTTCTGTCTTCTCATTTTGCTTATCTTACTGTGTTTGGGGGTCTCCTTTTTGCAGGCTGCAGGTTCATAGCTCCCGTTGTTTTTGGTGTCTGTCCCCAGTGGTTAAAGTTGGTTCAGTGGGTTGTGTAGGCTTCCTGGTGGAGGGGACTAGTGTGTTCTGGTGGATGAGGCTGGATCTTGTCTTTCTGGTGGGCAGGTCCACGCGTGGTGGTGTGTTTTGGTGTGTCTGTGGACTTACTATGATTTTAGGCAGCCTCTCTGCTAATGGGTGGGGTTGTGTTCCTGTCTTGCTAGTTGTTTGGCATAGGGTGTCCAGCACTGTAGCTTGCTGGTCGTTGAGTGAAGTTGAGTGTTGGTGTTGAGATGGAGATCTCTGGGAGATTTTCTCCATTTGATATTATGTGGAGCTGGGAGGTCTCTTGTGGACCAGTGTCCTGAAGTTGGCTCTCCCACCTCAGAGGCACAGCACTGACTCCTGACTGCAGCACCAAGAGCCTTTCATCCACACGGCTCAGAATAAAAGGAGAAAAAGTAGAAAGAAAGAAAGAGGATAAAAGAAAAGAATATAAAGTAAGGTAAAATAAAATAAAGTTATTAAAATAAAAAAATAATTATTAAGAAAAAAATTTTTTTTAAAGTAAACAAAAACAACAAAAAAAACGGACGGGTAGAACCCTAGGACAAATGGTGAAAGCAAAGCTATATAGACAAAATCTCACACAGAAGCATACACATACACACTCACAAAAAGAGGAAAAGGGGAATAAAATAATAAATCTTGGTCTCAAAGTCCACCCCTCAATTTGGGATGATTCGTTTTCAATTCAGGTATTCCACAGATGCAGGGTACATCAAGTTGATTGTGGAGATTTAATCTGCTGCTCCAGATTCTGCTGTGAGAAATTTCCCTTTCTCTTCTTTATTCGCACAGCTCCCGGGACTCTGCTTTGAATTTGGCCCCGCCTCTGCGTGTAGGTCGCCAGAGGGCGTCTGTTCCCGCTCAGACAGGATGGGGTTAAAGGAGCCGCTGATTCGGGGGCTCTGGCGCACTCAGGCCGGGGGGGAGGAGGGGCACGGAGTGCGGGGCGGGCCTGCGGCAGCAGAGGCCAGCATGACGTTGCACCAGCCTGAGGCGCACCGTGCGTTTTCCCGGGGGAGTTGTCCCTGGATCACGGGACCCTGGCAGTGGCGGGCTGCACAGGCTCCCCGGAAGTGGGTGTGGATAGTAACCTGTGCTCACACACAGGCTTCTTGGTGGCGGCAGCTGCAGCCTTAGCGTCTCATGCCCGTCTCTGGGGTCCGCGCTTTTAGCCGCGGCTTGCGCCCGTCTCTGGAGCTCCTTTAAGCAGCGCTCTTAATCCCCTCTCCTCGCGCATCAGGAAACAAAGAGGGAAGAAAAAGTCTCTTGCCTCTTCGGCAGCTCCAGACTTTTTCCCGGACTCCGTCCCGGCTAGCCGTGGTGCACCAGCCCCCTGCAGGCTGTGTTCACGCCACCAGTCCTCTCCCTGCGCTCAGACCGAAGCCCGAGCCTCAGCTGCCAGCCCCGGCCGCCCCGGCAGGTGAGCAGACAAGCCCCTCGGGCTGGTGAGTGCCGGTCAGCACCGATCCTCTGTGTGGGAATCTCTCTGCTTTGCCCTCCGCACCCCTGTTGCTGTGCTCTCCTCCGCAGCTCCGAAGCTTCCCCCCTCTGCCACCGCAGTCTCCGCCCGCGAAGGGGCTTCTAGTGTGTGGAAACTTTTCCTCCTTCACAGCTCCCTCCCACTGGTGTAGGTCCCGTCCCTATCCTTTTGTCTCTGTTTATTCTTTTTTCTTTTGCCCTCCCCAGGTACGTGGGGAGTTTCTTGCCTTTTGGGAGGTCTGAGGCCTTCTGCCAGCGTTCAGTAGGTGTTCTGTAGGAGTTGTTCCACGTGTAGATGTTATTTCTGATGTATATGTGGGGAGGAAGGTGATCTCTGCATCTTACTCTTCCGCCATCTTTCCTCCCTCCCCACATCTGTTCTTAATCCTTTCTCTATTGTAGCTGGAGGGATTTCTGTTTTTTTTTTTTAATTATAGAAAAATTTAAATATTCACAAAAATAGAGTATAATAAGCTTCCATATACTCATCACACAGTTTCAACAAATCAATGAATGGCCAATTTCATTTCACATATACCCCACCTACTTTCTCCAATGTTCTTGGGTTATTTGAAGCAAATTCCAGAAGTCATAGCTTTTAGGGAGGATCTTTTCATGCATTCAGAATGAAATTCTAAATCTTCCAGTGAACTGCCATGTCCTGATCCCGGCTGACTCCTCCAAATACAGATCACAATTTGCTATTCCCCCTCCCCAGACCTAGTCATACCAGCCTCTCTCAGTTCCTCTAGCATTTTATGTTGTCTCCTTACGACCCTGAGGCCTTCAGGCTGGACTGTATTCAGGGCCCAGAAAGCCCATTCTTTATCCCCTTTCACCCTCTTTGCTCAGGTTCAGCTACTCCTGCTCTGCCATCACCCTGCACATCACTTCTCAAGAGGTCCCCACGCTAAGGCTCAGTGCCCCATCGTCTGCTCTCTCAGTCCCCTGTGCTTCTCCTCCAATTATATATATGTAATTTTGTAAGTGGTCATGCAAAGGTGTCTCTCCTGTTAAAAATAAATTCTGGGCATAAGAGTTGTGTCTGCCTTCTTCCTTAATGAGGCACCCGGCACACGATCCCTTCCTTACAGGAGGCACTTAATAAATATTTGTTGAATGAGGTCCCCAAGAAAGGTAAACACAAAAGCCACATCCTCTTCATGTTATAAATTGCTTATAAATCAGTGTCCTAAACATTTTATAACCGTAAGAGCAATGCTTAGACCTTAAATTGTAAGTGTATTTTGTTCTATTCAAGGTGATGTCTTTCAAAGATTATGAGCTCCATTATGCTAGACACTGAGGGTTCAAACTGAATAATACATGGATAATACCCTCAGAGAGCCGAGTCTAGTGGAAAAGACAGTCGTTTAACTATTTAAAAATTGGTAATTTCTCATGTTTTATATATAGGAACCAGAATATTTAATTAGTTAGACAATTTGTAAAGCGTCAAACAGCTAAGAATAAACAGGAGTTTGCTGTAAAAACAACAGCTACCATTTGCTGGGTCCTTCCTTTGGGCCAGGTATGGTATAAAGCATATTTCACACATGATTTCATTTAATCCTTACAACACCCTTTGAGATATGCCTTATTATTCCCATTTTACACATTTACCTTAAAAACCACCAAGGCATTAAAAACGTAGGCAACTCTCAGTCACCCAGGATTTGAAACCGGGGAGTCTAACTTCAGAGGGAGCACCCCTACACTGTATGCTGGGGCTGAGTGGTACTGCAGGAAACATACAATAAAGAACACTTTCCAATTCATCAGTGCTTTCCACTTGACGTCCTGGTTTCAGAAGAGATGTGGGCACACTTTCATGGGAAAACAGCAGCTGTTGAAAAGCCTGTTACTGATAAGGCCAGGTTCCTGTGGACCCAAGGCACTAGCCACTGAATTTGGACTTTGTACCAAAGCTTTCCTATAAAAAGTATAAACAGGAAATTTTCAAGTTGTGAAGCTACTGCCTGCCATGAACTTAGCCTGTCTTCTCAGCCAAATTGAAAGCTCGGCATTGTTTCCTTCATGGTACACCGTATCTTGTCTGCTTACCTCTTGCAGATGGGTTCTGACCAAAAGGAAATTTATTACATTTTAAAAGGGAGAAATTGTTAGGGTAAATTACATGTGTGGACCCTGAACCATGAAAAGAGATTTTGTATTAATTATGCATATTTGCGAATTTGTTTTAAACTTTTTCTTAAGGAAAATTTCAGTCATATACCAAAGTAGACCAAATAGTGTAACAAACCCCCATGTGCCCATCTCCTTGCTTCCCGAATGATCAGCTCATAGCCAATCTGTTTCATTCATATTGCCAGCGACTTCTACCCCCTCCTCTCCCCTACCCCGGTTTTATTTTGAAGCTAACATGTTTGGGAATATTTTGAATGTTGTGTTCTGTTGGTAAAGAATATATGGAATCAATAGAATAAATAAATATGACTTGATCAGCAAGATCCCTGGGGACACAGGAACCAGAAAGAAGAAAAGGCTGTGTGGTTTGACCACAGAAAAGACAGGAGGACTGGCATGGACTATAGGTGGCATTTGCACAGGCAAGAAATAATGCCCACGTGAGGAAAGTTTGGACAAGGGAATGTGGTGGTTCTGTCCTGCGTCTTGAGCATACTACCTCTGCCTTTTGTTTCCCTCTCAGCAAGTTCTCCGCCAGTATAATTACATCACTTTTTTGTGCATATATATTGCCCTCCCCCCGCTTGCCTAAACCATAGCTGCAGGAAAGGAAACCCTAGAGCAGCACTGCCCAATCGAAATACAATGTGAGCCACATGTATTAATTTTACATTTTTTAGTAGCCACATTGTAAAAAGAAGAAACAAATGAAATTAATTTTAATACTATATTTCATTTAACCTAGTATGTATAAAATATTATCATTCCAACACGATTATCAATATAAACAATTCTTATCCAGATATTTTACATTCTTTCTTTTGTGCTAAGTCTTTGAGATACAATGTGTGTTTTATAGTTCCAGCATATCTCAATTTGGACTACTAATATTTTAAGGACTTAATTCATAGTCATAAGTGACTAGTGGTTACTGAATTGGACAGGGCCCAGGGTAGGGGAGTCAGTAGCTACTTTGCAATTTTCTTGCAAATAATGCAACTAAAGATTTCTGGTAAAGTTGAAGTACAGTGTGTAATGCTGGGCTTCTCCGGGAAATATACTGAAATGAACGAGAGAAAACAACAATAAAAAGCTTAGACAAGTTCATCTATATAAGGAAGGAAATAACTACAACCTCCAAAACCCAGGATATGAAGAAACGTGGCTCTTCAGGTCTTGAGCAAGATTCTTGAGCAGAAAGGATGTTAGCAGCTCCTGAGAGGTTCTCCGTTTACTACAAGTGTGGTAAAGTGTAGTGGCTTTGAATACTCAAATCCTAGTTCTGTTCTGTACAAGCTGTGGGTCTTGGACAAATTCTTTCATCTCTCTGTGCCTCAAGTTCCTCATCTATAAAATGGGGATCATAAAATTTAGGGTGGTTGTAATGATTAAATGAAGTAATACATGTAAAACACTTGGGACCAGATGCCTCGCCATGTTAACCTCTCCATAATTGCTAACTATTAAAAACAAAAATAAGTAAAGACTTGAAAAAGGTGAAGGATTAAGTCATGTGTTATTTGGAAGAAGAGAGTTCCCAAAGGAGATAGCAAGTGTAAAGGCCCTGAGGCAGAAGTCTACCTGGCATATTAAAACAGAAAAACAAACAAACCACCAAGGAAGCTCCTCATCTGGCTGTAGCAGAGAGGGGAGTATGGAAGGGGATGGTACAGAGAGGTAACGGCAATGGGGACCGACAGTGTAGCTCTATAGGCCATTGTAAGGACTTTGTTTTTTGGGTTTTTTTTAACATCTTTATTGGAGTATAATTGCTTTACAATGGTGTGTTAGATCCTGCTTTATAACAAAGTGAATCAGTTATAAATACATATGTCCCCATATCTCTTGCGTCTCCTTCCCTCCCACCCTCCCTATCCCAGCCCTCTAGGTGGTCACAAAGCACCAAGCTGATCTCCCTGTGCTATGCGGCTGCTTCCCACTAGCTATCTACCTTACGTTTGGTAGTGTATATATGTCCATGCCACTGTCTCACTTTGTCACAGCTCACCCTTCCCCCTCCCTGTATCCTCAAGTCCCTTCTCTAGTAGGTCTGCATCTTTATTCCCGTCTAGCCCCTAGGTTCTTCTGACCATTTTTTTTCTTTTTCTTTTTTTAGATTCTATATATATGTGTTAGCATACGGTGTGTGTTTGTCTCCTTCTGACTTACTTCACTCTGTATGACAGACTCTAGGTCCATCCACCTCACTACAGATAACTCAGTTTTGTTCCTTTTTATGGCTGAGTAATATTCCATTGTATATCTATGCCACACCTTCTTTATCCATTCACCTATTGATGCACACTTAGGTTGCTTCTGTCCTGGCTATTGTAAATAGAGCTGCAATGAACATTTTGCTACATGACTTTTTGAATTATGGTTTTCTCATGGTATATGAAGGACTTTGACTTTGACTCTGAATGAGAGGGAAGCCACTGGAAAGTTTTGACCAGAGAGGGACAATATCTGACTTACATTCTAAAATGACTATTCCAGGGAATTCCCTGGCGGCCCTGTGGTTAGGACTCCACGCTTTCACTGCTGTGGGTCAATCCCTGGTCGGGGAACTAAGATCCCGCAAGTCGTGCAGCGCAGCCAAAAAAAAAAAAAAAAAGACTATTCCAGCTGCTGCATTGCAGATGGGTTGAAGGAGGACAAGGACAAAAACGGGAACCATTCAGGAGGCTATTCCAACAATCCAGTCAAGAGATGGATGGGGGCTTGGACCTGGGGAGCAAGCTGTGAAGTGGGGAGATGTGGTCAGATTACACAAATGGGCAAAAGTGTAGGGTCAAAGATGTTCAAGGCAATGTCATTTGTAACTGAGATTAACTAGAGGTAACCTAAATGTCCATTAATAGAAGGCAGGTTAAATAAATTACGGTCTTTTTTTTTAACTTAAAAACTTCTGTAGTGATTGAAAGAATGTATTATTTTTAAAATTAAAAGCCAAGGGCTTCCCTGGTGGCGCAGTGGTTAGAAGTCAACCTGCCAATGCAGGGGACACGGGTTCGATCCCTGGTCCTGGAGGATCCCACATGCCGCGGAGCAACTGGGCCCGTGCACCACAACTACTGAGCCTGAGCTCTGGAGCCCACGAGCCACAACTGCTGAAGCCCGGGCTCCTGGAGCCCGTGCTCCGCAACAAGAGAAGCCACCAAATGAGAAGCCCAAGCACGGCAACGAAGAGTAGCCCCCACTCGCTGCAACTAGAGAAAGCCCATGCGCAGCAACAAAAGACTCAACGCGGCCAAAAATAAATAAATTTTTAAAAAAATTAAAAGCCAAAGTGAATGATAGTAATTTTTAACGTTATTCAATTTCAGCATAAAGGGATATGTTGTAGTTTCAACAAAAGCATATTTTTTGGACCATTAAAACATCTTGCTTGGTAATTAAAAATACAAACCTCAAAGCATTGAAATTAGAGTTTCTTATTTAAAAAAAGAGAGTCAAACAGAAATATGCATATGTACCTGCTGAACTAGTGTACCAGTAATTCATGGCTGGTCACTACAAAGTCTATGCTTCTATTCTTTTCCTTTTAAAAATGTTTGGTAGAGTGTATATTGTCTAGGAGATGAGGAAACAAGACGCTTGGCAAGGGCTGGTTTTTACTGAAACTTTAAGATTGACTTTGCTATTACAAAGGCATCTAAGAGCGGACTAGACAAAAGATTTGTCTAAGGGGTGAAACTGGTAAGTGGATATATGATTCTGAATCTACATATTGGCCAGACATCCATTTGGTGGAGGCTCTAAACTGATCATTTATTAATCACTCACCATATGCCAGGAAGCACTATGCCTTGTATTTTGATGACAATTTCTAATTTTACAATACGTAATCTAATTTTACAAAATTGCCCAAGGTCATTAGCTAAATAAATGGAAGAGCTGAAACTCATAGATTGTCTCATGCCAATCCCACCCTCTTTCTGCTATCACACTGTATTAGGTAGAGTTGGTGGATTGATTTTTGAGGCTTTTCTTGGGAAAGAATAGTGTATCCATTAGGATTGCATTCAATTGCTTGCAACAAACCTTAACCAAGAGTGCTTTAAACAAGTAAGGGGGGGACTTCCCTGGTGGCACAGTGGTTAAGAATCCATCTGCCAATGCAGGGGTAAAGGGTTCGATCCCTGGTCCAGGAAGATCGCACATGCCGCGAAGCAAGTAAGCCTGTGCACCACAACTACTGAGCCTGCGCTCTAGAGCCCGCATGCTACAACTACTGAAGCCCAGACCACACAACTACTGAAGCCCATGAGCCTAGAGCCCGTGCTCCGCAACAAGAGAAGCCACCACAATAAGAAGGCCGTGCACCACAACAAAGAGTAGCCCCTGCTCACCACAACTAGAGAAAGCCCGCGTGCAGCAATGAAGACCCAATGCAGCCAAAAATAAATAAATTTATATTAGAAAAAGAGTAAGGGGATTATTTTTCTCATGTAATAAAAAGTCTGGAGCTCAGCAGTCTGCAGTAGGTGCTTTTCCTCCTTTTCTCTTGTGTGCTGTCCTGTGGTCATAAAATGGTTGCTCACCCTCCAAGCTCACAGCAACCTCACAGCCAGAATAAAACAGAAGGAGAAAAGCGGTGGTGTCCGCTTCAGGAAAGCAAAAACCTTCTCAGGACTCTCTAGGCAACTTCCCCCTCCACCTCAGCCGTCGAGCCATGTGACTGCCCCGCAAGGACTTCTGGGAAGGTGAGCATTTCAGCCCGGCTTATCGCCTCCTGGAACAAAATCTGAGTTCTCTTCGAAGGGAAGAAGGGGGATTGGTTATTGAGGAGACAGTAAGCAGTGTCTGCCCCATGAAAAATATCTGACAGATCAAAGATGTTGGGGAGGAAACAGCTGCCTCAGAAGTACTGCTGGATCAAATGGATTCTAGGGGCTCTGGGCACCACTGTTGATGTGTTGATATTTTGCTGCAAGAGAGGAAGGGAAATGTAGTCTTTGTTCTAAGCAGACTTGGGCTCAGCTTCAATTCTATTATTATGGAAGAAGGAGAGAATGGCTATTAGGGAACAAGAAAGGGCTCTTCCACAGTCCCTCCACCAGCCCCTGAAACCGAGTACCCCTTGGGAAAGAGTCCGGTGTGCACAGCCGTATACTCTGTCATCTGTTCTAGGCAGGTGCGGGTCTGAGGGCAGTTGCTGACACAGGCTTTGGAATGGAGAGACGGCAGTGGGCACCTGGGGATACTTGAGGATGCTGAGAACATTTGCAGATAATTCAGCCTCCTGGATTGGCCTGGAAAGAGCCATGAAAAGTGCAGGCTAGCTCTTGAGAGTCACCTCCCCCCAGCCCTGTCAGTAGCAAGACACCTCACCTTCCTATTCCTCGTTTTCCTCTTCTTTAAAGGGGAGTAATAACCCGACCACATAGTTTGACGTGATGCATGTCCAGTTCCTGTTTTATGCTATACACTCCATAGACGGCCGCTGTTATTATTTTTTATACAGCAGGTTCTTATTAGTCATCCATTTTATACACATCAGTGTATACATGTCAGCAGCTGTTAGTTGTGATAGGAGCATGATCTGGTCCCCACACCCCCTGCTCTAACTCAGTTCACATCCTCTTCTTCTCAGCTCTACTGACTCACTTGCTATTCCTCTGTCAGAACATGCACTCTCTGGCCAGTGCTGGCTTCTGGCTTTGCTCACAGTGGAATCTTGGCTGAAACACTTCACATCCTGGTGAATCCTGTAGTCCTTCAGGACTCAGCACACATGCCCCCTTCTCCAGAAATTCCTCTCTGACCTCCCCAGGTTGGGTCAAGCCGCTTCTCAGGCCCTCTAGCAGCCCACACTTACTTCTATCACGGTTCAGTTCTTACTGCACCTTTGGGCGGGCCGTTGCTAAGTTCCTTGCAAGACCACTCAAGCTTTCTGGGAGGTTAAGAAAGGGCCAGCCCACTCCACTTATTGAAGGCTCTTCAGGAAAAGGAGGACGAGGAAACTGTGCTGGGTTTTTCTTTTCTTGTTTCTTGTTTTTGGCCGCGCCGCTGGGCATGCGGCACTTATTTACCCAACCAGGGATCGAACCTGTGGCCCTTGCAGTAGAAGTGCAGAGTCCTAACCACTGGACTTCCAGGGAATTCCCTGCGCTATATTTTAAATGTTTAAATGATTGGCAAGTCGTAGGTGCTCAACAAATATTTGTTGAATATAACAAATTAGTAATGTTGACACAAAGAAAGGCAATGCAGTATAAGTGTGCTATTTCCAAATATGCAATTTGCAGATTTTTATTTTAAATGTGAATTCATAGTGCATTACAGGTGGTTGTTTATATCAGGTTCTGTCACCCTATGTATACCCTCATCTGGAGGAAACTGCAATGGCCCCGTGCCGACCCTGCTGAGGAGATGGGAGATCCTTGGGCAGGGCTGGAGGTGGGAGTATCTGAAGGCCCGGCACGCAAAAGGGGGGGTCTCATCTTCCACCCTACACCCTCGGGGAATCCCCTGTGCCAGCCTCGACCCAGGCCCCTCTCCCGCGCGCCTGGGTGGCGGCCTGGACGCCTCTCGCCGCCCCGCCCGCAGGCGGCGCCCTCCGGCCAGTCTCCCGCTGGGGTCGCGACGGGGCGTGCGCGCTCAAAGGATTGCATCCGCACTTCCTGGTAGCAGCGCGCGGGGCCGTTGCGGGGTTGCTGCGGGGTCCCGGGGACCGTGCTCTCAGCCCCGGCCTGTCCCCGGTCACCTGGGGCCGGGCGCGGCAGGTGCCCGGCGGCGACCTCGCTGCAGGTCTGGGCGGGCGCCCAGCGCCGCGGACGCGGAGCGCGAGCCGGGAACCGGGAGCCGCCGCGCCTCGGGTGAGTTGCGAGGACTCGCGCCTGGCGTCTCGCAGCTGCTTCCCTCCTCACCCGGGGCTCCGGGGTGGGGAGGCCGACGGCACCGCGCCGCTCTCCGCTTCCATAGCTGTGCTCTGCGCGTCGGGGAGGGAGAGGAATTTCACTCCCGGGGATTCAGGGGCTGGGGTTCTTTATTACTTAAGAGATCCTGGAGTGGCTGGTGGCCCTGGACTGAAAGCCGAGGACGCCGCGCTCCGGCTGGGGGGTGATCGTAGCCTTCGCGCCACGGGTCCGCCCCGGGTTTGGACCCGGGGGTGGGGTGCAGGGATGGAACCGGTGGCCTAGGTTGGGTGTATACTCACATCCAGCTCGTACCCCCTTTCCAGGGGAGAGAGCTATTAAACATTGTAAAACATCAGTGTGTGCAACTTTCCTTCCTGGAACACACAGGTGGGCATATAGTCACGGCCACACATGCTCGTGTATTCGTTGGGGCGGACTTTGCGTCCCCTCTCTTGGCCCTCGGGCGTTGGGGACGGTGCTCCCGCGAACGCCGGGCATTGGGATTAAGCCCTGGGGCTTTTCAGGTTGGTTGTTCTCTGAGACCGTGGCGTTCTGGGTGGTTCCTCTGTGCCCAGCCTGGATGGCTCAAAATTCTCTCTAAATAACTTGGGACCGCCCTCCGGAATTTGTTGGCTCAGTGAAACTCCTCTTCTCACCTGGGCAGGTGGTCTCGGGAGGTGGCAGCGGGGTCCCCCGCCCCCCGCATTCCGGAAGCGACCGCGAGGACCCGGCTTGCGGAGGAAGGTCCAGCTGGGAGGAAACGCACTTGCCTCGCACCATTGCTTTGCTTGTGCAAATAACTCGGGTAAGGGCCGGGGCGGGGGGTCGTTCAAACCCCGGAGATAAATCCACCACAGACCAGAATTGCAACGGACACTTGAGTGAGTGTTTGGATCTCAGAATTGTTCATGGCTTCAGGTCAGATCAATTTCGTTTGTGCTTTTCAGGTTACTTTTAAACTTCTTTAACTATGAAACGACTAATTAACATACTCGTTTTTTCTTGACAGCCCCTAAGACTGGAGTTTCTTTGTGGTATCTCTAGAATAGAATTGCTGGGAATTGCAGGTGAGGATCAGCTTGGCTGCTATGAGAATCGTAGGGATGGAGGGAACCTGTGGTTTAAAGACTAAGAGACAGAAGGTGGCAATGCTATGTGTAAACCTTGGTTGGGTCCTGATTTGATGAAAATAGTTTTTTTAAAAATTGTGCCAATAGAGGAAATTTGTACTGGCTGGTTTTTAGTATTAAGAATATTAGTTTTGTTTAGTTACTTTTGGTAACAGTATCATGATTAGGGTTGTTTTGAAACCCTTATCTGTTAGAAATACATTCTAAACTTGAAATATAGGTTGAGGATTTGCTTCAAAATAAGCCAGTTTGGGGGAGGGCTGCTAGCGGAGAAGTGAGGGGGAACAAGGTGAAGGGAGATTGGCCATGAATTGTTAATAGTTGAAGATGGATGAATGGTGGGGGTACGGACTGCCTTGTACTCTTGACTCTGCTTTTGTATGTTTGGCATTTTCCTTTCAACGTAACACCACTTGTGGAGGTTTTTTGCAGAAGGTAGATTTGGAAGGTAACACTAGTGGTTCTAGATTCACAGCCTTCCACAGATCCTCACTCTTTGTTAGCTGGGTATAAAGGCTGCCTCTGCAGACTCATAACAAGTCTTTTCCTCCCTCCCAGGGGTGCCGCTTTATTTTGTTGCGAAGGCATAGAGTATTTGCTGAGTGTGACAAAGCTGAGAGGATCAAGTTGATGCAGGTGGATGCTGGGTCAGCTTTTTTTTTATACAAAGGGTATTAGCGAGCATAAGGGTTGAGTTGTCTCGAAATGGACAGGTTGTATAAAATGTGTTAGCAGTTTTTCTGAACTGCGCAAATCCTTTCTAAGTTATGCTCATCAAAAAACAGAGCCCAGAGTAGTGAACACTCCCGTACACACTTAGGTTTTGTGTACACTTTTGGAAGCACTGTATACATCAGTACAAAGTCAACATTATGAAAACGAATCACAAGGTGAGTGGAGCTCGACTTATTACCCAAGAGAGAGATCTTATCTCTGTGTGTGGCCTGTTTCCTGTCCTTACCTTGTTTGCTTCAGGTATCATGCAGTGTAAATATTTAGCAAAGAACTGGCTCCTGAAATTTCTGTGTATTCTTTTCCAAGAACCTTGCTTTCAAGAGGAGGGACATGGGAAGTTGTATCTATGTATTCATCCAACTTGCTTATTTTTGCCCCCTCTGGATTTATCATATAATTCCTACTCATTCTATCATGCCTGATTAATAATTTGGAAAAGTGATGATCTCATGAGGGAGCTATTAAAGTTCAATAGAGGGAGGAAAGGGAGGCATATAGTCCCGCAAGATAAACCCACATTTCTTAGTAGATATCGTGGAACTGATTTTAATGCCTCCTTGCTTTTAAGAGAAAACAACGCAAGTAAATGATATCAGTGATAGCTGAAAGTTGAAGTGTTAGATGAATGCCCTCAGCCTAGACCTTGCCCGTGTAGATTCACTAGAATAAAAGAGGTTGTAAAGATGCTTTAAGTCAGATTCAGTTGAGGAAATGCCAGAGCATGTCCCAGTTTCCTCGTAGTGCATGGGAAAATGAGAGAACCAACCAAAATCCCCTTACTGTTGGGAAATATCCTAGTGAATTCATGATGGTACTTAAGTGAAATTGTTTGGCTTGTGACAGTTTTCTTTGTGTGAATCAAAGAAATACGCAACTGTTAAGTGACTTTATTTTCGACCTCAGTTCTCTGAGACAAGAACATGGAGAGAGAAAAGAAACTTGCCAGGTTCTTAAGTGAACAGGCAGTGACCTCATGTATGCTCTCCTCTGTGAGAGGATGGTAGATTTGGGCGGACTCTGGAGAGTTGATTGTTAATCGCCATTTTAAGGAATTACCACAAATGTGACACCATCTTCTCCCACATCATGTTATGGAAGGGTATAAACACATTAGAAAAGCAAATTACATACTGCTTTGTTGGCCTAGAAACGAGAGGAAAGGGTGTTGGCAATCCACTCAATAATCCTCTTCTAATTTGTAAGCACTCAGCTCTCATCTACATCACTTCATCCCATCCTGTGAAGTTCAGCAGCGGTGCTGGAGGATTATTTTAGTTTTTAGCAGATGAGAAATTTGAAAATCTAGAGAAGCGAAGGCTTGCCAGGTGGTTTCTTTGGAGATATGGGGGAAGGAAATTTAACATTCATTAAGAGTTCAAGTCATCTTCACACACGTTTTTAATTCTCACAAAGCTCTCTAAATTGGGTATTTTCAACCCATTTTGTGGATGAAATTGTAGCTAAGAGAGGTTCGTAGTTCACTTGAGGTCTGGCAGCTGGTAAAAATAGAGCCAGGATTCAAATTCAGATCTGTTGGACCTTAGAGTTTACGTTATTTCCAGCCTCTGTGCTGGTCCAAACTCTAGCAGACAGCAGAGCTACCATACCCAAGAGTTTTTTTTTTTTTTTTCTGGTACGCGGGCCTCTCACTGTTGTGGCCTCTCCCGTTGCGGTGCACAGGCTCAGGACGCGCAGGCTCAGCGGCCATGGCTCACGGGCCCAGCTGCTCCGCGGCATGTGGGATCTTCCCGGACCCGGGCACGAACCCGTGTCCCCTGCATCAGCAGGTGGACTCTCAACCACTGCGCCACCAGGGAAGCCCAAGGCAAGCTATCTTTTTTGCCACATTCAACTGCCCTGGTTACAAACTGGGGCCGTGTGCCACATCCAGCCGACAAGGATGTTTTATCAGGCCAGCGCAGAGTTTGGGAAAATCAAAAACAAAGCTGAGCCAATGTTGACAATTGAGAGGTTTCAAATATTCTGCCCCCAAGAATTCCTGAAGGCGGTACTGGAGCAGCCTTCTCTCTAGAGAAGGGTAGTGTACTCCATTTCCCCCTGGTCTCCACCACTCCCTATCGTGGTCCCCATCCTTGAGCCCAGGGACCATCGCACTTGCACCGTTGTTTCTTACAGTAAGAGTTCTTCCTACGTGTGCATCTACCCAATATGGAATAACCCAAGAGAGCTTGGGGGCTCTTGTCTCAAGAAAAAGGGAAAGAGCGTATTCCTTTGAGAGAATGAACACTCTTGTGTTTACTCTGCAGTGATTCTGTGACAGAAAATACAAGGTATGTCATCATTTTTCTCACACCCTGTCTGTGTTACTCATTTACATAGAACTACCCCTGCAATACAATAAAAATGGAGTACATGTGTGGGCACGCTGCAGCAGAGAAAAGGAGGGCCTCCCAAACCCCAAACTACTGACTCTTTGTGAGCAGGAAGATGCGTCTTGTGCACCTGGGGGGGTTCCCCGGTGTGTCCTGTAGGGGTGGGCCACCAAGAAGCCCTCTGTCTTTAAGCAGCCTGACTTTGGGATCCAGAGGGATCCTGAGATGGTGCCCTGGCTCTCTGCTCTGAGGGCCCCAGAAAGTAATCCCCTCCCCCTCCTCTGCCCACCCCTCTCCAGCTGGTGACAGATCTGTCCTGCACACCACTGAGGCATGGCCCCATCGGAAAGCTCCGCAGGCAGGAGGAACTGAGGCGCCCTAGTCCAGCCTTTGAGAGGTTTCTGGGGTGCAAGTCCAAGAGTGGCCTGATTCCTCATCTTGAAACTTTCGCTCAAGGGTCGTGGGACAGATGTTCCCGCCTCTGTCTGTATGTGGAGTTTCGTTGCAGGGGAGGCTGCCGTTTAGATCTTTGTTTCCTCTCCCTGAGTTCCGAGTACTCGTGGCTGCTGCGTGGAGGTGTGGGCATGGTGAGGCAGAGGTGCTGAGAAGGAAGTACAGATGGAACCTTGCCGTGCGGTTTTGAGGAAACGTCAGGTGTTGTTTTATGACCTTTGTCACTAGAGCTGTGAGTCTAGGTGTGTGCGTACCCCAGTGTGAGAAGAAACGTGGGACGGGGGGCGCTGCAGGCGGGCTGCCTTGTGTGGTTGGAAGGACATTAGAGGCTGAGGGCTTTCCTAAGTGCCAGGCCGGCGGGTTGATCGGAACCTTTCTGGGGAGCTCTGGGCGTGTTCTCAGGTAGGTGATTACTGCTCCCTGGTCAAACACACGGCCTGCAAGGAGACTAGGTTGATGACCGGCCTCAGCAAACACAGGTGAAGCGTGGCGCCCCCGAGTGTGGACTCTCGCCAGGTGGCTGATGTCTCCCTGGTTCTCCCACCACCTCGCTGTGTGACCTTGACCTTGACCTATTTTTCTAACCACTCTGCCCTTCGGTTTTCTCCTGTGTAAAATGGAAGTACTGAGCACACCTACCTCACAGGGCTGCGAGGATGAAGCGGCGCGTGGAGGGCCCGGCGTGGAGTAGGGGTTCCCTGAGCGCTGGCTGTCGCTGTCGCTGGAGCCCCGCCTTCCTTCGCTTTGGCCTTTATTCGGGGGATTTCCCCCCGAGAATTTTAGAAGGCAGGCTGCAGGGTAGACACGCTTTCCAGCTCTGACCTCCCTGTTTGCAGAGAACGCCTGGCCTGCCTCGTGGCCTGAGGAAATGTCCTCCGTGACAGATGTCAGCAGGGGGTTTGGCGGGGCAGCTTTGGGACTGATGACGAGAACGGGCCGGGAACTGGGGCTGTGGCCCTGTGGTCTGGGGATTGAAATGCTCTGTGCCTCTGGAAAGGAGATGGGTCCCCCCGCCGGCCCCTGGTGGGGGAGGAGCGGACTGCGTAGATGGGGCAGATGCGTCTGCCGCGGCGGCGGGGCTCCGGCCACCTGAGTCCTCTCCGGCGCCTCTTCCCTCAGCTGGGGACGTGCCCTCCTCACGGGAATGCTGGGAGCAGCTAACAAATACGAAGCCCTGACCCAGGCCCCGTGAAGTACTGTGTCCGACCTGCCCTTTGGTGGCGAAGTCAAAGACCGGGTACCCCAGGGGGTTTACTTTTAACTTGGAGAAATAATAGAGGTGCTGTTGACCTGTACTGGCAGAGCATTTTGTAGTTTTCAAAGGGCTCTCCAATTTGATCTTTGACCAGTGCTGCGGGCTTATTTGTTTGCATTTGTTTCTCTTGCCTATTGCTCTCTGTCAGGAGAGGTACACAAGTGAACTGAGGTTCAGGCCAGAGGGGAGCCCAGAAGTGGGAACAGAGGAGTGGGCTGTGCGTTCTGCTTTATCAGAGAAGGTAACCCGTGTTCGTATTCCTTATGCCCTTAAGGAGTCATAGGGAGTGATGACGTCTGGGGAGGGGAAGGGGGAGATTGAGAGCAGAGGTGTTCTCAGGAAGCTGAAAGCATCCCTTGTGTCCAGGGAGGCTGAACGGAGGGGTAGCCCGTCCCCCCCAGAGTCCCCTGCCAGCAGCCGAGGGAGAGGTCCCCCGGTTGACAGCTCCTGCCCAGACCCATTCACGGAGGTACCAGTGGGGCTCAGGGGGAGGCGGGGCTCTGGGCTACTGGGCTGCCTCCTCCTCCTGCCCAGGTCCGGACCTTCATGGAACTGTTGCCTTTCTCCTCCTTTTTTTCTCCTGCGCCGCTTCCAGCCAGGTGTTCCAGTGAGATGCTGCACAGCCTCCACGGCCCTCCCCACCCCAGCTAACAGCCCACAGAGCTGCTCCCTTCTGACTGTTCTGCAGGGGTTTCCCTCCACAGCCCCTGCCATTTCCCATTGGTATCCTTGCCCCTGCTGCCTGCTGATTCTGTGTGTCCTGCAGACCAGCAGCAACGGGAGCTTGTTAGAAGTGCAGAATCTCAGGCCCACCCCAGACACAGTGAATCAGAATCCAGCTTTTACCAAGATCCACATTCAAGCTTGAGAAGTATTGGTCTACAAGGCCATGACCTTACCAACCACAGGTGGCCTGGCATTAATTACCTCTGATCTGTGTATATTCGTACATTTTTCAGGTTTACCCAATATGGGAATAATGCTGTATGTACCACTGGTTTTCAGCCTCCCATCCCCTACCATTAGACTGTCTGAGGATAACAGCTCACGCCTCTCGGTTACGCTGATTCTCAGGGATCAGCACAACCTCTGGAAGGCATGAGGAATTCCATTACAGTATCGCCCCCCACCGTGAGAAACCCTGGTATATACAGCTTTTATCTCAGTTCTGTCATCTTACATTGTATTGTCAGCATTTTCTCGTACTTTAATCTTTCTGAAGAGCTTGTCTTTCATGGCTACAGATAGTAGTCCATCTCATGACTGTCATAAATCATTTGACTACTTCCTTATTGTGAGGCATTTGAATTGCTCTGATCCTTTTGGGGTGGGAGAGTGTTCTGTAGGCTATTATAAGTATGCTGAAGTGAGCTGCTCAGGCCGTAATTACTTCCTTCAGCTCTGATTATTCCCTTATGGTGAATTCCGGAGTGGAGATACTGAATCAAGAGGCATGAACATTCTAAACACTCTTTAAAATGCAGGAGGAGTATAGGAAGTACCCTGACAGATACCCTCCCGGGCACTGGGTAGTGTGGTCTGTAGACAGATTCTCTGGGGAGCAGCAATCACTCCTTGTTCATCATCACACATGTCAAGGCCCAGCTTACAGCAGATTCTGAGGTGTGACTCCCAAGGGGGTTGGCGAGTGGGAGGGAAGTTACCTGAAGGGTGGGGGTGGGTAGCTGCCTGTGATGGTGGCATTTCTTCCTCCTGGCCTGAATCCTGAGTCCACTCACCAGCCAGCAGCTTCCTTCAGGGTGTGTCTGCACGTTTTACTTGCCTTCCAGTGGCAGGCGCAGGCAGGACGGGGAGTTTGTGGAGGCCTGAAATGACAGCCTCACTTACTAGTCCTGAATCTGCAGTTCCCGACTGGCACCAAACTTGTTTTTGCTTCATAAGTCTGTGACCGTTAGGTTTGTAACACTTTTTCCTCCCTCGAGCGGACCAGGAAACTCATGTTAAGTAAACTGTATTCTGAAAGGTACACTCAGATTCTGTCATGAAGAAGAAGTGATATATCAACATTGTATTTGTGATTGAGTCATGGTTTGAACTTGGTTGCCAGGAATATATTTTTGGCCCTCTATAAATATGTTTGGAGTAAATGAGCAAATGAATATGCACAGAATGAATGAGTTCGATTATGTTAAATAACATACATATATTATATTTGTGTGTATCACATGACATAATTAAAACATTTTAAACTGAATATTAAATCATTAGCCATTCATTTATATTAACTATTTGACATGTTATGACTTCCAAATAGACACACACACACACACACTATACTTTCTGGAAATAAGTGTGATTGATTCAGAGGTTGTCTACAGCAAACAACAGACTCTTTTATGAATGGAATACAGTGTACAATAGGAAAACAAAAGTGGCTTCTTTTGTCAACATGTTTTTGAGATTCATGCATGTTGTGTATTTCAGTAGTTTGTTCTTTTTTATTAATAGCTGATATTCCACTCTTTGATTATACAACCATTCATTTGTCCATTCTGCCTGGAAGACCATTTGGGTTGTTTTCAGTTTGGGGCTTTTATGAAGGAAACTGCTGTGACCATTCTTTTACAAGTCCTTTTTTAAAAACACAGTTTTCTTGAGGTGCAATTTACATGCCATAAAATCCACCCATTGTAAGTGTACGATTCTATGATTTTTATAGATTTGTACAGCCATCACCACAATCTAATTTTTGAACATTTCTGTCACCCCCAAAGTTCCCTCATGCCGGCTTAAGTCCCCACTCCTAAGCCCAGGCAGCCACTGACCTACTTCCTGTCTCTTGCCTTTTCTGGATATTTCCTATAAATGGAATCCTAGAATATGTAGGATTTTTGTGTCTAGCTTCTTGCACTTAGCATAATATTTTTGAAGTTCATCCATTTGCAGCATGTATCAGTAGCTTGTTCCTTTGTATTGTTGAATAGTTCAGTTTTACAGATGTAACCACATTTTATTTATTTCTTCGCTAGTTGATGGACATTTGAATTGTTTCTGGGTTTTGGCTGTTATAAATAATGTTTCTGTGCACATTCATGTACAGGTGTGTGTGGGCCTATATTTTTATTTCTCTTGGGTAGATTCTTAGGAGTGTAATTACCAGATTATATAGTAAGTTTATCTTTTTAAGAAACTGGTAAACTGTTTTCCAAAAGTGGCTGTAGTGTCCCACCAACAATGTATGATGGTTTTGATTTCTCCACATTCTTGCCAACACTCAATATTGTTAGTTTTTTAAATTATAGCCATCCTAATGGCTGTATGAGTGTATCTTATTACAGTTTATGTGTTTTTTTGTTTGTTTTTTTTTTTTTGGCCACGCCACTTTCGGGATTAGTTCCCTGACCGGGGATTGAACCCCTGCCCCCTGCAGTGGAAGTTCGGAGTCCTAACCACTGGACCACCAGGGAATTCCCTTATAACAGTTTAAATTTACATTTCCCTAATGACTAATGATGATTAGCACCTTTCCACGTGCTTATTATTATTAGTCATTTGTATATCTGCTTTGCTGAAATATCTAGTTAAATCTTTTGCCCTTTTTTTTTTTTTGGCATGCGGGCCTCTCACTGTTGTGGCCTCTCCCGTTGCAGAGCACAGGCTCTGGACGCGCAGGCTCAGCGGCCATGGCTCACGGGCCTAGCCGCTTCGCAGCATGTGGGATCTTCCCGGACCGGGGCACGAACCCGTGTCCCTTGCATCAGAAGGCGGACTCCCAACCACTGCGCCACCAGGGAAGCCCTGCCCATTTTTTTAATTGGGTTGTCACCATCGTCATATGGAGTTTCAAAAAAATTTTAATATTCTATAAAATATTCAAATAAAAATAATTGAAGTAAAATATTCAAATATTTTTTAAATTCTAGAGGCAAGGGCTTTATCAGATATATGACATGCAAATATTTTCTATGAATCTTTGACTTATATTTTTATTTTCTTAATGGCACCTTTTAAAGAAAAAAGTTTTAAATTTTGATGAAGTCTAAGATATCAATTTCTTTTCTTTTATGGTTTGCACTTCTAATTACATATCTAAGAAATATTTCCTAACTGTGTACAAGCCTTTTTTTAATAGATGTTATCTTTTAGAGCAATTTTAGATCGCAACAAAATTGAGCAGAAGGTACAGTTTCCCGAAGAGATTTCTCATATATTTCCTGTGTCCACGTATGCATAGCCTCCCCTATTATCAGCATCCCCAATCAGTGACACATTTGTTATAGTCGTTGACCTTACATTGACGCATTGTAATCACCCAAAGTCCAAAGTTTACATTACAGTTCTCTCTTGGTGGTGTACATTCTGTGGGATTGGACAAATGTATAGTGACATGTATTCACCATTACAGTAGCATACAGAGTAATACTAAAAATCCTCTGTGCTCTGCCTGTTCATCCCTTCCTCCCCTCTAACCCTTGGCAACTACTCATCTTTTTACTGTTTCCATAGTTTTGCCTTTTCCAGAGTGTCATATAGTTGGATCACACAGTATATAGCTTTTTCAGATTGGCTTCTTTCACCTAGTAAATGCATTTTTTAGGGTTCCTCCATGTCTTTTCATGGCTTGATAGCTTTTTTTTTTTCTTTAATGCTAAGTAATCACAGTTTATCCAGTCACTTTCTGAAGGACATCTTGGTTGCTTCCAACTTTTGGCAATTATCAATAAAGCTGTTATAAAGACTTGTGTATAGGTTTTTGTGTGGATATAAGTTTTAAACTCCTATGGGGTAAATACCAAGGAGGGTGATTGCTGGATCGTATGATAAGAATATGTTTAATTTTGTAAGAAACCGCCAATCTAAACTGTCTTCCCAAGTGGCTGTACCATTTTGTATTTCCACTAGCAGTGAGAGTTCCTGTTGTTCCACAAGCTCACTAGCATTTGGTGTTATCATACAGGTCTTTTTGTGGACATGTATTTTAATTTCTCCTGCATAAATACCTAGGAGTGGAAGTACTGGATCATAGGATAGATGTATGTTTAATGCCAGACTTTTCCAAGGGGTTGTACCATTTTATACTCCTACGTCTTTCCCAATACTTAGTATTGGTCTTTTTACTTGTAGCCATCCTGATGGATGTGAAACTGTATGGCTATGTGCTTTTAATTAGCTTTTTCCTGATGACTAATGATGTTGAGCACCTTTTCACATGCTGTTGACCATACGTCCATTTTCCTTTTGAACTGTCTTTTCAAGTATATTGCCCATTTTTGTTTTGAGTTGTCTTTTTTTTTTTTTTTTTGCGGTACACGGGCCTCTCACTGTTGTGGCCTCTCCCGTTGCGGAGCACAGGCTCCGGACGCGCAGGCTCAGCAGGCTCAGGGGCCATGGCTCACGGGCCCAGCCACTCCGCGGCATGTGGGATTTTCCCGGACCGAGGCACGAACCCGTGTCCCCTGCATCGGCAGGCGGACTCTCAACCACTGCGCCACCAGGCAAGCCCTGAGTTGTTTGTCCTTTTACTGTTGATCTGTAGGCATTATAGATAGATAGGTAGGAAGGTAGTTAAGTAGGTAGACATATAGATAGATAGATAGATAGTCTGGTAGTCTGAGCACAAATCATTTGTTAGATACATGTGTACTGAATATTTTCCCCCAGTATATCTCTTGCTTTTTCATTTTCTTATAAGCAAAAGATTTTAATTTTAATGAGTCTACTTTATAATTTTTTCTTTTATGGTTGGTGCTTTTGTGTTTTGCTTAATAATTCTCTACCTACCCCCAGGGCTGCAAGATTTTCTTCTTTGTTATCCTTCTAAATGCTTTAGTCTTAGCTTTTACATTTAGGCCTGTGATCAATCCTGAATTAATTTGTGAGTATGGTGTGAGATGGGATTGAGCTCCTTCTTTTTCATACAGTTATCCATTTAGTGCAGCACCATTTATTGAAAAGACTTTCCTTTCCTCCATTGAATTGCCTTGGTACTTTCTTGTAAATCAAGTGGACTGTTGGAACTCTCTACTCTGTTCTATCTGTTTGTCTGTTCTTAAGCTAGTACCACACTATCTTCAGTTCGGTAGTTTATCAGTCTTGAAATCAGGTAGTGTAAGCCCTTCAACTTTGTTCTTTTTCAAAAATTTTCAACTATTCTGGCCCTTTGCATTTTCTTTCTTTTTTTTAAATTAACTTTTATTGGAGTATAGTTGCTTTACAATGTTGTGTTAGTTTCTCCTGTACGGCAAAGTGAATCTTTTGCATTTTTCATGTACACTTTAGAATCAACTTGTCAGTTTCTACCAAAAAGCCTGGTTGGATTTTGATCAGGACAGCATTGAGTCTACCAATCTAGAGAGCATTGTCATCTTAACAATATTAATCTTCCATAGACATGGTATATCTTGCCATTTATTTAGGTCTTTAGTTTCTCTCAGCAGTGTTGTTGTTGTCTTCTCAGCAGTGTTTTATAGCTTTTAGCATTGATGATTTGTACATTTTTTTAAAAAAATTATTTACTTACTTATTTTGGCTGCTCCAGGTCTTAGTTGTGGTGTGCGGACTCTTAGTTGCAGCATGCGGACTCTTAGTTGCGGCATGCAGGCTTCTTAGTTGCAGCATGAATGTGGGATCTAGTTCCCTGACCAGAGATTGAACCCGGGCCCCCTGCATTGGAAGTGCAGAGTCTTACCACTGGACCACCAGGGAAGTCCCTGATGATTTGTACACATTTTAAAAGATTTATTCCTATGTATTTTACATTTTAAAGTCTACTGTAAATGGCAATTTTTACATTTTCAAATTTTGTTTTATATATATGCTATATATATATATACACACATACATATATGTGTGTGTCTGTGTGTGTGTATATATATATATATATATATATATATATATATACAATTTTAAAAATTGATCTGCAACCTTAGTAGAGTAACTTAGTAACTCCAGTAAATTTTGGGTAGATGCCTTAGCATTTTCTGTATGTATAAACATCATCTGCAAAGAGTTTTACTTTATTCTTTCTAATCTCTATGCCTTTTTTTTTCCTTGCCTTGTTCCTTTAAGGGAAAAGTGGTCAGTTTTTCACAGTTAAGTATGATGATAGCTGTAGTTTTTTTTATAGATGTCCTTTATCAGGTTGAGGAAATTTCCCTCGATTCCTACTTTGCTGAGAGGTTTTTATCATGAATGGATGTTGAATTTTGTCAAAAACTTTTTTCTGCATTTCTCAAGATGATCATATCGTTTGTTTTCCTTTATTCTGTTCATGTGAATGTGTCTCTTTTTCATCTTTTGGCACTTTTTCATTATGTCAAATTAGGGAAAAGACCACTGTTACTACTTCTGACACTCGAACATCTTGGCATTATTCATTGAATGTAGGTTCAGGAGCATGATTTAGATGGTTTGAATCTGATCATCTCCATAAAATACTTTATAAACTAAAAAGCACCATATATATTTAGGTAGAATTATTTGACTTAAGGGGCCTACCTGTCCCCCAAAACTTCTCTTAATCTCTGAAACTTCTGCTGTTCGTCTCATGCCTAAAAAAATCAGTATGAAAATAACAGAACTGTACACAATGAGATTTTGACCTTAAAAGGTCTTACTTCCTACTTTCTGAGCTTGGGAGACCTAACTTATGGATATGACAAAGTCCTTCCATTTAAGTGTCCAGTAATATTTCTCAAAAAAGAAATTCTCAAAAAAATCTGTATACTTGTTGCCTATGTCCCAATTCTTCATTGACCTGAAAATCCTGGGGGACTAAGAAGTCTATGGTCCTTGGTCTAAACACTGGAGAAATCAATGACTTAAAAGGAATTTCAGATGATTTGGGGTGGAGCTATCACCCTCCCAGACTTCAGACTATACTACAAAGTTACAGTAATCAAAACAGCATGGTACTGGCACAAAAACAGACACATAGATTAGTGGAACAGAATAGAAAGCCCAGAAATAAACCCACACACCTATGGTCAATTAATCTATGACAAAGTAGGCAAGAATATACAATGGAGAAAAGACAGTCTCTTCAATAAGTGGTGCTGGGAAAACTGGACAGCTACATGTAAAACAATGAGATTAGAATATTTCCTCTCACCATATACAAAAGTAAACTTAAAATGGATTAAAGACCTAAATGTAAGACCTGAAACCGTAAAACTCCTAGAAGAGAACATTGGCAGAACATTCTTTGATATAAACTGTAGAAATACTTTTTTTGGACCTGTCTCCTAAGGCAAAGGGATAAAAGCAGAAATAAACAAATGGGGCCTAATTAAACCTAAAAACTTTTGCACAGCAAAGGAAACCATCCACAAAACAAAAAGACAACTTACTGAATGGGAGAAAGTATTTGCAAATGATATGGCTGACAAGGGGTTAATATCCAAAATAAAGAGCTCATACAACTTAATATCCAAAAACAAACAATCAAACCCAATCAAAAATGGGCAGAACACTTGAATAGAAATTTTTCCAAAGAAGACATACAGATGGCTCAACATCACTAATTTTTACAGAAATGCAAATCAAAACCACAATGAGATATCACCTCACACCTGGCAGAATGGCTATCGTCAAAAAGAACACAAATAACAAATGTTGGCAAGGGTGTGGAGAAAAGGGAACCCTTGTACACTTTTGGTGGGAATGTAAATTGGTGCCACCACTATGGAGAAAAGTATGGAGGTTCCTCAAAAAACTAAAAGTAGAACTACCATATGATCCAGCATTTCCACTCCTGGGTTTATATCTGAAAAAAACCAAAAACATGAATTCAAAAAGATACATGCAACCCAGTGTTCATAGCAGCACTATTTACAATAGCCAAGATATGGAAGCAACCCAAGTATCCATCAGCAGATGAACGGATAAAGAAGATATGGTCTATGTATACAATGGAATATTACTCAGCCATATAAAAGAATGAAATTCTGCCATTTGTAGCAATGTGGATGGACCTAGTGAAATAAGGTGCTTAGTGAAACGTCAGAGAAAGACAAATACTATATGATATGATGTATATGTGGAATCTAAAAAATAAAACGAACAAATGTATACACCAAAACAGAAACATATTCACAGATTAAAAAAACAAACTAGTGGTTACCAGTAGGGAGAGGGAAGGAGGGAGGGGCAAGATAGGGGTATGGGATTAAGAGACACAAACTACTATGTATAAAATAGATAAGCAACAAGGATATATTGATAGCACTGGGAATTATAGCCATTGTCTTGTAATAACTTTTAATGGAGAATAATCTAAAAATACTGAATCACTGTGCCATACACCTGAAACCAATATAATATTGTAAATCAACGATAATAAAAATAATGAAATTAATCAATATAAGGAGATGTGTATGTTATATTTTCTGAATCCTGAGAGAATGGAAAAAACAGGTGGGTGTTTATGGTAGTAGTGTAAGCTGGCATAGGTCTGGGATGCTGTTGTCGATGACTTATAGGACAGCTTGACCCTGGTTGATTGGGGAGGCTATCCCAGGTTGTGTGAAGTTGAAAAAAGGATCTCCCTTAGGTGATTGGCCTGGTTCACTTTCTCAGCAATGACCGACAGACCCATAGTTTTAGAAACTATGGACAACTGAACTTGAGCAGTGTCGTCATCTCTTTGATTGTTGAGTCATCCCAGGAGCCATGTTCAGTAGCTTGGGACTGCCAGTGAGGTCTCATTGAGCAGGGGTTTCTGATTGGTACTTTCCAGATCACTGTATGCTTAAACCCCTTCCTTTGCTTGAGAGCAGGACTAAAGTTGATGATAATCATTGAGAACTAGGAAGCAGTCTCTAGTTCAAATGTCCTTTGAGGACTAAACCTCTATAAACATGTTTACTAAGCAGTTGTCCCATATGTATTTGGACATTTCTGGTGGTGGTGCAAACACTAGCTCCCAAACTAACATGTCCTCCTTTTGAAGAATTCCCAATCTGGTAACCCTTTAACTATTACTCTTGTGAATCCCTTTCCCCTATGTGTTGACTTCTTTAGGTATATTCCTATTTATTGCTATCTTTCTTAAAATTTGGTGGCAAAAGCAATTAATACAAGGTATGGAACTCCCTTCTCCTTAATTCTGAACACTGTACTTGTATTAATTTGTGTGTTCACACCAAAATGATGAAGAGATGAATATATATGTGTGGAATTTGCAATAAATAAGACACAGTCACACTGTGAGGGAGGGATATGTGAAAATATACATCACCAGAATATTAATTTATAAGCGAACCTAGGGCATTGGGTAAAAATTAATGACAGCTGTATGGAAAACCAAATCTCATCAATGTAACCTAATTTTTTCAAGAACATAGTAAGGATCTGGAGGAAACAGGGCACATATGTCTTGACTTTCTCATGCTGTTGATTTAATTATGAATAACATAATCAGCAACAACCCAGGGAAACATAGTTTAGCTTATATGATACCAGTCAGATGGTGGGAAGGTCAGAGACATCAAGGATATGGTGCTGGTGCAGGATAGCGCTTACCAGTTAACCCTTCAGAGGTCAGTCTGGGACCCAGTCCCATTAAATAAACTTTATGACTACTGATGTATTGTGTATATATTGGTGTGCCAGAATACTGGAAACAGAAGTCAAAATAACCTGGATAAATTAGGTACTTAACAAACTGGACAATGTCAAATGAAGGCTAATTTTGTAAGCAGGAAGTTCAGATTGGAGAATGATTGGCTCTGTGCCTAGTCTGGCAGAACAAGCCCCTGGGCCGTGATGAATCACAAGGTAGTGGAGCCATCAATGACTATTATACGAGTATGTGCACAGTACCACATCTCGTAAGTCAGTGCTCTGGCTAAGGATACTTTTAGGAGGCTGAGAAGTAGGCAAAACATACAGTGAAGGCTTACAGTGGATAAAAATTTTGAAATAGAAGCAGAAACATAAATGCAGCAAGATGGGAGGGATATGAAAAAGAAGCAATTAGAAGTATTTTGTATTAAGTAGGATAGGCTAAAATGCTGTAAAAATAGGTAAAAAATACAGTGGCTCAAATTCAGTACAAGTTTATTGCTGTCATATAACAGTCCTGGGCGGATATTTCAGGTCATTGGGGGTCCCTCTATATTCAGGGACCCGGCTGATGGTAGCCCGGCTGCCTTCACCATGTGTCCTGCAGAGTTGCTCTGGTTGCCCGTAGGAAGGCGGAATGAGCTTTGCCCAGAAAGGGCTACTATCATGTCTGCTCACATCCCATTGGCTAGAAGTCAGTCATGTGACCATACCTCACTGCAAGGGAGACTGGGAAATATAGGTCCCCTGTGGGCTTCAGGAAGAGAAGAGAGCACAGGTTTTGAAAACCACTAACCGTTTCTGCCATACCTCTAAGAAACAGCAGTTGACAACAGATTTCTCATTAACAATAACATTTAGAATACAAAAGAGTACATACCTTCAACTTAGAATTTAATACTAGTTAAACCATCATTCAAGAATGGTCAGCAGTCCCTATGGAGGAGAATTTGGCAATATATGGCTATGTAAAGATGGAGGCAGAGACAGGTGTTATGCTGTCACAAGCCAAGGAATGCCAGGAGCCTCCAGAAGCTGGAAAAAGCAAGGAAGGATGCTCCTCTAGAGCCTTCAAAGGGAGCATGGCTCTGTTGAGACCTTGATTTCAGATTTCTGGGCTCCAGAACTGTGAGAAAATTAATTTCTTTTCTTTTGACTACCCGGTGGTAATTTGTTATGGCAGCCCTAGGGAACTAATACATCTACCTAGGACCACAACGATTTTCTCCTGTTTTCTTCTAAAAATTTCAGTTTCACTTTTACATTTAGCCTTATGATCCATTTTGAGTTTACTTTGTGTATGATGTGAGGTAAGGGTTAAGGTTAATTTTTCCCATATGGATATATGGTTTCCAGCACCATTTTTAGAAAAGACTATCCTTTCCCCCATTAATTACCTTGTACTTTTGTTGAGAATCAATTGACCATAAATATGTGGGTCTACTTCTGGATTCTCTTCTGTTTGATTTATAGGACTATCCTTATGCTAATACCCCCTCTTTATTTCTATACCTTTATAGCAAGTCTTAAAATCAGGTAGTGTAAGTTCACCAACTTTGTTGCTCTTAAAAATTATTTTGGCTCTGCTGGGTTCTTTACATTTCCATATAAATTGTACAATCAGCTTGCCAATTTCAACAAAAAAACTGGCCGAGTCTTAACAATCCATCATATATGTCTCCATGGATTTAGATCTTCTTTAATTTCTGTTTTATTAAATATTTTATTTATTTATTTGTAAGTGTAAAGGATTTTTTTTAAATTGTATAAAACAGGCAAAATTATTTAGGTCAATACATTCTGAAGGAATTTCACATGTTCTGATTCCTTCCACTGCCAGTCACTTAGTTCCTCCAAGGTTTGAGTCATAATCTTCAAGATAAGATAGCCCTTTCAAAAAGAACTTCTGCTCAGTCCACATTTGTCATGTCAGTCAGTCCACAATTCTTCTAGGTCACCTTCTTTGATCTCCCATAGAATATGGACACACTTTAAAAATTCCCCAACTGTAATTTTTGGGATCCAATTTCCTCAAGCAATTTACTTTAGGACCATGTTTAGGGTCAGAGGAGACGGCTCTGACTGGTTCTGAATTTTAGACACCCTCTAAACATGCATTAAGTTGAAATCAGATTACTCCTATGCTATCACACCCTAGAACAGTACATATCATTGGGCTATGCCACTACCTTTTTTTTTTTTTTAACATCTTTATTGGAGTATAATTGCTTTACAATGGTGTGTTAGTTTCTGCTGTATAACAAAGTGAATCAGCTATACATATACGTATATCCCCATTTCTCTTGCCTCTCCCTCCCACCCTCCCTATCCCACCCCTCTAGGTGGACACAAAGCACCAAGCTGATCTCCCTGTGCCATGCGGCTGCTTCCCACTAGCTATCTTACATTTAGTAGTGTATATATGTCCATGCCACTCTCACTTTGTCCCAGCTTACCCTTCTGCCTCTCCGTGTCCTCAAGTCCATTCTCTACATCTGCGTGTTTATTCCTGTCCTGCCCCTAGTTCTTCAGAACCTTTTTTTTTTCCCTTTTAGATTCCATATATATGTGTTAACATATGGTATTTGTTTTTCTCTTTCTGACTTACTTCACTCTGTATGACAGACTCTGGGTCCATCTACCTCACTACAAATAACTCAATTTTGTTTCTCTTTATGGCTGAGTAATATTCCATTGTATATATGTGCCACATCTTCCTTATCCATTCATCTGTTGATGGGACACTTAGGTTGCTTCCATGTCCTGGCTATTGTAAATAGTACTGCAATGAACATTGTGGTACATGACTCTTTCTGAATTATGGTTTTCTCAGGGTATATGCCTGGTAGTGGGATTGCTGGGTCGTATGGTAGTTCTATTTTTAGTTTTTTAAGGAACCTCCATACTGTTCTCCACAGTGGCTGTATCAATTTACATTCCCACCAACAGTGTAGGAGGATTCCCATTTCTCCACACCCTCTCCAGCATTTATTGTTTGTAGATTTTTTGACGATGGCCATTGTGACCGGTGTGAGGTGATACCTCACTGTAGTTTTGATTTGTATTTCTCTAATGATTAGTGATATTGAGCATCCTTTCATGTGTTTGTTAGCAATCTGTGTATCTTCTTTGGAGAAATGTCTATTTAGGTCTTCTGCCCAGTTTTGGACTGGGTTGTTTGCTTTTTTGATATTGAGCTGCATGAGCTGCTTGTATATTTTGGAGATTAATCCTTTCTCAGTTGCTTCGTTTGCAAATATTTTCTCCCATTCTGAGGGTTGTCTTTTCATCTTGTTTATGGTTTCCTTTGCTGTGCAAAAGCTTTTAGGTTTCATTAGGTCCCATTTGTTTATTTTTGTTTTTATTTCCATTTCTCTAGGAGGTGGGTCAAAAAGGATCTTGCTGTGATTTATGTCATAGAGTGTTCTGCCTGTTTTCCTCTAAGAGTTTTATAGTGTCTGGCCTTACATTTAGGTCTTTAATCCATTTTGAGTTTATTTTTGTGTATGGTGTTAGGGAGTTTTCCAATTTCATTCTTTTACATGTAGTTGTCCAGTTTTCCCAGCACCATTTATCGAAGAGGCTATCTTTTCTCCATTGTATATTCTTGCCTCCTTTATCAAAGATAAGGTGACCATAGGTGCATGGGTTTATCTCTGGGCTTTCTAGCCTGTTCCATTGATCTATATTTCTGTTTTTGTGCCAGTACCATACTGTCTTGATTACTGTAGCTTTGTAGTATAGTCTGAAGTCAGGGAGCCTGATTCCTCCAGGTTTGTTTTTCTTTCTTAAGATTGCTTTGGCTATTCAGCGTCTTTTGTGTTTCCATACAAATTGTGAAATTTTTTGTTCTAGTTCTGTGAAAAATGCCATCGGTAGTTTGATAGGGATTGCATTGAATCTGTAGATTCCTCTGGGTAGTATAGTCTTTTTCACAATGTTGATTCTTCCCATCCAAGAACATGGTATATCTCTCTATCTGTTTGTATCATCTTTAATTTCTTTCATCAGTGTCTTATAGTTTTCTACATACAGGTCTTTTGTCTCCTTAGGTAGGTTTATTCCTAGGTATTTTATTCTTTTTGTTGCAATGGTAAATGGGAGTGTTTCCTTTATGCCAGTACCTTTTTCAAGTCCAGACACTGTGTTCTCAAGATACAAGCCTTAAAAAAGAAGCCATCTTTGTTTCATGTCAACATTAAAATTAGAGTACTAAATCAGTATAGCTGATAATTTCCCTTATATCTTATGCTTTTAAATTATCAATTTTATAGTCCTGGAAGCAACCTTTATGTTTGTAAATACCCCCATCACTTGAACCTGTTTTAAGTATCATGTTCCTTCTTCTGTATCAAAACTCATACTGAAGAATGAGCTCTGGGTTACAAAGGAGGATTTATTTTTGCATCTGTCTGTTAAGTCTTTGTCCACGAATTACACAAAAGCAAACACAAGTACCATTTCTGCAATGTTTAAAATATTCAGAATACTGTGCTTGCCTGTGCTTTGGCAAATTTATTCCTAAATGTTCCATAGTTTTGATGCTATGGCAAATGTTATTTCATTTTCCAATTATTTATCACTGGTATATAGAAATACAATTTTTAAAAAATTAACCCGCAACCTTGCTAAATTCACTTGTTACCTTTTGTAGCTCTTGTTTCAGACTTTCTAAGTACATGATCATGTCACCCATGATTAAAGACAGCTTTACTTCTTTCTTTACAGACTACATGCCTTTTATTTCTTGTTAATGACTTACCGCACTGGCTAGGACCTCTAATAAAATGTTGAGGAGGGTTGTAGGGTGGACATCCTTGCATTGTTCCTGATTTTAGGAGGAAAAAGCCCACTCTTTCATCATTTGAACTTAGATGTGGGTTTTTCATAGATGCTTTTTATCTGGTTGGGAAGTTCCCTTCTATTATTTGTTTTCATGAGAGTTTTTATCATGTTGGATTTTGTTAAATGCTTTTTCTACATCTGTTCAGATGATCATATAGTTTTTCTCCTTTATTCTGTTAACACGATGAAGTACATCGATTTTCTAATGTTAAACCAAGATTGCATAAACTGTGGTGTATTAGATTATATTATTATTTTCATATATTAATGAATTTAATTTTTTCATTAAGGATTTTTGCCTCTATATTCTTAAGGAATGATGCTTTGTAATTTAGTTTTCTTGAAATGTCTTTGGTTTTGTTATAAGGGTAATTCTGGTCTTGTAAAATGAGTTGGAATGTGTTTCTCTCTTCTGTTCTCTTTAAGCTTGGTATTTCTTCCTTAAATGTTGGGCAGAATACATCAGTGAAGACATCTGAGCCTAGAATTTTCTTTGTGGGAAGGTTTTTAAGTACAAAATCAGTTTCTTTAATAGGGATATTTTTGTTTGCGTTTTGGTAGTCCATGTCTTTCCAGAAATGTGTGTGTCATCACAGTTGTCTCATTTATTGGAATAAAATTATTCTTTTAAAAAAATATTTATTTTTGGCTGCATTGGGTCTTTGTTGCTGTGGGCGGGCTTTCTCTAGGTGGAGCGAGCAGGGGCTTCTCATTGCAGTGGCTTCTCTTGTTGCAGAGCACGGGCTGTAACAGGCGCACGGGCTTCAGTAGTTGTGGCATGGGGGCTCAGTAGTTGTGGCATGGGGGCTCAGTAATTGTGGCTCACGGGCTCTAGAGTGCAGGCTCAGTAGTTGTGGTGCACGGGCTTAGTTGCTCCACGGCATGTGGGATCTTCCCAGACCAGGGCTCGAACCCATGTCCCCTGCATTGGCAGGCGGATTCTTAACCACTGCACCACCAGGGAAGTCCCGGAATAAAATTATTCTTAATAGTCCCCTATTATCTTTTTAATGTTTATAGGATCTGTGCTGAGGTCCTCTCTCTCCTAATTTTGGTAAGTTCTTTCTCAGTTTGGTTGGAGGTTTACAATTTTATTGGTTTTTAGAAAGAAGCAGCTTTTGGTTCATTGTGTTTTTTTGTTATTTTTGTTTGTTTTTAAAATTTCATTGTTTTCTGTTCTTTAGCTTACTTCCTTTAGCTTACTTTAGGGTTTAATTTACTCTTCTTTTTCTTTTTGGCCGCACCACGCAGCTTGTGGGATCTTAGTTCCCTGACAGGTATTGAACCCGGGCCCTCAGCAGTGAAAGCGTGGAGTCATAACCACTGGACTGTGAGGGAATTCCCTTACTCTTCTTTTTCTTAAGGCGGAAATTCAGGTCACTGAATCAAGACCTTATTTTCCAATACAGGCAAATATAAGAATCTCAGAACGATACAGTCAAGAGCAATTAATGTAGTGGAAATTAAAACTGAATTTTGCTTTTGCTGGTTTTCTTATATTTGCTTTGCTGCTTTTCAAAGTTCTTTTTTCTACTGTAGATTTATAAATTCTGATAATATAAATAATACATGCTAATTCTTAAAGAAATGTTCAGGGTACAGAGAATTATAAGGAATTTTATGCATCAGGATAGGCCGTAACATATAATCACAAAACCCTTCCAGCTTGATACAACAAACTTTATTTCTTGCTTACACTGTACATCCATTCTGAATCACCTGGGGTTTTGCTCCACTGCTCCACACAGTCACTCAAGGACCCAGATTGACAGAGGTCCCACTGTCTTGAGCTGTACTGTCTGGAACACATCCTGTTTATTCCGTGTGGCAGGGGAAGAGAACACTGAAGGGGCTCTCATGGGATCCTTTGGGTGCCAGTAATCTGCACAGTCACTCTTATTTGGAAAGCTCTTTCATATACATAAATTGGATCCCTTTCTACATTTCCAGTTGTGAGTTGAGCCATAATTGTGTCTTACTGAAGAGCTTTGAAATGAAACCTGAGGTTGAACTTCAAGCTTCAACGCTTAGCGGTCACACATCCTAGGGAAATGAGCTTGTTAACCCCCGAGCATTTCCTCATGCAAAAAAATAATATCTACCCTTCATGATTGTTGTAAGGATTAGATAAAAGGCACATAAAATCCCTGGACAAGGCTCAATACATTATTTCTCCCAGAGGCTTTCTTCACTTGTGAGGCTCAGCAAATACAGCTACAGTGCTAATCCCATTTTCTGTGTAATAGTTGACCAGAACGTTAACTGTGCTCATCTTCCCATCCTATTGTTTAATGCAGATGGTTTTGCTAGGAAACTTTTCTGTGATTGCATAACACAACTATTTGATTGTAATTATGCTATGAAGTTACATACCTCTTTTTTACTCTCAAACTCTCATGAATGTACAGTGGATTTTCCAAAAGCTACATGTGTGATATCACAGCTGATTTTATAGATGAGAATCCAGCTGTCTGCCGTTGAGCCAGATACTACAGTAATTTGTGAAATGTGAAACAGTGCCACTCTGCTCACTCCATTTTTTTGTTTGGGAAAACAGAGTAATTTTTCACTTTAAAAAATGTTACTCACGTTAACATGCACCAAGTGTCAAAAGGTCCTGAAATGAAAGTTTGAGAGCTGCTAGTTTAGACTCTGAACCTGTGGGTGAAAACTGCAATGTAGGCAGTATTTCTACAAACGGATACCATGTTATCTGCACCCATATCTCAGGGTCTTTGGTGACTTTTAATCTAAGTATCCCTTTCCTTCCTTTTGCTGAAAAAAGAAGTTACTTGCCGTAATCCTACAAATAGTTACAGTTTCTCTAAGCAGAGATCTGGAGGCAGTTACAGTGAATTCCAGTTATTTAGGTGGCTATTAATGACGGTTATTTTATTTTCTATCTTTCACACAGAGCTTATTCACATGGCATTTTGGTATGCCAGGAACCAGAAGTGATACTTAAAGGCAGTAAAACTGAAGTAAAATAGGAAGATCAGCTAAGAAAGACCTACTGGAGAAAGCAAAGTAAGTGTGGTGTGTTAAGAATTAATTGGGTTATAAGTGGAAAAGCAGAGACTGGGTCAGTGAAAAGAAGTCGTCGTTTGTTTCCCTCAGGCCCTACTAATACTTCTAAACTGGCCAGATCACACAGCAAGCCCAAAGATGCCCTGAAAAGGACCTGCACATTAACTTCTTGAATTGTATATGAAGCATGACTTGATTCATAAGTAGTTTAAAACATCATGCAGGAAAAGGATCATATCTTCATAAATCTTTGCATCCCAGTAGGTTAATGTGAACATTTTTCAAGGGAAAATTGGAGGACGGGTAGCCCATCAAAGGCTTTTTGTCTTCTACAGGGAGGTTTTTTTAAAGACCAAAATAGTGGAATTTTGAATACTTTCAGTAGTTTATGGAGTAAGTAGGGTTTAACATTTTCATCTAAGAAAGTTTTCATTGGTTTCCATGATTATGGTGTTCAGGAACCATTGTAAAATGACCAAAACCTCATTTTCCAACATACATTTTTCCATACAGTCCCTTTGACTGCTTTTTATTGCCTCAAGTTGCATATCTTCCCTAGGCCTTGTCTCTGAAGTTTCTTCCAGCTTTATGTTTCTCTTGCATATTCCATTTCAGATTTGTTGTCTTCTTTCTCCCCATCTTCTTCTGAAGAGGTTCTTGGTTAGTGCCTCGGTGGCTGTGGCTGACCCTCTGCCCCCGACCCGCTTCCTTGGCCCCTGGGAGACACTCAAGGTTGCTTCCCTCCTGCAGGGACAGGCCTGCTGTCCTGGCCTTCCAATCAGCTCCCCTGGGAGAGTCAGTGGTGAAATGGAAACTGAGGAAACATCCCTTGGATGTCGCTTACTTAAGTACGATTCCTTAGCTTTAATTTTGGATAGAACTGTAAAGGGTACAGTCATTTTATACTGATAATCCTTTCTTTTATCTTAAACATGCTTTTTTTGTTTTGTTTTGTTTTGTTTTTCCGGTACGCGGGCCTCTCACTGCTGTGGCCTCTCCCGTTGCGGAGCGCAGGCTCCGGACGCGCAGGCTCAGCGGCCATGGCTCACGGGCCCAGCCGCTCCGTGGCATGTGGGATCTTCCCGGACCGGGGCACGAACCCGTGTCCCCTGCATCGGCAGGCGGACTCTCAACCACTGCACCACCAAGGAAGCCCTAAACATGCTTTTTTAATAAGTGGGTCTTTATAAATATGAACCCACATCGTTTCCCTTCCCCACCCCCATTCTGAACCAACATTTGCTATTTAAAACTAAGCCTGTTTTTTTTCTTGGCACAAGGATTTCATATGGTCTTAACCATTCCACCCAGGTTTCCTTATCCAAGGCCAGTAGTGTTTGTCAAGGTGGCAGCCATGATTCTGTGCCCCTGTATATCAAATCTGGAATGGAACTTTTTCTGAGAGGGAAAAGTTAAACTATATAGTATATTTGAGTATAGGAAAAAAATTGAGCGTACAAAAGAACTTGTTTCATTTGTTCTTTTATAACCTATAGTTATGAAAATAGGTATTGGATGCTTTTTTATAACTCTTTACATGTGTGTGTAAATAGATACATTATTTGTGTGTCTTAATAACTTAGCTAATGACAAGGTACATTGATGGCCATGAGAATATGTTAAAGAAAAAATTATTTATGATCCTTGTTAAAGAACAATGAGGCAGACTTTATTCAAGATGACTGCAATAGGTGTGGGGACCACAATAATGGGATTTTGCAGTTGGGGTTGGGGGGGTATAGAGACTAGACTCAACTCCAAGTACAACAAGGAAAAGGGGGAATTTATACCCAAGGAGGAAGGTGGGGGTCAGGTCAGTGAATGGACTGTTACCAAGGAAACATCAGGGGTTACGAGGGGATTCTGGTGAAACTGACCTACCAGAATTCTTGCTGAAGGCAGGTCAAGGTGATTAGACATCAGCTAAACTAAAGGATGATGGGGATGAGGAACCTGGTCAGATATTAAGAGAGATCAGATATTGAGAGTGAGAGATCCTGCCTAAACCGACTTAGCAATATTCTTGCTAAAACTGGACAATGAAAAGACAAATACAGAAGCTCAAAAGTTGGCCTAGTTGAAGAGAGTTGAATTCTCTTCTCAACTAGGAGAGACTCTTTGTCAACTTAGGGTTCATTCTGTCAACAGAACTGGTGGCCCTCTCCCTCTCTTTTCTTTACCCTCAGACAGTATCCTCACTACTTCCTTGAAATTAATCATCAGTTACCTGTAGGCAAATTGTTTTTTTTACTTTTCAGACTTGATACTCCCTTACTTTTTTTTCTGTAAAGTTTGAGAAAATCAGAAAAACCTATAATACTACCATATTAATAACCTGATATGTATCTTTTCAGTCTCTTTCTATACATGTATAATATCTGTAAAAAATTAGATGACATGTTGCTGCATAATTTTTTATCCTGCATTTCACTTAAGTAAACATACTGTGGAAATTTATCATGGTATTTTTTTTTTTAACATGTAACAAAACCACAAGGCATAACAACATTTAATAAGTATAGAAAAGGTAGAGTGAAAACTAAGTCTTCCTATCCCGAGAAACTTTTTTTTTTTTTTTAATAAATTTATTTATTTATTTTTGGCTGTGTTGGGTCTTCGTTTCTGTGCGAGGGCTTTCTCTAGTTGTGGCAAGCGGGGGCCACTTGTCATCGCGGTGCACGGGCCTCTCACTGTTGCGGCCTCTCTTGTTGCGGAGCACAGGCTCCAGACGCGCAGGCTCAGTAGTTGTGGCTCACAGGCCCAGTTGCTCCGCGGCATGTGGGATCCTCCCAGACCAGGGCTTGAACCCGTATCCCCTGCATTGGCAGGCAGCTTCTCAACCACTGTGCCACCAGGGAAGCCCCCGAGAAACATTTTTAATGGCTGCATAATAGTACATCGTAAGGATGTATCACTTTATTTTTACTTTAATTTTTTAAATTTTTGGCTGTGTTGGGTCTTTGTTGTTGTGTGCGGGCTCCTCACTGTGGTGGCTTCTCGTTGTGGAGCATCAGCTTCAGTAGTTGTGGCACATGGGCTCAGTAGTTGTGGCTCACGGGCTCTAGAGCGCAGGCTCAGTAGCTGTGGCCCACGGGCTTAGTTGCTCCGCGGCATGTGGGATCTTCCCGGACCAGGGCTCAAACCCGTGTCTCCTGCATTGGCAGGCGGATTCTTAACCACTGCGCCACCAGGGAAGCCCCAAGGATGTATCACTTTTTTTTTTTTTTTTTTTGCGGTACGCGGGCCTCTCACTGTTGTGGCCTCTCCCATTGCGGAGCACAGGCTCCGGACGCGCAGGCTCAGCGGCCATGGCTCACGGGCCCAGCCGCTCCGCGGCATGTGGGATCTTCCCGGACCGGGGCACGAACCCGTGTCCCCTGCATCGGCAGGCGGACTCTCAACCACTGCACCACCAGGGAAGCCCAGGATGTATCACTTTTAATGCATCCCTAATTGTTGACATTCATGGGTAGGTTTTTTGTTATTATTTGGGTTTTGTTTTGCTGTTATAAACACGGTTGAACAGTCCTGCAGAAACAACTTAGGGTTAACTGTGTTTTGTTTTTTTTTTTAAGGCTAAATTTGTGTGGGATTTTCTTTTTTTTAAGGCTAAATTTCTTGAATTTCCTTCCTTTTCTTCCATCCTTTCCTGCTTTCTTTCTCTTTGAACTTTCCCTTTCATCATCTTTTTCCTGCTTTGAATGCATTTATCACTCAAGCTCAGCTCCTGTTCGTTTGCCCTTACCTAGCAATTCTTAACGTTCTCAGGTATCCCTACTGCCTCCCTGTATTCTTTCATCTCTCCAGATGCTACACCTGATGAATCTTTTTCCTCAACCAATATTTTCATGATTTTCAGCTGAACCGTCTGTTTTATATCTTTGAGCTTCAGAGATTTATTTGAATGATGATCCTGCAGCTAAAAAGATCTGAAACCAGATATACTAAAGGGGCCTCATAAGCATTATCTAAATTTCACGGACAGAAAGACAAAACCGGGTAATGTCTGGTGTCAGAGTGGGACTGAGTCAACAGCTATCAGTGGATTGTTCTGAGTATTCCTATCAGGCTGCTATTTGAAGCCTATGTGTATATATATATATATTATATTATAGATATTATATATAATATATTATCTATAATATATATATTATAATCTATAATATATTATATATATATATTTTTTTGTATTTTCTTGGAATGTATTTTATTTCTAGAAGTCAAACTTGCTAAATGTTTTTTTCCCAAAGGAGAAAATTCAAACCATCAATGTGATATCTTATTCACAACACAGTTAATAGTAGAATGATCTCATGATTATGTCATGACTTAATGCAGGAACCTTCCAGATTTTTGGAAAGAAGGACCTCAGTTTTTATTTCCAAGGAACTATTCTCTTTCTAGGAGAGTAAAGGAGTGAAAATCAGGTATCCTAGATCCTCTTTCTAGTGCTACACAGAGTTTCTATGCCTTTTTTCTGAATTATTCCCAGCTCTTCAGTTATAAAATTGGATGACATAAAACATGGCTTGTTTTTACAGTAGATGTATTTCTAAGAGTGTTTCAGTCATTTTTTAAAATTAATTTTTATTGGAGTATAGTTGCTTTATAATGTTGTGTTAGTTTCTGCTGTACAGCAAAGTGAATCAGCTATATGAAGGCTGTATTTTGGCTCTGGTAGATAAAAGTGTTTTTCTACCTTTTTTCAACAAGTTATTAAAACCTGTGCTTCTGTAGAAGTTAGTAATTTATATAAAACAGTTTGGTTATAGATCTGAGAGCTCTGGACCATCTGGGTCTCAAAGAATGACGAGAGTATACACATTAATTATTCTTGATCATATTCTGTATTCTAAGTATAAGAAATATGTTTATTTGGGGAAATGATTGGATTAAAATAGATTTTTGAGATGAGGTGCTTGCTTTGTAAAGTTTTAAAACAGTGATAGCATCAAGATAACATCAAGGTTTTCTTTTCACTTTTCTTTGCAGGGATGGAAAATAAAGTGAAGCACTGTTTTATTGTAGCAGCAGGCCTTTGAAATTGAACTGAAAAAAAAAATGACTGCTCTTACTTCAGAGAACTGCTCTTTTCAGTACCAGCTACATCAAACAAATCAGCCCCTAGATGGTAACTGTCTGTTATTCTTGATTACACTTGGGAAAATATTATTAAATATCCTCACACTAGGAATGAGAAGAAAAAACACCCATCAAAATTTTATGGAATATTTTTGCATTTCACTAGCATTTACTGATCTTCTACTTTTGGTGAATATTTCCATTATATCCTATTTCAGGGATTTTGTACTTTTAGGCATTAGGTTTACTAAATACCACATCTGCCTATTTACTCAAATTATTTCTTTTACTTACGGCTTTTTGCATTATCCAGTTTTTCTGACAGCTTGTATAGATTATTACCTGAATTTCTGTAAAGCCACCAAGCTTCCATTTAAGTGTCAAAAAGTATTTTATTTCTTTGCAGTTATTTTAATTTGGAGTTCAGTCCTTACTTATGTTTTGGGAGATCCAGCTATCTACCAAAGCCTGAAGGTACAGAATGTTTATTCTTATCAGTGTCCTTTCTACATCAGCATTCAGAGTTACTGGCTGTCATTTTCCATGGTGATGATTTTATTTATGGCTTTTATAACCTCTTGGTCAGAAGTTATTACCTTGGTACAGGCTGTTAGGATAACTTCCTATATGAATGAGACTGTCCTATATTTTCCCTTTTCATCCCACTGTAGTTATACTGTGAGCTCTAAAAAAACACTCTTGCCCAAGTTGATTATCTGTTTTCTTGGTACCTGGTTACCATTTGTACTACTTCAAATAATTATCCTTTTACTTAAAGTACAGATTCCAGCGTACATCGAGATGAACATTCCGTGGTTGTACTTTGTCAATAGTTTTCTCATTGCTACAGTTTTTTGGTTTAATTGTCACAAACTTAATTTTAGAAACATGGCATTACCTGTGGATCCATTTGTCAACTGGAAATGCTGCTTCATTCCACTTACAATTCATAATCTTGAGCAGATTGAAAAGCCTATATCAGTAATAATTTGTTGACATGTTGCCATGTTAAAACTAAAACTAACAGCTACAAGAATTATAATTTTACAAATGGGAAAGAATGATGACTTGGGACATATAAAGAATGAACTGAACTGAAAGCTCTCCCCCACATCCCAAACTTTCATACCTTTTCAGAATATGTCTTTTTGGGATTGTGATATTATTGTTTTTTTTTTTTAACAAAATACTTCCAATAAGAAATATTTATACCTGTTGACCATACTGATATTTGTGTTACCCAGAAAACTACTGGATACAAACTGTTAGGTAAATCTGCGATTCACTGCCAACTTTTCAAATTTAAATAAACATTTTTATTACACTTAGAGCAAGAATATCAAGATTGTTTTCTTTAAATAATTTGGTGTAAATATTCTTTAACATAAGGGGAAAGATTAGTGCAATTTAAATTTAGCTAATTTTAGGACTTCCCTGGTGGCGCAGTGGTTAAGAATCCGCCTGCCAATGCAGGGGACACGGGTTCGAGCCCTGGTCCGGCAAGATCCTACATGCCGCGGAGCAACTAAGCCAGTGCGCCACAACTACCGAGCCTGCGCTCAAGAGCCCGCGAGCCACAACTACCGAAGCCTGCGCACCCTAGAGCCCGTGGGCTGCAACTACTGCAGCCTGTGCACTCTAGGGCCTGCGTGCCTCAACTACTGAGCCCATGTGAGGCAGCTACTTAAGCCCGCGCGCCTAGAGCCCGTGCTCCACAGCAAGAGAAGCCACCGCGATGAGAAGCCCGCGCACCGCAATGAAGAGTAGCCCCCGCTTGCCGCAGCTAGAGAGAAAGGCCACGTGCAGCAATGAAGACCCAGCACAGCCAATAAATAAATAAATTCTTTTTAAAAAATAAAGTGGTTAAAATGGTAAATGAAAAAAAAAATAAATTCATTTAACTTAAAAAAATATATCTCTGTTCTTAGTGCAAATATTCCTAAAAGAAAAGTTTTGGTTGCTCACCTTACAGAACTGGGAGTGGTGACTAGGTCTCTTCCCTGACATAACAGATCCATCTTCAGTTGTAACTTATCATCTGTCATATATTTGCATGACAACCCGTAATCACATGGGCGACGTACCATGGTGTGAAGGTAGGGTTTCTCACCCTCAGCACTACTGATGTTTTCTGTTGGATAACCCTTCGTTGGGGGAGCTGTGCTGTGTGCTGCAGCACGTTTGGCAGCATCTCTGCCTTCTATCCACTAGGTGCCAGTAGAACCTCCTTTCCCAGTCACTACAATCACAACGTCTCCGGAGACTGCCGTACTCCCCTTCAGTGGGCAAAACTGTTCCCGGTTGAGAACTACTGGAGTGAAGCAATCTAAACGGCAGAAAAATCTGAAATCACTCTGTGAGTTAAGCTACACAGATACCGTCTAATTTGTCAATGTACAAACCTACTCTACTTCTCTGTGTTACTTTCCTTCTGAATGTAGTGGCTTTCTAATTGGCCATCTGTGGAACTGAGATACTTAAGAATATATTTTACTTAATAAGTAAAGACTTACCCTCTCTGCAGATTTTAAACCTGGATAATGTATAACTATTTCAAGCCCCACTAAGCTGTTTGTTTACTTAGAAGATGCCCCGTGCCTCACAAGCTTAAAGGAAAAAAAGAAATTATTCAGTTGACCAGCCAAATGGAAGAGGCTTTTATTTGTAAAGAAATGAACTTACAACTGGTCTACAATATATTATTGTAATATAAACAATATAAATAAATGATCCTGTAGGCCCACTAACCTTCCATCCAGACCCACATGAAGCAATGTTACAACAATATTCTATGTGAAAATGTGCAGGTAACAAAGGTGCAATTACAAGCAAGTTTAAGCAGCAGAGTATAAGGTGCTTTAATTTAACAGTTAATGTTGCCATCAACAAACATTTGAAATGTTCAATTTTACTTCACTGAATACAGACACAACAAATATGAAAATCTAAAATTCATACACATGCTACTGTTAATATGAAAGTGCTTTCTCTTTTTTAAAAAAATACACCAAATGGACAATCTTTTTACATAGATCATGGTGTGCTCTCATAATGCAAAATTAACTTCATTGTCAGGTTATACATTTTAAAACTGCAGCTATAGACACCAATCTAGGACCGCTAATGCTAAGAGTGCTAAAACTATTTCATTCCCTGCAAGGAGGACTCTAGTACAATATCCAACATAAAGAATACATCTATATATAATCTTAACATTTGTTTTTTGTAAAGATAAAAAAATGTTTTCTTTCCCCTTGGTGATTCTTTGTTTATCCTGGTTGGGTCAGTGTTTGAGGTTTTAATAATATGAAAGTCCTATTTAATTAGAACAATGGGAGGAAGCAAAAGGAGGAATTAAAAAATCAGTTAACATGTGCATAAGGCATCAAAAATAAAAATTTTTTAAAGTTTATCACAATTTGCCTTTGTTAAGTCAACAGCAAAAAATGTTTTCAACAAGCAAGCAGACAAAAAGCACTAATTCAACAAAGAGGCTTGAAATGCCTGACACCAGTGTCGGTATCCATCCTGCACGCTGCTGTCTACAACTCCAACCTACACCACAAGCTCACCCCTTACTTTGAGGAGTTTTTTGGAGCTTACTTTGACTTTTTTTTTTCCTATGGAAAAAACAGAAAGACCAAGCTTTTGAATGAGGTGACTGGGAATCTAGTTAAATGTCTTAGAAATTAGATGTCCAAAATTATACCATCTTTGCACACTCCCACTGATTTTTTAAAAATTTAGAATACACATACAAAAAGTATTTATGTAATAGATATTTTAACAGCAAAAATATTTGAAAAATTACGTAAGTTAAAATATTTTAAAAGTTTTAACCAGTACCATGGAAAAATTTTTTTAAACCCAGACTATCTGGTCACTTGGATGTTAGTGTTCCTGTTTACAAACACTTTATTATAGATTCTAGTCTAACACGTATTTGGACATTTTCCTGCTTTAAAAAGCTGTGACTATGATACATAAAAGATCTTTTTAATGTATTTTCATTTTGTATCTTTATGGAGAAGGTTAGTATCAAGTGATATTAATATGTAAAGTTGTGTCAACAGGAAATCACAATGTAATTCACAGAATCCTCGGGTGGTAAGGGACCTTCTTCCCAGTTAATCAATTCTCCCATTCTATATTTACTCCCCAAATACTTGTAAATTCAAGCTCCAAGCACAAAACTGTTTTACTCCTTACCGGTTCTGCATTTTAAAGGAAACCCTTTTACTATGCAATATATGAGTGCTTTCTAAAAAGTAGATATTTGTGATAACAGTAAAATTTTATGTAATCTTTCTTGCTTTAAAAAGACAAAAACAAAATAAAAACCAAACCTGTTCAGCAAGCTCTTCTGAGATTTTTCAGTTTTCAAAAGTTACTGCACTGTCAATACTGGGTGTAGTTCAAAATGTATAGTAAATCAGCACCAGCTTCTTTGTATTGTTCTGTCACACACCCTGCATATAGCAACACCTCTGGAATAGATTCAAGTGTCAAAATAATTCTGAGAAATATGGGCTGTCACAACAGTTTCAAAATATAAATCCTAATATTAGGTACCTTTAATTCTGTAACCTAATCAGATATATGGATTAGTATGCAAAATGTTTTATAGGAATTATGATGTGATTCACTCAGCTCCCTTAGATATCACCTAGCCTAATCCTTTACCCAATGCATAAAAATTCCCTCTCAGTTCCAACTTTACATTCAGTACATTAAGTAATAATAATTACATCCATGTTTGTTCAAGCCACAATCAAAAATGGGGGGAAGAGAGGATTTTGTTTACTTATTACTAGTTCCTTAAGTATACCACACACTGCACAGTAAATGTTCAAATGGTTTGCTAAATGAATGGATAAATGAATGAATGACAATGTTCTGATGTATTCATATGTTCAGTGGTTTAGCAAGAGGTGTTTAGAAAAACGTCCTCATTTGCTCATCTGTGTGAATTCTCTACCTTAATCCTTAGGAGAACAAAGACTGTGGGTGACCCAGGAAACGGATGCTTAATAAGTAATTATCTTTTAGCAAAGGCTCTTAAGTGTGAAATGAACCATTAAGAAAGGAAATTAAGAGAATTAAGATAAAAGAGAATTAAGTAGGAGCAACTTTAAAAAATACCCCATTATGTGGCCTAGAATCGTAGTTTTATACAGCTTAAAGATGATTTTAAACAAAATCAACGTTTTGAGTAGTACAGGCTCCATGCTGGATACTCAGAAGAGGAAACAGGTTAAAAGCTAAGTAATGGCCTAAGGTGTCACACAGCTAATTCACCAACTAGAAGTAAAACCCCAGTCTCCCAGCCAGTGTTTTATCTTCATTTATCATGTTAATTTAATGATTATGTGCATCTCTTATTTACTATTGAAGTAATTATTTAGTACTACCTAAAACAAAATTATGGCTTTAACATAAGCATTCTAAAAGATTTTAAGCAATGGATACATCTGGTTTGCTTGAGGCAAGACTAAAAAAGTTCCTTTTTCTAAAATATGTTGATGTTCATTTCACTACCATTCCCCACCGCTCCTATAAACCCCCAATTTTTCACCTCCATCAATTAAAGCTCCACAAAATCAAGGATTTAACACTGATAATAGTCCCTAAAGTATAACTTTCAAGTCAATAAGACGGCTACTGTCCATCCTTAAGATTACTGGAGTGAATTTAAATAGGTGGTCTAAAAGGACTTACTTTTTTTACTCTTACATTTAAAACTATACCATGTTAGCATAATAGTGCTTTAAATTTATATAGATTTTTTTCCAAATTAAAATTCATTTATTACTTCTTTTAAACAATACATTTTAAGACCTTTACACACAGGTTTTCTTTTTCTATGGATTCATACTGACGCCACCAATATCACTGAGAACAACTGTACTTTTCAAAGGCAGTAGAAAAAAATACTTTTTAAATGTACCTCTTCTCTAATGTCGGAGGTTGAAATTGTCACCTTTAAGTAAAATTAAATGTTCACAAGCTATACAAAGGGAAAAAAAATGAAACATTTGTGGAAAACATTTCCCAAAGCTCCCATGAACATGGCACTTCAGAGGTGTGTGTTCATGTGGTAGAGCAGAATGGGAGAGTTTTCATTAGAGAAGCTGAGCTTCGGATCTGAGAAGGAGGGCAGGTCTCCCTTCTCATGTACGTGTACTAAAGTGAAAGTTCAGGAAAAGCCAGACGTTTTGCTCTGGAATATGATGGTAAAAATTATATTTGTGTTAGTGCTTTACAACTTCCAAAAAAACACCTTTACCATAGTATTATTTTAAAGTAGATTAAATAAGCTCTGAAAAATAATATGTAAAACTTTATAATTTTTAAAAATTTAGGAAACTTTTTCCAAAGAAGATAATATAATTTTCAACATTTTTTTTATTGAAGAAATGGCTTATATTAGTGCTATGAGGGAAACTATATAATGATACATGTTATGAACTTCTAACAAAAGAGGAATATCTTCCCAAAGAATTTTTTTAAGATGTACAGCTTATAATAGGTTGAAATTAAATTTTAATAAGATTGCATATTTACTTTCCCTAATATTGTATTTGTGCTTATTTAATTGAATCACAATTGTTAAGATGAAATCAAATGCTCTAAACAGATTCAGAAAATACCAATATTGATGAATGTAGATTAAACAGTTCATTTCATGATCCACACTATTGTGCATCAAAGAAATAGAGGTAGGCTTGTGTTTACTGAAATCCACGCTAATAAACAGAACCCTACAGCTCTTAGTCATCCAACTCTTAGACTGAGACACAACCTAACAAAACACTATCTTAAAAATCTTAAAAATGCCTTTGTAACAATCCACAAGGTTGATTCAACTGTAGTATCTGACAATGGATACTCTCTCCTCTATATAATTCTGATAACTCAATTATAACAATCTTTGAGTTCTTGACAAATATTCTCCAACTATAATAATTGTCACCTTTTTCAGAAGTCAAAAATCACCAATTTATGTATCATTGGAACTATTAATATGCTCCTAAGGGCAGAATCTCTTGATAAAGAGAGTAAAAGAATGAGTTTGATTACAGGTAAATCTTGACATAAAAAAACCTATACTGTTTATTGCTATAACTGGGACCCAACCATTACAATTTATTATTCTGAACTACTGATGGCCATATCTATACTACACAACCTCACTCAGTTAACCATATTATCCTCTTGGGTCTGGAATGCTTTTCCCCCCGTTTGTCTCCTCCTCCACTTCCCTGTCCTTTCCCCTAGAAAACCTTCCCCAAGGCCCCGTTATAGTTACATGTCCTGCAAAGGAAACAGACTGAGCAAATATTGTACATAAATGGCCAGTTTCCACTGCCCAGAGGGTTTACGAAGACATGACTGTTAGGTATTAGAAATTCCTGCCCCAGTTACCTCCCTAAAATTAACCCGACTACAAAGTCCTCTGTAGGGATTTTCAGGCAAAGGTCTCTCTAAGAAGAAAGTTTTCACACTGTTTCCTTGGGGCTTGAGGAGGTAAGGGGAGTGAGGCTCTTTCATCCTATTAGGCAGTAATGCTCAATGCCCATTGCCCAGAGGCAGCATGAGTTCCTGCCATTCACTAAGGGTGAGGATCTTCAAACCACAAAATATAACCAGGCTGTTCTGGTGGAAAATATGTCTTTGAAATGTTTTAACAGTGTGTCCAGCCAGGGATTTCTTCCACTCCATATGGCTATGAGGATAGCATCATTCCCCATATATGTGCAATAGTTTACTCTTTCCAAGACTGTTTACACACATGCAAACATAGCCTAAGACTATACTCAATCTGTATATTGCCTCCTTACCATACTTGTGCTATGGTGGTACCAAAACCCTGCAAATGCAAATAATGGGACTTCATAACATTTAATTGAACAAGCCAGTGATATGGGGCACTCGGACAGATTTCAATCCAAGACTGGTATTTGAATAAATGTCTGACTATAATATTACACTGGATATGGGAAGATAAACTATGTCAAAAATTAAAATAAAGTCGGCTACCTACAAAAAATAATTTCTATTTGGAACTAGGTAAAACATGACTATTAACTTCAAAAGTGCAGAAGTTTGTTCAGCGCTGAAGTGGGATAAACAAAGTGCCAGTTCTCTTGTCTGCTTCTCCACCATTCTCAAGCTCCTTCACTAATACTTCCTTCCTTCTATTCCACATTCTCTATTCTGAGGGGACGGCCCTTAAACTGGGACTTTAAAAAATGTCTGTTTAGAGGATGTGCCAGCAAATTAAAAGTACCATCATGGAAAAATTACCAGCCACTTAAAAAGTGACAGCTTGTGGGACAGCACTCTTATACTGATTATATATCAAAGCTGCACAGCTGTGTCAGACACATGCCTACACAAGGCTTGATGAAAATGCACATCATGTAAGAAACAACTTTTATAAACCAGCTCTCTGTGTACTTTCTTAGGAACACATGGCTTAAAGCAAATAAAATTTCAAACTTGTAGGGATTTTCTTCCTCAATGGGAAAAGTGCATCAGTATAAAGAAGTCAGAAAATGCAAACTTAGGTAGCAAAAGTAGGAAGAACTTCCCATGTACCCTTTCTGTTGTCATTCCTTCTCCTCAATCAAAATCCTAAAACAACTAGTAATATGAAGGAAAACGAAAATGACAGCACCCTCCCCACCTATTTCATACTAAAACTGTGCTTTAAGCTCAGGAGAGAAGTGGACACCCAGTGTTATTGTCTATATCCATTATACATAACGAAATTTTGAAATTCAGATAGTTAAATCACCCAGAAAGAAACAGCTGCATCAATGGGAAAACTACTAGTTAAAAGCCAATGAGCCATTTCTAAATAAAATAACCTGAAAAAAGCAAGTATATTTTCTGGGTATGTTTTGAGTAGGGACAACAGAAGATCTGGTCTGTTCTTAAGATTATTATAAGATTTAGGATTATAAGGTGCTCTCCAATGGAAACCCCTCTTGTAAGCTTTCTCAGATACTTAACACAGTGCTACGCACAGGGGCTTTCAGTAAGTACATAATGACTGATATCAGAAGAGGGACCACAGTTCCAAGTTAATACCTTAAAGGCTATGTATAGGTAATATAGTTATGGGAGGTAATCATTATTGCCAGGGGAGTCTATCCCCAAAGAATCAATTCTGTATGAATTGTTTGTGGATCATCTGTGACAAAGTTTTAATTCCAGGGGAGACTTTCCATTGTGCCCTTCAGCCCTCATACAGTGGACCATCTCCTACTAATGCTTAACCTATACTTGTGTTCTGAAATTACAAGATGAGGGGAAAAGTCAAAGCATATGACAACTCTGTCATAATGATTAACTGCTAATAAATGAAAATTAACTGTAGAGTACCTACATTTCCTTGAAACTGTAATCCAATAATTAAAAATGTGATATACAGAAATATGTGACATAGACTACAAGCTATTGTAGGTCTGGAACATGAGCCTTACGCTATATTACATATTCTAATCCTACACATAACTATCAGTAAATGTCTTTTCTTTAAAACATTACTACACAAAAGAATCCCACAAAGCATACATTCAAACAAGAGGCATCTAAAGGTTAAAAAAATTACCCGCTGTATTTTTGTATAAAAATAATCAACATTCTCTAATGTACACAAAGCCAAAAGATAAATATCTGTGATGTCTTTAATGACATCTTTAGTCTTCTACTAGCGTAACACAATCTTTTTTAAAAGATCAGTGACAATGACTGAAACCCATGGACTCTTCCTCACTTACTGAACTTCTGCCAAATATCTGTGTATGTTCCTTCAATTATTAAAACATTTCCATTGTATGGTAAAGATAAGATAAAAAAAGATTAAAACATTTCTGATGTCCAGGACTATAAAGTTCACAGGCCTGCCACAATTTTTAGTGCCGTAATTCTAACAGAACGCTAACTGTTCAATGAAAGGTTTTGCTTTAAAATCTTTTTTCCCTAAAACGTGTACATACAAAATTAGATCCAATTATCCAAGAGAGATCAGTTGGATAAGTGCTTTGCAGGAAGCATACAAAGATTTAGTCAAGGAAAAAGGAATGTGCATTCTAGCTAGATCCAGCTTGTTCAACACTAGAAAAATCCAAAGACCAACCACATAGCCACTACAAAGTATCGCCCTGCCAGCAAAGGCTGTGCACTGGTTCATAAGGCATAATCATATTATGCCTTCATCAGTGCAGAGAGATATGAAAGAGAATTGTTATTATGACTCAATACTGAGAGGCAAAATTCTAAGTATGCTAGTTCTCATTTTACAGGCAGATTTCCCCCCTTTTTCTAGAATGCATAAAACTGGGAAAAATACTCTAGCAGAACATTAATGCTATCTGAAATACTTCCGTTGTACAATGTATTCCTTATTACATCCCTTTTTAAATTTTTTTCCTCAAAATATCCCTCTGGGTGAAAAAGAGCAACATTTATCCCTCCTATGTTACGGTTTCTCAACCTTGGCACTACTGACATTTTGGACCAGATAACTCTTTGTTGTAGAGGGCTGTCCTGTGCATTGTAGGATATTTAGCGACATCCCTGTCCACGCTTCAGATACCAACAGCAACCCCCTGCCCAACCCCTAAGCTATGACAACCAAAATGTCCCTTGACATTTTCAAATGTCCCCTGGGGAACAAAACTGACCTCTGTTGAGAACCACTGCTCTAAGAGAACAAAAACTAAGAGGAAAACTAACTTCCTCAGTCACACCAAATTCTTGGTCAAGTTTGGAAAAGAAACCAAATCTTCTAACTTCCAGATCAGTATTATTCATGCTAGAATGCAATCCTTTTTATAGACAAAGCAATTGTCTACAAGACATGTTTTTTAAAACATACAGTGATATCTCACTGCATACAATTCCAGTCACTGGACTCCAAAATTATTCCTAAATCACTCCTAAATTATATCTCTCACGACAACCCATAGAAAAATTATAGGGTAGAAAAATGTATAAGAAAACCGAATCAAAAGAGGAGAAATGTAAATCATTAAATTACTTTCAAAAGGATTTTTTATATTAATGATAAACATCACCTTTAAAAAAATTATCTAGTAAAACACTTTGAAAAATATCATGGCCCTCTATAACAAGTCTTTCAATGTTGTGTGTAACCTGTAAAATTAATTCACCAATGTTAGCTAATTATGAAAATGTATCAATATAATGAATTATTTTATCTGTAGAAGAAATGTCAGCCTTAATGCAGAGATCCCAATGTGCTTGGCTATCCATCACAGTAAGTGATAATATTGTAGGCCAATTTGAGCCTTTACCTTACAAGTTTGTTTAAGAATAAAACTGCTGTTATCTCAGAGCCTCATGATCCCGTTAAGATTCCTTCAGAGAGTTGATGCGTGCACAGATCTTTAGGGCCGGGCCTAGCTTGATATTCATTGCACTCATAAGATGGTCTTCTTTTAGCAAGAGAAGAGCCTGTCCATCAATCTCCTGTGCTCTGAACTCATCTGCAATATCCTGGCAGCCTAGAATTTGATCAGAGGAAGGATGTTAGAATTAATACACAACAATCAGAGGTTACTCCTAACAGTCACAATTATGCTCTCACTGGGTCTGAGTATCTGAAATACAGGCTGAGAAACAAATGAAATTTATTGATGGTCGTCTTGGGTTCACTCTTGAAGAAGAGAGTATTTCCTGACATTCTAAAAAGTAAGAATTCGAAATCCAGGTAAAGCAATTTACTTGGAATTCTTGTTCTAAAAATAATATTGCAGAAATAATTATAAGTCAGGTAAAATGTACAGATTGTTCAGTCCAGATATAACATACCTTCATGAAAAGGGCAATGCTGTCACCTGAAAGCATGCCACACATACAGCAAGTTTGGATTAACTAGTCATTATACCTCAAGAACTTTACTTTGTATAACATATCCTTCACATACAGGTACAAAAGAATAAAATATAATGTTCTGCCATTTAAATAATAATTTAGAAATATTTTCTCAAGTACCACTTTCATTATCATTTGTATCTTTATTCTGATTTACAGCCTTCAATGTGCCAGGCATATCCAAAACATTTTTATTATTCACTCAGGACAGAACCAATCCATCAAAATTATAGTATCAATCTATTGCTGAAATGTATTACAACGATCAACTTGTAATTTCAACTTCAAATCTTAATATCACTGGACTAATCTCCACTTCTGATAAGAAAACATAAATTCTCATTGAAATTTTGAGCTTGCTGGCTAATCTCTTGACAAATAACCAATATTTTACCTCTCTGTGTAAACCAAGTGCTTTAAAGCAAGTAACAACGTGAGCACTCTACTTGAACCTCAAACGTTTCTATTATCTACCAAATTTTGCACAGCCAGGCTAATAAACTTCCCCACTAAGGGTAAAGAAACCAGCAGGGAAGGTAATGAATTAACGAACCATGAGAGGAGACAATGCAAAAATATGGAAGCTTCCTTATAAAAGACAAAATTATAAAAGTGAATTTAAGAATAAAAACTAACAGCTTAAAGTCTTTCTTTTCTATTCAAATCAGCATTCTAAGGGAGAACACAAAGAAAAAGATAATGGAAATGGTTACATTATACCTTTGGATACAACTTTGCTGGAATGATTATTCTTTCTACTGCAAATGTATCATCCTCTTGTTTATATAAGAGGATGATGTCATCCCTATAACCCCAGCACCAAGCACAAAACATTGTAGGTGCTAAATACATATATTTTTGGATAAGGGAAGGACTGACTGAATGAATAATGAACAAAACCAGAATCTTCTAAAAAGGAGCCATCTGTAAGAGTAACACAAACTTTTTTTTCTGTATTCAGCTGTGTGGCCAGCTTTTCTCTTGGTTATTTCTTTTCCATCTTCTCTGTTGGTTGTATCCTTCCTATTTCCTATATAGCAAACAGCTTTTCAATTTCTCTATTTTAATAATTTCTCAGATTTTTAAAAACTGACATTTCAAAAGTACCCTATGCAAAATTTTTATGCTTTTGGCCACTTACCATATAAAAGAAACTATATAGTTAAAATGGGATTACTCACCATAGAAAAGCCCCTTTTCTTTTCCCAGAGGTAGCTCTCAAAACTGGGCAGACAAAACTGACTAATCTTGCATCTAGTTGTGACTTCATCCTTCTTTTTATGAAAGAACTAAATGTTCTTCTCTCTTCAGTCTTACAAGAACACAGGAAAGAAAAGAAGAGAGAGAAAGATAGCGTAGGACTTACTTAGATTCAGAAAACAGAAGCAATGAGAAGTAATGAGGACCATAAGAGCTACATTTGGGAATAGAAACAAGGAGTTCTCCATGAAGAAATTCATAGCATGTGCTTGTTCCTCGGGATTATCAGAGCGCTCTTCAAATGTCTTCTTGTAGACAGACAGTAAATGTATCAGCAAAATAATACAGAACAAAAAGTTGGGAAACAGCATGATCAAACAGGAATGAATTAGCTTCAGAATTTTAGATCACAACTTTCTTAAGCAAACCACAAAAAGTGTATTTATACCATACATTAGTATAGAAATGAAAAAATAAAGTGACTTAAAAAAGAAAAATGGAAAAAAAAGGCAGAAGCAAATACGCTTTCCTGAAACATATTAGAGAAAGATGAATTTTTTAAAAAAACCTAGATGCTCAAGGTATACTGAGCTATAGTTCTATCAATTTCTGACATATTTAGAATCTACTTCTGTAAAACAGCTGGCGCCCCAGGAACATTACAGAACATATCCCAACTGCAGCAACCAGTCAGCTCAGCTGGCTTTACATCACCACAAGCAGACATCAGAATGGGCATGGACCTCTGCACATGGACATGGGTCTCAAATGAACCTTACAAATGTCCAGTCACTTTTCCAGCTAAACCTAAAACAAAACACCCCACCCCAAAACTAACATCAGTAAGGATGATGAAAAGATATTACCTGCACTCAATACTACAGAATTAGAAAGTCCCAATATCAGTATTATGAAAACCAGTAAACCGTCATATGTTTTTAGACAATACCTACTTTATATGCCTTCAGGGAAACCAAATCTACTGCAGATTCACAGATCAACAAATACAGACTAAAGTGATCTTTGCAAAAGGCAGTTCACTGTATCAAGGAAGAGTTAAGGAAGATAACTGCAGTAAACTGAGAATAAAAAGAACCGTTCCTATAGAGAACTTTTTAATGTACAAAAATTTTGAAGAAAATAATTTTTCACTCGGTAACAGCTCTGAGACTGGTCTGCATACCAGCTCTAACATGGTCCCACCAAGATGGTTCACAAGATGACATTATACGATGAGAAGAGAAAACGTTAGGAATAAATATAGGTGCCCTGATGAAAGAGGGAAACCTAGCCTCAACTGGAAAGAAACAAAATACAAGAGATTACAAAATTTACAAGTTTGTTCACTCCATGAGAAAAGCTCAGGGAAAAAAAAAAAAAATCCAGCCCTGAATGAGCTGAAAGCGGCGCAAAAGGAAGTTTACAAAGGCCAGAGGAACATAGAGAAATAAAGATAACGGCTTTCTGGCTGAGATTTACCTTAAGCTACAGGCATTATTCAGAGAAAAACTTTGAGAAAGAAGATGTTAACTGATCACACAAATAAGCTTGTTATTTAGCCTGTCAAAGCAGTTTAGAAATACTCCCATTTAATCAGGTAAAAGAAAAGCAGAGTTATATTCAGCAAACTCTTAAACAGTACCAAGCAATCCTAAATTATAAAGCAGTCTGCTTTATATATAATGTTTTCTAAACAATCAGCAACAAAATTAAGTGTCTTGATGAACTCAATAAGACAAGCATCTCAAGTTATAAGAAATAATTTTTTTCAATTCAAATGAAGCAAGAGTAAGACAAAGGAGTTAGCCTTTGTTCTAATAAAGCAGCCAAGAGTAGTCTCATGGCAAATGGATGCTGGGGAAAATTAGAAAACTAGTCCTAAAAAAAAAAAGCATATGAAGTCATAGAAGAATCAGCAGTATCTATTATTTGTTAATTATGTGGCCAACTACTTTCCTCCTCCCCAAAGTAAAAGAAATATTTTCCCCCTAATGAGAAATCAGGCTGACAGCTCATGTACTCCATTTGGAAGACTATGTCTGAAGATGACAGAATCAAAGTCCAGCCTCAGGGATTAGTGTCAATTCCAATGTTAATTCTCAAGATATCTAGACTGGTATAAAACTTAAAATTTTTTGCACTGAGTATTAAAACCACACCCAGTGAAGACTCACCATTCTCTAATATGTCAGCTTTTTAAAGCAGATTCTAAACCCACATGGTCAGCACTTAAATCACACCTAAGTTTTCCTAGATGCATGCTTAAAACTCTTCCCATGAAAAATGTATCCCTTCTTTAAACAATTTCATCTTTCTTAAAAGTGACCATACCTTGTTTAAAAAAAAAAGAAAAACTTATTTAACATTTCTAAAACAAGCTATTGAAACAATAATTTAATAAAATTTCAGAGTTCTGTACATATATCTTCCTCAACTTACATCCTGACAAACCCATCGTAAGTTGAAAACATCAAGTCGAAAATGCATTTAATACACCTAACCTTCTGAACATCATAGTTTAGCCTAGCCTACCTTAAACGTCCTCAGAACACTTACATTAGCCTACTGTAAGTTGGGCAAAATTTTCTAACACAAAGTCTATTTTATAATAAAGTGTTAAATGTCTCAAGTAATTTATTGAATACTGTGCTGAAAGCGAAAACCAGAGTTGCGTGGGTACAGAATGGTTCTATCAGCTATTTACCCTCGTGACAGCGTGGCTGACTGGGAGCTGCCCTACCCAACCTGAGGAGAGAGTACTGTGCTTCATATCACCAGCAAAAGATCAAAATTCAAAACTAAAGCACAGTTTCTATTGAATGTGTATCGTTTTGTACCACCATAAAATCGGAAGTTCATTAAGACAACCCATCACAAGCCAGGAATTTTTTAAAAAGCAGAATACTTCTGAATATACTTTCTTCACTCATACAACACTTTATTTAATTAATTTATTTTAATTTTTATTATTATTATTTTTTGTATTTTGGCCGCACCACACGGCATGTGGGATGATTCCCCAACAAGGGATTGAACCTGGGCCACTGCAGTGAAAGCGATGAATCCTAACGTCTAGGTCACCAGGGAACTCCCAACACTTTAGCTGTAAGTTTGCTTCTGAGACAGTGGTCACCTTCACAGAAAGATTAATTAGCAAAAATAGCTGGATTAATTTTAATAAGTCTGTAGACAAGTTCAAAGGGGATGTATTTTTCTGGAAAGCTTGTGTCAAGAGATATGATAGATTCACTGAAAAACCAAAATGGAACAAATATTTTTAAAACCTTATTTTCTATATTCATAATGTCAAAGTGAATGATAAAGGTTTGCTGATTTAAAATATATTGTCTTAACATATATAGCAGTGTGGGTCTCATGATAAGCAAAGGTGCAGCTGTCTTTAGTAGCCAGCCCCTTAGAGAAAGTGGAAATAAAAGATTATTGTTGTAGTAAAGAAAAAAGATAAAGAACATAATGACTTAAGCTGATGGAAGGAGTACCAAATGAGAGAGCAGAAAACATAAATAAGAAAGTAACCCTACTGGAATGGAATATCATAACTGAATTTCAGTTGTCTACTTAATTTCAGAAGTATTCTTGATGTCTATTTACTGCAAAGAATCAAAGAATGCAGCCTCCTTTAAAAGAAACAGCTTGTTTTTCTTTTTTTAAAGAAGCCAAACTTTTATATTATAAAAGGTGCTGATTAGCTTTCAAAAAAGTAAAAAAAAAAAAAATTATAGTCTCTCTTACTTCATTTAAAAAAGGTTAAATTAGGAAATAAGGAGGAAATAGAATAGAAAACTGGAAGAGCAGAAGGGAAGAAGTGTCTGACTCAATCTCTCTACTGACCTCTCGAGAGAAATCAGACTGAAGAGAAGAGAGCACCTTTAATCTCTTCACCGGCTGAGGTGTCACAGCAGAAGCAGGACTAGTCAGTTTTTATCGACTTGGGGGGGTATGAGAAAATACCCAGTTGTGCTGAGGGAATAAGCAAGAGGAGACAGATCACATTTCAATACCAAATGCCATTTAATGAGTACATATACATAGAACTTCTCTAACCCTTTTGTGCAATAGGTGTGGATGGATCTAATGTCATTCCTCTGTGTGTGCACAAGACAAATATGAAGGCCAAAGTGGTGAATCACATACCAGGCAAAGAATGGATGAAGGCCCAGACGTCATCAACTGTCCATACAGATGGCTCCGTTTGTGCAACTGGTAGCAAGTCACTGTTCTCAGGCATTTTCCTCATTCTCACATCCCGAAGCTCACGCTCTCTTTCCCGCTCACTCTGCCTGCGCAGGCGTGTTGTCATAGCAGATGGCACAGAATCTTCATGAGAAGCCAAGTCTTCTTCTGCAGATGGATAAGTAATTGGAAGCTGGAAAATGTAGTACAGGTAAAATACAGCATTGCACTTTCCTTGTATTTCTGAAAAGGGTATTGTACATTGAATCAAAGTTTCTACAGACCTGCCTAAGGATATGTTCTCTTGCTGCCCCATCAGGGCCACTTGGACGACGGCCACGATGCCCAAGACTTTGATTATCAGGCTTACGATTCCAACGACTAAGTGCAAATTTTTTAGAACAGCTAACATTGTACCTAAGAAATTCAAGTAAGAAAAAAATTAAATGATGTATGGGACACTCCATTTAGTAACTAATTATGACCTTAAAGTGCAGTTGTGAATCAGTAAGTGCCATTTATTTCATTATGGTCTGTAATACCTCAGAAAGTAAACCATAGTGTTCAATAGATTTACTTATGCTAACAGTAAAAAAAAAAAAAAAAAAGTGGCCTCGTTTTACATCATAATATAGCTTTCAATATAATACTGGACACCTATAACAAGGTATTGATATTTTCTCCTAATAACAGCGTGATAGAAACTCTCTGCAAAATACAGAGGATAACTCATTTTTCTAGCTGCAAAATAATTCAAGATTCCAGGAGAAAATAAATTATGAATTAATTATTTAAACATTCAAATTGTTATTTTTCCAGGTAATCATTTCTGAAGAGATTAATAAAAAGAGGTTAATATAGTAGAGAGGGGGAAATCTCAAATGGCTAGTAAAATATTTTTCAAATATAACTAAAATCAAGGAATGAAAAGGTAAAGTTGAGATTTCAAAGTTCCACAAGGAATTCATGGGTCTCAGGAATTCAGGAAATTCAAATATATATAATTCTTTAAAATTGGCTGAAAGATTACTGTCTAATATTTTTAAATATACATTTTTAACATATATATATTTAATATATGGAACACTTTATGTATTTGCCTATCATCTTTGTGCAGGGGCCATGCTAATCTTCTCTGTAGCATTCCAATTTTAGAATATGTGCTGTCGAAGTGAGCACTCTAAAATTTTTTAATGTAGACCTTTGTAAAGCATGATGACAGCTTATAAGAGTCCTATGCCATTTACTTAGTTCCAACACCCTAGAACAGGTGCTGGCAAACTTCTTCTATAAAGGGCCAGATATTAAATATTTTAGGCTTTGTAAGCCACACAAGTTTCTGGCACAACTACTCAACTCTGCAACTGTAACATGAAAGCAGCCAAAGACAATAATGAATGAGCATGGGGACTTCCCTGGTGGCACAGTGGTTGAGAATCCGCCTGCCAATGCAGGGGACACAGGTTCAAGCCCTGGTCTGGGAAGATCCCACATGCCATGGAGCAACTAGGCCCATGCGCCACAACTGCTGAACCTGCGCTCTAGAGCCCACGAGCCACAATTACTGAGCCTGCACGCCACAACTACTGAAACCTGCACGCCTAGAGTCTGTGCTCTGCAACAAAGAGAAGCCACCGCAATGAGAAGCCCACGCACCGCAATGAAAAGCAGCCCCCGCTCTCGCAACTAGAGGAAGCCTGTGAGCAGCAACAAAGACCCAACGCAGCCAAAAATAAATAAATAAATATATTAAAAAAAAAAAAGAATGAGCATGGATGTGTTCCAATAAAACTTTATTTAATAACATTTAAATTTGAATTTTATGTAATTTTCAGGTGTCACAAAACGTTATTCTTTTGATTCTTTTTCAACCACCTAAAAATTTAAATACTATCCTTAGTTCAGGAACCATATAAAAATAGGCTCCAAAAAGGACTCAGCCTGGGCATAGTTTGCCAACCCCTTCCCTAGAAAGAAGAGTGAAAAGAGATGATCTAAGATACAAATTTCTGAAAAGCTACACAAAGGCTAAGAAAAATATACACAGTTCCTCTTTTTTTACACATAAAACTGCCATTGTAATTTCTTATTTTCAAAACTCTTTTGCTCTAAGATGATTTTTCAGGGAAATGACAAGAATTTCCTCACCTATGTTTTATGAAAATATCAGGAGGTAGAAGGACTACTATGAGAGTGAATAGGCTATTTTTCCACTAAAACTATAAAAAAGAAAAGTGTCCTGATGGTCACTTCATTTTACTCTAAAACAATTCAACAAGCTCCTCCTGTGTTCATTATGCCTATCTGTGGACTCAGCTCTAAAGGTTTCTGATTTCCATTCACATCAACTGACAAAACTTCTTTCCTAGCTGACTACAGAACAGAGAAGAGAGACTAACTTTACACTTGCTATTTAGTCCCTAAATATTTAGATATCTTAGACAGATAGCTAGGCAGACATGTAAACTGCAGTTCTCAGGTGAGACCTAATTTATCCTCTCCTCCTTGCTCTTCTCTCGTCTGCATTTTCAGGACCCCTAAACCTCTAAAGAGCTTCGCCTAAAGGTATAATAACAGGACAACTGAGCAATCACCTCTGGGAGAAGAGTGATCGTAGTGTGTTAAATGTCCTGAAATATTTCTAAATAGTCAAGAAGTTTAAGATATTCTGAAAGGCAATCCTTCTCCCTCAGTTTTTAATCCCTTAGAATCAGAGAGCCACTATTCTTTCTTGTAGTACATGCAAACTGGAAAAACTCCTAAGTTAAAATAGGAGTTACATAATTTGATTAGGACTATCAATAACATGAAAGAATATCTGAATAACAGATTGACAATTGAAAAACCAGTAACTCATTTTTAGAGGAAAATACTTCTACTAGTTATTTAACTTAAGTTTTACTAAGTATATTTTTGGGGCACCATACTAAATAATGTATTCAAGCAAGAAATTCCCTGGATGAATCTTTAAGTTCTTAAATTCTTTGAGAGAATAATAACTTTTGGAATAGAAAACAAATTTCAAAATAATCAATCTGTGCACTTCACCTTTGGTGGGAAATACCTATAATTAGGATTTATAATCAGAATTAGAGGGGTGTTCTTTAATGTAAACTAAACTTGCGACTAGATCAATGAAGGTACTAAAAATTTTGATAGTAATACTATTCACCTATAACATTACTATTGAAAATGCAGGTTTAGAAGACAGGCCATTTTGTTGTCAGATAATATAACAATGTGGAGAACTTATGCTATAGCTGTCCCACTTAGAAACCTAAAATAAACAGGATATGGTTAAAAGAAATGAAACATTTAAAAATATAACAAAGTAAATCCAGGTATTTCAATATTGATAAAACAAATATTGTTTTGACACCTTAAGGACCAGTAGTCTATTCACAGGAGGGGTTCTCCTAAGCATATTCTTACCACCAGAAGATTGCCACTTCAATATTAGATTATGCTGTATGTGTTATGAATATGCAGTTTTCACGGAGCAAAAGTTAACAACTAAATAGCAAAGTAGCTCCAAATAATGCCTATTTGATATCATTCCTCTATAATATCTAGTTTTGACTAATGGTAAACTCTACAAGTTTTTTGATTTTGTTACAGCAGTTGTTGGCTTGTGCTCTAGGAAATTCAAGAGAACAGAAATACCTTTTGGCACACGACATAGTGCAGAATCGTTTTGACCGCAGAAATTCATTAGCATACCCCATCTTTCCACAGAATTCACACTTGAGCAACTCACTGTCCATTTCTTCTAATGCCTCTAAAAAGAAGAAAACAAAGAAAAAACTTCCAAAACTTTAATAGTGGCAAATTTTCTTTTAGCTTCTACATTGGTTGGATGCTGCTAGAGTTCAGACCCTCCAGGAAACTTAAAAGGAATGGTCTTTTAACTTTTCAATCCATAGCCACTTTGGCAAGGCAAAGCCCCCCAAAACAACCACTTCCACCAATTCCCTCTTGCTCCTGCATAAAAATATTTTATGGAGTTTTCTCTATATAAATAAGCAATACATTTTTAAAGGTTCATTTTGCTAAGAATCCAACCTACCTAAAATGTGCAAAATAAAACAACGTCACTACCTTTCAAAAAGCATCAGGTAGTATATGAATTTTGATACATTGTGCTATGTACAATATATATAGCAAAGAACACACTTCTAACTGGAAAAAATGAGGATGAATCCAAAAAGAAGGTAAAATTTTGATGTCTGATTTCAGAGGAGCATTTAAAACAGTTAACACTCTCAAAGATCTGCAATGTACAACAGAATATATAAAGATGTATTTATGTAATTATAAAACAGTCCCTTTTAGTTTTATCATATTAAAACAAAGTAATTTACATTTACCTTCAAAATCACCATTGGTTTTGTAACTTCTAACCTCTGCTCCTTTTTGTCAGGGTGCTTCTCTGTTAAATGAGAATGTCCTTCCCTCCACCTCTATATCCATAACTTTCAAGTCATACCACAGGACCCAAAGAAACTTCCCACCTAAATCCTCAAGTATTCAGCAGCAGCAGTCACCTGTAAGTAAGCAACTTAATCTTCAGGACCCACAGTTTTCTCATCTGTAAATTGGAGTTTAAAATACCCTTCCTGAAGAATTGCAGTGAAGATTACATGAATGCCCAATAGGTAGCAGGCATAAAAAAGTGACAGTTCCATTTCCTATTTTCCACATAAGAACTAAGAGTACTAAGACCTGTAATAAGTGCTTAAGAAATACTTCAATGAAAACTGTTAAATTCTTAAATCCACCATATTTTGCCATTTTCATGCATCATCATGATTCCTATGCCGAGTCACATAAAATATACAAAAAAAGAACTCCACTAACTAAAGCTTTTAGCTATGAGCTCCATATGTGCTTTTCTATGTTATTCATTTAAGCAAGACTTGTTAAGATGAAGAAAGGGGCTCTGAAATGTAGACATGGATGACATGTACTCAGTACATTCAAGCATCACATTATCCCAGTGTTACTGGAGAAGCAAAGTGCTAAATTAAGTGAAGGCAGCAAGAACTAAAAAACACACTGTGAAATATTTGAAGTTCCAAGGGACATCCAAATACACTGTCATGACCAATCAAATCATAAACTAGCAAGTGATCATCTCAAGGAAATTCTCAAGACTGTCTTCATAAACAAAACTCATCTATTTAGTAGCAATGAGGAACAAAAGAGTCTCAAAGCAAGTAAAGTAAAAACTGCTCCTTCCAATGACCTAGAGATGGCTTTCACACAGTTGTGCCCCTCACCACATCCCTGGGACCTAGTGTCATACTTCCAGGAGTATTGCTTTTACGCTGTCATGCTTGTAACCAGATCTGACCTTGATAAGCCTGTACCGGAGACAGAACCTCTCATTCGACCACGACTGCCACCAATCCAGCCCCAAAGAGCCCATCTGTCAACTAGTTCCGTTTTGACTTATACTGAAAGCTTTATTTCAAAAGTTTGTATTAATTAACATAATAATATGCAACACTTGATTAACAGGTTAGAATACCTTATGAAGGAGAAGGAAATGTTTTTGCTGGTGAGAGAGGGGAGATCCCAAACAGGTATAGTCTAAGGGTTAACAACCTGACAAAAATAGAACATCAGTTTTACTTCTCATAAAGAAGAGAGGAATATTAACAGATTCAAAAAAGTCCAGTTCTAATATCTGGTCAAAACTTCAACAAATCTGGTAATGTTACCAAGGCTACTTTTTCACATTTGTAAATAAAAAATTACAGAGCCAAGTAAGTTTAAAAAACTATTGCTTTAGCTAATAAAGATGGGATTCTATGGCAGAGACAGCTGGCACTTCCCTACTATCCAGTCTTCACTGTTCTCCCACAGTAACAAAATCCTAGTATTTAGCTAGGCATATGGCCACTGAGAATAAAAAGTACAGTTTCTGCCCCATGTGTGGCCAGTTTCTGACCAAATTCCAGGTAGTGCCCTTTCTCCCATCTTACAATTAGAATGTGATCATGAAGATTAGCTATCTTGGAAATGTGAGCAACGTTCTAGGGATGGCAGAGCCACTGACAGCTTAGCTGCCCAACACAATGGAGCCCTGCACTGCTTACCTTTAGACTATGTCAGAGAATATTAAACTTTATTTCATCAGGTATTATTCTGGGTCTCTAATGGAGTGGCCAAACACATATCCTAACTAATAGAGATCCCCAATTTTTCTGTGCAAGGAGGAGTTACTTTTCAATTTTCCTGAAGACTTGAGATCATGTGATGATCAGCAGCAAAGAGAGGCAATGAGATAGAAACCATGATCAGTGTAATGATTTACCAGGGAAGACATAAGATATTTTGGTAAATCACATTTTGGTTGGAGATTCTGGTTATAGAACCAGTCCAAATAGAGACATAGTTTATCCTTTAAAAAAAGAATAATCCTTACATTGTTTTTCATACTGAATTAAACTGTATATACTACTACAACCAAAGCCACTAAATAAGTGACCTCACCATTTCACCCTGTAATACTTCCCATAAACACCGAAGTATACAGTAACAGAAACACTTTATAAAATTACCTTGGGAAATCATGAAGTATTTTAAAATTTGACACATTTTCAGTAAATATATCTCTACTATGAAATAGATTAATCTTTCTTTAACTGAATATAGTTAACATAAAACTGTGTAAATTTAAGGTGTAAAATACATTAACTTGATACATTTATATATTATAATATGACTGCCTTTGTAGCAATATTGAGCACTTCTATCACATTACATTTTTATCCTATCATTTTAGTCACTGGGATAATTAAGTTTAAGTCTCTTAGCAAGGTTGATGATTATAGCATAATATTGTTGTCTATACTCATTATACCATGCATTAGATCTCTACGGCTTATTTATTATTCATTGCATAGATTAATCATCTTTAAATCTCCCTTTTCCTTACTCTGGTATCTTGTCCTTTAAAACTACCCTTTGCCTTGTCTTCCTCTTCCCACCATGACTACAGGTATCAATTACATGCCAAACCTCTACACTGCTCCTACCTGTGACCAGCAGAGTTTCCAAAAACACTCTTTTTTGTGTCATCCGCCTAAAAAATCTTCAGTAACCATCCTCTTGACAGCAAGATAACTCCTAACTCCATAGTCGAATATCAAAGTATGCTAGAATCTGACTGCCTTACTACCCACTACTTCTCTAACCCAACTGTCTACTCTTCACTGCCCCCTCCTGAAGTTACCTAGCACTTGCACATCTTTTGTGCGTTTATTCATGGTATGCTAACCTGAAAGGTTATTCCTGTTATCTTCAATCTATGCTTTACCAGCCAAGACCCAGGTCAAATCCCATCTCTACAGAAAACTCACCAAACTGGCAATAATCTCACCCAGTTTTAAGGTGCCAAGTTCTTACTGTCTATAATAATTCATTTAATACCTACCATATGTTGCTCCTTAGTTGTCTTTCTGTTGTGGAGATTGCTACTTCCTACTAGATCAAAAGCTCCTCTAGGTTCCAGCATAGTCCAGCATATGTTTTAATTGTATTATAAACCATGAGCATCACAAAATACGCTATGAAGCTTCCTAAGCAGTTTTCCATTTTTCTCCAGTATGTGCACATAAGAGAGCACATTACATATGCTTATTAGCCTAGAAAACTTTTGTTTATACACTTATTCTATAGACAAGAAAAAAAAAAAAAACCCTGCACATTCATCTTTACTACTCTTTATCTCAAATGAAAAATTTTCTCAAATAAATAGTATGCATAACTAAAAGCAAGTATTTAGGAATTAAATGAAATTAAATTCATAACAACAAAGGGCAAAATGTAGACATTGTTTGGATCCTGACTTGAACAAAATAACTATAAAAGAACATTTATACAATTTAAGCAATTATACAACTGAGGAAATCTGAATATGGACCAGGTACTAGATGACACCAAACAGTTATTAATGTTGTTTTGTGTGACACAGCATTAAAATGTACACTTTTTATAGATGCACACTGAAGCATGTACTAGCAAAATACAGTAAGAACCATGATCTTTTTTTAAACAGAGGAATAAAGGGAGAAAAGGGAAAGAGAAAAAGCAACAGAGAAAGAGATAAGGGGGGAACATAGGGAGAAAAAACCAAAAGGGATGGATGAAGCTGGTGTGGCAAAATAATGTTTAAAATTGGGTAATGTTGCATCTGGGTGAGTTGGGATTCATTATACAGTTCTCTCTAATTGTATGTATGTTTGAAAATTTTCATGTTTAACATTCTTTTAAATGAAAAAAAAATCAAATTGAACTCAACGTAAGTTAGCAGTAAAAAAATTTTATACTACTATCATACTCTTCGCTATTCAAATAAGAAGTAAAACAGTGATAAATACTTTGCAACAGTTCATAAATTACCACAATGACAGAGGTGCCTTCCTCTTAAGAATTAGGAAAACTGTGAGCCAAGTCAGTATCTATTTTGCTTACCAGCATGCTCTTTTACTTAATTTTAGCAAAGTACAGGCACATAATATATGCTAAATAAATATTTACAAAATGAATAAATTAATTTTAGATGAAATATATTAATATATTGAGGATTACTTAGACACAGATATTAATTAATTCACTATTACAGAGCTCTGACTATATTAAATGCTATTTAATTAAACTGAATGGTATCAACTGCAGAGCCATGATCAGAATCAATAAAAAGTAAAATATATCATTTTTGCATTTATTTGTGTTTGTTTTCCTGAAGTCACTTTGCATTACCACTTGACTTTTATGGAATATTCACTATTAGAATAAGGTCTATAAAAAAAATTCTTTGACACTGAGAAGATTTAGTGATATTTTCCTCTATGAACAAACTTAATCGCCTTTTGATTGAAGACTACGTCCTTAACACAACTGTAATAGCCACCTGATATCAAACATCTGAATACATAAAGTCTAAAACCAAACAACCCAGAAGCTCTAAATTTTTAAGCAAACTCAGTAAAACAGTCATTTACTTAAGTCTGCTTAAGAAAGAGAATTGGTTGTTTTGATCCTAAAATTCTGAATTAGTTTCATATATAATGGAGCTTTTCCCAACCACACTCCTTCAAATGTCCAACTGATAGTATACAGATTAACACCAATCTTGCTATTTTAATTATATGACCATTAAGAGTCTGATTAGCTTTCCCACTATTTTAGTCAAATAATACATTATATGAGAAAAAAAGTAAATACTTCCAAGTGAAAATCTGTGTGGAATAAATATCCATGTCTTATTTCAAACAATCAAAGTCAAAGTTAAAGGGCATCTTAAAGAAAAATCCACAAACCTTCAGCAATCATGTCTTCCATCTCCGTGTCAGATGAATTATCTGCATGCTTTGCATTATTCTGTAGCTCTGGCTGAACACACACGGAATTTATCACCTGATTATCCAAAATAGGCCTTTTTTTCACAGGCTGTTCAATCAGCAGAGATGAACGACTCACCTTTAAAAGACAGACAGAACAAAATAAAATAATCTTTTAAAAGATTTTCAAAAACAACTTAGTTTAAAAATCTCTTGAAACGAATGGTATCTGTGATAATTTACTTGTACGACTGATCAGATCCATTCATTAAGGGCTTTATTCCTTGAGAAAAGGTTAGGCAACCTGAACATAAATGCTTTATACTGCAGTCCATGAGCAGTATGGATGCTTCAAAGTCTCAGTCAAATGGAACCAAGGGTCCTAGTTTAGGCAGGTAGGCTAAAAAGTTTTTTAAAAAATCAGTAATAAATTTTGATGAGCCAGTACCTTTAATATATTTTTTTCCTGCAATAACTTTTAAGATTTATTTTTCATGCACAAAGCTTTTTATTTGTAGGATTATCTCCTCAGGATAGATCATTATCATATGCATTTTAAAGATAAGGGAACTCGACTCCCCTGGTGGCACAGTGGTTAAGAATCCGCCTGCCAATGCAGGGGACATGGGTTCAAGCCCTGGTCCAGGAAGATCCCACATGCCACAGAGCAACTAAGCCCACGTACCACAATTACAGAGCCTGTGCTCTAGAGCTTGCAAGCCACAACTACTGAGCCCATGTGCCACAACTACTGAAGCCTGTGCGCCGAGAGCCTGGGCTCTGCAACAAGAGAAGCCACCGCAATGAGAAGCCCACGCACCACAAAGAAGAGTAGCCCCTGCTCGCCGCAACCAGAGAAAGCCCGCACGCAGCAATGAACATCCAATGCAGCCAAAAATAAATACATACATACATACATACATTAAAAAAAAATAAAGGGAACTAATGTTAAAAGTATGCAGGTGGAGGAGGAGACCTTCAAGATGACGGAAGAGTAAGACGCACAGATCACCTTCCTCCCCACAGATACACCAGAAATACATCTACACGTGGAACAACTCCTACAGAACACCTACTGAACACTGGCAGAAGACCTCAGACCTCCCAAAAGGCAAGAAACTCCCCACATACCTGGGTAGGGCAAAAAAAAAAAAAAAAAGAATAAACAGAGACAAAAGAATAGGGACGGGAACTGCACCTCCAGAAGGGAGCTGTGAAGGAGGAAAAGTTTCCACACACTAACACAGAATCAGGGGCAAAGGGCAAAGCGGAGAGATTTCCGCACAGAGGATCAGTGCCGACCAGCACTCACCAGCCCAAGAGGCTTGTCTGCTCACCCACCGGGGCAGGTAGGGGCTGGGAGCCGAGGCACTGGCTTCCGAGGCCAGATCCCAGGGAGAGGACTGGGGTTGGCTGAGTGAACACAGCCTGAAGGGAGTTAGTGCACCACAGCTAGCCAGGAGGGAGTCCGGGAAAAACTCTAAACGTGCCTAAGAGGCAAGAGACCATTGTTTCAGGGTGCACGAAGAGAGGGGATTCAGAGCACCACCTAAACAAGCTCCGGAGACTGGCGCGAGCTGCAGCTATAAGGATGGACCCCACAGTCGGGCATGAGACGCTAAGGCTGTTGCTGCCGCCACCAAGAAGCCTGTGTGCGAGCACAGGTCACTATCCACACCTCCCCTCCTGGCAGCCTGTGCAGCCCGCCACTGCCAAGGTCCTGTGATCCAGGGACAACTTCCCAGGGAGAACACACGGCATGCCTCAAGCTGGTGCAACGTCACGCTGGCCTCTGCCGCCACAGGCTCGCCCGCACTCCGTGCCCCTCCTCCCCCCGGCCTGAGTGAGCCAGAGCCCCCTAATCAGCTGCTCCTTTAACCCCGTCCTGTCTGAGCGGGAACAGACGCCCTCTGGCGACCTACACGCAGAGGTGGGGCCAAATCCAAAGCTGAGCCCCGGGAGCTGTGCGAACAAAGAAGAGAAAGGGAAATTTCTCCCAGCAGCCTCAGAAGCAGCAGATTAAAGCTCCACAATCAACTTGATGTACCCTGCATCTGTGGAATACCTGAATAGACAACGAATCATTCCAAAATTGAGGTGGCAGACTTTGGGAGCAGCTATAGACTTGGGGTTTGCTTTCTGCATCTAATTTGTTTCTGATTTTATGTTTACCTTAGTTTACTATTTAGAGTTTATTATCATTGGTAGATTTGTTTATTGATTTGGCTGCTCGCTTACTTTTTTTTTAAATACATATTTTTTTTCCCTTTTTCTCTTTTTGTGAGTGTGTATGTGTATGCTTCTTTGTGTGATTTTGTTTGTATAGCTTTGCTTTTAACATGTGTCCTAGGGTTCTGTCTGTCCATTCTTTCTTTCTTTTTTCTTTAGTATAGTTTTTAGTGCTTGTTACCATTGGTGGATTTGCTTTTTGGTTTTGTTGCTCTCTTTTTTCTTTCTTTCTATTACTTTTTAGTTTTTTATTTTTAATAATTTTTTAAAGATTTTTATTTTAATACCTTTATTTTATTTTATTTTTTCCTCCCTCCCTCCCTCCCTCCCTTTCTTTCTTTCTTTCTCTTTCTTTCTTTCTCCATTTTCTCCTGAGCCATGCGGCTGACAGGGTCTTGGTGCTGTGGCTGGGGGTCAGGCCTGTGCCTCTGAGGTGGGAGAGCTGAGTTCAGGACACTGGTCCACCAGAGACCTCCCGGCTCCACGTAATATCACACAGTGAAAGTTCTCCCAGAGATCTCCATCTCAACGCTAAGACCCAGCTCAACTCAATGACCAGCAAGCTACACTGCTTGACACCCTATGCCAAACAACTAGCAAGACAGGAATACAGCCCCACCCATTAGCAGAGAGGCTGCCTAAAATCATAATAAGGTCACAGACACCCCAAAACACATCACCAGATGCAGTGCTGCCCAACAGAAAGACAATATCCAGCCTCATCCACGAGAACACAGGCACCAGTCCTCTCCATCAGGAAGCCTACACAACCCACTAAACCAATCTTAGCCACTGAGGGCAGACACCAAAAACAATGGGAACTATGAACATGTAGTCTGTGAAAAGGAGACCCCAAACACAGTAAGTTAAGCAAAATGAGAAGACAGAGAAACACACAGCAGACGGAGGAGCAAGGAAAAAACCCACCAGACCAAAAAGATGAAGAGGAAATAGGCAGTCTACCTGAAAGAGAATTCAGAGTAATGATAGTAAAGGTGATCCAAAATCTTTGAAATAGAATGGAGAAAATACAAGAAACGTTTAACAAGGACTTACAAGAACTAAAGAGCAAAGAAACAATGATGAACAACACAATAAATGAAATTAAAAATTCTCTAGAAGGAAATCAATGGCAGAATAAATGAGGCAGAAGAACGGATAAGTAACCTGGAAGATAAAACAGTGGAAATAACTACTGCAGAGCAGAATAAAGAAAAAAGAATGAAAAGAATTGAGGACAGTCTTAAGAGACCTCTACGACAACAATAAATGCACCAACATTCGAATTATAGGGGGGCCCAGAAGAAGAAGAGAAAAAGAAAGGGACTGAGAAAATATTTGATGAGATTATAGTTGAAAACTTCCCTATTATGGGGAAGGAAATAGCCAATCAAGTCCAGGAAGCGCAGAGAGTCCCATACAGGATAAACCCAAGGAGAAACATGCCAAGACACATATTAATCAAAAATTAATTATAAAGAAAAAATATTAAAAGCAGCAAGGGAAAAACAACAAATAACATACAAGGGAATCCCCATAAGGTTAACAGCTGATCTTTCAGCAGAAACTCTGACAGCCAGAAGGGAGTGGCAGGACACATTTAAAGCGATGAAAGGGAAAAACCTACAACCAAGAATACTCTATCCAGCAAGGACCTTATTCAGATTCAAAGGAGAAATTAAAACCTGTACAGAGAAGCAAAAGCTAAGAGAATTCAGCACCACCAAACCAGCTTTAAAACAAATGCTAAAGGAACTTCTCTAGGCAGGAAACACAAGAGAAGGAAAAGACCTATAATAACAAACCCAAAACAATTAAGAAAACGGTAATAGGAACATACATATCGATAACTGCCTTAAATGTAAATGGATTAAATGCTCCAACCAAAAGACACAGACTGGCTGAATGGATACCAAAACAAGACCCATATATATGCTGTCTACAAAAGAGCCACATCAGACCTAGGGACACATACAGACTGAAAGTAAGGGGATGGAAAAAGATATACCATGCAAATGGAAATCAAAAGAAAGCTGGAGTAGCAGTTCTCGTATCAGATAAAATAGACGTTAAAATAAAGACTACTACAAGAGACAAAGAAGGACACTACATAATGATCAAGGGATCGATCCAAGAAGAAGATATAACAATTGTAAATATTTATGCACCCAACATAAGAGCACCTCAATACATAAGGCAAATGCTAACAGCCATAAAAGGGGAAATCGACAGTAACACAATCATAGTAGGGGACTTTAACACCCCACTTTCACCAATGGACAGATCATCCAAAATGAAAATGAATGTAAGGATACACAAGCTTTAAATGATACATTAAACAAGATGGACTTAATTGATATTTATAGGACATTCCATCAAAAACAACAGAATACATTTTCTTCTCAAGTACTCATGGAACATTCTCCAGGATAGACCATATCCTGGGACACAAACCAAGCTGTGGTAAATTTAAGAAAACTGAAATTGTATCAAGTATCTTTTCTGACCACAACAGTATGAGACTAGATGTCAATTACAGGAAAAAATCTGTAAAAAATACAAACACATGGAGGCTAAACCATACACTACTAAATACACTACTAAATCTCTTGGTTAAGAGATCACTGAAGAAATCAAAGAGGAAATCAAAAAATACCTAGAAACAAATGACAATGAAAACACGACAACCCAAAACTTACGGGATCCAGCAAAAGCAGTTCTAAGAGGGAAGTTAGTAGCAATACAATCCTACCTCAGGAAACATCACAAATAAACAACCTAACCGTACACATAAAGCAATTAGAGAAAGAAGAACAAAAAAACCCCCAAAATTAGCAGAAGGAAAGAAATCATAAAGATCAGATTAGAAATAAATGAAAAAGAAATGAAGGAAACAATAGCAAAGGTCAATAAAACTTAAAGCTGGTTCTTGAGAAGATAAACGAAAGTGATAAACCATTAGCCAGACTCATCAAGAAAAAAAGGGAGAAGACTCAAATCAATATAATTGAAATGAAATGAAAAAGAAGTAACAACTGATACTGCAGAAATACAAAGGATCATGAGAGATTACTACAAGCAACTATATGCTAAGAAAATGGACAACGTGCAAGAAATGGACAAATTCTTAAAAAGCACAACCTTCTGAGACTGAACCAGGAAGAAATAGAAAATATAAACAGACCAATCACAAGCAATGAAATTGAGACTGTGATTAAAAATCTTCCAACAAACAAAAGCCTAGGACCAGATGGCTTCACAGGTGAATTCTAACAAACATTTAGGGAAGAGCTAACACCTATCCTTCTCAAACTCTTCCAATATATAGCAGAGGGAGGAACACCCCCAAACTCATTCTATGAGGCCACCATCAATCACCCTGATATCGAAACCAGGCAAGGATGTCACAAAGAAAGAAAACTACAGGCCAATATCACTGATGAACATAGATGCAAAAATCCTCAACAAAATACTAGCAAACAGAATCCAACAGCACATTAAAAGGAACATACACCATGATCAAGTGGGGTTTATCCCAGGAATGCAAGGATTCTTCAATATACACAAATCAATCAATGTGATACACCATATTAACAAACTGAAGGAGAAAAACCGTATGACCATCTCAATAGATACAGAAAAAGCTTTCTACAAAATTCAACACCTGTTTATGATAAAAGCCATCCAGAAAGTAGGCACAGAGGGAACTTACCTCAACATAATAAAGGCCATATATGACAAACCCACAGCCAACACTGCTCTCAATGGGGAAAAACTGAAACCATTTCCTCTAAGATCAGGAACAAGACAAGGTTGTTCACTCTAACCACTATTATTCAACACAGTTTTGGAAGTTTTAGCCAAAGCAATCAGAGAAGAAAAAGAAATAAAAGGAATCCAAATCAGAAAAGAAGTAAAGCTGTCACTGTTTGCAGATGACATGATACTATACACAGAGAATCGAAAAGATGCTACCAGGAAACTACCAGAGCTAATCAATGAATTTGGTAAAGTAGCAGGATACAAAATTAACGCACAGAAATCTCTTGCATTCCCAAACTCGAATGATGAAAAATGTGAAAGAGAAATTAAGGAAACACTCTCATTTACCACTGCAACAAAAAGAATAAAATACCCAGGAATAAGCCTACCTAAAGAAACAAAAGACCTGCATGCAGAAAACTATAAGACATTGATGAAAGAAATTAAAGATGATACAAACAGATGGAGAGATATACCATGTTCTTGGATGGGAAGAATCAACACTGTGAAAATGTCTATACTACCCAGAGCAATCTACAGATTCAATGCAATCCCTATGAAACTACCAATGGCATTTTTCCCAGAACTAGAACAAAAAATTTCACAATTTGTATGGAAACACAAAAGACCCCGAATAGCCAAAGCAATCTTGAGAAACAAAAACGGAGCTGGAGGAATCAGGCTCCTGGACTTCAGACTACACTACAAAGCTACAGTAATCAAGACAGTATGGTCGTGTCACAAAAACAGAAATATAGATCAATGGAACAGGATAGAAAGCCCAGAGATAAACCCACACACATATGTTCACCTTATTTTTGATAAAGGAGTTAAGAATATACAATGAAGAAAAGACAGCCTCTTCAGTAAGTGGTGCTGGGAAAACTGGACAGCTACATGTAAAAGAAAGAAATTAGAACACTCCCTAACACCATGCACAAAAATAAACTCAAAATAGATTAAAGACCTAAATGTAAGGTCAGACCCTATAAAACTCTTAGAGGAAAACATAGGCAGAACACTCTATGACATAAAGTACCAAAAGTTCCTTTTTCACCCACCTCCTTGAGAAATGGAAATAAAAACAAAAATAAACAAACGGGACCTAATGAAACTTAAAAGCTTTTGCACAGCAAAGGAAACCACATCAAGATGGAAGACAACCCTCAGAATGGGAGAAATATATATGCAAATGAAGCAACTCACAAAGGATTAATCTCCAAAATTTATAAGCAGCTCATGCAGCTCAATATCCAAAAAACAAACAACCCAATCCAAAAATGGGCAGCAGACCTAAATAGACATTTCTCCAAAGATATACAGACTGCCAACAAACACATGAAAGAATGCTCAACATCATTAATCATTAGAGAAATGCAAATCAAAACTACAATGAGGTATCACCTCACACCAGTTAGGATGGCCATCATCAAAATATCTACAAACAGGGCTTCCCTGGGTGGCGCAGTGGTTGAGAGTCCTCCTGCCGATGCAGGGGACACGGGTTTGTGCCCTGGTCCGGGAAGATCCCACATGCCGCAGAGCAGCTAGGCCCGTGGGCCATGGCCGCTGAGCCTGCGCGTCCGGAGCCTGTGCTCTGCAACAGGAGAGGCCACAACAGTGAGAGGCCCGCGTACCGAAAAAAAAAAAAAATCTACAAACAATAAATGCTGGACAGGGTGTGGAGAAAAGGGAATCCTCTTGCACTGTTGGTAGGAATGTAAATTGATACAGCCACTATGGAGAACAGTATGGAGGATCCTTAAGAAACTAAAAATAGAACTACCATACGACCCAGCAATCCCACTACTAGGCATATACCCTGAGAAAACCATAATTCAAAAAGAGTCATGTACCACAATGTTCATTGCAGCACTCTTTACAATAGCCAGGATATGGAAGCACCTCAGTGTCCATCGACAGATGAATGGATAAAGAAGATGTGCCACATATATACAATGGAATATTACTCAGCCATAAAAAGAAACGAAGCTGAGTTATTTGTAGAGAGGTGGATGGACCTAGAGTCTGTCATACAGAGTGAAGTAAGTCAGAAAGAGAAAAATACCATATGCTAACACATATATTTGGAATCTTAAAAAAAATAGGTTCTGAAGAACCTAGGGGCAGGACAGGAATAAAGACACAGATGTAGAGAATGCACTTGAGGACACGGAGAGGGGGAAAGGTAAGTTGGGACGAAGTGAGAGAGTGGCATGGACTTATATACACTACCAACGTAAAATAGATAGCTAGTGGGAAGCAGCCACATAGCACAGGGAGATCAGCTCGGTGCCTTGCGACCACCTAGAGGGGTGGGATAGGGAGGGTGGGAGTGAGATGCAAGAGGGAGGAGATATGGGGATATATGTATATGTATAGCTGATTCACTTTGTTATAAAGCAGAAACTAACACACCACTGTAAAGCAATTATACTCCAATAAAGGTGTTAAAAAAATAAAACAAAGGAATGCCTATCCAAAACAAACAAACAAAAATATGCAGGTGATTTCTTTACAAAAGCAGAATCAGGAACTCAAGTCTCCTGACTCCCTAGTTCAGCAACCTATTATAATCAAAAAAAGAAAAAATGGAAAACTCATTGCTGAAAAAACTGTAATATTCAGTGCTGCTATGAGTATACACTTCTGGTATATGAATAAATTTAAATAATCTTCCAGAAAATAATTTGGCAATATATATCAGGAGTCTTATGAATACATACGTTGAATATATATGTAATGTGATCCAATACCTATACTTCTAGGAATTTATGCTAAAGAAATTATTTAAAATGTGGATTTCAAATGTGGATAATTTACATACAAAGATATTCCTTTCAGGGCTATCTGAACAGCAAAAAAATGGAAACCTGAATGTCCAACAACATAGTTGTCCCTCAGTACTTGCAGGGGATTGGTTCCAAGACTCCAGAGGATACAAATTCTGCAGATGCTCAAGTCCCTTATGTAAAATGGAGTATTATTTGCATATAACCTATGCAACATTCTCCCATGTACTTTTTTTTTTTTTTTGGCCACACCACATGGCATACGGGATCTTAGTTCCCTGACCAGGGATTGAACCCAATGCATTGGGAGCACAGAGTCTTGACCACTGGACTGCAGGGAAGTCCCATCCCATATACTTTATATCATCTCTAGATTACTTATAATACTGAATACAATGTAAATGCAAAGTAAATAGTTGCCCGTGCATGGCAAATTCAAGTTTTGCTTTCTGGAACTTTGTAGACTGTTTTTTTTTTAATTCTTGATCTATGATTGGGTTGACTGACTGATGTGAAACCAGTGGATATGGGGGGCCAACTGTAATGGAAGGATTATATAAATTACAGTTGACCAGAAAGTGAAATATTATGTAACCTTTCAAAATGTTTCCTAAGTACTATTAATCAAACTAGAAAATAAATGCTCAAGATACACTAAGTGAAAGAAGCTGAACTGTATATATAATAATAACCTTGATCATATGAAAAAATATATATATTAAAATATACTCTGTGGTATTGCTGAGGATTATTTGTTCTCTACATTTTCCATTAAAAAAATAATACATATTACTTTTGTAATCTGAAAAAAGAAGTTGTAACTGTCACTAGTAATAATTGATAATCATAGCTATGGCCATTAAGTGCCAGGCACTACACAGCAATTTATGCACATTTATTCCTCACCATAACCCTAAGAGCAAAGTATCACCTCCATTTGCTGGATGAACAAATGAATTTCAAAAAGGCTGAATGACTTGACAAAGGTTACACAGTCTATATGTGGCACGGCCAGATCCAATCACCGAGGAATAGGGAGAAAAAAACCTGTTCCTCCACTCACTATATATCAGAGATTCTTAGATCCAAGCTTAATATACACACAGTAAACTGAAAGCAAAGGCAACTGATTAGACAGTCAACTATCACAGTGCAATCACAATGCACTACCTGTGAATCTGAAAAATCAGATAGTTCAAAGTCCTCCAAAATACATAATTTTGTTTTCTTGTCTTTGATTTGGGCTTTGATTTTGGCCACTTGTCTTGGTATATTTTCTAAGGGAAAATGTTCATCTCTGGATATTAGTATGTAATGTATCTAGTATAGCTGTAATGTACAGCTAGTCTCAAATCACAATACTCTTAGTGACAGACATAGCACCTCAATTTTTTTTTTTTTTTTTTTTTTTTTTTTTTGCGGTACGCGGGCCACTGTTGTGGCCTCTCCCGTTGCGGAGCACAGGCTCCAGACGTGCAGGCTCAGCGGCCATGGCTCATGGGCCCAGCCACTCCGCGGCACGTGGGATCTTTCCAGACCGGGGCACAAACCCGTGTCCCCTGCATCGGCAGGCGGACTCTCAACCACTGTGCCACCAGGGAAGCCCGCACCTCAATTTTGAGGTGAACATTTTGAAGCATTTTTGAAATCTGACTGAAGGCTGAGATTTAAGAATAATGAAAAGATCTATTTGCTAATTTTAAAGCATCAACTGGGTAACATCAGAAGTATGAGATCACTGGGAAGTCATTATTTTCTGTACTCAAGGTAAAGTTCACAATGTATCATATTATACAAGAAACACCATTAAAAAGAAACTAATGAACTTTAGGTATCATTTCAAGCCCCTTAAAAAAAATAGAAAGTTTATTTCATTGGAGTAAACATATAATTGCCTTCTCTAAAAATTATAAAACTGGTATCCTTATATCCTGAAAGTTTTCTTCTTAGTTTATACATTTAAATAGCTAGCGTAAAATTCTAGGAGTATATCTGGAAATATATAAAGGATACATATAAAGAAATTCTAGATAAAAGATTAACAACTTTTGAGATAAAATTACAAGCTTTTTATTAGATAACAACAGATTATACATTTTAAGATAATGCTACATGAATAATTATAAAAATACAAATTTGCTTGCTACTTACAGGAAATGGCTCCAATCCCTCCTGAATTACAAAGCCTTCAATAACATGGGTCAAGATCTGTGGCTTAACAATAGCCTGTGGAGGTTTGTTTTCTACACTGGGTATGCTACTAGGCATAGATGTACTATTACTCCTTGTGGTAGCAGCTGGAAGTAAGAGTGGAGGTGGAGGAACAGACACATGTGAAGGATCTGATGGAGATTTAATTACTGAAGCACTGACTGATGCCACAACAGGTAATTCTACTTGCTCTGTGGAACAAAAAAAAAAAGTCATTTTTTTAATCTTTAGCATTCTGCCCAGGCAAATATGAAAGAAAATTCAAGAATGAATATTAGTAACAATAACAGCTAATATCTGGTGCTTTAAAAAAACATTCTAAGCAATAATAGTTAATATCTGGTGCTTTAAAAAAAATTCTAAGACCTTTATATTTATTATCTCATTTAATCTCCACAATAACCTTATGAGATACATACTACTATTCCCACTTACAGAGGAAGGGGGTGACTTGCTCAAAGTTGTCATTCCAACTTTGATTACAAAGAACTGTCCCATAAGACACGAAAATGTTTTAGAATGTCAATTTAAGAATAATTATTAAAAAAACTTTTAAATGTTAAGCTATACAGATATTAAATTCCCTATGTTTCTGTTTATATATTCCAAATGATATGGGGGGAAAAAAGTACTTTGAAAACACGCTTAAGAAAAAAAGAATCATGAAATCCACAGAATAAGTAGAAATTTTAATGAATTATACAGGGCATTACCTTTATTTCAAGCTAATTCACATCCATGCACAAATGTTCTTTGTTGTTGTTATCTTTAACAACTCTTCATTGGCACCGTACATGTCAATTTGGGGGAACACTGTATACCAGGCAATTGCAAAATGTTGGGCTGGATCACTGTGATTCCTCCCCTTCAAACTCTGAGGACCACAATAAGACAGACCCACAGCCTACAATGGAGACTTTACCTCCCCATTCGGTAGCAATAAACCTTTACTAAGCTGTACCAAAGTGGAGAGGCGGAACCAGCTGATAGCTAGGAATACCAGTGAGTACAAGATGTCTGAGAAAAATAACAAAAAAAGAACATGTGGTAAAGATAATATTACTACTTATTGAGCACTTTTGTGCCAGGTACTGTATAAATGTCTTACATGTTATAACACATTTAGCCCTCAAAACTAGCCTATGGGTAGGTACTGTTATTATCTCCATTTTATAGATGTGGAAACCAAAACACAGAAAGATAAAGCAACTTGCCTAGAGGCACACAGCTAATAAGCAGTGGAGCTGGGATACTAACCCAGGCAGTCAGGTTCTGGGTTCCGGAGACAATGCTTTTTTCATTGCTACGGTAACTCCTCTCCACCATCAGTATGAAAAGGATTGATATCACTATCAAAAATGCTCAAAATATAGCTCAGTTAGGTAGAGAAGAAAGAAAAGAAATCCCTATCGAATAAAAATTTCAGCTAACAAAATAGTGTAGTGATAATCGGTGTAGTGTCAGAAATGGAAAAGCTAACAGTTCAGACATAGTAACTCTGATGTAATTAATAACACTATGTAGCTTATCACAGCAAGATTACAGCCCTAACTTAACCTAGTTCCACCAAATAATCCACCAGGATAAACTGTACTGGAAAAGCTATTTAAAGTCACACAATCCCTCATTAAGAATTACAAAAGAAAGTCAGCAGAGGACTTCCCTGGTGGCTCAGTGGTTAAGAATCTGCCTGCCAATTCAGGGGACACGGGTTCGATCCCTAGTCCGGTAAGATCCCACAAGCCGCAGAGCATGTGCGCCACAACTACTGAGCCTGCGTGCCACAACTACTGAAGCCTGCCTGCCTAGAGCCCATGCTCCGCAACAAGAGAAGCCACTGCAATGAGAAGCCCGTGCACAGCACAAAGAGTAGCCCCCGCTCGCCGCAACTAGAGAAAGCCCATGCAGCAACGAAGACCCAACGCAGCCCAAAAAAAAAAAAAGAAAAGAAAAAGTCAGCAGGAAATACTGGTTTGCTTATTTCCAGGAACAAATACACAATTGTACACATGCGTTACCAGACTGAAGAACTCCATAAAAATCCTACCCCACAAACCCAATTTTCACATATACTCCTAGAGGAAAAGGATAAAAGATATAATCCTGAACTGGGACTAAAAAGCAATTTTTCTGTTGGAAGGAAAATATAAATCTATGGAGAAGTGAAAAATAAGATAAATTTTAATATCCCTTATATATTTATAAATATTTGGTTACTTTAGAAATATAAAGCTGCATTAAGTATATTGTGGCTTATTCAGAAAATACTGCTTAGTATATGTTCTAACTAATTTTTGGATCATACATACAAATAGATCTAAATTTTGTTGAAAACAAAGTTGTAAGTTACTGACTTCTTAAAAAAGTTATTAATAGCTATGACTTGCCAGTTTATAATCAGCTGTTAAAATCAAAAACACAAGAAACACTGACATATTATAGCAGAACAAAAACACAATTATTGGGGACTTCCCTGGTGGGGAAGCGCAGCGGTTAAGAATCCGCCTGCCAATGCAGGGGACATCGGTTCAATCCCCAATCTGGGAAGATCCCACATGCCGCTGAGCAACTAAGCCCATGTGCCACAACTACTGAGCCTGCACTCTAGAGCCCGTGAGCCACAACTACTGAGCCCGTGTGCCACAACTACTGAAGCCCACGTGCCTAGAGCCCGTGCTCCGCAACAAGAGAAGCCACCGCAATGGGAAGCCCACGCACCTCAACAAAGAGCAGCCCCCACTTGCCACAACTAGAGAAAGCCCACGAGCAGCAACGAAGACCCAACGCAGGCAAAATTTAATTAATTAGTTTTTAAAAAAACAAAAAAAACACAATTACTACACTCTCTAGATTTAAGACAACTGTGAGAGAGAAACCCCAAGTTAACTGATAAGACTTTGCCACAGGTTACTCTGCCTATTCACAGTCTCATTTTCTGAGCAAGATCTATGAGCTTTTTCTACTCTTTTTTATGGATGCTTTTTTAAGAATTCTTATAGATTTATGAAGACCAAATCCTGGGTGGAAACAAGTCCCTCTATTTTTACAGGTTAGTTTATTACATGATTTGATGAGCAACCTGTGCTTGCTTTCCCCCCCTCATATACTACAGAAACTAGTTAAGTATGAAGTAAATTAAAGGAAGATTCAAAAATCTACATTGTACTTAGACAATTTAGCCAGAGGGATGGATATGCCTGCCAGGATCTCAGACTACATTCCTGAGGAAATAATGTGAAGATATTCTTGAGTTTCAATATATCAAAAATGTTTAAATTTTCTTGAGTATCATTAGTAATGCTTATTAGGTAATTAAATCACAGTCACAATGCAAGGTTAGTATCCAATTAAACACATATTTCTGCCTTTAAATCAAAATTCCAAGAAATCTGCAGCAACATAAATCCATTTTCAGTGTATACAAACTACAAAGATTTAATACTATAGTTAGATTTTCTTAAATCTATCTTTTGAGGTATTATTTTGAATAAGCAAAGGCAATAATATTGAACTTGTCTTAAATATTTTATATCATTTTATTGACTAAATGTTTTCTATTTTTCAGGAAGGGGAAAAAGTTGGAGGAAAATTGGTTTTCCCCCTCCATGCTTTCCAGAGATTCATATTGGTAGTAAGGGATAAAAGCTAGAAAGAAGAGAAGGGATAGAAATGTGGGATGCTGAAGAAAAGAGAGGACAAGGGCTGCTTTGGTAGCAAAGTCAGTGCCCCGTTACAGTCTGTTTCCATGCCTGTTACAGTGGTTCGTCTTAACTGAAAGTGATCATGAAGGCCATGAGATATTCAATAGAATAAAATACTTATGACAAAGCCTGGACCAAGATTAGTATTATCTGGATAAGTGGTCAGTAAACTTTCTATAAAGGACATATGGTCTCTGCAATGACTCATCTTTGCTGCAGTAATGCAAAAGTAGCCATAGATAATATCTGAACAAATGAACATGGCTGTGTTGCATAGAACTCTATTCATGGACAATGAAATTTGAATTTCACATAATCTTCACATGACATGAAACATTACTCTTCTTTTGATTTTTTTTCCAAACATTTAAAAATTTTAAAACCATACTTAGCTCATGGGCCATACAAAAACATGCAGCAGGAAGGATCTGAAGCGTGAGCTATCATTTGCCAACCCCTGATCTAAATAAAATACTAAAAAAAAAAAACAAAAAAACCCCTAACACAGAATATATCTTTTTTAGGACTTAGATACCAGGCTATAGATTATAATGTTTTAGTAAAATACCTAGGATTCACAGTCACTTTGATGTTATGAGGAGGAGTATAGAGAAGATTTACTTGAACTTGAAGTAGTTCTGAAGTAGTGAATAAGAATTTGAATGCTTAAACTCAAGAATTTTTTAATCCACGTCCCTAGTAAGAATTAGTGAGGCTTAATTTAAGTACTGTCTGGGAAAGAACACTTTTAAAAGCATTTACTCAGTATGGGTCACAAGCAATTATGACAAATGTCAGATATGACTTCAAATGCTTTGTGATTTTTTTTTTGCGGTACGCGGGACTCTCGCTGTTGTGGCCTCTCCCGTTGCGGAGCACAGGCTCCGGACGCGCAGGCTCAGCAGCCACGGCTCACGGGCCCAGCCGCTCCGCGGCATGTGGGATCCTCCCAGAGCGGGGCACGAACCCATATCCCCTACATTGGCAGGCAGACTCTCAACCACTGCGCCACCAGGGAAGCCCATGTTTTGTGATTTTTGGAAAGTATAATTGAAACCTTCTGATAGAACTTTGATTTATTCTAGTTTTTAAGCTAGAAATAGCTTGACACATAAATCTGAATGGTCATATGAAACACATCTGTACAAACTACTAGAAATTCAAAGGCTGAAATACGTTTTTGATTTGGGTAGTTCCTCAACAACTGTTCTAAGTATTCCTCATCAAAAAAAAAAAATCTTGGGACTTCCCTGGTGGCGCAGTGGTTAAGAATCTGCCTGCCAATGCAGGGGACACGGGTTCGAGCCCTGGTCCAGGAAGATCCCACATGCCGCGGAGCAACTAAGCCTGTGCGCCACAACTACTGAGCCTGTGCTGTAGAGCCTGCGAGCCACAACTACTGAGCCTGCATGCCACAACTACTGAAGCTTAAGTGCCTAGAGCCCATGCTCTGCAACAAGAGAAGCCACCACAATGAGAAGCCTGCGCACCACAAAGAAGAGTAGCCCCCACTCATTGCACTAGAGGAAGCCCGCGCACCGCAATGAAGACCCAATGCGGCCATAAATTAATTAATTAATTTTTAAGAAGTCTTGAATTCTAATCTATGTTTTGCAGCAATTAATTACACAGCAAATTAGTTTAATACCACCTCTACTGAAAAAAACCTTTTTCCGTTACTAACATTTCCCTAATAGAAAATTTTCCCAAATTCAGGCATTTTCTCACCTAACAAAGGATGCTCAGAAGTCAAATCTTCTCCTCTCCCCACAGTTATAGCTGCTGGAGACAATGTGGGTGGTGGTGGAGTTCTATCCATTCGGACACATTCTTCTGACTCCTCTGGCATTTCTTCTTCACATACATCTTCTACTTGATAAACCTGCAACGACAAACCACGCTGCCTAAAAATGTTTCTAAAATACATTTGATAAGGTGTTCTTAATTTAATTAACAAAATAAATTCCGAGTGTTTTAAAAATTAAAAGGCAAAATGACTATTTGACAGATTGAAAGGAAAACTTTAAAATCATTCAAATGAAGTTTTTCATAATCCTTGATGATTCATGATACTTGATGATATTTCACTGAAAGCAAGCTGTGGATCAGTACCTAGGCTATAAATCACTAAGGTTTCCCAAAGGTGATAGTCAAGTCAGGACATATTTTTAATTTTGTTAATTTTTTTAAATGTTTTGATTTTATACACTCAAACAACTGTTTGGGGAATTTACTATAGTTTCTGTTAACTTCCACTGTCATAAATCAAAATAGATACTAATATTTTTCACAAGCATGTTAAGTAAATCTCCAAAATGACACATATTATATAAGGAAATGCACTGTTTAAAGGACTACATCCCAGGTTTTTCTTTATTATATTTATGTGAATTAAAGATTAAATTTTGAAAAGTAATGTCTGAGTACCCACAAAAAAGGTATGTGATTACATGTTTAATCTTCTGATCTACTCAAGAATCTAATGAATTTTTATAAGCTAGTATCAGTTAAACAGAAAACATCTGTCCTTGAAATAACACACACACACCCCCATCCTAAACCATTTGACATATTACTTTTAGTTCTTTAATATTGTTCCATACTTATAGAAGAAAGTTACATCTTTAATTTAACTACCTTGTTATCCAATGGTAAAGATAATACTTAAGAAGAAAACGTGGACTCAAAAGTACTCTGAGAAGGAACTTTAAAAACGTCTAACCTATTATTGATTTTTTATTAAACTTAAGGCTGAATTTTCAAAGTCCACTTGTAGAGACTGACATAGGTATTTATTTTAATTTGTCATCATTTTTTATTTAATCATTATTTTTGAAAGATGACAGGTCACCAAAAACAAAGCCACAAAGCAATTTACCCCCTTCTTATATGTACAAAGTTTATTACTTACATTTATAAAAGTTGTGAGTTTTTAAGATAACCTACCCAAACTGATTAATATTTCTAATAAATATCAAAACAAAAAATGTTTCTTTAACATTCACAAAAAACTTTTAAATGATCTAATATTGTATATATTTTTAATCAAACTATTGAAAAAGTTTGATTTGAAATTAAATATAAAAACAATCAATATTTCTGAAACCAGCATAAACAATGTGTGATAAAAAGGACTTGAAGTTTTACCTACAAAGGCATATCTAACAATAGCAATAGAATTTAAAAACCAAAACAAACAAAAAAACCCCCTAATTTTTCAAGATAATCTATTAAGAAAAAAATAGCTTTCTTTTTTTAAAATTAAAAAATCCCTTTGTTACTGATAATTTTATATCAAATATAATATCCAGAGCTGTGATTCCCATCAGCTACTAAGTAGGCAACATTTTTAAAAGTTATTTGCTCACAACCCTGAATCTGGAAGCCTGTTTCACTAAGAGAGAGTCCTTGCCTCATGTCTGGATCCTCAGGAGTGAAAGCAGTCGTTCATTACTGTACAGCGCAACAATGATAGCTGCTAGTATCTGTTCATGATAATTTTTTTTAAATGATGATAATGTCCAATACAGGGAAAGTCATCCAAAAAAATGTCCTGGGGGTTAAAGGAAAAACAAAAAACAAAAAACTTCTAGTGAGGGGCACCTGCTGTAGTAGAGATTACCTTAATTTGGCAGAGTGGTGGGGATGTTGATTCAGAGGTAATTAGGCAAGTAATGGTTGTATCAACCAGCTCAACTGTATCTATGTAGCATTCCTTTATTAGATATTACTTTTCTTCCAAAGATCATCTTTTCATAAAATGCTGAAACTCTCTCTTTAATATTAATGCTGTCACAAGTTTTTCAAACACCTACTACAGTACCTTTTAAGGAATCAAAGATCATGCATGAGCATGAATAGTATTCTGATTTTTAAAATATAATGAAAGAGTTTTAAAGGATTAAAAGAGGCAAACACAAATAACATATTCTGAAATAATCCAACAAAGAATACTGTAAAATATTTTTCGTTCTTTACAGGTAAGCCTAACTGTACATACTTTCTTCCACATCCCCCATGTAAAGGCAAAGTAAGTTAAAGAATAAAAGAAGTAGGCAAAAGCAAATCTGTCACAGACATCTGGCACCATCAGCATTAAAAAAATCTAAGTGCGACAACTAAAAGACTGAATAAAGCAAAGAAGTGAAGGTTTTGCTCACAAGATCATTTGGAAACTGTACATCACAATTTCTCTTTAGTTCGTAACTATGACTATTCTAAAACTAACACTGGCTGCCAAACTTACCTCAATAAAGTACATTAGTCCCATCTGTCTCCTTTCCCTAAATAAACTGTGGAAAACATTTATTAGTTCTAAATTATCTACACTTACCATATCTTACTTATCATACCTAAATGTCAATGAAAAATCTTTTAAAAAAACATACTGATGTTACTTTGAAAATTCACTTATCTTTGAAAATTTCACATCTCTTAGAAGTATCTCTCTACCTTTGAATATTTGAAACAACCAGGAAATTGTGAACGAATGTGTAATTCATGAAGAAATGGGATGGTTAAAAAAATTGATTTAATAAAGGTAATAACAGAAAAATACAGCAATTTAATAAATAGGCTATGGTACTCAAAGAAAGGTAAAAGATAAGAATGATAACATGGAAACATCTGTAGCAAATATGACCATACCAGTGATAGCAGAGAAAGTTATTCTTCTCATGAAAAAAAACAATTCCAAAAATGAGGTAACATAAATTTTAAAAAAACCAAAATTAATAGAGGGCAGAAAATAATAAGATCCTAGATATTTTTAACTTTAATCCAAGTGTTGTTATGTTTTTGATATTTCTATCCCAAACATGTTCCTCCAAGGTCTGCCCTAACAAAAATAATTAGAAAAATATAAGGCATATAGAGAAATTTTATTTTTTTACTTGTTAGAAACCAATTCATTGAACTAGAAAGTGAGAATATAAATTCAAATTAAATTTGATTTCTTTGAAGGTACTGTACACTTTTAAGCCTGTGTTTTTATATTACAATATCCATTGTAAACTCTTCAAAAATACATTAAAAGAAAATATAGAGACATAATAATTGAAATACAAACTTATTTCTAGATGCCCATTGTTGTCTTTGTCAAATTCTGTTCTTAATAAAAGTGAGTAGGAAGTGGAATTCAATCTCTTCATGCCTATTAAGATCAGTCAGAATGACAAGAATGAAGAATCTATAAATTTGCATCCTGAGCACCAAAATGTTTCCCATTAAGGAACAGACTTTGAAACCCCTTTCCTTTCTGAGTTTATGGTTACTAGCCTTTAAGTGATAAAATCTCTTTAGTGAGGTTTGATATAAAACCTCCTTTGGGGGGTGGTGGTGGTGGTGGGATGAACTGGGAGATTGAGATTGACATGTATACACTAATATGTATAAAATAGATAACTAATAAGAACCCGCTATATAAAAATAAATAAAATAAAATTCAAAAAAATAAAAAAATAAAACCTCTTTTGAGAATATTGTTTTCCTCAGTTATAAATTAATTATGAATTTGATCATTCTAACATTTAGAGACCTTATTTCAATTTTTATTATAAATTATTTTATAAATTTAAAAGTCCTTTATAGAATGTTTAAAAGAAAAACATTTTTCAGGATAATTTTCCTCTGTAGGCAGTATGTACCATTTCTAGAGGTTTATTTTGATAAATTTCACCACAATCTCAGTTACTCAAAACTTTTACTCCTCCCAGTGGATTTTTTCATCCTCAGTATTCAACTCATCTGCTGAGATTTTCTTAGCTTTTTAAATGAGAAATATTTTAAGTACATATTCTCCCTTAGTAGAAATTTAAAAATCAGTTTAATAATTCTAAAAGATGGCCTACAGTTAATGTTTTTTTTTGCAAAGTTGGATTCTTTCCTAGAATAACTGGTTTTTACAAAGTTTTAATTACAAAATACAAGTTTACCAAAAAATTACATCATACAAGCATACCTCCACCTTGAAGCAAAAGCCCCATAAAGGCCTAGTACTTCAGAATGCATACAACCAAAAAGGTTAGCTAGATAAACCATACGTTTAAGAACATACAAGCCAACAGAAGGGATCTATGAAGGATAATCACCTTAAGAGAAAAAACTTTGTGCAGATGACACTGGTTCAAATGCATTCCCTTGGGGAAAAAAAATCAACTCTGTAAAGATAGCAGATGGATTTGTTTAAATAGTAATAAAATTAACGAGGGACTTCAATAACCATTACAAATTATCAAGCATGCAACCATACTACAACAAAAGGTTTTTTTTTTTTTTTTTTGCCCATACAGCATGTATGTCAGATACTGACAGATGGAAATTTCAAGCTTTTTAAATTCATTGGCATTTAGATCTAATGATATAACATAGCGTGGGAGAAAACTGTTTTTACTTTCAGGTCGGCAAGAAAGTCAAAGAGCTTCCAAGGGCTTACCACTGGTGGATCAACGGATGCTGGTGGTTGTACTTGTAGGTTTACCGCAACAGTCTGTGGAGGAGGAAGAGTCTGAAATGGCAACTGGACCAAAGCTTCTGCAGCTGGAAGCTCCTCTTCTGACACCAAAGCATTCTGCACCAAAACCTGGCCCTGGGACAGAATTTCAGGCTGCACTTGTAAAGACTGCATAGACTGCAAGGGCAGTGGTGGAATCTGAGCTGGAGGAGATGTCGACATCTGCGGAGGGGTTGCAATTGGGATTGGAGAGGACTGCAGGGTTGAATATTGCTGGTGTGATGCTGGAGACACAATCTGCTGACCTGGGGACACCAAGGTGGACTGCTGCACTGGGCCAATGTGTACAACAGGGGAAGCTGGAAGTGGAAGATGGGATGGAAGATTCAGCTGTGCTGTAGGTTGCACCTGATTAGCAGTGGACTGCTGCAAGTTTGACCCTGGCTGGAGAGCTGATGACACAAGTGGGTGTGGCTGAATAAGTGCTTGTGGATGAATAATTATAGTAGGAGACTGACTTGGTGAATGAGGTGGTGGAGGAGACACCACTACAGACTGCTGTGCTGACTGTGACTGGCTAGGAGACACTGGTAAAGGAGGGGGATGACTCTGAATTGGGGAACAATGCTGTGACTGGGCACTACTGGGAGCTGGAGGCAGGCCGTGGTTTTGGAGTGGTAAACAGTGCTGGGATGGTGGTGGGTCTTGAGTTGGACTTTGAAGTGTGATTGGCTGAATTTGCTGTTGCTGCTGCTGTAGCATCAGCTGATGGTGGGAAACTTTGGGAGGTGGTGAATGAAGAGGAATCTGTTGATGTTTTATTAGAGGATGAGGCTGAATTGGAGGATATGAAGCTGTGAGAGAAAAAAATGACAATTAGTATTTATTTCAAAAGTAATCACATAAATTTTAAAATAAATCTAAATGAGGAACGTTTTCGCATCAGAAGGTCATAATCATCAGAAATCTATTACAAGTCTTCCCAACAAGAATGGCTCAAAAATGTAATGACAAACAACTTTTCCTTGGAAAACTACATAATTTCATAAAACAAACTGTACTGTGATAAGTTCCAAAAGAAAACTGCCTAAAACAACTGATTCATAAATCTGAATCTACACGATTTATTCTTATGAAATTTTATATGTCACCAGAATATTTCCATTAACTTTTAACAAAGTTTATCCACTTGAATTCCTTCTCTGGGAAGAAGAGGAGTGTAACTGAACAAGTGTAATATAAATAAAGATAACTTCAAAATCATAAAATAAAGGTCTCATCCTTTCTAATCCATGTCTAAACATTCTTCCAACTAACAGTCAATGTAATTACCTATAAAGCTTCCCAAGTAAGTTCCCCAATTTGAACCGAGATGAATAGTTGGTACTATTTGACCCAGGAAAATATTTTGTATAAAAAGTTAATTTACTTAAGCAAAACACATGTGTGAATCCTACAGCATGGTTAAATAATCACAGTAAGTAAGAAATGAAGTTTCAGGGGCCATTCCAAATCCAGGAGAGCAATAGTTTTGCTTGCAGAAAAAATGACGCAATCAGCCATGCTGTCTAGACAAATGATCCTGTTTTACTTCTCTCTCCCACATACACTAAAAGAAACCTACAGTAATCTATAAGTGATAATACCAGTTTTCTCCACAAGGGAGCCACTCATGACAGGAAATATATATGTAAGAATTAGCAAAATCAAGTAGAAAGTAGTTTCCACATCATTATGCCTCTTCTGCATACTGACTGGTGCACATGTTCACACAGAGGGAGATGCTGGTGAAATCCTCTCTATCTAAATAAGAATGGAAACTGGGTTCACCAGAAGATAAACTGAAGATTACTTAATATTAATATCATGTAACATTATCACATTTAAAATATACCTAAAGACAGGCAAAACTTTTTTCTTAATCTCAGACTGTAATGCCTTGTATCTATTTTTACATTCAACCATTATTTGTGACAAAGACCTTATAAAAAATTCTAACAACTTTTTTTCAACCTTTCTGTATTTGGTTCATTATTATTTGAAATTCTGGAGATTCTTTAAGGAAATTAACATCTGATTAACATCTCAAGAAAGAAGCATTTAGAAGGTTCAACAAATACCCACGAATTGTTAAAAACAAAATGGAAATTAGATCTCAAATTTCATCTAACGAAGTAATTTTCATATAACTAGACTAGCATTTCAAACTAAGACTGAAAATTTTATGTCAGCACTTTATAAATGTGTTGATAAAGACTCTCTATTATAGAGTATTCAAAAAAATCTTGGACTTTTATAGAGTACCCTTCCACCAAGGGGCTTAAGATGCTTTCACATCTCTCTCCTTTGTACTCACAAAATACCTGTTGAGTAGGTACCCTTTTACAGATAAGGAAATAGAGGTTTAGCAAAGGCCCACTTTAATTCAATTTTTAAGTTATAATTAAAATTTACCATACTCTTGAAGTACAATGGAGATTATATTCATGGGAATAAAAAGTCTTTCTTTGCTCTAGCAAGTAAGCAATCTTTGCCTTCTAGAGCTGGTAATTCAATACAGTAATAGTTATCCTTTCGCCTAAATAAAATTTTTCTTTGATCAGAAATCAAAATGAGTCTATATATTTTATATTAGTCCATTAAGTCCAACTGACAAGCACATATACTACAGAATAACTGAGGATATCTTAAACAATACTTCCATATAAGAAAAGTCCTAGTGTTCTGGAGAATCATGACGTGTGTTAATTTCTCTGATTTTAATAAACACTTTAGTATTGTCAGGGTGGCCTTATAACTGGAGAATTAATGATTGGCATCATCTCTCACATACGCAGCAGAACCTTTTATTATTGCAAATAATTAAATATATTATTGTAAATTATTAAATATATTACTTCATTCAGTAGTTACTACAACCCCATGAGGTACACAGGGTACTATACTAATCCAGTATATATCAAGTGAAGAAACTTTCAGTAGTGAAGTGACTTGCCTAAAATCACCTGGCTATTAAGAGGCAGCGCTGCGTATAAAAGAATCCACAGTCTTAGCTGAGTCTAGGTTCCTATTATGGTCTGAATGTATGTGTCCCCCAAAATTCATGTTGAAGCCCTAACCCTTAATGTGACTGTGTTTGGTAAGGGGGCCTCTAAGGAAGTAATTATGGTTAAATGAGGTCAAAAGGGTGAGGCCCTGACCCAACAGGATGAGACAGAAGAGAACTCGATATCCTCTCTTCTTGCACTCAGATGAAAGACTGTATGAGGACACACTAGAAGGCAGCCATCTGCAAGCCTGAAAGAGCGCGCTCACCAAAAACCAAATACTGCCAGTTCTTGATCTTGAGCTTCCCAGCCTCCAGAACTGTGAAAAGATAAATTTCTGTTGTTTCAGCCAGTGGTCCCCAACCATTTTGGCACCAGGGACCACTTTCATGGAAGACAATTTTTCCAGGGATGGGGAGGGGGGCAGATATGGTGGTTCAGGCCGTAATGTGAGCAATGAGGAATGGGGAGCAGGAGATGAAGCTTCACTACTCACTCACCTGCCGCTCACCTCCTGCTGTGTGGCCTGATTTCTAACAGGTCGAGGACTGCTACTGGTCCGTGGACTGGGGGTTGGGGACCCCTGGTTTAAGCTATCTAGGCCACGGTATTTTTTTATGATAGCCTAAGCAGACTAATTAGTCTTTTCACTACATACTGGATTAATGTCTGCAAAAAAAGATGCATATTTTTTCTAACTTATTTCATAAAAGCTCTAAAGACTGAGCTCTAATATAGTTCATGATAATTTCCAGACATTTGGTTAAAGTTTGCCTTTATTTTATATATTAAAAATAGGATTAATAAATATCAAGTGGGAATTCCACCCTCAAGAAGAAATGATGAAGAAAACTAAATGATGTTAGCACCCTAGAAATACATGTAAGGAAATAATAACCATGTCTGTTATATGTCTATTATAATAATTACTAGACTATACTATGTTAGAATACAAGCAGATTTTTTAATACTTGAAAGTGACCTGCAGGAGCAAGCATTTTTCTAATTGAAGAAAAGGACAAATTACCAATTCAAGAATCTCAAAAAAAAAAAAAAAAAGTCTTAGCTTCAGACTAACTCCATACCAACAAGAGCAGAAAAACTAAAAGGGTAGAAAAATTATAACTGCTGTCTTGCCAGAAGATATAAATTGCTTTGAATAACTGCATTTTTAAGTTAAAATTGAATTTTTAAGTTTGGAAGCTGCAAAGGTTTATGTGGCTTAGGGTGTTCCATTTGGTTTTATTTCTAAAAAGTAACACCACAGAAAACTGGAGTTTGGTTAATACACATAAGCTCTAAATCTGGAATTGCAATGGTCCTGAAGTCTCAGGATGGTGTAAGGCCCTCTTACTCTTAGATGGTTTTAGCTTACTGGTCTCCTCCATACTTACATAAAATACTGGCCATCAGAGGAAGGCAACTAGAAAGATATTATCACACTATCAATGAAAAGGGGAAGAATAAGTGTTAACTTAGAACCAGATATTGTGAGTTCAGGGGGAATGAAAATCCAAAAGAAGATCTCTTTGCTTGAACTAACCCTGAAAGAGTTCCTACCTTTCTCTTTGAAAGGAAATTAACCTACCCTCCATTATAATCTATCAAAACTATAGAAATCAATATAAATTGTCCCCTGAGCAGTCATTCCAAGCACAGTGGGTCACTGCCTCTCCACACTAACTCCTTCCATCAACACTGGCCAGGGAATTCCCTGGCGTTCCAGTGGTTAGGACTCTGCGCTTTCACTGCCGAGGGCATGGGTTCAACCTCTGGTTGGGTAACTAAGATCCCACAAGCCATGGAGCGCAGCCAAACAGAAAACAAAACAAAGAAAAACACTGGCCAGAGGCTGGTTTGAGGCTAAGAATACTCTGGACAATACAGTACAAAAATCCTGTTATCATGCCATATAGATAGCAGGACCTTGCACACAGATGTTTATAAAAAAGAATTCACATCTAACCATACTATGAGTGGATTTATTATTTATACATTCTAACAAACCCTTCACTTATCTAAGATTCAGATTGAAGAATTCTAAGCAGTGATACCTAGTTAGTACAAATGGAAAAAACTGTGCTATAACTTCCAAAATCCAAATGGAAAAAAAAAATCAACTATTAATCCAACAAATATTTACTATTGTCCACCTATTATAGATACAAGTACATATAAGGCATAACTTGGTGCTGTCAAGATAAAAGAATGAAAAGGTTAATCTGAAAAAGGATTAAAAGACTTAATAAATGTAAAGTACCTGACACATAGGTGCTTGATATTAGTTCCCTACCCTCAAAGAGCTTACTTACTGTCTAGTAGAAAAGCTAAGATCAATAAGTATATAAATAACTATAAAAGAAAAAGTACCACAAAGAAATATAAAAATGCTATACAAGGGACTTCCCTGGTGGTCCAGTTAAGACTCTGCACTCCCAGTGCAAGGGGCCCAGGTTCGATCCCTGGTCAGGGAACTAGATCCCACATGACACAACCAAGAGTTCACATGCCGCACCTAAAGATCCCACATGCTGCAACTAAAAGATCCCCGCATGCTGCAACTAAGACCCAGTGCAGACAATTAAATAAATATATACTTTTTAAATGCTATACAAGTTCAGAAGGAGAGATTTCTAACTAGGGGAATCAAACAATTCCAAGATCTTGAGATTGCGTGATACAGAGAATGTTGGCAATATCAGCACAGAAGAAACATAAAAAGAGAAAAGGCAACCTTCAGCAGTGTAAAATGGATCTTTAAAAAGTAATGCAAAAAAAAGAAAAAAAGTAATGCATAATTATAAAAGGATAGAAAGAAGATGCTTACCTGATGAGGCTGGATCAAAGGAAGATTTTTTTTTTAATGTAACATATGTGAGGTATCTAGCCCAGTGCGTCACACACACACACACACACACACACACTTTCAATAAACAATAGTTAAACTGGTATAAAAACATATGTAGAGGGCTTCCCGGGTGGCGCAGTGGTTGAGCGTCCACCTGCCGATGCAGGGGACACGGGTTCGTGCCCCGGTCCGGGAGGATCCCACATGCCGCGGAGCGGCTGGGCCCGTGAGCCATGGCCGCTGAGCCTGCGCGTCCGGAGCCTGTGCTCCGCAATGGGAGAGGCCACAACAGTGAGAGGCCCGCGTACCAAAAAAAACAAAAACAAAACAAACAAACAAACAAACACCATATGTAGATATATTAAGAATAGGAGAGATCTAAGTATGCTTAAGAAGCAAAAGAAAGGATCCAGCATGAGGGAGACAAAAGATGCTATAATAACTATGAAAGAAGGTCAGGAGTCAGTAAAAAAGATGCAATCAATGACACAAGGAAATAGTGCTAACTTTAAAGAAGAAAGCAGATAATTCCTTATCCTATTAGAAGTGAAGAAAGCTCAACACTGAGAAATTCTGAGATGAACAGAAGACACGGTAAGGAAACAGTCTGCACGGCCCCAGAATTTCCAGCATGAGAACCATGAAGCAACATTATCTGTAGATGGCAGAGGGAGCACACATGGGATTCAAAGGCTGATGAAAATGAAAACGACTTAGTTGATTCCCTGACATTTGCCTCTCAGAGATGAAATCAAAGATGGAAAAATAGCAACATGGTGAGGAAAATAATTATGCATAATCCTTATTTTTGGAAACTGATAAATTCCTTCCACCAATGACAATGTTAAAGAAAAATACATGCTTGCTTTTTTTAAAAAGCTTTTAATTTTGTTCCACTAAAGCACATTAAACCACAGGCAAATTATTTTAAAGCTAAAAGGTTTTATCGACATAACAGCAGATCAGCACATGATGAAGATGTTAATCAAATGTCAACTGACCCAAAAAATCTATTTTATTATTATAATTTGTTTTAGCTGTTGGGCTCTTTTGATTTCTCTTTTTTCAAGCTACACTACTGTTCTTTTGTTAACTTATAAAATTCACATTTTAAAATGTTTTAAAAGTATTCTCTTTCAAGTAATGGACATCTTTTGTTTTGCTCTGCCTGCTAAGAAAATGAATAATGCAACTGTTTTCAACAAAAGCTTTATCCCACCTGGTGCTATTAACTGGTGAATACTTGATGTCCGGGTGACAGCTGTGCTTCGTGATTCCAGACTTGGACTTTCTCCTTTCTTATTACTTTCTGGAGAAGGATCTCGTTGGCTGATTTTAGAACTGGTCACTGTTGTTTTGTTATGACAAATTGTCAATGACTGAGTTTGACTAGTACTTTTTGGCGGACCATTTTGTGAGCTAGATAATACACCCAACTTCTGGCTGCGTAATGTTAAATTCTGAACCTAAGAACCACATAACAAAAAATAAGGATGAAACAGATGGTATTAATTGATGTGGTAATCACTACCATTATAACAACGACAACACATTTATATTATGCTTTTTATATTATGCATAAAGCTACAAGCACTTGAAACAACTAATTAACCCTGAAGGAAAGGGGAGCTATTATTCTAAGTAATCATATCTTAAACATTAAGTGGCAATTTTTTTAAAAAGACATTAAGGAAAAGAATCGTTAAGAACTAAATGAAAATAGAATATATATATATATATATACACACACATATATATATTGCAAATGAACTATCAATATGAGGAAATTACTCTGCAACATACTGCATTTTAAAGTTACCAGGTCAGAGACAGTCAAAAGGAAGGAGAACGAGGAAGAGCATTCCAGGCAAAAAGGAAAACTTGAGCAAAGCTGCAGAGGTGGGAGAGCCCAGGGTGTGGAGGGAAGAATGAGCAATTCCTTCTACTTCACTGAGTTCTCCATGACAGGATTGTGAAACATTTTAAGGCTACAAGTCCCTCATAAACTTGTGAGAAATTACTACGCACAATTAGGATAGTGTGGATATAATATTGCTATCTTAATAAAGATCAGAAAGATAACAAAAAAAGCAAGTTAATAGGTCTATAGAGATTATAAGGGAACATTAATCTTCTAAGTAAGAAGACAAATTCATGAAATCACCTACCCCATTGTGATAATTATGAAAAGCATTTCCTATTAACTAACTTTAAAGAGTTAGTGAGATTTTGTTGTGGTGGTTATGAAACACTCATTTGCCTTTGAGAACTAGATCCCATGAACTAAAGACATCATGCATGGCCTTGAAATGGTTTACGTGATGACTCCTATCTACACCGGGGCTATTCTAAACACACTGCCAGTCTGGATGGTGGCAAGGATTATCCCAATTACTCTCACCTGAGGTCTATAACATTTTCAAACAGCAAGGCAAAAATGCCTCTCCAATAGCTTCCTAACCTTTTGCCTCAGAAATGAATGCACCTAATACATTTATGCTAGCACTGGCCCTGGGAGGGAAACTGAAGTAAAAGAGATTCTAAAGTAACAAATATATTGCTGCTTTATGAATGTTCTTCAGTTTCATGTGTGTTCTGTCTCTACAGCTGTATCATTAACTGATGCTCTATACCTTCTCTTTCCAAGTGCCAATGCAGTGTTCAGCCAACAGCAGATGCTGAATAAATGTTTACTTCAGGGCAGCTGAAGTTTTAATCAGTTCTATTCTAAGCTACTGAAAGAATTTTCTAAGTGGATCATATGGAGCATCTTCTCTGATTTTTGTCAAATATTTCACAGCATTGTAAATGGACTAACTACTGCTGTATTACTGAAATTTAATGCAAAAATAAAATATGCTAAAATCCAGATTTCTCAGCTTGCCACTCAAAGCCCTCCACAGTCTGGGCCCAAACTGCTTTGAGCCCCTTTTTCCACTATTTATTTCACAATCCTCATACTCTAGCCAAACTGTTCTGCTCACCCTTCTCCAAACATACCTTGCACTGTCTTCATTTAGAGCCCTTGCTCAAATTCCTCTTTCCTCAACGCTGTCTCTTGAAACCCAACACAGTGCTCAAGACCATTAAAATTCTACCCATTCTCCCAAAGAAACCTCTCGAAGTCCCTGGTTAGAAATAATTTCTCCTCCCCTCTATGCTTTTCCCATAGAATTTGGATCATAGTGGCCTATACCAATGACAAACATCTAGCTTGGTTTAGAATTACTAATGTCTGTGTCTGTGAAATACTGGGACTCTGACTGGCAGGCTCTCATCTCTGACATTCATTTTTGTACTCCCCGCAATTCCGGCTGCAGACATAACAGAAACTACACAAGTCTGAGGTATTCTCCTATATCTGATTCTGAAAAATGTATTGCATGGATTTTGTTGCTCTTGTTGTTGTTAAGTATCTTGTTTTATTTATGGTTTTCTTAAGCTAACATTAAAATCTGTTCATGTTTTACCAAAAGAAATCTCAACAAATGTCTAGCAGAGGAATATTAAAATCTCTCAGGAAGCAAGGGAAAAACAGCAAGAAATTTAACATCTGCCATAAATAATGTATAAGGTGGACCACAGAATGATGGTAATCAAGGTCTGAACTATAACCTGAAAAACAAAAGCTTTCCTTCAAAGGAAAAGCATATTCAAAGTAAATGAGGATCTGACACAGTGAACCCTTAAGCTGTAGCAGTCCACTTCTATAGAATAATATATTTTTCTTCTAATTTTCCTTTTGTTTTCTGGAATTCTGAAAGAAAACGTATGCATGTGCGTATTATATACTATATGTTATTTATATGAATAGATAAATTTTAGAATATGGCTTTACTATCTATGGTCATCTTGGCTTAAATATTTACAATAAATTTCAAACATGTAAACTATACTCCTAAAGCATATACAGAGCTAACTGAGCTGTTAATAGATCACATATTCAGATTTCCTTGACAGAGCTTCACTTTTAAAAAGAACCCACCCTTTCTAAGATAAAGAATATTATGGCATCTAATGCCCAACTTTAATTTCATCTGAACTTTTCCTGTGATCAGTTTGGGGAAACTTTCTGACTTTTGAAAAAGTCAAGGTTTCCCACAAAGTATTTTTGCTAATTTCACACCTTACATTTTTATAGTGGATTATCCAAATACCCTCACTTCAGTTTTTTAATTTGGATCTAACAAATAATGTGTGAATTATCGTAGGATCTCTTCTTCGTACATAAGGAAATTAAGAGTTCATGTCACACTGCCAGCAGTAGAACTGTTTCTAGCTTTTAAATTTAAAAGGCTGTTTTCTCCTCAATTCTTACAGAATTGCCCAGAGAGCCTTGGTAAGATTTCTTACTTTTCTATAACATACTTTTAGTCTTATGATATCTTTCTGAAAGTCACATTTTTTTTTCATGATAAGGAGAAGAGATGGAGCATTTAAAATGGTAAGATATTCCGAATTTCTCATTTTTTTACAGTATGCTATAAATTTTAATACTGAGGAAAAATTAACTGTTATACTGACTTTTGTCAGTTAAAGAGTACTAAAATAAAACTTCAAATTTGGTATTTCTCAATTACAAACAAATTAAATGTTTTAAAAACTGCAAATATATGTTTAAAAATTAACAAAGTGGAGCACAAATTTTTCAAAACTAACAGCCCTGAACTTGAGGAAAGTTACCACTGGAATATTCAAAATATTAGCATCACCTACCACTGTCAGCCTCATTCACTGCCACTTCTAAAGCACAGCAAAGAAAAACATTAGTAGAGAAGTTCCTAAAGGTCAATCCATCCCTCTATTTCCTCAGTCTATTCTTGAATTGAGTCAGATTATTAGAAAGCCACATACCTATACACATCAAACTGGACCCCAAAGAGCTAATTCTACAAATTACTTTGACTATGAGAACCCACAAAACAGACTGTGCTCTAGAGAGTTTGTTAGTTGTATTTTCCTAATAACTGGTTTATTTTACCTTGGAAACTGCAAATCCTTTAAATGGTTGAGCTTCTCTCTTCACTATTAGCTACATGAAAGCTAAGAACCAAATTCATGACTCATCTTTAGACAGTGCATAACAAAAACAGTAATTAGTAGCATGTGATATCTTATGTGCCAGGCACTATGCTGAGTGCTTTATTTATGATTACTGTCTCATTTATTCCTTATAACAACTCTGAGTTATTACTTCCAGTTCACAGTGAAGAAACTGAGGCTTAGCATAAGTAATAACAGCTAACATTTAGTGAGTGCTCACTAGGTAACAGACACTGTTCTGTTTTTCATTTATTAACCTATTTAATCCTCATTACAACTCTACGAAGCAATACATTTATTTTATTTTATATTGTTGAAACTGAGGTTTAAGGATATACAATGAGAAGGTGGTAGAACATGTATTTGAATCCAGAGAATCTGGCTCCAGAGTCCAAACTTATAAACACCATGCTATACTATGACCTATCCAAAATCAATCAACTGGCAAGTGACAAAGCAACTGTTGCTGAAGTCAGACTATAAACCCAGGTCTTCCTATTCTCCCCTTTGCAGAAAAAGTACTAATGAGTACCTACAATATTCTAGACACTAAACATATATTACTCACTCTTCAACTTACCCTGCAAGTATATATGACTATTAGAGATGTTTGGTAACTTATCTCAAGTCATACAACTAATAAATGACTGCAGTGGGAGTTGAACTTAAGCCCATGCAGGACTTCATGCATGTAATTTCAATGGCAACCACACGCCCAGCTCCATGCCACTTTATCATTCTGGAAGTTGACAGGTTTTATAAAACCAAACCAAACCAAACCAAACCAAAACAAACAGGAAGATAATATCTTCAACAAATTCATTCCACAAAGAGACATTTAAAGTTTAGAGCTGAAAAAACCTTAAAGTTAACAAAAGTCTCATTTTGTAAATATGGAAACTGAAGTCCAAATAAGTTAAGGAACTATAGAGGGTCACAGAGCACATTATGAGAAACCGGAGTTTAACTGATCACCATCTTTATATGCTGATATATGAAAATTGGACTTTGTTATTAAATAAAATAGAGATTCTATGAAAAATACCAAAGAATATTACTGCTATCTCATTTTTTACTTTTTACCAGATGACTGAGATTATTAAATTAAAAATTCAAAGCCAAGGATGACCTTGAGATATACCAATTTCTGCCATATGCAATCCAAAACATTATCTATGGAAAAATATCAAAATGGTATCATACAATATAAAAGTCTACTCAACTGTTTTAATTTAAAATTTACTCAATTTCATTCATTTTTATTAACTTTACTGAGGTGTGACTTACATACAATAAAATGAATGAACCAGTTCAATAAGTTTTGACATTATGTATATACCATGTTACCACCACCCCAATCAAGATATAGAACATTTCCATCACTCATACCCCTTCCCAGTCAATCGCCCCCACCTTCTGCCCCAGGTAGCACAAATCCATTTTTTTTCACTATAGATTAGTTCTGCCTGTTCAGAAATTTCATATAAATAGAGTCGCAGAGTATTGCACTCTGTGATGTCTGGCATCATTTACTAATTATAATGTTTCTGAGATGTACCAGTAGTTTCTTCCTTTTTATTTCTGAGTAATATTCCACAATATGTTTATCCATTCACCAGTTAAAAGACAGTGGTTACTTCCAGTTTGGGGCTATTCTGAATAGAGCTGCTACGAACATTCATTTAAACATCTTCATGTGGATATATGTTTTCAAATCTCTCAGGGTAAACATCTAGAAGTGGAATTGCTGGGTAACATGTTAAGCATATGTTTAACTTTATAAGAAAACTTTTTCAAAGTGGTTGTACTCTTTTACACTTTCACCAGCCACATATGATAGTATGGTTCCTCCACATTCTCGCCAAAATGTGGCATTTTCAGTCTCCTTCATTTCAGACATTCTAGTGAGTGTGTAGTGATATTCACTGTGGTTTTGATTTATATTTCTAGGAAGATTAATCATGTCGAGCATTTTTTCATGTGCTTCTTGGCCTTTCGCATATCTTCTGTGAAGTGTTCAAATTTCTGCCCATTTTTAACTGAACTGTTCATGATCTTATTACTGAGTTGTAAACCCACTTTATATATTCTGAATACAAGTCCTTTGTCAGATATATGTATTGTGAACATTTTCCCTCAGTCTGCGGCTTTGCCTCTTTGTTTTTGTAGCAATGCCTTTTGAAGAACAGTTTTTAAATTTTGATAAAGTCCAATTTATCATTCTTTTCTTTTACAGTTAATGCTTTTTGTGTCCTATCTGAGAAAGCTTTGCCTACCCTGGAGTTGTAGAGATATCCCCTATGTTTTCTTCTAGAGGTTTTATAGTTTTGTCTTTTGTCTTTAGGTCTACATTACTTCTGGTTTATTTTTGTGAATGGTGTAAGGAGAAAATTAAAGTTCATTTTTTCCATAGTACCAAACAAAGTATAAACAAAAAACTGAGTAACATTCTGCTCAATTTTTTAAGTTTAAAGTTTACCCAGCTCATTTTTAAATTTAAAAGCCATCGTGACACGGTTATTACCTAACTGCTTACAAAGGAATCTAAAGAAAAGAATATATCTCACATAATAAATCTGCTTTACAATAAAACTAAACATACAATGTCATAGCAAAACGTATTAACTTTCACTAATGTCAAATAACCTAAATATCCCTGTTTAATGGCATTATAATTTCTATAAAACCAAAAAATTTTCTTGAAGTTCTCACTGGATTAAATGTTGATCTGAAATGTGTGACAAAGAGCACTGAAACTATCAGTAACTTAAACACAAATGTATGTTTACCTTTAGCCTGAAGACCCAGACCTTAAGTACCACATTATGAAGCTAGACAAGCTCACCTGAGTAGCTGCAGACTGACAGGAAGATGACGATGACGACGAGACAACAGGAATGTCAGACTGTACAGCAGCCACAGTGGTAGCGGGTGTGAAAATCAGCTGTACAGACAGAAAAACCAAAAAAATACCCTAAGACAAAAGAACATGTCCCACACACAATGTATAGCAGGCAAGAGAGACTGAAATTTGTGACAGAAAGACAATGCAGTTTAGGATTGTCTCCTAAGCAAAAGGTCTTACATGACAAGGAGAACTTTTTGATAATAGAGAACTCAAAAGGAAAAAAAAAAACCAGAAACATTTTTGAAACAGCTCATGATTCTGATGAGTAGAAAATAAATCAGTGCTCAAAAAAGAAAATGTATTTTGGCAATATGAAATCCTCATACCAAATTTTTCCCCAAATAAGCTATTATACTTAAACTTTTCCCAGCTCAAAACTATTGTGGCAGGATTCCTAAAATGGAAGTTAGAATAGGCAACCATAGTCACTGCTCTTGAATGCAAACTAAATTTCAGTGAGAAACATGAAAAGAAACACCAAAAAGTCTTTTCAGTCCTCTTTACCCCAAAGGATAACTATGCCACATGCTACGTTACAATATTTCACTCAGCTACACAGGATCTGTGTAGTACAAACCTAGGTTGCTCTTGATTTTAAAACTATTTGTAAAGAAATATTCATTCTAAATGTAAATGCCACAACATGTTAAAAGTCAACAACAAAGCAGCCTGCAAAAAAAAACTTCACATCAAAAAAAAAAAGAAAAAGAAAGGAAAGACATACTTGATTTATTTAATTATCACCATCTCTTTTCAAATACTTTTTTTCAATACTGAAACAGAATGCCATTAATTTAAAAAGGCAATACAATCCACTCAGAGATTATCCAATCCAATTTAGTAAATTATGACAGTTGTTTCAAAGAACCTGTGAATACTCTATCTCAAAACTGCATCAAGTTATACAGTTCCTCAAAAGCCATTTCTGTTTTAATTAAAATTACCAATTAAAGGATCATTTAAACTTCAGTTCTTTACATACTAAATTTAAGTGAATTAAATAACAAGTATAACTTTCACAAGAAAGTAATTTCTAGTACAAACAGCTAAAAGCACTATACCTAAAAAGATGTTCTATCTAGCGTGAACCATATTAAACTGCCAGTTTTAGAAGTCAAAAACGGTCCAGTAGCAACCATTTCAAATGGTTCTCCCTAATTCTGAAGTATATTACTGATTAAATAAGATCTCATGGGGAAAAAACCCCAGAAATATGGTAATGTCTATTGAATAGTCTGTAAATAAAAAGAGGGTCATATCATTGTTTCCTGTTAGAAATATGATGGAAACCTTCTTTGCAATTTTAGTGTAGAACTGGGGATCCAGATATATATTCAGTTCACTGGATAAAAAAGAATATAAATAAATACATATCAGGGACAAAGTTCTTCTCTAGCTACCTGTAAAGACATCAAATAAAGTAAATGTCAACCAATTTTTACATTCCTTAAAGAAGGCTCAACAAGTAAATTAGGAAATCAGTAGATAACACAATAGCCAAATTAACATTCCTGTATTAACAAAAGATCAAAGTGAGCATAGGAACACAAATCACCTTGCAGATTTTAAGACGGGAATAACCAAAGCTAAGACTCATCTGATAAATTATCACGAACTCCAATCCAGATTTCAGAAGATCCCACAATATAAATTCTAATTTATAGTTAACAACCAAGTTTTTTATGTTTCTAACAATTTCATCAAATCTAAGATGTCAAAGATATACGGTGATTTTATGTATCACTACAAGCACCAACTACAACCGTAAGATGCCATCAATTATAAAATGCATCTCAGTTTCAGAAGATGTTAAAATATGAAAAAGTGTTTGAAATCAAAGAAATTTGATATTAAAAATTAATCACTCCTATGTTACAGAATCTGTTAGCTCCCTAATGCTGCTAATTACTATTTGATACACCAAGAAGGCCTACCAATTAAAGGTAGAATTTTTCATGACATAAATGTATAAGAGCTAGGCACATACACAAAAATTTTGTTAAACATTTCTTAAATATTAAAAATGCCTCCTATTGCATCAAATCAAGAAACATTTTGATCTCTCTCAAGTCTTTAAACACTGAAAAAATCTGGTAGCTCATATCTTACCATTTGAGCTCGGAGATACATTTGAGCTTGGCTTGCCGTTAAGGTAGGGGAGGTACTCCCTAGTAACATAGTCTGTTGGGTAATACTGCCACTGGTAGAACTGGAAGCCTGGGAACGGCTTATTAACTGTGCAGGTGTAGGAGAAGTAGAGAGGTTGATCTAAGGAAGAAAACATATCAGGTCATAGGCTTCCATTTCTTGCTTCCATGTCACTGAATTTCACCAAGCTGCAGTTAGGCAATCAATGGTATATATTGTGGCTGAGGAACCTAAGAGAGGGCTTCATCTTTGACAGACCCATCATTTCTATAGGCGATTATTTGCGCATATGCAAACAATAGCATGTACTGGTTAGTAATTAGGACAATTTTTAAGGATATCCTCATTGTGTTTCATAAGATTCCAACATCTTAAAGTATCATTTCTACTATCTCCCAAAAATTAGGGCTATTGTTCCATTATTTTAATATTCCATGTAGTGACTTAAAACATTTGAATCAACAGTCTACATTATTTTGTCATTTTCTGTCACATTTCGAGGGATTTCTGAAATGAACAAAAGTTAAAACACAGATAATCCATGCACATGTATATAAACATACACGTAACATATAACTAGTATAAAATTCTCCTTCAAAAGCTCTCAGAAAAGAAGAAAATAGAATTGTTACTGGTCAAACAGACGGAAAACTCCTGAATATTGGTTACAAGATTAAATTATAAACACTAAAGCTACTGTTAAAGAATAAACTAGTGCATGGTCTATCTCTAGGATATATAAGAGACTGGTAACTGGTTGTACCTGTGAAGGCAAACTGGGTGGGAACAGGACAAAGGGACACATGTAGACTACCACATGCATACATGCATGCATGTATTATCCATTTTAAAAATAAATAATATTTTTAACGAGAATAACATAATGCAACCTCAAATCCTTTTTATGGACAATGTAGAGAATAAAATTAAGAAATAAGAAATAGTTTATTAGACTTCTGATTCAAGGAACAAGGCAGATTGAACTAATACATCCACGTGCCCAAATGCACTCACTGAAATGCAAGATCAACATGAAAAATTATAAAAATATATAACTGAACTCAAAAAAGGGGAAGGGAGGGGGAATTCCCAGGTGCCGGAAAGGAAGAAACTCAAAGATGTAAGCTCCAGCTGACACCAAGGCAATCTAGGGAGATACTGGCCCACAGAGATAGAAGACCTGATTTTGAGCCTATTTCAGGGGGGACCTAGAAGTAAAACCTGTTTTGAGCCAAGATCCTCAAAAGAGCTCCTCAATATGTGAAAAGGAGTTGGAAAAGCTCCACCTATGGCTTCCTGAGAAGCAGCAAGAAAGGTTGCTATCTGTCCTGCCCCAGGTGGAAGGAGAGAGGCTCTTATGAGAATCAAAACTTCAGGTTTGCACCACATAGGGGTACAGAATCCATATTCACACTACCTGCACAGTTCCATAATATATCCCAAAACATTAGCATTTGTACCAGTCCGGGACATTTGTTAAACTGAACAAGTGACTGGAGGAGGCTGAGTGAAAGCTATACAGAAGGACCTCTCTATACCGTTTTCGTAACTTCCTGAGTCGATAATTATTTAAAAATAAAAAGTTAAATAAACTGCATAGTGGGTACACAAGTTGGTTAACTAATTATATTTATCTGTATCTTTTAAGTATTTCTTAATTTTAATAAAATACTTAAATCTGTATTTGGGTGCGTTGGGTCCTCGTTGCTGCACACAGGCTTTCTCTAGTTGCAGCAAGTGGGGGCTACTCTTCGTTGCAGTGCACCGGCTTCTCAATGCAGTGGTTTCTCTTGTTGCGGAGCATGGGCTAGGCACGTGGGCTTCATTGGTTGTGGCGCGTGGGCTCAGTCGTTGTGGCACGCAGGCTCTAGAGTGCAGGCTCAGCAGTTGTGGTGCACGGGCTTAGTTGCTCCATGGCATGTGGGATCTTCCCGGACCAGGGCTCAAACCCATGTCCCCTGCATTGGCAGGCGGATTCTTAACCACTGCACCACCAGGGAAGCCCTATCATTCCTTCTTAAACCAGCTTCTCCTCAAATGGCCACTGGCATCTTCTAAAAATCCCCCAAGACAGACTAATCTGGAAATCATCCTAACTCCTCCCTCTCATATAACTCACACACAAAATCAGTCACATGTCTTACTGTTTCTACACCTTTATCTTCCTCAATTTCATTTTAATTTTGAATCACATAGTTTGAGATTCTGAGCCCATAGCACTTCTATCTACATTGCTTCAACAGCTGTAAACTGATCTCTCTGCTTGGAATATTGTCTCCTCTGACTTGCCAGACAATCTTTCCCTAATTTTAATTAATAAATATTAATTAGCCATTTAAAAATCTTCTAGATAACATTCAAACTCCCCTAACTACCTCTGCAGTATCATCTCCTTCCACTCCTCCATACATACTCTTCATATTAGCCATATGAAGCTATTTGCAGTGTCATCATGTCTCAGGCCTCTACGGCTCTGGTAACAACTCTGGACTGAACTGAGCATCACCTACCCCCATACCCCACCTCTTCCCCCTCTATGTAGTGTACAACTCTCTCTCAAAAATCACCTGCTAAGCTTTTTCAGGCATCCCAACCCCGTAGTAGAACTGACTACTCCTCTTTTGCCTGTTATCTTCCATAATTTCCATATTCTTCTAGCATAAACTTCTGTCTCACTCGTCTAAACAATAATTTCTTTAAGGGTGGGGACCATGTGTTATTTATCTTCATATAACCAATATCTATGAGAGTGCCTTCATTCAATACGTTTATTAACTTAATGAATGCCATGTTATTTTAAGGCATACTTCATACTTTAAATGTAGTATATAAGTCTATCACAAAGACTGAGCGTGTGTGTGTGTGTGTGTGTGTACAACAGCAAGAAGAGAAAACAATTCTGGTCTAGCCCCTAACAAAGCAGAGTGAAAATGCAGATCGTGTGGTGATACTAGTTCAACTTTACTTTTGATGTGCTATACAATAAATTATTAATAAGCACCCCCCCAAACATATTCTTTTTCTACGCCACTCCACAAACAGGTATCTTGGATAAAGCCTTGCTCCAAAGGTTAAATCACTTAGCAGGGTAAAATTGGACCAGGTTTTCTGACTCATATGTTGGCATGCAGGGTGCTTTCCTATACTGTGAGAGCTTGTTAATTTGGGTCACTCTACAGTAATAATGCCTTGGCAGTTTTTCCAGTCAGTGATTCTTAAAAATAAAGGGGGGAAGAAAGAAAGAACGATACTCTAGTAAAGGATAGACCACACACTCTTTAAACAAAAACATACAAGTTTTTTAAAAAACTGACTGGCTGATAGCCAAGTGCCTGAGAGTGCTCTGTAAGGAATAAGGAAGTAGAACAAAAATTACAAATAGAATGCTTTTTTTTCCTAAACAGGAAGTAAGAAAACTAAATAGTAGCCTCCTAGCCACCTGCATTTCACTTCATCTAAGTTGTGTGATCAAAGAACAAACATCATGTTTATTTTTAAGTTCCAAATGGCAAGTGCCATTCCAGACTGCGTCTACTAATGAATGCCAAACCCACGAGGGCAAGGCCATCAGTAGCCAACTCTGCAAGAAGTCCCTTCCTTTCCACAACTGATATGTCTCTCCTCTATTTTCTCCTTTGCTCTGCTGACCTGAACCAGATGCCTTCAACTGTTTCCATTATCTTCTCTGTCAATCCCATCTCAACATGCGTAATTTCCTTTCATTTTAAAGCCTCGGCCAATCCTGTCGTCTCACACCTCAAGCCCCACACTCCATAAAGGAACTTACTCCTTTAGCCCTATTGTTGGAAGCTCTCTCCTTACTGACACTAAGAGCCACCAAAGAAAACCACATCTGCCAAGAAAAGCCATTTAACTCTCAACCACTCCTTAGTGCCTCTGGCCCAGAGTACTCCCTAGAACCAAAGCCCATGTGAGACCCACTGCTGCCATGTAACTGATCAGAATCAATCAGGTATATCTACAGAGAGACATGGTACACAGACATTAAAAGGCTGATTATATCTGTATTCAATGGCATGAAAATATCTTTATGACCCACTGCTGAGTGAAAAAACTGTAGAATAACATGTAGAACATAATCCACGTATACAATTACATACAAATATCTGCATGTATGTATATATACATTCCACACATGTGAAAAACATGTTGAGAGAAAGATGTCTGCACTGTATACACACACAATAATGCATACTCATAAATTTGTATCTGATTAGATTTGGTATAGAAATATACACATACACACACACACCTGGAAGAGCAGTCACCAAAATGCTAAAGGTGAATAATGCCTACTAGGGGTAAAACTTGGGAATGATTTATATTTTCTTTCCCAAAGTTTTTGTCATTTCTATGTAGGTATTAACTTTAGAATCAGAGAGGAAATGATATTTTCCTTTTTTTATATTTACTTCAGTATATTGTTTTGTTTTTATCACATTAAAGCAGCATATAAATTTTCTTGCCTCATTATTCAGTGGGAATTTATGCAATTCAAATATCTAGAAGTGTTAAATATTATATAGAAATTTCAAATAATAATATCTACCCATGAAGGATATCCTTTTTAAGAGACCACATATTTTTAACAATGAAATGAAATAAAATGCCTACCTATTTATTACAGAAAATCATTATTTCTACTTTCTGCAATACAAGCTGTAAAAACAACAGCAAAACAAACAAAAAACAACTTCACAACCTCCCAATTGTGTTCAGATTTTGACACCCTAAAAAGAAAAGTTGCAATGCAGAAACAATTAAAATATTGGAAATAACTGTCCAGCAACAAAGATAGTTATATAAGACAAACTGCAGCCATGCTGTGCACAGTAGCTCAAGTGAGTGAGATAGAAAGCTCTGAAGACACACTGTTAAGTGTAAAAACAAAATGCAGAATACCTACGTGTGTTTACAGTGTATTAAAAAAATTGTGTTCTAAACACATAGGCACACATTTCTTTATACTATATATGTCCTTAATGCATAGGTGAAGATCTGACGGGATATCCAGCAAACTGAGAAGACAGAAGGGCTGAAGGGGAAAGAAGGCTGAAGGTGACGACACTTTTTTACTTTACCTGTACTATGGGAATATTTTATAAGAATGCAGTAAAACTGCTCATGACCGGACAAATACGCAGACTGCAGTGTTATTTTAAACTGCTATTAAGCTTTGAAATAGGTTTCTAACAATCCTTGAAAACAATGAGTTTTAAAACTTAAAATACCTCCTAATATTAATAATAGAGGATAAGTACCTTGGTTTTAAGCAAGTAATTTTCCCCCAGATAAATTCATAATGAATCCATTTGATATGTAGTTGATCTGATGTAGACATTTTTAGAGAAAACTGATCATTTATAAGGCTCTTGATCTAAAAACAATCTCATTGACCTAATATACTAATATTCCTAATATTCCTAAGAGTATACTCTTAGGAAATTTTTTTTAAAGAGAATTACTAGATATAAAGATACGTAACATTCAATGCAGGTTTATTTATAATAGCAAAAAAAGGGAAAAATTAAAACTGCCAGCAAGAGGAAAATAGGTAGAATATTATGTAGCCATTAAAAATCATGTTTATAAAACAATAAATACTGAAGATAATGGTCTGAGCACACCCATTTGCTTCTCCCTCCTACTAAAACCCACTGAAATAGCAGTTAATACAATAACAAAAAAGACTGGGGGAAAAAAAAGCAATTATACTCCAATAAAGATGTTTAAAAAACAAAAAAAAAGACTGGGGGTAACAAACATACAAATTTAGACTGTGGGACATTCCGTAAGATAAGTGACCTGAGCTCTTTAAAAAAAAAGGTGGGGGAGGAGATTTTTTTTTTTTGCGGTACGCGGGCCTCTCACTGTTGTGGCCTCTCCCGTTGCAGAGCACAGGCTCCAGACGCGCAGGCTCAGTGGCCATGGCTCACGGGCCCAGCCGCTCCGTGGCATGCGGTTTCCTCCCGGACCGGGTCACGAACCCGTGTCCCCTGCATCAGTAGGCAGACTCTCAACCACTGCACCACCAGGGAAGCCCAGATCTTTTTATATTAAAGGAAAATCGGGCATCCACATGCATGTGTGACCCTTAATTAAATCCTGGGAAAAGGTATTTTGGAGACTACTGAGGGAATCCAAATATGGGGCACATAGGTCAGAAAAACCGTGTGAATAGAGAGGAACTTAACAATTGTTATGGATAGCTACATGAAGGGTACACAAGGGTCAATGCTTACTCTTTCCATTTTTCTGTGGGTTTAAATGTTTTTTCCAAAAAAACTTGGGGGATTAAAAGAACAACATTAAACAAAAAGAAAACACACATACAGCAAAGTGAGAGCGATAAGGGTACCATCTGCATTTCTGTAAGACTTAAAGATGAGATCATACTGAAGGAGAAAACAGAGAGAAGGAAGCTCTCTGTAGTCCAGAATACAGGAAGAAACAGACCAGAGTGGATTTAGTTAGACTCAGAATTTAGAGGTATGAAAGCAGAAGTAAGAAGTGGGGCTAAAAATTGAAGGATTATCTACAGGTCTGTCTAGAAAACAGTCTCACCAGTCACAACCCCACCCCTCTCCCATACAGAAGGGGTATCGAGACCTAGAAAGAAAGGACACTTCTCTTTAAAAGTCTAAAAACTGCCACGGAAAAGCTAGGCTTCTAGAGTGGGTACTGGTACCTTGAAGTAAAACCCTCCTTATTCCGAAACTGCTGGCTCACCAGTCTAATGGCCAGCTTCTAACCTGCACACCTTCAATTCTAAACCTGCCAAAGATATATCCTTACCACTGTCATCACCACTGCTATTCCCACATGCAAATACAGAAATCTTAATCGGCCTTTCCACTAAGGAAAGGGGTCTGCTAAGGAACAACCTATCTTCAAAGCAGTGGAAGAAACCCATGTTAATTAATTTATATAATCATTTACTCTTAAATATAAGCAGAAAACCAAGCATTTTAAGGGAAAACTTCTTTTTCTTATAAGAGAAAAACCAGCAGCATGAAAAAAAAGACAAAGATAATTTCTAAGGAACATAAATTATTTAGGAAACAACAAAAAAAAGAGTTTTAAAATCTGATAAGTATCACAACAGAGATCTAAAATATTCCAGCCATAACAGAGAAATAGGATTCCAAGGGAAAAGAATAAGAAAATTCTCTTAGAAATTGGAAATACAAAGGCTGAACTAAAATTTTCTTTTAAATGTGAAACGAAAGGATTAAAAAAGAAAAGGGTAAGGAAATATGTCACAACAGAATAAAAAGATAAAGACAGAAAATGAGTAAAAAGCTAAAAGAAGTAAAGGATCAATCCAGAAAGACCAATATCCAACTAAGGAGCTCCAGAAAAAGAGAACAGAGAAAAATAGAAGGAAATAAATTTTTGTTAAAACTTTTTTAGTTTCATACACATGAACATTAAGTTTCACACTAAGAGAGTCCAAAAAGTGTCTGAACTCAATGACATCTAGAGAGCCTCATGAAACTCCAGAATAGCTAAAGAAAACAGGCAAACCCAAAAGACTGAAGAGAAAAAGTACCAATTAGTGATAATAAGACAAAATCAGCCTTTTCTTTGGTAATACTAAAAATTTGAAAACAATGGTTTCAAGTTTCCTAAGAAAAATCATTTTCAATATAGAATTTACATACAAATAATCATTAAAAAGATATGGGGAGGGAATTTTTAGGACTACAAAGATTCCAAATTTATTTTCCATGTACCCTTTACAAGCAAGTTATTAGAAGATAACTCCAGTAAAACAAAACTCCTATCACAGTGTCCTTTGACTATTTACATGTCTGTAGACTATATCCACTGTACTCTAAGACGTTTGTTCACTTTGGATTCTTGACACCTAACACCACGCCTGGCACCAAGTAGGCATTCAATAAGGAAATATTGGCACAGATTATCCTCAGGAGTGTGGGAGACTAGCAAAGAATCCCATTCAGGAATGAATCCATGAAACTAAGCTCTGCTATTTCAGGAACATGAGCTCAGGATGAGTCCTCTTCTCTGCAAACTCCACGTATTTTTTAAAGCTCAGCTTAAGTCCCGTACAAAAAGCCTTCTTCAACTACTCCAATCCCCAAAGATCTCTTTTCTGTTAACTCCCATGGAATTTATCACTTGATTATATACTGTTATGTTGGTTACTGTTTGATATGTCTAGGCACAGTTCTTCAAATGTCTATTACTGTCTCTGAGGGAAGGGACTTTGACTCATGTGTACCCCCAGGGCCACTAGCACAGTGTGGGACAATAGGTAAACCTGATTAACTGGCTGCCTGCTCATAACTAACAACAAAAGAATCTCATCACTGAGGTCAGGACTTAGACTCTCTTCCATAATGCAATTTCAGGCAATCAGAATATATCCTAAAATGATTCTTTGCACTGAAGATAAACCACTTGCGGTACCAAGATAACCAAGAATTAAAATTAATACGATGCATTACATGTTCTAGTTGATGATTATAATTAAACTTCATCTTTCAACAAATATTTATTACACACCTACTATGTGATAGGCTAAGTCCCTACAGAATCTTAGATTAACATCTAAACCACTGGTTCTCAAATTTTTTTTTTTTAATAGAACCCTTTCTTCACACACCATCTTATTCAGAACTCCCAGATTCAAACAGATCACAAAACTGTTCTGTCTAAAGTTTAAGGTAAGGGGGCTTCCCTGGTGGCACAGTGGTTAAGAATCCACCTGCCAATGCAGGGGACACGGGTTCCATCCCTGGTCCGGGAGGATGCCACATGCCGTGGAGCAGCTAAGCCCGTGCACCACAACTACTGAAGCCCCTGCACCTAAAGCCCATGCTCCACAACAAGAGAAACCACCGCAATGAGAAGCCCGAGCACCACAACGAAGAGAAGCCCCCACTCGCCGCAACTAGAGAAAGCCCAAGCGCAGCAACGAAGACCCAATGCAGCCAATAATAAAAAATTTTTTAAATAAATAAAGTTTAAGGTAAGGCTCAGAGCCCTATCTATCTTAGTCTGCTCAAGCTGCCATAACGAGGTGCCACAGACTGGGTAGCTCAAACAACAGAAATTTATTTCCCACTGTTCTAGAGGCTAGGAAGTCCAGGACCAAGGTGCCAGCCAATTCAGTTTCTGGTGCAAGCTCTATGCTGGCTTGCAGATGGCCACCTTCTTACCTCTCAGCAGTTAAGAGGGGAGATCTCTGATGTCTCTCCTCTGATAAAGCCACCAGGTCTACTGGATCAGAGCTCCACACTTAGGACCTCTTTTAACCTTAACCACCTCCTTAAAGGCCCTGTTTCTAATATAGTCACATGCGAGTTTAAGGCTTCAACATATGAATTTGGGAGGGATGCAATTTAGTGCATAGCACCATCTACTGAACCTTCTCCTTGATCTAGGCCCAGGGACACATGGATGAAAAGACTAAAAACCATCTAATTAGACAACTTAATTTTACATAAAACCGGGGTGTAAGGAGGTTAAATGACTTGCCCTAAGTCACACCACCAGTCAGTCACAGAATTAAGACCAGAAGCCAGGTCCCTTATGTCCTCAAACTTTCTCTCATAATATTCTACAATTGGTAGTAAAGTCACCATGTACTCTTCTGACTTGAATTGTCAATGAGATGCACAAGACATCACTAATCACCAGACCTGCCACATGAACTCCAAACTCATATATCCAACATCTACTCAACATCTATAGGTGGGTGTCTAACATACATCGTGTTGAAAACCAAACTCCTTGTTTTCTTCTCCAACACCTGCTTTAGCAGATTCTTCCAGGTGTTCAGGCCAAAATACTACAGTTATCGGTGACTCTACCTTTCCTCACATCTCTTATTCAATCCCTCAGCACATACTGTTAGGTCTATTTTCAAAACATCCAAATTTCTTTTTTTGGCCACACCATGAGGCATGCAGGGATCTTAGTTTCCCAACCAGCGATCGAACCCATGCCCCCTGCATTGGGAGCGCAGGGTCTTAACCACTGGACCGCCAGGGAAGTCCCAAAACATCCAAATTTCTATAATAAAATATTGGAGAAAAAAAATTCAGAATCTGGCTAACCACTTTTTACCATATCTACTGTCACCATCACGGTCCAAGCCCCCAATATCGCTCTCTTGGATTATTACAGGAACCACTTAACTGGTCTCCCTGCTTCTATCACTGGCCCCTGGAACTTACTCTCAACATTGTACCTAAGTTAAAGCTTGTGTGAGATCATGTCACATCCCTACTAAAACAGCTTTCCAGTAGCTTCCCAACTCACGCAGAGTAAAACCCAAGGGTTTAACAATCTCGTGATTACATTACAATTACCTCTCTAAAGTCATCTCTAAACATACTCCCACTCTCTCATTCCACTCCAGCCACACTACCCTCCTTTCTGTTCCTTAAGCATGTTTGCCTCCCTCACCCTCCTTCAAATGCCATTTTTATTAGCAATGCTTTCCCTTATCACCCTAATTAAAAGAGCAAATTCCCTCATCCCATTCCCCTTCCTTGCTTTATTTTTCTCTATAGAACTTACCACCATCTGACATATTATATACTAGTTTACCTGTTATCTATCTATCCCTAGCTGCATAAAGACAAGAGGTTTTATCTGCTGTGTTGCTGTATTCCCTGCACCTAGAATGGTGTTTAAATGCTCAATAAATATTTGTTGAATAAATGAGTTAATGTATGAATGAATAAAGTCATAAAACTAACTGGGCTTCAAAAGCTCATCTTGGGACTTTCCTGGTGGTCCAGTGTTTAAGACTCTGCACTCCCAAGCAGCGGGAACGGGTTCAACCCCTGGTGGGGGAACTAAGTTCCAACATGCCGTGGCACCCCCCACCCAAAAAAAAAAAAAAGAAAGAAAGCTCATTTTGTCTGACACCAGAGCCAGAAAGCTATCAAAAATAAGGTTTTTCCTTCTTGACAGAATAGTACAGTGAATTAAAGTCAAAACATCTGGGATTAATGTAGATTCTAGGGCCAAAAAACAGCAAAGAAAGGGAAAGGGAATGAGATACAAACAGCCTTTGAGTCATTTATAGACCTATGACTGCAATTTCTAGCCACATAATCCTTTCCAGCTGAAAATGCCCAAAGACTTAGAAAAGAAAGATACAGAATGATCGCTTACAATAAAACAAATAAAATTAACCATAGCCTATCTATTTACATTTATGTATAGAAATGTACAGTAATAAGATAGGAAAGCTTCACATAAAACTTTGTCAGGGCAAAAGGGACTACTGAAATGGGATGTCACTTTTACTCTATATTGTCTGTACTGTCAGTATCTTAGACAACAAGAGTATATTCATGTTTTATTTAGACAAAATGAAGCTCTTCAACCTACTTCCTCAAAGATAACCACTGATTAATTTGTTGTGTATTACAGATTTTCTTCCTACATAACCAGACAGACATATAGATATAAATTTTAAAAAATAAGTTAAATGATAGGAATTTTGTTTCCAGGAAAGTGGAATAGACATGCTTCTCCCTACTCCTCCCCCTAAGTATAACTAAAAATCCCGAATGTTACATATAAAATAAATGTAAGAGGATCCTAAAAGGTGGAGAAAAGCAGACTCCAGGACCCAGTGAATGATGTGCTTGCAAGCTCCCTGGGTTTCCTTTTTAAATCTCATATAACCCAAACATAAAGGTGAACAAGTCAGTAACCCAGAAACAGCAGTGGGTACAGACCAAAAAAAAAAAAAAAAAAAAAGCTCCAATGGGCTGCTCTTTCTAGCCAAGGATCAGAAAAGGGACAGCCTAGCAACACAGAAAACTTTTAGGCAATAATTGCTCTACTCCAGCCAAACGCCACAGAGAACACTATGGCCCCATCCACATCCACATTAGCAAAGACCTAGGCTTCTATCCTCATCAGGCTGTAACGAGGCACCCGGATTCCACAAATCCTTCCAACAGGTTAGTGCCAGAGAAGGCCAGGTAGAGAGCCAAGACTTTCATACCAGCCAAGCACTAAAAGATCACGAACAACAAACCAGCCCATCCCTGTAGTATCAGTGGAGACCACGTGGGGAGCAGTAACGCAGCATTCCTATCCCTCCTAGCCAGAGATACCTCAGTAGAGGCCTAGTGAGCCAGAATTCATGCTCACTTAGCAATTACAAGGAGCATCCCTCAGGTATCAATGGAAACCAAATGGGGAACCTGGACTTCTACCCCCAAATGGCAGTAAGGATGTGACAAACGCTCTTTCAGAAGCCAGCCAAAACAGAAAATTTAAATAAGATTCACAATCTCATAACATAATACTCAATATGTCCAGGTTTCAATCAAAAATCACTCATTGTACCAAGAACCAGAAAGACCTCAAGCTGAATGAAAAAGACAATCAATAAACAGATGCCAACACCAAGATGAAAGAAGTATTTTAATTATCTGACAAAGATTTTAAAGCAGTAGTCATAAAAATGCTTTGAACAAGCAATTATGAGCCCACTTGAAACAAATGAAAACATAAACTCTCAGCAAAAGAAACAGAAGATACAAAGAAAAAGCAAATGGCAATTTTAGAACTGAAAAATAGAATAACCTATTAAATAAGTTAAATGAGATGATATATTCTTGCTTTTTTCACCTAATAACTAATGAAAACCTAAGTCTCTTTATATACACACACATAACATTTTTAAGCAGCTATAGTATTCCACTGTATGAATTAACTATCTTTTAACTAATCCTCAATTACTGAACATTTGTATTGTTTATAATTTTCCACCATTACAAACCATGCATATTTGCATAATTATCTATGTCATAATTATCTCTCATATTTAGTCAATGACATCACTAAAAATCAGACTATGTGAAAAGGCACGCATAGTTTAAATTTTCATACACACTGCCAAATAACCCTCCAGAAAAGTTGTACCAATTATTATACATTCCCACCAATAGTGTATGAGTGTACCATACTTGCCAACAACTGTTACTGTCTCAATGTTTTTCCCTGTTTTCTAATTTGACAAGTGAAAATAGAACATTATTGCTATTTTTACATACATTTCTTTATTACTAATATGCTTAATATATTTTCATGTGTTTAAAACCCAAAAGTAGTCTTTCTTTTGAAAATTACCAATGCAGGTCTTTTGTGTATTCTCATTGTTTATCTTACTAATATAACAGAGCCCTTGGTATTTTACAAATATAAGCTGGGTGACATATATGGTGCAAATACATTTTCAACCATTTTGCTGGTTTTTAACTTTGTTGATTTTATTTTGCATAAGAGTTTTTAACTGGCTTAGATTTCATTTTAGCAAATCAAATTTAAAGACTAAATCTTAGTCCCACTAAATTGAAGTACAGACATCAACCTAAAGACTTGGTCCCAACTAGTTTTAGAGATAATCAATCATACACACACACACACACACACACACACACACACACACACACACCAAAAACAAAAAAAAAAACACCACTCTCACTACTGGTAAGAGTCTAGAATTAGCCTTTCTGTTCTCATGACAGTAAAGAAGAGGATGCTGGCACCACTAAATACCTATACATTCAATTAACAATGGTCTCCTCCACATACACAGTTTCCCCAGGTGTATGATTGGACTTCTTACTTCGTTTTTTAAAATACAATATTCCATTTCCCCATTGGCATTCCACTCCTACTCTGAACCCCAACCTATCTGGCTGGTGACTTGACAACTTACCTTGTAGCCCTCTTATCTACTGGAGGCTGGACCCTTCCCTCATGTCATTCACTGTTATCGGAAACCTATTTCAAAATAACCAAAACTCTGAAAACCAGCAGACTGCCACCTGACGGCTCATTATTATCACTACCTAGAGATTTCTGCTACCATGCTCTGCCCCTCTTTTGGAGACTGAGCTAAATTTACTAAGCTACCTTGAGTATCATAATTTGGACTGCAAGTCCACTCACTTGATCTACTGCTCAGCTGGGACAGAAAACAGAACAAATGCTATGTATTATTCCCGTGTTTTTTTCTAGACATCTATTCTCCCTACTTCTTTTCCCCCACCAGCCAGGCACAGGTTCTGGCATTCTTCATCATACAAGGCTACCTGGTTTATGACAAGTAGCACTAGCAATTTCATAAAAAATAAGCACAATCACTGAAACTGTGATTGTAAAAGTCACATACATAAAATCATAATGAAACAAAAATGGTTTAAAAGGATACCTTTTAATAATGTGAAGGGAAAAAAATTCAGACCACATATCTCTATACATATATACCCTAATGTCATTCCAGTACTTCACAGAATAAAGAATTTATCTATAATTTTTTTAGCCAGTTTACCAGTCCTTTCCATAACTACCAATGTATTAGTTAACGATATTATCTGACATCAATATCGGTAACTATAGCATTAATGCTTAGGGCTAAATTACATTACTTAAATTTTTCATTTTCTTCAGTCTAACATTTTCAAGTCGTTAAGTAATTTCTTTCTTAACTAATTTTATTCACATTCCAGGATACTTCCATGCTAAAATGTAATTTTTTAATTAAAAATATCAGCTCAATAGCCCAAAAATAACTGTATGCTCATCATACATGTACTTAGTAAAGATCACAACCTTAACTAAAGAAATACAGCACAAGTTCATCTTCAATTCCTCAGCAATCTATAAACTATACTCCATTGGATTCAATTTTACAAAGCTTCAAAGTATTACCATCCTGGATCAGGAAAAAACAGCTAAAGAGGATGTTATTAGGTTAACTCAATGGTTCTCAACAAGGGGCAATTTGGCCCCTCAGGAAACATCTGGCAGTGCCTGCAGACATTTTTGGCTGTCACACTAGGGAAAAGAGGCGGGCATAGCCTACTGGTATCTAAGCTAGGCATGCTGCTTAATGTCCTATAACGCACAGGATAGCCCCCCTACAAGAATTATCTGGTCCATAATGTCTATAGTGATGAGGCTGAGAAATACGGAACAACTGATGAAATCTGTATATGAACGGCACTGTATCAATGCTAAACTTCCTGAATTCGATCCACTTCATGTGGCTCATAAAAGAATGACTTTGTTACTAGGAAGTACATATCAAAGTTATTTAGGAGTAAAGGAACATGTCTCAACTTACCCACAAATGGTTCAGAAAAAGGTAACTGTATATATGTAGATAGAAAGAATGCATGATAAAGCTATGAGCCAAAATGCTAACAACTGGTGAATCTGAGTAAAGGGTATACAGAAATTTATTTTATTATTCTTGCAACTTGAAATTATATCAAAATAAAAAGTTAAACAAGTATTACCACACCTGTAAATTTCTTTTAACTGGGATACTCTGCACAATTTCCCAGTATATATGTGCAATACAACAAATCACCTTTCTTTTACTCCTTTCTCAAAATAAATACCACTATCTTGAATGGATACTTGTAAATTTGACCCACATAACTCAAGTAAGCATAAACTGGAAAGTAAAATTTCTAAAACGTGAATTGCACAGAAAGAGCTAGAAACATTTAGATGTCTACCAAGGACATGACATTCTTTAGTATATCACAGTAAAAGTATGACTTAATTCCCTGAATTATATGTTTCATGCTTTCAATGCACACTGAAAACTGCAATCATTCAGAATCACAGAAGATGTGAACACAGTCAGTGGGAAAACATACATAAGAAATAATACAAAAACTTTTTTAAGACTCAGATTTTCAGAAGTTTGACATTATTTCCAAATTCTTGAAATGTATCATTCTTGTTTCTAGACACTTGTTATTTCAATAATATTAAACAGATAAACAATAACAGTTTTGTAAATATTAACAGTTCACTTCTGAAAAGCAATAATTTAAAATTTTAAAACCAGGAAAAAATTTCGGGCACTTACAGATGTCTGGGACATACTTGACTGCTGTGTGACACTTCCTGTGGGGGATGTAGGTGGTCTTCCACTGGACAAACTTGCCTAAAATAATAAAATCTTTATAATATGTCTATAAAAGCCTGAAGTTAAAAACTTTCTGGTACCAGGATACCATAAAACCACAATAAAAGTCAAAACATCTATTTTACAGTTATTTTACAGTCAACATGGATTAAGCTTTAGCCAAACAGATTAAGAAAAAAAGAAAACACTGAACAGTGAAAACAGAAGACCCAAAGGCTAATCTTATTTTAATAGCCGCAGTCATTGTCAGTTTTACTCTACAGGTCTCAGTCTTCTTTGAAGTGAAATCACTACTCTAATGTTATGAAAAAGAAATTGGAGCTATATCAAGTACCAGTGGGTTTCGGTTTCCTTACTTGTATCATGTACACGACGTTATTTAAAATTACACTACCGAGAAGAAGTAACAGCTGGGGATGTGTTTATAACAGAAATAAACCTTTTTTCAGGTTCAGTCAACTGAGATTCTCCTTTGGTGAGGACATTTAAGATTAAATCTCACATACAGTTTAATTTAAATAAACAGTGCAATAATAATGAAGATCTTTTTAAAAACATAAGCATTTAATCATAAAATCATCCTGTTAGCAGTAGGAATCATGAGTGGATTTTAGAAAAGTGTACATACATATTTTTATACAGAACATTCCTGGAGGGATACATATTAAACTTTTAGTGGCCACCTCTGAAGAGTGGAAAATAGCAGGGGATATGGAAAAGGAATACCTCTATACTTTACCTCTTATGGTCAATTTTATACTGTTTGTTTTTTTTTTTAATGAGTGTAAATTACTTATGTAATTTAAAAAACCTTTTTTGTTAAAATGTAGATAAGATTCATGTAACCCTAACTACTCACTGTTGTACCTAAAATTTTACACACAAAACCATGACATTAGTATAGCATTTCTGCAATGTAGATTAAAAAGCAGAGGGACAAAAGTTAGCAATAGAGTAACACATAAAACACATTCATTTGTTTTTAAACTAACCTCAATCTGGCAGCCTATTATATTTCCTTAAGAAAAAATAATCACAGGACACCTGAAAACTCTAAAATAATACCAACATATTTATTTTCAGGAATTATCTGCAGGTCATGTCAACTTTGGCCTCATAAGTTCTTAATTCAGTTCCGTCTCACCTGAACAGCAGCAAGGCTCTGAAGCTGGGAGCTGCTTAAGTGCTGCTGCTGGAGAGCTGCTGTGTGCAGCATTAAGTGCTGTTGCTGAGCGGCATACATTTGCTGTAGATACTGAGCAGCTGAGCTGGGAGGGCGGTGCAATGCCTGTTGAATTACCTGTGATAAGTCAATTGAACCAATGTCAAACCATAATCTTAACCATAAAATAAAGTATTAAAAAAGCAGCAGTTTAAAATTTCACTACTTTAAGAGAATGGACTTGAGGACGCGGGGAGGGGGAAGGGTAAGCTGGGACGAAGTGAGAGAGTGGCAAGGACATATATACACTACCAAATGTAAAACAGATAGCTAGTGGGAAGCAGCCGCATAGCACAGGGAGATCAGCTCGATGCTTTGTGACCACCTAGAGGGGTGGGATAGGGAGAGTGGGAGGGAGACGCAAGAGGGAGGGGATATGGGGATATATGTATACATATAGCCAATTCACTTTGTTACACAGCAGAAACTAACACAACATTGTGAAGCAACTATACTCCAATAAAGATGTTAAAAAGGGCTTTCCTGGTGGCACAGTGGTTGAGAATCTGCCTGCCAATGCAGGGGACATGGATTCGAGCCCTGGTCTGGGAAGATCCCACATGCCGCGGAGGAACTAGGCCCGTGAGCCGCAACTACTGAGCCTGCGCATCTGGAGCCTGTGCCCCGCAACAAGAGAGGCCACGACAGTGAAAGGCCCTTGCACCGCGATGAAGAGTGGCCCCCGCTTGCCACAACTAGGGAAAGCCCTCGCACAGAAACGAAGACCCAACACAGCCAAATATAAAAATAAGTAAAAAAAAAAAAAAGTATAGCATTGTCTAGAGTCTGTGCATGTACTTTAAAAAAAATAAACTAAAATAAAATTTCACTACTTTAATGTTCAATGTCATATCAACATAGTTCTCTCCTAGTTACATATCACTAGGATTCACTAATCTGTACAAATTAAAGTTACCCAGTAGAGGCAATTCACAAAAGGAAAAAGTGCTAAGTAAGCATGTGAAAAGATCTTCAATCTCACTAGTAGTCAAAACTTACAAATTAAGACACTATTTTCCAACATTCCAATGGATAAAGACTTAAAAGAATACTACTACTACTGGAGAAACAGATACACTCATACACTGTTAGTAAGAATGTAAATTGGTATAACCACTTTGGATAAAACTTGGTAGGATTTGCAGCTTGTGTAGCGAGGATATGTATACCCTGCAAGCATTACGAATATCAATGTAGATCAGTGCCATCCAATACAGCAGCCACGAATCTACTGAGCACTTACAAGGTGGCTAGTGCAACTAAGGAACTAAGTTTTTAATTTTACTGAATTTTAATTATAATTTAAATATAAAATAGCCACATGCAGCTAGTAGCTACTATATTGAACAGAGCAGATATATCTATTAACAAAAAATTCCCAAATATATCATTAGGTGAAAAAGCAGGTTACTAAGTGTATAGAGTAAGATACGATTTATATTAAAATATTTTAAAGAATATTCAGGAAAACATTAAAAGACTACTGACGGGTAGCTAGATTAGAAGTGATTTTTACCTTCTCATTTGTATTTTTCTTTAAATGTCTGAAAATACTTAGCTTCATTATATTAATAACCACTTAAAATTATAAAGCTATTTTTTTAGGAAATTACTAAATAATCACTTTTTAAAATGTTTTTAAATGTTTTTTAAATGTCAGATTCAACTGTTTCAAAACAGAATAAAACTGTTCTTACTAAAAAAAAAATTCCTGGTAAAGTGTTAATGACTGTGACTATTGAAAACTATGAACCTGAACTTCATAAATCGATAAGTATAGAAAAGCAAGTATTCTAATAAGAGGAAAATCCTTTATCTGTCCAAATGGTAAGTCAGACTTACCAGTACTCTGCAAACACATCCTAAAGTCACATCATGCCCATGATGACTCTGAAACAGCACCCTAAATCTCAGCATCAAACCAGAGTTTTCAAAGAGCTAAGGGAGTAATAGAGCCATAATCCTACAGCTTGAGCTTCTGAGTCAGGCCACCTTTACCACAAACCTATGAATCTCTTTATCCAAATTCCAAGAAAGCATATTTCCTTGTGTTTTTTACCTTAGTGTGTTCATATCTCAATTCCTCAACAAAAGACTGCTATACCAGGCTTCCCTGGTGGCACAGTGGTTAAGAGTCTGCCTGCCAACACAGGGGAAGTGGGTTCGTGTCCCGGTCCGGGAGGATCCCACATGCCGCGGAGCGGCTGGGCCCGTGAGCCATGGCTGCTGAGCCTGCGCGTCCGGAGCCTGTGCTCCGCAACGGGAGAGGCCACAACAGTGAGAGGCCCGCGTACCGCAAAAAAAAAAAAAAAAAAAAAGGACTGCTATACCTACTGCAGACTCTTGTCACAAAACCAATGTAGGCTTTTGACACCTAGTTGCAGGGGACTATAGATCTGCATTGTGATTTAGAATCACAACAATATGTCTTTTTCGTCAGGTAAATCTATATATGTTCTTCTAATTCCATAAAAAATTTCTAAAATCAAACTGAAATAAAAAATGAATAACCTATTTGGCACATATTTCTGTCAGAGTATAGTAATTATTTTCTATTGTCAGCACAGTCTTTCATTACGATTCAACACTATACTCATGGGAGAGAGACTCTTTAAATGCAAGTTAAAGATACAGCATATTGTTCTTATTTTGTTCCTATGAAGGAGCAAAGAAGGGGAAGAGGATTCTCAGGACTGAAAAAGAAAGCTGAAAGGTATTAAAGAACTACTTAGGTAGTTCAGTAAATATTGATTTGATTACATTTAAAGGGAAGCAATTCTATGATCTCATAAGAATTAGAGTTAGTGCTATTTGTGAGATATATCTGTATCTACACATCTTCAATAACTTTTTTTTATTAACACATCCAGCTTAGGTAAAGCTAGAGAACAAAATGGCATTTAAAATGTCACATCATCTGTATGCTCAAGCTCTAGATACTCTTCCCTATATCCCTTGCCTCAGAGAAAGGTGAAAAACATTAAAAACACACTCTCCATTCCAGTTTGAATTCTTACTGAACTGACTAGGTCTCCAACAATTCTGATTCTACTCCACAGTAGCTTCAGAATCCTAAGCCACAGAACAGCTAAATAGCCAGTATACTGGGATCTCCACTCTAGAAAAATGTATCAGGGAGATGACTACATCACAAACAAGTAAGTTAGCCATGGCATGCAGGATCTTCACTGCAGCATGCAAACCTCTTAGTCGCGGCATGCATGTGGGATCTAGTTCCCCAACCAGGGGTCGAACCTGGGCCCCCTGCACTGGGAGCTCGCAGTCTTACCCACTGGACACCAGCGAAGTCCCAAGGGCACAACTCTAAAGCTACAGTACCAACTAGTTATGTGGGTTTAGGAAAGTTATTTAGCCAATTTACAACATCAGTTTTCCCATTTGTTAAATGGAGAAAATCCATATTAAGAACCTATCAAATGCTTGGCACATAGCAAGTATTCAATATATATTAGCTATTACTGTTTACTGAGTATATATAATGTGCCCCACACAATTCTAGATGCTTCCTTTAATCCTCGTAACTAACTAAGCAGGTGGTCTCATCCTCATTTTTCAGTTTCCTGAGGCTCAAGGAGATTATGCCTCTCACCCAAGGCTACATATCTACTAATGATAAAGAAAATGGAATTCAAAGAGCACATCAGATTGCAATGCCCATGCCCTTTTCATGCTATACCATATTGCCTCAACCTCCATTATTATAAAGGTTAACGACGTAAACTTTATTTTCCCAACTAAGTGAAGAGCCTAAGACTTTTCCTAATTAAAGATTCCCTTCCTCCTCTGCCCCTTAGAGCTCTTGAATGGATCCTCCTGTTTAGGGTTCTTAGGCCACTTGGGTTTAAAATGAACCTCTTAACGTATCTACAGAGCTGAACAGATCTGAATAGATCCTAAGTCCATATTTTGGGTTCATATGTAAAATAATCAGAAAAACCTAGAGCCATTCTTCATGTTGGGGCTCTTGGTTGAGTCTGTCAATGTTGTAGCAGTACCTAGAGACCTTCCAATTATAATTTTCCCAACATATTGTTTTATAAGCTACACGCTGACAAATATAGGCCCTCTCAATAGAATGATTCTTCAATAACTCTGTTGCTTGTTCCAAACATGAACAATTCTAACTGTACTCATTTAGAGGGTATCAAGTAACTCATCTGAGGACATGAAACAATAGATTCATCTGGCTTAAGCAAAAAGTAATGACATCCTCAGTCTTAGCCTACGCATCATGGTAACTGAAATACCTGTACAGCATGTCGGTCTGAGCCACTATAGACAGAGATCTGTGGTTGCTGCATTCGAGAGGAGGAAGTGGTGATGGTGGTCGTGGTAGTGCTACTGGTTGTTGTCGATACCGAAGATGTTCCAGGGTTTGGTTCACTATCCATAGCTGTACTGTGGTCCTTAAACCTAGCAGATAACACAAAGGATTTATATTGGCAAAAGCATTATCTTATGGTGTTTAAAGAATAATTATTCCAAGAAATAATCAGCAACAGTCTAAATTTCTAAGAAGGCCCTCATTAAATACAGAGAGCACACAGTCACCATAAATACGTGCCAGGGAAAAATACTTCACAAATATATAGCATATTTAATGGTTCATACCTACTAAATTTGAATTCAAATGACTCAGGATATGTAATTCAGATAAAGCCTGGCCTAAAGTTTACCTTTTTATTGTTGAAGGAAGATGAGTGTTTTGAAACCAAAACAGGTGATGACGGAATACTTAACTACCTAGGAAAATTAAAACTGAAGCAATGTCAGAGTATTAAAATATTTCTTTATATTCTTGTGACCATACTAATTACAAATTTAAAGTCATTCTTATCTAGACATTAAAATAGGATGCCTATGGACTTGTGTTAGCTTAGTTTAGTAGTTTAGCTTAGTTTAGTCAATTAGCTTAGTTTTTGGTTACCATATATACTTTATTTAAAAATAAGCTCTCTTAGAAAATAATTAAAAAAAATAATTTATTAACTCACACTGCTTTCCCTCTAATTATTCTACAACATTGTCCTCACTACATGTAATAACTGAGTAATACTCACAAGCACATTACTCTGACTGGGTAAATAAGAGAAGCAGCTGAAAACAATTTCTCCACTTCCTTACAAAAATCTCTTTTTCACAAATAATAGCTCCAAATTTTGAAAACAGCATAATTATGTCACTTTCCTCATGTACGGACAGTAAAGTGCAGTTTTGTACCACACTGATTCTTTTCCCTACAATATTACAAACTCATTTCACTGCTGTGGTACAAAATTCCACTAAATACAGAATCTGTATTTTAACAAGTTCAAACAACATATTAAGTCAATTCTGAGGGGCTTAATATTGTTAGTAAACGAGAACTACAATATTTTTTTGAAGGGTCAGAAATGCACCACAATGGTGAAAAGCACACTTGAGAATATACTGGCTTTATCTGCTTTTCTTATCAGTCTTTTCTTCTGAGAGACAAAACCTGACCCACCTCATAGAAGCAGCATTGACAAGAATGTAACAAGAACACTTTCTACTTCATGAAAAGACAAAGGAATTTGGCACTAACTGTGTATGCACGCACTATTCCCATACGGTGTCCTTTTATGTACAAATTTTCTTTGTTCTTTATATCATGTATGTAAATAGTATTTATGTGCTCTTTCAGGAATCAAATGGTTAAAAAAAATCCCGATTTAATAAGAGGAAAAGTGAAAGGAAAAAGTGGGGGGGAGCTGACTCTTACTAATTATTTTGATTAGTAAATACCACATCTTTATGCTTCGCTGGGTTTTTTTTGGGGGGGGCGGTTTGTAGTTTTGCAAACTGCCTTCCAATCATCAAATCACAGCATCATATGGTAACTATTCAACAGCATACAGACATAGCGGTAGATAAACTTTTTACCGAATTACTACCTGTCATAGCACTTCTGAACCACGTACCAAAGATATGCAAAAAGCCAGCTTAAATTCTGGTCCTTTTACAGTGCTATTCTGCTCAGCCATGTGCCCAACCTCAAACCCTACGGTAAGCAGTTCAGTAACTAACTAAATATGGTCACAGAGAATCCAAATGCGAGACACAGGTCTAAACATCGGTGGGTAGAACTGGCCAAGCCAGTGCACTGCATTTGGAGACCTGGCACAAAAGAACAATTTTGGTAACTCCGCCGTCTACGCACAGTTTTGCCTGCAAAATACAAACGGCAGTTCTGCTGCACCAGCGGCCTACCCAGGAAACACTAAGTTTGAGTCGCTAACTAAGCATACCATCACACCGCCACACAGGAATGTGGCCCTCTAGGGCGGCATCAACACTGCAGCCAGAGACCCGAAGGAAAGGAAGATCTTTCCTTGCAGGGTGTTTTCAGCCTCGTCAGACTCGCAACAGACCCCGCCGCTGCAAGGCCGGCGCTGCGACACCTCCTCCAAGCCTCCCGGGGGAGGGCGGTGAGCAGCCCCACGTCTCGCGTTCTCCCACTGAGAGAAGCAGTGGGGTGGCGCTGGGCGGGGTGGCGGGGTGGGGGGGGGGAAGGAGGCGAGCGCGAAGGAGGCCTGGCAGTGCCCGCCCAGCCCTACCCAGCCTCCGCGGGCCCCCGGCTCGGCAGCCGTCACAAGGTTGCCCGCGGGGCCCACTTGCAGGGATGACAGCGCCTGAGGGGTCCAGTCGGGCTCATCTTCCGGAAGATTCCTACGGTCGGGGTCCGAGGGACAACCCTGCGCACAGGGCCCCGCAAATCCGGGGACAGACGGCGGAAGGGGCGCTCCCGCCTGGAGGTAACCGGACCCTTACAGTTCTCCTCCGTCTCCCCACAAGGGCCAAGCGGGGTCCTCCACGATAAGAAAGCTCTCACGTCCCCCTTTCCCCGCACTGCCCGCGAAAGAGCCCTGAGCTCAAGGGGACGTGTCGCTGCCCCCCACTCGCCCCCCGGTTACGACATTAGTCACCAGCAAGTAACTCACTCCGCTTCCGCCATCTTCTCTCCTCCATCACTACCATGGGCTGCGCATGCGCCCCCCGGCGGCCACGGCGGCGGCGAGGGAGGGGGCGGGGTCGGCTAGCCTCGGGCCCCCGAGGTCACGTGGGGGCCTCGTCTTCCAATCCCCCCTCCCAGTACAAGCCTTGCTTGCTGTGGAAAGTGACCAGGTTTCCAGTTTAGATACCAGTGTCTCACCTTCCCCAGTGCTCGCTTTCTTTTGCTTAGGGTCTTCTTCCTCTTGGGGAGGGTGTCTGTAACTAAGATGTGAAAAGTTCTGATTAGACTGTTAAAATTTTTAAGAACATCTAAAATATATCAAAGCCTATGTGAACTGCAAAGAGTGAGATGGAAGAGAATACCACGAGGATTGGATGATGAGGTGTCAGTGAAAGGAAATGCCATGGTAGCTGCAGGGTTTGTTACCTGGGGCGCATGGCAGTTTGGGGATGGAACCGGCAATTCCTCTCTTGGGCTCAAAGACAGTGTTCTAGATCCCCATAAGGTGGACGGTTAAGGAATCATCATGATTACCCTATGAATATCACTCATGTGTTTGACATGAATTTACAGAGTGGTCAGTGGAGATTGCAAACTTGCATACCGCAGAGAACGAGCAGGAATGGCCACTAGTTTGCTAATGTAATTTACTATATTCTACGCATATGGCAACTAATCTGAAGCAGGATGAGACAAACATGCAAATTTGCGTGAAACAAGTCCCTGTCTTCCAACAAATCTTAATCTGGAGAGTGAAGTGGGTTTTACAGAGATAGCCACACATTCTAAGTGATCTGACACATCCATCGAGCGCTTTGGCAACCTTAAGTTCAAGGAATAATAAATCTTTACAGTCCTTCACCAAAAACAGCATGCTGATCACAAACAGTGCCTTCTTTTTCCACGTTTTAAGATGGTGGAGTCTCATTTCAAGAACTGAGAAATGAATTAGTGATATAAATTCATCGCAAAGTGTAATATGGTCTAATGAAAAGTATACTTAATCTTATAAATCCTGTGATCAGGATGTCCCTAGGGAAGGTAAGAGACCACTGCCTATGTAAGGTAAATTGTCCTTTACCACTTCTCCCTGTATGTTAACATTGTTTCTTTACCTTATTTTCTTATCTAAAGCAGTGACATTCCTCCTACTCCTAGGAGAACTCACTGAGAAAGTCCCCTTTGAAAAGTCCCTGTAGATGCTTAAAAATAAGATATTACTACTTTTTCTTTCTTTTCTGAGCTGCTCATATGATGCCATTGCCATTTAACTCTCAAGAATCAACTGTTGGGACTTCCTTGGTGGTCCAGTGGTTAAGAGTCCACTCTTCCAATGCAAGGCGTGTGGGTTTGATCCCGGGTTGGGGAACTAAGATCCTGCATGCTGCGTGGCCAAAAAAAAAAAAAAATCAACTGTCTATTGGTATTGCTGACATTTTTGTTTAGTAAAACAAAACTGAAGAAAGCAGTCTTAGACCTAAACATGAAAAATGCGTAATCCAAAGGAATGTTTGGAATAAATGGGCCAAAATTATGCCTTTTCATCCCTCTTTCCTTTGAACATCTAAGGCCTATATCTATATTGTCATCTCATGCAGATTGACTTTAAAAGTCAGAACATATATTAGGTAAAATCAGGCCAGTACTTCTTTTTATTTATTTTATTCTATTTTATTTTTTATTTTTTTTGGCAGTGGCTTGCAGGAGCTTAGTTCCCGGACCAGGGATGGAACCCAGTGCCGGCAGTGAGAGTTCCAAGTCCTAACCGCTGGACCTCCAGAGAATCCCCAGTACTGCTTTTTAGAAACATTTCAAAACCCAATATTTATTATAACAACAACTAGCATTTGTATAGCCTTTTACTAAAAGCAGAGGATTTCCACAAACTCATTTGATCATCACAACAATCCTAGTTATCATTTTCATTTAGCACAGAAATATAATGAGGCTCGGGCTTCCCTGGTGGTGCAGTGGTTGAGAATCCGCCTTCCAATGCAGGGGACATGGGTTCGAGCCCTGGTCTGGGAAGATCCCACATGCCTCAGAGCAACTAAGCCCATGCACCACAACTACTGAGCCTGTGCTCTAGAGCCCGCAAGCCACAACTACTGAGCCCGCATGCTGCAACTACTGAAGCCCGCGTGCCTAGAGCCCATGTTCCGCAACAAGAAAAGCCACCACAATGAGAAGCCCGTGCACCACAATGAAGAGTAACCCCCGCTCGCTGCAGTTAGAGAAAGCCGTGCACAGCAACGAAGACCCAACACAGCCAAAAATAAATAAATGAAATAAATAAATTTATTTTTAAAAAAAGAAATATAATGAGGCTCAAGGTGATTAAATGCCTGTGGTGACTCTGCTAGACTGTACCAGAAATGGGGTTCTAACTTAAGCTTTCCATGGGCAAAATCAAGTTTTCGTTCCTGCATCATTCAGCAAGCCACTGTGTGAAATGTTAGTGGAGGCAAAGTATGATAAAGGACTACCCTCAAGAAATTTATCATCACTTATCTGATGAAACAGAGGAAGGTGTATTACCTCTTTGTGATTTCCTAATGAAGAGATTTATGTGTCATGCTAACAGGCTGAACTTCTTTCTGAAGTTTCCAGGAAACGTTGCTTTGGAGAAGTGCCAGCATCGTATATTTTAGAAAAGTCCCTCTAGCAAGGATGGATTGGAGGAAAGTAAAACCGGAGACAGGGAAACTGGTTGGCAAACTGTATTAATCCTTAAAGAAATGGTAAAAGGCTCCAGGAATGAAAAAGAAGGATAAAAATTTTTGCTCCTTTGTTGCACCAGTCACACTTCAAGCGCTCAATAGCCATATGTGGCTAGTGGCAACTATATTGTACAGTGTAGATATAGAACATTTCCATTATTACAGAAAGGTCTATTGGACAGTGCTCATCTGAATGCTAGATTAGGGATTGGCAAACTACTATTTCTGTCTTAGTCAGTTTGGGCAGCTATGACAGAGGCCATGGACTGGGCAGCTTAAGCAAACATTTATTTCTCACAGTTCTGGAGACTGGGAAGTCCAGGGTCACAGTGCAGGCAGATTCAGTGTCCAGTAAGGACCCTCTTCCTGATTTGCAGACAGCCACCTTCTCACTGAATCCTCACATGGTGGAGAGAGAAGACAGTATAGCAGAAATGGGGACCATGGGCATTTGGGCCACTTCTTCATGTAATTCACTTGTGCCTCAAGGCCTGCTCAGCCCTATCATGTATAGTCCACTTCCATTTGATGGTGGAATGCTGCTATGCACACCCAACTTTACGGTCTGGTGGACCAGATGACACTCAGTTCACAATGAGCAGCTTGCGTGGTAACTTGGTGACCCATAGTTAAGCATTCAGTCTCTACTAAGGTCCAGTAGCAGGCCAAGAGCTGTTTCTCAAGAGGAGAGTAGTTATCTGCAGAGGGTGATAGGGCTTTGTTCCAAAATCCTGAGGACCTGTGCTGTGATTTCCCTATAGGGCCCTGCCGAAGGCTCCAAACAGCATTCCTATCTGCTGCTACCACTTGGGATGGAGTAACACACCCAAATGAGGAGTATGTTGCCTCCAAAATCCAAATGGGCCCTCTAGGTATTAGACTTCTTTTTTTGTTTGTAGGAGGGGCCAGATGCAACAATTTATCCCTCACCTTAGAAGGGATATTTCAACATGCCCTGCACCTCTGGACCTCCTAGAAATTTCACTGACATGGAAGAAGAAATGTCGTTGAATTTTTCTCAGATTTATTTCCCACCTTCTGACACACAAATGTCTTACCAATAAGTTGAGTAGTTGCTACTTTTTGCACACTATGTCCGATCAGCATAATGTCTTCAATGTAATGGACCAGTGGACCAGTGTGATATGATGTGAAAGAAAAAGGTGATCAAAATTCTTGCAAACTGGGCTTCCCTGGTGGCACAGTGGTTAAGAATCCGCCTCCCAATGCAAGGGACACGGGTTCGAGCCCTGGTCCGGGAAGATCCCACATGCCGCGGAACAACTAAGTCCGTGCGCCACAACTACTGAGCCTGCGCTCTAGAGTCCGTGAGCCACAACTACTGAGCTCACACGCCTAGAGCCCGTGATCTACAACAGGAGAAGCCACCGCAATGAGAAGCCCGCGCACCGCAACAAAGAGTAGCCCTCGCTCACTGCAACTAGAGAAAGCCTACGCACAGCAACGAAGACCCAACACAGCCAAAAATAAATAAATAAAATAAATAAATTAAAAAAAAAAATTCTTGCAAACTAATTATGACATAGGGTTGCAGGGTTGATTTAGCCCTGATGTAGGATTGTGAAGGTGTATTGCTGGCCTTTCCAGCTGAAAACAAACTGCTTCTGGTGGTCTTTACTAACAGGTATCAAGAAAAAAGCATTTGTCAGATCAATAGTTGCATACTAGGTACCAGAGGATATATTAATTTGCCCAACCAATAAAAACCGCATCTGGTACAGCAGCTGCAACTGAAGTCACCAACTGGTCAAGCTTAGAGTAATCCACTGTCATTCTCCAAAATCTGTCTGCCTTCTGCACAGGCCAACAGGCAAGTTGAGCGGGGATGTGGTGGCGCTAATCTCTGCAATCCCTCCAGGAATACGGTATTGCTTTTGGTTTACTATTTTCCTAGGTAGAGGCAGTTCTACTGGCTTCCACTTGACCTTTACCACCATACTAGTCCTCACTCCACAGGTCAAGGAACCAATGTGGTGATTCTGCCAGGTGCTCAGTGTATCTATTTTTTATTTTTTGGGGGGGCTGTGTCGGGTCTTAGTTGCGGCATGTGGGATCTTTCATTGAGGCGTGTGAGTTTCTCTCTAGTTGTGGCACGTGGGCTCCAGGACACACGGGTTCTGTGTTTGCGGCACATGGGCTTAGTTGCCCCGCGGCATGTGGGATCTTAGTTCCCCCACCGGGGATCGAACCTGTGTCCCCTGCATTGGAAGCGGATTCTTTACCACTGGACCACCAGGGAAATCCCTCAGTGTATCTATTCTAATTCCTCATTCCAGGACTAGGGAAATAACCATAGGATGGGTTTGGGGACCCACTGGGCCCACTGTGAGACAAACTTGAGATAAAACTCCTTCAATCACCTGACTTCCGTAAGCCCTTTCTGTAACTGGTAGACCACAGTGATGTTTGATCTCCTGGAATTAATGTCAGTTCAGAGCCAGCATCCAGCAGTCCCCAAATGGTCTGATTATTTCTTTTTCCCCAGTGCACAGTTACCCTGCTAAAAGGTTGTAGGTCCCTTTGGTGAAGTCTGGAGAAAGATTAACTGTATAAACTTTGGCTGGTGTACCAGTGTCCTTTCTGTCGGGGATGTAGCCTCTTCTTTATTTAAGGGGTACTGAGGTCTGTAAACCAGCTCAAGTCTGGGAATTGATTGAAGGGATATGACTCTCTTTTTATGATTCAGGTTAGACTTTTGTTTACTTGACCTAGAACTTTTTCTACTGATACTGTTCAAGTAAGAATTTAGGGCTTCCCTGGTGGCTCAGTGGTTGAGAGTCCGTCTGCCGATGCAGGGGACGCGGGTTCGTGCCCCGGTCCGGGAGGATCCCACATACTGTGGAGCGGCTGGGCCCGTGAGCCATGGCCGCTGAGCCTGCGCATCCGGAGCCTGTGCTCCGCAACGGGAGAGGCCACAGCAGTGAGAGGCCCAGGTACCACAAAAAAAAAAAAAAAAAAATTTCGTAGGTTTCCTATCTGTTTCACTTCTAGGAATACCATGATCAACTAGCCAATGACATAGGTCTGCACAAGTCAGACTATCCGGATTGCTGCTCTGACTCTGCTGTCCACCAGTGCCGCCACTTGGTCCCTGCAACCCTAGGATCCAATTACTCCTGTTGCATTTAGGTTCCCCAATTCAGTGGCTACAGTTCCCACTGTAAGGTCTGGCCTACAGAGAAGAGCGATCACAGAGCCTTTCACGGATGCCGGAGCTCCCCTCACAAACTGCTATGGAGTGAGTATTTGTGTCCCCCCCAAATGTTGAAGCCCTAATCCCCAATGTGATGGTATTTGGAAACTTTGGGAGGTAATTAGGTCATCAGAGTTGAACCTTTATAAATGGGATTAGTGCTCTTAGGAGAAGAAAGATGAGAGAGATGATCTCTCTCCACCATGTGAGGATACAGCAACAAGGTGGCCATTGTCTGCAAACTGGGAAGAAGTTTCTCACCAGACACCACATTTGCCAGCACCTTGATCCTGGACTTCCCACTCTCTAGAACTGTGAGAAATAATTGTTTGTTGTTTAAACCACCCAGTCTGTGGTATTTATTATAGCAGCCCAAACTGACTAACACAAGCCCACAGGCCAAATCCAGCCTGGGCTTGTTTTTATACAGCCCTCAAGCTAAGAATGGTTTCTACATTTTCTAATGATTGAAAAAAATATCCAAGGAAGAATATTTTGTGACAATGAGAATTATGTGAAATTTATATTTCAGTGTCCATAAATTAGGTCTTATTGGAACACAGCAATACTCACTCGTTTACAGCTACTTTTGTGCTTCAAGGGCAGAGTTGAGTAGTTGCAACAGACACTGTAATGGTCCACTTGACAGAAAAAGTATGCTGACCTGTGTTCTAAATACTGATCACCTCGTGCTGGACACTTGCAGGGTAGTTAATGTAGTACATACACTGTCCTACACCCCATCTAGACTTGATTGCTGTCCTAATATCCTATATGGTGAGACAGAAGGTCAAGTGACCCAGATTTGAATTCTGGTAAAGTACTGACCCTCCTTGGGAAACTGCTTCACGTTTTAGGTTTTTTTTGTCGTTTTGTTTTGTTTTTTATTTATTTATTTGGTTGTGCTGGGTCTTAGTTGCTTTTTTTTTTTTTTTTGAGGTCTTAGTTTTATAATGTGAAAAAAAGAGGGACAACACCTTACAAGATTGTTGTACAGCCTTAAAAAACCAAATGTAAAGTCTAAAAAAGTTCTCTTTTTTCTTCTTTTAACTTTTTATCAAAGTCTTCCTTCACCTGAATTTGTTCAATAAATGTTACTGAGTATGCCTAATACTCAATAGGTTTTAAATGCTTGTCGAGGGAATGAATGCTTGAATATTTGGATGAATGAGGACTAAAATTCTAGTATATCCCGTAGGTTGGAATGACGCAGTATATGGACTTGCTTCCTCTTTTCCTTGAAAGTAATACAGTATACTAAAACCAAATACTTTGACTAAAGCAAATAGTACTGAAACTGAAAAGACAGTCTAGGCCTGCCACCTCTCATCTACTCTTACAATAATCAGTATGTTAATCATATGCTTATCAATCTTATCTTCCCTTGTATACCTGTGGTTGGCACTGTTACTAGTTGGCTATGTTTCCCCAGGGGCTGAATAGCACAAACTGGGAGCTTTAAAGCTTAAAGGGACATTAGACGTCATGTGACCCATGCTGAGGAAGAATCCGTGGCAAAAGCAGAATCTGAACTCTGATCTCCTAACCTCCTATCCATCCAGTCCGGAGTTTTTTGCCTTGTGCCACGAAGCCTTCCTTCAAGCATGTAGGTACTTGATAAACACTTGAAGCTGCTATGGACTTTCATTTCCATTCTGCTTTTTGCTTAATGTTTACTTAGCATTGTGGCAGCCTGGAAGAGTTGTGCTACGTAGAGCTGTAGAAACAGACAAACTTAGATTTCAATCCTGACTTTGCCATTCTCTAGCTGTGTGACCTCTTGCCATGCTATCAGCTCCACCTTCAAAATATAACCTCATCATAACTGAATCACTTTGCTGTACACCTGAAACTAACACAACACTGTAAGTCAACTGTTTTCAAGAAAAATTTAGATATATATACAAATAAAACCTCATCTCTGGCCACACTATCATGAACACGCATGAAATTATCAAAGTACAAACCAAGGCAATGTGACACTTCTCACCACCTCCACAGTTATCAGCCCAAGCCAGGCCACCATCATCTCTCCCCTGGACCACTGCCATCGGCTCCTGACAGGTCACCAGCTTCTCTTCTTGCTCCTCTGTAATTTACTCTCTGCAGAGCAGTCTAAGTAAGCTTTATAGCTGTAAATCAGATCACATCACTGTCCTGCTCAAATCATCCAGTGCCCATCACACTCAGCAGAGAGTTTTCTCTTGTTCACTCTGCTCCAGCCACTCTGGCATCCTTGCTTTTCCTTCTCACACTTGCTACTTCCCAGTTGGGAAAGCCTTTTACACAGGTCTCACTTCCTCACTTCATCCAGGACTCTGCTCAAATATCTCCTCAGAGCTCACTCCCCACCACCTAACCCAACGTGGGCTTCTCATCACTTTCCTTCCCTTATCTCACTTTACTTTTCTTCATGACACTTCAATGCTCCACACATTATGTTATGTGCATATTTGTTTGTTTATTTACTACTCCCATCAACCTCCAGGCTATAAACTACACATTTTGTTTACTTCTACGTTCCTAGTTCTTTAAACATTAAGTGCTCAATAATTATGCATTGAATAAATGAAGTTTACTTAACTGCTCTAATCCCCAGTTTGCTAATCTGAAAAATGGGGACAGTATTTACCACACTTATTGTACAAGTTGAAAAAAGATGAAATAATGTATCTAAACAGTAGAGCATAATAAACGCTCACTAAGCATAGCTGTAATTATTTTAAAATTTTGCCACAAATTATTATGCTTAAAGTAAAGGAAAATAATCCTCCTATTGTATTTCCAAAAGTTATGCAATTTTTATGAGGCCATCCTTACTTTTTTCTTTTTAAGATTTATTTATTTTATTTATTTTTGGCTGCTTTGGGTCTTAGTTGCGGCACACGGGATCTTCTTTGTGGTGCACGGGCTTCTCTCTAGTTGTGGTGTACGGGTTTTTCTCTTCTCTAGTTGTGGTACGCGGGCTTCAGGGCGCATGGGCTCTGTAGTTGTGGCATGAGGGTTCCAGAGCGTGTGGGCTCTGTAGTTTGTGGCACGGCGGGCTCTCTAGTTGAGGCGCATGAGCTCAGTAGTTGTGGCACAGGGGCTTAGTTGCTCTGAGGCATGTGGGATCTTAGTTCCCTGACCAGGGATCAAACCTGTGTCCCCTGCATTGTAAGGCAGATTCTTTACCACTGGACCACCAGGGAAGTCCCCCTTACTTTTAAAAGTTAGTTAGCAGATACATTTTTTAATATGCATATGCTGTAATTTAAAATATTTAGTGTCAGTATCTGAGAATAGATTTTTGCCTGTGTGCTCCTAATGTATTAAAATAAACAGTGTCATATCAGTTTCATATTAAATCTTAATTGTAATGTTCTATTTATGGTAGATAAGTCTCTCTTAATTATGTAAAATGCCAGAGACAACAGGAGGCAGAACAAAATACATTATAGAGAACAAGCAAAGCTAGTGAACAGGAATGAAAAGTTAGCGAAGTTGGTGAAAAGTTATGTGACAGAAGCATACAATGATATAGAACTTAATTTTAATATTTACCTCTAGCAAATCCTGAATACAAAATTGTCCAAAAATCTAAATAATGCAGAAATATATATGAAATAGGAAGTGAAAGTCCACTACAATCCATGTCCAAAAATAATCATTAACGGCTTATTTTATATTCTTTTTGATTTTCTATGTACTAACATACATATAAGTATATGTATCTCTTTATCAAAAATGGTATTGGACTATATACACTCTTTTGCAACCACTTTCACTTAATAGTATATCCTTCCATGTCAGTGTATGTGGTTTTCTTCCAGTTCCTCAAAGATGCCACTTTGCTTACCTCATGGCCTTCCATACAATCCTGGAATATTCTCTCCCATACTTTGCAAATCTAGTTCCTTGTTTCCCTTTAATTCTCTGCATAAACGTCATTTCTTTAGAGAGGTTTTTCCAGATCAATTTATAGAGTTCTCCCCACCATTATTCTCTGTCACTGCACAATATTTATTTCCCTTGGAGCAGGTACCACAGTTTGTAATTGTGGGTTTGTTCACTTATTTTCTTGCCTATTTTTTCTCTCTAAACTGTGAATCTCACAAGGACAGGCAATAAGCCTGTTTTCTTCATGACTGTATATTCAGTGCCTTGCACAGTGCCAGGCACCATAGTAAGCTCTAAATAAATGTGTTGAAATAAATAAGTGTGTAAGTAACACACTGAAAAAAGGGTGTTTGTTCTTTCACTCCCTGTCTGTGATGGATAGAGCATTGCTTTCTTTTTTCTTCAGTTCTTTACTTATTCTTAGTTAAGAAACAATACTGTACAGTTGACCTTTGAACATCATGTGTTTGAACTGTGCAGGTCCACTTTTACATGGATTTTTTTTCAGTAAATGCATACTACAGTATTACATGATATGTGATTGGTTGAATCTGTGGTTGTGGAACTGTGGATACAGAAGGTCAACCGTAAAGTTACACACAAAGTTTTGACAGCACAGAAGTTAGTGCCCCTAACTTCCTACATTGTTCAACTGTACTTATCTTGATTCACACCTGGGATGTGTTTTAATCAGGTATGGTAAGGTGACAGACACAAGGACAACTGCTTTTGAAATAAGAGTTTATTATTTACAGTTCCCAAAGAAAGGGAGCATGCCACACCATGCAGGGCCACGTGGGGAAGAACCAGGGTCAGTCTGGAGGCAGAAGGAGTGAAAGAGAAAGCATGGCCCAGAGCTTTATTGTAGTTTCTGCAGAAAGGAATGGAAGAGGCAGCATATGAAAGTTTAAGTAAATTTGGGATTGGATAGTTTGAATATTTTTAGCAGGCTCTGGTCTATAGCGATGGTGGTCTCTAGTTGTCCAGTACCTGGCCCTGGGTGGGGAGGGGTGATTTAGAACAGGGGAAATACTGGCTTGGTGTATGAGAATTAAATAAAGGAGGAAGTCGAGGATATGGGCTTTGGATTGGTTGGTTTGCATATGAAAGCCACATTCACAGAGGAGAAGTCATTTGCTATCTCTAGGATAATTTTTAGAGATAAAAGCCCTGGGAGGGGCAGCCCCTCCTCTGTCAGTAAGGCCACCAAGCTATCAAAGCATCATAAAATATACAAAATAAAAAGCATGATTAATACATTTCCAACCTAATTTAGGTATCATGAATGCTCATTCCCCAGTTAAATTTTTCAGATGAAAGATAGAAACCACATCTGTGTATATAAATCTTTGTCTCGTTAAATGCAGGAAGATGGGCAGGACCTGAAATTTGGAGTTAAGAACCTGACTTTAAGCACTGATCCTTCCCATTTCCAGCTGGGTGCTCTTAGCCAATCCAATTAACCTCTCTGAACACCAAGTTCATCATAAGTAAAGCAGGGATAACAGTAATATTTACCAGAAATGTGATTGTATTTGTCAAAATGTTTTGTAGCTACAATGCACCATGTACATGTTTAAAGTTTTACTGCAGTATACTGCAGGGACTTTTTCTCAGAATAAGAATTTAGAAGGTGTTTTTGTTGTTGTTGTAATTGTAGAAATGTTCAAGGGCAAGACTGGAGGGGGAACACTAAAAATTTATTCAGGAAAAGAATAAGATTTCACTGTCTAGTTACATAGTGCAATTTTGGATTAAAGGGTACTTTCCATCAATGGACTTCAAAGAGCTTTGAAACATTTATTTATTTTCATAATATTTTGAAGTCAGTTAGGTTAAAGTTGTCGTCATTTACTCTCTGAAAGAGAAATAAATACACAGCAAGTTACATAACCTGCTTGAGTCAAAATTAGAACCAAGGCTTTCAGTTTTGCCACATAGTGCTCAGACTGGAGCTGCACTGCTCCCCAGAATAAGCAAGCACCTTCTTTTGCTGGAATCATCTAAGGTTTGGTTTTATCACAATGTTTGCTGGATCAAGCAATTTAAGAAAAATTAGAAAATCTGTCATCAAATAATCATTAGCAATTCGTTACCAGCAAATAAGCCTCATCAAGTGCTTCTAAGATGTAGGCATTGGTTTTACTTAATGAAGTTAAGAATCTGTGTCCTCTCCTGAGGTCCTAGAATTTTTGTCTCTTCTGGGTCATTCTTCCCTCTGCTCTCATCTAAAGAACCAATGTTTTTACATTCTTCTTCTCCCTAAAATTTCAGGTGATTTAGGACTAAATCCAAAGCTCCTTCTGTGGCTTACAGAGTCTTTATTTTCTGACTCTAAAACACCTTCTTCCTCTGCTTCCAACTGCCTTTATACTTAATCCTCATTAAATTTCTCATCAGGCAGACAAAAGCTAGGCCTTTTCACTGCCCTGCCCTTACACCCAACTTTAATTCACCTAAAATGGCAATAAGGGGAGGCTGAGAGGAGAAAGAGAAGGCTACACTTGTTAAATACAGTTGTCACTCGGTAGCCACCGTGAATTGGTTCCAGGACCCCCTCGGATACCAAAATCCATGGGTTCTCACTTTTTCTCTATAAAATGGCGTAGTATTTCCACATAACCTATGTGCATTCTTCTGTATACCTTAAATCATCTCCAGATTACTTATAATACCCAATGCAATGTAAATGCAATGTAAATATTTGTAAATACAGTGTAAATGCTATGAAATAGTTGCCAGAGCATGGTAAACTCAAATTTTGCTTTTTGAAACTTTCTGAAATTTTTTTTTTTTTTAATATTTTCGATCTACAGTTGGTTGAATCTGTGGATGCAGAACCCGAGGATATGGAGGGCCAACTGTCCTTGCTGAGTGCTCTACATACAGTATCCTATCTGATTTGCACAGCAAACCCATGAAGCAGGTATCATTATCCTCCATTTTGCTGATGAGGGTACTCATTTTAGTGGGATTAAGTAACCTGTCCAAGGTCATACTGCTAGTAAGTGGCAGGATTAGCTTTGGAACCGAAGTCCACCTGCAAAATGCATGCCCTGGCCTCTTCCATATGCTGACCCTCTCCACCCACTATTGTCATCTGGCATTATTCTTCAGATTCTGCTCAACCTTTTCATCCTTTGGGCTTCACAGCCTCACCCAGATGGAGTTAGCGCTCTCATAGTACTCTGTTTATACTCCTCTAATAATACTTACCAGGTATTTACTTTTAATTGAGATATAATTCACATAAAATTCATCTGTTTAAAGCATATAACTCAGTGTATATTCACAATGTCATGTAACCATCACTATTATCTAATTCCAGAATATTTTCATCGCCCCAGAAGAAACTCCAAGACCTTTAAGCAATCACTCCCCGTTCCCCCTTTCCTGAAACCTCTGGCAACCACTAATCTGCTTTCTGTCTCTATAGATTTGTCTGTTATGGACATTTAATATGAATGGAATTATACAATATGTAGCCTTTTGTGCCTGTCTTCTTTTGCTTAGTGTTTTCAAGGTTTATCCACATTGTCATGTGTTTCGGGACTTCATTCCTTTTTACGGATGAATACTATTTCATTTTAGGGATATACCACATTTTGTTTATCCATTCTGCAATTAATGGACATTTGGCTTGATCTCACTTTTTAGTTACTGTGAATAATGCTTACATGAACATTTGTGTACTGCTTTTTGTGCAGACATATGTTTTTAATTCTCTTGGTTATATAACTAGGAAAGGAATTGCTGAGTCATATGGTAACTCAATATTTAACATCTTGAGAAACTGTCAAACTGTTTTCCAAAGTAGCTGCACTTCTTCACATTCCCGCCTGCAATGTATGAGGGTTCCAATTTCTGCACACCCTTGCCAACGCTTGTTATCATCCATCTTTTGATTATAGTCAACCTAGTAGGTATGAAGTGATTGAGTTGCATTTCCCTAATGACTAATAATGAATATTTTTCATGCTTTTATGGCCATTTGTATGTCTTCTTTGGAGAAATGTCTATTCAAATTCTTTGCCCACAAAGAGAAATTAAGTTGTCTTTTGTAAGAGTTACTTGTATATCTGAATACTAGTCCCTTATCAGACATATGATTTGCAAATGTTTTCTCCCATTCTGAGGGAAGACTTTTCTCTTTCTTGATTGTGTCCTTTGAAATACCAACATTTTAAATTTTGATGAAGTTCAATTTATCTTTTTCTTTTGTTACTTGTGCTTTTGGTGGCAATCTAAGGTCACAAAGATTTGCTGCTGTGTTTTTTCTAAGAGTTTTATAATTTTAGCTCTTATACTTAAATCTTTGATCCATCTTGAGCTAAATTTTGTAAATGGTTTAGGTAGAAGTCCAACTTCATTCTTCTGTATATGGATATTCAATTGTTCCAGCATCATTTGTTAAAACAAATTAACCCCACCCCCAAGAAAAAGACCTATTTTTTCCCCCACTGAATTGTCTTGGCCCTTTACATTGACACATGTCTGCTAGTGTGAGCTCCTTGAGGGCAAGGTTTTTTATATTACTACCTGCGTGTCTAGCATGGGACTATGATGTAGTAAACCCTCAAAACACGTGTTCAATAAATGAAAAGCTGATTTGAAAATCCTAGTGTCAACCTACACGTAGCAAGTGCCATAGACTTTGCTAGATGCTGGGGAAGTTTTATACGTGAACTCACAGTCTAGTAAAGTTTTCAAACCAAAAGTTTCCAAGGGGTCCGAGAATCTTACAATGCTACACTGGAATGGGTCTTGGAGGTCGGGATTCCAGTAAGGAAAAGCAGACCTGACAAGGCTAAATAGCAGCCTGTGGCCTTATCTCATGTTAATTTGCCAGAGATCCCAGGTCTCTTTGAAATTACATTATGACTTTACAACTTAACAAAGGATTTTTTTTCAGTTAGGCCTCCATAAAGCATTTTTTCAGTTAGGTAGGCCTTGAGAAAGTCCTCTCCAGATGAAAGACAGCTGCTTCTGTTTCATATCACTCTTATCTTCTGAGATAACTGCTATCAGAGATTAAAAAAATCTTTTTCTCCACCCTAGCTGGACATAATCACTCCTTTCTCTGAACTTCTATAGCTCTTACTTGCTCTTCCAGAAAATTAGCAATTTGTTTTGTACTGCCCTAGTGCTTTGGATTTTTATGTAATCCTGAATTATTTATCACCAGTTTATGTGTGAACTTCCTAAGTAGACTGCCCCAACTAGACTCAGGGGCAAAAGTTGCATTTTACATTTATTGTATGAAATATAGGGCTTTGTACCTAGTGGACATGCAACAGGTATTTCTTGACATTATTTGTGTTTTTATAGAATTTATTTTTAAAATAAGAAGCTATTAGGCTTAAGTTTCATTCTGTTTTTCCCTAGAGGCTAAGGGTGTGAGGCTCAAAGGGAGAAGCACCTTCTCTCCTTTGGACAATTACTAGTCACCCTCTACTTGCTTTCCTAGAGGAATGGAGACACCAGAGAACTAATAATTAGTACATGTACATATTTAAATATTTCTTAATATTACTATTAAAGGTTTTAAAATTCTATGAAAAGGATAACAGAGATTGGCAGAATTCCCCCCAGAACCCAGTAAATTAAACTAACTCTCAAGGAAACTCTGAGTTGTAGTTTTTAAATTACCGAGTTAGAAAGTAGAGAAACAGGGACTTCCCTGGTGGTCCAGTGGTTAAGACTCCATGCTTCCACTGCAGGGGGCACGGGTTCGATCCTTGGTCGGTGGAACTAAGGTCCTACATGGCTTGTGGCGTGGCAAAAAAAAAAAAAGTAGAGAAAAGACATCCTGTTTCTCTTCTTTTTTGTGGTACGCGGGCCTCTCACTGTTGTGGTCTCTCCCGTTGCGGAGCACAGGCTCCGGACGTGCAGGCTCAGCGGCCATGGCTCACGGGCCCACCCGCTCCGCGGCTTGTGGGATCTTCCCGGACCGGGGCACGAACCCGTGTCCTCTGCATCGGCAGGCGGACTCTTAACCACTGCGCCACCAGGGAAGCCCCTGTTTCTTTTCTTATCTCAAGCTTGCTTTCTAGTTATGAGGTGGAAGAAGGAGATGGAATAATCTAGCCTCATATTGAACAGTGTCCTGCAGAACATAACCAGAATCTTTGGAACTGTTTAACTAAGGTAAAATAGAAAAGGTGGCTGAATGGAAGAGTGAGTATATCATGACATGATACTCAGTACACTGTCATGCACCTATAGGAACACAGTGAGCCTGTTAATGGATTATGATAAGAACAGGTTATGTATGGATTAAAATGATTCTCTAATAGCAATGAATCTCCACAGCATTTTAGCATGTGGTTAGATCATGGAAAACAAAAAGCAAATCAAAACTAAGAATTTTGTGAAGTTAATATTTTTTCCTCATCTGCCAGAAATCACTCAGTCCTTGTTTCAAATTCATGGTATTTTAAAATTAGGCTAAATAGTGGAAAACATTGGAATAATGATAAAGTCACTGTCATTTCAGTCCTTTGGACTTCATTTGTAAAATGAGGCGTAGATTTTTTGTTCTTCAAACTGTCATTGGGGGACCAGCAGCATCAGACCTTTTAAATCAGAATATGCATTTGAACAAAATCCCTGCCTAATTAGTATGGTTATCAAAGTTTGAGAAGACTGACCTGGATGACACAAAGTAACTTCCAGCTAGTAAATTCAACCATTCCGTGATTCTAGTTGGAAGAGTCCACCTTAGGTAAAAGGAGAGTCACTTTCTTAGGAGTTGTGTTTGACTTGAGTAAACAGATTGCTCAGCGAGTTGAACTAATTTTTCAGGTCATAGCTTTAACAAAGCAAACAGAAAATGAAGACTTGTTCTGCTTATATGGTGCTGTCAGCTTCCTTCCTATGACAGTAAGATTAATTTTAGTATTTAAGTGGACCTAAACCAACAGGAAATTATTTCAATATTAAATTAAATAATTTAATATTTGTCGAATACCAACAATTTTCTAAGTGCCAAAAAGAACTTAGAAGGTAAGATTCCTGCTCTTGAGGCACCTAATAATGCTTTGCTTTAAAAGTCTCAGTGACTGGAGTCCTTATTAATTTAATTATAGTCTGATTCATAATTTGTTAGTTTCCAGAATGGGAAGCCATACCAATTCAGTAGACTATCTCATGCCTAAGTCGCAGGGTGATAAGCACAGTATACAGGTAAACTAACAGGCAGCTTTATCTCTGGAATGCTGTTCCCCTTGATATTGTACGTGTGATTAAGCAGCCAAAAAATCATTACAGACTATAAGCTCTGCTTTTCCCCCTTGATTTTTCTGTGGCCCAAAACAGGATGTGGTTTAATTCAAGGTCAGCAGAAATTCAATATGAAAAGATTTGAGTCCAGTAGGAAGTAGGTGGAGGTGGTAGAGAAAATGAGCTAGTCCTCTGTGAGAGGGGTGAAGACGGGTTGACAACCTTGTGTGGGAGAGGAGTGTACGCCAGAGGCTGTGAGAGAGAACTAGGTTATTATTTTCTTTTAATATTTATTTATTTATCTTGGCTGCGCTGGGTCTTAGTTGCGGGCTAAGAAGCACGGCATGTGGGCTTCCGAGTTGCAGCGTGTGAACTGTAAGTTGCGGCATGCATGTGGGATGTAGTTCCCCCACAAGGGATCGAAACCGCGCCCCCTGCATCGGGAGCGTGGAGTCTCACACACTGGACACCAGGGAAGTCCCCGAGAACTAGGGTATTAAAGGAGGCCAATGCTGGGGTGGGTGAGCTGCTGGAGTGGGGAGAATTTATTAGATAAGGTTTAAATTTTCAATTGGATACGCCATCCTCAAGAACAGGTTTGCCTCTTCAAATTGGAGGGTAGCTTACATTTAATGGTTGACTGCTGTTAGGGACAGCATACTTGGTGTGCCAACATCATTAAACAAATGATACTTCTAAAAGAAGTTTGTGTGTTTTAATGGAGGCTTTTTCAACCTGACATTTTACTAGTCAACTCTGTGCCTTTCAGTTAAGCCAGACACAAGTGGGTTCTTCTGGTTCCTAAAGAAGATGAGGTAGCACTCGGGAGCTGTTGCAATTATTCTTTGTCACTTACTGGCGCACAGTTTCCCATTTTGCATTTTTTCTCTTTATTGGTACATGTCCTGACATCCTATCTGGATTGTAACTTTCTTGAAAAGAAGGGGAGAGCGTAATGCCTGCACCAACTAACCCCATAGGAGTGAATTATGCTGAGGTTTCTCAGACATCTTTTTTTTTTTTGCGGTACGCGGGCCTCTCACTGCTGTGGCCTCTCCCGTTGCGGAGCACAGGCTCCAGACGCACAGGCTCAGCGGCCATGGCTCACGGGCCCGGCCGCTCCGCGGCATGTGGGATCTTCCCGGAACGGAGCACGAACCCGTGTCCCCTGCATCGGCAGGCGGACGCTCAACCACTGCGCCACCAGGGAAGCCCACTCAGACATCTTTGGCTATTCAGTGACTTTCATTAAGTAAATGTTTTATATTATTTTATTTATTCATTTTGCTGTCTCTTCAGCTTAATGGAACTCTCCACTGACAGTTCATTAAAACAAAGACATTTTATTTCAAAAGCAAAATAAGTTAAGGCTCAAACTGCCGTATGTCATTATCTGTACTGTGGGAGTGAGATTGGGGAACTGCAATGGAAATGAGTGTATGTGGCTGGAGTGAAGGGAGTACCCAGATAAAGCTGGCGGTATCAATGGGGCAGTGAGAGGGCACAGGAGAAAGAAGGGGGAAAGGGAGTCATGGGGGTATTGTTTGCTATCTATGCTAGCTCAGTAAGGTTAATTAACAGAATAAAAACTAAACTCTTACTAACAGCTGTCAGGATTCCAATCAGGAGTTTGGGTCACAACTTTTGCTCTTGAAGGCTAAGTAAAACAATTAATGTAATACTATTAGGACATGATTACACAGGACATGTGTCTACTATTTATTATCTCATTCCATTCACCAAGCAGTTTATTTCTTTGACGCACATTGGGACAAGCACTCTGATAATGACAAAATGAGAGAATGTTGGCCAAAAATATTTTAAATCCCTTAAGCTGGTGGATTTGAGCATTAATTAATTTTTTTTCTATTCAAGTCATCACAGTGAGCCAAAAGTAAGTATAATTTAGCTCAGAGCCCAATATTTATCTCTACAGGTCACAGAGTCCCTCCAAATGATCAGGACTTGCAGTTGAAACACTTTTCTCTCTTTTTAGTGACATGATCAAATGCTTAATGAAACCACAGAAGAATGCTAGGTGAAGAGAGGCAGGCTTACCCAAAGTTGAAGGTACTAGTAAGCACCATTTTAAGTACAACAGAAAGAAAATGGGCTGTGGGAGGCTTTTTCACAATGTTTACCAATGACTTCCCATTTTGTATCATGTGATTCTCAGTTGAGAAACAGGCATCAAAGATCCAGCAGCAGGATTTATTAGATGGCATAAAGAACATGAAAATCAAATTTTCATATTTGATCTATGTACAGCAGGACACACTGGTGAGGCTAATTAATATTGAATATAAAGGCCTACCTATTCTGAGTAGACATTTTCTTGTTAGAGCAGCTCAATCTGTAGAAAGGAAGCCATATTTTCCTAAAGATATGATTAATATGATGCCAGGTTCCTTTTAAACCCTTTAACAGAGTCCTGTTTTCTTTAAACTAAAGAGATGGCTCAATAGTTTCTCATATTTTGTTACTAAAAATGACATAATTTCTGTGCCCTGATTATCCTATATGCTTAACTGTCTGTGCCTTGTATCTATTTTATTTATTTATATTTTTTATTAAAAAATTTTATTTATTTTATTTTTTGCTATGTTGGGTCTTTGTTGCTGCACGCACGCTTTTCTCTAGTTGCGGCGAGTGGGGACTACTCTTCATTGCGGTGCGCGGGCTTCTCATTGCAGTGGTTTCTCTTGTTGCAGAGCACGGACTCTAGGCGCGTGGGCTTCAGTAGTTGTGGCACGTGGGCTCAGTAGTTGTGGCTCGCGGGCTCTAGAGTGCATGCTCAGTAGTTGTGGTGCACGGGCTTAGTTGCTCTGCGGCATGTGGGATCTTCCCCGACCAGGGCTCAAACCCGTGTCCCCCGCATTGGCAGGCGGATTCTTAACCACTGCGCCACCAGGGAAGCCCCTGTATCTATTTTAATTGCATCACACTGACTTTAAAAATTAATGTCAGAGCACTTCCAGAACGGAAACATGAGGAGCTCCCTGTATACTCGCCCCAATGAAATCACCATAACTGGTGAAAATTATAAATAAAAAAGGACCATTGGATCAGACTGTGGAACAATTTTATGCCCCAGGGCACTGTCAAAAACACTGGAGCAATCAGTTGCCAATTAGTGGACGCTAACAGCTGGGAGCTATATCCATAAAGGCAAACCAGCTAAAAGCTTGATAGGGAGATGAGGAAAAGAGACAGTCAAAGAGAACCTGACTAAAACCACTGTCATCCCCCAGGGGAGGGACAAGGAGTCAGGGTGACGGTGTGCATGCCAAAGTTGCACCTTCTGAGGAGAGATATTAGAGGCTGCACACTGTGGAGGAAACAAGAGTCTATTGACCAAGTCTGGCCAACTCACAAATAAACAAGCAAACAACAACGACAACCAGACCTAGAGCCAGTCTGGATAGGTCTTCAGAGTTGCTACCATGGAAATGTACAGTTTGCAACAAAAAAACTTATGAGACATACAAAGAAACAGGCAATGGGACCCATACACACAGAAACTGTCTTTGAGAGGACCCATATGTTGGACTTAGCACACAAAGACTTCAAAGCAGCTGTTACAAACATGTCTAAAGAACTAAAGGAAACCATGCTTATGAGTGTAGATTCAAAATTCCTCAACAAAATATTAACAAACCGAATTTAGCAACGTATAAAAACGATTATATGTCATAACCAAGAGGGATTTTTCCCAGGAATGCAAGACTGGCTTACATCTAAAAGTTAATGTAACAGGGCTTCCCTGGTGGCGCAGTGGTTGAGAGTCCGCCTGCCGATGCAGGGGACTGCGGGTTCGTGCCCCAATCCGGGAAGATCTCACATGCCGCGGAGCGGCTGGGCCCCGTGAGCCATGGCCGCTGAGCCTGCGCGTCCGGAGCCTGTGCTCCGCAACGGGAGAGGCCACAGCAGCGAGAGGCCCGCGTACCGCAAAAAAAAAAAAAAAGTTAATGTAACATATCACACCAATAGAATAAAGCACAAAACCACATGATAATCTCAATAGACACAGAAAAGGCACTAAACAAAACCCAACACCCTACATAATAAAAATAGGCAACAAACTAGGAATAGAATGAAACTTCCTCAACCTGATAAAGGGCATCTACAAAAAAACTAAAGCAATAATCACATTTAATGGTGAAAGACTGAAAACTATCCACATAAGACTGAGAACAGTACAAGAATGTTAACATACTTCTCTTTATTCAACGTAATTCTAGAAGTTCTATCTAATGCAATCAGGCAAGAAAAATAAAAGACATCGAGATTGGAAAGGAAGATGTAAATCAATCTGTATTCTAAAATGGCATAATCTTGCACACAGGAAATTCTAAGGAATCCACCGAGACACTATTAGAACTAATGAGTTCAGCAAGCTTGTAGGATTCAAGATATATACAAAATTATTTTATTTCTATACACCAGCAATGAATAATAAAAAATGAAATTAGGATGGGAATGTAAATCGGCACAGCCACTATGGAAAACAGTCGATGTTAACAATGTTTTAACGATGTTAAAAAATGCCAATGCATGGATAGTTGGATGGGTTGACTGATTGGCTAAATATTCATTGTGCACCTGTTCCATGCAATGGCAATCTACAAGGGCCAAGATATGGGGGGCAGCGAAGGAAGAAAAGTCAATCTTCCATCATACCTTCCAGTTGAGTTTCTTCCTTTATTACATTCATTATTACATTTGTTACATATATTACACTAAATTCTTTTCATAAAAGAGGCTATGCTGGGCAGTAACCAAATTCTTCTTTCCAGAAAAGGTACTGTATGATTGAGATGATTTATGCAATTGGAAGAATTCACCAGAGAACAAAGTCTAGATTGTGAGGAACCCCAATCATTTCCAGTGTCCTCAGGTGCCCACGGTGGATTCAGGACTTCCACGCCGACGGGTCCCGGGGCACGAGCTGAAGACAGGCGGTCAGCGAGAAGGAGGGACGCTCTACACGTAAAGAACCTCAAGTCCCAGAATCCCATGGGGACTCCAAGTCCCAGAAACCCGCCCGGCAAATCTACTCCGAGTCCCTAGCCGTCTGGCCGCGGACGCGACCAAGACAGGAAACTGGGGTGAGATGCCGCAGAATTTGTCCCCCACCATTTTCCTTGTAGGGAGGGGCTTTTTACAGAACTATAGGTACCTCAGTCGTCACATTCTCTCAGTTACAGCCCATGAAAGGCCCCCTGCCGGCAAGTTTTTTGTGATGTTCAGCATCCCCCCCTCCTCTCTCCCCTTTTCCTTGCCCCCGTAAGAATGGTTCAGCCGGGCATCTTGAGTTGGATCGATGGTTGCACCCGCCCTCCCCCGGAATGTGGGCCTTTGGAGCGTGTGAGGTGGGAGGGGCGGAGGTGGGAGGCGTGCTGGGCCCCGGCTGCAGCAGAGGCAGTGTCTGCCGCTGGCGGTGGGGGGAGCCGTGCGGGTTCCGGCTGCCCCGGCGAGGCGACCTCTGGGCCCGCGCCGCGGGCGTGGAGGACAGGTAGGCGAGCGGGCAGCCGCGGCTCCGGGAGAAACTCGGGCCTCGGAGTCCCCTACGGCGCCCGCTGCGCCCCTCGGCCTCCAGCGTTGAGGCGGGGGAGGAAGGAGATGCCGACCCAGAGAGACAGCAGTACCATGTCTCACCCGATCGCAGGCGGCGGCGGCAGCGGGGACCATTCTCACCAGGTCCGGGTGAAAGCCTACTACCGCGGGTGAGTGTGTGGGGTGGGGGTGGGGGTGAGAGGGAAGGGGAGAGGCCAGCTGGACTTGGCCTGGAGGGGGGGCGGGTGTGGGGCTGGAGATGTGGAAGGGATGGGCTGGGCGGGCAAGTCGGGGGACTCGGGATGGGTGACCGAGTGGTCGGGGGAGGAGCACGGGGCACTGGATTGCGGCACCCCCAAGGTGTGGCGCAGGGCGCCCTGGAATCGCGCGGCTGAGGGTCCTGAGCAGGGTCCGAGGGAGGAGCCTTGGAGTAAGTAGGTCCACCTGGTGGGTCCGAGAGACTCGTCTACCAAGAGATTTACAAGAGCTTTACGTCTTTAAGTCTGGATGTATTAGGGGTTGAGAGTTGATTCTGAGTGATGCCTTAGTTAACTAAGTTTACCATGGGTTTAAAAGACAGGATTGCTTCAGTTTGTTGACCCTTTTGATTACCAGCAGGCCTAAAGCCTCTGGTTCTCTAAGTCAGGTTTGTCTTTATCACATAGAAGAGTTCGCGACGTGTACCTGGACTGTGGTCAGGCTGCCAGTATATTAGACATAGGAGTTATTATTTGAGTAAAGTTGATGCGTTTTCAGGGATATGCATTAGGTACTTATGTCTCGCCAAGATTAGGTTGTATATGTGTAAATTAAAATTTGTGAACGCTTCTTTGTCAGTGTTGCTTCAAGGACTGTCCGATAGGGTGAGATATTGCAAGAAGAGGATGAGCATAGGCACAGTTTTAAAATCTGTGATCTTTACTCATATTATTACCTAAGTTATAACTATTGTGGTTACCAGAAATGATCCAGTCCTAAAATCAGTGTATTAAATCATATTCCGTAGTATGACCGTGGTTTGAAATTTCTTAGAGATAACTATATTTGGGAGCATTAGAAAGTTGAACTGTTAGTGTGAGCATAAAGGTTTGAAACTAAGGGTTAACAGAACACCCGACCGCTGTGGCCTGTCTTACTGCTTGTTCAAGCAGAAGTAAATTGCTTTAAAAAACTCAAGCACTAGGAGGTTTGAAACTGCAGTACATACTTTTACATTCCTTAGAGGATCAGTGAAGATAGCAAACTTTCAAAATGCCTCTCTTGTTTTGATTTCAAAGAAAATATAAGCCCCTAAATGTCTTACTGATTTGATGTAAGGACTTCTAGTTTGTTTGCTGCCGTGAAGCCTCTGACCTCTCTCTGTTCATTAGCTTGACTGTATTTAGTAGTAGTTTAGAGGAGTTATTTTGGACAGTAACAGTGTTTTTGCTTAAATTGATCAGGGAAGTCTTGATTTTCAAACAATAGCTACGCACTTTGCACTGTGGAAAAAAAAAGCTTTGCTTCCTTTACCTTACCTTTAATTTGACAGATGAGATATTTCGCTTTAGAATGTGTTCCATTTTATAGTTGACAGTCTGTGAGTTGTTAGGTACAGAGAATGAAATATAGTACATTTTCTTTTTTTTAAATAGTGTCTGATTATTGACAGTTTAAAAAGCGAGGTTAAAAAATAAATACACGCACATGGTAGGAAAGTGCAAATTGTTCAGAAGTATAAAATAAAAAGTGTTCCCCATTCAGTCCTCCCAACCTTCAGAGGTAATTACTATTGATAGTTTATTTCTTGTTCTTCTGGAGGTTGCCTTTATTACTTTAAAAGTTATACTTCCGTTTCGTGATTTATCAACTTTACATGGTATCTATTGATTCCTTCCTCTGAAGATGCGAAATTGGATGCACACTACATTTTGCTTCCTCGCTCCCTGATACCTCTCAAGTTTTGATTGTTACAGTATAATTTTTAGTTCTCCGGTTTATCTTTCTGACTTTAAATAATATAAATTTTTGACTTATTCATTTCAGGTAGTTTCCAATGATTCCAACTATGAAACACAAAGAAACTAGTGCTTCTTCCTTTTTTCCTATTTTTATTAGTTTGACAAGTGTAAATAGGCCTAGTTAGTAAATTAAAATCATTGTAAGCTTCTCTTTTGGAAAGAAATCAAAGTCTTTAGAATGTAGGTATCATATAATATTTTCTTGGTTTATTGCTCCAATTATTTTTTTTTTTAAAGAGGATAAGGACGGCTTCCCTGGTGGCGCAGTGGTTAAGAATCCGCCTGCCAATGCAGGGGACACGGGTTCCAGCCCTGGTCCGGGAAGATCCCACATGCCGCGGAGCAACTAAGCCCGTGCACCACAACTACTGAGTCTGCGCTCTAGAGCCTGCGAGCCACAACTACTGAGCCCGCGTGCCACAACTACTGAGCCTGCATGCCACAACTACTGAAGCCCGCATGCCTAGAGCCTGTGCTCCGCAGCAAGAGAAGCCACTGCAATGAGAAGCCCGCGCACCGCAACGAAGAGTAGCCCCCGCTCGTGGCAACTAGAGAAAGCCCATGCGCAGCAACGAAGACCCAATGCAGCCAAACATAAATAAATAAAATAAATAAAAAGTTCCCTTTAAAAAATAAATAAATTTAAAAAAATAAATAAAAGAGCATAAGGACTTATAACCCTTTTACTGCTTGACTAAAACGTCTCCAAGACATTCAAGTTAACATTTTCTTTGCTTGTTTTTAAAAACCTATGAATTTTGCTAAGTAATGAATCAACCCCTTGCCCTTTAGTGCTTTTATTCAATGAAAACTTTCTAATAGTGCCTTCATTCCAAGCCTCATTTAAAGACAACATCAGCACTCTAAATTGTACCAATTTCTGTCCTCTGAAATTAGATCTGTTAAGATTATATGTTTATTAACAATAGTCTAAACTGATGGTTATGATATTACTTAGCTGCCCATTACTACAAATGAAAGTAAAATGAGTCACCAATGAGGATAGTTAATAAACGGGTTGGCTAAGTAGAACACCTGCCTGATTTTAAAGTAGAAAATTCTTCCCTTACTATCAAGAAATGTAAGGACAATCTGCATTTGAAAAAGTTTCTTTTCCTTCAGATCATCTGAACGGCCGTTATCGATTTTCCCCCATCTCCTTCTAACAATATTTCTTTCCAGTGAATATTGAAATCTCAGAATAGACAGAATATTTTAGTGAATGAATTGCCGTCTCCTTTCAATGATGTGTTTAGTGTTCTCATGCTGTTTAATTTGTTCTTAGTGCAACTGTGATGTCTCCCTAGATATAGCAGATATTTAATTAGCCTTTTTCTAATTTTTATTCAGGAGATTAATAGCACTGAGAATCTGATTTTATTGGAGGCCACCTAAGAGTGCCTGTCTCCTGGCCTGTACTCCTCTTTCCTCACCACAGGAGCTTGTCAATGAGTGGCCTGCCTGCCTTCAATCATTACCTTGTGGTGTTAGCTTGGAGGAGGAGAAACAGGTTTTGTGGGTTAGTGGTAGATTGCCATTGTGTGTGCTATCGTTCTATAAAGTTACTTGATATTACAGGGTAAAATTTAACAAGGAAATGTCTGAATTACTCGTTTCTTTACGTTATAAATGTAAGAGAAATTTTGCAAAGAGCTTGTAAAAAAGCTTTTTAAACCAGTGCTGTTGAGCAGTTATGAATCCAGAGGATTCTTTCTGTGAACATCTACAAATAAAAAGGGATGAACTCCTTGCATATTTGGAAATTATAGCTGGTTTAGTGACGAAGTATGCAGGATTTTTCTCACTGTGAACAAGTCTTGGCAAGACTTGTTTTTAAAAGTATTGCAAAATAATTTTAGTGATATACTTTAGCAATGGTTCTAAGGAAATAAAAATGATATATTAAGTTGAAAGTTGGGAGAATGTGAGTCATTGGTCATGCAGCTTCTGGCATGTCACCTAACCATAGGGCAGCAGATCCGTAGCTTCACCAGAGAGAAAGAAGGGACATGGTGGCCTGGTGCCAAAACCAAAACAACCGTCTCAGAAATTTGGATTAGATAATGTGGAGATAAATTGCTTGTTAGCAGTGAGGACTGAAGCTGAAGAGTTACGGGAGAGGCTGGTGAGGCCGGGATCACCCGTGTGCAAACTGAAGGGCTGAGGAAACAGAGGAGAAAAAAGCAGCTCTCTACAGAGAATAATTTCCTGGATAGCTTTCTAATACAGCTCCCAAACCTCTTATTAAAGTAACTTGAGTGTTTGTTTTCTTTATGGTTGAAATGAGCCTAATTAAAACACTCCAGTCTTGTTTAGGATTTCACATTTTACCAAAGTGTGTTTAAACTCAGTTTAATAAATATTGTTGAACAACTACTATAAGCCAGGCACATGGTACTGGGGTGGGCACAGAGGATGTAGAGTCAATAATACAAGGCTCTGCCCTTGAGGAACCAAGAGACTTGTGGGAGGAAAGACTTTAAAAAGTTAATAAAGGGATATGTGTGTGTGTGTGTGTGTGTGTGTGTCTGTGTGTGTGTGTGTGTGTGTCTGTGTGTGTGTGTGTGTGTGTGTCTGTGTGTGTGTATGTAAGGTACGTGCTAGGATGGCTACTGGGGAGAAGTTTGGGGTGAGGGAAGCCCTCCAAGAGGATGAAATGTTTGATGCTTTTAAAGGATAAGTAGGTTTGCCTGGTGGATTATGATGTTGGGTGGGAGGTCATTCCAGGCATTGCACAGCTGCATGATACGTTTGGAGAATTAAGATCAGTTTAGTCGTTAGTCCCATAGTCATTCCTCATTAGGACATAAAGTGTGAAGTGGACACTGATGAGAAGTGAGCTAATAAGAAGGTTCACAAGCACTAGATCATGAAGACTCTCGAATATCATACTTTGGGCTTCAGACTTTTTCTTGTTGGTGAAGGTTTTAAGTAAGAGGGATGCACGGTTTAGATTTTTATTTTAGAAAGATCACTCTTGGAACCAGTATAGTAGACGAATTAGCAATGGATGAGACTAATCTGGAGGCTTTGGAAGTAGTCCAAGTGAGAGATTCTGAGGAGTTGGAAAAGAGGATATGGATTCAATGGCAATTTTAGGGGGTAGAGTCAATATGAATTAGAGAATGATTGCCTGTGGAGAAGAGAGAGGGTCTGAGTCAGACATGGATTTCTCATTTGGAGAGACTAGGGAATAGAAAAGAAAGAGATTTATTAGAGAGAGTAATTAATTACCTGGAACAAGTAATCAAATTTTGAACTCAGGGTGCTTTGGGAGCATCCAGGGGGAAATGTCCAGAATTAACTGACCAACCGTTTTTTGTGTGCCTGCTCTGTGTCCCCAGCACTCTGCATGACAGCTAACCTATGTAGGAGTATGGCTGAGAATGATGATAGGAACAAAAATGCCACCAATGGCCAAATACAGATCACAAAGACAAGGCACTAAAGCTAAATTTTAAAAATACAGAGATATATAAAGTAGGCTCTCACCCCCTCTTCATAGGGATAGCCATTGTTAACAGTTGGGGATATTCTACATCATATCAATATATCTGTAAGTGTAGGTGTGTGTATACATACAGACACACCCTTTTATTTTTCCAATAAATGGGTTCATATTTCTATACATGTTTCTTTAACTTGAGTTTTTTCATTCATGGTCATTTTTCCATGTCAGGATAGACAGATAAATAGGTAGATACATACAGATAGAGCAATCCACCTCTTTCATTATAATTGGTACATAGTGTTCCATAGTATTGTTATACCACAGTTCATTTAATCTTTTTTTCTGATTGATGAACTTTCGTTAAATCGCTTTGTCAAATCATGTTGAAGGAACATCCTTATAGTTAATATGTATTCTTGCAAACATGGTCAAAGATATGCCTGCTTTAAAACTTGATATTATCTTCGAAAAATGTATCAATTGACATTCCCAGCAAGTGTACAAATGAAGCATTTTCCTTATGCTCCCATTGCATGTTATTGGTCTTTAAAATTTTTGCAAATACAATTGGCAAAAAATGCTAACCTTTTTTTAAACAATATTGAGAGGTAGATATCATTATCTCCATTTTATGGATGATAACTTCGAGGCTTAGTAAAGCATAATACAAAGCTGAGTCTTACCCTTCAGAGAAATTTCCCTTTACCCTTTTACTGTATTGATGGGGTTTTTAAGATTACTTTTTTTCTTTATTGTCAAATTCATATTTCACAGTTATTCTTTTCAAGTCAATTTTCTATCTCCTTGATTTTTAAAAATGGAAGTTTCATTATGGTTTTCTTATAATTAACAATTAATTTGAGGGGGTTATGAATATTTCCTTAAAACCTTTGACCCAGTAATTTTACCATCCATGGATAATCCTGCCTACAAAACTTTTTTTTTTCTGATTGTACTATATTTAATTTAGGAGAGAAGCTTATGTTGAGAAAGCAGAAGGACTGAATATGGTTCTTTTTCAGGTTTATTTTTAAAAGCAATTAGTCCTAAGGAAAAACTTTAGTTTCTATATTTTAGAACATAGGAACATAATGAATGCTTAAAACTGTTTGACCGCTGAAGCAAAAATGCTTTTTTTTTAAATTCAGCTAAAACTATATCTGAATTTGCCATTTTGGGCATCTTTGTGGTGAAGCAGACTGTATTCTGTTGAAGTCCAGTGGTAAGCTAATTTATGCCAACACTGAAGTTAAAACCAGGAAAAATAAGAATCTTCCATGCATGATTTGTTTTGTACCTTTAGAAGTAATATCTTTATTTTGCAGCTTACTTTTAGCTTTGGTACTATAATAAGGATTTGGTGATTGTGGGGTATATGAACATGGTGCTTTCCAATTACTTGGAGAGTTATTTATAAGAAACTCCCTTAAATGTTTTAGTTCCTGGAACTTAAGGAGTGGCAGTTGGTAAATCATGACTCCTTCATTGAGTCCCTTTAGGATGTATGTACTTATTACTTTTAAAGGATTACACATGTTTTAAAAATATTTGTATTTTCTGGGCTTCCCTGGTGGCGCAGTGGTTGAGAGTCCGCCTGCCGATGCAGGGGACACGGGTTCGTGCCCTGGTCCGGGAAGATCCCACATGTCACGGAGCGGCTGGGCCCCATGAGCCATGGCTGCTGAGCCTGCGCGTCCGGAGCCTGTGCTCCGCAACGGGAGAGGCCACAGCAGTGAGAGGCCCGCGTACTGCAAAAAAAAAAAAAAAAATTTGTATTTTCTGATAAATATTTTACAGCTCTTGAAAAATAAGGTTTCTGAAAATTCCCTATTGTTTGGAGATGTGCTTACGTATTTGTTAATTTTAACTACGTGTGGACCTTAATAAGGAAGTCTTATTTTGATGACATCTGATCATACTAACTTTTTCTCCTTGCATTCAAAAAAGATAATGTCACGCTTGTTCTTTGCCAGGGAAATTCAGTGGGAGCCTTTTCTTCTCTTCTGATTTAATTCTAAAATATACTCTCTGAATCCTCACCCCCTCATACTAGTAACCTTGAGGATATTTTGAAAGAAAAATTGCTTTAAGGTAAGCAGGTTCCCTTTTCTAAAAATAATTAATTTATGTATTTATTTTTGGCCGTGCTGGGTCTTCATTTCTGTGCGAGGGCTTTCTCTAGTTGTGGCAAGTGGGGGCCACTCTTCATCGCGGTGTGCGGGCCTCCCACTGTTGTGGCCTCTCTTGTTGCGGAGCACAGGCTCCAGATGTGCAGGCTCAGTAGTTGTGGCTCACAGGCCCAGTTGCTCCGCGGCATGTGGGATCTTCCCAGACCAGGGCTCGAACCCATGTCCCCTGCATTGGCAGGCAGATTCTCAACCACTGCGCCACCAGGGAAGCCCCAGCAAGTTCCCTTTTAATGTCACTAGAAGAAGGAGCTATTTTAAAATATATTTAAATATATACTATATATACTATTAAAATATACTGTTTAAAATATAAATTTTAAAAATAATTAAAACAGGGACTTCCCTGGTGGTCCAGTGGTTAAGACTTTGCCTTCCATTGCAGGGGGTGTGGGTTCGATCCCTGGTCAGGGAGCTAAGATCCCACATGCCTCGCAGCCAAAAAACCAAAACATAAAACAGAAGCAAGGACTTCCCTGGTGGTGCAGTGGTTAAGAATCCTCCTGCCAATGCAGGGGACACGGGTTCGAGCCCTGGTCCAGGAAGATCGCACATGCCGTGGAGCAACTAAGCCTGTGCACCACAACTACTGAGCCTGCTCTCTAGAGCCCGTGAGCCACAACTACTGAGCCCGTGTGCCACAACTACTGAAGCCCGCATGCCTAGAGCCTGTGGTCCGCAACAAGAGAAGCCACCTCAGTGAGAAGCCCACACACCACGACGAAGAGTAGCCCCCACTTGCTGCAACTAAGGATAGCCTGCCCCCAACATCGAAGACCCAACACAGCCAAAAATAAACTTAAAAAAAAAAAAAAGAAACCAGAAGCAATATTGTAACAAATTCAACAAAGACTTTAAAAATGATCCACATCAAAAAAAATCTTAAAAAAAAATTAAAACAATTTTTAAAATTTATAAGTCATTTAAATTTGTTTTATATCTTATTTATAATTATCATAAAATCATACCTTTACATGGTAGAAAAAATAATAATATTCTATGCCGTTCAGAAAGGTCTAAGTATTTGTTTGGCCAAAAAGGTTGTTCAGGTTTTTCCCTAACATCTTAAAAACCCAAATGAACTTTTTGGCCAACCCAATACAAAGTACATCTTCTTTCCATCTCTAGTCTCTCCTTAATCCCCTGTTCCACCACCTAGAGTTAACTACTATTAAAATTCTGCTTTCTTTTATTATATCTGTTGATCAGTATGGAAGATGAGGAATTTAGCACTTCTTCATTGCCTCCTCTCCTGACTATTTTTAGTTTTTCTTGTGGTTACATTTATAACTTAAATAATATACCTCCTCCCGCTTTTCTTTTTTATTTATAATTGTGGTAAAAAAATTTTAATTGACCATCTTAACCATTTTTAAGTGTACAGTTGAGCAGTGTTAACTATATTCACATTGTTATGTGACCAATCTCCAGAACTTTTTCATTTTGCAAAACTGAAACTACATACTAACAACTCTCCCATTCTTCTCCAACCCCCAACCCCTGGCAACTACTCTTCTGTTGTCTGTTTCTATGAATTTGACTACTCTAGATACTTCATATAAATGGAGTCATACAGTGTTTGTCTTTTTGTGGCTGGCTTATTTCATTTAACATAACGTCTTCAAGCTTCATTCATATTGTAGCATGTGTCAGAATTTCCTTTCTCTTTAATGCTGAGTAATATTTCTTTGTATTTATATATCACATTTAGTTTATGTATTCATCCGTCAGTGGACACTTGGGTTGCCTCCACCTTTTGGCTATTGTGAATAATGCTGCTATGAATGTGGATGTACAAATATCTTTTGGATTCCCTGTTTTCAGTTCTTTTGGATATATGTACCCAGAAGTGGAATTGCTGGATCATATGGAAATACTATTTTTAATTTTTTTGAGGAGCATCCATACTGTTTTCTATAGCTGCTGCACCATTTTTCATTCCCACCAACAGAGCACAAGGTGCTAATTTCTCCACATCTTCGATTATACTCGTTCTGTTTTTTTCATAGTAGCCATCCTAATGGATGTAAGGTGACCTTTCATTATGTTTTTCTCTTATTGGCGTATAGTTCATTTACAATGTTGTGTTAATTTCTGCTGTATCATTATAGTTTTGATTTACATTTCTCTAATAATTAGTGATGATAAACATCTTTTTTTTTTAACATCTTTATTGGAGTATAATTGCTTGACAATGGTGTGTTAGTTTCTGCTTTACAACAAAGTGAATCAGTTATACATATACATCTATCCCCATATCTCTTCCCTCTTGCATTTCCCTGAACATCTTTTTGCTAAGCTTGTTGGCCATTTGTATATCCTCTTTGGAGAAGTGTCTGTTCAAGTCCTTTGACTGTTTTTAAGTTTCAAGTTATTTGTTTTTTTCTTGTTCCCTGCTTTTACATTTAATTATTAGTTGTAAATATATTGACTCTCCACTAAGAAAGAGACATTTTTGAATTTACACTTCCTTTTGCTTTCTCTACATCTTGATTTTTCTTGGTAATTTTTATATTGTAAAGGTTTATAACATTATTCTGTTCTTTAACTCCTATTTTTTTTAAGTAATTTTAAAAAGCATTTATAATGAATTCTTATGTAAGTGTGATGCACTTGAAAAGCCAAGAAGTGTGTTTAGATGCTTAGAGAAGGAAAAGTAATCTTGTGTCAGTAAAACTTCTTTTAAGGGTTCCTGTTAACTTTAGTTTTGGGGGCTGGTATGTTTTCTCCGTAAATTTTATCCCATCTGTTTTCAATCATCTAGGATTTTCTCATACTTTTTGGTCTGCTGCTGCTGCCGTTTTCGTGTTCTAAGACTTTGATAAACTTGTCATTTCAGTTTTCTGTCATTTCATTAGGCCCTTAGGATGAAAGATTATAGATGTTTGTTCCTTCCACCATTTTAAACCAGAAGCATCTGTTTTTGTTTTGTTTTGTTTTGTTTTTCTGTGTATTTTTTAGAAGGTTGGATTATTTTTATCTAATAAGGGTCCACTTCTATTTAAAGTGTTATATGAATTAATAATGTTTTAAAATTTATTGAACAGATTTAGAGTATGCTATATGCTAGGTACTATTATAAGTATTTTAAACATGAATTCACTTAATCCATTAAATCCTTATAATATCATAGGAGATAATATTATTCTCATTTTATAGATGAGGAAATTGAACCAACAGAGAAGTTAAATAAATCACCTAAGGTTATACAGCTGGTAAGTGATAGAACCTGGATTCAAACCCAAGCATACTGGCTTTAGCTCTCATGGTCTTAACCAGTATACTACGGCTGCCTCGTATATGTCACTCATCCATTGTGGAATGCTTTTTTTTTTTTTTTTCCCATGGTACGCGGGCCTCTCACTGCTGTGGCTTCTCACGTTGCGGAGCACAGGCTCTGGACGCGCAGGCTCAGCGGCCATGGCTCACGGGCCCAGCCGCTCCGCGGCATGTGGGATCTTCCCGGACCGGGGCACGCACCCGTGTTCCCTGCATCGGCAGGCAGACTCTCAACCACTGCGCCACCAGGGAAGCCCTGGAATGCTTTTTATTTTACATTTCCTCATGCTTTTTTTTAGAGACCAACATATGACACCTCCATTCACTCAACATATATTAATCCATTCTGAGCCAGACGCTGCTTCAGATATTGGTGATGCAGCAGTGAGCAAAACAAAATGCCTGCTCGCATGTTTAGTTGGGGGAGACAGACTGTAAAATATGTATAATTTATATATGCTGGCAACGTATTTTCTCTGAAGAATAAAAAACAATTAACTAGCTTCATACACTAAAGTAGACCCATTTAATCTCGGAAACAAGGGTTACAGTTTTTATTAGCCAAACTTTTTTTTAAATTTATTTATTTTTATTTTTTGTCTGCATTGGGTCTTTGTTGCTGTGCACGGGCTTTCTCTAGTTGTGGCGAGCAGGGCTATCCTTTGTTGTGGTGGCTTCTCTTTTTGCGGAGCCTGGGTTCTAGGCACGTGGGCTTCAGTAGTTGTGGCTAGCGGGCTTCAGTAGTTGTGGCTCACGGGCTCAGTAGCTGTGGTGCATGGGATCAGTTGCTCCGTGGCACGTAGGATCTTCCCGGACCAAGGATCGAACCTGTGTCCCCTGCATTTGTGGGCGGATTCTTATCCACTGCACCACCAGGGAAGTCCCTAGCCAAACTCTTAAAAGTGAAATTGACTGACTGTATCCATTATGCTTTTGTCACAAAATAACATCTAATGATAGCTGTGGGTTGGGTGGATGCTGCTGTGGGAGGTGGTGTTGCAGATTAGCATGCAGGTGGCTTTTCAGGAGTGCTTTTGGGGTTGACAGCTATGGAAGAGAAGGGGAGAAGCAAGCTTAGGTAGGAAAAAATCAAGATGCCCTGAAGTCCCTACAGAAGCCTTAGTTGACCCTCCAGGGAGTTCTGAAGATGAGTTGACACTTCAGAGCTTTCCCGAGTCACGTCTGGGACCTTTATACCCCCATATTGAATTGGCTGTTGGTTGTGGGCTGACCAGGAAGGGGATTTGACTATAGGCGAGCAGTCACATCTCTGAAGGAGGCTGAAGACTGGGGATGTCTACCGGTAGCACTCCCGGTAGCTGGGATGACAAATGCTCCATTGCTAATGGGGGATTCTGGAGGTGGGGTGGAGAGCCGGCAGGTCAGATCACAGCATCCACCACGAGTGTCATTAGGAGATGTGGATTTGAATTTGCATTCTGTTTCCTAACTGTGAGACTCTGGCAAATATTCCCCTGTGCTAAGCTTTTTAAATCTGTAAAACAGGATTAGTAGGTCTAGTTTGACAGTTATTATGAAGATCATATAAGATGTTTGTTCAAACATCTGAAACATGCTAAATATTCTGCACATGTTTATAGGCTAAGGAAACATAAACAGTGATATTTCCTTGTCAAGAGTGCACTTTTTAGAAGTTGGGTTTCTCCTGGAAAATACTACTTCTACATTCAGTTAAGAAATATTTGAGTCCCTATTATATAAATAGTTATGTGAATATATTAAAAAGTCAAGAATTTTTATCTTCCAGCTGTTTATAATCTAGCTAAGGATGTGTGTATATAATTAGTTGAATAACAAAAATTGGAACATAAGATACATGTTGGCTGGACAGATTTAGAAGTATAGACCATCAGGCTTATGTGGTTGAAAAAGTTTTAATGGAAGTTGATATTGAAGAAAAAAGTTGATGTTGAAGAAAGAAGGTTGATGTTAAAGAAAGATCCCCACCTCCCTCCTTAAACTGAGGACAGATCAGGATTAAAACTTAGATCATCAAGGTCTTATGTGTGGTGGTTTGAGTAAACAGATGTCTGTAATAAAGAGTTTGTATCGGGAATGGTGCGATCACGTTGAGAATAGAAATTGGAACAAGCTTGGAACAAGCTTATCAAGAGTCTTAAATACCACAGAGAGAGTTGGAATTACAGATTTAGGAGACCCTTACATAGAGATAATAGTTAAAACATTGAATGTGAATTAGGTTTCAGAAAGAGAGAGACAATGAATGAGAGAGGTTGTGAAGAATGTCTTGTGATTGGAGATAGAGGAGACTTAATAAGTGTTCAGAATAGTAGAAAGGGAGCCAGGGAAGCAGACTGTTATGAAAGCTAAGGCAAGAGGGTTCCAAGAGGCAGGGGTAGAAAACCATGAGATGCTTAGAAAGAGAATGATTATCAAGAAAAGGCCATTCAGTTTCTATGTGTGGCTTTCTGCTTAAAGCCCCTAAAGACTGCAGTTTTAACTTTTTTGCACATGTCTAAAATTTTTAATACCTTATTTCTTACTCTGTGTTCTGCATTCCAACTACACATGTGTGCTTGCACAGTCCCTAACACAGTGTCATTTCCTTCCTTTCTTCAACAAATATTTATTGAATACCCATTCTGTGCTAGACACCGCGTTGGCCACTAGGAATATAATGAACAAAATTCCTATTTTAATCAAGCTTACATTCTAGCTGAGGTAGATGGTAGACTATAAACATCGGTTTATCTGTCCAGTGATAGAAGAGGTAGGTCAGAGGGGCAGCTAGGGCCATTCACACAGGGCCTTGTAGACCCTGCTAGAGACTTTGGATTTCCCTTTACTTTGGGGAAAGACATTTGGAGAGTTTAAAACAAAGGAAAGACATGAACTACATTAATTTTGTAAAACCCTTATGACAGAGGTCACTATATGTGTGTTAAATTAAGAGTCATTTGGTCTGTTTGACTTACCTTTGAAAGGATGACTGTGGCTGGCTACGACATGGAGATTAGATCACAGGGAGCCTTCTTATGGGTCCCTGGAGGAAAACCCAGGCTTCTGTTCTAAAACATTTTGTTATGTTTTTAAATCTCGTTGTGAATAGCTGCTAGGTGGATTTATTTAAGTACTATGACTTATCCAACAGTAATATAAAAATAAACACATGTTTATGTCAATTCCTTCATTTTTTTTGGTGTCTACCTTAAAATATGAATCCTATTTTAAAACGAATTTTGGCAAATGAGTTGTTAATCTGGGTGATTAATCCATGGAAGTCAGGGCTGAGGAAGAGGACCTTTGTCAAATTTTTGAAGGGCCATCTCTTGGATGAAGGTAAACTTTTGGGGGAGGGGAGATCTAGGACTAGAGATTGAAAGAGATTTCAGTTAAGTATAATGCAGAGTTTGTCAGTAATAGAGCTGTTTGTGGAGTGGAATGCCTCACAAAAGAGTGAGCTTCTGATAACTAACATTAAAGCAAAAGTGGAACTACTATCTGTTAGAGCAGTTAGGGTGGGCTTCCTGAATGAGGAGGGGAGATTGAATTAAGGTTTCTCACAAAATCACTATTTTAATCTTTAAGCATTATTCAATGTTGGTATTTTATTTTTTACAGAGATAGTTTACTGGAAGCGGCACAGGCTGGTGCACACACAAAATAACTGAAGTCCATCAAATGGTCAGGCATTCAGTAATATGTAGAGCATTATTAGTCTTAGTCATTGTCTAACTTAAAACTCCTTTTCTTTTTCAGGGATATCATGATAACACATTTTGAACCTTCAATCTCCTTTGAGGGCCTTTGTAATGAGGTTCGAGACATGTGTTCTTTTGACACCGAACAGCTTTTCACCATGAAATGGATAGATGAAGAAGGTGAGTGAATAAAGAGACGGCTGTCTGTGTGAGCATTTGATTTAAGATACCATTTTGTAATTTTTTTAAACAATAAAGCTATATTTAATTTCAACCAATCAAAATTTTGTAGCTTTGGGCTTCCCTGGTGGCGCAATGGTTGAGAGTCCGCCTGCCGATGCAGGGGACACGGGTTCGTGCCCTGGTCCGGGAAGATCCCACATGCCGCTGAGCGGCTGGGCCCGTGAGCCATGGCCGCTGAGCCCGCGCGTCCAGAGCCTGTGCTCCGCACCGGGAGAGGTCACAACAGTGAGAGTCCCGCGTACCACCAAAAAAAAAAAAAAAAAAAAAAAAAATTTGTAGCTTTTAGAATCTATTGCTCAAGACTGCACGTAAGCAACTTAAATGCAAAGTATACTGGTAGTGCTTAAGGGAAACAGACTGTGCACTTTTTTTTTTTTGCTCTCCTTCTATTTGATATTTTTTATTAGTTATCTATTTTATACATATTAATGTATATATGTCAATCCCAGTCTCCCATTTCATCCCCCCCAAACTGCTTTCCCCCCTTGGTGTCCATATGTTTGTTCTCTACATCTGTGTCTCTATTTCTGCCCTGCAAACCAGTTCATCTGTACCATTTTTCTAGATTCCACATATACACGTTAATATACGATATTTGTTTTTCTCTTTCTGACTTACTCCACTCTGTATGACAGTCTCTAGGTCCATCCACGTCTCTACAAATGACCCAATTTCATTCCGTTTTATGGCTGAGTAATATTCCATTGTGTATATGTACCACATCTTCTTTATCCATTCGTCTGTTGATGGGCATTTAGGTTGCTTCCATGACGTGGCTATTGTAAATAGTGTTGCAATGAACATTGTGGTACATGTATCTTCTTGAATTATGTTTTTTTCTGAGTATATGCCCAGTAGTGGGATTGCTGGGTCATATGGTAACTCTATTTTTAGTTTTTTAAGGACCCTCCATACTGTTCTCCATAGTGGCTGTATCAATTTACATTCCCACCAGCAGTGCAAGAGTGTTCTCTTTTCTCCACACCCTCTCCAGCATTTATTGTTTGTAGATTTTTTGATGATGGCCATTCTGACCAGTGTGAGCTGATACCTCATGGTAGTTTTGATTTGCATTTCTCTAATGATTAGTGATGTTAAGCATCCTTTCATGTGTTTGTTGGCAATCTGTATATCTTCTTTGGGGAAATGTCTATTTAGGTCTTCTGCCCATTTTTGGATTGGGTTGCTTGTTTTTTTAATATTGAGCTGCATGAGCTGTATATACATTTTGGAGATTAATCCATTGTCCGTTGATTCATTTGCAAATATTTTCTCCCATTCTGAGAGTTGTCTTTTCGTCTTGTTTATAGTTTCCTTTGCTGTGCAAAGCTTTTAAGTTTCATTAGGTCCCATTTGTTTATTTTTGTTTTTATTTCCATTACTCTAGGAGGTGGGTCAAAAAAGATCTTGCTGTGATTTATGTCAAAGAGTGTTCTTCCTATGTTTTCCTCTAAGAGTTTTATAGTGTCCGGTCTTACATTTAGGTCTTTAAGCTATTTGAGTTCATTTTAGTGTATGCTGTTAGGGAGTGTTCTAATTTCATTCTTTTACATGTAGCTGCCCAGTGTTCCCAACACCACTTATTGAAGAGGCTGTCTTTTCTCCATTGCATATCCTTGCTTTCTTTGTCATAGATTAGTTGACCATAAGTGCATGGGTTTATTTCTGGGTTTTCTATTCTGTTCCATTGATCTATATTTCTGTTTTTGTGTCAGTACCATATTGTCTTTATTACTGTAGCTTTGTAGTATAGTCTGAAGTCAGGGAGTCTGATTCCTCCAGCTCTGTTTTTTTCCCTCAAGATTACATTGGGTATTCGGGGTCTTTTGTGTCTTCATACAAATTTTAAGATTTTTTGTTCTATGTCTGTAAAAAAATGCCACTAGGGATTGCATTGAATCTGTAGATTTTTTTGGGTAGTATAGTCATTTTCATAATGTTGATTCTTCCAATCCAAGAACATGGTATATCTCTCCATCAGTTTGTGTCATCTTTGATTTCTTTCATCAGTGTCTTATAGTTTTCTGAGTACAAGTCTTTTACCTCCTTAGGTACATTTATTCCTAGGCATTTTATTCTTTTTGTTGCAATGGTGAATGGGATTGTTTCCTTAATTTCTCTTTCTGATCTTTCATTGTTAGTGTATAGGAATGCAAGAGATTTCTGTGCATTAATTTTATGTCATGCAACTTTACCAAATTCATTGATTAGCTCTAGTAGTTTTCTAGTGGCATCTTTAGGATTCTGTATGTATAGTATCATGTCATCTGCAAGCAGTGACAGTTTTACTTCTTTTCCAGTTTGGATTCCTTTTATTTCTTTTTCTCCTCTGATTGCCGTGGCTAGGACTTCCAAAACTATGTTGAATAATAGTGGCAAGAGTGGATATCCTTGTCTTGTTCCTGATCTTAGAGGAAACACTTTCAGTTTTTCACTATTGTGAATGATGTTTCCTGTGGGTTTGTCATATATGGCCTTTATTATGTTGAGGTAGGTTCCCTCTGTGCCCACTTTCTGCAGGACTTTTTATCATAAATGGGTGTTGAATTTTGTCAAAAGCTTTTGATTTAAGGTACCATTTTGTCTTTTTTTTTTAATTAATTAATTAATTAATTTTTGGCTGCATTGGGCCTTTGTTGCTGCACGCAGGCTTTCTCTAGTTGAGGTGAGCGGGGGCTACCCTTTGTTGTGGTGTGCAGGCTTCTCATTGCAGTGGCTTCTCTTGTTGCAGAGCACAGGCTCTAGGCATGCGGGCTTCAGTAGTTCTGGTACGTGGGCTCAGTAGTTGTGGCTCGCGGGCTCTAGAGTGCAGGCTCAGTAGTTGTGGCACAGGTTGCTCCATGGCATGTGGGATCTTCCCAGACTAGGGCTCGAACCTGTGCCCCCTGCATTGGCAGGCGGATTCTCCACCACTGTGCCATCAGGGAAGCCCTGTTTTTAAAACGTAATAAAAGTCCTAATTAACTTAAGGAGGGAAAGGTATATTAGAAATTTGATGCCATTCTTATTTTCCTTCAGGTATTTGAGTATCAAAGAGTACAACTTTGTTTTGCCCTTTTTACCCTTAAATATAGTGAAATTAATGTGACTTTTTTCCAGCAATAAGGTAAACATCTCATTAAATAGTGTTACATTTTAGTTTAATTTTGAATATATGTTGCCTTATATTTTAAGAGATTACTTTCAATAATTTGACAGTACTTTACAGCAAATATCTTTAAAGAAAATGTTTTAGAAAAAGTGTAAAAGTGATTGTGACAACCATTACTTCAAAGGTGGTGGCAAAAACTTGATTCAGAAAACATTTATTGAATATGTGTGTGTTGAGGATAGATACTTTCTATCCTCAAACTCCACAGGGAGACGGACATGTGAAGAACAAATGTGACAGTTGAACCTAAATGCATAGGGGCCTCAGAATACAAGAGAAAGAGAAGCATCCGCATATGCCTGAAATATTTGCAAAGTTTGAACTAACCGTATAACAGAGTAAAAGTTTTTGAAGTGGAGTAGGTGAGGGGAGAACCAGAAAGAAAGAATAATATATAAAAAGGCACAGAGGTATGAAGAACATGGTGTGTGGGGAAGAGCAGTAATTCACTAAATTGAAAGTATGGGGAGGCCTCGTTCTGGCGGTCCCATATTGAACTGGAGTTGGAAGAGGTGAGTCTGGTCTCAAAATGGAGGTAAAACCACCCCCAGGTCACTCCCAGCCTGCTGCCACCAGGAGGAGGGCCATGATCCAAAGGAACCAGCGCTGTTGAGAAAACTGTTTATTGGAGGTCTGAACGTTGAAACTACAGATTATAGTTTAAGAGAACATTTTGAGAAATGGGGCACACTTCCAGATTATGCAGTGATGAGAGACCGCCAAACAAAACTTCCCAGGACCTCTAGTTTTGTGACCTACTCTAGCGTTGAAGAGGTGGATGCAGCAGTGAGTGCAGGACCACCGAGGTTGATGGGTGTTTGGTGGAACCAAAGAGAGCTGTTTCTAGAGAGGATTCTGTAAAGCCTGCTGCCCTTCCGAAAGTGAAGAAACTTTTTGTTGGTGGTATTAAAGAGGATAGAGAAGAATATGAGAGACTACTTTGAAAAGTATGGCAGGATTGAAACCATAGAAGTTGGTCTTTCAACCATGGAAGACAGGCAGAGTGGAGAAAAGAGGATTTGCTTTTGTAGCTTTTGATGATCATGATACAGTTGATAAAATTGTTGTTCAGAAATACCACACAATTAACGGGCATAACTGTGAAGTGAAAAAGGTGTAACTCATAGTTCTTTCTCTCTAAATAGCTATTAAGTGTCCTAATTTTCTGGGGAAACTATAAAACTGTAGCCTTTGCCTCATTCAAGTAAAGGTTAAACTTTTCATTAAGGTCTGTTGATTCCCATGTGATCCATTTTACACTGGTGAATTCTGATACCAGTCTTTTCTTAATTTTAGGCTTACAGAGCCAGTAGTAATTATTTTTGAGTTCCTTGCAATTATTTTTCAGTTGTAATTTTTCATCTTTATTTTTAGCCATGTAGGCATTGGGGCATGCTTATATGGAGAAGAAATTTTCTCTAGGATCAGTGGAAGACAGGACTATAATTTGATTTCTCTGGTTTATGAGAAACATTGTTCTAGAAGCTAAACATTTAATTGTGGGATTTTATATCAGAGCAAATAAAGATCATACTTCATTTCTTTACACAGATTTATGACAACCATTCTTCTTCTTTGTGTTCAAAACTAGTTTTACTGATTTGTTTTGATGTGCATGTGGAAAAACTGGTTTGCTTAATCTAACTAAACATTTTAGAATGAATAGTGTTTTGTAACAATCATATGCTGGTTCTCATATGCAGTGAGAGTGTGGGGCAGGGCATGATAAATGTGAGTTTTTAGTTCCCTATATAAGAGTGATTGTTTTTCCTTAAAGATGTGCTTTAAAAATATTACATCTAATATTGAGTATTTTCTAAATTTCTAATTCTATAAATTCTAATTTATTCAGGGTCTGAATACCCGGTTTAAATTTAACTGTGTCACTTCTCTTTTACTAGACACTAGTAATTTCTGTCACTAGCCTTTGGGTATTTTGTTTCTTGTTAGTTTTTATTGAGAATAATGCATGCTTTTTAACAAAAATATTGATTTTTTTGAAGGAAAAAGTGTCTCTGGAGATCTTCAGACCCCCAGAAATAGCTGCTATGAACGAATTTATGGTATCTCTTTCTGTGAATATACAACTAGAAGGGATAGGGTAACAATTTTTTTCTGTCTTACAAATAGACTAATATTATGCAAGCTGTTATTTAACCTGTTTTTTCCCTTACCATCTTGTAGATAGCTTGTCATATCCGTGGGTTTTTTTTTTTTTTGGCCACGCCATGTGGCTTGTGGGATCTTAGTTCCCCGACCAGGGATTGAACCCAGGCCCTCAGCAGTGAGAGCGCGGAGTCCTAACCACTGGACCACCAGGATATTCCCCATATCAGTGCATGTAGATTTATCTCATTCCTCTTAAAGGCTATGTAATATTATATAACAATGTTGTACCATAACTTATTTAATTAATCCCCTTTTGATAGATATTTGGATAGTTTGCAGTTTGTCAAAAATACTGGTGCAGGGAATATCTTTGTGCATGTATTTTGGGGACACTTGTACTATATTATTTGTAAATTCCCTGCAATGGAATGTGTCCTTGATGATAGGTGGTACCAAATTGACCTCCAAAAATATTGTACCCCTTGTTATACTTTTACCAATAGCATTTGTGAATTCCTTTTTTTTTACACCCTGTAAAGGACTATGTGAGGGAAACAGTTGAAAATGTAGGTGACTTGCAGAGTGGGAGAGGGTATTATTTGGATATAGTACTTTAATTCATGTCCTGTTGACTCTAGTAGGTGAGTTTCATGGAAATTTCAAATGAGTATAAACTTTCTTTGACGTAAAGAGCATGGAGTGTTTCTGGATTCTGGGAGGTTAAGCTTCTTCCTGACTTGCATTATAAATCTGATTTGATCATGGGGGGAAACATAGAGTGCCAAGATGCAACAAAACCATACTTAGGATGGCAAGAAACATATTTCTCTGATGTGATGTTTTCCAAACATCTTCAGTCTGGTGTAATTTTAGCTGGTATGTTAAGAACTAAAATAGTAAATCATTCTTCATACTTTTTTTTAATCCCCAGCACTATGCACTGATAGCGGTAATCGTGTCAGAAAAAACAGTGAGTGAAAACTTTTGGACTGAATGTATATTCAGTGTAACTTCAGTTATTTAGATAGCAGTGTTGTGGCTCCAAACCTGAAAATTCAAAAATGAAAATCAACATCAATAAGAAAGAAAATCCGAGTACCTCTGAGCAGATCTTGTTTTGTAACTGGTATTTTCCTTCTGCTTGGAGAACTTCCTTTAACATTTCTGTAGTGGAGGTTTGCTGGTAATGAATTCTTTTAGCTTTTCCGTATCTTTACTTCTCCTCTAAAAATAGCTTTACTGAGGTATAATTAACATACAATAAACTGTGCATATTGTAAGTATACTATTTGATGAAGTTTGACACCCAGGAAACCATCACCACAAGCAAGGTAGAGAACATATCTATTACCCCTTAATGTTTCCGTCTGCTTTGCAATTCCTCACTCCTGCTCCTCTATTCCAGGCAACTACTGATCTGCTTTCTGTCCCTATAGGTTAGTTTGCATTTTTGGTCTGGCTTCTTTCACTCAGCATAATTATTGATACATGTTTTGTGTGTATCAGTAGTTCTTTTTTTTTTTTTTTTTTTTTGCTGAGTGGTATTCCATCATGTGGATGTACCACAATTTGTTTATCTGTTCATCTGTTGATGGACATTGAGTTTGTTTCTAGTTTGGGGCTATTATAAATAAAGGTGCTGTGGCAATCACATACAAGTCTTTGTATCAATATATATTTCCTTTTGTCTTGGGTAAATACTTAGAGGTGGAATGGCTGGATCATATGGTAGGTATATATGCTTTTTTTTTTTAGTGAAACAGGAAAAGGAAAATTTGAGGAGATGAGATGGGGTACTGCACTCCAGGCATGTCCTCAGGCAGATGGTTTTTAGAAAGGAGTTTATATGGAAGTTGAGGAAATGGATGCCTTTAAAAAACTATGCCTGGTAGTCCCTGGAAAGTCTTCCTGTACTCCCAGGGGGTAGAGGACCCCACGAGAAGATAGCTAACTTTAAGAAGTCCCCAAGCACTTCTCTTAGCTCTGGCCTCTGCCCCAGCACCATGCCCCAGACATTCTACCTAGTAAATTCTGGCTGCTACCATTTATATATCAGGCTGTGGTGATGCCTGAAAGGCAAAAGGATCAGACTGGGGCCCACCTGGGAGAAACGCCTTGCAGTGGTGAGGTGGGGATTTGTTGAGAGGTGAAGCAAGAGAGACCATAGGAGTCCAGCAGGGCACCAGGGCTCTCAGACATGCTGTTAAACATGCTCTGGTCTCTGCGAAGTTCTGTCCTTCTTGTTGGCAACCCCGTCTCCAATTGCATTGTCTTCCTTCCCTCTGTAGGAGCCAACTACTACCATAGAATAAGTTTATAGTCTAAACTGTCTTCGCACTCCTATCCCTCAACCCCTAAGCAACCACTAATCTGTCACTTTTTATATGTATACATGACAAAGTATAGTGTTTTTATGTGCTTTTATTTATTTTATTTTAGTTTTTTGGCCATGCTATGTGGGTTGAGGGATTTTAGTTCCCTGACCAGGGATTGAACCCTGGGCCCACTGCAGTGAAAGCACTGAGTCCTAACCACTGGACTGCTAGGGAATTCCCTTTATGTGCTTTTAAATTTATATCAGTGGCATTATTCAGCACATATTTTGAAACTTCCCATTTCTTTCTTTTTTTTTTTTTTACTGGGCCTTATGTAGATGGAGAACTAGTATATTCCTTTTTTAAAATTCTTTTTTAAAAAAATTGTCATAAACCATACATAACACAAAATTTTACCATTTTAACCTTTTTTTTAAAAAAATTATTTATTTATTTGCTGTGTGCAGTCTTAGTTGCAGCAGGCAGGCTCCATAGTTGTGGCTCATGGGCTCCTTAGTTATGGCTTGCGGGCTCCTTAGTTGTGGCACGTGGGCTTCTTAGTTGCAGCATGCGAACTCTTAGTTGTGGCATGCATGCGGGATCTGGTTCCCCAACAAGGGATCGAACCCAGGCCCCCTGCATTGGGAGTGCAGAATCTTATCCACTGCGCCACCAGGGAAGTCCCCATTTTAACCTTTTTAAAGTGTACAATTCAGTGACATTTAAGCACATTCAGAATGTCATGCAACCATCCTCACTACCCATTTCCAGAACTTTTTATCATCTCAAACAAAAACTCTATACCCATCAAACAATAACTCCCCTCCTCCAGCTTCTCCAGCTCCATTCCCACTCCTCCAGCTCCTGGTAACCTCACTTACACTTTCTCTCTCTATGAATTTGCCTTTCTGTCTCTCTGAATTTGTCTATGAATTTGCCTCTAGGTCACCTTTGTTTTTTTGCTTTTTTTTTTTTGGTTTGTTTTTGGTTTTGGTTTTTTTTGGCCACACCGCACGGCTTGTGGGATGTTAGTTCCCACCGCACGGCTTGTGGGATGTTAGTTCCCCAACCAGGGATTGAAATCAGGCCCAGGGCAATGAGAGCATGGAGTCCTAACCACTGGACTGCCAGGGAATTCCTGAGGTCATCTTTGTTTTTGAAAGATAATTTTGCTGGGTAAATAATTATAGGTTGATAATTTTTTTTCATTCAGTACACTGTTTTGTACTGCATTGTTTCTGATGCAGAATCTGCTGTCATCTTTACCTTTGTTTCTCTTATGTAATGTGTCTCTTTGGCTGCTTTTAAGATTTTTCTCTTTATCACTGGATAAAGCAATTTGATAATGATGGACCTTAGTTCAGTTTTCTTCATGTTTCTTGTCTTGAGATTTGTTGGTCTACTTGGATCCGTGGGTTTATAGTTTTCATCAAATTTGGAAAAATTTTGGCCATTATCTCTTCAAATATTGTTTTCTGTCACCAGATTCCTCTTTCAGGGATTCCAGTTACATGTATATTAGGCTTCTCAAACTTGTGATAAAGTTCACTAACTCTCTGTTCTTTTATTATTTTCCTTTTTCAGTCTTTTCCTCTACATTTCATTTTGTATAGTTTTATAGCTATGTTTTCAAGTTCACTAATCTTTTCTCCTGCAATGTCTAATCTGCCATGAATTCCCTCTAGAGCATTTTTCACTTCAGAAATTGTAGCAGCATTTCTAGACATTAAATCTGGGTCTTTTAAAATATCTTCCCTGTTTACTTAACATGCTCAATACCCATAGCTTCTGCACATATTGGATATAATTATAACTCTTTTAATGTCCATGTTTACAAGTTCTTATATTGGTGTCAGTTTGGGGTCAATTTCAATTGATTGATCTTTCTCCTGTTATGGGTCATCTTTTCCTGCTTCTTCACGTGCCTGCTTAGAGTTGATTGGATTCTGGACATTTTGACGTTTGCCTTATTGGATGTTGAATATATTTGTATTTGTGTAGATATTTTTGAGCTTTGTTCTGGGATGCTCAAAAATAGTAACTTAAATAACCATTTAAGTTACTTGGAAACAGTTGATCCTTCATTGCTTGATTTCCAATATCTTGAACCATTTTTTTTTCATTTATTTTGTCCAGTTTTTCTGTTGTTTTAGGAGGAGGGTTAAATCCAGTTTCTGTTAGTTTATCTTCTCCAAAAGTGGAAGTTGAGAATGAGCAGCTTGATAGGATAGCACATGCTTCTGTAACCACTGATTTCCACCTCCCAGAAAAAAGGAAGCAAGAAGCCATAAATCTATTACTATCTGTTATGGGGCCTAATATTGAAAGGATGACCACCTAAATACTATATTATTCTTGGAAAATTTTTGCAAATCTGCATTTTAAGCAATGCAACCCTTTAGGGAGTGCTGTGACTTTCAGAAGTGGCATACAGTGTCTTGAACCCAGTATTCAGAGGCAGGGTGGCAGTAGGAAGGTCTTGGTGGGAGCAGAGAGTGAATCTATAAATCTGTGGCAGGCTCAAAGATCAGGAAGATCTATCATCTATCTATCATCTATCAGGCAAATATTAAACATTGACAACTTTGGTTTCAGGCTGTGTTGATTCTTTCAAATGTGGGGCAGTGAATTCAGCCATATGCTAAAGTACCTAATATAACTAGTGTTACATATGTGTGTCATGTTCAGCACCTTGTGAAGTTATCTCATAAATAATTGGATCTTGCATATTTACCAAATGCCTTGAGGTCCACCGCTCTAATTTCTTTGTTTTTATAGGTGAAAAGAAAATGTAAATGCATTGAAAAAAGAACAGGCCTGCTGGTTAATATACAGATTTCATTACCTTTAAATTCGTTGAACTGAGCAGATCTCACTCTGGGTGTATGCCTTTTTTAGGATATGAATTTGGACTTTAGTAATTGAGTGGGCTTTGAAACATAGCTTTCTGTCTCATTTTTGTTTCATGATGACTCTACATGGAATGTTCTGCTTCTGAGTTATGTGTCCTGCTTTATCAGGCATTAAGCAGTTGGCCTGAAAAGGTAACACCTGAACCAAAGACATTCAGTCCAATGAAAACAAAACAGATGTGAGTATACGCAATGTCAGTGATTAACTTTACTTTCACACTTCCTTGTAGTTTTTCAAAAGCATCAATCTCTAGGGTACATACTGAAAGCAGATACTTGACCTAACTTAGGTTTCAACCAAGAGCAAGCAGATGCTGGCCTGGCAAAAGGACAATATCTAGCAAAAGAGAAAAATTGATTTTTAAAAATATGGTTATTACAATACTTTTAACACTGGTTAATTCCACTCATGGCTTTCAATCAAAGTGCAATATTAAAAACCACACCTGTAATGAACTAAGCATACTGTGAGTCACTTTAAATATATGATCTTTAGCTTTGCCATTCTCTTTGCAATGTAGGAAATACAGCCCTTGTTTTAACATAGGAGAAATTGGGATGGGATCTGGAGCCTGGGAGAGAACCTGTATGTAAAGTACTGCAGGACACCTCTTTGGGAGATTTTTGATGCTCCTTTTTAAAGTCCTGACTCAGGCATTTCCTAAGAATGTAATTTATTTTATATGACATTTATCTAGGTGATATACAGCTTGTAATGTCTGGCTGTTTTTCCCTTTGCTCCAGGAGCATGTACTATCTAATTAGGTTGATATGAGTTGAGAATACAACATTTTTCTCCAGCACACAACTCCTTAAAGGCTTTTCTAGACCTTTGATATCTTGTATATGCCAGTTAAGAATTTAATATTAAGTCAATTTTTTTTTTTTTTTTGCGGTACGCGGGCCTCTCACTGTTGTGGCCTCTCCTGTTGCGGAGCACAGGCTCCGGACGCGCAGGCCCAGCGGCCATGGCCCACGGGCCCAGCCGCTCCGCGGCATGTGGTATCCTCCCGGGCCCGGACATGAACCCGCGTCCCCTGCATCAGCAGGCGGACTCCCAACCACTGCGCCACCAGGGAAGCCCTAAGTCAATTTTTAAAGTTATAAAGAAAACTTCAAAAACTGCATCCATAATCCTATCATGCTGATGCAGAATTGTGTTTATTTTTCATAGAGACTTGTAATCTTTTTAATGATCTTTTCTTAATTTAGTTGTTCATTTTATATGTACTTTGAATGTTTCCTTTGTGTTGTTTTGTGTTTATTTCTGAAGTTCCTTTTTCGTTTTCCTGTTTTATTTATTTATTTATTTAGGCTGTGCCGGGTCTTAGTTGCGGCATGAGGGATCTTTAGTTGTGGCATGCAGACTTTTTTTTCTTAAAGATTTATTTATTATTTATTTTTGGCTGCGTCAGGTCTTAGTTGCGGCATACGGGATCTTCCGTTGTGGTGCACAGGCTCTTCATGGTGGTACATGGGCTTCTCTCTAGTTGTGGCATGCAGGTTTTCTCTCTCTAGTTGTGGCGCATGGGCTCCAGGGTGCATGGGCTCTGTAGTTTGTGGCACACGGGCTCTAGTTGAGGCGTGCGAGCTCAGTAGTTGTGGCATGCAGGCTCAGTTGCCCCGCGGCATGTGGGATCTTAGTTCCCTGACCAGGGATCGAACCTGCGTCCCCTGCATTGTAAGGCAGATTCTTTACCAGTGGGCCACCAGGGAAGTCCCATGCGGACTTCTTAGTTGTGGCATGTGGACTTCTTAGTTGCAGCATGTGGACTCTTAGTTGTGGCATGTGGACTTCTTAGTTGCAGCATGTGGACTCTTAGTTGTGGCATGTGGGCTTCTTAGTTGCGGCATGCATGCGGGATCTAGCTCCCTGACCAGGAATTGAACCCAGACCCCCTGCATTGGGAGTACTGAGTCTTACCACTGGACCACAAGGAAAGTCCCTGAAGTTCCTTTTTGTTAAGATACTCCCAGTCCTTTACAGATAGCATTTACTCAATTTTTGTCTCATCTCTTCTTTTTTCTGCAAATAAGGAAATCAGGGGCCATCTTAAAGAAGTGGTTTACGTGAGGTTGCTCAGAAAGTGAGGTGGTTAAGGTTTGGGATTTTTTAATTCATACTACTGCAGTAAAATCATCCTAACTGCAGAAGCCACTTGAACTGTGGAAGGCATAATTGCTGGGTGTTGAATTTGGTTCAATCTTGTAAGTTTTTTTGGAAATTTTTGTAGAAATAGGCCATTAGGACATTGCAAGCAGCTAGTGAGTCTAGAGAAAATTGGATTTAGTGTTTAAATTTTTTAAAAATCAAGATGCTTATAAGGCATTCATTGGTATCATTCATGTGTGAGATATATATATAGAGAGAGAGAGAGAGAAAGAGAGAGAGAGAGAGAAAGAATGATATAATATTTCTCATTGTTTAGAAAACAATCTGAGGTGAGCTTAAATGTATTTGCCAGCATGGACTCAGGTCCCTCACCTGGAAAATTAGAAATGAAGCATTCATTATATTTCAGATTCATTCTGTTCCTAGAATTCTTTGACTGTTTCATTCTTTGGAATTAATTTAGTCAACTGGCTTGTTTTTCTTTTTTTTTAAGCTGGCCTATTTTTCTAATTGGAAGAGTAATTTGCACACTTATTGAAATGTGAAATTTTCATTTTTCTTTTTTATGTTGCTTTTCTGTTTTTAAACTTTGGCCTGCACTTAAATATACTTCTATAGAAGCGAAAGTTATTTTTTAAAACCTACGTCAAAAAATAGAGCGTGGGCTTCCCTGGTGGCGTAGTGGTTGAGAGTCCGCCTGCCAATGCAGGGGACACGGGTTCGTGCCCTGGTCCGGGAAGATCCCACATGCTGTGGAGCGGCTAGGCCCGTGAACCATGGCCGCTGAGCCTGCACGTCTGGAGCCTGTGCTCTGCAATGGAAGAGGCCTCAACAGTGAGAGGCCCGCGTACCGCCAAAAAAATAGAGTGTAATTATGTGACTTACACTTTCATGTGTGTGGCAAATTGGGAGAAATTTGCATAAGTGAGAAAGTGAGTCTGTATAAAAGAATTGCTTTATTTCTTTGAGGCAAGTTAAGACAGACTTTGCTTTTGGACTGGAATATTACTTTGTTATCGAACTCACTTTTATAAAAATGCTGCACTAAATATTTTTAAATAGCTTTATTGAGATATAATTTATCATTTAAAGTGTACAATTCAGTGGTTTTTAGTATATTTGTGCAGAGAGTGTGCAGCCGTCACCACAATCAATTTTACAACATTTTCATTGCTCAAAAAAGAAACCCCATGCTCATTAGCAGTTACTCTCTATTTCCCCCAGGTTCCTTCCCCCACTGTCCCCAGACCTAAGTAACCACGTATCTAGCTCTTGTTTCTATAGATTTACCTAATCTAGACATGATATATAAAGTATTAATACTTAATCCTTTTTTAATGGTTAATAGTCCGTTGTATTCATACCACATTTTATTTATCCATTCATCAATTGATAGATATTTCGGTTATTTCCACTTTGTGACTATTATGAGTAATGTTTCTATGAACATTTCGTTACAACTTTTTGTGTGGACATATGTTTTCATATCTCTTGGATATATATCTAGGAGTGGAATTGCTGGGTGATATGGTAACAAATGTTCAACTTTTTGAGGAACTACCAGACTGTTTTTCAAAGCAGCAACACCATTTTACATTCCCACTAGCAGTGTATGAGGATTCCAGTTTCTCTGCATCCTCACCAACACCTGTTATTATCAGTGTACTGAGTATTGATCTAAAAACGGTATATCTGGGACTTCCCCGGTGGCACAGTGGATAAGACTCTGTGTTCCCAATGCAGGGGGCCTGGGTTCTTTCCCTGGTCAGAGAACTAGATCCCACATGCATGCCTCAACTAAGAGTTCGCGTGCCGCAACTAAGAGTTCGCATGCTGCAACTAAGGAGCCCATATGCCACAACTAAGGAGCCCTGGAGCCGCAACTAAGGAGCCTGCCTGCCACAACTAAGACCCAGTGCAACCAAATAAATATTAAATAAATAAATAAATAAAAATGCTCTATCTATGCAATCTGGTTGAATCATGTTGACCTATTTTTCAACTAGTCTCTTAAGATATCAACAACACTAAGACAAATATAAAGTCAGTATATGAGAGAACAAATAGCTTTCCTTTATAAAGGTAATACTCAGTCAGAAAGTATATTGGAAGAAAAGATTTCATCCATGTAATAACATAATTTTTTTTAAATCTAGGAATAAACTTTAAAGAAATGCATAGAAACCATATAAACAAAACTTAAAAAAAAACCCACATAAGTATACATATAGCTGATTCACTTTGTTGTACAGCAGAAACTAACACAATGTTGTAAAGCAATTATAATCCAATAAAGATGTTTAAAAAACCAAAAAAAACAATTGGGTGCCATAAATAAAACCTGAATAATGGGTTAGGGAGAGGGAACATAGAAAAAGTAAACTCCCTATAGATCAATCTGTAAAGAGCACAGTTCCCCCCCCCCAAATTCTAATAGGATCTTTTAGAAACTGGCAATTTCATCTGGAAAAATAAATGCTCAAGAGTAAATGGGGGGACTTCCCTGGTGGTGCAGTGGTTAAAGAGTCCGCCTACCAATGCAGGGGACTCGGGTTCAATCCCTGGTCCGGGAAGATCCCACATGTCACAGAGCAACTAAGCAATCTGCCACAACTACTGAGCCTGCACTGTACAGCCCGCGACCCACAACTACTGAGCCTGCATGCCACAACTACTGAAGCCCGCACGCCTAGAGCCCGTGATCCGCAACAAGAGAAGCCACCACAATGAGAAGCCCACACACCGCAACAAAGAGTAGCCCCCGCTCGCTGCAACTAGTGAAAGCCTGCACAGCAACGAAGACCCAATGCAGCCAAAAATAAATAAATAAATTTTTTAAAAAGAATAAATGGGAAAATTCTGAAAAAGGAAATGTAAAGACGGAAGACTTTTCCTAATTCTTTATATTGAAAAACATCATAATCACAGATATAGAAGTAATAACAACTGAGAAAAAAATATTTGCAACATTTACAAAGGATTGCTTATCTCTAATATAAGATAATTAAGTCAAAAAGAAATAGATGAAGCATCTACTGAAAAAGGTGCAAATAGCTAATTCATAAATGACAAAAAAAGCTCAAGGATCACTAATAAAGAAACAAAGATTTTAAAATAAGACATCAGTTTTCATCTATCAGATTAGAAAATAGTTAAAATTTAATCATTACCTGTAAGGGTTAGGAAAAACACACTTGGTTGAGTGTATATGGCATAACCTTTTTGGAGTTACTATCATTCCAAATTTTGAAATAATTGTCAAAATTTTAAATGGGCACACTTTGAGCCAATCATTTCTATTTCTAGGAAAGTATCATGAGAAATTACTCAAGCACAAATATTTCAGTTCAAGAATATTTACTATATTATTCACTAATAAATAAGGACTGAATACTGATACATGCTACAACTTAGATGAACTTGAAAACACTCTAAGCAAAAAAAATCTAGACATAAAAGACCACATATTGTGTGATTCCATTTATATGAAATGTCCAGAAAAGGCAAATCTGTAGAGACTGAAAATAATCAGTGGTTGCCTAGGTCTGACAGTGGAAGGAGAGGTTGGGGGGAAATGGGGAGTGACTGCTAATTGGAAGGGTTTTTTTTGAGGAGGGGTTATGAAAATGTTCTAAAATTGATTATGGTGGTAGTTGCACAGCTCTGTGAATATACTAACGACCACTGAACTGTACACTTCAAATGGGTAAATTGAATGCTGTGTGAATTGTATCTCAATAAAGCTGTTATTAAAAATGAGTAGATTATATCTAGCATTTTTTAAAAAATGTGAAACATTACCCCCTCAGGTAAAGCTTTTCAGAAGAGGTGGCATTTGTCCTGGGTCTTGTAAGATACACAGAATTTCAAGATTCACCTTGAAAGGTGGCAGGAAGGTGTTTGTAACATAACAAATCACCTCAAAGCCTAGTGGCTTTAAAAAACCCACCCTTTTACTTTATAGTCTTTTTACACTTCTGTGAGTTGATTGGCTCTGCTGGTCTCACTTGAGGTCTCTCATGCAGTAGCAATTGGATGACATCCGGGTCTGGAGTCACGTGGAGGCTCACCTGGGATGCTAGCATAGTAGGTTCTCTTTCTCTCTCTCTGTAGTCTCAGGGCTTCTACTCTCAGAGGCAGCTGAACTTCTTACATGGTGACTTAGGGCTCCCAAAAGCAAAAGATGCCAGATGTTTATAAGGTGGAAGCCTAGAACTGGCACAGCGCCACTCTGTGGCTTTTTCTTAGTTAATATAGTGCTAGAGCCAGTCCAACCATCCGCACCATCCATCTCCAGAACTTTCTCATCTTCCCAACTGAAACTCTTTACCCATTAATTTTACCCTATAAAGTTATTCTTTACCCAATAAATCCTCATTCTCCTCTCTCCCCCAGCAAATGGCAACCACCATTCTACCTTGTTTCTGCGAATTTTACTACTCTAGGTACCTTACTGAAGTAGAATCATACAATATTTGTCCTTTAGTAACTGACTTGTTTCACTTACCATAGTGTCTTCAAGGTTCATTCATGTTGTAGCATGTGTCAAAATTTGCTTCCTCTTTTTTTTTCTATTTTATATATACTAGTGTGTATCTGTGAATCCCACACTCCTAATGTATCCCTCACCCATCCCTTACCCTTTGGTAACCATAAGATTGTTTTCTTTTTTTTTTTTTGGCTTCGTTGGGTGTTCATTGTCACGAGCACTTTCCTTAGTTGTGGCGAGCGGGGGCTGCTCATCGTTGCCGTGTGGGGGCTTCTCATTTTGGTGGCTTCTCGTTGCAGAACATGGGCTCCAGGCATGCGGGCTTCAGTAGTTGTGGCGCACAGGCTTGGTTGCTCTGCGGCATGTGGCATCCTCCCGGACCAGGGGTCGAACCCGTGTCCCCTGCATTGGCAGGTGGATTCTTAACCACTGCGCCACCAGGAAAGCCCCGTAAGATTGTTTTCTATGTCTGTGAGTCTGTCTCTGTTTTGTAAATAAATTCATTTGTATCATTTTTTTAGATTCCATAAATAAGTGATATCATATATTTGTCTTTCTCTGTCTGACTTCACTTAGTGTGATAACCTCTACGTCCATCTATGTTGCTGCAAATGACATTATTTCATTCTTTTTTGTGGCTGAGTAATATTCCTTTGTATATACATATACCACATCTTCTTTATCCATTCTTCTGTTGATGGACACATAGGTTGCTTCCATATCTTGGCTGTTGTGAATAGTGCTGCAGTGAGCACTGGGGTGCATACATCTTTTTGAATTAGAGTTTTCATCTTTTCTAGATATATGCCCAAGAGTGGGATTGCTAGATCATATGATGACGCTATTTTTAGTTTTTTGAGGAACCTCCATACTGTTTTCCATAGTGGCTGCACCAATTTACATTCCTACCAACAGTGTAGGAGGGTTCCCCTTTCTCCACACCCTCTCCAACATTTATTGTTTGTAGACTTTTTGATGATGGCCATTTTGACTAGTGTGAGGTGATACCTCATTGTAGTTTTGATCTGCACTTCCCTGATAATTAGCAATGCTGAGCATCTTTTCATGTGCCTGTTGGCCAACAGTATGTCTTCTTTGGAGAAACATCTGTTTAGGTCTTCTTCCCACTTTTTTTTTTTTTTTTTTGCGGTACGTGGGTCTCTCACTGCTGTGGCCCCTCCCGTTGCGGAGCACAGTCTCCGGACGCTCAGGCCCAGCAGCCATGGCTCACGGGCTCAGCCGCTCCGCAGCATGTGGGATCCTCCCGGACCAGGGCACGAACCCGTGTCCCCTGCATCGGCAGGCGGGCTCTCAACCACTGTGCCACCAGGGAAGCCCTCCACTTTTTTTTAATGTATAAATTTATTTACTTTTGGCTGCGTTGGGTCTTCATTGCTGCGTGCAGGCTTTCTCTAGTTGCAGCGAGTGGAGCCTACTTTTTGTGGTGCATGGGCTTCTTATTGGGGTGGCTTCTCTTGTTGTGGAGTGTGGACTCTAGGCGTGTGGGCTTCAGTAGGTGTGGCACGTGGGCTCAGTAGTTGTGGCCCATGGGGTCTAGAGAGCTGGCTCAGTAGTTGTGGCACACGGGCTTAGTTGCTCCGCCGCATGTGGGATCTTCCCAGACCAGGGCTCAAACCTGTGTCCCCTGCATTGGCAGGCGGATTCTTAACACTGCCACCAGGGAAGTCCCTTCTGCCCATTTTTTTATTGGGTTATTTGTTATTTTGATATTGAGTTGTATGAGCTGTTTATATACAACTTCCTTTTTAAGACTAAATAATACTTCTTTTGTATGTACAGTCATCCCTTGGTGTCCACAGTAGATTGGTACTAGAGCCTTCCAGGGATACCAAAATTTGGTTATGCTCAAATCCCTTAAATAAAATGGTGTAGTATTTGCATGTAACCTACGCATATTCTTCCATATCCTTTAAATCATCTATAGATTACCTATAATACCTAATACATTGTAAATGCTATGCAAATAGTTGCCAGTGCATGGCAAATTCTAGTTTTAATTTTTTATGAACTTTCTGGAATTTTTTTTTCAAATATTTTTGATCCGAGGTTGATTGAATCCACAGATTCAGAACCTATAGATATGGAAGGCCAACTGTATATACCATGTTTTGTTTATCCATTCATCTGTTGTTGGACACTTGGGTTGCTTCTACCTTTTGGCTGTTGTGAATAGTGCTGCTGTGAACATGGGTGTACAAATATCTGTTGGAGTCTCTGCTTTTAGTTCTTTGGAAGTATACCCAGAAATGGAATTGCTGGATAATAGGTAATTATATGTTTTATTTTTTGAGGTCGCTGCATCATTGTACATTCCCACCATCAATGCACAAGGGTTCCAGTTTCTCCACATCCTTGCCAACACTTGTTATTGTCTGTGAATGTTTGTGTGTGTTTTACAAAACCTTATGGGTTTGAAGTGGTATCTCATTGATTTGCATTTTCCTGATGATTAGTGGTGTTGAACCTCTTTTCATGTGCTTGTTGGCTATTTGTATATCTTCTTTGGAGAAATATCCTTTGCTCATTTATTTATTTTCGTCGTTGTAGAGTTGTAGGAATTCTTTACATATTTCGAGTGTTAATCCCTTATCAGATGTATCATTTGCAAATATTTCCTCCAATAGGTTGTCTTTTCACTGTGCTGATAGTGTCCTTTTACACACAAAAGGTTTTTTTTTTTTTTTTTTTGCGGTACGCGGGCCTCTCAGTGTTGTGGCCTCTCCCGTTGAGGAGCACAGGCTCTGGACGCGCAGGCTCAGCGACCATGGCTCATGGGCCCAGCCGCTCCGCAGCATGTGGGATCTTCCCGGACCGGGGCACGAACCCGTGTCCCCTGCATCGGCAGGCGGACTCTAAGCCACTGCGCCACCAGGGAAGCCCCACACAAAAGTTTTTAATTTTGTTGTAGACCAATGTATTATTTTTTTTCTTACGTGTGCTTTTGGTGTCACATCCAAGAAATTGTTGCCAAACCCAATGTCGTGAAGCTTTCTCCCTGTGTTTTCCCCCAAGAGTTTTGTAGTTTTAGCTGTTGCATTTTAGGTCTGTGATCCATTTTGATTTCATTTTTATTTATTATATAAGATAAAGGTTCAACTTTATTCTTTTGTATATGGTTATGTTTGGATATTTTATAGGGATTTTTGTTAGTTTATATAGGTTTATAATGGTATTATGATTATGTTAAGGAATTTTTATCTAGCGTTGTAGGGATTTGCTCAGAATGACATGGTGGAGGAGGATAAGTGAGTGAGTCCGCAGGTGAAACAGGATTTTGTAATATGTTTGAAAATTTCCAAAATAAAAAGTTAAAAGAAGAGTTGGGGACTTCCCTGGCGGCACAGTGGATAAGCTTCCGCCTGCTAATGCAGGGGCCACAAGTTCGATCCCTGGTCCAGGAGATCCCACATGCTGCAGAGCAACTAAGCCTATGCTCCACAACTACTGAGCCTACACACTCTAGAGCCCGCGTGCCATAACTACTGAGCCCGCGCTCCACGACTACTGAAGCCTGTGCGCCTAGAGCCCATGCTCCGCAACAAGAGAAGCCACCGCAAGCAAAAGCCCATACACCACAACGAAGAGAAGTCCCTGCTTACCGCAACTAGAGAAAGAAAGCCCGCGCAGCAACTGAAGACCCAACGCAGCCAAAAATAAATAAAATGAAAAAAAAAAAGAGTTGGTAGACCAGGAGAATGGTGTTTAGAAACCCAGACACAAAATTTCTGTAAATAGTCAGTGGATAACTTTGTTCGATGGTATAGCGAGGTCAACCAGAGTAAAGACAAAACATGTCTTTGATTTCAGCAGCTGCTTCCATGACGTTAGATACGGCAGTTTTAGAAGTGTTTGGACTAAAACCTGATAGCAAAATTTTGAGAAATGCTTGGAAGATAGGAACATGGAGAAAGCAATGTGTGTTCACTCTTGATAGGAAGAAAAGCTGTTTCTATTAAGTCTAAAAGATTATAAATCTATGAATTAAAAAATACAAAAGAAAAGTATGAAGTCAAAATTCAAAGGCCCTGTCCCTTTTTCTTCCGTTTCTTCTCGCTCACCCCCTCGTTTCAGTCTGTAGTTTACTCTTGAGACTTGTGGCTACAGAATGAATGGCACCCTGGGCAGGAGAGAGGTTTTGGAGAGGGAGACTCAAACATGCCTTTGCCTGAGAAGAGCTAGTGGAAGGAAAGAAAAAATGAAGATAGAACTGGGGAGGACTAGTGGAATAATGCCCAGAGAAGATAGAGGAAAGGAGGGACTCAGTGGCCAAGTTGGAGAAAAGAACAGAGGCACTCATCTCTTTGAGTCAACAGGAAAGGAAATGACCTCACTTTTCTCTCTGAAGTAGTAGACTGAGTTCCCTGCTGAGAGTGATTGAAGTTTGGACAGGGTTGATGGCATCTCTTGGTGTAACCAGTAACCACAAGAATGAGTAAAAGAATGGCAGCGTTGAGGACCCAGCTCAGGCCCAACTATGTTCGAAATGACTTTTTCATTGAGGAATGCCATCGTACAGGGGGACTTGCCATCTCATTGATTTCCAGGGATGACTCAGTTCACTGGCTGGTTGACTAAGGGAGATGTTTCTTCCTTGTCCTCTCTGTGTGTAAGTTTACTAAACTAGGCATTTACACTTAAAAGCAATCAAGTGGGACTGCTCTTCAGTCCAGAGTACTTTAGTAGCTATGCTTGTTTTCTGTGAGCCTCTTAAGCAGGCTCTCTGGTGAAGGAGAAATTTGACAAAATGATTAAATAGAGACCTCCTCTGATCATATTGTGGTGATGAAACCACTTTCACTTCCTCTTTTGAAGAAACAGGTAACAGAAAACTTACCCCTGGCCATTAATCATGTTGCAGTGACAATCAAAAAAAAGAAAGAAAGAAAAAGAAATCCAGACACAGAGTTTCTATAAATAGTCAGTGGATAGCTTTGTTATAACTTTTTTTGCACTGACAGTCTAAAATGTGGTCAGGGTAGATTCTGTTTGCTATATTTTGAATGTAAACATCATCAAGAATTAAATGGTTGTATACATTTAAAGTTTGTTATCTGTGAACCTCATGTAATATTTTGTAGAAATAGGAGTGGGAGTTATGTTACCTACTTCAGAGAATAGAATTGTCTAAATAAATATCTCAAGTTTAGTCCTTGTCAAATATTTTCTGTAAGTATGAAATTGTTTTTCCTCAAGATTTTATGTAGTAGAAATTGTTTACTGGTCATATGTAGAGGATTTTAAAAGTGAGCTTTACTTTTCCTTTTTATATTTTTTAGGAGACCCATGTACAGTATCGTCTCAGTTGGAGTTAGAAGAAGCCTTTAGGCTTTATGAGCTAAACAAGGATTCTGAACTCTTGATTCATGGTAAAGGAATAGTCATTTCCTACTCTTATAGAACTATACTTCTTTAAAAACATAACCCTGTATCCTTAACCATTTAAAAACATGGTCCTGATGTCATTTTCTTAATCTGTATCCCTCCTTTCTATGTAATTGTCCTTGTTCAGTAGTATCTCAAATGCTAGAGAAGACAAAATCGATCAGCTTCTTATAATCTTAGGAAATTTCTTATTTGTGTATACCTTCTTGGGTATTAAAATGTGATCATCTCAGTGTTTTACAGCAAAGTTTTAGCATAGAATTTAAGAATTGAGAGCCCAGTAGAACCTAAGTCATCCCCTTGCAGTTTTGTAATGTATGCAAATGATGGTTTCCAAAGGTAAGATATCTTAAATGCCCTTTCTTTTGTTTAAGGGTTAACTGTGAAACTATTTATGTAGTAATCATAGACATTAGTGTGTTAAAGGTCAGCAAGCCTGAGAGGTGGGTAGTTGTATAGAAGGAGAGACCTAAACTCAACCATCATGTAACTGGTACATTGTAAACCTGGGTTGTAAATCTAGGTATTCTCTTTCCAAATCTGTGTTCTTTTCATTCTGCCATGCTACCCCTCAAATTTTTTAGGTCATGTAGAATCCACTTAATATGCTTAATATAATTGCAATACATTGGCAGTATTTCACATAGCATTTTTGGGAGTCTTAGGAGACTAGACCTAGGGAACTCTTTACAACTTGAAACAAATATAAATCTCCCCTCAATATAATGACTTATTTCAATATCTTGTTATTATTCCTTTGTACTTTCCTTTACAGTGTGATTTTTTTTTAAAAAAATAGTTTGATTTTTGTCTCCCTTCAGAATTTGACATAGTGACTCCCATGGGATTCATACTCTAATTTGTTGCGATCCTGGAAGAATGTTAGAAGTCTTCCTTTGGTCATCTCTGTCTAGAATAAAGCTACAGTGAATGTTTAAAGAAATTATTTGTCTTAAGCTTTATTGCTTTTTATGCTATATCAGAGATCTGTTTTCAGAAGTTAGCTTATATTTCAACTTTTAAAAATATTCCAGGAACTGTGTTTCCCATACTCTGTGCTCAAAACCATGTCCTTTTTTGTACATCACAGACTACAAAGAGTTGACTAGATGTTTATAAATGTACGATTTCATTATATTCTGTCTCTTTATAAAAATGTTTTGAATTAGCATTTTTACAAATCTGTAGCTCCTAAGACAAAACTTACATTTTTGGATTTGGATACTGTTTTTAATGTTAATTTATTCCTAAGTTTAGAAAAACTGTAGTGGCTTATGTTTATATTTGTATACACTTTGTAATTTTAATTCTTCATCCTAGCAAATTTGTCACTACAATGAGGATTTAAGGAAATAGTTAATGATTTCTCTAATGACCAAAAAAAAAAATCAATTAGTGATGTAATAGGGATTGGAATGAGTAATTTGAGCTTCTGATGCATTGTTTATGGATGTTCGCTTTCATAAGAATTTCTTTTATCATAGCCTTGGTAAAATGGGTCCCTTCAAAAAATAGTACTGACCATATGTTAAGTATCTTGTGTCAAGAGAAGGTCAGGTTTAAGTTTAGATCAATTTATGTGATATTTGAATTTAAAATTCTGTGTAATTTGTATGTTTTAAATATGCTGTATTAATTTTAGTTTGTTGTTTTTCAGTATTCCCTTGTGTACCAGAACGTCCTGGAATGCCTTGTCCAGGAGAAGATAGTGAGTGTTTATATACTTCATACCTTTGAATAGAGTTATTTATGATACAGTGGCACAAGAGAAATCAGAAATAGAACTTTTAATTCATTTGATTTCTTTTCCATTCTTCAGTCTAATTTAGAGTATATTAGTAAACTGCCTAAAGTCTCTACTTTTCCCAAATCGAAATGAGGCAGTTTTTTTTTTTAATTAAAAAAAACATTATTTATTTATTTGGTTGTGCTGGGTCTTAGTTGCAGCAGGCAGGCTCCTTAGTTGCATCTCACGGGCTACTTAGTTGTGGCCTGCAAACTCTTAGTTGCGGCATGCATGAGGGATCTGGTTCCCTGACCAGGGATTGAACCCGAGCCCCCTGCGTCGGGAATGCAGAGTCTTAACCACTGTGCCACCAGGGAAGTCCCAAAATGAGGCAGTTTTTAATTACAACTTACTGACATAATTGTCTATTGTGCATTTGAAAGGAAAATTAAGTTGATTTTAAGTCCTTTCCTGTTTGTTTTTTTTTTAATTAATTAATTTATTTTTGGCTGCGTTGGGTCTTTGTTGCTGCGCTCAGGCTTTTCTCTAGTTGCAGCGAGCAGGGGCTACTCTTCATTGCGGTGCGTGGGCTTCTCATTGTGGTGGCTTCTCTTGTTGCAGAGCATGGGCTCTAGGCGCATGAGCTTCAGTAGTTGTGGCACGTGGACTCAGTAGTTGTGGCTCACGGGCTCTAGAGCACAGGCTCAGTAGTTGTGGTGCACGGGCTTAGTTGCTCCATGGCATGTGGAATCTTCCCAGACCAGGAATCAAACCCATGTCCTCTGCATTGGCAGACGGATTCTTAACCACTGCGCCACCAGGGAAGTCCCCATTTCCTGTTTTTTAATCTTGGAAATTTTCAAACCTATGGAGAAGTTGAAAAAACATAGAAACATTGAAAACAAAGATACCCATATATCTTTACCAAGATTCACCAATTATTAACATTTTCTATGTTTGCTTTATCTCTGTATCTGTGCACACACATGCATACATGTATATACATAACAAACACTTGTTTTATTTTTATTTTTATTTTTTTTAAAGAAGATGTTGGGGGTAGGAGTTTCGTAATTTATTTATTTATTTTTGCTGTGTTGGGTCTTCGTTTCTGTGCAAGGGCTTTCTCTAGTTGTGGCAAGTGGGGGCCACTCTTCATCGCGGTGCGCGGGCCTCTCACTATTGCAGCCTCTCTTGTTGCAGAGCATAGGCTCCAGATGCGCAGGCTCAGTAGTTGTGGTTCATGGGCCTAGTTGCTCCGCGGCATGTGGGATCCTCCCAGACCAGGGTGCGAACCCGTGTCCCGTGCATTAGCAGGCAGATTCTCAACCACTGCGCCACCAGGGAAGCCCTTGTTTTATTTTTATTTATTTTTTTGTGTACCCTTTGAGAGTAAGCTGACATGACACTTTACCTCTAAATACTTTAGCGTGCATCCTTAAGAATTGTTATGAAACTTCCTTTTGAATGTCTAAGCTAGTGGTTAGCATTAATGAGATGAATTGAAAGAGGCAACTATTTGGTCTGATGGAATTTGTTTATATGTGTATATTCATATATATATATATACATCTGTGTATATGTATATATATTTGATATATACATATATACACCAAATTTGAATTTAATGTATGGTATAATTTATAGATTGTAGATATTAGGCAACTCATTTTTATTTGTGGTTTCTGTACATATCTATGACTTTAGCAGGAATAGTAGTAAAAGTTTTGCTTTGTATTAAGTGAAATAGCTCTAAAGTTTTAATCCTGTAACTCTTCGTGCAACTTGGTGAAAAGGAAAAATTAAAGAACTGGGTGTTTGTATATAGAGTTGAATGAGGGCTATGTACTTTATAGGAAGATGGGGAAATATAAGGAGTAGGTAGGCCTCTGAAGCAATAGTGAAAAATTTAGGTTTGGATTCAGCTAGGAGTATTTCATTGGGTTTCCAGTGGCAGATGGATTACAGCCAGTGTGGGCTGCCTTCACAGAGGTGTTGGAGAAGTAGCTCTCCTTTGTCCAGGCCAGTGTTTTGAAAGACTTGCCATTATAGCAAATCTTGGTTGCAGAGTCCCATCTGCAAATCTATTATGGGTCTGTAGCACACTTGCCAGATAAAATGTCTTTTCCTGCCTTTTCACTGTATTTCATGCTCACTTTCCCACTTTAAAATTTGCTGGTGGGGATTTTTACACAGTCCTCTCCAGTATAATTAATATTACTAAACTAGAGCATGGAGGAAAATTGATAACATTAAAGTGATCCCTTGGCTCTTTTAATTCCTAGGCAACATTAACATGTTTAAATTTAAGATATATCAAGTTGTAGTTCATGAAAGTTTCTGAAATAAGATGTTCTTTTAGGTTAAGATATTAACAAACTTTCTGCTTTGGTTACTCCTAACAGAATAAATAATTAAAAATGAAAGCATATATATTTTAGGTTCTATATTATGCTGTCTCAGAATTTCTAATTCAGAGTATTTCACCCATTTCTTTCTATCTTAATTTTAAATAGTAGACCCAGTGCTACATTTGCTTTAAAATGAGTTTTGAGGGAATTTGCTGGTGGTCCAGTGGTTAGGACTCCGCGCTTCCACTGCAGGGGGCATGGTTTCAATCCCTGGTCGGGAACTAAGATCCTGCAAGCCACGCGATTCAGCCAAAAAACTAAAATGAGTTTAGAAACCTAATGGAATTTCCACAGTGATTACTATTACTGTGGGATGACTAATAGACAATATATTTAATAGTGATTGACTTCCAAAATTACACCAGTGGACTTGATTTGATCTCATGGAACCTCTTTGTTTAGGGAATGTATTTAGAATAGTTAAAGATATAAAAAAATATAAAAACCATTGCATAAAAGGTTGTTGTGAAGAGAATATTCTTGTGGTTACAAAATGTCCCTTATACGTTATTTACAAAAACGTACCTTTACAAAGAAGAAAACTAGCCATCACTGCCTTTAACAGAGTGATTGAACACGTAGTGGGAGTCAACAATCTCACATTTGTACATTTCTTGATGAGATGCAGTAAGAAATATACATCACCTGTGTATTATTTTTGCCAAAAGTATTTAATACTTTTTATCTGGGAATCCTTTTTTTATCTGGGAAGTGTGTTACAAATCCATAATATATTTGAGTCTAATGAGGAAACAGACAAATCCAGAATGTAGGTCATGATATAAGACATCTGCCTAGACTCTTTCAACGTCATGAAAAGCAAACAACAACAAATAAGATAGAGTGAATGTTTTAGCATACATTAAAGAGACAAAAAAGGTATAGTAATGAAATTCAGTGCCTGAATCTTGATTGGATCCTGGAGAGAAAAAGAAAACTATGAAAGACACTTTTCAAGCAAATAGGGAAATTAGCAGATGAAGTGTATATTAGGTGATATTTAATTAATGTTAATTTTCTAAGACACAATATGGTATTGTGGTTAAATAGAATTAGGGGGAGTGTCCTTAATCTCAGGCAATGGATACTTAGGTATTTAAGGATGAAGTGTTATGATGTCTGCAATTTATTTTTAAATGATTCAGAAAAAAAAGTGTATGTGTAAATAGAGAAGAAAGCAAATGTGGCAAAATTATAGTAATAGATAAATGTAGGTGAAGGATGGAGATGTTTATTCTTTGAACTTTTCTGTGGGCTTAACATTTTTTCAAAATTAAAAGTTAGGGGACAATTAAAAAACAGAAAAGCCTAGTCTCTTGATGACTTTTATTTTTTCACTTTCAGATTTTTATCAATATTTTTTTTCCTGCAATGAATATCATGAAAAAAATCACAGACGATTATAAAATGACTTTATATTCACACTTGCTCTTTTTGTTTCTTCCTTTTTTTTTTTAACTTTTAATCTCTCTTCAGAATCCATCTACCGCCGAGGTGCACGCCGCTGGAGAAAGCTTTATTGTGCAAATGGCCACACTTTTCAAGCCAAGCGTTTCAACAGGGTAAACCTTAGTTTGCTGAATATTGATAATTTGAGAAATCTGGGTTTTTCCTCTCTACTGTTATTCCTTTCTAAAGGAGTAAGTAGGATGACCTAAAATTCCCAGTTTGCCAGGGGTAGTACATCTGTTATCTTGAGGTAATTTTTAATAGCATCTCCTTTGACTCATAAAAATGTTCCAGCTTGGATGATTAGTTATATGGTTACCCTAGCTGTAAGAAAGTTGGATTTTTTTTTTAGTATAATTCAAGACAGCCAGAAAATAAGCAAGGTTTATTTTGCAAACCATTTACTGTTGTAAATTTTTTTTAGTTTTCCCTGTTTTAGAAAATGAGAATTGCAGTCATTTATCTAGCTTTTAGTATGTACCAGGCACTTTTCTGAATGCTTGCCATATAGTGACTCATTTAATCCCTGCAACAACCTTGTGAGAGAGGTACTATATATTTCCATTTTATAGATGAAGAAACTGAGGTGCAGGATGGTTAGATAACTTGCCCAAGATGACACGGCTAGTAAGTGGCAGAGCCAAGGTTGGAGATCAGTCTGTCTCCAGAAGTCCATGTTTTTAACTACTGTTGTTAACTACAGTTATCCATTTCCATTCTAGAACTCGCGCCGTGTTCTCAATTCTTAATGTAATAGAAGCTACCACCCGAGGTTCCCAAATTCCTGTTCCCAGTAGCACTGATATTTAAAAAGCTTTGAAGTGAGAAGTCACTTTAGGCGTTGCTCTTTAAGAGAGCAGTGGTGTGGCTTCCCTGGTGGCGCAGTGGTTGAGAGTCTGCTTGCCAATGTAGGGGACTGCGGGTTCGTATCCCGGTCCGTAAAGATCCCACATGCTGCGGAGCGGCTGGGCCCGTGAGTCATGGCCGCTGAGCCTGCGCGTCCGGAGCCTGTGCTCCGCAACGGGAGAGGCCACAACAGTGAGAGGCCCGCGTAACGCAAAAAAAAAAAAAAAAAAAGGGAGAGCAGTGGTGACCTAAATGGGAAGGAAATCCAAGAAAGAGGGGAAGAATGTATATGCATAGCTGATTCATTTTGCTGTACAGTAGAAACTAACACAACATTGTAAAGCAACTATACTCCAATAAAAATTAATTTAAAAAAAAGAGAGCAGGGCTTCGGTTTGACCTCTGAACAGACTGATAGGTTTATGTTTGCTTGGGAGTCCTTGCACAGCTTTTTCTGCTATGTGTTTTTCAAGTTTAATTCACTTTTCCTATTGTCATTACTCTGAACTTAATTAGGTGAAGACTGAAAATTCGTGGACTTAGGAAACAACATGGTTGCAAATTTCAGTCTCTTTAAAACAAGCTCTCCTTTCTGTTTATTTTCCCATGACCATCATAGCTTTGGAAAAGTTATGTATGATGAAGGGAATTGAGTTAGAGAAGAAGGCCACTTACTTTCACTATTTTATGAGCAAACTGTTGGGAAATGATTATGACCTTTTTTTTGTTAATAAAATACTGTTGAATTACTTTCTCCAGCGTGCTCATTGTGCCATCTGCACTGACCGAATATGGGGGCTTGGACGTCAGGGATATAAGTGCATCAACTGCAAACTCCTGGTTCATAAGAAGTGCCACAAACTTGTAACAATTGAATGTGGGAGGCATTCTTTGCCACCGGTAAGACACTGTTGTCTAATTTTTTTTTATAGAGCATTTTTGATAACACTGCTAGAACAGAAGGCTAAAATAGGGGGGTGTTTAGGAATCACAGCTCAACAGTGTTGTTACAGAATGTGGGTAGGAATACTTTAGGAGTCCAGTTATCATGTGAATTTTGGAATTGTTATTACAAATTTGTTTGTAGGATATGGTTAACTTCTTTGTTTGACCTGCTACAAAATGATTTGGTCTAAATTAGGAAAATGTAAGGAGAACCATTTAAAAGATATTTTTCTCTTCTTTAAGCTAAACTCTTTAGTTTATAGCTCCCATTATTCTAGCATCTATACTAAACAGATCAGGTGAGAAGAGTCAGAGTCTTCATGTTTGCTCTGTAAAGTGTGAGATTACTGGTGAGTTGTTGCATTTAAAATTTTTATTTTTCACTTTCTATTTTAAATATGAAATTAAAACAAGTTCATTATAGAAAAAATAGAGAATAAAAATGAATAAAGAAAAATTAAACAAAAACCCCCATGAAATCTACCATCTAAAGGTAATTGTCATTTAGTGTATATTCTTCCAGAAGTATGCAAATTTGTATGCATAAACATTTAAAATTTTTCTATAGAGTATAATGAACTTCCAAATACCAGTCATCCAGCTCCAACAGTTATCACCTCACGACCAATCTCGTTTCATCTATACCCCACCCATTTAACCTGCCCTCATCCTATATTGTTTTGAAACAAATTCCAGATGTATTTCAGTATGTACCTCTAAAAGATAAGGACTGTTTTTTAAAAGTAGCTAAAAAATAAGTTCCTTATATCAAATATCCATCAAGGCAATGTTCAAAATTTCAGTTTTCACATAAATGTTATAATTTTGTTTTCATAATTTTCATTGTGATGAGTCAGGATTTAAATGAAGTTCATATTTGCAATTGATTGCCCATATTTACAGTTGATTGATATGTCTTAGATATTTTTTAATTTACTGATTCTTCATCTCTCTCTCTTTTTTCCCTTACAATTTAATTATAGAAGAAACTGTGTTGTCATTTAAAGTGATCCAGAATTTTTCTCTTTGCTTCTCCATGGTTATGTTTAAAATGTTCCCCTGTCCTCTGTATTTTCTGTATATTATAGCTGAATGTAGAGGTTTGATTAGATTCTGGTTTTTGTTTTTTTGTGGGTTGTTTTGAGACTGTTTCATAGAAGGTGGTGTGTTTATCCATCAGAAAGCATACAATGTTTGGTTATGTGTCGTTCTTTTACATACTTTTTAACAAAAGTGAGGTCATATTTGTACTATTTTCTAACCCATTTTTCTCACTGAACAATAGATTTTGGTCATCTTTCTATATCTATCTATACCTTCATCATTTTTAGCAAAGTATTTTATGTGTCTATACCATAATTTATTTAATCTGTTCCCCATGATTGAACATTTGAGTTGTTTTCTAAATTTTCCTATGAGGAAAATCATAATGAACTTCCTGGTAAATAAATCTTATTATTTCCTTAAGGATTCAGAAGTAGAATTACTGGTTTAAAGGATATGTGTTTTTAAAAAGATCTGGGTTCGTCTTTCTAAGTTATCTTTTAGAATGATTATACCATGTTTATTCGTAGTACCTTCTTTGGACATTGTGGAAGTAGGTTATTACTGGTGGCTTGCTGGTAGTAGAATTATTTAGCCAGTTCATGTAAGTTTACAAATGGGTTTATAGTTAGGGAGGTAAAAAGCCAATTTTAAGGAACAGCAGAAGGCCAAAAATTGTGAACATAATTTATCCAGGTTACTGTTGATATTCTTGAGTATTCTTAGGCAATGGAATGACTTGTGTGAGTTCATAAATGTAGAAGGAAAGAGGGCCGTGTTAGTGATTATATTGATATTTTAGGATGGTGCTAAACACATTGAAAAACCCATGAGCTTATTTTTAAGGCAGCCTTAAAAGTATAACTTTATAACTAATGCTGCTTCTCAGATTTACTCTTTCTTGCGGGTATTCATTAAACGTTGGTCCAAAATTAACGAATAAGTAAGATTTTGGTTTGAATTAGCATTGTTCCTGAGGTTATTGGCAGTTAGTTTCTTGGATGTATTTCTTTTCCATTTTTGGGTCACTGACCCCTTTGAGAATCTTCAGAAAAATGGGAAACCCATAAAATTTTACATATAATTTCAAGAAGTTTATAGACATCTTGAAGTCTATTTCTGGACATCAGCTAAGTAACTCTATACTAAGACTCCTTTTGCCAAAGACTTAAAGTGAGTATGTGGAGCTCAAAGGAGGAATAGGTGGTATAGAGGAGAAATAAATCAGAGTATGTAGGAGTTCAATTTAATTTCTAATTGATAGTCTGAAATTCGTTTTGTGTTTTTTCTGTGATCTGTAAAATGTGATAACATTACGTCATTCATAGGAATGTTGTATGGTTTCACATATAATAAAATTGAAAATAAATTATATATAGTAATGTAATTCTCACTTATTAAGTTATATTCTTTCAAATTTAAATTTTAATATGCTGTGTCTCATTGAAATGATGTTGTTTCTGGATTTATAGAGGTATTGGGATGTAAAAAGAATGCACTAAGTTACTGTATCTTTGGAAATGATTTGTAGGAACCAATGATGCCCATGGACCAGTCATCCATGCACTCAGACCATGCACAGACAGGTAAGAATGACACTGGCACAAACCATTGCTCACTGACAAAGTGTCATTTAAAGACTTCTTTATATGACTCTTATACCTAAATTTAAAGACATTTATATTCTTCCCAAATAAAAGCTAGGTAACCATATTTTGTGGTGTTAACATCAGTCACAGTAGTTAACATATGTTTGGCATTTTAAAAAGACAACTATGTAAACTACAACAGATGGCTATTTTCTTTTATTCAGATAAATTTCTTTTGAGACCCCTTTATATTCAGCAAACCTACTTTTTTTCCATAATGAAAACATATACTGATTTTGTGGACTGTATTAACTATATTCAAGTGACCTGTTTTTATTAAAAACTCTATTATGAGATGAAGAAATGATGTAAAATATACAGAGATGCTGTATAGACAATTCAGAAAAGATCGTGTGAGTTCAAATGTCTAAAAAAAACCCAAATGTCTAGTAGATACAAAACCTTAAATATGTCTGTGGGAAATTTGGAGAGCAATTAAATGGGACAGAGCAGCCTGATCTGGGAAGAATCAAGAAAAAGAAAACAAGGGAGTTTTTCTGGAAGGACAGAATGTAGTATCTTGTTCATGGAAGAAGCTGGTTGTATGAAATGTAGGCTTTTTTTTTTTTTTTTTTTACCCAGGTAGCTTTAAGGAATAGAAGCCTGGAGTCCAACTGAGTCCACACTAGAGACCCTCTATCACTATGCCTCAATCATACTAATATAATTAAGTAGGGTTTATAGAGTCACCCTTTTGGAAGGAATTGATTAATTTGTAAAGAAGAGAAATATTTTTTTAAATAGCAAAAGTATTTGTTAAAATCAGTACTTGGCTATTGATTGACTCCTCCTCTCTTTACCCTCATTAAAGATTAGAATTTAACTGGTATTTATGTATAATTTGTTATTAGTAGGACAGATACTCAATTTTAAATGATGAACACTTATTCAGAAATAAAAATTAAGAAAAATCAAATCAAGAGAAAATTTTAAGTGTAACTCAGTTAATGTATACTATGTTTTTCTCTCTCTTTTTTTTTTAATGTTTGGGATTGGTTTTTTAGTAATTCCATATAATCCTTCAAGTCATGAGAGTTTGGACCAAGTTGGTGAAGAAAAGGAGGTAAGATAATTAATTAGTCTTATGGTACATTATGTCATCAGCTTTTTAATGTGACAGTTTAAAAATATGACAAATTGACTTGCTTAAATTTTAGACCATAATTTTGTAGGGATGATTTTTAGTGATTCTAGAGTTTTATTCTGAGTTAATTCAGTAAGTAAATTGCTAAAATCATTTAAATTAAGAAAGAATCTGATGAGATAACATATTCATTTTAAGATAGCATAATCTAAAAATTATACTGCATTTAAGAATGGCATTTAGAATACTTGGTAGTATTGTTTAAAATATAGATCCTTCCATTTTATGGGCTAATTGTTTATTTAAAATATAAATGATTAAGCATCTTAACTGCCCATCTTTTTTGACTATTAAACATTTTATCAGCTTTTAAAACAGTTTAATTAAAACGATAACCAATTTTTTGAAAAAAGCTTATGGTAAAAAAGATTTATCATGCCTCACACCTTCCACTCCCACTTTGACTTCTGAGAGGCAACCCCTTTTAATCATTTCTAGTTGTGTCCACATTGTTTATACCTCTCTTTTTCAATTTTTCAACTTTATATATTTCTAACCATGAAAGGTTTAAACTAGTACACTACCCCGCCCCCCCCCCCCCGGCTCCCCCGCTTTTCTCTTCTCTTTCCAATGTTTGATAGGTGTATCATGTTTTACTCTGTGTAACCTTTTTATTACAGAAAATTTCAAACATCAATAAAAGTAAACAATACTATTCCAAGCTCCTGTGTCCATTACCCAGTTAAAACAATTGTCTGTACGTGTTTTGTCTACCAGCTTGCCTCACTCCTGTAGTGTTTTGAAGCACATCTGTTGGTTACCTATTTAATCTCCTATCTCAGTTTCTTATTCCATCAATTTAGTCAATACCTTGACTCTCCTTTAGCCATCCTTTCTCTTTCTTCCAGCTTTCCTCTTTTAGCTACATATTTACTTTTATGCTGCCAAGGTTATTAACATTCATAATCTGTCCTGCAAGTGTAACCACATCTTTCATATTTTGTTCATTGGTTGACAATGAGTCATCCAAAGGAGGAAATTCTTAATAATAAGGAACAAATTCTCTGTTCTTCTGGCACGACGAGTTAGTAAAGTTTCCTTTTGTTTGATCCTTGATGTTATTTTATAGCTTTTTGTTCTTTTGGGAATTTCTCATTGCCTTAAATATTATTTATTGGTTTGGTTGTTTACCAAAGACTCATTTGGTTTTATTTTCAAGACTTTTAATACATTTAAAAATTGAAGAATAGTATAGAGCAAAGTGCACAAGTCATGAGTACATAATCATGAGTATATAGAGCAAAGTGCACAAATCATGAGTATCTATCTGGGTCAATTTTCACAGGGTGGACACTACATAATGACCACACAGATGAATAAATAGGACCTACTACACATCCCAGGGGCCCATCTTGTACCTTCTCCAAGTCACTGACATTCCCTCCTCCCTTCAAGTAACCACAGTCTTAACACCACAGATTAGTTCTGCTCTTTTCCCCAAGCTTTTTGTAAATGGAGTCACACAGTATCTTTTGTGTCTGGCTTCTTTTGTTCAATATTGTGTTTGTGAGGTTCAGCCGTGTTTTATATAGCAGTATATCATTTATTTTCACTGTTGTTTCAATTCATCTATTCTGTTGACTTCCCCCCTGGATTGGGATTATTATGATATGCTGCTATGAACATTCTTGTACATGTAGTTTGGTGCACATATTTAAGCATTTCTGTTAGGTACATAACTAGGAGTGGAATTCCTGAGTCTTGTGTACATTAGTAAGTAATGCCAAGCAGTTTCCCAAAGTACTTGTATCAGTTTATACTTTCACCAGCAATGTGTGAGAGTATGATTTGCTCCACATCCTTATGAACACGTTGTGTAGTGTGTCTTTTAAATTTTAGCCAACCTGTTGAATGTTGTAGTTTTTATGTGCATTTCCCTGCTGCGTACCTTTTCATGTATTTATTGACCATTTGGATATAATTTTCAATTAAGTGTCTGTTTATATCTCTTTAAGAAAAAGTGAGTGGTCTGCCTTTGTTGTAACGATTTGTAGGAGTTTTTGGTATATTCTTAACATTAAGCTTTCATCAGTTATATATTGCAAATAGATTCTGCCACTCAATAGCTTGTATTTTCACTCTGATAATGGTATCATTGATGAACAGATGTTCTTGATTTTTTTCTTTTTAACATCTTTATTGGAGTATAATTGCTTTACAATGTTATGTTAGTTTCTGCTGTGTAACAAAATGATTCAGCTATATGCATACATATATCCCCATATCCTCTTCCTCTTGCATCTCCTGCCCACCTTCCCTATCACATCCCTCTAGGTGGTCACAAAGCACCGGGCTGATCAGCTATCTGTTTTACATTTGGTAGTGTCTATATGTCAATGCTACTCTCTCACTTCGTCCCAGCTTACCTTTCCCCCTCCCCGAGTCGTCAAGTCCATTCTCTACATCTGCATCTTTATTCCTGTCCTGCTCCTAGATTCATCAGAACCATTTTTTTTTTAGATTCCATATATATGTGTTAGCATACGGTATTTGTTTTTCTCTTTCTGACTTACTTTACTCTGTATGACAGACTCTAGGTCCATCCAACTCACTACAAATAACTCAATTTCATTTCTTTTTATGGTTGAATAATATTCCATTGTATATATGTGCCACATCTTCTTTATCCATTCATCTGTTGCTGGACACTTAGGTTGCTTCCATGTCCTGGCTATTATAAAGAGTACTGCAATGAACATTGTGGAACATGACTCTTTTTTTTTTTTTTTTTTTGCTGTACGCGGGCCTCTCACTGTTGTGGCCTCTCCTGTTGCGGAGCACAGGCTCTGGACGCGCAGGCTCAGCGGCCATGGCTCACAGGCCTAGCCGCTCTGCAGCATGTGGGATCTTCCCGGACCAGGGCGTGAACCCGTGTCCCCTGCATCGGCAGGCGGACTCTCAACCACTGCGCCACCAGGGAAGCCCCCCCATGACTCTTTTTGAATTATGGTTTTCTCAGGGTATATGCCCAGTAGTGGGATTGCTGGGTCATATGGTAATTCTATTTTTAGTTTTTTAAGGAACCTCCATACTGTTCTCCATAGTGGCTCTATCAGTTTACATTCCCACCAATAGTGCAAGAGAGTTCCCTTTTCTCCACGCCCTCTCCAACATTTATTGTTTGCAGATTTTTTGATGATGGCCATTCTGACTGGTGTGAGGTGATACCTCATTGTAGTTTTGATTTGCATTTCTCTAATGATTAATGAAGTTGAGCATTCTTTCATGTGTTTGTTGGCAGTCTGTATATCTTCTTTGGAGAAATGTCTATTTAGGTCTTCTGCCCATTTTTGGATTGGGTTGTTTGTTTTATTGATACTGAGCTGCATGAGCTGCTTGTATATTTTGGAGATTAATCCTTTGTCAGTTGCTTCCTTTGCAAATATTTTCTCCCATTCTGAAGGCTGTCTACATCTGTCTGTTCTTTTTTGGATAGAGATTTTGGGGCCTGTTTAAGAAATCTCTGTCTTTTCCAAGATTATTGAAGACATTGAAAAGACTATACTTTCCTCCATTATTCTGCAGAGGTATCTTTTCATCAATTATATGCCCATTATTACATGGTCTATTTCTGGATTCCTTTTTATTTTCCATCATTTATTTATTCTTATGCTGATATACTGTCATTATTATTATAGGTTTATAATAAGTCTTTTATATCTAGTAAAGTTCTACTTTGTTCTGGGAATTTGTTCTTGGCTACTCTTACTAGCTTTTTGAATTTCCATGTAAATTTTAGAATTAGCTCACTAGTTTCCATAGAATCAAGGAAATAAACCAAACCTGTTGATCAATTTCAGGAACAGTGATATCTACAATATTAAGTCCTGGATCCATGAACATGACACGTTCTTCCATTGACTTAGGTCTTCTTTCATTTCTGTCAGTGTTTTATAGTTTTCAAAGTTCTTGCACTAGAGATATTGGAGGTAAATGGTATTGTTTTAAACTTTAATTGTCTATTTAATATTGTTATATGGAAATAAGGTTTTTTTCCTAAATTGCCTTGTATCCTGAGACCTTGCTAAATTCACTTATTAATTCTAATAGCTATCTAAAGATACTCTTAGATTTTCTACATATATGATCATCTTATGAATAACAGTTTCATTTCTTCCTTTTCCAATCTTATAGATTTTTTTCAGTTTTCTTACCTTATTGAGTTAGCAAGGACCTCTATAAATGGCCAACATGATGTTGAAAAGAAGTAACAATCAGATATTATTGTCTTGTTCCACATCTCAGACAGAAATCTTCCAATATCTTATCATTAAGTTTGATGTTTGCTCTAGGTTTTTATTCTATAGATACCCTTATCAGAATGAGGAAGTTTGTCTCTATTCCTAGTTGGCTAAGATTTTTGTTTTCATCTTGAAAAGATGTTGAATTTTATCAGCAACATTTTATGGTATTTGTGGGGTTGATCATGTATAAATTTCAGTAAATTTCTTTCTTTTTTTAAATTTAAATTTAGTTATTTATTTATTTATTTTGGCTGTGTTGGGTCTTTGTTGCTGCACACGGGCTTTCTCTGGTTGCCGCAGGCGGGGGCTACTCTTCGTTGCTGTGCGTGGGCTTCTCATTGCAGTGGCTTCTCTTATTGCGGAGCATGGGCTCTAGGTGCGCAGGCTTCAGTAGTTGTGGTGCATGGGCTTAGTTGCTCCGCGGCATGTGGGATCTTCCCCGACCAGGGCTCGAACCCGTATCTCCTACGTTGGCAGGTGGATTCTTAACCACTGCACCACCAGGGAAGCCCAATTTCAGTAAATTTCAAATGTTAAGCCTGTTTTTCATTTCTGGAATAAACTCCCTGTGTCATGATGTATAATTCTCTTTGTATATTGGTAGATCTGATTCGCCAACATTTATTTTAGGTTTTTGAAAAAATTATTAACAAGAATCATTGACCTGTAATTTTCCCTTTTTGTACTGGATTGTGAAGTTTTGGTATCAAAATAATACTGGGCTCATAAAATGATTTTGGAATTTTTCCTATTCCCAAGGAGAATTCTTATAAGATAGACATTATTTCTTTCTTACATTTTTGGAAGAATTCACCAGAAAAGCACTCTGGGCCTGGAGGGTTTTTTTGGTTTGTTTTTTTTGTTTGTTTGTTTCATGGGAAGGATTTGATTCTAGGTTCTATTTCTGAATAGATCTAGGGCAATTTAGCTTCTCTGTTTCCTCTTGTGCTATTCCTTGGAATTTGTCTAACCTAAATTTTCAAATTTATTGACACAAAGTTGTTAATTGCTGAGAATATGAAATGATATCCTTTTTTACTCCTGATAAAAAGTTACTGTGCATTCCCTTTTTCTTCATCAGTTTTGCCAAGGGGATGTCAATTTATTAGTCTTTTCAAAGAACTAACTTTTGGCTCTTTGTTGAATGCTTATATCCTATTCTATTGCATTGATTTCTCTTCTCATTATTTCCTTATGCTTTTTTGTCATTCACTTTTTTTTAATACATTCTTTTTTTAATATTCTTTTCCATTATGGTTTATCACAGGATACTGAATATAGTTCCCTGTGCTATACATTAGGACCTTGTTGTTTATCCATTCTAAATGTAATAGTTTGCATCTGCTAATCCCAAATTCCTAGTCCATCCCTCCCCCACCCCCCTCCTGCCCCTGGCAACCACAAATCTGTTCTCTATGTCTATGAGTCTGTTTCTGTTTTGTAGATAGGTTCATTTATGCCATATTTTAGATTCCACAAATAAGTGATATCATATGGAATTTGTCTTTCTCTTTCTGACTTAGTATGATAATCTCTAGTTGTATCCATGTTGCTGCAAATGGCATTATTTCATTCTCTTTTTTTTTATGGCTGGTAGTATTCCATGGTATATATGTACCACATCTTCTTTATTCATTCATCTGTTGATGGACACTTAGGTGGCTTCCATGTCCTGGTTATTGTAAATAGTGCTGCAATGAACGTTGTGGTACGTGACTTTTTGAATTATGGTTCTCTCAGGGTATATGCCCAGTAGTGGGATTGCTGGATCATATGGTAGTTCTATTTTTACTTTTTAAGGAACCTCCATACTGTTTTCCATAGTGGCTGTACCAACTTACATTCCCACCAACAGTGTAGGATGGTTCCCTTTTCTCCACACCCTCTCCAGCATTTGTTATTTGTAGACTTTTTAGTGATGGCCATTCTGACTGGTGTGAGGTGGTATTTCATTGTGGTTTTGATTTGCATCTCTCTAATAATTAGTGGTGTTGAGCATCTTTTCATTTGCCTACCGGCCATCTGTGTCATTCACTTTTAAATATATCTTAATCTGTATTATGATTTCTTCTTTGATCCATGTATTATTTAAAAGTATTGATATACTAATTCATTTTCAAATATGTGGGAATTTTTTTTATTATTGTATTGAGTAGCTTAATTCTGCTGCACGTCAGAGAATGTGTTCTATTCTGTGTGATTTCAGTCTTTTGAACTTTTTTGAAACTTGATTGAAGACCAAGCACGCAGGCATTGGTGAATGTTCCATATGTATTTTTGAATATAATATATTCTGTAGTTGTTGGGTGAAGTATTCTATACAGATCAATTAAGTCAAGAGTAGTAACAGTGTTATTCAGTCTTCTGTTACCTCACTGACTGCATGTTCTTTCCCTACAGTTTTCATTTAGAATTTACCTGTCCCTTTTAGTTTTGTTAGTTTTTGCTTTACATATTTTGAGGTTATGTTATTGAATACATGTAGATTTAGAATCATAGTATCTTACATTGGATTAATGCTTTTTCAGAAATACCCCTCTCTATTTGTAGTAATGCTTCCTTGCCTTATGTTAAGTAATTGCTGTGTAACAAATTACCTTAAAATATAGTGGCTTAAAACAACAAAATTTACTATGTCATAATTTCTGTGGGTCAGGAATCCAGGTTCTTGTCTCAGAGTCCCTTAGAGGCTGCAGTCAGTGTACTGGCAAAGACTGCTGTCGTCTCAAGGCTCAACTGAGGAAGAAACTGCTTCCATACTTACTCACCTCATTGTTGGCAGGATTCACTTCCTTGACATGTGGCCTCTCCATAGGGCAGCTCACAGCAAGGTAGTTTGCTTCATCAGAGCAAGCAAGCAATAAGATCCAGAGATTGAATGCCAGCAAAACAGACCTCACAGTCTTTTGTAACCTAGTCTCAGAAGTGCCGTCCCTTCATTTTTGCCATATTTTTTTCATCAGAAGCTAGTCATTAGGTCCAGCCTATACTCGAGGGGATTACACAAGGGCATGAATACTAGGAGGTGGGAATCACTGGGGTCCTCGTAGAAGTCAGCCTACCACAGTTGGCTACAGCTACTTTGTCTCATGGTAATTTAGCTACAGCTCTCTTTTGGTTAGTGATTACATGGTATATAGTTTCTTACCCTTTTACTTTGAACATTTCTGTACACATATATATCTTATTAACGTCATAGAATTGGACTTCCCCCTCTGGTTTGATAGTCCTTAGCTGTAGTATTTAGTGTGTTTTAATATTTATGTATTGTTACATTTAATATAAGTATATTTAAACTAACAACTTATTTGTATTTAAATCTACCAATTTACTATGTTTTCTGTATCATCTGTTTATGTTACTTTTCTAGCCTTCTTTTGGGTTAATTATTATTTTTTTTTCCTCACCTCTTTTAGCTTGTTTCGCATTCTTTTGCTTTTTTATTACTGGTTGTTCTAGAGGTTGCATCTTATACCCTTAACTTATTTAAATTCAATACAAATTATTAATAATACTTTTTACCATTTTCCAAGATATGCAACTTAGAACACTTTAAATTCACTCATGCTCCCTTCCTGTCTTTATTGCTATTTTTGTCATATTTTAAAATTCTGTATGTGTGTGTTAGTGTTTTTGAACAGTCAATCCTTATTTAGGTTTATCCACATTTTATTCTTTTTGTTCTGCTTTTGTTCCTGTGTGTCTGCCTTCCATATGAGATCATCTTTCTTCTTCTTGAAGAACTCAATATTTCCTTGAGTGAGAACCAACTAGTGACGGATTTCCTTAGTTTTTGTTTGTCTGAAAATGTATTTATTTCATTTTCATTTTGAAGGCTATTTTTACAGGCTGTAGGATTGTAGATAAGCAAGGGAGGGAGGGGGTAAGCCATTTAAAAGGTGACATTCCACTGTCTTCTGGCTTCTGTCATTTCATTCAGCCTTATTATTGTTTATGTGAAGGAACTGTGCTTTCATTCCATTTGATTCTCTTTTATAGCTTCCAGTTAACCATATTTAAAGTCTATACATTGCTTTATCTTTTTACCATTTTCTGCTTTCTTAATCTGCCCTAATCTGGTTTCTTTCACTCCTTTATATTTATTCTTATTACCAAGTCAAATTATTATTTCTAAATTTTGTTTTGGATAATCATCCTCCTTCGATTTTCATAATACTTTTTTCTTTCCTGTTTTGTGCTTACTAGTTTATCTTTCTGAAAATTTGCTCCTTGCTTTTGCTGATACTCTTCACTTCAGAAAATTCGTACTTAATTCTCATGAGTATATCTGTTGGTTGTATGCTGGGAATTTTGCAGGCATCTAATAAAAGATTACCTTTAGTCTCTTTATAAATTTCCAGAAGCCTAAGTTTCTACTTGTGAATGAATTACAGGGCTGACTTTGTCATTCCACAGGAGTCTTGGTATTGTATAGAAAAGAATGTTTTACATTAGCTGAACTGCCTCATGCTTGTTTTCTGCCTGTAGCTTAACTCAGATTTCATACATTAAGCTTCTGGCAGACTCTTTCATCTTGATGTCCCATTGTAACTTCTAATTTCAGTATGAAAATCGAGCTCATTATCTCATCAACTCTGTCAATCTTACCATGTGCTCACACTTCATTTTTCTAGCAGTGGCACCTTCAGAGTCCCAGTCACCGAAGTTAGTGTCATTTTTTTATTCATGTGTCTCCACTGCCTCCATACCCAAAAGTTATCAGATTCCAAGACATCCTTCGATGTTTCTCAGATTGCAACTCCTTCTCCTTTCCTAACACCACCCCTCTGACCTCAACTCATGAATTCATCCTACCTCTTGAGTAGTTAGATTATATCATTTGGAATGATGTAAGAAACTAAGAACTTAAATCAGAAAATATTTAAAAATCTTATAGGTATAACTAGGTGTTAGAAGTATATTGTGTTATGCAAAATACTTCAGGTTTAACTGTTTGGTATAAATGTTCTCAACAGGCAATGAACACCAGGGAAAGTGGCAAAGCTTCATCCAGTTTAGGTCTTCAGGATTTTGATTTGCTCCGGGTAATAGGAAGAGGAAGTTATGCCAAAGTACTACTGGTGCGATTAAAAAAAACAGATCGTATTTATGCAATGAAAGTTGTGAAAAAGGAGCTTGTCAATGATGATGAGGTGAGCACTATGATGTTTTATTACCTCTAAACTGTTAAGTTGGCTTAAGTGTACTATTTCAGAAAAAAACCTCAATGTTTATGCTTATTATTTCAGCCTACTTTTCTAAATACATGCTTCAAACAGATTATTTAAGGTATATTTAAAGTTATCTGATGGGGACTTCCCTGGTGGCGCAGTGGTTAAGAATCCGCCTGCCAGTGCAGGGGACATGGGTTCGATCCCTGGTCTGAGAGGATCCCATATCCTGCGGAGCAACTAAGGCCATGCACCACAACTACTGAGCCTGCACTCTGGAGCCTGTGAGCCACAACTACGTACAGATGTAACAGTTGTAAATAACCTCAACAGCATAGATAACGGTTACATGTAATAAAATAATTAGTTTTGAGTATTTATCACATTTATTTTTAATATAACTAATTGTAAGTTTGTAGAAGTTAAGTGTTAATAATGGTTGTTTCAGAGAGGAAACATAGGAAGAACACTCTTTGACATAAATCACAGCAAGATCTTTTTTGACCCACCTCCTAGAGCAATGGAAATAAAAACAAAAATAAACAAATGGGACCTAATGAAACTTAAAAGCTTTTGCACAGCAAAGGAAACCATAAACAAGACGAAAAGACAACTCTCAGAATGGGAGAAAATATTTGCAAATGAATTAATGGACAAAGGATTAATCTCCAAAATATATATACAGCTCATGCAGCTCAATATTAAAAAAACAAGCAACTCAATCCAAAAATGGGCAGAAGACCTAAATAGACATTTCTCCAAAGAAGACATACAGATGGCCAAGAGGCACATGAAAAGCTGCTCAACATCACTAATTGTTAGACAAATGCAAATCAAAACTACAATAAAGTATGACCTCACACCAGTTAGAATGGGCATCATCAGAAAATCTACAAACAAATGCTGGAGAGGATGTGGAGAAAAGGGAACCCTCTTGCACTGTTGGTGGGAATGTAAATTGATACAGCCACTATGGAGAACAGTACGGAGGGTCCTTAAAAAACTAAAAATAGAATTGCCACATGACCCAGCAATCCCACTCCTGGCCATATATCCGGACAAAACTGTAATTCATAAAGATGCATGCACCCCTATGTTCATAGCAGCACTATTCACAATAGCCAAGACATGGAAACAGCCTAAATGTCCACCAGCAAATGAATGGATAAGGAAGATGTGTTACATATATACAGTGGACTGTTACTGAGCCACAACTACTGAGCCCACACGCCACAACTCCTGAAGCCTGCATGCCTAGAGCCCGTGCTCTGCAACAAGAGAAGCCACAACAATGAGAAGCCCGTGCACCACAACGAAGAGTAGCCCCTGCTCACCACAACTCGAGAAAGGCTGCGTGCAGCAATGAAGACCTAACACAGCCAGATAAATAAATAAAGTTATCTGAGGATTATTAGATTTTTTAAAAATAAAAATCAAACCATATTATTATCAAGGGCAAGTACTTGAGCTTTGTAAAGTTTTCTAGAGTGTTGCATAATATCGAAAGATTTACTGGTAGTATTTTCTCTTTGTATATAAATTACTATTTCATGATTATCAATGCTTTTGATATTTAGCCTAGTTAGTTAATAATTGCATTTATGGTAATAGAATTACTAAGAACAAATTTATCATAGTTTTGATGATATCTCAGTTTGACATAGATTTCTTTTGTATTTTAAAATAGGATATTGACTGGGTACAGACAGAGAAGCATGTTTTTGAGCAGGCATCTAATCACCCTTTTCTTGTTGGGCTGCATTCTTGCTTCCAGACAGAAAGCAGGTAAGATTGAAAGATAATGGAATGATACCTGGGTTTTACACATTTTGGTATATTACACAATAAGAACCCCTTTCTACAGTAATTCCTGAAGTGGAAGTCACATGGAGACAGACACAACAGTACTATGCTTGTAATTTCCTGCTACTCATACTCCAACCAGTGATATCAATTTGACACTGGATCAGCATTAGGAAATTACCTGCTTTAGGCAAAAAAAAAAGAAAAAAAAAAAAATAGCCAGGTCCTAATTATGGCAGTAGAAATCCAACCTTTTAAATATCACCAAGATTCTAGTTATAGGACTTAAATGTTCCTAGAGTTTAATTAAGGGGATAGATTCTAACTTCTTTTGCCTTAAGTGACAGTTGAAAATGACTTACACATTGCACATTCTAAAACTGGGGTGGGAGTGAGAGCTCTGGATTGCAAATGGTACTATTGGCTTGGCCACAAAGTTCATTCGGGCTTTTCGTTAAGATCTTATGGAAAAACCCAAACGAACTTTTTGGCCAACCCAATACTTTAGAATAGAAGTAGCAGGTTACAAATTATCTTTCTGATTTACTTTCTTGTATCTTCTGTGATTAAACAGCTTTCTACTCCAATCACCCTTCGTTTCCACCAAATTCCTGGAATTTTTGTTAAGGGTGAATCATGTAGAATGCTCTCTATGCTGTGACTGGTCTCTATAGTTTTAAAATGCAAAGTTACACCACCTTATTTTGGATCTTGGTTTCATGTGTTCTCTTCTGTTTTTTAGATTGTTCTTTGTCATAGAGTATGTTAATGGAGGAGATCTAATGTTTCATATGCAGCGACAAAGAAAACTTCCTGAAGAACATGCCAGGTAGGTTTTTTGTTTATTGTTTGCTTGTGTTGAAGTTTGGTGAGAGGAGCTATGGGACTTTTTATATGCCAGTGGTTGAAAACAGTAGATAAATCATTTATTTTGATACGAGCTAATTCTTTATAAGTCATGTAAAGGCTAAGCTAACAGTTAAATTATATTATAATGTGATACATATTACATATATAATAATATAATTATAAGCAATTGAGAAGTATAAACAATGTTAAAGCGGAAACCTTTAGTCTACGAAACTCAATTATTTTCAAATATTTTCTCTATTCAGTATCAGCCACTAAGATAATTAATGAATTTATAAACACTTATTAATCTTATCAAGTTTGCAGTGATTGCTGACAGTTTTTCATTAGAAGATTATTATTCATATATACTTGAGAGTAATAAAACAATTCCTCTTAACCTATTATGTAATCGACTGTTCTTCCATAATTATAATTTCTGAATTGTTCTGGCTTTGGCTTCCCTCCCTCTGATCCCATACATGTTGATTAATAAGAGAAAAGAGTATTAAATATCATTTATTTGTTTAGTGCCCTTAATCTGATATTCTTATACAGGATTGTAAATTGTTGGAGGACTTAGGTGGGGAAGGATAAGAAGTTTAATCCATGAGTGCCATGTTTTATTTTGTTTTTTACTCATAATTAGCAGTAATTCTACCCTTTTGCACTTCACGAGAGTAATGCCAAAATGAAGCATGTGAGTTTGTATATGTATGTAACGAAGGTTAGAGATTCATTTTAAAAAATAACTTATTTAGTGGAAATCTCGCTATTCATTGATATTTCTTGTAAAAAAGAGATAATAGCTTTCAATTTTATAAGAAGATATAAAGTGTATTACTCTGTCTCAGGGCCAAACTGCTGTTGTTGTTGTTGTTTAATTTACTGTATGTTCATTATTTATGTAGGCTTTAGCAAATGGTCACCCTTCATGGCAAAGCCACAGATGATATTTTGAATTGTGAATATAGCCGGTATTTGTTCCTTGTTTGTTCAGCTGGACTTGGGGAGAATAGTCTTGTTTTTATTGTATTAAAGTGCCCGTTCTGGTTTTATATCATCTTTGCTTTTCTAGGAACCAGAGTATAGGATAAGAGCTCAAGTTCCCTATTCTTAGAATTAAGTAGCTGGAAGGTGTGTATTATGTACCTCCAGACATGATCACGATAACATTCACCAAAGCAGCCCAAAACCAGCTAGGGTGTTTCATTTTCATTATTCAGGTCAAAAATTCTGCTTACCACCAAATTCTGCTTGCGTCCATTTGTAGGAGTGTGGACTTTCTGAAGTCCATCCGAGGGCCCAGATTAAGAATCCCTGCTTGAGACTTTCAAATTAAACCTTATGAAAAGTATGGGTTTAATTTAGATTGGGACTTTATAATTGTGTTTAGGGCTCAGCTATCTTAAAGTGGCGCTTCAATTTGTGTTTTGGTACTGTTCCTAAAAACATTGAGAGAAAAAAATCTTTTGACATGATTTTGATGTTCTGGTTTGCAGATGAGAGTAGGATTTAAATACCTTTCTGTAGGCACTTACCACAATTTAAAAATTTGAATCAAATGAGTAATTTTTCATTTTATTTTAGATTTTACTCCGCAGAAATCAGTCTAGCATTAAATTATCTTCATGAACGGGGGATAATTTATAGAGATTTGAAATTGGACAACGTGTTGCTGGACTCTGAAGGACACATTAAACTCACTGACTATGGCATGTGTAAGGTGAGGGGAAATTTCTAGTTATTCAGAAGATCTCAGCAGCTCAGGAAATTGTTTCAGTCAAATAACTTTATATTTAATGATGGGGAAATAAGTGCTACTTTGTGCTAGAATTCCAAAAAGTATCCTAAACAAAGACAAATGCACTGATTTCCTAGCCATTTACAAAATTCCATATTTTCTGTGAGCATTATATGTGCTATAAGAGTTAAGTTATTTTTATTTTCTGTAATTTTTTATCTTCAAAGTTGTGACACTATTGAAGAAAACTTGGAGGTAAAAACTGTCTACAAACCCACAACTGTAAAACTGCTTGCATATCACCTTCCAGTTTTTGCCGTTTATTTGTGACTCTTAATGATGCACTCAAGATTTTCCTCGGAAATCTAACATTTTTTATATATTTAAATTTAAATATCTGACATAAAATTCAATAAAGCAAAATAAGAATTTTAGTTACTCTCAGGACATGTCCTTTATTTCTTGGTGTTTTATTCTTTTTGTAACAATGTTTCATTTACGGGTCCAGCCTTTTTCCAGGAGATGTGTAGGGGGCTACTCTCCTTGTCAAAATAGCTGAGACCGAATTATCGTCACACAGTGAATTTGCCAACAAGCATGTGAATGTGTTATTTGCCTTTCCCCCTTCACCTGAGGGATGTGCCTCCAGAGCCTGGTTCTTTTTATTCAAAGAAATTTGGGCATCCTGTTTTGCCTGGAAGATATTATTAGAGAAAAATCACTTGATCTTTTTGTTACTCTTAATGAAAAATAATAATGGTTTGTTATATATTCCCATTCTTTCCAGAGATCCTCAGTCAAATTAATCACGATCTTTGATAAATCTGAGAGGTTTTATTCAGTAGTTCTTTAAGTTGGTTGTCTTGCTTACCTCCTTTTCTGCCTCCTTCTCCAGGAGCTATTTGGTGTTATTAGTAGGAAATAACACCAGGATTGGAACTTGTGTTCAGAGACTTAACCAACAGTACTTTGTTTCTTTTCCAACTAACATATTTACGCCCGATGTTAAACCTTATGGGAAATAAATCCGCTGGAAATTTGAATGTTTTTATCTTATGACTTAACATCAGTATTTAAACTTAACTAATGTCTGACCTTGGGCATATATTGGATAAATTTTTTTTCCTTATAATTATTCTTTGGTAAATCTAAATCATTCAAGTTTTTTTTCAGTTTCTCCAGGTTTAATTAATTTAATTTCTTCAGTTTCTCACTAGGTACTTTTATATAAAGAATGCAGGGACTTCCCTGGTGGTCCAGCGGTTAAGACTCCACTCTCCCAGTGGAGGGCGTCCGGGTTTGATCCCTGGTCAGGGAACTAGATCCTGCATGCCACAACTAAAGATCACGTACTCGGCAATGAAGATCCTGCGTCGCCTAAATAAATAAATATTAAAAAAAAAAAAAGAGGGATTTCCCTGGCGTTCCAGTGGTTAAGACTTCGCCTTCCAATGCAGGGGGTGCAAGTCTGATCCCTGATCGGGGAGCTAAGATCCCACATGCCTTGTGGCCAAAATACCAAAACATAAAACAGAAGCAATATTGTAACAAATTCAATAAAGACTTTATAAAATGTATTTAAAAAGTTTAAAAAGAATGCAGAGAATAGTGATGACTGGAGGCATATGAAAACTGCAATTAACATCTTCAGAGTTATGTTTGGAATATTTTATGAACATTGATTCTTTTTAATTGACTGAAAAACCAGCTATTTTGTGAATTGATGTGCCTTTAACTATTTTTTATCAGCAGGGTGTGTTATAATAATATCTATGTTATGCTGTAAATAATTTAGCTGATGGGCCTATGTTCAGATATCCAGTCAAAAGGTGAATGATTTAGTATAATTCTTTTACAAGTTAACAGACTGCATCCCTTGCCTCTGAGTCTTACCTTGAAAGTGCGTGTCACTCACCATGAGACTGTATGTCAAGCCATTGCCCATAATACGAAACAACTTAAATCACATTCATATTTCTTTGTACAGGCATACTTCATTTTACTGTGCTTCACAGATATTGCGTTTTCTACAAGTTGATGTTTTTTGGCAACCCTGTGTTGTCAGATGATGGTTAGCATTTTTTTTAATATTTATTTATTTATTATTTATTTATTTTTGGCTGCACTGGGTCTTAGTTGCAGCACACAGAATCTTTTGCTGCAGCGTGCAGGCTTCTCTCTAGTTGTGGTGCATGGGCTCCAGAGCATGTGGGCTCAGTAGTTGCAGCGTGCAGACTTAGTTGCCCTGCCGCATGTGGGATCTTAGTTCCCCGACCAGGGATTGAACCCTCATTCCGTGCGTTGGAAGGCAGATTCTTAACCACTGGACCACCAGGTGAAGTTCTTGTTAGCATTTTTTAGCAATAAAGCTTTTTTTAAAATTTTTATTGAAATATAGTTGATTTACAATGTTGTGTTTAAAGTATTTTTTATTTAAGGTATTCACTTTGTTTTTTAGACATAATGCTTTTGCACACTTAATAGATTACAGTGTAGTGTAAACATAATTTTTATATGCACTGGGAAACCAAAAATATTCATGTGACTCAATTTATTGTGATGTCATAAATGGGGGTCTGAAAGCAAACTGCAGTATCTCCATGTATGCCTGTATACAAAAATAACATATATATCCCTGTTAGAGATCTTTAAAAATCCTTGGAGTCACAACATATATTACTAAATATTTCTTCTAGATGTTTGTGTTGGTGTTATATATAATAGTGTAAAATTTGAAGACAGATACATACATCACGCCCAGAATATCTCTGTAGGAACACATAAGAACCTCATGACAGTGGCTGTCCCTAGGGAGCTGGAACTGGATGCGTCAGGGACAAGAATGGGAGGAAGGCTTGATTCTTAGTGTATATCTTCCCCCCCAACCTTTTTGTTTGGAATTTTGTACCATGTAATTTAACAATAGGGAAATGGTTAGATTCTAGGTACATATGTTGAGTTGGATTTGTAGTTATTAGTAATACGAAGTCTGTAATTACATGGGAAATTACATAGCCATAAAGTAAAAAAAGCAGACGCTTAATTGTATATTTAGTATTATTCAGCTTGTATTTAGACTATCTTTTTATTATTTTTAGTTTTAATTGAGGTATGGTTGATTTATAGTATTATGTAAGTTTCAGATGTACAACATAGTGATTTACGGTTTTTAAAGATTGTAGTCCATTTATAGTTACTATAAAATTGGACTATATTCCCTGTGCTGTACAATATACCCTTGTAGCTTATTTATTTTATACATAGTAGTTTGTGCCTCTTAATCTCCTATCTCTATTTTGTCCCTTCCTTCTCCCTCTCCCTCTCCCTGCTGGTAGCCACTAGTTTATTCTCTGTATCTGTGAGTCTGTTTTTGTTGTTGTTACCATATTCATTTGTTTGTTTTATTTTTTAAATTCCACGTATAAGTGATAGCATACAGTATTTGTCTTTCTCTGTCTGACTTATTTCAATAGCATAATAACCCTCCAAGTCTATCTATGTTGTTGTTAATGGCAAAATCTCATTCGTTTTTGTGGCTGAGTAGTATTCCAGTAGTATTTTGTCAGTGGTTTCCTTTGCTGTGCAAAAACTTTTAAGTTTAATTAGGTCCCATTTGTTTATTTTTGCTTTTGTTTCCTTTGCCTTAGAAGATAGATCAAAAATATGTATATATTGGTACAATATATGTCAAAGAGTATTCTGCCTATGTTTTCTTTTAGGAGTTTTGTGGTTTCTGGTCTTATATTTAGGTCTTCAATCCATTTTGAGTTTATTTTTGTATATGGTGTGCGAAAATATTCTAATTTCATTCTTTTACATGTAGATGTCCTGTTTTTCCAGCACCACTAATTGAAGAGACTGTCTTTTCTCCATTGTATACTTTTGTTTCCTTTTTCATAGACTAATTAACCACAAGTGAATGGGCTTATTTATGGACTCTCTCTTTCTGTTCCATTGATCTATGTGTCTGTTTTTGTGCCAGTAGCACACTGTTTTCATTACTGTAACTTTGTAGTATAGTCTGAAGTCAGGGAGCTTGATTCCTCCAACTCTTTTCTTTCTCAAGATTGTTTTGGCTCTTTCTCATTTAATTGCCTGTGGCGCAAGAATGGTCTGAATGATACTAGTCCTTTGAAATTTATTGAGGTTTCTTTTATGCCTTAGTATTTGGTCAGTATCCCAAATGTACTTTAAAAAGGGTATGTAATCTCTGTTTCGCATTCAAGGAGTCTCTCCCTCCTTTTCCGTTTCTCCACACATACACGTAGATAGATATATTCTATATGTATATAAACTATACATATTTTAAACTCTAGCGTTTGTCCAAATCTTTCTCTGCTTACTAATTTTTTTGTTGGTATGACCTACCATTTTTTGATATAAATGTGTTAAAATTACCTGTCATGATTGGGGATTGTACTATCAGTCCAGGCTGCTATAACAAGGTACTACAGATTAGGTGGCTTAAGCAACAAACACTTATTTCTCATGGTTCTGGAGACTGGGAAGTCCAAGATGAAGGTGCTGGCAGATTTGGTGTCTGAAGGCACCCCTCCTGGTTTGCAGAAGAGTAAAGGCATTCTTCGTGGTTTGCAGATGGCTGTCTTCCCGTTGTATCCTCAAATGGTGGGGAGAGAGAAAGGGGCTAGCTCTCTTTCTCTTCTTATAAGAACATGAATCCCATCATGGGGCTCAAACCTTATGATCTAATTACCTCCCCAAAGCCCCCCCCCCACAATGCTATCACATTAGGGCTTCAGCGTAAGAATATTAGGGGCACGTAAACATTCAGGCAATAGCAGGGATTGTGAAGTCCTCTTAATAATTTTGTCCATTTTTACTAGTTGTATTTTGAGGCTGTGTTGTTAGCTGCATACAAGTTTGTTTTAACTTCTTGGTGATTGTTCCATTTGTTATTGTGTAGTTTCTCTATTTATACATATTAGTGTGTTTTACCTTAATTTCCTCCATCCTGTAGCTATTAAAATACAAAACCAAAAAACGTGTGCCTTAGGAGAAATGACCAGAAGGGAAACATCATAATGCCAGCAGTGGTTGTGTTAGGAGGTGGGATTTAAAGAGCTTCTTTTCTTCATAAAATATGATTCCTTTTACTCATGTAATTTAAGTTTTTCTATTATAATTTTACTTGAGTATAAATTATTTTAAGTGCAGTTTTTATCTTAATTGAACTGTTTACCTACATCTAATGAGGACAGGTTTTTTTTAAGGTATTTAGTAGCAACCCATGATTTTAATAGTAAAGGCAACTGTGCTAGTGATATTTTATTTAAGCTCAATATATTACCTATAGATGCTGACCTTATATGATAGATGAAATAAAAGAGGTGAATTTAAAACAGATTTTGCATCTTATTATTTTTTTTCTTTTTTTTTAATAAAAGGAAGGATTACGGCCAGGAGATACAACCAGCACTTTCTGTGGTACTCCTAATTACATTGCTCCTGAAATTTTACGAGGAGAAGATTATGGTAATAAATTGGTGGTATTTTGGCTATGTGCTAGAAGGGTGGTTAAATATGGTACCAATTGCATTATAGCACACTATAGTATTTCAATACTGAGCTTATTAACATAAACTTCCTTGATCTTCTTAAAACCTACATAAAACCCCCAAATTCTGAAATCAGAGATGGTGGGACCTTGGCAGTATTTGGGGGTGCAAATTTGAATAATATTTTATTAGTAGCAAGCACTTAAGAGTACTAGGCACTATTCTAAGCAGTTTGCATATGTTAACTGTTAATCCTCTTAATAATCCTATGAGGTAAGCACTGTTAATTCACATTTTGCAAACAAGGAAACTGATGTACAGAAAGGTTAAATAACTTGCCCAAGGTCATGTAGCTGGAAAGTGGCAGAGTTGGGATTTAATCAGCCATGTGACTCCAGAGTCATAAACCTCTGGAAGATGGTTCAGATTTCCTAGGGTATTTCCCCCAGGAATCTGAAAGATGGAGGAAAGATTGCCTGCTTGCCAGGAACCAGAAGATATGTTTATCTCAAGAAAACATTTGACCCTTTGGGTTCTGGCCCTTTGATTCCAGCAGCTGTAAAGGAGGATGGGTATTTCTGATAGCTGCTCATAATCCAGTTCCAAAGTCCTTCAAGGATCTTTAGTCAGCTAGCAGAAGATCACGTTTCAGATCAAGGAAGGTTATTCTCAAATACAATTTCATTATATCCTCAAAACAAAATATTAGATACAGGCTATGAGTCTGAAATTACAGACATATTTGGGAAGCGAAACTTATGTTCCATTTTCCATATTTTATTTTTAAAGTTATCTTTTAGGTACCTCCCCTTTTTGTTAAGTGAAATATTCCTATAATCCTCCATGCCTACCATGATAGTTGTAATGCATTTCGAGTTTACTTTTTCATTATGTTTATTTTTTTTATTATGTAATAAAATGAATCTCAAATTCCTGACTTTTTAGAATGCAGAATGGATAATTTGTTGCTTTAAAATTTCTTTTTGAAGGTTTCAGCGTCGACTGGTGGGCTCTTGGAGTACTAATGTTTGAGATGATGGCAGGAAGGTCTCCATTTGATATTGTTGGGAGCTCTGATAACCCTGATCAAAACACAGAGGATTATCTTTTTCAAGGTAATTTGCAGTGTTTTACAGAGATTCACTGTGAATAATCTATTCTAGAGCATGAATGAGGATGGCTCAAGTTATTACTTTGAGTAAGAAAGAGGAGAATAATCTGGACAATATAGTCCTTAACACGTGAGGCTTTGAGTTTGTTTTTGTTGTTGTTGTTGTTTTGATCTATCCTTCCTACCTCTTAGTCTGTTCACATTTGCCAGTTACCTTCTCATACTCAAAATCATAACAAAGAGGTTCCTTCAGATTGTACATCACAGAGATTGGAGGAAAGAATTGTGTAGCTGGAGAGGACAGTCTTTTCACCTGGACCACAAGGCTGAATGCATAAGTCCAACAGAAATATGGGGAAAAAGTAGAGTACCAAGAAGACAAGAAGGATCAAAAGGTGAAGAAAAAAGCCCCACAATTGGAAATACAAAGAATTGAACAGAACGGAAACAAGCAGACAAGCACAAGGACCCCTCCCCAACCAACACACAGTCCAAAGAAGTGCGAAGACTGCCATAAAATTCTACATTTCATAATTAAGGCCGTCACAGGAAATGAATGGATATTTCATGTCATAGGAAATCCAGCTGACTGTGGAATATATGGAAAGACGTTCAACCTCACTGCTAATTAGGGGTGTGCACATGAAAATATTAATGAGCTACCATTTTCTACCTACACATTTGGCAAAAACTTGAAAGTCTGATAATACGAGTGCTGGTGAGGATATGGAGCAACTGGAACTCTGGTGTGAAATGAAAATGGAGTGAAAATGGACAGAACAGCTTTGGAGAATAATTTGGCAACGTCTAATAAAATCGAATTTAGTAATATGTGCCACACATTTTACAGATACTAACTCATTTAAACCTCATAACACCCCAATGAATCAGGTATTATTTTTATTCCAATTTTACAGAAGAGGAAACTAAGGTAAGGTAGTCAAAGAATAAAACATATGCATATAATGATAAAAACTGTTCAGAGTAGATAGAGGCTGTCTCTGAGAAGGAAGGAGAGGAATGGGACTGGGAAAGTACACAGGACGCTTAGGTAGTGTATGTAATGTTTTAGTTTTTTTCTGCTAGAATGCCTTAAATACCTCATAATAAAAATATAAAGATTAAAGCCCTGTAAAAGTTAAATATAACGCCGTAAATTTTATCTTTCTAGTTATTTTGGAAAAACAAATTCGCATACCACGTTCTTTGTCTGTAAAAGCTGCAAGTGTCCTGAAGAGCTTCCTCAACAAGGTATAAATTGTGTATAAAATCTTTAGTGATTTATCTCTATACAAATGAAGCTGGTAAGGAGAGGTTCAGGCAACGTAAAATTCCAAAACATCAGAGTATGTAATTTTTCAGTTAGATCTGGAACTTGTCTCTTCAGCAAAGAGTAGGTTGACAGAATTAGATCCTGAGGTGAGGTGTTCTTTCCATTTTGCCAATATAATTTACCCCCAGCTTTATATTACATATGGTGTTTTTAATGTAAATGAAAAATACCATGTACTCAGGGAAAAAGTGCATCTCTGGGGATAGCCTCAATTGTACTTTCAGCTCTGTTTTTCAGTTTTCTTTAGATTATTATTCATAGAATGTCTTAACTTATTGAGCACTTAGTGCAGTAGTGTTCCCTGCAGATTCTCATATCACAACCCTATAATTAGATAATATTCAGAAGAAATGAAATGCTATCATTGGTGCTTTAAAAAATCTGAACATCTGAAAATTCTGTTGTTTGTTGCAGTTGGTAGGCTAGAAGAGTTTTAGGATCTATCTAAGATTACGATTCTGAACTATCTTTACTCATAACACTTCTAACACCAAATGTGTAGGTTTTTTCCACACCAACCAATTTTCCAATTCTTACGTTAAAATCTTATTTTAAATAAATGGTAGGTAGAAAGTAGGCTGATATGCATTTATTTATTTATTTATTTAAAGAGCCCTCTCTCTACCACCAATCTACTTCTTCTTTTTTTTTATATATAAATTTTTAAATTTTTGGCCGTGTTGGGTCTTCATTGCTGCGTGGGCTTTTCCCTGGTTGCAGCGAATGGGGGCTACTCTTTGTTGCAGTGCGTGGGCTTCTCATTGCGGTGGCTTCTCTTGTTGCAGAGCACGGGCTCTAGGAGCACGGGCCTCAGTAGTTGTGGCTTGCGGGCTCAGTAGTTGTGGAGCAAGGGCTTAGTTGCTCCATGGCATGTGGAATCTTCCCGGACCAGGGCTCAAACCCGTGTCCCCTGCATCGGCAGGCAGATTCTTAACCACTGCGCCACCAGGGAAGCCCTGCATTTATTTTCTAAGATAAATAGATAAGATAATGATAAATTTTAATAAAATAAGAAATCCAAGCTTGTTTTAAATGAGTATTTTATGTGAGGAAAGATTTAAACTGGAAACCTAAGCTTTAACACAGTGAAAAGTGAAGGTGAGAAGTGTCAATATGGAAAACAAAATGCCTTTTACTGCAAAGAAAAATGGGAACATGTTCTCATTCATGATAATTTTATAAGTTGCAGGCCGCTTCTCAGTCCATTGATTCAAATAATGGTTGTATTGTTGCGCTATACACAGATTATGGTTGTTGTAATTGGGCATAGGGCTTTTAAATTGAGCTAAAAAACAAACTTGTAAAGTTTGGGGGTTTGCATATTTTGACTATCGCTCTAACCCATATGAAAGAAAGAGCTGGATGCTGCCCAGTTGATTCTGCTGTTCTTTTTCCTCCCATTTTTCTTTAGCAGGGTGTGGCGACATCTCTCCACTTGAATTACAAGGATAGCTGGAGAGAGAGCCATGAAGAAATCTTACTTGTCACAAGCTTCAGATACTCATTTGAGTGTCTAGTGTTGCACTTTCTAGAAAAGAAAGGTAGACCATTCTGAGTTCAGACATAAAGGTATCATATAATAGACACAAAACACAGGTCACAAAGATGATTTATTCTAAAGCAGGATATTCACCCAGTTCTTGAAACATTTCTTTCCACCATAGGACCCAAAGGAACGATTGGGTTGTCATCCTCAAACAGGATTTGCTGATATTCAGGGACACCCATTCTTCCGAAATGTTGATTGGGATATGGTATGTAAATTGGACTGTTTAATATATTAGGTTTCATTATTTTCTTGGGCCAAAATTTATTAACTTAAAAGAATATTGAAAAACTAGTATATCACAGCTTAAATAATTTAAAACCACTGTCTTCAGTGCTTTTAAAAAAGCTTTTGAAACAGTAAAAGCTTAGAACATTAATTTAATGGAGCAGGTTGTAATATTATTGAGGCCTGCATCAATGTTCAGATTTGTAAATTATTTCCATCATTGTGAATATTGTAGAACAATGCCTAGGGACTCATTTTAATAAGACTGGGAAATATCTGAGGACAGAGGAGAAATGTAGAGGTGGAATATTTCTAAGAATGCAGGCTTGAGCTGTCATCCACTATGTCTTTTCTAGATGGAGCAAAAGCAGGTGGTACCTCCCTTTAAACCAAATATTTCTGGGGAATTTGGTTTGGACAACTTTGACTCTCAGTTTACTAATGAACCTGTCCAGCTCACTCCAGATGATGAGTAAGTAGTTCTGTAGACTGAAAATATTTTTAAAGTTCTTTGGAAGTCCCATTTTTAACGGCTTCACAGTGTTTCATTATCAGATTATGCTGTATTTTATCTAATCATTCAGTTATGGGATGTTTGAATTACACAATTATAAAAACAGTAATTGTCATTTTCTTCTTTGCTTTACGTGTATTATCTCTAATTCTCACAACAACCTTGTAAACCTAGTTGTCATCATCTTCGTTTTACAGGTGAGGAAACCAAGGCTCAGAGAGGTTAAGCAAAGTTATGCAGCTATGAGGTGGCAGAGCCAGGATTCAAACCCAAGTCTGACTAAGGCCTGTGCTCTTTCCACTCCAGTGCACTGTTTCGCATTTTGATGATGACCATCTTTGAGTTCATGAGTATTACCTTAAGATAGATTCCTAGACAGGGCATTAGGTCAAAGGGTGCAAAATTTTTAAAGCTCTTGATATGTATTGCCAAGTTACTTTTTTTAAAAGATTACATCAACATATCAAGTCCAGGCAGCAGTGATCTGACATGCTTTTTGTGTTTATGTTGTATCTTTTAAAGTTTAGAATAACTTGGGGATATTTGATCCTTCACCTGTCATTACAGATTCATTCTCTCATCTCATAAAGCCCTTTCTGCTTGGCAGTCACTTTACTTTTACATCTTGTTAGTTCTTATCACGTTCCTCACCGCAGCTGTTCTAAACTATCTCTACATTTTAGAAGCCTTCAGTCCTACCCCTGCCTTCATCACTCTTAACTGCGTTAACCTTGCCTTGAGTTGACTGCCAGGATTGAGACCTCTCTGCTGTGAGCTTGCTCCCTTTCCAGCTGTCACCAGACCACCTTGCATCTCAGAATTGCTCTCTAACTCTTCCCAAGCTTTTGCTTCTTCCCGGTTCTTGGAAGGCAAGGGGTAGTCTCCCCTTTTCCTCCAGGGTTCCTTTTTGTCAGGTATCTCCACTACTCTACCTTCCTTAACGTCTCTTTTCCAGCTTCTTTCCCTCTACTTATAAACATGTTCAAATATCCTAATTTTTTCCACTTCTTTGAACCACCACATTTTTTTCTCATTTTCCTTTCATCTTCGAGCTTTTTCAAAAATAGTTAATAGATGCTTATGGTAAAAGAAAAATAAATAAGCACCATCTCTATTAAATTCCTTCAGAGTAGTCAACATTGATTATCTTACACTTTCTTGCTGCCAACACTTTAACCTCTTACAATTTAACCTGCTTTTTCACCTGTTGAAGGTTGAATTGACTTTTTAATTTCTCAATTAAAAAAATTTTTTTTTTTTAGCTTTTTAAATATTTATTTATTTATTTTATTTTTGGCCGTGTTGGGTCTTCGTTTGTGTGCGAGGGCTTTCTCTGGTTGCGGCGAGCGGGGGCCACTCTTCATCGCGGTGCACGGGCCTCTCACTGCTGCAGCCTCTCTTGTTGCAGAGCACAAGCTCCAGAGCACAGGCTCAGTAGTTGTGGCTCACGGGCTTAGTTGCTCCGCGGCATGTGGGATCTTCCCAGACCAGGGCTCGAACCCGTGTCCCTGCATTGGCGGCAGATTCTCAACCACTGCGCCAGCAGGGAAGCCCTAAAGCATTTTTTGATCTGCCCCCATCTCCTCCGATGTCAGTAAAGCGTCTGGCACTCATGACCTGCTTTAGTTGGCACTGCCTACCCTCTTTCTGCGTCATCTCTTTAACCACTTGTCATCTTATTTTCCCTGTCCCCTTGAGACTAGGATGCTCCGTGGTTCTGTTCATGACTGCTTTCTCTTTGCTATATGCAGTTTATACCTTGGAGATTTCAGCCAACCCCGTAGCATGCATACCAGCTATTAAATGACTCCCAGCTAAATTGGCAAACAATTCTTGAGCAAAAGGCACTATGCTAAGTACTGCACATTCAAAGACGATCAAGGCATAGGCCAATCTCTCAGAAAGCTTACTGGCTACTAGAGGAGGGAGAGGTGTACCCAAATCATTATATCTGGCAGCATTGTGTATTAGAAAGAGCACTGGATTTAACCAAAAGATAGGAATTTGAATCCCAACGCCACCTCTTACCAGCTGGGTACCCTGGGTGTGAATTGCATAGCTTCACTGAGCCTGTGTCTTCTCATATTGCCTACCTCCCAAGGTGCTGTGAAGAATAAATGAGCGGTGGTTTCTAAAGCTCCTAGCCCCTGCCCTGATATCTCTCCTGAGCTGCACTTCCCTCTACTAGTTTAAACATCTCTCCTAGTTTGTCAGATATGCACCTCAAACATACGAAGTCTAAATTGTTCTCACTCGGGTCCTTGTTTTTATTTACCCTTTTCTGCTTGTTGCACCACCGTGCAGTCCTGCATTCGGATCCAAGAGCTGAGTCAGTGGTTGTTGACTCTAACTTTTCCTTACCAAACTATATAATACCTTCAGCAGCCAAGTCCTCGTCTCTTTTTGCTTTACTTCATCACTTGTGTCATTTCCATTCCCACTGCCATAAGCCCAGCCCGGCTCTCTCAGATCATACGTAGAATATCATGCCATCCTAATTGACTCCTTCTTTACTTTGCAGCCTATTCTGTACACTCAGGAAGTACCACTCCAGTTCTTTAACTCCTTTCATCAGAAACCTTCAGTAACTCCTACATTGCCTAGCAGAAAAAGTCTATCCCCTTGGTTAGTAATTAAGGCCTCCCACCATCTACTTCAGCCTGACTTTCTAGCCATATCTCTCACTATACTCTAACAGAAACGCTGCGTTCTCATCAGGCTCAGTTACTCACCATTCCCTGATAGCATGCTGTTAACATTTCCTCTCTATTGCTCCTTCCTTCTCACCTATTGAAATCTTCCCCATCTTTCAGAGCTACCTCAGATGTAACCAGACCTTTGATGGATCAAGGTGGACCTACTTAGTGTAAACATCACTAGCGTCTTTGAGCTAGCCATTACCTTCCTTCCAACGTCCTCTGCCACTTAACACCCTTCTATTCCTGTGCTCTAACTCTAATAATTACTGGCATTCCCCAGACCTACCATAATCTTTCATAATTCCATTCAGTAAGTGTGGAGTGATGCTGCCTTTCTTGATTTCTCCAAGTAGAAGTCACCTTTTTCTTTAGAACTGTGGTTAGAGTAGAACTTAGCTTGTCGTGTAGGAAACTTAGCAGGTACTGCTTTCTGTTATGTGAAGTACCCACCTTCCTTCTCTTCTTGAAGGAAGAGACTATGTCCTGTGTAACGTGGTGCTCTGCAGTATGGTACGAACATTTTTTTTTTTTAAACATAATTCCTCCGTCATTTTGTTTATTTATTTATTTATGGCTGTGTTGGGTCTTCGTTTCTGTGCGAGGGCTTTCTCTAGTTGTGGCAAGTGGGGGCCACTCTTCATCGTGGTGCGCGGGCCTCTTACTATCGCGGCCTCTCCCGTTGCGGAGCACAGGCTCCGGACGTGCAGGCTCAGTAGTTGTGGCTCACGGGCCCAGTTGCTCTGCGGCATGTGGGATCCTCCCAGACCAGGGCTCAAACCTGTGTCCCCTGCATTGGCAGGCAGACTCTCAACCACTGCACCACCAGGGAAGCCCCGGTACGAACATTTAAGTAGTAAAATATTTGATTGAAATACTCTTGTGAATTAAACTAGGAGCCCAGTGTAGCAGAATGCCAGCCTCTCTGCTCCCTGTGGCCCACTGCCTCCCTGTGGTGACCCTTCCTCACTCCAGGTCTTTCAGTGTTCTTCTTCCTCTTGTCTTTTCATTTTGGTTAACTTCTTTTGGGCCTTCTCTTCACCGTCTTCCATCTGGCTGTTGGTGACTACTAAATTGCACACTAATACAGACCTGGATGTTAAATTATGAATGTCGTTCAGGTCAAAAGTTAAGATTACCTAGGATTATGACAATTTGTACCTTGTTTATTCCCAGGCTTCAGTTTTGGACTACTTTTTGGTTCTAAACTTGCTCGTGGGATTATTAGTCTTTTTTGATTTTCAACATTCCTGATTCTTCTAGAAAATGTTTTGGGGTTAATCTAAAATCTTATAGATTTTCCCCCTATAACTTATATAAATTAGCCTTATTTTTAATTTTTTAATCTTATTTTTCCATTTAAGTAAAAAATCAAAGAAATCTTGATGATGAAAATTATTTTTCTTTCAACAGTGACATTGTGAGGAAGATCGATCAGTCTGAATTTGAAGGCTTTGAGTACATTAATCCTCTTCTGATGTCTGCAGAAGAATGTGTCTGATCCTCCTTTCTCAACTATGCATTTTGCTTGTGTTGCCATTTAGTGCATGGATAAACTTGTTACCAGCCTGGATGCAAAGAACCATTTTATATTTTTCACCTGCAAGAAAAGCACTCAGTATATTCTATTGTTGACTGTAAGAGTCAATTATTACATCTAAGTTTAACTATGGAAAAAAAATGAAACTACTTTGCAGACAATCATGTCAAAATTTAGTTACACTGGTAATCCAGCAACCTACTGATGAATAACAAAGTTGTCTTTTTTGTTTAAAGGAAGTACTGACTAAAAAGATTATCTGTTGCATTAAGGCACATGGTGGGATTACATCACAAGCCTCCTGATTTTTGTCATACTCATGAAGTCATTTAAGTGTTTAATTTTGGAATAAAAGAGTAATGCAAAATACAACTTGTTATATTACCTATTACTTTCTGAGTTCTATGTGTTTAAAAATTCAGCTGTAAATTTTATCATTGCTTTAGCAAATTAAATTATTGATTTTTAAGGCAACAATTATAAATTGGTAATAAAAGACGTTGCTTGCTTAGAATGAGGGAATACAGATTCTCCTTGAGGAGGAAAATAGGCACATTTTATTAAGAATCAGATTCCAAATCATTAGCTGTTTTTGAAAAACTGATTCAAGTGATTTCTTTAGTATGTTACGGGGTTAGTGTCTGAGCTTGTCCCTGTAGTGGGAACTTTAACTGGAGTGTTAATAAATGTAGTTCAAAGAACCCAGGATGCAGTTAAATGGAACACTTCTCAGTATATAAAAAGGAAAAAATAGAAACTTAAAATAGATACAGAAAAGTGCAATGGTAATATTTATTTCTTATTGGACAGTAAATCTCACAGTCGCTTTTTGTGATTTGACTTAAATAATAAGGAAGCACTCACTTGCTACCAAATGTAAAAGCATTCCATTATCCAGTGGACACAGAATGTATATTATTTTTTCCTTATAAGTCAGTATACAGGAAAATAATTTATCTTCCAAATAGTGTCTGAACCATGCTTGTTTCTTCCCCAAACCACATTATCCATACTTTCGGATCCTTTTTGTGGAGTCTTCAATGAAACTCAAGAAAAAATAATAAAGTAAACATGAATAAATCTTTAGGATATGCACATACACTCACACTCATCACAGTTCCAGCTCCATAAGTGAGTTTTTGTTAAGTAGGTAACACACGTAATCAGAGTAGAATACATTTCAGGGGCAGAGTTCTTCAGATTATTTTTTATTAATATTAGTGTTTAACAATTTATTATTTAAAGGGATGCCAATGATAGCATCCTTCTGTTGTTTATTTTTAATTTTTTTTTATGAAAAGGGACTTAAAAAATAACCATGATCATTTAAATTACTTATAATTGTCCAATCTTAGTAAAATGTAACTTTTAGGAAAGCTATCAAGTCTTAAATTTAGAATGATTTAAAATATGTAGGCATTTATTAAATTACCTCTTTTTGGGGGGCACGGGGATGCTGCATTTCATTTGAAATGTAATTTTTCCAAAGTTTCTGGCCATGTACTCTCTTTTCTTTGAATAGCTATGTCTGAAAGCAATGAAAACCTCCAAGGAAATGTTTATATAATTTACATGTTTATTTAAGAGGTATGTATGTTTCTCTTAAGACCTGAAACTTGTTTGAAAACAAAAAGCAATATTCACTTCAAATCATAAATTTATAGAAATTTTTGACATATCAGAAATATGTTTATCATCTTGCTTTTAAGTGGTACTGTTTCCCTTAGGGCATTCGTTCTCAAGTTTTAGAATGTGGACTAATCACGTAGTAAGTGTGTTTAATATGCACATTACTGGGCCTGCCTTAGAATTCTGTTGGGTCTTTGGATCTCATTTTGAGAAACATTTTTTTTTTTTTTTTTTTTTTTTGCGGTACGCGGGCCTCTCACTGCTGTGGCCTCTCCCGTTGCAGAGCACAGGCTCCGGACGCGCAGGCTCAGCGGCCATGGCTCACCGGCCCAGCCACTCCGCGGCGGACAGGGGCACGAACCCGGGTCCCCTGCATCGGCGGGTGGACTCTCAACCACTGCGCCACCAGGGAAGCCTGAGAAACATTTTTTTGAGTTTTTCTTTTAGTTTGTCCTTAGTTACATATTAGAGTATTCATGATAAAACATTTTGAGAAGGGGTGCACAGTTACTATCTTATCTACAATTTTAAATAAGTTTTGAGTAAATGACTTCTTCAAGTTAGATATCTTCTAAAAAAAAATCCATCAGTTTTCTATCAATGTTACAAATGATGAAACATTTTTCTGTGATGAGGTTTTAACCATTATTCAGGGTGGCCTTTTTTTAAATATTTTTTTTAAAAAAAACTAATAAGATTTACTGTGTATATTTTATACAGAATTGAATTACAAATATGTTTTAAATTGTATTCTGCTTTTTGTAGTCCTTATGTGCCATGCCAATTCTTTTTATATTACATAGAAGTTGTTTCAGATTACTCACCAGGGGACTAAGGCAGTTGACAGAATGGTTGGAATTTTGGTGTTCTAAGAAAAAATTTATTTTGTATAAGCATGTATGTGGTCAGATCATTCTATGTGTATGCAGCCTGAAATGCATATCAGGTATTATGCTTGTTTGGTACCTGTACATTTACTTTTACAATTTTGTTTTGTTTTGATTTTTGTCATGTAGAATACTGCCTTGGTATAATGTGATCTGTATTTGTGTACCTTTTTTTTTTACTTTCAAATCTTTAAATAAAATGTTTAATACTCATCAAGATTGGAACATGTTTAATATGTAGCATACCAGAGTTTTGTGAAAGAACAAAGGCATATCAAAATTTGTTCAAGAAGAAAAATGAAAATTTTAGAGTTTGGAATTTTGCTGTACTTAAAGCAACATTGGTAGTTCTGATGCCATATTGTAGGCATCTACTCATAAAATATTGTTCAGTGTATTTTTTTTTTTTTTTTGCGGTACGCGGGCCTCTCACTGTTGTGGCCTCTCCCGTTGCGGAGCACAGGCTCCGGACGTGCAGGCTCAGCGGCCATGGCTCATGGACCCAGCCGCTCCGCGGCATGTGGGATCTTCCCGGACCGGGGCACGAACCCGGGTCCCCTGCATCGGCAGGCGGACCCCCAACCACTGCACCACCAGGGAAGCCCTGTTCAGTGTATTTTTAAACTCACCCCTCTATATCTCTTATGTTGGAAAACAAATTAGTAAAAAATCAGCTGAAGAGAGAGCATTTTAACTAGTTTTAAAACTGAACTAAATTTAAACAGATGCAGAACAGTATGTTCTACAGTGATGTATTCTAGAGTTCCAGAACTTCTCCTTTCTCAATTGTAGCTAGTGTCCATATATAAACAGGCATGAGCCTGGTATCCCACACTTACAAGCCTCTTTACCATTACTCAAGCCTTTCCTTTCCTTTCCAAGGAGAATGAAATCTTAAGTGCTTTTACTTTTTTCTTAATTGCCTTGTCAGAGAGCTAGAGCCTGTATATTAAAACCACCAAAGACTGATCTCCTGTGTCTTCTCTATTATTTTATCCTAATATCCCCTGTACCAAATCATAAATTTGGTTGTTTTCTTTGTGTTAATAAAATCCCAAAACAGAATCCAAAGAGGAGTTTGAAGCTCTAGGGAAATTTTGCATTCAATAGGGCAACCAGTTTCTCCCTGAGAGAGAAAGTCAATCTCCAATCTTTAAAATCCAACAGGTTGGTTTCTGGATAACACCCAACAGCAAGTCATTTGGTATATATGATGGTCTTCCTTCATGGATTTACCCTCCTATCCGCTAGGACTTAAGGAATCAGTTAAGACCCAGATAGTCTGAGTAGTTTGTATCCAAAGTTTATTGTCCCAGAATGTTCATGGTGCTAAATAAGGCTAATAAAAAGACAGAATCTCTGCCCTTGATATTCAAGATAGAGAACAGACATACTCAGAAAGATGATTGTCTCCACAGGAAATAGTCCAGTGATAAGAGCCAAATAAATGCAGAAAAATATACATTATGTGGCCATGTTAGGTTACAGGTTTACCAGTGAAACTTGTATGAATTTTACTTGATATTCGTATATAATTGATCCATGCCATACGTTTTTTTAGATTTATGGTAGATTGCAAAAAGCTTTAAGAATTCATATATACATAATAAAATCTTAGATATTTCTATATATACACACACGCACACACAGTATATACTATACTAGATATACTATATATAAGATTAATATATAAGATTGTTTTTGGCTTTTCTGCTCAGAAATATGAATTGGAATTTACATGGACATGGGAGAGAAAATTATCAGATGCTCCTGCTTAGATTAGATTTTGTACAATTCATGTCTGAAATTTATAATTAAGAGGAACCCAGCTCAGAATTTGAGAGTGATTTTTGGCTTGAAATGTGGCAGTGCAGTTCACCTTTATGTAGCAATTTGTGCCTTACTGGCATGAACACTGTATTTTTACTCCAATTACTATTTTTAACATTTTTACTGAAGAAAATGGAATTACAATTCTTCTAAGGATTAAGTGGCTGTTTCGTGTGATCTTTTACAGGCTATCGGAAAGTTCAACTCCATGCCAGATGTGTTCACTAGACTTGAGAGAGCTTTAGCTCAAGTTTTTATTGACAGTTAACAGGTCAGAAACAAATTCTCATTGTGTAAGAAAGGACCCTTTGCTGGTAGAGGCGGGGCTCTTTTACCAGGAAAATTTTTTTCAAGCAAAATTTTTTTCTAAGGTAAATTTCTAAGTAAAATTTTCTAGAAGTAGTGCCACGTAACCAGATTTAAACCTTCCATGATGTAAACTGTCTGCAACGTGGGTGGTTATACTTCGTGACTTTTTACGTTATTCATAGTATATTTACTATGAAATAAGTGAAAAAATTTTTCTAAGGTAAATTTCTAAGTAAAATTTTTTTCTAGGCACTCTTGATTTTTACTTAAAAGTTAGATTTTTAAATTTAAAGATCATGAAAGTATGTGCACTTGTGCATCATTTGAAAGTTTACTCAATTTGAAACAATATTTTAATGAAGAAATCTGAATCTATGTTAATGAGGATACTTTGCTACATTATTATTCCCTTCTTTAAGTTTAAATTTTTATTTCATACGTTTATTGAAGGCTATGTAATGTGTCCAGTACTATGCTGATCCTACAGGATTTGGAAAAGTTTTATTGTAAGGAATTCTTTTATGATACAAGGAATAAATTCATTCCAGAAAAGTTGGCTTAGGTTTAAAAGAAAAAAAGTCGGTGTGTGTGTTATCCTTTGAGGTAGGGGATATTTCCTATGATTAAAATAAAAATTAACATTCTCCCCCAAGTAGTGAGGTCTGAAAAATGTGGAAATGGGAGATAGCAGCGTATATGGTTGTCTCAGAATGGTGATTCCATCCACTTCATCACCACCAGGGGCCAGTCTCTTGCTGTAATGAAGGTCAGACTTACCAGCACTTTCGCCCTCTGGAGAAGGCAGTATATTCTCTACAAGCCGGTTACCAAGAGGTTCCAGGATTTCATCAGTGCTTATCATGTGTGTTTTGAATTTACAGTTATCTGGGAGTCTGGCAAATTGTCATAGAACTGCTTTGCTTTCTTTAACTCTTCAGGGTGTTAGACCTTCCATATTTATTCAAAACAAATTAGGACCTACTATGTGCCGGGCACTGGGGATATATCAAGCAAGCGTCTAGTCGTGTCATGCTTCATGCAGTCTGGGCAGTTTTCCATCTGTGAAGGATACCTTTAGCTGAAAATAAAACCAGGGCTGATTTTGGTCATTTAACTATAGAAGAATTCAATTAAAACAAAATGCAGGAAATTGCCCACATGCTTTAGTTGTGGAACTTTCTATAATCAATTATTGCATGGCATCACAGGTTTAACCCATGAATGTTTGTAGACCCTCAGAGTATCCATTAAAAACATGATTTCAGGAAAGTTTGGACTATGTTGCTATTTAACAAACACTAAACACTTTTGTACTGGAAGTAAATAGTTGAAAGCCTCGGTTTGCCAAGGAAAGACATTTTCCTGCTGATTCCATTGAAACGTTAATTTCCAGCATGCTTCAGTTTCAGGCAGTCATTTACTTCATGGCCCAGAATAACTCTACAATGTGCTGTGAGTTACACTAAACAACCTCACACCTTCTCCTTCACAGGTTTTTCATCAACAAATTTTTAGATTTGTTGTGTTACTGACACCATTTTATAATCTGCACATTGTAACTTGATAGAGCAACTAGGAAGTATGAAATCTGTCCACGTACAAAGTATTCTTAAAAGTATAAGAATTCCTTTTTGTGAGCCTGCTTCCTTTTTGTTACATTCACTAGTTTGTTGTACTTTTTAGATTCCAAATACAAGTGATATGCAGTATAACGTGAACAAACTAGTGGTTACCGGTGGGAAGAGGGAAAGGGGAAGGGGCAATATCAGGGTATTTGTATGAAGAGATACAAACTATTGGGTACAAAATAAGCTACAAGGATATATTGTACAACGTGGGGAATATAGCCAATATTTTATAATAACTATAAGTAGACTATAACCTTTAAAAATTGTGAATCACTATATTGTACATCTATAACTTATATTGTACAACTATACTTCAATAAAGATTTTAAAACATTTTACCAAAAAATGGGGAATAGGTAAATATATTTTTCCAAATTTCTATAGCGATAGAAATAAAGGAAAGAGAGAAAAATTCCTTTTTATATCTCAAAACAGAGGTGAAAGATTGAACTTACGATGAGGCCTCGTGATTTTTATTTCTATCTGATTTTCAGTGATGCCAAAGGAGGTTAAGTTTCCCAAAGAAAGTTGCTCCTCACTGTTGGGTCCACCCAAATAGAAATAGTATTTATGGATTTTAATAGCTGACATGGGCCAGGCATGTGCCAAACATTTCACAGACGTCTCATTTAATCCTAACAATCCCGTGGCTGTCTCCCATCCCAGAGCTACTGAACTGAAGTCTGTGTAGGCAAGACCTGAGACTAGCACCTCAGGTGGTCTCAAGTTAAATTCAGAGAATTTAATCCACTAGCCTTATTAATATGTACTATTATTACCATTCAACTGGTGGGGAAAAAATGGAGTTTTAGGGAGGTTAAGTAACCTTGCCCAATCAAGGTCCATATGATTCCAGTACCTATTGTCTCTCAAGACAGTTATATAACATTTGCTCCAAATTCTGTCTCCTGAGAAATTACACACAGCTAATTAATGCCCTGTTCTTCAAACTCTCTCTGGCTAACTCCTTGATGGCCATCTCTGTGGGTCTGGCCCCTTCTCTGCAACCCTCCGTGTTGGCTCAACCCTGCCAGCCTTTTCCGGTGATGTTGTGCTCCATCTTTCCATGCTCTGAGCCTCCCACTTCATAGATATATGAAGTACACTTTCTTCACTGGCCCAGGACTCCTTTCTTTCAAGCACTCAGAACTGTGTGGTAGCCCATCAGAAACTGTTCCTATATCCAACATTTGGTGTGAGCCTGCCTGGTGAAGTAATCCTGTGGCTGGCCTCGCCCAACCACGACTTCCTCAGATCAAGACGTCCAGGAAGCTGCTGATTTCTGGGAAACCAGGGTACCCCCTGAAACACACACACACCTCTACTCCACTAGGTGACTGTGAAGGTTTCTTCTTTTAGACACCTTGGCGTTAGTTATACCCATATGCTTGTTACTTGTGGTGATGCTTCAAGAGGTGACTCCAGCAGGATAGCCTGCCCTGTACTCTCATCCGCATTCTTCTCTGTTCTCGCCCTTCCCAAACTCAGCCTTCCTTCTTCCTTTCCCTCCTAACTGTTCTGTGTGCCCACTGGGACCCTCCTTCCTGGATACATTGACATCAAGGTTCTCAGCCCATTCGTTGCACTCTCCTTCCCCTTCTGAATGAGAACGTTGCTTTTCCTGCCGCCCTCTCCAGTGGAGGCTGCTCATTCTAATGGTTCCCGGGATTCAGCCTTCTCTTGCTCCCTTAAAGCTACAGCATACTATGACTCCTCCACCTTTGTGTAAAAACCCTGCTTCTTCAGGGTCTGTGCTATGTGGCTCAGCCTCTTTATCATACAATGTCCTCCTCCTCATTCCATTTCATTTGAGGAAGATGTGGTACCTGGCTCACTGCTCTACCCTACAGCCAGCCATCTGTAGCAACCAGTGTCTCAATGGACCAGGGATCCAACATCCAATCAAACACCAAATCCTATTTCTTCTTTTTCTTTTTTTGCTGTGTTGGATCTTTGTTGCTGCGTACGGGCTTTCTCTAGTTGCGGCGAGCGGGATCTACTCTTCGTTGTGGTGTGCGGGCTTCTCTTATTGCGGAGCACAGGCTCTAGGCGTGTGGGCTTCAGTAGTTGCGGCTCGCGGGCTCAGTAGTTGTGGCTCGTGGGCTCTAGAGTGCAGGCTCAGTAGTTGTGGCACACGGGCTTAGCTGCTCCACAGCATGTGGGATCTTCCCGGACCCGGGCTCGAACCCATGTCCCCTGCACTGGCAGGCGGATTCTTAACCACTGTGCCACCAAGGAAGCCTCATCCTTTCTTTCTTATCAGTCTTTTTCCTACCACACTTGTTTCCACCTAAGGATTTTAACACATGCTGTCCCAATGCCTCCTCTCCTTTTGTCCTTTCTCAGGTGGGCATCTTATGTGCTTCAGGCGTGTGTGTCTCTTCCCCTGAGAGGACAACCTAGGGCCACCTTACTTAGCCCCCTCCACTATTGTCTCTCATTGCACTTTGTTTTCTTGACAGCATCGCTCACAATGTGTAATTGTATGTTGCTGATTTATTTTACCATCATCTGTCACCTCCACCAATCTGTATGTTCCATGAGGGCAGGAACCACGTCAATTTCATTTACTGTTGCAGTCCCAGCACCTAGCACAATGCTTGGCACATAGGCCCTCCAGAAACATTTATTAAATGAATGAATAAATGAGTGAATGAACAAACGTTATCCATGTACTTTGGAAAAAGAGAGCTCCCACTGGCTTGTGGTTTCACCATGAATAGAGGTTGGCAGGGAAACTTTCATTGATCCAGCAGAGTTGGGACAAAGGAAGCAGTACTTTTTTTTTTTTTTTTTTTTGAGGTACGCGGGCCTCTCACTGCTGTGGCCTCTCCCGTTGTGGAGCACAGGCTCCAGACGCGCAGGCTCAGCGGCCATGGCTCACGGGCCCAGCCGCTCCACGGCATGTGGGATCTTCCCGGACCGGGGCACGAACCCGTGTCCCCTGCATCGGCAGGCAGACTCTCAACCACTGTGCCACCAGGGAAGCCCAGGAACCAGTATTTTTTTATAGACCACGCAGATCATTTTTATGCTTTAATAAAGTCTGGAAAACAGAACCAGGGAAGGGCCTTCACCCACACACTAAATGCTGACCTAGGCTAGATAGCTTCTTGCTATAGTCGGGAAGGTGAGTCATTCTGGGCTTTTGTGGGATTCCCCAACACTTGTGTAAACAGAAGCATTTAGCGAAGGCCCTCACTTACTCAGGTAATAAATGGAAATCAAGGGAAAAGGGACTCCTGAAAGATTGTAGCGACTGAAAGGTGTAGGCTAATTTTAGTTTGTAATAGGTTTTCTGTTTTGTATGAGGAATTTTGGAGAGGAGAATTTCAGTTTATAGATTTCCTTTGTTGCCTTAACCAGGTGAATAATCCTATTGAAACTCCTCAATGGCAGCATGTTTCATACTCTGAAGATGATTTCTAGAGGTAAACAGGACATATTATCCCTTCTCTTTGGCCACATCGGAACTTCAGTTCTTCTCAGGAGAGGAGAAATGTGACCCAGAGAAGTTTTTTTTCCTAGCGCAATGAATCCCCAAAGCTGTGGCTTTTGTCTCTTCGTTGAGCTCCCTGGTTGTATCTCAGGTGCTTGCCCTGGGCCAGGGGAGCAGAGGATCTAGTTCAGAAGCTCGTCTGAGTCAGTGTTCACAGACCCAGAATAATATTCAATTAGTTCTGTACTCCAGGCTCCTTGTGATGGGATTTCTTGGGGGATGAGGGCAGGATAAGGATGAAAAGAGAGACTGCACCTCTCGTTTAGAATCCTATCCCTAGAAGCTCACACAACTACAAGGGTCTCAACCACAGGCCGTGAGAGTCCTCATGTGGGTACCCTCTAAAGATAGCAGAGAATGTCCCACCTGGAATTCCCTTTCCTCTCCCCACCCTCCCCCATCCACCTCCTTTACCACAGAGCAACCCACGCCCATCTCTGCTGCTAAGATGAGTAAGGGCAACACAGGGGTTGGAGGAGGGGAGGGAAGAACTGCAATTGCCTTGCTTCTGGTTTCTGTTTGTTTGTTGATTTGGCTTTAATTCGATCACTTCTAAATTTCTTTAAAAAAAATCAGACATTTTGCATTGTGAGATTAATATCCTATGGCTACTTCTCCAGGTCTAGGTTTAAGATTCATACTCTCCCTGCCAGCACGATTCTTGGGCCTTTGGGGCTTAGAAGAGTATCTGTCTCCTTTTAAAACCTGGAGTAACCTTACAAAGTTCCCTTCTATTAATGCTGACTTGACAGAAAGCATGTCTGACTTCCCCTTCCCAATTTCCTATCTCTTTCACTCTCTGACATCAGGCAAAGAGATGTTATAAATGATGGTGGACTGTACTGAAATACTGCTTTTGGTATTGTAGGTTGGGCAGGGGTAGGAGTGAGGATCTAAGTGCCATTTCTGACACCGCCTATATGGGAAAAGATCTTCGATGTTCCAAACAAAGAACAGACAAACAAACTAGCGGACCTAGTATTACCATGGAAACAGTCCCTCCGTGTATGTATGGGTGGTCATACACGTAACACACATAAAGGCGGTGCCCTGGGGCATTCTCTCTATGACAGTCCTTTTGGGACCTTGGGGAATCCCCGGCCTCACTGAGTATTACTTAGGGTAAGCTACACTGCTCTAACAAATAGACCCATAAGGTGATGGAAGTTCGTTTCTTCCTCTCCTAACAGTCCAGGGCAGATGCTCTGCGTCTGGAGCTGGGAAGATGAGGCTGTTTCCCATTGACATTCAGGGCACCAGGTCTTAGGTGCCTTAGGGAAGGAAAGAGCTAGGAGGCACATTCGTGGAAGGTGTTACAGCTCTGGCTTGGAAGTGACTTGCCTCACGTAGGCTCACATGGCTTTGGCCAGAACTCAGTCCTATGGCCTTTCCTAAAGCAAGGGAGGCTGAGGAATGTCAGCCAGCTGTGCACCCAGGAAGAAGAGGTGGATAGCTTTAGAAGGCCTGCCAGCTGTCTTCTCTGTGCTGAGGCTGAGTTCCAGGCTGAACTGCATCAGATGAGAGACCCTGAATTGACCCTTGGAGGGGCATCAGCATATGATTCAGACTGAGAAGGAAGGGGTAGGAAGTCCTGCACTGATACTCAGAGGGTCACCAGCACAGCCCTGTTTCTGGTGGCTGCAGCTGCTGTGTCCCACTTTGACTTCCTGCTTCAATCCCTGGCTCAGCTGGACTTCCACCTCCTTCCTTTGCTCTCCTCCTGGGCCTGCTCCCAGGCAGTGTGGCCTCAGGCTCCCAGTCTCTCCTTGCTACTGGGATCCACCAAGGAGTTTCCTGGTCCCTTATTCACTGGACTCCCTGGCTTTCAGCTCAAACGTCCTGTAAGTCCCCTACTGTTCCTCCTAAAGTGGACAACAGCACTGAGGCTCTTAGCTCTCGTACTGATGCCCCATCCCAGGCTATGCCCTTTATGGCCTCCCCTTGTCTTTGGCACGTTTGGTCTCCTCTTTTGTTTCCCTTACCTCCTCCAGAGCCCCCTCCTGGCAGACTGCTGGTTTGGAAAGCTGTGCCTTTCACACTTGAAGACACTCAGCTTTTTCTCCCCCCAAACTCCAGACTGCATCTGTGTTAGGTGCCTTCTCCTGCCTGGAGCTCCCTTGCTGGAAATCATCTGTGACCCAGGCAATTCAGAAGACGTATAGACATAAAAAAAACTCGGTAAGAATCCTTCACTTGTCACTTAGCAGATGTCAACATCTTTGCAATGGTGGAGTTTTTTATGTAGGTGATCTGCCACCTCCTTCCCCATCTAAGTTGGAAACCCTTGGTTTATATTTAATGAATTTCTTGTTATGTCCTAAGTATTGTGGCACATATATACTTTGTTTACTCCACAGCACTTAGCATATACTAAGCACTCACTAAATACTATTAATACTAGCTTTTCCTTCATCCATTTATTATTTTAAGGGAAATGCTTATTATAGTGCAGAGTTAGATGATTTAAAACATTGCTACTCAGCCCTCAAAATAAGTATTACAAATGAAGGAATCATAGACAAGGCTGAACATATAGCTCTACTGAGGAAGAGTATATTAAAAAACTAAAGAGAAAGGTCATTTAAAACTAGAAATAAGTAAAGCTGGATATTTACTATACCATTCTGAAGTGTGCTTTGTCACTGTACTTATAGTGTGGTCTAGCTGTGTTTTTAACAGCATTATAACAGCATTACAACTACATTTGAAAATTTTTTAACAACATTATAACAGCATTATAACTACATTTTGAAATGAGGATCTGTCTTGATAAAAATATGGAAGCTATAAAGACAAATATCATGTATGCAGCCTAAAAGTTGGCTTGACCAAGAAATTCTTAGAGATTCATTTATATTGTTTGGTTCAGCGGCCCTGGAGAAGGAGTTGTAAGTTATGGAATGGTAGTCCAGATTTGAAAAGGGAGGTCTGCTAGGTCAGAAACAAATTCTTCTTTATAGAATCCGACTCATTTGAAATGAGGGAGAAAACTGATGGATGGTTTAAAAGGAAATGTTTGACTGAAGCCTGCCTGCTGTACCCATAGCTACCTGCCCACCAGAACGTGACTCCCTGGTGACAGCTGCACTAATTATAGAAAACAAGTTGAGTGGAAGAAGATGAATTATGTAAATTTACAATCACTGAGGATCCTGTTGGAGCCTTTAGGAATTTTGATTAATAAAAATAAACCTAGGATTTTCTCACATTGAAAAGCAATTAAAAGATGAAGGATAATTTGCTATAGTCTTAGAATAGCAAGGAAACATTTATTAACACGTTTTTATTTCTTACTGCTTATTCATTGTATTACATATAATTACATGTCCTTGCATGTGTATCATTTATTACTGTAAATTACTTGCTGGTAACAGCCATTTTGTGGATTGGAGAGGAAGTATAATGTTTTAGGCTGCATGTTTATATTTTATTTTTTGTTTATGAAAAATAATGAAAGGTACCAAAAAAAAGTCATGTTTTTCATAAACCCATGCTATTAAAAGAGAAGACTGCAATTTTCTCTGCTCCATTTCAACCAGTTCTCTTATTCTAAAATATAAACCTAGCTTAAAAGCTGAGGATTAGAAAACAATCAGGAATGGTAAGCCACTCAATCTTCTAAAAGAAAACATTTTTGTTTGTGTTAATAGATGAGCCATTGAAACGAATACCTTAATAAAGATGCTTAACATGGTTCTTTACACATTTAGAAATTTGATAAACTCAGGCTTAGTGAATATGTTAACAAAAGTAAGTGAAACTGGTATTTAAAAATTTTTATTAGTGAAATATTACTCAACACAATTTAATATGCTGTAATTTTATTTTATTTTATTTGTTTATTTACTTTTGGCTGTGTTGGGTCTTCGTTGCTGTGTGCGGGGTCTTCGTTGCTGTGTGCAGGCTTCTCTAGTTGCGGTGAGCAGGGGCTTCTCTTGTTGCAGAGCACAGGCTCTCGGTACACGGGCTTCAGTAGTTGCAGCATGCGGCCTCAGTAGTTGCAGCACACTGGCCCTAGAGTATGTGGGCTTCAGTAGTTATGGCACACAGGCTCAGTAGTTGTGGCGCAGGCTCTAGAGCACAGGCTCAGTAGTTGTGGTGCATGGGTTTAGTTGCTCCGTGGCATGTGGGATCTTCCCGGACCAGGGATCGAACCTGTGTCCCCTGCATTGGCAGGCGGATTCTTAACCACTGCACCACCAGGGAAGTCCCAGGATGCTGTAATTTTAAATGACTCTTTTTTCCTACTTAGACACATTGGAAATGCTGCTAAATTGTTTCAGTCGCCAACTCACTGAAAAACAACAACAAAAAAAGACATTGGGCTTCCCTGGTAGCATTTTGACTAAGCGGGGAAAACACCATTACATCAGGATCAGAAAACCGTGCGAATGCAAAATGCTCTATGTTTATTGCCACTCTTAATTCCCAAGTATGTATATTTAATAATCTACAGTTCAGGGGAGAGTACCCAAGCCTTTTCCCAAAGGCAGATCTCTCAAGATTTGTGCTACACTGAAAACCTCTGTACAGACAAAGCACAGCTCAAGGGCACCCGAGTGTTCATATTTAGCACTGACACAGAGCTTTCATCTGTAACATGCTTTACAAACATTGACTAATTAAGAGGAACAACACCCCTGCAAGGTATTTAGCAGGATGCAAAAATGAAAATTTACAAGAAAGACAGCCAGGATGCATAAATCATGAAGTGTTAAATCAGCATGACCTGGAAACCAGCAAGACTCCCTCCCCATTTCTTGCCATGACGGTCTTTTAGATTTTATGCCAGGTGATGGTGGTGGGGGGGTGATGTCTGGGTGGGAGGGCTGTGATAAAATTCGAAGTATCACATTTGCAAAGGGAATTGTTCTACTAGCTCAGAGAAGGGGCTTCAAGAATATAATCCATTTAGAAGTACCCGAGAGAATAGGAAATCAATACAGTATTTAATTAATCTACTGCAGATTGACTTCACATAAAGGAACCCCAACCAGGAAAGTATCAGGCTAGGAAATCTGACAGTGCACAGTTGGAGAGTCTAAGAGGGCAGGAAAATGGCCTGGGGTATAATCTGCATTTTTCATTCTTTCAGGAGGTGTGGGCGGGCGTCCTGACTGTCCTGGGGTCTGACTGCAGACTTCCCTCCCCTGTTCTATGAAAGCAGTCTCAACAGGTAACAGCATTACACAAATGGTGAGTGGAATAAGTTCAGTAGCTTTTAGAGGACAGAATGGACTGTCATTCAGTTTAGGGCTTTGGGTGAAGAAGACTGGGATTCTAACTAGTGCTGTAACCCGAGTCTCTGTTTCTTATTTATTTGGCCGACCGGCATGTGGGATCTCAGTTCCCGGACCAGGGATCAAACCCGTGTCCCCTGCAGTGGAAGCGGGGAGTCTTAAACACTGAATTCCTCTTCATCTTTATATGGTTTAATAATCTCTCTCAAAGAGGTGCTGGAAAATGAAATGAAATGGACGTGAAAGTGCTTAAGAGCAAGAGTAGATGCTCAATGACCTGTAGTTCTCTCCTCCTTACTGTCTTTGGTGAACTGCAGCTATGAGGCAGGTACAGCTCTGTCTCAACCTCAGGAGTTCTGCCATCAGTGGAAGCAGTTATAGAGTCAGGACCCATCTCAGATGCCCTCTAGAACCCCCGAGGGCCCGTGTTTAACATGAACCACATGTGCTACCGAGCACCTGCAATGTGGCTGGTCCAAGAGATGAGCTCTCACTGTAGACTACAAGACAGATTTCAAAGACTTAGTAAAAGAAAAAGAATGTAAAATATTTTATTCATAATTTTAATATTTATTATATGTTGAAATGAGAATATTTTGGACATATTGGGTTAAACAAAATATATGAAAATTAACTCTACCTCTTTTCACTTTTAAAAATTGTGGCTGAGGGGGGCTTCCCTGGTGGCGCAGTGGTTGGGAGTCCCCCTGACGACGCAGGGGACACGGGTTCGTGCCCCAGTGTGGGAGGATCCCACATGCCGCGGAGCGGCTGGGCCCGTGAGCCATGGCTGCTGAGCCTGCGCGTCCGGAGCCTGTGCTCCACAACGGGAGAGGCCACAACAGTGAGAGGCCCGCGTACCGCAAAAAAAAAAAAAAAAAAAAAAAAATTCACTAAGAAGAGAGGGAAAGGAAAGTGCCAGGGAGGAAGGGAGCGGAGAAAGAGCCGGTGCCTATGTTTTCAGGTCCTATGAGCAGAGGTGTGGAGGTGTGGAGCCCCATTCCGTGTAGGACCCCACAAAGTGACAAGATCTTTCTGATGAGAAGCCTTGGGAGATACTAAGATTTGAGGACAGCAGAGAAAGACTCCTGTGCCCAAGTTTGGCCCAAGAACCAAAGAGATTATGGGCTTGGGTGAGGCATGAGGCCTTATGTGTGCTAGAGACCAGAGGACCTGCCCCATATATTCTACAATACATGAGACCGTCTGGGACTCCTGGATGACCTTAGGGATGGGAAGAAGCCCAAATCATGACTGAGATTAATTTCCTGGCAGCAGAATTATTTGAATTAGAGATACATAGAAATGTGACACGTTTTTAATGAAAAATATCATAATTATTAAATGTACATAGTTTAAAATGTGAAATAGAGTATATGTATACCTGATGCACTTTGCTGTACCCCTGAAACTAACACATTATAAATCAACTATACTCCAATAAAAAAATTTTTTTAAATGTGAAATAGAAATGAAATGAAAAGTCCCTTGTCCTACCTCCACACTCCAGATTCCCACTTCCTAGGAAGAGCCACCTTCAACTTTTTTAGCTATTTCTTCTCACGCTTACCTCCATAATTCTAAATAAGGTATTCTTACTATTCCTGAAGTTTTTGAGTTTTATATATTGCCTAAGAACTTCTCACTATAGAAGATGAAAGTTCATACACACACACACACACACACACACACACACACACACACACACACACTTTGCCTCCCCTCTGTCCTCTCAATATAGTTATATGACAATTTTGTAATTTTGGTTATTAATAGAGTATTTACATTACTATGACTGTGCCAATTTTACTCACAGCAGAGCCAGGTAACGTATTGTAATTTCCTTTCTTGAAAAATTTTTCTTTTTCCTAAAGTTAATAAGTACCTTAAAAATGTTGGGGGTTTTTTATGAACCTATGAACGACTCATTCGTTCTCGAATTTTCTCACTACACAGTGAGATGTGTTCAAACATTGATGAACACATCTCTCTTGATGTGTTCAAACATTAGGAAGTGTGTCATTTTTCTGTCATTTCTCACTTTCTTGCATTAATCTGGACTGGAACATGCTTGTCATCCTGGGGCTTCCTTTCACCATCAGTCTCACATTTCCCTTTGCCCTCATTTCTTGAATTTTTTTTTTTGTTGTTGTTCTTGTGGGTTTATGCTTACTTTATTCATTTACTTCACTTAAAAATTTTTTTTTTCAATTTTTTGGCTGTGTTGGGTCTTTGTTGCTGTGCACGGGCTTTCTCTAGTTGTAGAGAGCAGGGACTACACTTTGTTGCGTGGGCTTCTCATTTGTGGTGGCTTCTCTTGTTGAGGAGCACAGGCTCTAGGCACGCGGGCTTCAGTAGTTGTGGCACTCGGGTTTAGTTGCTCTGCGGCATGTGGGATCTTTCCGGACTGGGGCTCGAACCCGTGTACCCTGCATTGGAGGGCGGATTCTTAACCACTGCACCACCAGGGAAGTCCCCATTTACTTTACTTTTAATGAGGGTTCAAGAAGATGCAGATGTTATTTTTTTTTCAGGAGTGCTGCTTATCAGGTAGTAGTAGGAATGTGACATTTCCCAGTCTCAGTCTTGTAGCGTAAACATCATAGCAGCCTCACAGAAACAGCAGCATCTGAAAACGAAGTCCATGCACTGATGCAGCACCAGTGACACCCTGAAGAGAAGCTCCTTCTCCAGCTGGAGCTGACTCCAACCATCTGCATGACAGAGTCAAGTGTAGAGTCCTCTTAAACTCTACTAACTCACTAATTGGGGCTACAAAAACCACATTGTATAACTCATAACATCATTCTGTAAGTTCTGGAAAGCAGCTCTTAGTCATATGGGAAAATAAATGCTTCAGTGACTGTGGGTCATTTATCTCTCAGAACCAAAGCAGCTCCTATGGCCAAAAGTGGGACACTTTGAGCAAAACTAAAGTGTAATGCATTGAGATACATCAAATGTGCTAAAATCCGTGAGTTCACAAGGGCACAAGAAATTAAAACCCAAAAGACTCCTTGGTCATCTTTGGAGGATGCTCGTTATTCTGAGAACTGGTAAATAAAAGGAAAGAATCAAACATCCTCCCTTTCCTGAAAAAAAAAAAAACCCCAAAAACTGTACTTCAGGTTAACACATAGATGACAATGGAGAGCTCTTCTTTAAAAAAAACAACAAAAAACTCCAGCTAATAAATGAGGAAGGAGTAAATAAGTGCAACCCCTATTGAAATAATGGATCCAGGCAATGATCATCAATGGTTACTGAAACCATTTCCTGAACTGCTGGGGAACTTTATCTATCTATCTATCTATCTATCTATCCATGCCACACTATGCGTCATGCAGGATCTTACTTCCCTGATCAGGGATCGAACCCGTGCCCCCTGCAGTGGAAGCACAGAGTCCTAACCACTGGACCGGCAGGGAATTCCCCAATGGAGAATTTTATAATAGATGGATCAGGCTGACAACATCTGGAAACACTGATCAATCTTAATATTACAAAAAAGAGAGACAAGGAGACAGTATGTGCCTCATGCGATGTAAACAGGAAGTACACAGCACTGCCAATAAAATATTCTTGCCAACAAATTACACACAATCTGATTGTCTCTAGATTTTACTACCACTGTAACAGAAAACAGGGAGCGGGAAGGTGATAAATTGACATTATAGGGAGGCAGTCAACAAAATCATCAAAAATCAGAATATAGGAAACTCCTATAGGACAAATGACACAGTTTCTTGCACAAATAAATGACAAGGAAAAAGGAGTACCTGTGGATTAAGAGACTCAAGGAACCCATACCAAGCACGGTATGTGGCTCTTGATTCAAACATGCCAACCGTAAAAACAGTCAAACAAGCAAACTTTATGAGACAACCAGGGACATGTGAATCCTGACTGCATATTTGATGATATTAAGTGATCATTGTTAGTCGTTTAAGGGATGACTCTGGGATTGTGATTATCTTTTAAAAACTTCTTGTCGTTTAGAGATACACACCAAAGTAAAGAGAGTCTCCTATTGCCTGCCTTCCTTGTCCCACAAACTCTTATCCCGTCGGGTTGGTTCTCTTTACAACAGTCAGAAAGGCTAGTGTAGATGCTCAGGCCCCCTCTGGCTTGTCACAGAGCCTGCTCTGTGTGAGCCCTTGGCGTCAGCCTATGTCTTCAAGGAAGAGCCAAGGCAGCTGGCCACTGTGAGTGTTAGTAATTGCTGAGTAATTGTAATTGCTCAGTATTTGCTGAGAATGTGTGCCGAGACCAGCGATAAGGAGTGGTGAGGGCTGTGGTAAATTGGAGAGTACACTCTCTGTCTGAAGACATTCAAATGCAATGCTAGAGGGAGGGAGGGAGAGAGAGAGAGAGAGCGAGGATGAACCAACACCGGAGGCCAAAGAGCATGGATCCAGGCTACAACCTTTAGCCAAATTGGTGATCCTTGCAGCAGACCTAAACCTATACTTGAGCTGAATGTAGACTTTTTTGGAAGTACAACTCTTGGCCGTATCCATCTCTGTGACAGTCAGTACAGAACTCTAGTGCCTACTCACGGTGGATTAGAGAGTGTTATGCTTATCAAACTGACAAAGCGAGAACTGGTAGGAAATGTGCTACCAGGAAAAAGGCAGTCCCTTGAGGAGCCTGTCTGTGTTGATTTAATGATAAGAATCTGTACACCAAGGGTGTCAGCCAGACAGGAAATCCATCCTGGTGGAGAGTCAGAAGTGCCCCAGTTGGACTGACAGGCTGTGGCCACATTGATTGGCTCCAAAGGGCATCGTTATACACACAGGCAAAGGGCGTATCTAGACTTTGTGGTCACCGGAGACTTTCCTGGGGCACTGAAAGGGAGTATAGGGAAGGCGATTAAGGGCCCTAAGAGAGAGGCAGGAAATCTACTTCTTCTTTTCTCCCTGTGATCGATTGATTTTTATTCAATTTAAAGATAATTCTGAGATGCTTCCTAAATACTAGAGAAATATCAGAATGTGGTAGAAATTATTTATTAAAAAATGGAATTTTTTGGGTGTGTTTCAGGATCTTGCTGAAAGGATTGTTCATTTATTTGGTGGGTTAGCAGGAAGGCTGACTGTAGCAACTGCTGCACTGTCAAGAACAAACACTTCTTGAGAATATGATGAAAAGGAACCATACCAAACCCTGTGGTGGATATAGGCATGAGTAAGACACAGTTCCTGCCCTGCCAGAGCTTACACTACAGTTGAAAATCTGAGATCATATAATTACACTAAAAAAAAAATATTACACTATAAGACATAATGTGGTAAATGTAAATGACTATGAAATTAGGAAAGGCAGAGGTGGACATGCAAAGCTTCACAAAATATATGGGGACTGAAAGCTTTGAAGGGTGGCCTGAATTTCAGTACGTGTTAAAGGGAGAGAGAGCTTTAATTCCATCTAATTCTGTCATGGTATACTAGATGTTGCCAGGGCCTGAATGTCTGCATTCCCTCGAAGAAACTGCCTTGCCCAAAGGCTCTTGCAGGCAGTCATGCTTTAATGTCCACAGCCCACTATTCCAGCAGGTTAGGCAAGAGGTGGTTTCCTGACCCAGGACTGTCACTCCCAGGTGTGACCCGACTAGTACAGCCTGGCTTAGAAGGACATTCTGAGCCCATGAGAGTCTTCTTTTTGATAATTTAAATGTAGAAACATGAAAGAGCTCAAGTGAAAGGATGCCATGTGTAAGTCAAAGTTATGAAGGAAAAAAGGTGGTACCAGGTTCCCTTGGAGCCGAGCGCTTTCTGGTTCCAATAACAGGTGTCCTTATGATCCTCCACCTCTAAGTGACTTGAAGTAAATGGAATGGAAAACTGTTCCTTAACCAAATTATCTGATTAAAATCTATGGGCAAGATGAATGGAAATAGTAACAGGGCTTTTTTTCCCCTCTCTTAGCTCTGAGACTCTCTTGGTAGAAACACCCTGAAAGTCATCTTAGTAATTATAAGGTGGACCTTGACCTTACATTTGTATGCAAGAGGATGTGACAAATGGCATGTTACCCAGAACTTCCAGTTTCTCTTTGTTTTACCTCCAACTTCTTTCCCACCCTCCTTCATTTCTTGTCTCATGGATGAAAGGAGAGCAATGAGAAATTAAAGGGGGGAAATAAAAATCAAACCAAGTGTAGAGTGAACACAGAACTGTAGCTGGATGCAGTCTAGAAATTTGCTTCTGAGCTTCTGGGGGTATCATGGTTAATAACAACATTTTTAGTATTTGTGAGATAGAAGCAAAACAGTTGAGGCTCAACAGAAGTTTCTCTCATGGGTCCTCATAAAGGGAATAACCATTCTCAACCAACAGATGAGCCAACAGGTGGCTCTTAGAAAAAGCCTACAAAGGAGGGGAACTCCCCTTGTTTTAAGTATGAACATTTCGGATGGTTGATTTGATCCAAGGAAAAAGAATCTAAGGGGGAGAAAACATAACATGCCTAAGAAGAGTGGATGGCCTTCCAGTCCTCTAGGTAATCTTTGATGAACAGCATTCCTCACAACTCTGTTTTGGTAAGAATTAAAGGGCAGAGAGGTTATATCCTGAAGGGAAGAAATTGGATACAGCTGACAACACCAGATGCATATTTCTGACATTTTGATATGTGGACAATCAATGGCGCAGGTGTCATAGTAGGCATCATTTTCTGGAAGCAAGGGGCCAAACTTGGAGAGGAGAAACCAGACGATCTTCCAGTTTAGGTAGAAGTCTCAACTGAATGTCTGAACAGGTGTGGGGCTGCTAGTGGGGACATAGAGGCCTGTGGGAGACTGGACTCATTTCCTTTTTGGCCGACCATGATCTCTGCAGTGTATACTTTATGGAGGGCCTCAGGAGTCTACATCAGTGTCGATTGTTTACAACTAAATTATTCGGTAACATTTATTGGCAAGTTGTTCTCCATTTTCTTACAATTATGCTAATGCAATGTCTTATCCATTTTTAAATGTGTAAAACATACTGAATACTTGGCACTTGTCCATCCAGGAGAAAGTGACTAAAGCACATGAGAAAAACATTATGGAGAGCTTTTTTTGACACGCTGATTTATTTAAAAATCAACAAAGTGGCTAATGGAACGTTGGGGTAGTAATTTCACATTTATATTAAACTTTAATGAGCCCATGTGGTTTCTTTAAAATCTATATTACCTGTGTAAAGAAAACCTATTCATTAGAAACCCAGTCCCTGATTTTGGTAACAGAGCCAATATTCATATCCCACAGAGGCCAATTCTAGTGAGCTTTAAATTTCAAGATATTTAACTTTATGAATATAAGACTTTATTATCAACACATTTCCCATGCTGTCAGTTGAAAGAATATGTTGACCACCTACTGTAACTAATTTAACTAGTAAATGATTGAAATATTAATGGACAGAACAATAGAGTTGTTAACATTTTTCTTAGGAAAATAACTTTTATACTTATATTAGGCTTATTTGCAAATAATCATTTTACTGCCTGAGGTTTTAATACATAACTTTATAATTTATTTATAAAGAAAAATGTATATGTCAATTCCAATTGGCTAATTCTATATTTTTCTGTTAAATTGTGCAAGGAGAAAGTCTAATTGGTCTAATTAATTCGTATGAACTTCTCTGGGCTGGGCTTTTTGGGTCAAAGTCTAGTTGTTGGCCAGCCTATGGCTCGGATCCCCACTCCTGATCCACTCAGTGAACACCCTTTGTTCAAGGAAAAGTCTAAGCCCACAGCAAGGGATTGTGACCAGGGTGGGTTCTGGTATAAGAGGATGGAGGAGATGCATGCATCATGATTGATGCATTTCACATTAGAATTTTCCAGTCTTTCTGCATTGTTAACAACACTGATACACGACCTTGTTATACGTCTTTTTGCATTTGTCCACTAAATTTGTTAGGATGAATTTTCAGAAGAGTAACTGTCTAGAGTCAAACGGTATAAAAAATTTTAATTTTTCTACCTATCTTGCTAAATTTTTACCATTATATTTCTCTCCGTCTCTTAATATTTCACTTACTAAACACCAAGAATATAATTCTCCCTCTTTTCATGTGTGTAAACGTGTAAGAAAGAAAACTTTCGCTTCTGTAATCAGCTCACAGACATGGTTGAGTCTCACAACCTTGTTCTCTTCCTTTTTTTTTTTTTACGTGAAACTGCTTATGAAAGATTTTTAATGTTATTTTGGGAAATATTCCTATCTCTAGAATGTTGTTTTACTTCAAGAAAACGTTAGGGTGGCTTGACTGCTGCTAGTGAGGCTACCATCCAAGAAAGAGGAAAAGATAAAATTCCAGGTGCTGTTTTTCTCACTTAATTTTGCAAATTTTGTAAAAGATTAATTAGAAAAACCCCAAACTGCTCTCAGGACGGTGGAACAGCTGACAAAGTTTGGAAAGTCGGGCCAGGCTGTTCTCTCAGGAAAGTTTGCACTTGCACTCTGCCCTGCCTGCCCGAGTGGCTGGTATGAGCGATCCTGTTCCCGTGGGTGTTCCTTGTCACACTTCAGGGAGGAGAATTCTTCCCCGTGCTTTTCTTTATACTTCCCTTGGTGTAGAGCTTCTCAAATTGAGAGGGCAGAGGAGCACCTGGGAATTTGTGCAAACTGCAGATTCCTGTGCTCCAACGCCTGAGATTTTCTAACTTGGTAGTTCTGGGGCCCAAGGACCTATATGTTTAACAAGTTCCTCAGATAACTGGCACAGGTGCTCGATAAACCGCACTTTGAGAAAAATTGCTTCAGGGACTTAATGGGTACTTTTGGGGTGAGAGGAAGTGAAAATTAAGTTTTCTATTTAGGGACTTCCCTGGTGGCACAGTGGTTAAGAATACGCCTGCCAATACAGGGGTCATGGGTGTGAGCCCTGGTCGGGGAAGATCCCACATGCCACAGAGCAACTAAGCCCGTGCACCACAGCTACTGAGCCTGTGCTCTAGAGCCCACGAGCCACAACTACTGAGTCCGCGTGCCACAGCTACTGAAGCCTGCGAGCTTAGAGCCTGTGTTCTGCAACAAGAGAAGCCACAACAATAAGAAGCCCGGGCACTGTAATGAAGAGTAGCCCCCGCTCAACTAGAGAAAGCCCGCGTGCAGCAACAAAGACCCAAAGCAGCCAAAAATTAATTAATTAATTATAAAAAAGATAACTGATGCATAAAAAAGTTTTCTATTTAAAAAAAGTTTGTTCTATAAAAAGATTGGTTATGCTACACTTTGTTTTGGTAAGTCAGTTCTGGGTCTTATCAAACAACTTTCTTAAAGAGAATATTGAAATCTGTCTCCCCACTACTTCACAAACAAGAATGCTATTGACCCTTGCTTTTTCCTACTATCCATCCTGTTTAATTGACTTATGTGTTCACATTCTTCCATTCCTAAATCCTCTGGTTCTGTTCTTTTTGGACCACGCCAGAATCCATTGAGGAGCTCTACAGTTTCTCCTGATCCTACTTTAGCAATTAGTATTTTGAAGACTAGCCCCTTGGACAGGTCAAGGCATATGTGCGGAGGTTATTTGGCTGTCTGCCAGGAAAGGACCAGGCTGATGTTATCTGGGTTAATTAGAACCTGGCTCTTTGCCTTGATGGTTCAGATACTTGATTTTGTCAACAAACAGGACTGGATCCGGTCTGTGAGCAGGTTCACTTTAACCAAACTTACAGCACCTTGTGCACATGACCAGCCTGCCACACATTTGTTTACAGTTAGAAAGGGACTGGAACATTTCCACCATTCGAGTGCTTTGGGACGTCCAATCACAATCAGAAGTTTGCTTCCTGGGTAAGAAATCAGAATAAGGGAGGTTCAATACATAATTTGCTTTCTGATACCTTGAGGCTGATGCATTCATTGCCGCAATTGAGATAGCCTCGCTAACCTTGCTGACCAGATAGCCTTCTGAGGGATACATTTATTTTGTAGATTTGTTCATGCTACCAGTTAAATTTTAATCTGACCAGAGAACTATCTTTTCTCTTCAGAGTGACTTTGCCTCTCTCTGCTTCCCTCCTTTCTTTCTTTTTGTTTATTTTACAGGTAGTTCTTATTATCCTTTATCCGTTTTAATATCCTTTTCCCAAGTTATTGTGTGGAGTAGGAGATAGAAATGCAGTTTACAGTTACTGGGTCAGGCACTTCATAGTTGTGCCCTAGTGTTTCTGCACTGCTCGCAGTTTTCTTTTGATTCTTATCTTGACACTGCAAGCCAACTTTACTATTTGTATCTTGTTACAGAAGAAAACCTATTTTCAATGATTAGAGAGCTGTCCTGTTCAATATGGTAGCCACTAGCCGCATATGGTGGCTATATATATATATATATATATATATATATATATATATTTTTTTTTTTTTTTTTTTTTTTTTTTTTTTCGGTACGCGGGCCTCTCACTGTTGTGGCCTCTCCCGTTGCGGAGCACAGGCTCCGGACGCGCAGGCTCAGCGGCCATGGCTCACGGGCCCAGCCGCTCCGTGGCATATGGGATCCTCCCACACTGGGGCACGAACCCGTGTCCCCTGCATCGGCAGGCGGACTCTCAACCACTGTGCCACCAGGGAAGCCCCTAGATATATTTTTTTAAAAATTCGGGGAACTCCCTGGAAGTCCAGTGGTTAGGACTCCGTGCTTTCACTGACGAAGGCACAGGCTCAATCCCTGGTTGGGGAACAAAGATCCCACAAGTCTCATGGCATAGCCAAAAAAAAAATTTTGGTTTCTTAGTTGTACCAGACACATTTCACGTGCTCAACATGTAGGTAGTGTTTCCTACTGGGCAGCACAGATATAGAACATGTCCATCATTGCAGAAAGTTCTACTGACCAGCACTGGTCCACAGACTCCTACATTTAAGAGAAGTGAGAAGATCCTTAAATATCTCATATGCCAAAGGCAAGAAAAAATGATTAAAAACAATTTTAGTTGTTTTTTTTTTTTTTTTTGGTTGAGGACTCTATTGCTAATGAGACTTGGCAGTTTATAACTAAGTCCAGCGATACATAAAATTGAAGTGTGTGGGTCTTTCTGCCACTATCCCATCCTTCCACTTCTTCTTCAGGCTCTCTTGTTTGAAAGTAACAGAAACCCACTCTGACTAGCTAAAGCAAAAAAAGGGGATTCTGTTCAAAGCTGCAGGATTATCCAAGGACAGGAGTACAGCTCAGCCTGGAACCAAACTGGGACCTAAGACTTAGGTCTTATCAGCACTCTATCTGCTCCTCTCTGCACCTGCCTCATTTTGGCTTCTCTCTGCAGACCAGCTTACACTGCTTTTCTACTCCATGATACAGCAAGTATGACCACCAATAGCTCCCGAGATTATATTACCTCCATTCACTATGTCAGCTAGGCTGAGGCTAGACTCTTTCAGTGCTCATTCCAGTCATCTCTGGGAAGGTGTTCATTGGCCTAGCTCAGCTCAGGTGTCTATTCCTGGTCCAATGGCTGTGACTGGGGGCAAGGTCAACCATAGCTGCATGAAGCCTTGCTGCCGTTACCATGTGGTTTAGAGAGTGCGACAGGAGCCAGGAAAAGACACAGCCAGGAAAAGACACAGAGCTTGGCAGCCAACCCCATGGGAGGCCACCGCAATTCTCACTGTATCATTTGGTGGCCCAGGACTCCCCTCTTTAGTCATTTACCTGAACTATACGCTCCCTGAACTATTTCCCTCCCTCAACTATACCACGAATATACTCTATTTCTACATCCTCCTCTAAGTAAAGTTTCTTTATCTTGTGTACCATTATAATAGGATTATGCTAGAAGGGCAATTATTCTGATATTGACAGCAAACTGTAGCAAAGATTCAGATAAACCTAGAATATCAGTTTTCTCATCTGATAAATGAGGATTATTTTGTCTAGCTTAAGGTAGTTTTTGAGCTTTAGAGTTTAATAATAATAATAATGCTATGCCCTTCAAAGTAATACATTTTCAGTTTAACCTGGATATTAATGGAAATAAAATATCTTATGGGAATTTCAAACACTGTCAGAAAGGCAGTGGGGGAGATAAAAACTTTACTGAACCTGAGGTCATATAATATAAACTTTAATTCTATTTTTTTTACATCCAGATTGATCTTGCATAGAACTCAGATTTGAAAATCAAGTATAATCTTTTTCATAATCTGAGGGGAAGGATTTACCTAGCTGTGTGATCTTGAGCACAACACCGTGCCAGGTTCTTCATCTATAAAATGGGATAATAATAGCCACTACCTCACTGGCTTGTGAAGATTAAATGAGTTATCATATGTAAAATATAATAGAACAAGAGCCTAGCAATAGTAAACACTATGTAAATGTTAACACTGATTATTATTCTTTGACACATTGTTTCTTAAACTGTAGGTTGGGATGCATTAGTAGCCAATTAAAATACAAAGAAACAGACCAGAGCAGAATAAAATAGTAGAGAGCACTGCACACGGTACAGGTATTATTGTGGGTTGTGATAAATATGCCATAACAATTGGTACAATGCTACCTACTCTGTAAGTTTCAATATTTGCTCTTTTTTGGGCTAATTTGAATCGGTTCTTAAAGCTTATTTGAATGAATACCAAGAAGAGTGAGAAAATGAAGAATGGAAACTCCACTGATTGGGGGTCAGATGCATTTAGTTCTAACCACTGTTCTGCCACTGATCAGCAAAGTGGTTTGACACATGACCTGAACTCGACACCTCTTTTATTAAAAAGAGAATTTCTTGTATGTACCTCAAAGGAAAGTGTGAAGCACTGTGAGCCCTTATAGTCCAGCACTACATATGAATTAGACAACACCTCTCAACTTGTCCGTTTTGAATTATAGCTTGGCAACATCATAGGGCTAATTATGACTCCTCCCATTTTTTTTTTTTTTTTTTTTGGTTTGGAAAAAAAACACACGAAGTTCTCTGATTTGCAATAAATGCAACTTTGCCAAATCCTCTGACCACTCATAAAATTCCGAGAAGTGACAACGAAATACACTTAATATATCTGTTACGTTGATTTTAGAGTTTATTGCAATTTAAGCCTGAAAATTCAAACATTTCTAACATCACCTTTTTCTATTTTACCCTTTCCTTTTTGCTTTCTTTCTCTTACTTCCATTCCAATTCCATAGGGCCCAAGTTAAAACCTGAAGAAAAGGGCTTCCCTGGTGGTGTAGTGGTTAAGAATCTGCCTGCCAGTGCAGGGGACAAGGGTTCGAGACCTGGTCCGGAAAGATCCCACAAGCCGTGGAGCCACTAAGCTCGTGCGCCATGACTACTGAGCCGGCACTCGAGAGCCCGCGAGCCATAACCACTGAGCCCGTGCACTTAGAGGCCATACTCCGCAACAAGAGAAGCCACTGCAATGAGAAGCCTACGCACCACAACGAAAAGACTAGCCCCTGCTCGCCGCAGCTAGAGAAAGCCCGTGCGCAGCAACGAAGACCCAATGCAGCCAAAATAAGTAAAACAAACAAACAAACAAAAGACCTGAAGAAAAGAATTGCTATGTGACATTATTCAGGTGAATAGTTTTTAAAACATCTGGTTCTCATCTTATTTAAAGCATGAAAATGAGAATTGGAATCTTGTAGATCTAGTATTGATTTGGCAGCTAAGAGAAGAATGGCGCCCCAGAAGGAAGTCTAGTCAATGAGGGGAAGGAACTTTGCACTGACAGGGACAGTAGCATTAAACTAACATGGGGAGTAAAGTGCACAGGGAAGAGGATTGGTAGGAAAAAGATGAAAGTGCTCTGAGAAAGTTAAGGGTCATCATCATCCCCATCATCATCATCATCATCATAATTCTGACAAGTAGAAATAAATGAAAAGCTACAGAAAAAAATGAGATGGAAAAGGAAATAGTTGAGATTCTTTTGTGAAATTGAAGGAACTTGTAGCATCTGACTTGCTGCTTTAAAATATTTCACACAAGTTTTTTTGTTGTTGTGGATCAAGGAAGGGGGAGAAGAGGCACTAGAACCATCAAGCTACAACTAGTTTCTCTTGAAAAAGAGCAGAAGGTAAGGGAGGGGATATATGCATATGTATGGCTGATTCATTCTTCAGTGCAGTAGAAGCTAACACAATATTGTAAAGCAACTATACTCCAATAAAAATTAAATTAAAACAAGAATTGATTAATTTAAAACTAATTAATTTAAACTAATTTTAAAAAATTCGAATAACAACAACAACAAAAAAGAAACCAACTACTGATACGCACAACAACTGGGATGGATCTTAAGGGCATTATACTGAAAGAAAAAAGCCAATTTCAAAGGTCACATATGTATAATTCCATTTATATAATATTCTTGAAATACGATTTTAAAGATGGAAACAGTAGTTTCAAGGGCATAGAGATGGGGAGTGAGGATATGGAATGATGGGTATGACTCTAAAAGGGTAGCACGGGGGATATCTTTGTGATGATGTAATCATTCTGTATCTTGATTTTGGTGGTGGTTACCAAATCTACACATGTGGTAAAATGCCACAGAAATATATAGACATATTGTGCCAATGTCAGTTTCTGAATAAGGGCAGGTACGTCTAAAGAACTACCTAGACCACCTGGAATGCAACACAGAACAACAGAAAGTAGAAAATATGAAAGAGATTACAAAACATGGAGGACAGAATGAGGAGATTTAATATTATCTAATTAGTGTTACAGAAGGAGAAATGGGGGAGAGGCAAAACTAGAAGAGATCATATCTAGGCAGTCTCCTGGTAGTCTAATGGTTAGGATTTGGTACTTTCATTGCCGTGGCCCGGGTTCAATCCCTGGTCGGAGAACTGAGATCCCGCAAGCCATGCAATGTGGCCAAAATAAAATAATAAAAAAATTTTTTTTAAAAAGAGGAAAGAGCAGAAGGTGTAAACGAAAACACAAGCCTGTTGGTACGCTCAATAAACATTTATTTGACTTTTCTTCCCCATACTTCATAAAAATAAAATGAATTTATATTGAATGTTTGCACTTTACCCTTTTTTGCTTCCATGTTCTTCATAATTAATATTAGTAGGTCATTATCAATAGATCAGTAAATGGAGACAAGAAGAAAGCATTTGCTTCAAACCATTTATCAGGTCAGAGGGCAGAGCTGGTCTTCAAATTTATAACCTCTAAATTCTTGGTTTCTATTATTACCAGACATCTCTAACTACTGAAAAAGAAGTTCTAGACTACCTAGTACCAGCTAGTTTGCATCTTCCATCTGTGCTGTTTAATGGAAGATGAGACAGTAGGTAGTGCTCCCGTACCCCCAATCGTTTGGAATTTTAACGTGCACACAGGCACACACTCTCACTGTGGCCTTGCTTAGCACCTGCTGGCAGCCAAGATGGTAAGGTAGGAGGCCATGCAAAACCAGTTTAATAGCTATTTACTAACTGATACTTAAACTGACTTTTCAACACTGATGAAGACCATCAGTATGTGGGGATTACAATATTCATTACCCCACCGTGATTATTTTTTCTAAGGCCTGTATTCTCTGTGATCATTCAATTCTGTTTCTCGGATAAAGAACCATTATCATTAGTTTCAGTGCTTTTTGTTTTATGTTATACAGTCAATTTTACCGATAATTTCCAAACATCCTTAAGTAGGCCTGCAAAAATGTCAGTTAGTGTGTGCCTTCCCATCTGCCTCAGATCTATGTAAATGTACCCTGCTTAGTTTCACTTGAGTTCAAACCTGTACCTTTGAGGCCAAGACCTTGGGAATTCAAGGGCAAAGTGAACTTTAATCTGGTACATTTCGTACTTTGATGAATAGTGAAAAAAAAAATCCTCAGAGCTTGATTGGTTCTAGTCACATTTGCCTGTCACTATTTCTCAAACCATTGTACATAAAGTCACCAGCACAAAAGATCCTTCACTAAAAAAACATATGCCAGGGGAAAGCAAATCAAAAGAACAGGGGAGAGGATAATGTGTTTGATTTCTCAAAAGTCTATTTACTGTCCAATTGATTTTGGCCCTTAGGCCTTTGGATGTGCTAGCAAGTAATTATTTTTATGGTTGATAAAATGAGTACTGAATATTTATCATTAATTGCAGTTTGAAATCACTTAAAAAAAATCTGTCATTTTGGTTTCTAAAAATTGTTTCTTCTGGCTAGACACGAGCCAAGTGCCGAGAGCTGACCAGATGCCAAGTCTCAGGACTGTCCAGTCTTCCACATCAGACCCTCAGCCGGGCCTTCTGACTCTTCTTGAGGTTAGAAAATCTATCCCCCAGTCTCACAGATGCTGTTCTCCCCCAACTGGCTCTACAGAGAACATCATTATCTTTGCTGAGCTTCTGTCTCTATGGCAATAACAGATGGGAAGTGCTGCGGAATTATTCATGTTCTGGAAAGGAGGCAGTCAAGGAGGGGAAGATGGGGGGTGGGAGAAGGGGGCACGACCCGGGAGCACGGCGATCGTGGTGTAAAGAACGGAACGTGTGTGTGGAGCGAAAGAGAGGCTCGTGAGCCTTTAGTAGGCCCGTTGGGAGGAAAAGAGGGAAAAAAATCTATGAGCACAGGGGTATTCCCAGTCGGCTGGCTCCAAATGTGGACCCCATACGAGTGACCTCGAAGCAGTAAAACCAGGAGAAATGGGGCGAAAACTGGCAAAAAGAAAAAAAGGAGGGGGACGAAGCTCGAGTCTTCTGAATTTGGTGCACTGAGACCTGGGGGTCAGTCTCCTGATTTTGCGGTGGGGCGGGAAAAAGGGTTTTTTCTTGATGTTTCGAAATATGACGGAGCAGCTCGGCAGAGTTCAATATGCTAACTAGCCACCGCGGAACACAGACCAGGGAGACCACTGTCCGGCCCCGTGGGTCACAGCCGAAAGCTCTTCAGTCGTCTCTTTCCTCGTCTCATCTCCTGATCGCTTCCAAAACAAAACCCCAAAGCCCTCAGGAAACACTGCAGAAACATGTAATTTCTAGCTCCCTTTTGGAACCGAGAGAGCAGTCTGGTGAGGGGGTGGGAGGAGGGAGTCTGAGAAGCAGAGACAAAAATGTTTTCTCTCTGTTTTGCCGGAACTTCGGCCAGCCCTCCGGCCCGGCCGGATGGCGGAGAAGGTCAGCCCCGGCAAGACGCCTGGGCGGAGGCCGCCCGGGCAAGGCGGGGGCCGCCGGTGTGGGGCGGAGCGCAGCGCCAGCAGCTGGCGGGGCGGCCCTCGGGCGGGGGGGCCCCGCAGGGGCGGGGGGCAGCCCCAGCGCGCAGGGCCCACACTGTGGGGGGTGCGAAACTGGGAGGCCGCCGCTCGGCTGCCTCCGGGGCGGGGCGGCCCAGCTGCGCCCCGCGGGGGGAGGGTCGCCCGTGCCTGACCTCGGGCGGCGGCGCTCGGCCGGGCGGGCCCTGCCTCCGCCCTGCCGGCTGCTGGGGTCGCGCACAGTGCACCGCGCGGCCGCCCTGCCCCCTCTCTCCGTGTCGTGCGGCGGCCGAGCGACCAGGGCGCCCCCGGGTCTGGCCCGTCTCCACCGAGCAGCGGGTGGGGCGGGGGCGGGGCGGTGGCGGCCCCAGACAGCCGGCTGGGCGACTCGAGGAAGGAAGGAGGGAGGGCGGCGGTGGGGGTGGGGCGGGGAGGGAACATCCTGTCTGCGCCGGGTGCACCGCAGACAGCGCCGCGCGCCAGCCGCCCAGACGGCGCGCGGGGCTGGGAACGCCGGGCGCGCGCCTGGGGGGAGGGGCGCGCGCGCCAGGCGACGGGCCGGGGTAGCCCTCGGGAACTACAATAGTCCAGACGGCGCGCGCGTCCCCGAGGGGCTAGGAGCCGCGAGGCGGCGGCCGGCCCGCGGGCAGGGTGCCGCTGCTGGCTCCGTTCCCCTCCCCCCCGCCCCTCCGCCCCTCCGCCCTCCCTCTGCCCCGGGCGGCCGGAGACGGCGGCGGCGTCTGCGGGAAGCCGTGTGTCTCCGCAGTGACGTGGGCGGGCCGAGGACTCGGTGACGTCAGAGGGCTGTGTGTAGCGATGTGTGTGGGGTTCGGAGCGGCGCCGGCACAGCCGAGGGGAGCGGGCGAGCGGCGGCGGCGGCGGCGGCGGCGGCTGGCACAGGTGCGGCCTCGGCTCGCTCGGGGGACGCGGCGGGAGGCAAGGGGCGCGCGGCCCCCGGGGCGCCCGACGGCAGCGCCGGGGGTAGTGGGGAGTTAACAAAGCTCATCGGGCTTCCTGGGGCGCGGAGGCCGGAGTCGGGGGTGCGGATGCGCGGGTCACGGGTGGGGTCGGAGCCCCGGGGCGTGGGGGCGCGGGGCGGGTGTCTCACGGCGTATCTTGTCTCGCTGATGCCGGGCGGTGGGCAGGGGCAGGGCGCTGCACTTGACCGGAGCCGTCGGGACCCCGGAGACCTGGGCGCCAGTCCCCGCCCCCCCGCCGCCTGTCTGTGCTGCGCGGGGATGCCCCGGGCTCGACCCGGTTGGTCGGCGCCCAGCGGCTGGGGGATCCCGGCTGGGCTCCCCACCCGCCCCTCTCTCTTCTGGTCCCGGGCGGGCGAGGGAGGTGCAGCCTTAGGGGAGCTGAGATAACACCCGAGAACTTCCCGGGGAGAGGGTGCACGGGGGATTTCCAGTCTTCCCAGCGGCCCACTCAGCGGGGTGGTGTGGGGAGGGCCCTGGGGGTGTTCCGAGACCGCGGTGGGGTGCTCCTTTTCCTCCACTTCCCACGACCCCCTGGCACGCCCCGAGGCGTCCCGGGTCCCTTCCTCCCCACCGCCCCGCCGCCTCCTCGGGTTTGAGATGGGTGGGTGGCTTTGCGTGGGCCGAGGATTTCAGGGTTTGGGGGCTCCCCCATTCTAGGTCTCGCCTCCTCCCCTCTTCCTTGGCCAGCGTTGGCTGAGGTGTTCCTGTGGTGGGCGAAATCAGTACGTTGGCTAGTGGCCTTGGTCCTTAACCCTTTGGGTCTGTTTTAAGGTAAATTCCTCGCAGTTTGGGAGGCAAAAATTTCTATTTATTGGGATTCCTTTTGGAATTTCTCTCAAGAAGGAAGTGGAAGAAGAATCTCTTCTTTTTTTCCCTCTTCCTCCATTTGCATTCTTTGTGAGGTCTGTCTGCCTTGTGCTTTTTGTCCCGGATTAGTCTTGTTCAAGGATGGAGATTCCCAGGAGTGGAGTCTGTAGCTTTTGGCTTCCATTAAGCAAATTCTCTAACCCTTTAAAGGGAAAGTTAATTTTTGCTTACAGTCATTCCAGAAAAATAGCCTACACTGACTAGATGGATTATGCACTTAAGATTGTAACTTATATATGGTAGGTATGTTAACTAGTATCTGATTTTTTTGGATGAAACTGGTGGGTTTTTTTTTAAATTGAGAGATGAAGTAATAGGTGATTTTAGCTAAAATGGCATAACTGAGAAAACCTTTAGTATTGAGTTTTGGGTGAGATGATCTCTTTAAGGTTCTTCCTGTTCTGAGTAGGAGTAACCCTCTCCCTTTTGAGGGATATTATTGCAACCTTTACCCATTCTCCGAATTGCTTTCCTATTTAAATGAAGGTACTTCTAGTTAACTGGTATTAGATTTAAAGGAATCACTCAAGTGTCACCTTTGGTAAAGTGAACTCAATTTAAGATTAAGAAACTATTTTCAAACTGACCCTTCGGGCTCTGGAGCAAATTCAAATGTAACTCTCCCCTAACCTCCTTCTCTTCCAGATTAATTAAAAGAAGAATGAACAGTAATCCTGAAGATAACTGGGCAGTTTTTCTTTAGGTTTCATTTTTAATTGTAGAAGTTCAAGTGGAGTCAGAGACTCTTCTTAACTGGTGTGAGGATTTATACAAGCCTTCATTTTGTCCACACAGACCAACAGATCATCATTTTTAGAGAAGATACTTTTTTCCCTCCTTTTTTGGTGTCCTTGGTGCCAAATACTAAATTTGGGTGCATAATTTTGCCTCAAGTAATTGCATAAACTTTTTGCGTGTTGTGCTTAAAACCAAACCAAACTATTGCGTTGAACTTGGACATCTTGAATTGAGAGAACTGGTAACTTTATTTTAATACGTATATCTGAAGAACTTAAGAAAACAAAGGCTTCCTCGGAAGTGTGCCTCTTAAAATTATTTTCTGTGTTATTAGACAATAAGAAATTTTATAGCACTTGCAGTGAAATTATACTTGGAGTATAAGCAGAACCAAAACAAAGTTGCAAAATCTATTGAGTAGTTTAGGGAGATCTCTTTGGAAATTTAAATTTTCTGTTTGAATAAGTTACCATAAGTATTGGTATACATTGTGTTTCTCTCTTCAAATAAGCAACTAGTTAACAATGCAAATCTCAGACTGACTTATTTAACACAATAGTTTTTAGCAATGGAAAACCTACAGACAAATTTTTCCTTGGTTCAGGGCTCAAATAAAAAACTGAACGGGATGGGAGATGATGGCAGCCCTCCAGTGAAAAAAATGATGACAGACATTCATGCAAATGGAAAAATGATGGTAAACAAGATGCCAACTGTAAAGAAGGAACACTTGGACGACTATGAAGCGCCAATGGAAACTGATGAAGAGCATGTCAAGAGAACCTGTGCCTCTGTGCCTGAACCTTTACATTTAAATCCCAGTTTGAAACACACTTTGGCACAATTCCATTTAAGTAGCCAGAGCTCTCTGGGTGGACCAGCAGCATTTTCCGCTCGGTATTCCCAAGAAAGCATGTCACCTACTGTGTTTCTGCCTCTTCCATCTCCTCAGGTTCTTCCTGGTCCACTGCTCATCCCTTCTGATAGCTCGACAGAACTCACCCAGACTGTGTTGGAAGGGGAGTCTATTTCTTGTTTTCAGGTTGGAGGAGAAAAGAGACTCTGTTTGCCCCAAGTCCTAAATTCTGTTCTCAGAGAATTTTCACTCCAACAAATAAATACAGTATGTGATGAATTGTACATCTATTGTTCAAGGTGTACATCAGACCAGCTTCATATCTTAAAGGTCCTGGGAATACTTCCATTCAATGCCCCGTCCTGTGGGCTGATCACATTAACTGATGCACAAAGACTGTGTAATGCTTTATTGCGGCCACGCACTTTTCCTCAAAATGGTAGTATACTTCCTGCTAAGAACTCATTGGCCCAGTTGAAGGAAACTGGCAGTGCCTTTGAAGTGGAACATGAATGCTTAGGCAAATGTCAGGGTTTATTTGCACCCCAATTTTATGTTCAGCCAGATGCCCCGTGTATTCAGTGTCTGGAGTGCTGTGGAATGTTTGCGCCTCAGACATTTGTGATGCATTCTCACAGATCACCCGACAAAAGGACTTGCCACTGGGGCTTTGAATCAGCCAAATGGCATTGCTATCTTCACGTGAACCAAAAATACTTAGGGACACCTGAAGAAAAGAAACTGAAGGTAATTTTAGAAGAAATGAAGGAGAAATTTAGCATGAGAAATGGGAAGAGGACTCAATCCAAGGCAAGTTTTTTTTTTTTAATAGCAATTTTGAATAACGGTAATGGTTTACTTTGAAATTAAAAGTCTATTTAGAATATAACTGTTAAACTATTACTGCTCATGCAACAACAGGAAAAACTCATCTAAATAATATGTTATGTTTGTATTACACGTTTTAGGCTATAAAGTGCTTTCCTGTATGTGTTCTCATTTGATCTTCCAAACAACCTACTGAGAGAAGTGGGATTATTCCCATTTTACAGATAAAGAGAATGAGGCTCAGAGAGATCAAGTGGCTTTCCCAAGATTATATAGCCAGGGAGTGGAGGATTTGGGGCTTCTTTTTCAAGCCATGTCCTTGTTTTCACACATCTTGCTTTTTGATGACTAAATCAGTTGTTTTCCTAGGACTCGAGATAATTTACACTTTGGTGTTATCTCTATTTGCAAATGATATAATAGGTAGCCCAAACAACTCTGGTGGTGGGCTCCAAACAGTGTTTTTTCAAAGGTGTATTTAGGATTTCTGACATTGTTTCTGTAATTGAATATTCAGACTTGATCAGTACTGGAGACAAATGCAAAAGACAGATTTATCTGAAAATTTCGTGATTCTAGTCACCAAGAATTTTTTTTAAAGAGAGGAATAATTAAAAAAATTATGGCAGCTAGAATAAAGATTATTTTATTTTTTAAATTAAAAAAAAATTATTTTATTTATTTATTTTTGGCTGCATTGGGTCTTCATTGCTGCACTCAGGCTTTCTCTAGTTGCAGAGAGCGGAGGCTACTCTTCCTTGCGGTGCACAGGCTTATCATTGCAGTTGATTCTCTTGTTGCAGAGTGCGGGCTCTAGGTGCCCGGGCTTCAGTAGTTGTGGTGCGCGGGCTCAGTAGTTGCGGTTCGTGGGCTCTAGAGCGCAGGCTTAGTAGTTGTGGCGCACGGCCTTGGCTGCTCCGCGGCATGTAGGATCTTCCCGGACCAGGGCTCGAATCTGTATCCCTGCATTGGCAGGCGGATTCTTAACCACTGCACCACCAGGGAAGCCCAACATTATTTTAGATTAAATAAACATTAATATAAAAATGTCTCAGCAAAGAGATTTTAAACTTATTTTCCCACTGCATTATCTGGTAGGCTACACTAGTTCATTCTAAGAGTTTGAATGGCTGGCTAATACATAAGATTTAGGCTATTAAATATTCAGTTTGTTGATCTGGTTTTTAAATATTTGCCTACTCGATTAAAATCAGTATAATAGCTAACACTAAGTGTTTAAAATGTGGCAAGCATTGCTTTTGAACAGTTTTACACGTACAATTTTATTTGATTGGTACCACAAAAGATTGGCTGTGTTTCATCTTAAGAATCTAATATTTCCACTATTAATTAGCTTTTATTCCTTGAAATATCTCTGCCCTTTCTGCTTCACAGAAGTATTAAATGACTGAAGTTTATTTACAGCAAGATTAGAGCTTGGGCAAGAAACTTAAGGTTTCATGGCCTGTGCTTTAAACCTTTCAGGTTTTGAGGGAAATTTAGTTACAGTGTAGTTTAAAGACAGTGATTTGCTTCAGAAGCCCAATGAAGATAATTTCAGACTTGAATTCAGGGTAGTTTGCTACTTGCTGATTCCAAACCGGTCAGTACTTCTTGGAAATTCCTTGCCTGTGGCTACTAGGTAAGTTTATATTGTTTAACTGATTTTAAAGCAGAATTGACTTCAAGCCAGTTGTCACATTGTTGGACATGCTTACAGCTGGCCTGGTCCCACGCTGAAAATAGTGTTTAGAATTGTCTGTATTCTCAAAATGTGGAATGCCCCTTTTGACATTTATGATATCTTGCCCTAACGTAACTAGGACTCTCACATGTCCATAGGTGGCCACATTATTTGCCAGATATTCTTGGTCTAATCTTGGTTGCTCTGACATAAGCATTTTGGGGATAAATTACTTTGCCTAATATTCCTGCTCTGTGTTTGTGAGAAAAAATATCTGAGAACCATGATAAAGGTTAAAAAAAAAAGGTGATGAATTTACTTAACTGAAACTGAATGTGCTAGGGTTTGGTTAAAATTGAAACTGTCCTTCATCAGGATGTAGTCATTTATTGTCTCAGAATTTATTAATTTGAATTCAGTTTTTATTTGGGGAAGCCGTGAGATTTTTTTCCCCATCTTTTTACTATGTTATGTTTTGCAGTATTTGCCAGTGTTTCTGGTGTGTTCTGTTATTTTTTCCAATTTTATGTGAATTTTAAGCAATTTAAGGGAATTTGAAAATTTCCAGTAATCAAACCTTTAAGAAAGAAGTGTTTGGGGAGTTCATGCGTAGTAATACATGCTTGCCACTTCACATTTTGAAAATTTACTCCTCAAAACTTGGCGAAGTAGTTCTCTTTTGAAGTTGAGATGAGAAACCGATGGGTTCAGATGGGTCACGTGCTTCTGGTTGTATAACTGGTAAGTGGTAGAATCAGGAGTTGAATGCATTTCTTCTGACTTCAAGTCTAGTAATTTTGCCTACTTTTCCCAGAAGCAAACTCAGTAGCAGAAACTGAATTTTGAGAAACATTAACTTTTCTTATCAACTTACCTTAGTATAATGGTTCCTAAGCTCTCTGTTAACTTGTATGTAGACTAAGGTATTTTACTGGGAAGGGGGCACGGAGATAGTCCTTGGCTGGGGAACATTTTTCATTATCTTCTGTGAGTCACTGAATTGGTTGCCCAACAAACCAAATACATCCAGAGAAAGCTCATTTAAAAAAGTCAAAACAGGCTTTTTTAAAAAAAATTAAAGCATATGCTAAATATATTAACCTCTTATCTAAAGGTCCTTATGTTTAGTGTGAACACTGATGTAATTGGGTATGTTTAGTTAATGTAGTCAGAGTAGGTTTTTGAATTTTAAAAATCCCCTCAAACTCAGTAGGCAATTGTTTGAAATGTAGCAACTGTTGAATTATTTCTAAGGATGGAAATTATATTAGTGATGGTCACCAAACCATTTGCATAACTAAAAACTATATTTGCTTTGCATAGTTAGGAGCTATATTTAGATGGGAGAAATAAGTGGTAGAAGGTCAGTGTTCTAAGTGAAGAGCTGACTATTCTTTGCAGACACCAGAGGTATAGTATTTTGAACTCTCTCACTCAGGTCACCACAAGAAATAATACTTGATTTTTAGATTTGCCTAGGTTGCTTTGCAAAATGGTGTTATCAAAACTGTCTCTTCATATCATTTGAGTTTTTTATGTTTTTATTAGAAAAATGATTATTGTATTTTATAGTGCACAAACATATGGAAGAATATCATATTCTTGATTCTTTTCCATATCTCCAGTGGGTATTGTTTATTTGATCTAATTCTGATTTTGTTGAATCTTAGTTTCTATCTGTGGAAAAAAGGTTTGCCAAGCAAACTGATCATTTGTAAGTAAAATTTGAAGGGTGATGTTTCCTTGAGATTATTTTCAAGCACATTAGAAAAACCTATTTGTAGTCAACTGATAAGATCATTATAGGTGATTCTTTGCTGTTACAGCATGTGGCTGACATTCTCCAGTTCACTAAGTAAAGATGGTTTATGCCTTTATAAATTTTTAGGGGTTAAAATTTAGATTTCTAACATTTAGACTTGAGTACTGTTAGGTAAGTAAAATAATACAGTTCTTACTTTGCTTAGGGAAAAAACCCTATGGATTATCTGTGATGCAAATAGATTACCTAAAGATATCAACTTAAAAGTTTTCCTCTTAAAGCCTATTAATTAAACATTTCACTTTTTTTAGTTTTGCATTTTTCTTACAGTTCATTTCTGCGAGGTCATTGGCAATAATGATAATCCTCCAAAAAATTTCTCCCCTCTTGTAAGCTATTATACTTTTCTTTAGGAAGTGTGTTTCTTGGTACCAACCTAAGTGAGGTAAAGAAATACACTAGAGAGGATGGGTAACTTGCAAAGAGTAGTGTTGGGACAAAATGTGTACCAGTAATAATTATGATAGATTTGATGGTAATTTGTTACATCAGAGGCAGAGTTTGCATTTTATGATTAGCATAAATTTTTATTAAGTGGCTATAAGGTCAGAATCAAATGAAGTATTTGTGCTCATATAAGGGACGAGTATGAATATTTTTTTCTAACTTTATAAAATTAACAACTGTCTTAATGAGTTTTGAGATGATCTTTTTCCTGGTTTCCCAGAATTTAGTTTACTGCTTGGCAGGTCAAAGTTACTCAGTGAAAAAGAAAAAATTTTTTAAACTGAATAAATTTTGGGGAGACAATGCTCCATTGTATTTTAGAATATTGGGGATTTTTTGGGAAAAATTATGGTTTAACCCTTAATAAACTTATATAATTTGCAAATAAACTGTTGAATAAGACAACTGGTCAAATGAGAGAATGGATTTAAAAGTACTTTGGAAGTTGAGTCTAGAAATATCAGATGGTACTTCAAACTATTATTGAAATATTTACTAATATGTATTTCGGGATTTTTCCTTTCCCCAAACATTTTCTTGATTTATCTAGAATTATCTGAAGATATTTCAAAGTAAGATAACTGAGTGTTGGGCTCAGCTGTATCTCACTTTTAGTTGTTTGTACACAGTAATTATACTAGTTGGATATTTGTTTATTTATCAGAATGAAGTATGCAAGAAGAAAGTACAAAACACGTTTGTTATAAAATATAAGAAGGAAATTTCAGTGAAAACACATTTGTTATAAAAAATAAGGAAATTTCAGTGAAATCTTTAGAATGGCTTTGGGAATAGTGCCCCCTTATGGTTTAGGAAATATAGAGTCTATATTCATTTTATCATTAAAAAATTTTAATTTTTTAAACATTTTAAAATGTTAATATTTTAAAAAAGGCTTCTGATAAAACGCTTTATCCTTTTGGTCTGAGAAATGGGAAAAAATTAAGAAACTTCAAGGAAGAAAAGAAAAAGGATAGGCCTGAATCGGTACATAGTTAGCCAGTAGTGTTCTCATACCTATGCATATGTTATAATTTATACCACTTGGAGAACAAGGAAGAAAGCAAGAATTGGATTAATTTCAATGCCTTTAGAATTCTGGTAGTAGAGAGTGTGGAGCCAGAACTCAATTTGTTCAAGTAAAGAGGTAGAACTAGTTTGGGAATAGTTTTAGTAATGGCTTGAACCTTTATTTTGTCAATGCATAAAATTTGGTCTGTTGAGGTTTCATATACGTTACATGTACATTAAAATAATGTAAGGATTTTATTTGACTAAAAAGGCATGAAGAATATATAATTTAAGGTGTGGTTTGGTTCCATCACTAAATAAAGTATTACAGCACCATGCTAGGCAGAAAGAGAAATGAATAGGAAAGATTTAAAGTTAGTTTAAAACTCATTTTGATTCCTAGACTTAGAAATGGGTCACAGAAATATGTATGTAAAGACTAGTTGGAGGCTCCCTAGGGCAGGAATTCATCTCGTAGTTTCTAAACCTAGAATGTGATGTATGCTTAACAAAAGTTTGGATGCAACTGAATGAAAAGTCTTAGTAGCCCTAGAAAGCTACCAGTGATTTTCAAGGAGGAAAAGAGTTTCGTTTTAAAGTGAAACAGCATTTTGTTTTTATTTGTGGTATTGAATTTATTTTGAGATTTCTAATAGCCTTAAAAGTGCATATTTTGTTTATCTTATGGGGACAAGGAATACAAAAGTTAAAATTACTAAAGACCATTTTGGTACATAATACTACGGCTTTCCATTTTGAAAAAAAAAATTTTTTTTTTTTGAAAGCAATATAGGCCCATTAGAGTAAATCCTACAAAAAGTACAAAGAAGAAAACAGAATTTCCTCATAATTTCACCATGGAGTGATAACCACCATTGGAATTTATTCCTTTACGTACATAATGCTTTGTAAATCTGTGCAAAAGCATCTGTAGAGTGCACAGGTTATTAACTTAAGACCTAATTGTTGAAATAATACATTTGGACAAACTTTAGGACATGTACTTAGAGCAGTGTTTATCAAAGTGCAATTTGTCACCCATGCAGCCTTTCTCATCTGGGGTTCTATGAGGGGAGAATTAAGCCATAGAAAGGATGGTATATAGTACCTTTCTAAGTCCTTTGGAGAGAAGTTAATTTAATGCATACAGTGGAAGCTTTGCAGAGTTTGGGCTTAATTTTCTTGAGAACCTCAGTTGAGAAGGGTGAGGGGGATATCAAAAAAGTCAATTTACTGGGTCACCAGCATTTTAAAAATACATGAAATAGAGTAAAATTTTAAAAAATGCAATATATTGCACATAGTAAAATTAACTAATTTACATTTTGATATTGTCAATTGACATTATTTGAAGGCCAAAATCTGAGATAATTTTTAAAAAGCATCTATGCTGAAATGGGATAGAAAAGCAAAGCCTAACGTGTATATAGATTAAAACTTTTTTAAAAAATTAATTTATTTTTGGCTGCGTTGGATCTTTGTTGCTGGGCTCAGGCATTCTCTAGTTGCGGTGAGCATGGGCTACTCTTCGTTGCAGTGCGCGGGCTTCTCATTGTGGTGGCTTCTCTTGTTGCAGAGGACGGGCTCTAGGCGTGCAGGCTTCAGTAGCTGTGGCTCGTGGGCTCTAGAGCACAGGCTCAGTAGTTGTGGCGCACGGGCTTAGTTGCTCCACGGCACGTGGGATCCTCCTGGACCAGGGCTTGAACCCGTGTGTCCTGCGTTGGCAGGCGGATTCTTAACCACTGCACCACCAGGGAAGCCCTAGATTAAAACTTTTTATAACAGATATTTTAGTGAAAAGATGTATATGACATGGAAATTTTCAAATAATTGCAATATTAAGTGGATTGGACACCATAGAATTCCAGTGTAAAGAAATTATTTTTCAAGTTCCAGAAATTAACAGGATTTTTATCAGTTTGTTTCCTTTAAGTTTTTTTTAAAATAAATTTATTTATTTTTGGCTTCATTGGGTCTTCGTTGCTGCACACGGGCTTTCTCTAGTTGCGGCGAGTTCACAGTGTGCGGGCTTCTCATTGCAGTGCCTTGTCCTTGCGGAGCACGGGCTCTAGGCATGCGGGCTTCAGTAGTTGTGGCACACGGGCTCAGTAGTTGTGGCTTGCGGGCTCTAGAGTGCAGACTCAGTAGTTGTGGCTCATGGGCTTAGTTGCTCTACAGCATATGGGATCTTCCCGGACCAGGGCTCCAACCCTTGTCCCCTACATTGGCAGACGGATTCCTAACCACTGTGCCACCAGGGAAGCCCTGTTTCCTTTAAGTTTAAGGGAGGAATATCGTACTACTGACTTTTACATGGCTTTGTTTCCATGAAGGATTTAAGAAGAGAGTTGCACATTATAAGAATGTGACCTTGCTTTTCCTTTGAGAGTTTTTAAGCACTTTAAACCTAAAATTGGCTTTATGAGGTAGATATGATTCTGTAGTGTGGAGGAGCAACAGACATTGTGATTTCTGCAGATCCATCTTTGATAAGTTAGTGGAAGTGCTTAGACCTTATTGTTCCGGTTTTACATTAGGTTGATTAATTCTAATAATTACAATGAAATGAGGCACAAAACTAAGCCTTAAAATCTCTTGAGTAGCTATTTGCTACCTTGTAACACTATTCCTGTTTCAGTTGTTGAAACACTCATTCACAGCCTGTTGGAAGTATTGAGAAAACCTGATCCTATTCTGAGAGATTCAGTTTCTTTCAGTAGGAGTTGTTGGCAGCTGTCTGGTAGGGTGTCTTTTGTGTCCTTCTGAAATCATTTATGGACCACTTGAATGTCTTAGTATTATACACAGTAAAAGGAACCTGGCAGGTATATTGGCTTTATAGCTAAGGAGTTGTTGCTTAACTATGTGTTTGGTCATGTGTTTACTAAGGTTGCTAACGATTTATGTTTGGCTTGTACAAAGTAATGTGTATTTAACATGCATTATACTTTACTTTTTATGTAAGCACACCATTATAGGAGGATAGACTATGAAATTTATCAGTCTACTAGTCCTTCATATGCTTACTGGCTTATAAATACCAAAATGTAAACATTAATCTTTGTCTTTCTAAATTCTATTTTAAAAAATATTTTCCACATATTTTAAAAAGATTTAATTCTGATTTTTTGAGGGGAATTTTTGAAATCCCATCAATACTTTGAGATACTGTCTTGATTTCTTTAGTTCATCAATGTTTGTCATTAGGACTTAAAGATGATAATATTAATCTGACACTGTAATTAGAAACTAAAGTGCCACCTCAAACCAAAGTTTATTATTGAAGATAAATCTGGGAATTTTAAAGCATTTTGATTTTTGTTTTTTGGGGTTTTTTTTTAGTGCAAATTGGAATGTTAGTATACAAAGGGTGCTGAGTGGGTGGAATTGCTTTTGTAACTAGAAAGTGGTGACAAATGCTTATTGGTCTTTTTGTAAATGAAATCAAGTTCTCTAAACTATTTGTCATTGTGAGGCTAATAAGCATGGTACCAAAATACAATGATTCTTTATTAGGAAACCTGATTATTAAAGGGTCATGTGTACATAACACAGTAAGTTGAAATTTAGAGAAACTTGCATAAAGCATTTCCTAATTTTTACTTATTTAAAGTTAACTTCTGTACATTTTGGGCTTATTTAAATTTTGCTTTCATAGACGTTATTTGTTGTTTTACGACTTAGAGAAAGAACTTTTGGAATGAAATCATATGTCTGAAATTTTTCTTATATGTTTCAGATGAGGATGCCATCTGTTCATTTTGTGGTAGATAATTATGGGGAAGTTGGGCAATAGAAGTATTTTAAAATCTTAAGGCTCTAACTTAAGCTACTAAGTGATCTACTTCTCTTCTTTGCCAAGTAATGTAATGTATTCTATTTTAATGTGTAAGTACACGAAGGGAATGAAATTATTCTCATATTGAAAGGTAAAAGGAAAGTCAATAGATGTGCGTATCTTGGTGTCTCATTTTTATTCCTGATCAGTAGTAGCATTATTGCTGTGCCATTTAATTATATTGTTATTTTTTTTGAAGACCTAATTTGTATGTTGCCACAAATGCATAATAGATGAGAAAATCTGGCATGCCCGTGAATGTTCTGTTGTATAATATGTGCTTTTCATAATTGTTTTTAACATGCAGTTAGGATAATTTGTTATAAATGTGTTTATGGCTTACCACAGCATATTAGGTAAAATTAACTCCCAACATTTTATCATGGTTAGTGTTGTGCATTTCCCCATCATTTATATTATTTAATTTGTAGATCTGATCTCTCAAAATACAACCCAGAGACTTAGGATTGTTGGTACTTCATTGAACAGAAGGGTATTAAATGTGAAAGAGACTATCTTGTGAGTTTCCTGGTAGCAGATTAACCTTAAAAAAGGCTACCCTGGGAATTAATGAGCTACACTGTCATTCAGAATTCATTCAACAAATATTTATTGAGTCCCTACTACATGCCATGCATGGTGCTAGGTACTGAAAATACAAAAGTGATTAAGACAGTACTTGACCTCAAGCTGCTGTTTAAGCAGAGGCGGAATAGCCACTCGTCAGGGATTTTGTATAGGGAGTTCAGACATTACCTAGAGGACTGCACTAGGTGATCTTTAAGGAAGGTTTTTTTTAATAACCCCTCCTCTGTGAATCTCTTCATGTGTTGGTGCAAGAATAGGAAACAAAATAAAGGTCAGAAACTAGAGAGGGATGGATGTTTAAATAGAAAGAATGTGCTAGCAGTTATTTAAGGTGGCATTTGAAGTTTAGAGACATCATGGAAACAAAGCTATCCTGAGTTTGGATCATGAATAAAGGTAAAACTTATACAAATCAAGCTGTAGAGTTTAAAAATGAACTTGATCAAAATTGAATCAGATTTGAAGTCAAGATCTCTGGCTGAAGAAGTTTAGAATTTGTTATTCTGAAGATTTGACATTCCAGTTATCTGTAATAGGGAAAACTTTAAAATATATAAATCAATTTTAGTAATTTTAATTTAAAACATCTGGAAACAGTTGATTTCTTGGGCAGTACATCCAGAATTGTCTCAGATATAAAACTGATTTAAAGTGGAGCTTTCCATATTTTCTAAATAATGAGTTTAACAGATAACTTCTAAAAATGAAATTCTCATTTAATTTGAGCCAATCTTGTACGTCACTGATTTGTTAGAGTGAGCTTACCCCGGCTCATTAACACCTTTTTTTATCACAGTGTTGGGGTGAAAAATGTTCTGCCTAAGTGAGTTTTCTAGATGATGAAACTACTCTTCTCAGCACTGTGTCTTTTTAAAAACTTTAACCTTTTTTTAAATGAATTCTAAAATGTCTTAAATAGTTTTCAGTCTTTCTAAATGGTATGTGTATGGTATATATATATGTATATGGTATACTATAAATATAAGTATAAATATCGACTATAAGTATGTCATGTTGACTCAAGACTTCTTACACATCAGTTACTCTGTTGTGATAAGGGTAGGGAACAATTGAGATATATTAAATTATTTGCCCTGGCCTATGTGTGATAAAGCCCTCAGATTGTGTTGCTTTTTGAATCAGTTTTTGTGTTTGTGTCTTGTAATTCTCCTCTCTCCCTAGGCTGTCAGCTGGCACCTGGTATCTATCATTTAGTATTTCTGTTGCCAGCAGTCAGTTCCCTTTCTAATTTATGGTAGAACTAAGCTATAGGCTGAAAAACTGTGTAAACAAATGATTGATTTATTTTATAAATAAGCAGTTGCTTTTGCCCCAGATTCTGAACTTTAGAATACTTGATCAGGATTGTGAGGTTTAGAAACAAATTCTACTCTTACAGAGTCTAGAGGCCCTCACTGAATACTCACCTCTTAAATCCTTTCAAAATGCTCTTCTTTTCGCTATAACCTTGTGCTCTTGTTAGTCTTTCAAATTCCTTGCCCAGTAATTCTTAACAAAACATTGATCTCCTACCAATATGTGTGTGTGTCGGGGGAGGGGAGACAAAATATAAAACAAACCAAATGAGGAAGTTAGTAACCACAGGTTATTTATTCTTTTCTATCTCAGTTTCTGAACCTCAGTTTTCTTAGCTGTAAAATGAAGATAATTATACCTACTTAATCAGGTATTCGTTAGAAATAAGCAGGATATAAAGTTCTTATCGTGAACTTTGAGGTGGCCAGTTACCTTCTCCTCTTACTTTATTTACAGGTAGAGTTCATCCTTCAGGGCTAAAAAGAACTTTTCATATTTATGAGAAAATGTGGTTTACTGATAAGTGTTAGCAGACACAGTGGTTTTAAAGTTTGGCAAAATATTGCTGTAGAATGTTATCTAATATAATATGCTAAGAAATACTATAGGGATGGGGGGGTATATTCTAGGTAATTGTAACAATGAGAAGAATCAGAACTTAGCAATGCTGCACATTTGCAGAGTACTATTATTTAAATGGATTTTTAAAATAGATTCCATAAGTATGACATTTGATGAAATCATTCTGGTAGTCCATGTTAACATACATGCTAAAACTGTTCTTGTGATGGGACAGTTCATGTCTCTTTCGGTTTTAAGTGACTACACATGGTACTTTAAGGAAAGACTGCCTTATTAGAAGATGATTCTTAAATAACATAATTCCTTACTAGTCAGTGTTCTCCGGAGGCAGCCTATGGCTCTGTCAAGTAGATACATAAAACTACCCATCACATCCTCTTTCAATAAACTTTTCCCCTTCCACATTTTTCTACAGATAGATACACCACCAGGAATGGAATTACAGTCATGGTATCCAGTTATAAAGCAGGAAGGTGACCATGTTTCTCAGACACATTCATTTCTACACCCCAGGTGAGTGGGTATTGGCTCATTCATTCATTCATTCAACATCTATACATCAGGTACTATTCTAGGGCCTGGGAATTCATTTTATAGTTTCAGGGTTTTTTGCTAATCAATGAAATGAATTATAAATAGTGTTGAATATTTGAATTAACCTTTCCTGTGTGTTTCTATGTTTTTTTTTTCCCCTAGAAATAGGTCATTTCTTTTTTGCCGTAAAGTGAAAAAAATGGAAGTTTTCTTTTTATTTCCTTACTTCCCTTCAACAAGTAAACTCTTCAAGAGTGTGGTGTGCAACTTTGATATTTTATTTTTATTTATTATTATTATTTTTTTACATCTTTATTGGAGTGTAATTGCTTTACAATGGTGTGTTAGTTTCTGCTTTATAACAAAGTGAATCAGTTATACATATACATATGTTCCCATATCTCTTCCCTCTTGCGTCTCCCTCCCTCCCACCCTCCCTATCCCACCCCTCCAGGCGGTCACAAAGCACCAAGCTGTTCTCCCTGTGCTATGTGGCTGCTTCCCACTAGCTATCTACCTTACATTTGGTAGTGTATATATGTCCATGCCTCTCTCTCGCTTTGTCACAGCTCACCCTTCCTCCTCCCCATATCCTCAAGTCCGTTCTCTAGTATGTCTGTGTCTTTATTCCTGTCTTACCCCTAGGTTCTTCATGACATTTTTAAATTTTTCTTAAATTCCATATATATGTGTTAGCATACGGTATTTGTCTTTCTCTTTCTGACTTCTTCACTCTGTATGACAGACTCTAGGTCTATCCACCTCATTACAAGTAGCTCAATTTCGTTTCTTTTTATGGCTGAGTAATATCCCATTGTATATATGTGCCACATCTTCTTTATCCATTCATCCAATGATGGACACTTAGGTTGTTTCCACCTCTGGGCTATTGTAAATAGAGCTGCAATGAACATTTTGGTACATGACTCTTTTTGAATTATGGTTTTCTCAGGGTATATGCCCAGTAGTGGGATTGCTGGGTCATATGGTAGTTCTGTTTGTAGTTTTTTAAGGAACCTCCATACTGTTCTCCATAGTGGCTGTACCAATTCACATTCCCACCAGCAGTGCAAGAGTGTTCCCTTTTCTCCACACCCTCTCCAGCATTTACTGTTTCTAGATTTTTTGATGATGGCCATTCTGACTGGTGTGAGATGATATCTCATTGTAGTTTTGATTTGCATTTCTCTAATGATTAATGATGTTGAGCATTCTTTCATGTGTTTGTTGGCAGTCTGTATATCTTCTTTGGAGAAATGTCTCTGTAGGTCTTCTGCCCATTTTTGGTTTGGGTTGTTTCTTTTTTTGTTATTGAGCTCCATGAGCTGCTTGTAAATTTTGGAAATTAATCCTTTGTCAGTTGCTTCATTTGCAAATATTTTCTCCCATTCTGAGGGTTGTCTTTTGGTCTTGTTTATGGTTTCCTTTGCTGTGCAAAAGCTTTGAAGTTTCATTAGGTCCCATTTGTTTATTTTTATTTCCATTTCTCTAGGAGGTGGGTCAAAAAGGATCTTGCTGTGATTTATGTCATAGAGTGTTCTGCCTATGTTTTCCTCTAAGAGTTTTATAGTTTCTGGCCTTACATTTAGGTCTTTAATCCATTTTGAGCTTATTTTTGTGTATGGTGTTAGGGAGTGATCTACTTTTACATGTAGCTGTCCAGTTTCCCCAGCACCACTTATTGAAGAGGCTGTCCTTTCTCCACTGTACATTCCTGCCTCCTTTATCAAAGATAAGGTGACCATATGTGTGTGGGTTTATCTCTGGGCTTTCTATCCTGTTCCATTGACCTATATTTCTGTTTTGGTGCCAGTACCATACTGTCTTGATTACTGTAGCTTTGTAGTATAGTCTGAAGTCAGGGAGCCTGATTCCTCCAGCTCTGTTTTTCGTTCTCAAGATTGCTTTGGCTATTCAGAGTCTTTTGTGTTTCCATACAAATTGTGAAATTTTTTGTTCTAGTTCTGTGAAAAATGCCAGTGGTAGTTTGATAGGGATTGCATTGAATCTGTAGATTGCTTTGGGCAGTAGAGTCATTTTCACAATGTTGATTCTTCCAATCCAAGAACATGGTATATCTGTCCATCTATCTGTATCATCCTTAATTTCTTTCATCAGTGTCTTATAATTTTCTGCATACAGGTCTTTTGTCTCCTTAGGTAGGTTTATTCCTAGGTATTTTATTCTTTTTGTTGCAATGGTAAATGGGAGTGTTTTCTTCATTTCACTTTCAGATTTTTCATCATTAGTGTATAGGAATGCCAGAGATTTCTGTGCATTAATTTTGTATCCTGCTACTTTACCAAATTCATTGATTAGCTCTAGTAGTTTTCTGGTAGCATCTTTAGGATTCTCTATGTATAGTATCATGTCATCTGCAAACAGTGACAGCTTTACTTGTTCTTTTCCGATTTGGATTTCTTTTATTTTCCTTTTCTTCTCTGATTGCTGTGGCTAAAACTTCCAAAACTATGTTGAATAAGAGTGGTGAGAGTGGGCAACCTTGTCTTGTTCCTGATCTTAGTGGAAATGCTTTCAGTTTTTCACCATTGAGGATGATGTTGGCTGTGGGTTTGTCATATATGGCCTTTATTATGTTGAGGAAAGTTCCCTCTATGCCTACTTTCTGGAGGGTTTTTATCATAAATGGGTGTTGAATTTGTTTTTGTTTTTGCGGTACACGGGCCTCTCACTGTTGTGGCCTCTCCCGTTGTGGAGCACAGGCTCCGGATGCACAGGCTCAGTGGCCGTGGCTCATGGGCCCAGCCTCTACGCGGCACGTGGGATCCTCCCGGATCGGGGCACAAACCCATGTCCCCTGTGTCGGCAGGTGGACTCTCAACCACTGTGCCACCAGGGAAGCCCATGGGTGTTGTATTTTGTCGAAAGCTTTCTCTGCTTCTATTGAGATGACCATATGGTTTTTTCCTTCAGTTTGTTAATATGGTGTATCACACTGATTGATTTGTGTGTATTGAAGAATCCTTGCATTCCTGGAATAAACCCCACTTGGTCATGGTGAATGATCCTTTTAATGTGCTGTTGGATTCTGTTTGCTAGTATTTTGTTAAGGATTTTTGCATCTATGTTCATCAGTGATACTGGCCTGTAGTTTTCTTTCTTTGTGACATCCTTGTCTGGTTTTGGTATCAGGGTGATGGTGGCCTTGTAGAATGAGTTTGGGAGTGTTCCTCCCTCTGCTATATTTTGGAAGAGTTTGAGAAGGATAGGTGTTAGCTCTCTCTAAATGTTTGATAGAATTCGCCTGTGAAGCCATCTGGTCCTGGGCTTTTGTTTGTTGGAAGATTTTTAATCAGTTTCAATTTCAGTGCTTGTGATTGGTCTGTTCATATTTTCTATTTCTTCCTGATTGAGTCTTGGCAGGTTGTGCATTTCTAAGAATTTGTCCATTTCTTCCAGATTGTCCATTTTATTGGCATAGAGTTGCTTGTAGTAATCTCTCATGATCTTTGTATTTCTGCAGTGTCAGTTGTTACTTCTCCTTTTTCATTTCTAATTCCATTGATTTGAGTCTTCTCGCTTTTTTTCTTGATGAGTCTGGCTAATGGTTTATCAATTTTGTTTATCTTCTCAAAGAACCAGTTTTTAGTTTTATTGATCTTTGCTCTCATTTCCTTCACTTCTTTTTCATTTATTTATGATTTCTTTCCTTCTGCTAACTTTGGGGTGTTTTTGTTCTTCTTTCTCTAATTGCTTTAGGTGCAAGTTTAGGTTGTTTATTCAAAATGTTTCCTGTTTTTTAAGGTAGGATTGTATTGCTATAAACTTCCATCTTAGAACTGCTTTTGCTGCATCCCATAGGTATTGGGTTGTCGTGTCTCCATTGTCATTAATTTCTAGGTATTTTTTGATTTCCTCTTTGATTTCTTCAGTGATCGCTTTGTTATTAAGTACTGTATTGTTTAGCCTCCATGTGTTTGTATTTTTTACAGATCTTTTCCTGTAATTGATATCTAGTCTCATAGTGTTGTGGTTGGAAAAGATACTTGATAAAATTTCAATTTTCTTAAATTTACCAAGGCTTGATTTGTGACCCAAGATATGATCTATCCTGGAGAATGTCCCATGAGCACTTGAGAAAAATGTGTATTCTGTTGTTTCTGGATGGAATGTCCTATAAATATCAATTAAGTCCATCTTGTTTAATGTATCATTTAAAGCTTGTGTTTCCTTATTTATTTACATTTTGGATGATCTGTCCATTGATGAAAGTGGGGTGTTAAAGTCCCCTACTATGAATGTGTTACTGTCAATTTCCCCTTTTACGGCTGTTAGTATTTGCCTTATGTATTGAGGTGCTCCTATGTTGGGTGCATAAATATTTACAATTGTTATATCTTCTTGGATCGATCCCTTGATCATTATGTAATGTCCTTCTTTGTCTCTTCTAATAGTCTTTATTTTAAAGTCTATTTTGTCTGATATGAGAATTGCTACTCCAGCTTTCTTTTGGTTTCCATTTGCATGGAATATCTTTTTCCATCCCCTCACTTTCAGTCTGTATGTGTCTCTAGGTCTGAAGTGGGTCTCTTGTAGACAGCATATATATGGGTCTTGTTTTGGTATCCGTTCAGCCAGTCTGTGTCTTTTGGTGGGAGCATTTAATCAATTTACATTTAAGGTAGTTATCGATATGTATGTTCCTATTCCCATTTTCTTAATTGTCTTTGGTTTGTTATTATAGGTCTTTTCCTTCTCTTGTGTTTCTTGCCTAGAGAAGATCCTTTAGCATTTGTTGTAAAGCTGGTTTGGTGGTGCTGAACTCTCTCACCTTTTGCTTGTCTGTAAAGGTTTTAATTTCTCCATCGAATCTGAATGAGATCCTTGCTGGGTAGAGTAATCTTGGTTGTAGGTTTTTCTCCTTCATCACTTTAAATATGTCCTGCCAGTCCCTTCTGGCTTGCAGAGTTTCTGCTGAAAGATCAGCTGTTAACCTTATGGGGATTTCCTTGTGTGTTATTTTTCCCTTGCTGCTTTTAATATGTTTTCTTTGTATTTAATTTTTGGCAGTTTGATTAATTTGTGTCTTGGCGTGTTTCTTCTTGGATTTATCCTGTATGAGACTCTCTGTGCTTCCTGGACTTGCTTAACTATTTCCTTTCCCATATTAGGGAAGTTTTCAACTATAATCTCTTCAAATATTTTCTCAGTCCCTTTTTTTTTCTTCTCTTCTTCTGGAACCCCTATAATTCGAACGTTGGTGCGTTTAATGTTGTCCGACAGGTCTCTGAGACTTTCCTCAGTTCTTCTCATTCTTTTTTCTTTATTCTGCTCTGCAGTAGTTATTTCCACCATTTTATCTTCCAGGTCACTTATCTGTTCTTCTGCCTCAGTTATTCTGCTATTGATCCCTTCTAGAGTATTTTTCATTTCATTTATTGTGTTGTTCATCATTGCTTGTTTCATCTTTAGTTCTTCTAGGTCCTTGTTAAATGTTTCTTGCATTTTCTCTATTCTATTTCCAAGATTTTGGATCATGTTTACTGTCATTATTCTGAATTCTTTTTCAGGTAGACTGCCTATTTCCTCTTCATTGGTTAGGTCTGTTGGGTTTTTATGTTGCTCCTTCATCTGCTGTGTGTTTTTCTGTCTTCTCATTTTGCTTATCTAACTGTGTTTGGGGTCTCCTTTTTGCACGCTGCAGGTTTGTAGTTCCTGTTGTTTTTGGTGTCTGTCCCCAGTGACTAAGGTTGGTTTAGTGGGTTGTGTAGGCTTCCTGGTGGAGGGGACTAATGCCTGTGTTCTGGTGTATGAGGCTGGATCTTGTCTTTCTGGTGGGCAGGTCCGTCTGGTGGTGTGTTTTGGGGTGTCTGTGGACTTGTTATGATTTTAGGCAGCCTCTCTGCTAATGGGTGGGGTTGTGTTCCTGTCTTGCTAGTTGTTTGGCATAGGGTGTCCAGCACTGTAGCTTGCTGGTCGTTGACTGAAGCTGGGTGTTGGTGTTGAGATGGAGATCTCTGGGAGATTTTCTCCGTTTGATATTATGTGGAGCTGGGAGGTCTCTTGTGGACCAGTGTCCTGAAGTTGGCTCTCCCACCTCAGAGGCACAGCAATGACTGCTGGCCGCAGCACCAAGAGCCTTTCATCCACACGGCTCAGAATAAAAAGGAGAAAAAGTAAAAAGAAAGAGGATAAGAGAAAATAAAATAAAGTAAGGTAAAATAAAATAAAAATATTAAAATAAAAAAATAATTATTAAGAAAAGAAAAAGATTTTAAAGTAAAAAGCAAAAGCAACAACAAAAAATACGGACGGATAGAACCCTAGGGCAGATGGCGAAAGCAAAGCTATACAGACAAAATTCACACAGAAACATACACACTCACAAAAAGGAAAAGCGGGAAAAATCATAAATGTTGCTCGCAAAGTCCACCTCCTCAATTTAGGATCATTCTCTGTCTATTCAGGTATTCCACAGACGCAGGGTACATCAAGTTGACTGTGGAGCTTTAATCCGCTGCTTCTGAGGCTGCTAGGAGAGATTTCCCTTTCTCTTCTTTGCTCTCATCCCTCCCAGGGGTTCAGCTTTGGATTTGGCCCCGCCTCTGCGTGTAGGTCACCGGAGGGCGTCTGTTCTTCGCTCAGACAGGACGGGGTTAAAGGAGCCGCTGATTCGGGGGCACTGGCTCCCTCAGGCCGGGGGGAGGGAGGGGCACTGTGTGCGGGGCGGGCCTGTGGCGGCAGAGGCCGGCGTGACGTTGCACCAGCCTGAGGCGCGCCATGCGTTCTCCCGGGGAAGTTGTCCCTGGATCCTGGGACCCTGGCAGTGGCGGGCTGCACAGGCTCCCCGGAAGGGAGGTGTGGATAGTGACCTGTGTTCACACACAGGCTTCTTGGTGGCGGCAGCAGCAGCCTTAGTGTCTCATGCCCATCTCTGTGGTCCATGCTTTTAGCCACGGCTCGCGCCCAGTCTCTGGAGCTCCTTTAAGCAGCGCTCTTAATCCCCTCTCCTAGCGCATCAGGAAACAAAGAGGGAAGAAAAAGTCTCTTGCCTCTTCGGCAGGTGCAGACTTTTCCCTGGACTCCCTCCCGGCTACCCGTGGCGCACTAGCCCCCTTTAGGCTGTGTTCACACCGCCAGTCCTCTCCCTGCGATCCCACAGAAGCCCGAGCCTCCGCTCCCAGCCCCTGCCCGCCCCGGCGGGTGAGCAGACAAGCCTCTCGGGCTGGTGAGTGCCGGTCGGCACCAATCCTCTGTGGGGGAACCTCTCCACTTTGCCCTCCTCACCCCTGTTTGCTGTGCTCTCCTCCGTGTCTCCGAAGCTCCCCGCCTCGCCACCCGCGGTCTCTGCCCGCGAAGGAAGGGGCTTCTAGTGTGTAGAAACCTTTCCTCAACACGGCTCCCTCCCACTGGTGCAGGTCCCGTCCCTATTCTTTTGTCTCTGTTTCTTCTTTTTTCTTTTGCCCTACCCAGGTACATGGGGAGTTTCTTGTCTTTTGGGAGGTCTGAGGTCTTCTGCCAGCGTTCAGTGGGTGTTCTGTAGGAGTTGTTCCACGTGTAGATGTATTTCTGACGTATCTGTGGGGAGGAAGGTGATCTCTGCGTCTTACTCTTCCTCCATCTTCCCCTCTCTGTCAACTTTGATATTTTAAAACGAAACTTTTTTGAAAGTTAGAGGATTTCATAGTAGCCACACCCTCAAAATCAATTTTCATATTTTCAATAAAAATGCACCTTAGATTACAGTTTATATTTATAAAACCTAGATTTTTATCTGCTACTGTACATATTTATCTCCCCAAGCACAGTGATAAAGAATCTCAATCTTACTTACATTTATATAGTTCCTTCTATTCCTGTTACATTTGAAGTAAGTTTTTGGGTAGTAATAAACCTGTCAGTTTTCTTAGCAGAATACTGAGTTTTCATTCTCAGAATTCATGTGATTGGTAAAGAGGGACTATATAGATGTCCTGTACAAGGAAAATGATATGAGACGAGATTATTTAGAGTTCAGAAGATGAAGTGTTTGGTCAGTTAAATGGTTGCATCTTTTGGCTAGAGGTTAAGCAGATTATAGTTAATCATGTGGCACTTAAATATGTAGCTCAAATTTTGTTCCATGAGTCTCTCAGATAATCTCCTGAACAATTTTATATGAGCTTTGAGTAAAATTGGTAGTTATCCCTTTGATCTTAGTTTTGCACAATTTATTATTGCTGTTTTATCAAATAAGTAAGAAATGCTAAAGTATTTTCAGAAGATTGCTCTGGGGGGTTTGATCCAAGGAGGACTGCCCAGTAGCTGGGCAGCATTCAGAATGCTGGTTCTCTCCCTGAGAAGGGAGAAGGGCCCTGGGAGCTCTTTGTTGGGGCTGTGATGAGTCAGGCCATAGCCTTGCAGTGTGGGACTGAATCAGTCTCACCACAATAAAGGGCAAGGATTCCTTGCTTTGGAGGGGTGGCAGGCACGGAAATAGTCCTCCAGAGTAGTGTATAGTCTGTTTTCTTTCGGCATAAACCTTACCTACTCAGGGCTGTTGAACTGCTCTGTAAAGTACTTCATGGTTTTAGTTCTCGTGGTTTTGAGGGAAGGAGAAGAGACTGATTTTCCATTATCTTTTTAAGTGCTTAGAAACTACTTTTTGTAAAATAACAAAAATAACCTGATAATTTTACTCTTTCTGCCTCAACTACTTATTTTTCAAGAATTCCTTTCTATGACCCTTATTTTCTGAGTTGTTCTGTTATCTGTTTTGATTTAAAGAAAATTGTTTAACCATAGAAATTGATGTAATATATTTTGCTTTTTACCTAAATGTAATATGTATCTTCTTTGGCCATTCTTTGTTTTCAGCTACTACTTATACATGTGTGATAAAGTGGTTGCCCCAAATGTGTCGCTTACTTCGGCTGTATCCCAGCCTAAAGAGGTCACAAAGACAGAGGCAAGTAGATCTATACCAAGGCACTCAGAGAAGCCTCACAGTAGTGGGAAACTTCAAAAAATAGTGTCTTATCCAGATGTTTCACTGGAGGAACAGGAGAAAATGGATCTAAAAACAAGTCGAGAATTATATAGCCGCTTAGGTAAGTATTCAGAAATTATCTTTTTAAAATCAAATATCTAATAAACATATTCAGCATTTTCAAAGAGGACTTCTATTTAAGAGAATTTTCCAGATAATGGAAGCTTTTATCTTAAAAAAAAATACCACCTTTCAAAACTCTTGAGTGACTACATAGACCCTCAGTTGTTCTGCTTATCTAGAATGGTGATATATAGAGAGAGGCTAATGAGCTAGAAAATAGACTATATGGCTGCATATTGCAAGTGACTTTTGTCTAATTATTTTTCCTTCTTCCTGCCTTTTCTTTACTGTCAGATTTCTTAAAAGGTCCTTATTTTTCTTTCTAATTTGCTGTGAACTGAGAAACCTTTTAACTAATAATGTGAAAAGTATATGATAATCTATAAAAATATTGAATCAACTTTGTTATACACCTGAAACTAATATATGGTAAATCAACTATAATTTTTTAAAAAAGTGTATGTAAGAGTAGTTAGGTATAGGACTCAGAGACACTTAGTCATGGAAATAAGCAAGGTTTGAAAAGTCATAGCTGTGGGCGCCAGGCAGATGGCATAAATGCAGAATGCCGGCTGGACATTAAAAAAATACTGCATAGTTACGGTGCCTTTCAAAATACTGTGGACCAGACAAGACATGTCTGCTCACATGCTTCCTGTGTTACCCTCTTCATAGATGCAGAGCTTTGCTAACAGCTTAGGCAAGTGCAACAGTTCTTTTCAGCTTTCTCAGAGCAGTCTAAGAGTCCTCTAGTTACCTGTTTTCATAGATAATTGAGATTCTTCAGGAGTTTTTGTACTTTAATTTTGAGATTTTTAAAACTCAGTTTTCCTTGGATTTAAAGATGGCAAACAATAATTAGTAATGTATTAATACCATTATACCATGTTTGCATTATATTTCCTAAATTATTTAATTCTAGAGACTTTAAAAAAATTGTTGAGATGTAATTCACATTGCTTAAAATTTACCCTTTTAGAGTATACGATTCAGTGGCTTTTAGTAAATTCACAAAGTTGTGCAATGATTACAACTATTCAATTTCAGAACATTTCATCACCCTAAAAAGGAACCCTGTCATCCAGTAGAAGTTACTCTTCCTTCTTCCCTTTCACCAGGCTCTGTCAGCCATAAATCTGTTTTCTGTTTTTATGGATTTGCCTATTCTGGACATTTCATATAAAAGGGATCCTACAGCATATGGCCTTTTGTTGTCTAGCTTCTTCCACCAAGGATATTTTCTCAGTCCATATTATAGCATGTATTAGGACTTCTTCCTTTTTTATGGCTTAATAACATTCTATCATATGGATGAATAATACCCCATTTTATTCATTCATCTGTTGATGGACATTTGGATGTGTCCACTTTTTGGCTATTATGACTAACGCTGTTATGAACGCTTATGCACAAGTTTTAATGTGAACGTACGTTTTCATTTCTCTTGGCTATATATTTTGGAGTGGAATTGCTGGGTCAAATGGTAACTCTATGTTTAATATCTTGAGGGACTGCCGAACTTTTCAAAGCAGCTGCACCATTTTCATTTCCTGCAGCGGCTTCTGAGGACTCCGATTTCTGCACATCTTTGCCAACACTTGTTATTGTTTGTGTTTGTCTTTTGATTATAGCCATCCTAGTGGTTGTGAAATGATATCTCATAGTTTTGATTTGTAATTCTCCAATGACTAATGATACTGAGTATCTTTTCATGTTTTTATTGGACATTGCAAATCTTTGGAGAAGTGCCTGTTGAGATCCTTTGCCTATTTTTAAATTGGGTTGTCTCTTTACAACTGAATTGTAAGAGTTCTTTGTACATTATGGTACTAGAATTTGCCATTCTGTCAGTTGTCTTTTTACTTTCTTGGTAGTGTCCTTTGAAACACAAGTTTTAAATTCTGATGAAGTCCAATTTATTGTTTCTTTCGTTGCTTACTTTAGGTGTCATGTCTAAGAAACCATTGCCTAATTCAGTTAAGAGTTTTAGCTCTTACATTTAAGTCCATGATCCATTTTGAGTTAATTTTTATATAAGGTGTGAAGTTCAACCTCATTCTTTGTATATGGATACAGTTGTCCCAACATTGTTGAAAAGAATACTCTTTCCTGATTGAATTGTTTTGGCACCCTTGTTGAAAACCAGTTGCCTGTAAAAGTACGGGTTTGTTTCTGGGCTCAGTCTTTATGCCAGTACTACACACAATTTTGATTTCTGTAGCTTTGTAATAAGCTTTGAAATTGGGGATTGTGAGTCCTCCAACTTTGTTATTCTTTTTCAAGATTGTTTTGGCTATTTTGGTTTCCTTTTATTTCCACGTGAATTTTAGAATCAGCTTGTCAGTTTCTGCCACAAAGCCAGTTGAAGTTTTGATAGGGGTTGCATTGAAAAAATAGATCATTTGGGGAAGTATTATCATTTATTGTAGTCCATTTGGGCTGCTGTAACAAAAATAACATAGACTGTGTGGCTTATACCACAAACATTTACTTTTCAACGTTCTAGAGGCTGGGAAATCCAAGATCAAGGCACTAGCAGATTTGGTCTGGCAAGGGCTTGCTTGCTTCCTGGTTCATAGATGGCCATCTTCTCACTGTGTACTCAAATGGTGGGAGAGCTCTCCGGAGTCTCTTTTATAGGGGCATAAATCCCATCAATGGGGGCTCTACCGTTATGACCTAATTACCTCCTGAAAGCCCCATTTCCCAATACCATTGCATTGGGGGGCTAGGATTTCAACATATGAATTTTGGAGGTCACTGACATTCAGATCATGATATCATCTTAACAATATTAAGTCTTCCAATCCATAAACATGGGATGGCTTTCCATTTATTTGGGTCTTTTATTTCTTTCAATAATGTTTTGTAGTTTTCATTTTACAAGTTTTATACTATTTTGTTAAGTTTATCCCTAAGTATCTTATTATTTTTTATTTCATTTGTAAATGAAATTGTTTTCTTAATTTCATTTATGGATTGTTCTAGTGACATTTTAACAGAGTGATATTCATACTCTGTTACTTCATTTTTGCCTTTCAAAGATCCATCAGTCTCGAATAATTCTACAAGCAAAAAGAAACCTGAGCCTACCACTTGCAACTTAGCCAGAGACACAGGCAAGGCAGGAACTGACCGTGATGCTGCAGCTTCATCGCCACTTCTTGTCAAAGATGTTATATGTGAGGATGATAAGGGAAAAATCATGGAAGAAGTAATGAGAACTTATGTAAAACAACAGGAAAAACTGAACTCAATTTTGCAGAAGAAGCAACAACTTCAGATGGTAAAATTGTTATCTAAATGATAGTCCATTGTGAAAAGATACTTTTGCATATTCTTAAGGAAAGTCAAGATGAGATGCTATAAATGTATTTAAGATTATTCAGTTTTACATTTATAAGAAAGATTAATATACTTTAAAATTCTTAGAGAAGATAGTTTTCAAGATAATTACTTATGTATAGAATTGATATGACAGCTGAATTTTAGATATTTTCTGTCCTGTTTTTTCCTGAATTGAAAATTCTAATGTGATGGAAATAAAGTAAAAATTATATTGTGATTCTTTAAATTACAGGAAGTTGAAATGTTGAGTAGTTCAAAAGCTATGAAGGAACTCACTGAAGAACAGCAGAATTTACAGAAAGAGCTTGAATCTTTGCAGAATGAACATGCTCAAAGAATGGAAGAATTTTACGTTGAACAGAAAGACTTAGAGAAAAAATTAGAGCAGGTAATGAAGCAAAAATGTACCTGTGACTCAAATTTAGAGAAAGATAAAGAGGCTGAATATGCAGCACAGGTAAGAATTACAGTTTGTATAGTGTTGCCCTTTCAATGTGGAAATTGAAGCCGTTATTTTAATTTCATTAAAGAAATTACTTTATGTTAAGCTCATTTCATTTAGACTAGATTTCAAAATAGACAGTTCTGTTAAACACAACTTTATATCATCCAAGATGATTTTTTGACCTTGATTACTTTATTACTTTAAACTTATCAGGTTTCTGTAGTTTAGTTGTCCAAATTGCTAATCTCTAGCTATCTGAATATCAGAGGTTATGTTATTTTAATGTAGTATATGGACTTTCAAATCAACGAATTAACAAACATGAACTGTTGCCCACTGTGTTCACAGCACTTGGGCAAAAATGAATAGTAGCTCACAACTTGGGGAAGATGAACAAATAACTCTTAACCTGAGCCAGCTGTGATGAGAGGTATACTGAAGTGTAGGGCATAATGAAAGTGTTCTAGGTGTTCAGTTCTCTTGACCTTTTGTTTCACCCTCATTTTAAGGTCATGTCAAAGTCTGATTAATAGTATTAGGTATTCAAGAGATGCATGCATGAAATAGTTCATTTTTGTAATAAGTAATTTGAAAGTAGGTCTTTGCCGTGATGTGAGGAGTAAGTGGAAAAACAACACTGAATGAAAACTGACACAGTCTTCTAAATCACACAGCTGGCAGAACTGAGACAGAGATTGGACCATGCCGAGGCTGATAGGCAAGAACTCCAGGATGAACTCAGACAGGAACGAGAGGCAAGACAGAAGTTAGAGATGATGATAAAAGAGCTAAAGCTGCAAATTTTGAAATCATCGAAGACTGCTAAAGAATAGAAACCTTTAAATAGATTCATCTGTGTGTTCCCAACAGGGTTTATTTTTGTTTGTTTATTTGCTTTGGTAATTGAATTCTGAACAATTTATCTGCATGAAAATAACTAGGCATTGTATCCATTTGTAGATCAGAGAAAGGGAAGAGATTATATATTACTATATAAATTTTTACATTTTCCAAATGAATGAAAATGTATGTTTCTTTGTACTTTTTTTTCAACCAGCTTAGTAACAATACTTTACGGTTTCAACTATTACATAATCTGCCTATATTTCTAATGCAATTTAGCAGTTGCATACTTTTTAAAAGCTGCATTGTGTGATGGAAAATAGTTTTGATCAATTTTGTTATCCATATTTTAGATTCAATTTTAGATACAATGGTGGCTTCATATTTCATATATAGAGCTACTCAAGGGGTTGAATCTCCATTTTTTTTCATGAACACAATCTCCTTTCTAAGTTAATATAGTATACTCATTATTATAATCAAAATCTGCTTTTATTTTGTTCATATTGTTGAATTTCCACCAGTTCTCCTCTATTTAATATCTCCTAAGACATTTTGTCAATAGAGGAATTTCATTGTTGAGGTTATAGCACACCCCATGGGGAAGGATAACATGCTTTCTTATACACTGCTGCTAAACACAAGAAGCGGTTATAATTAGATTTTCTGTTTAAATGTGGTTATATTTAGAAAAAAAATTTTATGCAGCAACTTTAGAAGAGGGAATAAAATGTAATAATTTTTGAACTTTTGTTTATGTTGTTAATAGTGGTGTGAAAATATTAATGTACTTGAGAAAAATTGATGTACATCAGTTCCCATACAATCCATAATCCTCCTGTACAGTTTTTATATGTAGTTGTGGGTCTTCCTGAAACTTATATAATGGATTTGTCTTCCTTTAAATTGTAAAATATTAAACACTTTGAAGGTTATTTTGGACTTTTGTATGTTTAAATGTTAAGTCTTACCAAAATGTGCACGAATGGACCATTTTCAGTTACTATTTAATATCAAAATCAGGAATTTACAGTCAACTGGTAGTGTATGATAGGTTAATATAGGGAAGTTTAGTTATCTGCTACTAAAAGGTTTTTAGATAATTTTTAGAAGACAGGAATTCCATAGTTTGGGGGAGGGGCAACTTCTTCTGCACTTTTCTTTTTTTTTTTGCACAGAAAATCCTGTCATTCTTTAATGGCAAATTTCATATTAGTTAATTCTTGGCTTAAAAGATACTAGGTAAAATTCTTAGTATGCATTTTTTAAAGAAAGTTTCCTGAAGCTACCATTAATTGACATTATTATCCCATGAATTTTATGTTTATGTTCTCGTGTAAGGTACTGTATGAAATTAACTTGAGAGCTAAGTTTATTTTTTAAATATATCAGCTAAGGTTAAGATTATTTACTATTCCCATCTTAGTTGATAGATACTTGGTATAGAACTTCAAAAATAAGTAGGTTATCATTTAACCAGTTATTTTCATATTTTGTTTAATGGTACTTATATATCCTAAAAGAATTTTTGTACTTCCCAATACTAGAGTATGGTCTAAATGTGTATTTTCTATTTTCCATTTAACTTCGACTATATTAAACCTGCAATTAATTTGTTGATTCTTGTTCCTCCTTAAGGAGGAACACATGTTAAAATTACATATAGGAACAAATATTAAAAGTGACATATCCTCCTAATACCATTTCTTTATCTGGAGAAAGAAAAATCACAAATACATTTTATGATACCGTTTCATTTTAGTTGTGTGTTAGTTGTGTCACAGCTAAGCTTTTTGGGGCATATAATTCAGGCCCCTATAATTTCATTTATTTTTCTAATTCACTCAAAATCTACTTATGTTACTTAGTTAAATGGTAAGCTTACTTAAGTTTCAACTCAAAACTTCTAAAACAAATTGCTTAATCTTTGAAATATGTTATTTAAAAATTCTAAGCAATGCTTCATCACCTTTAAATTATCATAAACTCTTAATGTAGAGTTGAGTAAAGAACTATTTTTTCTAGTTCTTCACATAAGGGAAACTTGCCACATGAAATTGTAGTCTTCATTTTCCAGAAGATACACTGATGTGCCATCAGTTTCTGTCTAACTTCTTTGAAAATGTTTTTTTAGTCAATTGTAAATAGTATGCCTATTATAGTTAAAAGTAATTTCAAGTTAAACTGTACAACGTAGCTTGAAAATATAGAGACTTTGTAATACTCTACAAGTGGCCTCTGCTAAAATATCCATATAATTATTGTATTTTTGCATGCTCATTTTGTGTGTTGGTTGCTAGCTTAAAGTTTGTTTCAGTGTTAGTTTTTGTGTGCCAATTCATCAGGCAAGCGGATTTTCCCTCAGACGTCATAATATTTTTCTTTTTAGGAAAAATATAAAAATATTTACTTTAAAAAGCTGCATTAAAGGAACAGCCTATCAAAAGTGCTAGAGCATCTTTAAAAGGAAGAAAAGATAGAATGTTAGTTTACTGGGTGATGAGTAATGTTTAATTTGGGTGATGATGGTTTCTATACTCTAAACTTTATGAGAAAAAGGTACCAAATCTATAGTAAATGTAAAACCTGCTGTCATTGAGGAAGCTCTAAACAACCCTTATTTCACAAATGCAACTTTTAACACTAGGAAAGGCTTTGACCAACAATGTAAGTTTGGCTTGTGCTTTAGTTTTGTAAAGCATATTCTTTTGCTTGAATTTCTGTGTCCAGGAGTCAGGACGTTTTATGGTTCTTGAACTAATTTTATAACATATTTAATATATTACCAGTTGAGCTATAAAATCATTTGTACATATTGAATTGAAAACCAGTTACTAAAGTAGGTGTAATAGACTGAGTACCATGATACTTGCAGGTTATCCATATATTTTAGAAGACATGACAGAACAACCATTTTATTTGCACATCTATGGCTTCTGTTTGAAGGAAAGTAAAATGATAAAGAAACTTGAGTAATATGAAACATGCTCAAGGTTATTTCCCTAAATGTAATAGGAAAGCTGGTGCTGAAGGTTTTTGATCAGTTTCTAAAATTTTCTTCTCAATGACTTACTTTTGATTGCTTAGGGAAGAATCCTCATTTTTATTTGCTCTTACACATTTAATCTGCACGACAGGATATTAAAAATTAATGGAATGAAAAGTTGTGCTCACACTGTACATCTGTTTCTGTGCTTGAAACTACTTGTTAGTTTTTATTGAGCTGCCAGCAATAAGGGACACATTACTGCTGTATTATACATTGTGGGGTTGAATAACTTAAACAGCTTAAAATTTTTTTCTAGCGTAAGACACTTAATTTCCATTATTGGAAGAAATTTGTATGGGTATTCAATATTGCGTCTTGTTTAAAAGGACAGTCTTTTTTTTTTATTTTGTAAAATCTTTCCATTTTAATTGGCTTCTAAACTATAATACATAATGCAATTTTGAGCCTGTTTTTTAGTGATAGAATTAAATGTCTTATATAGTGCTACTGTGTTTGAATTAAAGTGAACAAATGTAAAAACCGAAATTTTAAAAATTAAGCCCAGAAAACAAAATAGTGTATTAAGTTAGTTGAATGTAAGAGAAATTCGTAAGATTTTTTTTTCTTCAATATAAATACCTCACTTGAAAATAAAGCACAGCATACTTAAAGTAGTTCTAGTAAAAAAAAAAAAAAAATCCTACTAAAAGAATTGCTAAATCTTGAACAACTCTTGGGGAATTATAGTTTGGGAGAAATAAAATATACTTGCTTTTAACCACCCTGTTAGAAGTATTTATTTGTCCTGATAATTTTAAGCCAACACAGTAGTCTTAAAGTATTTCTGAAGTTCTAATCTGTGAAGGCAGTAAATGAAAGATCTGTTGTGCAACTGTTGAAACAAATTGTTGACTACATTGACCATAATTCAATTTAAAATCTTGCCAATGATGTACAGTTTTATGGTTAAAATTGCTGTGGTTGGTTGTATTACATGACACACAAAACTGTCCTCTACCTCACGTGAAATAAATATTTTATATGGTTTTACTATAAAACAAGACTCATCTATCTGGTCACTTAGTTTACAAATTTTGAATTATATTTATTGAAACATGACATACTGTGCTCTTAGCTTATACCTCAACTGTATTTTGTGCTGTTCTCCATTTTCATGCCTTGTAAATAACTTGTATAGATTGTGGATTAAATTCCAAATAAAAACTTTTAATGCCAATGAAATTGATTCAAGCTTTCTTGGTATCCTGTGTGAGTTCAATGTTCTTGTTTCTTAAAATTGACATTTTCTCCTTTTGTTTCTTTAAAGTCTATTCATTACATAGCAAATAACTAACTTGAGAAACTTTTTTTTTTTAATTGTAAAATGTGAAATTTTATGTAATATGTGATGAACATAGCATTTTGTGATTATTCTCTTTCAAGATACTTGGACTCTTGCTTTAACATCTTTTCCTCACCTCCACTTCTGGTATTAGTTGTCAATTACTGCATAACAAACTATTCTAAAATCTAGCAGCTTAAAACAACATATCTCACACAGTATCTGAGGGTCAGAAATCCAAGAGCAGTTTAGTTGAATGTGATGGCTCGAGAGCTGTTAGAAAGGTGCTTTTATGATGTTACCTGTGGCTGAAGTCATATGAGAGCTTGACAGCTGTTGGATCTGCTTCCCAGCTCACTCAGGGCTATTGACAGGCAGTCAGTTCCCCACTGTATGGACCTGTTCATGGAGCTCTTCACAGCATGGTGGATGGCTTCCCCCAGATGAGTGATCCAAAGGAGAGAGTGATGCCACAATTTGTTTGATGACCTGCATGGCTTCCCCCAAATGAGTGATCCAAAGGAGAGAGTGATGCCACAATTTGATGACCTGGACTCTAAGTCATATACTGTTACTTTTGCCTTGTACTATTTGTTAGAAGTCAGTCACTAAGTCCAGCCCATACTCAGTCGGAGGAGATTATACAAGGGAATGAATCCCAGGAGGCAAGGATTATTGGGGGATATCTTAGAGTCTGGTTACCATATCCTCCAAACTTTTTTTGTGTGTGGCAAAATGTACATATAAAATTTACCATTTTAACCATTTAAGGTGTGTGTATAATTCAGTGGCATTAAGTATATTCAAAATGTTGTGTAATTATCACCACTAGATCCAGAACTTTTTCACTATCCCAAACAGAAGCTCTGTGCCTATTAAACAATAACTCCCTATTCCCCCTCCCTTCCTCCCTCCCTCCCTCCAGCCTTTGGTATCTTCTATTCTACTTCCTATCTCTATGAATTTGCCTATTCTAGGTACCTCATATAAGTGGAATCAAAATATTTGTCCTTCTGTGTCTGATTTAGCATTGTATTTCAATTAGCGTAATGTTTTCAAGGTACGTCCATGTTGTAGCACGTATCAATTTCATTCCTTTTTATGGCTGAATAATATGCCATTTTGTACATATACAACTGGAGAAATGCCTATCCAAGTTCTTTGCCCATTTTTAAATTGGGTTGTTTGTTTTTTGTTGTTGAGTGGTAGCACTTCTTTATATGTTCTAGATATTAATCCCTTATCAGATGTATGATTTGCAAATATTTTCTCCCATTCTTTAGGTTGTCTTTACACTCTTAATAATGTCCTTTGATACACAAAAGTTTTAAGTTTTGATCAAGTCCAGCTTTTCTATTTTTTCTTTTGTTGTCTGTACTTTTAGTGCTATATCCAAGAAATCATTGCCAAATCCAATGTCATGAAGATTTCCCCCTGTATTTTCTTCTACGAGTTTTATAGTTTTAGCTCTTACTGGAATTGTTTTCTTAGTTTCTATTTCAGATTGTTCATTGCCAGTGTGTAGAAAATGCAGTTGATTTTTGGTGTTGATTTTGTATCCTGGGACTTTGCTAAATTTATTTATTAGCTCTAACAGTTTTTGTGTGTGGAATCTAGGGTTTTCTGTGTATAAGATCACATCACTTGTGAATAGAGATAATTTTACTTCTTCCTTTCCAATTTGGATGCCTTTGTTTCTTTTTCTTGCCTAATTGCACTAGCTAGAACCTCCAATGCTATGCTGAATAGAAGTGGTTAAAGCAGGCGTCCTTGTTTTGTTCTCAGAGGGAAAGCTTTCAGTCTTTTATCTTTGAGTATGATATTAGCTGTGGTTTTTTCATATATGGCCTATTTATTATGTTTAAGAAGTTCCCTTTTATACCTAGTTTACTGAGTGTTTTTTTCTTTTATCATGAAAGGGTGTTGAATTTTGTCAAATGCCTTTTCTGTATCAGTTGAGATGATAATGTAGTTTTTTCCCTTCATTTTATTGCTGTGATATATTACATTGCTTAGTTTTCATAAGTTGAAATTTCTTTTGCATTCCAAGAATAAATCTCACTTGCTCATGGTGTATAATCCTTTTCATATGCTGTTATTTATTTATTTGAAATAATTTGACATATAACATTCTATAAATTTAAGGTGTACATGTTCATTTCATACATTTATATATAGTCTAATATGCTGAATTTGATTTGCTAGGGTTTTGTTGAGGATGTTTGCAGCAATATTCATAAGGGATACTGGTCTGTAGTTTTTTGTTTTTTGTTATTTTGTAGTGTCTTTGTTGTTGTTATTAGGTTAATCCTGCTTCTTAGAATGAACTAGAAAGTGTTCTTTCTTGGTTTGATTGTTTTGGAAGAGTTTGAGAAGGATTGATGTTAATTCTTTCAACATTTGGTAGAATTCACCACTGAAACCATCTGGTTCTGGGCTTTGCTCTGTTGGGAGGTTTTTGATTGCCGATTTAATCTCCGTACTAGTTATATAGGTCTACCTATTCCCTATTTCTTCATGAGTTGCTTTTCGTAGATTGTATATTTCTAGGAATTTATCAATTTCATCTAGGTTATCTAATTTGATGGCATACAATTGTTCACAGTATTCTCAAAATCCTTTTTATTTCTTTTTTTTTTTTTTTTTTTGCTGTACGTGGGCGCTCCGCGGCATGTGGGATCCTCCTGGACTGGGACACGAACCTGTGTCCCCTGCATCGGCAGGCAGACCCTCAACCACTGCGCCACCAGGGAAGCCCGAGATCTTTTTTAATGGATGCCTTTAAAGCTATAAATTTCCATCTTAGAAAATAAAAAGTAGTTACAAACCAAAACTGCAATAATTCTGGCTTTTATATTTGCCTATGTATTCACCTTTACTGGAGATCTTTATTTCTTCTTACTTCTTCAAGTTATTGTCTAGTGTCCTTTTGTTTCAATCTAAAGGATTCCTTTTAACATTTCTTGTAGGGCTGGTCTAGCGGTAGTCAGCTTTTGTTGATCTGGGAATGTCCTAACTTCTCCCTCATTTTGGAAGGACAGATTTGCCAGATAAAAATTTGTTGGTTGAAAGTTTTTTCTTCTGACATTTTACATCATTCCACTGACTTCTAGTGTCCAAGGTTTCTTCTGAGTAGTCAGCTAGTAAATCTTATTGAGGATTCCTTATTTGTGATGTCACTTTTCTCTTGCTGCTTTCAAGATTCTCTCTTTGATTTTGTCTCTCAACAGTTTGATTATAATGTGTCAGTTTATCTTATGTGCAATATATTAAGCTTCTTAGATTTGTAGATTTAAGCATTTCATCATATCTGCAAGGTTTTCAGACATTATTTCTTCAAATAATCTCTTTGCCCCTTTCTTTCTTCTTCTAGGACACCCCCATAATGCTTCAGAATTTCTTTGGTTTATTTTTATAATTTCTATCTCTTTATTAATATTCTTATTTTGTTCATAAAATGTTTTCCTGATTTCTTTGTCCAGATTTTCCTTTAGCTTTTTGAGTATATTTAATACAGTTGTTTTGAAGTTTTTCTCTCGCTAGTCCAATGTCTGTGCTTTTTCAACGGTGGTTTCTATCAATTTGATCCTTGGATGGATTATATTTTTCACTTATTTTTGTATGCCTTGTGATTTTTTTGTTGTTGAAAGTTGAGCATCTGGCAATTATAATGCGGTAATTCTGGAAATCAGATTTTCCTTCTTCCCCAAGGTTTGCTTTTTCTTTTTTTAAATTATTACTGCTGTAGGCTGTGGTAGTGCATGTGCTTTGAGATTTTTCCACACTATTTTGCAAAGACTATTCCTTATTGTGTGTGGTCATGGACGTGTCCCTTTAGCTCATGTTCAGCTAATGTTTTGACATTTCCTTGAATGTCAGGAGTTAAAAAACAAGACAACAAAAACTCACAAAAAATTTTAAAAAGAAGCAGAAAAACAAATCCAACTACTTCTCACAGTCTCTGCATCTTGGCTCTATGTTAAAACACTCCTTCAAATACTCCAGTAGGCTTTCTCTGATCCTAGGAATCAGCCCAAAGTGAAAACTTAAGGCCTTTTCACGTCTTCCTGGGTATGCAGCTTGCCTGGGCATGTGTGTAGCTTTCTAAATTCCCCCTATAGACAGCTGCTTTTGAATGTCCTAATTTCCCAAAGAATCTCATCCTAACTCATCCTCCAGTTCTTAGACAATCTATCGGTTGTTTACACCTGTAATCTTTTTTTTTCTTCTTCTATTTTTTTGGCCGTGTGGCATGTGGGATCTTAGTTCCCTGACCAGGGATGAACCCACACTCCCCGCAATGGAAGTGCATTGTCTTAACCACTGGACCGCCAGGAAAGTTCCTATACCTGTAATCTTTTGTCCCAGGCATCTGTGAGTCTGTAGTCCACCTTGCATCTTTTACAAGCAGTGCCCACTGCTTTTTCCAAGTTCCAAGTTAGGCAAATTGAAGATGAGAGTCTTGTGTCGGTAGTTCATGTATACTCCAGAGATGTCAGAATAGATGTACATGATGCTTTTCAAATAAAGTCTCCTCTGTTCCCTGTTCAAGGGAGGGAACTGGGAACTGGGCTGCTGCTGCTTCAAGATCAAGACTGCTGCTGCACTGGGGTGGGAAGGTGAAAGGGTGAATAAAAATGCCCCCAAACTTCCCTATCATTTTGAAGATGGCTTTTTCTTGATTGGGTATTTGTTTTGTTGCTATAAACCTTTGACTATTTTTCAGAGCATCAACAAAGTTGGTCCTGACATTTTCTTCTCTCTCTCTCTTTTTGGATGTTTCTGTGGAAACATTATCAGTGTTTATCCAATATCAAACATAATGGAGTTTCCTAGTTCATCATTTGTCTTACCACTCTTTTATTTAGCCCCAGTCTTTTTATAACCTGATCTTGCAAGTGATATACCATCACTTCTGTCATGTGCTATTGCTCATTCACTTCTGTCATGTGCTATTCCTGGAACAATGTGGGAGGAACTACACAAGAGTGTGAATACCAGGAGGTGGGGATCACTGGGAGTCATCTTAGAGATTGCTTACCACAGCATAGGACAAGAACTTTCCTCTAAAGTGATGTTGGTTGAAACCACAGTGTTTATTTTATTTATTTTTTCCCTTTTTTTTTTTGGCCATGCAGCTTGTGGGATCTTAGTTCCCCGACCAGGGATTGAACCCAGGACCCGGCAGTGAAAATTCAGAGTCCTAACCACTGAACTGATAGGGAATTCCCTACCACAGCATTTTAGACATTAAGCTAGAACTTTAGTTTGGAAAGCATTAAGAGAAGGTGTTTAGCTCAGATAACAATGATTACTGTTTGCCCTGGCCTGACACTGATACTCTACTAGATATTGGACTTAGGGGAATGAGTCAGACACAGCTTCTGCCTTTGAGGAACTCCCAGACAGCTGAACAGCTAATTTGAAAGCAGCATGACTCAGTCCTATACAGAGGGCTAGGGGAACCTGAGGGGTAGACTTCGCTCACCCTGGAGGGTGAGGGATGTTCCTGTTCCAAATGACACCTGGATGGAACTTAGAGAGATGTGAGCTGTGGCTGTGCTGGAAGGCATTCTAGGTAGAAGGATCTGCATGAGGATAAGTTGGAGGCTAGTAATGAATGCAATATTATTCTTGCTGAGAAAACAATCCACATGGTTAAATTAGAAACTAGACAGCATAGTATGGGTAATTTATGTTTTGATAAAAGCATGCACAAGGTCTTATGGGACCCTTCAGAACTTCATAGGAAGAGGTAGGAAAGTCCTGTCGTAGGAGGTTCTTGGGCTAATTTTGGGTGACTGCTAAGTAGCTGGGTGGAGAGGTCACTTCTTGCAGAATGAAGGTGTAAAGCATAGGGGACCAGAAGGTGTGGTGTTCCGCTACGAGGTAAGTCCAAGGAGTTCATTATGATTGGTGTGGACATAGTGTGGGGTAGGGAGCTGCACGGTGGAGGGGATTTCACTTAATTGAAATGTAAGGGTTGTTGAGGGGTTTGTGTCATAAAGGGCCTTTGTGAGCCTATATCCTAAAGGGCTTGAACTACGTTCTGAAGGTAAAGAGGACTGCTGATGAGGTAGTCACATAATTATCAGGAGGGTCACATAGTGTATAGGGACTTGAGTACTCTTCGTAGACCCTTATAATAATGAATATTTAAAATTTTAAAAAATATTTTATTTTATTTATTTATTTTTTGGCTATGCTGTGTGGCTTGCGGGATCTTAGTTCCCAGACCAGGGATTGAACCCGTGCCCCGCTGCAGTGCAATGTGGAGTCCTAATCACTGGACCACCAGGGAATTCTCCCAAAATATTTTAAATTACAAAATTAAACTTTTTTTTCTCATCATAAAATCAACTCATGTTCATTATGGAAAATTGGAAAATGCCTAAAGAATAAAAGAGAGTAAAACCCCTCAATCTCACTACTCCAAGGAACGCTTGTTAATATTTCAGTGTATATTTTCCAAATATATTTATTTATATTTAAAAACTAGTCTCCGACTGTACAGGTATTTTGAAATAAAATTTAGCCATTTCCATTTTGAAATTAATATTTTATAACGTTATCATCTAGTTCTTAGTTGAACACTTAATTGAAATGTAAATTGAATAAGTTAATTGAACACTTTCATAATAATTATTTTATTTTTTGTAGGTAACTAATACTGAATTTTATTTTTTTAAATTTTATTGAAGTATAGTTGATTTACAGTGTTGTGTTAGTTTCTGCTGTACAGCAAAGTGACTCAGTTAATACACGTATATATTCTTTTTCATATTCTTTTCCATTATGGTTTATCACAGGATATTGAATATAGTTCCCTGTGCCATACAGTAGGACCTTGTTGTTAATTCATCCTATATATACTAGTTTGCATCTGCTAATCCCAAACTCCCAATCCGTTCCTCTCCTAATACCCTCCCCCTTGGCAACCACAAGTCTGTTCTCTATGTCTGAGAGTCTGTTTCTCTTTTGTAGACAGGTTCATTTGTGTTGTATTTTAGATTCCACGTATAAGTGATATCATCATCATAATTTTTTAGATAGACTTTTAGAAGCTGGATCAAAGAACATGCATATTTTATTCTATTTGATATATATTGCTGAATTACTTTTGAAACGGGATTTATCAGTTGTGTTATTGGTATTTGGTGATGTTCATTCTTTGTGTTAGTTATTTTTATTGAATCACTTTTAAATAGCATTAATGAGAGCCTGTGAGAGCCCCCCAGTGGCCAAGCTAATTTCTGCAAAAATATTATCAGTTGATTAAAAAGGAATTGTATCTAGTTGTTAAATCTTAATGGCAAAAAGAGGGGAGTGGCTAGAAATATCTTAGCTGTTTTAAAGGCCTTATCCTATAGTTAGAGAAGAGGTGCAATTTGCTTTCCTTTCAAATTCTTGTCATCAGACTACGAAATGTTTTGAATTTCACTGCTGTGTAATATGAAGGTTAAGATTATGTTAATTTCAGGGTTTCCCTGGTAGTGCAGTGGTTAAGAATCCGCCTGCCAATGCAGGGGACACGGGTTTGAGCCCCAGTCTGGGAAGATCCCATATGTCGTGGAGCAACTACTTAGCGCCACAATTACTAAGCCTGTGATCTAGAGCCCATGAGCCACAACTACTGAACCTGAGTGCCACAACTACTGAAGCCCGCACCCCTAGAGCCTGTGCTCCACAACAAGAGAAGCCGCCACAATGAGAAGCTCGCGCACCTCAACGAAGAGTGGCCCCCCTCTCTGCAACTAGAGAAAAGTCCGTGAGCAGCAATGAAGACCCAATGCAGCGAAAAATAAAATAAAAAATTTAAAAAAGATTATGTAATTTCAAACAGGTTTAATATCAACTGATTATTTTTTGGTGTTAAAGCTAATATTTATTGAGTACTTACTATGTGTTAGTGCTCCAAGCATTTTACATGTAGCAATGCATTTAATTCTCATGGCTATTATGAAATAATTACTATTTTAAATACCATTTTACTGGCAGGAAATAGAATATTAGTTTCTAACCAGAGTTACTTATCAGAAAGGTTAAATAACTTGCCCAAGGCCACACAGCTAGTAAGTATTGGAGCCAAGATTCCAACCAGGGCCCTTAACCTCCCTGCTCTAATGTCTCCCTGGGACTTTGGTGTCCAAGAATGTTCCCATTCAGAATAATTTCATAAAATAGGATCTTTATTTATGTAAGAAACAAACAACAAAAACTATTAGTAAGATTGAGACATAAGCTTCTCTTCTAGCCATTTTTTTAATTGGAACAGTATAGCATTGATAACATAATCTATGACTTTATATTATATATTAAATGAGTAATGACACATGATAGTTTTGATCACTTTATAGTTCATACATTTTCAGTAAAAGACAAAGTTTGACAAATTGCTCTGTACTTTGTTGCCTTAGATAGCTAAATGCAAACAACTGCTCTTTTTTTTTTTCTTTTTTTCTTTTTTTTTTTTTTTTTGCGGTACGCGGGCCTCTCACTGTTGTGGCCTCTCCCATTGCGGAGCACAGGCTCCGGACACGCAGGCTCAGCGGCCACGGCTCACAGGCCCAGCCGCTCCGCAGCATGTGGGATCTTCCTGGACTGGGGCACGAACCCGTGTCCCCTGCATCGGCAGGCGAACTCTCAACCACTGCACCACCAGGGAAGTCCCCTGCTCTTAATTTCTAAGCAAATTTAATAGTGTGGCTTTCTAGTTAATTTTCTTATTTTCCCTTTCCATACTTCCATACTTTATTACTATTATATTTTAGTAAGTGTGATCCCCAGTTAGAGCTAAAACAAAGGACTTTTACTGCTCTTCAGGAAGTATGATCTCATTGGTTGAATTAGATGTGATTTCATCCAATGTATTCTGAAACTTCTGGTAGAGAAGCAGATAAATAGAATTGGCTGTTAGAAAGCAGAAGAGAGAAAACATTTTGGAAAGGACTCAAACCTTATACTCCAGGTACAAGCTTTTCATTATTTTGCTTTATCTCCAAGTGGACAAAGGGGAAATTTGGAATAAAATGGCTTCTGAAGGAACAGTATTTTAGTTGCACCACGAAGGCCAAGAAATGGGACCCTGAAAATGCAAATTTTTCCTTAGTTGAATTTGAAATTCTAGATGGAAGTAATTTGTGAAGGTGCTGCTCTTCTCTTGATGGAGAAAACTTGACTGAGGCCAGCATCTCTCGATAATCAGAGATTTTCCTGCTTGAGACCTGAGTAGCACACATCCCGTCCTCCTACTGGAGAGAGCTCCACTTTAGGCCTTCACTCTGCCTCTTGCCCGCTCCCTAGACCAGTTATAATCCCCATCTCCTGATTTCTTCTGCGCTGTCTTCAGATTCCCATCTGTCATGGACGGCATATTTGTGTCCTACCAAAATTCATATGTTGAAACCTAATCTCCAATGTGATGATGTTTGGAGTTGGGGTCTTTGGGAGGTGATTAAGTCATGAGGATGGAGCCTTCATTAATGGGATTAGTGCCCTTATAAAAAGAGACCCCAGAGAACTCCCTTGTGCCTTCCACCTTAAGAGGACACAGTGAGAAGACTGCTATCGGTGAACCAGGAGGAGGACTCTCACCTGACACGAATCTGCTAGTTGGTGTCCTGATCTTGGATTTATATAAGTTTCATGTGTATGACATCATATTTCTATTTCTGTATACCCTACAGCATGCTCCCCACCAAAAATTTAGTTTCTATCCATCACTATACAGTTGATTCCCTTTATCCATTTTGCCTTCCTTCTGCTTCTTCCTCTCTGATAATCACTACTCTATTCTCTACATGTTTGTTTTTGTTTGGTTTGTTCATTTATTTTGTTTGTTTGTTATATTCCACATATGAGGGAAATAATACAGTATTTGTCTCTCTGTCTGACGTATTTCACTTAGCATAATACCCTCAAGGTCCATTCATGTTGTCACAAATGGCAAGGTGTCATCTTCTTTAATGGCTGAGTAGTATTTCACTGTATATATGCCACATCTTTATCCATTCACCTGCTGATGGACACTTAGGTTGTTTCCATATCTTAGCTATTGTAAATGGCATTTCATTTTTTAAAGCTTATGTCTGACACATTATTTTACACTATGAATTGGTACGACAGTGTTTCTAAAAATGTGTGTGTATGTGGAATTTGCATTACCAAATAGCGAAATCCACCAGAGAAATTTCTCCTTTTAAAAAGGGGTCTTATTAAAAGTATTTTTAAATGAATAATCTCACTTAAGTAATTTCATATATGTCCTATGTTTTCATGTTTGGTTTCCTAAAGAGATACATTTTAATATATGAGGAAAGCTTTCACAAATAAGTGTACATTCCACTTGGATCTAATGATCACACATTTGGAATTTGCGGTTAATCATGTTTCCCTACGAGTCATAGGCTCCTTTACACAGAAAATGTTTTTACCAGCTATGCAATGATAAAAGACAACCACTAGTAGGCGCCGCGAGCCCACTCCTTTGGCCCAAGCTTTGCTTTCAATGTGGGCTTTCGATGCTTGTCAACAAATACATTTGCCAGTACGATATGCATTTGTACTCTAACTGAATCACACTTAGTTTGATTAACTACTTTTAGGTATAAATGGCAGAAGAACAGTTAACCAGGCTGCTTCCTTTGTTCAGTACACATCTGGGGTTTAGGGCACTGACCATCTCTTTAATCCTCCCCTTTAAATATCTTCGAATAAGTTGAGGAACTTATGCTCAGACCATAGGAAAGACTCTTACATTTTTCATAATGGATAGAATATTGGACTTAGGGTCAGAAGACCTGGAATCAGATTTCAGCTATACCTTACCAGTTCTGTTACATACTATAGAAATGTGAAGAGATGGCATGGCAAAATTTTCTGGGAGAAAATTAACTGGAAAAACCTCCATCTGGGAGGTCTGGGGATCCATTGTTCTCACTTATCTGGGGTGACTGGACCCTGAGAGACTGCTTCTCACAACTGAAAGGGTACCTGGGACTGTGGTAGACCTGGAATGTCAGTTTATTAAGTTATGCTATGTAGGAAGGCAGATTCTAATGAAGAGGAGGGCTTGGGGAGTAGAGTCACAGCCAAAGAATGCAGATGATTTTAGGAAAAGTACCTTGGCCAAGATAGCTTGAGGGACTTCCCCACTTTACAGAGAGCCTTGCCAAAGGGACCGCACCCTCGGATTCTGCGGCCACCATGCCATTTCCATCTCCTGTGGATAGTGGAGGATTCTCACGGCCTCTCTCTGCCTCTGGGTTCCCAGGTCTCTATTCTTCCATGGCTGCCCAACTTTCTTTTCAAGGGACACACTATTTATGGCTAATTCGTTCAAATAGGTTATATTTTGCTGGCCTCCCTTGAGTGGCCTTTTGTACATCTGTGCTGTGATCATTTAAACATTCATTTTAAGATTTTTTTCTCCCATTAATAGATAACAATAGCAATAACCTAATTATTTTAGTTTTAGTCTTTATCAAAGGCAACTCATATTTCCAATCGATCAATATTGCCTGTGAATAATACCAAAAGTAGCTAACATTTATGAGTGCCCATCAGTGCCGGGCACTGTGCTATGTACTTCGTAAAAGTTATCTCACTTAATCCTCGCAATAACTGTATCGGGGCATCTGCTAGTCTCACTTTATAGATGAAAAACCTGAGAGTCGCATAGGATAAGGGACAGCTCAAGTAATCAAGTTGGAATATGAACTCAGGAAGTTCCATTCCAAGATCTTAACTGCACAACTCCGTCTACCAGTTAGAGCCTGAGTTCTGAAATCTGCCTTTACAGGTGCCTCTGTGTGTCTGTGAGAACTTTGGGTGATCTGGGCATTGTTGAATTATGATTGGTTGAATTTTTATTGTTAGAATGTCAAATGCTCATGGAGTCGCAAGAGTGCAGATTGCATAACTTCTTTTTTAATGAATTGATGTTGCTTGGGTTTTATGTTTTACTTCTTACAAAAGCTCTTTTTTATGTTATAAGGAAATATCTGAAAACATCCAGGTCAGTAGACCCTGGTGATGAAATGCCTCAAACACAATGACTCACTCAAAAAACGGACATATTCCTATAATATAGTATTTCCTACAAACAAAACTTGTATGAGTTCAAGGAGAACACATAAGAGTACAAAAGCAAGCGTTCTGAATTATATATAAATATATGTGTATGTATGTATATATATATAAAATCATATTATATATATCATATATAATAGCAGCCCAGGTTCCCTGAGGCCTTACCTTGTACCAGACATTGGTTAAAGCTCAGTATGTATATTAACTCACATAATCATCAAGAAACCTATGAGTTAGGCATTATTTTAACCCTCATTTTACACATGAGAAAACTGAGGCCCGGAGAAGTGAGGTAACTTGAATCCACAGCTAGGAAATGGTGGAGACAGGATTCGAGGCCAGGCAGCCTGCATTCTTACCCACTGTGCTCTCCTGGGTGGTTATTGCAGCTTTTTAATTGACACTCATCTCTTACAGAGCCTTTTCTGTCTTGCAGTTGATTCCTTTGGGGTCTCCTTGAGGCAAGTCTTCTCTAGAAGACATGGTGATTTGCTCAGCAGAGATATGGGAAAGCTTACTACCTGTGACTTATGATCTATATCTTGGAGTGTTGAGTAGGAAGTCTTGTGCTTACTGAAATCCTTCTCATCTTTAAATCTCATGATTGTTGATAGAGGAATATAATAAGCCAAATGTATCAAAGGGAGTTAAAACTGTTTAATGTAAATATAGCCCAAGGACAACTTCTCTACATGATAGAAAAGTACATATAATAGGTCTTACTTGAATGCATGGAGAGAAGGTGGCTTGATGATGTTGATGACGGTGGTGATGATGATGATGATGATGATGATGACAGCTTACACTTGCAGAACACTCACTCTAGGCTAGGCAGTGTTCTCAGTGGAGTGCAGATACTAACTTATCTACAGTGAGCAGGAGCTGTCAGCCTAGCTTTTAATGTCAAAAATGAGACACGAGGGCTTCCCTGGTGGCACAGTGGTTGAGAGTCCGCCTGCCGATGCAGGGGACACGGGTTCGTGCCCCGGTCTGGGAGGATCCCACATGCCGCAGAGCGGCTGGGCCCGTGAGCCATGGCCGCTGAGCCTGCGTGTCCGGAGCCTGTGCTCCGCAACGGGAGAGGACACAACAGTGAGACGCCTGCGTACCGCAAAAAAAAAAAAAAAAAAGAGAGAGAGACACGAGCCCTTTAGGAATTTTCAGAAAGTGACAATCAGGACAGGTTCCCAGGAATGGTTAGTGAGGTGGGATGCAGGCTACCCCTTCCTTGTTATGTGAACTTGGGCAACTTAGCCTCTCTCATGCTGTTTCTTCGTGAGTATTATGTGTAAAGAATCATTCCTACCATAAAGGGCTGCTAAGAGAATTAAATGAGATAATTTATAAAATATAAACGCATGCACATGGTACATGACAGCTGCATAAATGTGAGTTGCTACTGGTGTTGTTATCATTACTCTGGCCATGGCCACCTCTGATGATTTTTGACCACTGGCAAAGGATCATTTTCTTTCTACCAGTAACTATGGTATGCTGAATGCTTCAAGTCTGTTTCTTAGGGCAATTCTCAGCTCATCAGTTGCCATCCTGGGCTGACAATGGAATATTACTCAGCCATAGAAAGAAACGAAATTGAGTTATTTGTAGTGAGGTAGATGGACCTAGAGTCTGTCATACAGAGTGAAGTAAGTCCGAAAGAGAAAAACAAATACCGTATGCTAACACATATATATGGAATCTAAAAAAAAAAAAAAAAAGGTACTGATGAACCTAGTGGCAGGGCAGGAATAAAGACACAGACATAGAGAATGGACTTGGGGGGGGAGGGGGAAGCTGGGGTGAAGTGAGAGTAGCATCGACACACACACACACACACACACACACACATATATATATATATATAGCTAGTGGGAAGCAGCCGCATAGCACAGGGAGATCAGCTCCGTGCTTTGGGAAACCTAGAGGGGTGGGATAGGGAGGGCGGAGGGAGGCTAAAGAGGGAGGGGATATGGGGATTTATGTATGCGTGTGGCTGATTCACTTTGTTGTACAACAGAAACTAACACAGTACTGTGAAGCAGTTATACTCCAATAAAGATGTATTAAAACACAAAAACAAAAAACAATCCTGGGCCAAGGAGGAACTGTACTGGGCGCTCTTGGGAGTACCACGGTCCTTGCTCTCAGCTGGGAAGGAACAGGGAGAAGCTGAGGAGGGATGGAGCGAGAGACCCAGAGACAGGATGAGAGAGGGGCAGCAAGAAGAGAAAGAATTCGCAGCAAAATAGAACTCGCGCCTGACGCAGGCCCTCTTGTCACTGTCCATTACTTGGACCTGGATCGAATTATTTTCTTTCGAAATTTTATTATTTCCAACACTAACCGTGCGACGCTCGCCGGCGGGGCGGCGGGATCACCCCCTCCCTAGCTCTGCTTCCCTCCACATCCCACTCCTGACCCCGCCCGGCGATTGGTCTGCTGGACCCGGGGCCGTCGCGGATTGGAGCTCGCCGGCCGGGTCTGCGGGGTTTAAAGAGGGGGGCGGGGGCGCGCTGCCCAGCCGCGCTGCTGTCCTCGCCGCGCGCCCGTCGTGCAGCTGGGCTCGCTGCGTCTCGTGGCTTCCCGCCTCCTCCAGCATCCCGCATCTCGCCGTCGCAGGCCAACGGCTCGCCAGCGCGGGAGAAGGAGGGCCGGGTCAGGCGCCGTCGAGCCCGGGCGCGGGCACAGCTAGTGAGGGGAGAGGCGCAGGGACTCCAGGGCGGCCACGATGGTGGCCACATTCCTGCAGATAGTGGGTTTCGTCACGAGCTTCGTGGGTTGGATCGGCATCATCGTCACCACGTCCACCAATGACTGGGTGGTGACCTGCGGCTACACTATCCCCACCTGCCGCAAGCTGGACGAGCTGGGCTCCAAGGGGCTGTGGGCCGACTGCGTCCTGGCCACGGGGCTGTACCACTGCAAGCCCCTGGTGGACATCCTCATCCTGCCGGGTAAGGACCCTGCCTTGCAAGTGGCTGTCCTAAATAAACCCTTTCCTTCCGGGCAGACGGGGGAGGGGAGCATTAGGCAGCGTTCACAGAATCATCTGGGGGCTTGAAGACTTTGGGGCATCTTTTGACACCTTCAGTCCTACTTTGTTGAGGAGGAATTAGGTAGCCCTGAACTTAACCTCTCTCAGCCTCAGTTTTCTTATCTGGAATTTGGGATGACAGTGGTGGCCACTGGCCGAGTCACCCTGAGAAGGTAATGAACTGAGACATAGACACATAGTTGGAACTCCCTACATATTAATTACCGTAGCCTCACCTGCCGCGTGCTCCCACTGTGGGTGGATCAGAAGTACTTCATCCCCTGGCCTCCTCCTTCAGGCGCCCCGCTTTCCCTGTTAGAATCCACCCGCAGAGGCTGGAGGAGGAAAGAGAGAAACAAAAGCATTCCAGCTATCCGAACAGGCGCAGGCTGAGTTTCCCAGTCCTTGTGGGACGGCCGAGGTGTCCTGGCCAATTTAGGGCCCTCCTACCTGCGCCCAGTCGGTTCCCACAGGCCCCGGGGCCTGTCCCATTTCCCCTACCCCTTGCCCCCGCAGTGAAGGGCGTCGGTCCTCGGGCCTGCCGAGATTCCCCTCCCAGTCTCCGCACCCTGGGGTCAGAGAGGGAAGAACGGGCGCCCCTGGGAGGGCCCACTCACCTTGGGAAAAGGAGCAACTCCGCGGGTCGCCCCCTCCCCTACGGCTGTGCCTCAGAGTGGGGAGGGGAGGGAAGAGTTGCCTAGTTTCCACCTTCCCCGACGCCAGCCGGTGCCGAATCTTAACTTGCTGCCCCGTTGAAAAATTCTGGGCAAGTTTCAATTCAGATTTAAACCTCGAGCCAGTTGGATGATTGACAAGGTCTTCGGAGCCCCTTCAGGTTTTCTGCTCGGAATCTTGGCTTATCCCGGCCCAGGCCTAAGCACGACTGTCTCGCTAGCCTTTGAGGATGGTGTGCCTTTAAAGGCCTATCCCGGTTTCCTTAACAAGTGGAGTAACTGGGCGGTCGGCCGGAGTAACTGGCCCCCGAGGCCGCCAGTCTGGGAGACTTTGGCTTTGGCCTTCTCCTGGATGAGCTTTTCTCTCCCGAAGACTGTCCCTCTTTAAGCCTCACCTCAAGTGCTTCCCATTTCCAGGTCCTTGTAGTCGGAATCTATCCGCCCTTCCTCCTTGCCACCCTGGTATTTGACCCCTATCCCCGTCAATGCACGTTTTGACTTTTCTGTTCCTTGTTTGTGAGTCAAGTTCTCCTAGCACATTTTAAATTCCTCAGAGATATAGATAGCATCCTACCCTCTTTGCATCTTCCCCTGCACCTGGCACTGCCCCTGACACACAGCAGGTACGCACAGTGCGTGCCAGTCCTGCCCTCCATTTTGGACTTTCAGAATGACAGAGGTCTGGGGAACCCAGATGTGGACCCACCTTCAGTTAAAGCTGCCGTTGGTAGACCTGGATCAGACTCTGGGATGCAGTGCTTACAAACCGAGTGATTTGGGACAAGTTCCTAACCTCTATGAACCCCAGTCGTCGTCTTTTAAAAATTAAAATGAAACCAACCCCCTCTCTTTCAGAGTTGTTTTGGGGATTAAATGAGATGAGAAATGTAAGCCTCCTTAGATGGAGTAGGGGCTGCATAAATGGTAGCTATATTTTTTATTAAAAGCCGGGCATGGTATTTTTAAGAATCTGACTTGAAGCATAAAATTACTCTCTGCTTCCTTCCTCCTGAAATTAAGTTTGCTGAGCATTCAGTGACAAGTGGTTTATTTTTAGAGAACATAGGCCATCCTACAGATGGAGTACACTTTAGGGAGGGCCTAATCCTTCCTGCGGTCCCCTCCCTCACACTGTAGGTGGGGACAGGGACAGATCTCAGTCTCCATCTTTAGATTCTCAAATGTGGCCTGGACACCTAGCATGTTCACAGACCGTGCCATGAATTTCAGAATCCGGGTGGCTAGCTGACTCTCCTTTATGTCAGCCCTGGTTCCCTGACCAGTCGCAGGGGCTTAGGGCTGAGGTCAGAGGTCTTGCCTCAGACCTCCTGTGGCGCCTATCTGGGGGTCTTCAAGTCAACAGATACTTGATTGAGTTATTACCCTTAATTCAGAAGAAACTGAGTTGGGCAATTGTTGGGAGCGTGCCCTTGTGGAGTCTGAATTTTGGCAAAACACAACTTGCTAAGAGGCAATCTTGCAGTCGGGTCTTGGTGCACGAGTAGGCTGGCCACATTTGGTGTGAGGGTCCTGCCACATGAGGCAGAAGCTGGGGCTTGTTTTTGGCTTTGCCATTAACTCTGCTTCCCCCAGGTCATTAGCTCTACTTTCCTCTGAGTCAAGAGGGAGAGTTACAACTCCCCCACCCCCTTTTTTGAAGGAGGGAGAGTGTTTTAGTGAGAAACGATACATTTAAGTGTGTCATATTCTCCCAGCATCTTGTCAGATTTATTTTACATAAATATTGCACATATTATAATCTGTTTCTTAATAAAGTAGTTACCTGGCATTTTATTTGACAGTATAAAGTTCAGGTAGCTTTGCTCCACTCTTATTATTCAACTCGTTAATTCCTTCATTCATAATTGTATGTTTACATCATCTGTTGTGGGCACTGTGTTAACTCCATGAAGACCAAGGCAGGTGTCTGTCTTCTAGGAATCCCTGGGGCTGGAGAGATGCCTTTATGGAAAATGGACCATTGTGGAAGCATGCCCAGGGCACAGTCGGGGAGGCAGGAGATGGAGCCTGACCATCTATAGGGGACAGGATTCATGAGCAAGCAGTATCTGGGGAGATATCAAGAGAGGAAGCCTGAATCTTAGCTTAGTCTAGCTAGGGCCACATACTGTTTATATACAATGTGAATTAAAAGCACATGATTAAGGGACAAAATCACCTAGTACACCTGGAGATAAAAGTACTGCCTTGACACAGAGTAAAATTAGGAATACCAGTAATAATAACTGACCCTTTTTGCAGTACTTAGCATGCGCTAGGCACTGTTCTGAGCACTTCATGAATTAACGAATTTAATCTTAGTTGAATTCCATTGGAGAGATGTAGGTACTATTATTATTTTTACTCTGTAGGTGAGGAAAGTGTCAAGACACTTGCCCAAGGTCACACAGGTAGAACATATCAACAGCAGGCTGGGATCAACACAGACCATCACAGAAGAATTCTTCAAAGATTTGAATTTTAATCTGAATTTTTCACAAGGTGATGTAACAGTGTAATCGTACTCTTGGCCTCTTCATCTCGGAAGCTTGGATGAGTGGTCTAAACCAGGGATCCCCATTCAGTCTCTCCAGCCCCCAACCTTCCTTTTTTTTTGTCACTGAGTCACGTTAAAAATTGAACATGCAAAGTGATCTTGGACAACATTTAACATATTATAAGTCCTGGAGTGGGACAAGAGGAGGAAGAGGTAGATGGTGCTGGATTCCCGTGAGGCAGGATTGAGGATCCACGGGGACCCATGGCCTAACCCACCCTGTCTGCACTCTTGTTCCCAGGCTACGTGCAGGCTTGCCGAGCCCTGATGATCGCTGCCTCAGTCCTGGGTCTGCCGGCCATTCTCCTGCTGCTGACCGTTCTCCCCTGCATCCGAACGGGCCATGAGCCTGGCGTGGCCAAGTACAGGCGGGCCCAGCTGGCTGGCGTCATGCTCATTCTTGTGGGTAAGACAGCTTTCTGTAGAGCACCCCAACTCCCAGCGAACCTGAAGAATCTCGGGTCTTGCTGCTGCTTCATCGAGTTCAAGAGACGTGTGCAAGGAAGGCATGTGAATCCACTGGGGGAAAAGCCCCCCACAATGTGTATCCCTTTATGTTTCTTGGGCGGTTGATGCAGAGGGATAAGTAATGTCTGTGGGAATCACTGAACATAAAAGTAAGTTAAGGGACTTCCCTGGCTGCCCAGTGGTTAGGGCTCTGCACGTCCACTGCAGGGGGTGCAGGTTCGATCCCTGGTCCGGGAACTGAGATCCCACAGGCCATTCGGCGCTGCCAAGGGAAAAAAAAGTTAAAGAAAACAAACAAAAAGGATTTTGAGGGTGTGCCTAAGAGAGAGAACAGAAGGCAGAAGAGTTACAGGGCAGCTCTCCACTCAGGCCTCATGATAAAAATCCGTTTTTGGAAACACCTGTGTCCAGGTCCCACTGCAGGTCCATTGAGTCAGAGTTTCTGGGCATTAGACCAGGCAAAGATATTTTTTGAAAGCTTCCCAGGTGACTCTTGAGTGCAACCAGGATTGAGAACTTCAGTTAACATATAAAGAAAGACCAGAGAAAGAGGAGGGCAAGATAAAAGTAAGATGCTGAGGGTGGTAGATCACCAGGTGATGATTCCATCTTTTATTCAGTAAGCATTCACTGAGCACCCGCTGAGTGCTGGGCGGTGTGGTAGGCACTGGGGATATTGGAGAAAAGAAGGTAGTCTGTGCTTTGAGTGTACTTGGACATCTTGATGTACTTGGTATACTTGCTCATCTAAAAAAGGTACACAGGCTGTGCATACACATAGGAAGGCACCTGATCAGATTGGAGGAGTTTTCCAGAGCAGAGGACCCTGGCGATGAATTTTGAGAGCTGGATAGAAGGTGATCAGGTCATGGATTGGAGAGAGGGGCAGCTCAGGCCAAGGACATGCCATGTGCTTGTTCGGTGTTCCTGATTACACCTGCACACGGGGATCTTGATTTAACAGCCTAGGGAGGGTCCTTCTAGCTCTATTCTCTGACATGCATTTTAAGAACAGCAGCTCTTATTGCCAAGTGTCCCGAGACATTGTGAGGAGACATTGGTTTGCATATGAGTTAGATATAAATCATGTTCTCCTGGGACAGGACATTCCCATCCCCAAACTGGTATCAGACCATGTGTTTGAGGGGGAAAGGTAAGGAGCCAGGGTTCTGTGTGGATCAGTGCCACTTAGTGATGGTCACCCACAGTGACACTGGTGAGGTGAGGAGACATGAGGCATAGGGGTGAGGTTTCCCTTGATTGCAAAGGGTTGGAGGTTTTTAGAGCCTTGTGAAGCCATGGAGAATTCAGAGGAGGGGCTTGCGTGTGCGTGTGCATGTGCGTGTGTGTGCATGTGTGTGTGTGCATGTGTGTGTGTGTGTGTGTGTGTGTGTGTGTGTGTTAATAGGAGTGAAAAGACCAGAAAACCTCTGTAATGTCCAGAGAAGAATTTGGGCGTGGACATTTTGGTTCCCGCCACAAAGAATTTGTGTGGGAGTGCCACACGGAACACAAAATCAGCATCATGTGCTTCAGTCAACTCACAGGGTCCTTCCTTGTAGTGCTTTTCGATGGCCAGATCTTTGCATCTGAACTCCCTTTCCAGTAGGTTGACAAAAGCTCTACAATTAAACTGGTTTGCAGAATCCAGGTGAAACCCTTCTCATCCTAGATATTTGCGGTTGTTTGTAACTTTCCTCACATTCTTACAGAAGCCCCAGAAGGCTTTCTCTTTAGCTCTGAGGATCCCAGAACCAAAGGATGGGTCCGTTGTGTTGAGCGTTCATCTTTAGAAATCCTAGCCTTCCATATGAGAGTCACAGAATATCCACAAGTAAGAGAATACATGAGAAAACCCCAAACCCAAATCCTGTAGAAAATAAAGATATAAAAGCAAAGTCACAGAGACAAATTGGTATTTAAAAAACCCCTGAAAACAACTTAATTGTCCAGTTGAATATAATGATTATTAAAAAAATAACAACCCGTCGTTTGAAACTTCCTAGACGAATTAAATACTGTTTTTCTTCATCTTTTTCAAGTGGGTTGGTGGATGCAGACAGAATCATAGAGAGGAGAGTGAGAGGGGTGGGCAGGTATGGGTGTGAGCTCCTCAGTCTTTGTTTGCTGCCCAGAGGGAGACGATGGACGGGGCATTGAGTGATCTGACACCCCTTCCCCCAGGGAGGCTGCCCCTTGCCCTCTTGTAGCCTTGCATCTCCAGTGGTACTTGCGTCCTCTTTGATGGCTCCTGTCCGGATTTGTTTCTCAGTGGGTCGCGGCTTGCCTTTGGGTTGGATGTTGTTTAGACTGGAACAAGCTCCCTTGCTTGCTAGATCTGGAAATGTAAAGCTCATTGTCTCAAGTGTGGCACCTGCTGGCCTCCCCTAGGTCTCCTCGGCAGGGAGCCCGTGTGCCTTGTTTGTTTCCCCTGCTGGGCAGTGGGTGGGAGGAGCAAGAGAGAGTGAAGCCTCCCTTTGTGTGGCTCAGGATGGGCTTCTGTCCTAGGGGTCACCAGAGGTGCTCCAGTTGAGGTGTGGTCCCCTTCCAACGGGGGCCAGGCACACTGGGGTGTGGGAGCCTGGGAACCGGAACCAGTGTCAAAGCTAATCTTGGGATGAAAACTGTAAGCACTTTTAATGAAAATCAGTTCTTCCTGACTCTGAAAACCTTTATTTTTCAGAAAGCTTAAAATAAATTATGTCTGTGGTACAACAGCTTATCTTCTCAGGAGTCTGAGTTCAGTGTTGTGAGGATTTGGTTCCTGCTGTGGGGGAAGGAATGGGAGCCCGAAACTGCCGACTTCTTAAGCTAGATGAGTAGTTCAAGGCGCAGTGGGCGCCTCAGATCCAGGATGGAGCAGAGGCAAATCTAATTCTAACCTATGGCTTTTCAAGAACCCCCGCTGAGGCAGGAGGTATCTATGCCCTGAGATGCTTCATCCTATCATGTGGAGTCAGACCAACTGTACTAAATCTTGGACCTACCGCTTTCTAGCTGTGTGAATGGGGCCAGTTACTTAATGTCTCTGAGGCTTTCTATAAAATGGGGACAATACTGCCTACTTCTGAGGTTGGTAAGAATAGTGAAATGATGTATGCAAGTTATTTAACGTGCACGGTGTCTGGTGCCCAGTAGGTGCTCAACAACTGGTTGCTACCTTATAGATGTTGTTGTTTAGAGGAAATAGAGAGCTAACTAGAAGGTAACTGGGTATTCCTTCCATCACATCTAATTTCTGCAGGGTCATCTCCACACGTGAAACTGGTAAGGAGAGATGACGAGCTGTTCCTGGAAACACCAGGTCACATCCTGGTCTAATGGAAATATTTTCTTTGCTTACTTTGTAAAAACCAGAGTGTAGGGATCAATAGTTTGAGTTTTGGACTTATTCCATTATGAAAAGTCATGATAAGCTACCCAACTGAAAATGCTCAAGCTTAGTTCTGATTCAGTCTACTTCTCATCTCACTGTAAGTTACAAAGTCCTTGATTTGGGTGTTTCTTGGGGAGATGGGGTAGGGAATGGAAGGAAAGGAAATGTATTTTCCTTCCTAAGTGGAATCCTTCGTCTTCTCTCCTCCTTTTAAAAAGTATGGCCTCAGGAATCCAATATTTGTATTGGAAAAAAGGTTTCAAAAGTATGGCCTCAGGAATCCAATATTTGTATTGGAAAAAAGTTTGCAACTTGGAACTTATAGGCTAATAATGAAAGTGCCGTAAAATAAAGGGTATATGCAAATGTGGGAAAAATTGAGCTTGTCACACACAGAGAATCGGATGTCCTAGGGGGATTGGGAATCCTTGGGTGTGAAATAAACAGTGATGCCCTTAATCCCGGAGTACTGAGATAATAGAAAAAGTCTTCTTTCAAACTCATTAACTTTACACAAAGTTCCTAATCTAAATCAAATTTCATGTGGGTAGAAGAAAGGATGTAGCATCTTAGTATGGTTGTGGCTTAAAATGACCTTATTAGTAAAATTGGAGGAATTAACTGCTTTATGGGGTCTTTCCTGTCTCTAACTTCAGTGTTTTTTAAAAACTTAACAAATAACCACGAAGCTGGCTTTTTAAAAAGGTTGTAGGAAAAAAGAGATAACGATGTGTGGAATAGAAATAAAGGGGAAAAAGGGCTGAAAGCAGGCCAGGAAAATAATGTACTCAGATATTCCATTGACTTGATGATTGTTGTAAACATTAGATCTTCATAAAAGTCATTGCATAGAGGCCTGTGTCCTCTGGCGGCTGTTTTCTTAAGTCAAACTTTAGACGGTGACAAATGGAAAAAGGAAAGACGAAACATTTTGTGGTTTCAGATTATAAGGAAACAACAAATACGTATGACTCCAACCAACAGCTGGTTAGAAATCTGATTACTTGCTGTCTTGAGTTAACCGGCTTCTTTGTGAAAAGCTAAAGTGAATTGCTAGTTAGATCATATGAGATAATAGCATCAATTGCGGAAGATGGCGTTCGGTGCACTGTAAAATGTTAAATGGAAGGGGATTTTAAAAAAAGGTGTTGTGGAAAATTTGAAGCATACGCAAAAGTAGAGGCTAGTGTAATGAACCCAAACTCATTCCCAATAATGATCAACTCACCTTCAATCTGCTTCGTCTCTGTACGTCTACTTTTCTCCCAGTCCCCAGATTTTTTTGAAGCAAATCTCAAGATATCAGATCAAGGGAGATTTTTTCCAGTATTACTAATGTAAGTCAGAGTAATTTATTTTAGTGAAAATATTGCTTTGTGCTGGAAACGATGCCTTTAAAAGTTGTTTCAATGCTTAGTACTGAAAGTGACGAAGCCTGAAAACAGAGGTGCTCATTGGAGGAAGGAAGAAATGTCAGGGTCTGCGGCTCTTCTGTCTTTCTGGGCTTCTTTGTCTGTCTGTCCTTCTCTCTCTGTCTCTAAGTTGTTACCTCCAAAGCCAAACACACCTGTACCAATTTTATTTAACTTCATCACATTTATTTAACTCCATGTATTACCCTGTGTCATCTAATCCCTAAAGAGATGAAAAGCTACACTTACATTTCATGTTTGCTCTTAAACTGCCTTCCCAAGTATTTTCTGTGTTTGGCTACATCAAAATCATTGCTAACTTTTAATAAGGGTATTTCCTATCAACTAAAGAACTGATTGTATTAAATTATTTGAAATTTATCCAAAAGGGCAAACAATTTTATTCTATGAGGAGCAAGGATTTCTGCTTGTGAGAGGACCAAGTCCAGATGAATCTATATCTACACAGTGAAGCTTTCTTCTCCCCTTCTCCTTCTTTTCTTTTTTCAGATGAAGATATCCCTAATTTTCACTTTCTAGTCCCCCACAAGTGGCAGAATTTTTTTCCTCTTGTGCAGTTAATTATTGCATCTTCTGAAGTTAGAAGAGGAGGAACAAATTGAAAAATCTAAGTGTTAAAATTCCCCGTCCTGGGCTTCCCTGGTGGTGCAGTGGTTGAGAGTCCTCCTGCCGATGCAGGGGACGCGGGCTCGTGCCTGGTCCGGGAGGATCCCACATGCCACGGAGCTGCTGGGCCCGTGAGCCATGGCCGCTGAGCCTGCGCGTCCGGCGCCTGTGCTCCGCAGCGGGAGAGGCCACGGCAGTGAGAGGCCCGCGTACCGCAAATTAAAAAAAAGAAAAAAAAAAAATTCCCCCTGTCCTATTTTTAGAGACTTAATTTAAAAATAAATTCTGATGACATAAAAAGAAATGAAAATTCCCTTTACCTTCCTTCAATGTTCTTTACCTTATGGGTAACTGTGACTTTTTAAGAAAAACATTTTCTTTATTTTCCCCAAATATGGAGAGAATCATTACAAACTCTTTGTATGTGTGTGTGTGTCTGCAAATAGCAATAATTCTAGCAGGCCTCCTATGTCTTTAAGAAAGCCAAAAATTACTGCCAGTTCTATTAATGTGTCACATCTTTCAGCTGAGTATGATATGACTTGCATTTTTAACTTTACTGATTAAAACTAGTAAATCAGTAAATCTCCTTTCCCTTCAAACCATGCTGAAATTGAGTAAACTCCTTTTTTAGTTTTTAAACATTCTTCGTTGTGAGTTCAGTTGAAGGTCACAGTGAACTTCTCATTCCCTTTATGTTGTGTGGCAGTCTGTCATCTTCTAGTGGTTTTTGATGTGGTCCATCTTTGAGAGCCACAGGAATTCCACCTAGGGTTCAATTATCTACTAGGAAATAAAGAGCCTGCTGGTGCTCATTTGCTTTGTTTTGCATGGACTGTAAAAGAAGGACATCTTTAATGAGGTGAATCATGAGCTTGTAGCTTTGAGTGTGTTAAAGTCACATTCAAGTTTTATAATTTTGGAAGTCAGTTTTGGTGTGGATGAGGTGGAGAATAGACTGGAAATGAATCTACCTCTCATCTCTCCATCTGTCTGTCCATCCATCCACTCATTCACTCACCCAGTCCTATAAGTTCATTATTTAAATGTTCAGACATTTTAATGATTTTTTCCTTTTTCTGGTGAATTATATAGGAATGAAATCTAACAAAATCTCTAAAACATTCAAAATCAAGAGTGATAATTACTTTTGAATAGCGAGCCTGATTCTTTCCCTACGTGAAGATAACCTTTGCCTAGGAAAAGGGAAAGAATTCAGTGAAATTAGAGGCAAACTTTAAATCTTATTCTATAAAATCTAAACCAACCTGCAAGTTAAGTGAGGTTTAAATGAAATGTGGAGAATGCTTTTGTTTGTGTGTGTGTGTGTGTGTGTGTGTGTGTGTGTGTGTGTGTGGTATATATAAATACAAAGTAATTGAAAAACATAAAACTTAATTTGAACCATAACCTGTTTTGAATCCAGTTAATAGTTTATAGGAAAGATCAATTGGATTGAACCAAATCAACTGGGAATCAAATCTTTTTTTTTCCCCTATGGAATTCGGCTTTTCCCTCCCCACCTTTCCCTCTAATCAAGCTTGGGTGTTTGGAAGCCCTTGCTAGGTTGCTGTTTTTGCCCGTATCAGAACGTATGCCCCTTTTGGGCATCTAGGGGTGTGTAGCTGGATTGTATCTTGATATGAAGAATCTAGAGCAATTCTTTCTGGCTCAAACACTCTAGAAAAAGGTTGTGCCCCTTTCATGATAGAGAAAAGGCTTTTCTCTGTGCCTCACTGAGAGTATAACTATGACAATAGCCAAGCAGTTCTCCAAGAGTGCCAGATTTGGAATCTGTGGCCAGAGGAAGAGAAAGAAAAAAATTGTATCTTAAGTATTCAAAGCCCTGCATTGGAAAGGGAAGGTTCCATCAACCAGATCAACTGGTGTTCTTGAGAATACTCTATTCACAGAAGGAAAATACATCTTCTTATGGTATCGCATATAAAACTATTACAGAAGCTGGCATGATGGTGCTTTACTCTTTAAGTGAAGCTATTAACATATGGACAGATTTTAGCTTCTTAGATAATCTATCAATATATAAACTGCTTAAATATATGAATAGTTCACAGTTAACGGAATGAATTTAGGCTGTTAGAAAGCCAGTTGGAGCAATTCAAAGCCCCCAAGTTCACTTTCTTACTTCTGACTTCCACTTGGGATCTATACTTTTTTAGGACAGGAATCACATCTATTTATATATATATATACACACCTTGTGGGGATGGGCTTACAGCGTTGTCAACAAAACCCTATGTTACAACCTACACAAGTGCAATGAGATAGTCTAAAAGGTCTTTCAAAATGCGTAAGACTTAAATCTTTTCTTCAGTTTAGAACTAATGTACAGGGCTGTTAGATTTGAGTGCTATGTTAAAGAAAAATTACATTGTTTTCTCTGTGGGCATAGAAGTAAGTTAGAAAATTACTCTGTATAAGCAGAAAAAAGCTTGCTGAGTTGAAAGTGACAAGGGTACCCCTTGTAGCAAACAGTGCAATGCCCTGCCGTGAACGTATCAAAGGCTTTATGACTAACAATTAGAAACATTATTATTATTGTTACTCTTTGGTCTGTCAACTTTCATGTGCCATCCCAACCTACATCTTTAACTAAAATTTCTGTCCTGCTGTAGTTGTGAGAGATCAGATGACACCAAAAGAAGAATGGAGTTACTTTGCCTAGAGCGTTGGGTAGTACATTAGCCACTAGCTACATGTGTTCATTTAAACTAATTAAAATTCAAAATTTGGTTTTCAGTCTCACTACCCTCATAAGAAATGTTCAATAGCCCATGTAGCTTGTAGCTACCCTATTTGACTTGCTAGTGTAGAGGTTTAAAATGTTTCTTCAAGTCTTTATAGGCTCCCGCCTGCCCTGTTTTGTTACTTTGCTTGGGAGGAGGGGAAGCACTAAATGATGTAGAGGCTATTTCTTATGGTGATGACATTTGTTGTGATGGGTCACAACCCTTGAATGGGTAACTTCTTTTACTCTGAGAACTGTTCATGTGTGTATGGAGATTTTGTGACTGTGAAACAGCACAATACAAACTCAGACTCTTAGCCGATACTCCACTGAGGTCTGGCAGTATTCACCACAGCAAGAGAATTTTCATAGCTTCTTCTGGTCTTTGTACTATGAATTGACCAAACTGAAAGAATAGAGTGGAAATTGGAGTGGGCACTGTCTTGTTTCTCATTTTTGAATAGCTCAGGTCATCCAGTCATTCACTGAGCACATACTCTGTGCTTTGTACTGAGCTAAACTCTGACTTTACAAACATAAGACATGGGCCCTGCCTTCAAGGAACTCAGAACTTGGAATGGGAAGTAGACATGTAAAGAGATAATTATAATGCAATTAGGTAAGTGTAAGAGTAGAATTATAATTATAGGTATATAAAGTCAAGATATATAAATAAATACAAATACATATTTTTTGGACTTAAATGATTTATTTCTAGGTTTTTACATCAGAGTTCTTTTGTCTCCACCACCTGTTGAAAAAATTAGGACCTAGCAGTTTGGTACAAGCTTTTGATCAGCTTATTCCATAGATTCAAACCTTTAAGTTCTGATTGCCCCTGCGGGAGCAGAGCTGAGTGTATTGAGTTTTTGGAGTTGGTTGGAAGCCAGGGGGGTGTGTATGTGGAGTGAAGGGGAGCCTGCCCGCTGCTGGTGTGTGATGGGGATGCCCAGTCACAGCCCTCTCCATGTCTCCCCAGCTCTCTGTGCCATGGTCGCCACCATCTGGTTTCCTGTGTGCGCCCACCGTGAGACCACCATCGTGAGCTTTGGCTACTCCCTGTACGCGGGCTGGATCGGTGCTGTGCTGTGCCTTGTGGGTGGCTGTGTCATCATCTGCTGCGCCGGAGATGCCCAGTCGTTTGGTGAAAACCGTTTCTACTACTCTTCGGGCTCCAGTTCCCCCACTCATGCCAAGAGCGCCCATGTATAAGAGAGCTACCAGCCTGCCCATGGAGGTGCTATAGATGCTGGGCCCATGGCCCTAGGTTTGCTTGCCACAGTGAGGGGGTGGGAAGCCCACTCCTCTGCCAGGCTCCAAAGCCAACGGTCTAGAAAAGCATCCTGTCTGGCATTTTGTAGTCTTAACACCTCCTCTCCTTTTGTTGCCTTAAGAGAAATCTTTAGCTCAGATGCCACACATTTTTTCCATGGTTTTGCCCACTATTAGCTCTTTTCTGGGCATTCCTTTGTCACATATATATATATATATATATATGTATATATATATATATATATATATATATATATATACACACACACACACACATATATATGGGAAAAAAATTTCCCCCTCTCTTTAACTTTTAAATATCTTGCAAACATTGCTGAGTTGGGTGTGGGGAGAGAAATAAAAGACACTTTCAAACTGTTACAGATGACAATGGGAGCCTCATAAACATGCCTCTCTGTTCCCTCCCTCCTCTCTCAGCTCCAAGGTCACTTAGTTATAACCAATAGAAAAAGATAGAATTGGGAACATGGGGTGGGGAAGGGAGGGGAATTGTGGCACTTTCCCTCCATGGGAAAGTTTCCCTTTTGTAAGTTGAGGGCAAGGGGTGGAGATATTTTTTAGTTTGTGATTTTACATTTATCTGTACATACTTTTTCAAGATTGCTCATTTTTATAACCATGGTTTTCCTGAAATTCTCAATTCATCAGTATGAAGGAAATGAACCAGGTAGACTTTAATGATACTATAAATAACAGTACAAGTGAGTATAACTCGAACTGACATTCCACAAAACGTTTTTGATTTCCAGGTTTGTATGATGTAGTTTTGAATCCTACACCTGCATGTGCTTCCATTTAACACATTTTAGAAGCTTTTCCCCATTTCTCTCTATTTTCATTCTGTTAGCTGCCTTGAAGCAATATTGTTTAACATAAATTGTACTGTTGAATTTGGCTTTATGGGTGCAAATACTGATGGTGTATCAGTATCTGGACCCCAAACTCTCCAAACATTGATGGTGCATTTTATTCTTTAAATGAAATCTGTGCAATAAAATAACGGACTGTCTGCAAAACTGGCCTTTAATATTCTGTTGTATCCAGAGGTATTCATCCATCAATTGAAAAATTTTTCATTAATCTCTGCTAGTAGTTTATAGGGAACCTGGTCAGGGATTCAAGAACCAGTCATTCTGCACTGCCATGAATAATTGAAAAGTTATATTTTATTCACTGTATCGTGGTGGTAATGTGTGGTAGTAAAAATGTAACCTAGATGATCTCTAGGTCTCTTAAGTGGGGATGTTATGGCTTCTTTAAGTCATATATAAATAGGCAGCCATCAGATATCAAGTGCCAAGTATCACACAGTTAAACTCCTTTATCTACGTTGAGTGCTTAGTAAAGGAATTGGCTAGGTATAAAGGGAACTATAAAACAATCCCATTTTATTGGATCTCTAGGTCATAATATCTAAATGTATTTCATTCAAACATATGAATGTATATATTTGGTAATTTTGAACAAAGACAAATACATTGAATTGATTTATGTGTGTTTTCTATACCAGAAACTCTGTCAAGTTACAAGTCTGCTCTAAAAAAACAGATTACAGTCTATTTTGGCCGTATTTTTCCAAAAGTATTAATTTCATTAGCTGATAGTATAATGATTGGCAAACATTTCCTCTTTGGAAATATCCACTTGGGCTATTCATTTTTGTAGAGATCTGTGTACATCAGATTATAACCTGGTGGAAACTATTTCTAAATTACCTATGGAGAAAAGATTATCTTCTTGTTGACCAAAATATTTGCTTAGTTATGACACAGTCTTTTTTGTTTTTGTGGTACGCGGGCCTCTCACTGTTGTGGCCTCTCCCGTTGCGGAGCACAGGCTCCGGATGAGCAGGCTCAGTGGCCATGGCTCACGGGCCCAGACGCTCTGCGGCATGTGGGATCTTCCCGGACCGGGGCACGAACCCGTGTCCCCTGCATCGGCAGACGGACTCTCAACCACTGCGCCACCAGGGAAGCCCTATGATACAGTCTCGTAAGGACACAAGTGGTGTGATTGTATTGGAGGATGCTCCCTACCTCATGAAAACTTGCCAGGGAGTAATGATTGGGAACATGGATAAAGCAGGATGCTCTCAGGGGGCGTGGACAAGGAAGGCCCTTGTCCCCCTCGTCACAACCACCGGCTTGAATCAGAAGTGTCCTCTTATGGATGCATGCGCTCACTGACCCACACCCCTCCCTGAGACTGCTGCTTGCTTTCTCTCGTGAGGGGGTATGCTTTAGGAGCCCCCCTTTTCCCTACAGCAGGAGAAGAGATACCCCAGTCTCTCCAAGGTGATCGTTGCCCGCCTAGTTAGGGAATCCCATATTGTAGGTCATAACTCCGGTGCTGGGTTTTATTATCAGTGTGAGGGAGGGAGGGGGGGGGGTATAGCTGTTCCTCCAGAACAACACTGTCCAGTAGAAATGTAATATGAGCCACGTGTGTAATTTAAAATTTTCTAGGGGCCACATTAAAAAGCTAAAAGTAAACAAGCAAAATTAATTTTAATATATTCTATTTTAATCCAATGCCTCAAAAATATTATCATTTCATTATGTAATCCATTATTATTATTATTATCTGTGGCTGTGCCACACGGCTGGTGGGATCTTAGTTCCCCGACAAGGGATTGAACCCGGGCCCTTGGCAGTGTGAGAGCCGGAGTCCTAACTACTGGACCACCAGGGGATTCCCTGTAACCAATTATTAATGGGATATCTCATGCTCTTCTTTTTGTATTAAGTCTTGGATTCCAGTGTGGCTTTTATACTTACAGCACCTCTCCATTTGTCCCGGCCATACTGCAAGTGCTAATTATGGCTAATGGCTATTGGATTGGACAGCACAGCTAGAGAACAGCAGTTCTCTCTTAGCAACAAAAGGGGATTCAGTCTTGATGATTTTAGCTGCCTTCATTAGAGCTCTGTTAAAACCTGGCACATATAGTAATTGTCACTCAGGGGAAGACAGTGACCCCTGTTCACAGGTAAAAAGGCAGAACCAAAGAGCTCTACCTGAATAACAGGGAAAAGGGAAGTCCTGCTCCTGAGACCTGTTTGTGCCAGGAACTTCACACACTCAATCCTTCCCTGTTGTATAGATGAGGAAAAGAACATGTAGAGAGTTTAGAACATGACCTTGACAAAAGAACATTTGTCAAGGTCAGATCGCCCCTGTAGAGCACTAAAATTGGATTCAAGTCTAGCTCTAAAGCACTTGTTCTCCAAGATAAGGATCACTACAGGAGGTCAGGTAAATTGCACTCACCTTGGACACTGACTCAATAGATATGGGTTGTTTCCCAAGAAGCTGCATTTTTATTGTACATCCCCAGTGATTCTGAAGAGGTGGTTCCCACGCCACACTTTGTTAAACAGTGAAGGGAAGGACCTGTTCCTCATGCCTTTTTGTAGTGCAGCTAATCCCATCCTTCATCCCTCTTAGATGGTCCTCGGAGGCAAGATTACTCTAACAGTTATATGCAGCTTCCCTCCAACTCTTTGGCCTGTTCTGAAGGGACCACATGCAGGGGACCTTTGGTTTGAAATGAACCAGTTCTGCTCAAGCTTTCCAAGAATTTGATAGAAACCACATTAGAGAAAGAATGTTTCAAGGAAATCTCTGAATCTACAGATGCTAGTTACAATGACAGAAAAAAAAAAGAAAAGAGAGAGAGAGAGAGAGAAGATTGTCTACTTTAAGAATACAAGTTACATATTTGTGCTGAACTGGTGGTTAGGGATAACAATAGAACAAGGTTTGGTTGTATCTTGCCCTGTAGTTTTGTTTTTGTTTAATTTCAAATCTGCGTTTCAGTGTTTCTCTATACAATGTACACAATGTGAACTACAACATCTTAAATGTTTGGCAGGACATTCATGCTCATGACATCACATGCTGGGAGGACAGGGAGGCCACTGTAGGGCTGGCTTTGGGCAAAGGCAGCATCAGTGCTGCCATTGAGATGTCCCCACAAAAGAGTGTGTGACAGCCAGATGTGCAGCTTAAAGGAGACTAAACCAGAATTGTGGGTGGAACATTGGCACATGCTGCTTATGGCTTGAATAGCAGCTCTTGAGGAATCTATATTTCTTTACCTCACGCAGAATCTCAGAGCTCAGGCTTTGTGGCCCTGGGGCTGGGGGAGGGTGTGGAGATGGAGGGACTTGTCACTGCTCCATGCCACATTGTTGAAATGAAAAACATGGAAACCGTAAGCCATTTCTAGAGGATTGTAGAAGGGAAGAATTGCTTCTGCTTTATAGCAAAATTACCTTCCAAATGGCAAAGAGCACCTAGTTGTCACAGTCTGGGGCTTTCTGTAATTAAAATGTTATGTCAAGTTACGTTCAACTTTGCTTTTCAAACTGTGGTGTTCACACCTATCACCTTGGGGTCTGGTTAAAATGCAGCTTCTGATTCATCAGGTCTGGGGTGGGGCCTGGGACTCTGCATCTCTAACCAGCTCTCAGGGGATGCTGATGCTTTTGGTCTAGACTCATACCTGGAGTCGTATACACTCATTAAAGAAAATTTGAACACTAGAAAAAGGCAAGTCACAAGCTCTTAGAACTTCAGTCATCCTAAAATGGATTTTAAGAGCATCTGTTAAAAGTATTTATTGATTCATTAATTGATTCATTTGTTAATTAATTAAGCAAACATTTGATGAGTACTTGTTATGTGCCAGCCATGCATTAGCCACCAGATATGAAAAAGAATCTCAAAGTCAATCCCAGCCCTCAGTTAACTCACAGCCTAGTGGTGTAGTCAGGAACGTCATGATGCCATTGGCTTCTTATCATTGCCATCTTTGATCTACTTTGGAAATTTACACCCTGACTGAGAGGAGAAAATAAAATACCAGCAGAAGCACATTAGTGCACAGATTAAAGATAAGAGTTTACAGAATATTTGATATATAAAGGCATATTGACTAGATCTTCTCCCAACTTTGCACCTTTTTTATGGGTGTTGAAAGTCAGCCAATCCCCAAACTCTGTTGATTTAATTACGCACAGAAGACTGAGGAATGGGCAGAGAAGGCCTTCTCCAGGTTTCTGCGCCGTGTCCTGCTGAGACCTTCCACAGAGGAGCATGCTGTTTTTTAGGGGTGGAATTTAGTTGAAGGTGTCAATCTTTTCTTGTTTGAATGATATAAGAACTTCCTCTCCAGGTGCCAGAGCTCAGCTTTTATTACGATAGGTGCAACAAGAACAGTGAAGTCAGCTGCCACTGACTTGTCGTAGAAGGCTCGGCCAGGTACAGTGAGCAAAGTGGAAACTTGAAGCAGTGACCCCATGCTGGGGATTGTAGATGATCCAAGGGTGCTGAACTGTTTCCAAGAAAAATATGAAGAATAATATTTCTTTTTTTAGCTGACTAAAAAACAAACAATAAAAATAAAAATCTAGGCATTCACTTAGTGACTAATACAGGCACACACTATTACCAAGTCATTTCATGAAATCCATTCTACACACGGTAAAAGTTGAGCAATTCACAGTCTTGGCGTATTAGATGGTTCTTCTTCACAAAGCCCTCAGGGACCCTGGCTCCTTCCAACTCACCGCTTTGCTAGCCCCAGGGGGTGACTCTTGAACTCATGGTGCAAGATGGCAGCATCTACACTGCAGCTGGAGAAAGGATCAAAGAAAAGGGCCAAAGGCTCATGCCCACCATCTCCTAAGATAGTTCCCTGAAGCTGCTGCAGGAATCTGCTTGCAGTAAGTCACATGGCCACATGTAGCTGCAAGAGAGGCTGGGAAGTATGGTCTTTATCAAGATTGGCTACATAATCTGCAGTGCCCAGGATAAAATGGAAATATGTAGCTCCTTTTACAAAAAGCAGGGAAAAAGTGTGGTTAAAAATACTTAAAACATAAAGCTTTTTCCTTTTTTTTGTGGTCTCTCTCTTGAGTTGTCATGGTGGATTTTTTTTTTTTTTTTTTTTTTTTTTTTTTGCTATTTAATGTTGTTCTAAGTAAAGAAAAATTAAAATTTTAAATTAAAAGCCTGAATTTTACCATTCTTATTTCTGTTGTGCAACGTCTGTTTTAAATGCAAATAAAAGAACAGTTCACTTTTACACGGAAACACTAAAATTCCACAATTTCTATTTGGTAGCATGTACACATATTAGTATTTCTTATTAGAACGGTGGAAACATTGCACAGAAGTAACTCATTTTTAATTTTACTTCTTGATATGCACACATTCTGCCAACATGCTCTACCTTCAGCTTTCTGATGAGTAAGGAAGGATTGAAATGAATACGACCCATAAGTTGCCCTATCTTTCCCTTTCCTTCTTTTATTTTTTTTTTCCCTTTCCTTTTATGTCATCATTTTCAGTGTAAAGTGGTTGGTGAATACAGGGAATTAATACAAAGATAATGTTCCTTGGTCATTCATGTTTCTTAGAATTTCATTGTCTTCTTTCTCTATTTGAAGAAAGTTGTTGTTTGAATGGTAAGTGTGGCCTCTGGGGACTGTCTGTGTACCTGTTTACCTAGTTTTAGTCTGTTCAGGCTGCTATAATAAAATACCACAGACCGGAAGCTTATAAACAACAGAAATTTATTTCTCACAGTTCTGGGAAGTCCAAGATCAAGACACCGGCATGGTCACCTAATGAGGACCCTCTTCCTGCTTCATAGCTAGCACCCTCTCCCTGTGTCCTCACATGGTAGAAGGGGTGAGGGTGCTCTGTGGGGCCTCCTTTATAAAATCACTAATCCCATTCATGAGTGCTCCACTCTCATGACCTAAGTACCTCCCAAAGGCCCCACCTCCTAATACCATCATTTGTGGGTGTTGGGATTTCAACATATGAATTTTGGGAGGATACAAACATTCAAACCATGGCACTCAGTCATAGGCATAACAAACACTTACCTCTGAACTTGCTTTGAGTCCTGCTGAGCTCCCATACATCATGGGTCCATCAGAAATCTGTGCTCGTGGGAATCACGAACACAGATAAGGTGGCAAGAAGTGATGCACACATGCATTGCACATATTTTCTCAGCTCACACGCATGCTCCATAGTCCCATTAGACTTCACTTACAAAACACAAGTTCAATGATAAAATTATTAAGAATCCGAGATGCCAACAGCAGAGAATTAAGCCAGGGTTTAATTGTCCTTCTGCTTGTGGGGCTTGTGAGACTATACAGGTGGCATGTCCGTGAAGCTGGACGTGGCCTTTGTTCTATCTGGCTGTGTGCCTGGCTAATTGTTTAAGTCTGTAAGAAGAAAAGAGTGGATTTTTAGGGAAACTTGTAGCCTATGTCATACCTTCTGACATTCTATGAAGAGGGCATCTGTTTTAGTCAGTTCAGACTGCTATAACAAAATACCATAGATTGGGTGGCTTAAACAGTCAACATTTATTTCTCATGGTTCTGGAGGCTGGGAAGTCCAAGATCAAGGTGTCGGCAGAGCTGGTGTCTGGGGAGGACTCTTCCTGGTTTGCAGATAGCTGCCTTCTTGTGTCCTCACTTGGTGGGGAGAGAAAGAGCGGGGGGGGAGCTCTAGTCTTTCTTCTTCCTCTTACAAGGAACCAAATTCCATCACAGGGGCTCCCACCCTCATGACCTCATCTAAACTTATTACTTCCTAAAGGGCCCACCTCCAAATATCATCACATTGAGGATTAGGGCTTCAGCATATGAATTTTGGGGAGCACACAAGCATTCAGTCCATTCAGCCATCAGTATCATCCCTTTTATCTATGTGAAGAAACTGGGGCTCAGGGAGGTGAAGTAATGAGTCTAGGCCACAAGCTAGTAAGTATCAGGTCAAGATTTGAACCCATGTCTTCCAATGCTAAGGCCAGTTCTCATACTGCTACAGCATATTTGCAATTTATGAAATGAAACTAAATTACGTTTAACAAAATACAGTAGAATAAAAATGTCAGAAGTATGCCTCTTTCTCATAGGCTATTAAAGATAAGCATAAATTTTACTTGAAATGTCGATAGTAGCATAGAGTGCACCATACATGTATTTGTTCATTTAATTCTTACAACAATTTCATGAGTTAATGGCTATCGAATACCCATCTTACAGATGAGAAAACAGAGACATGGAGAGGTTAAGTAGATTGCCTAAGGTTCCACAGCCTTGCAAGCCTGACTGTAAAGCCTGAAGTACTGACCACTGCTCTAGCCTTCAAGTGGAATTTATTCCCTAAGAAAGGGGAATGGGACTTCCCTGGCGGTGCAGTGGTTAAGAATCTGGCTGCCACTGCAGGGGACACGGGTTCGAGCCCCGGTCCAGGAAGATCCCACATGCCACAGAGCAACTAAGCCATGCGCCCCAACTACTGAAGCCTGTGTGCCTAAAGGCCATGCTCCGCAACAAGAGAAGCCACTGCAATGAGCCCATGCACTGCAATGAAGAGTAGCCCCCGCTTGCCGCAGCTAGATAAAGCCCGCGCTCAGCAACGAAAACCCAATGCAGCCAAAAACAAATAAAAATAAGTAAAAAAAAAAAGAAAGGGGAATGAATTACTACAGAAAGCCATTTAATGAAAGGACAGATTCAAAATTAGCTTAAGATTCTTTAACATAAATATTCTCCCAATTGAAAATGTTAGTTTAGGGGTAGGTTTAAATTCTGGACCTGTTAGTCTTCAAAACAAATGTTCTTAGAAATGGATCATTTATCTGTGGTCACCTGGAAAGTAGAGGAAGCTCAAACTTCTCTATAGTATAAGGGCTAGTGAATATTTTTATCTGTGAAAGAGGAAATGTAGACTTATATTCTCCACAAACAGATTTTCAGGAAATAAGGGGAATTAGCTATTGAAGGGAGTATAGTCTCTCATAGGCTTTGAAGTTCCAATGAAGGACAGAGATTATAATCTGTATGTAAAAAGCAAAGTCACAGGGGAGCACCTTTTGCTAGGCATGGGCCACTGTGATCACTACTTGTTAGCAACTCCAGTGTTGGGGGTTGATAAACAGAGTTCAGACTGTGGGTTTTGTTTGCAAACAAATGCCAAGATGAGTCAGTACATGCTGTTTTTAGCAAAGAGATCATTGGGCTGGAAAACCCTAAAAATATCAATCATTCAATAAGGCCTCCTTAGGAAAACAATGCTGTGATTTTTGCACAGAGCCTCTTTGAAGTTAACCAATTTTGGCTTAAAATTTGAAAATAAAATAAAAAAAAGAGCACTGTTGGTCAGGAGGTCTTTCTGAGCTACTTTCAATTCCAAAAGGCCCCTTGAAGGGAAGTAGGGCCTTGATTTTGCTTAAAAAGTGTATTTGGCTTCAGGATGGGAAAGAGAGAGCAACAGTTCTGATTTCTTAGTCACGTACTTTCCTCCCCAGCCCAAGGAGGGTGGGCAGTGCCAAGACCTGGGAGGCTATCAAAGACGCCCTCTGTGTAATAGGATCTGGAATTTATTTCTGATGTCATGGTAAGAACAAAAGAACTTTGCTCTGTGTCAGGCCGGAGTAGCCGCAGTGCTTTTGATGGACAGAGGAGCGGGATTCATGTTCTCCTGGAGGTCCATCTCCAGAGCATGGAGTTCTCCCCGAACAAACTTAATTTTCATTTAATAACCCTTTAGAGAGTTATTCGCTCAGAATGCATCTGAACCCTCCTTGAACCCATTTATGCTTGAGTTAGCACTGTCACTTGGAGTTAACAAGTTCCATATGTTTACCACCCATGGTGAAAGTAGTTATTCCTTTTATTTGTCCTCAAATTGTCTCCAGTAAGCTGGCTGCTTTTGTCTCAACAAGAGTTCATTTGGTTGCCACTAAGTTTGCTCACCTCCTTTCATAGATCAATAAGCTGATCTCAGCAACTGAGCAGCTTTTGAGATGCAACTTTGGGGAGGAAGTGGGGGTAAATATTCTGTAGCGATTGAAGATCTGGGCACAGCAATAAGTGAATTAGCTTCAAATGCAGGCATCTTCTAATCTGTTAAATGGAACCAAAACTCCACAGAGTTTAAGAAAAGAAAACAAAACATGCTTGAATCTCATTTTCAAAGCACTATATTGCTATATAATGATAAGTGATAAAAATGCCTCTTATTTCCCTCTGGGCATTTTCTGGAAACAGACTTTCATTATATTCATGAATTCAAATTAGTGTGCTCTGAGGAAAGATACTAGAATGTGTCTTTGTTTGGTCAAGTGAATTTATTTAATGATGAGATCTTGAGAGTTTGTCAGAAAATGCCACTAAACTTCAATATTTAATTCCTCTCTGATACATTTTCTTAGCTGAATATACGGTTTCACATTTTTGTACACAGTGCTGTAGTTTACATTCTAATCTTTTACTCAGTGCTATAGTTTAAATTCTAGGACACCCAAATTTTTAGAGAGGATTTCTCTCCTCTTGATTATTACAAAGTAAATAGACCATGGCCTACCTAAAAGTATTCCCCCCCCCATTTTATGTTTTTTTCACATTTTATGCACAGGCTCCATGGGCACTTTTTATGTCTCTGCTATTAAATCTTAGAAGATTTGCACTCTGCAAACTTTTATTAACTATCTCTTCTGTCTCTAGATATACCTATGTATGTTTATTTACTTATCTCTATAGATGAACAACTGTATTAATATATTATGTACAGTACAAAATGTACAAAAAGTTGAAAGAATGGGAAAAATGAAACATTTGATTTCACATTATTTATTAATTTATTAATGATACAAACTCTTTTTCTTTTTACTAGTAATAATATTTTAATGAGAGCCATGAGTTTGAACCTACTTCATTATTTAATACTGGGATAAAAATATTCAGAAGTCTGATTCTTAGTTCAGTTAATTATACTACTTGGTTTTAATAGCTGCTTTGGCTGAAAAAAGATACTTCATATGAATACATAGAACCATATAGAAGAAGTACATCATTGACTGTCTTCCTCAATCACTATACTCTCGTGTCAACCTCCTCCACAAAGTTTGCAAAGATTTGTATTAAAATTCAGCTGTTCTCCATCTTCCTTGATGCCTTTCAGTTGTTTTTTCAAACTAATCAGGTAGGTTGCATGTTTTTATTTCTAAAAAATTGTTTGAAAACCCATAGAGACTCTCCGTAAAATTTCTTAATCAGATTTTAAAATTAAAAATTTTCTGTACATACAGTAGACCTGTTTTTATATTTGTTACATATTATTTTCAGTAAGAAAATCACACACATGTCCAAACATCTTTTTTCAAAATGACTTCTCCATTGCACTCATTTCCTTCAAAAAGAAATTGCTTTCTCATGAATTGTATAAGATCATAGATTAACAATGTCTATTTTGTTTTAAATCCTTGTCAGATAGCAAACTTTTGTACTTTTTAGCTTCACTGTTTTTGCTGCAAAGGCTGTTTTATGGTTTCTTGGCAGGAGTCTTTTTAGATGACTAGCTCTTTTTGTGAGGTTAGTTTGGTAAAAACAGATAATGCAATCTATAAATCCACTTAAATAGGTATTTGTATTATACAAACTATAATAACTTGAATGAAATAGTGAGGCTGGTGCTGTCTACCCGCCCTCTTTTATTTATTTTTTTGCTGTACGCGGGCCTCTCACTGTTGTGGCCTCTCCCGTTGCGGAGCACAGGCTGAAGACGCGCAGGCTCAGCGGCCATGGCTCACGGGCCCAGCCGCTGCGTGGCATGTGGGATCTTCCCGGACTGGGGCACGAACCCACGTGCCCTGCATCGGCAGGCGGACTCTCAACCACTGCGCCACCAGGGAAGCCCTACCCTCCCTCACTGAAGAGTGTCCTCTGGCCTCAGGAGCTCTTGAAGACCCAGATGATCATTAGACCCTCAGAGGAATGGTCTGATGAATATGTGGCTCAATGGATCCATAATAAGCTCCGTAATACAATACAAATCAAATTATGCATTGTACTTAGCACTGAAAATATTATTATAACAATGTTAATATATTTTAATGAACATATTATATTAATACTTTAATATATACTATAATCAATACATTATACTATATATTAATATTATATAATATACTGAATATAAGGCTTAATTTTGTTCTTAATTTTTAGACTAAAAATATTTTAGAAAAATAGTTCTAATATTTTTTTTTCGTATTTTTTGGAGGCTTCTGATCTATAGCAGGAGAGAGACATCTAAACAAATAACTGTATTCAACACGTAAATGAAAAAATAAAAATGCTATGGGATCATGTGGTTGGGGCGGAGAGGGTAGGGCAGAGGTTAAATTCCAGAAACTCAGAGAGGAGATACATTTGAGAGGAACTTGAAGGATGAATGGGAGATTGCTGAGTGGACAAGGGGGTAAAGGACATTCAAGAAGATACACGAAGACAGGAGAGTGTGCCCAGGAAACCCCGAGGAGTCTGCTGTGGTCTGAATATCGGACGTGGGGGAGAGTTAGACATGCGACTGGAGAGATGGACGGGGTTCAGGCAGTGAAGGGTTTCACTCTGTTGGCGAGTGGGAGCCACTGGAGATTTGAAGTAGAGGAATGACCTCAGTGAAGGATGTGTTTCATTTATAAATCATGAACAATATGCACATTTTGAAAATAATTACACTTTTGGCAGATGTGGGTGAAATTCTGTTCAATCTAATTTAACAAATACTTATTGACCATATTCTGTGTGACAGGCAGTATCCCCAAGGCAACACAAAGGTATAATGGTCCATAGTTTACTTGGTAGAAGGATTAAACTGAATATTTACAACTAAATACACACGTATCTGCATTTATCCTTTAGCATGGTGATGTCTCTTTGATACCCTTGACCTTCGGAACAAATTAACACTGGTATTTAAAACTTAACAATACATATATGAGCCAAGTTTCCAAGCTTATGAGCTCCACTTGAGTATGGATTCCTTCTGCTGAAGAAATGTAAGCATCCTACATTTACACGTGCCAATGTAGAGAGAGAAATCTGTCTACGGTATGGCTTTGAGATTCTATTATTTGTGTCGTTGGTTGGGAAGACATGCCAAGGTGCCTTGTTGGTTTGCCATTTAGGATGTGGAAAATATTTAAAAGGCCCTTATGTCATAAGGAATAAACATTAATTACATTGTATCTTTGAAAATAAAAGTAAAATATATTGTGAAGAACATTTGCAAAAAACAGAAAATCATAAAGAAGAATATGCAAAGCCACCCCAAGTCAGACTTCTCAGAGGTAACAATGGTTAATACTTTATATAATCTCCTAAATATTTTTTCTATGCATATATAAAATATATACATTCTCAAAACGAAAGACATTGTATGTAATCTTTGCATCTTATTTTAAAAATTTAATGTAATTAGTGAATATTTTCATGGCATGAAACATTCTTTGAAGACATTTTTATATGACTGCGCAGTACTGAGTTCTAAAGTTACACTATAATTTATTTAAACAACTTGCAGTTTGAGACATGAGGTTGATTCCAATTTTTTGTTATTTTTTCTTGTAATTACAGAGGTATTCTTTGGCATAGATCTTTGACCGTATCTCTGATTATTTATTTTTGTGGGCTCAATTTCTGAAAAGATCTGAAATCTGTCAGAGAAGTGAACTGTCGAATATTTAAACAGGGTGATTGAAATTGTTCTCTACTTTGGCAAAATCATAGGGAGGGCCTCTGAATGATGAGAGAATACTTCTATTCATCCATTCCTTCAACAAGTATTCATTGAATGCCTCCTAATCCCAGGCTCTGCACTAGGTGCCAAGGTGCAGCAGGAAGCAAGAAAGATGTGTTCACTGTGCTCATGGCAGCGATCTGGAAAGTTAGAAATCGCGGGTCAACTTCTTGTTTTACAGATGAGGAAACAGGGGAAGCAGCTTGCCCAGTTTTACCTAGCCGGCTGTGGAGAGCCAGGATTGGAATATAGGTTTCTCTCTTGAAGTTCAAGCCTCTTTGCCCCACACCAGCCATCTCTCCCCTCAGTGTGATCTTGAGGGCATCAGATCAGGGTTGGTTTATGGTATCTTCTGTATTTAGATCTAACTCTTGGCAAGGTTGTCAAGTGAATGGGGCCATGTGTGCCTTTGGGGCCCTGGCCTCCCCCTTCTGTGCCATTTCCCTTCCAGGAGTCCCCTAGCCCTTTCTCAGGCATCCAGAGACCTCATAATCTTTTCTTATGACTTGTGAAAACCTGCTTTCTGGGAAGGAACGGATATCAGTCACTCATATGTCAATGTGGATGAATTAAGACACTGTGTTTTTTCTTGCAAGGGGCGTTAACTGTGAAGGCATCTGAAGATCTCTTTCTTCTTGAGGAATGCCAGACCTGGTTTCCAGTGGAGCATTTTGGGCAATCAGGGCGCACACAGGGTCCTCCGCTGGTCCTCAAAGCTCACAGCGCACCTTCCTGCACACCATTTCCTCCATAGCTGCTTAGCCCAATCTCCTCCTCCTTAAGTACAAGGTCAACGCGGCTGGGCAAGAAAGCTGAGGACATTGTATCCACACCTTGAATTTATTTCCAGCATATTAGAGGGGCTGCTTCGAACACAGAGCTTCAGAGAACAGGGAAACTCATTGCTAGGAAACCCCCTTCCCCCTCCCCACCTGCCCTGTGAGGAGTGTCTCCTCTAGGAAGGAAATTCAATTACAGTCTTCCAGTCACCAGAATTGAATTTGGATGGACTATTTCCTCTTTGGATTCTGTTCCAAATTGTATTCCTGTTGCTGGGTTTGAAGTTAATTAGTGTCACAAATCATCTGTATTTCCCTTCTCTGGAGGAAAGCCTGCCACAGTGCTTATCCTGTCCAGTTAATTGACTTCCAGAGGGCTCATCCCTTCCTGAAAGCACCCTAAATGGCTCTGATGGGTAAGCATCAGGCTTACACATATATGAAATAAAAGCTTGGAGAATTCAAATTTCTAGGTCATAGAAATGCGGATGTGCGTTTTTTTTTCTCTCTGAGCATCATAGCTTAGAGTTTTTCTCAATTTGATTGAGGCCAATATGAGAATGCAAGGAACTTTTATCCTCAGGTAGATGCATGTGGGCTAAGGGGAGGAAGATACTCTCATTGCCAGTCAGTGAACTGCTAATAGTTGGAAATAACATGTGGAAAATCTGTCAATTTAATGTTTGTCAACTTAATGTTTGGGATATAGGGATTTCTTAAATTTCTAATGGGGTATTTAATTTTTAAAATGGTTTTGAGTTACAGACTAAGGAGAAGATGCCTCTAGAATAACCTTTTAATTTTTTTTTCAATTTTTAGAATTATGGTAAAATATACATAACATAAAATTTACTGTATTAGCCATTTTTAGGAGTACAGTTCAGTGGTATTAAGTACGTTCATATTGTTGTGCAAATATCAACCCCATCCTCTCCCAAATTCAAACAGAAACTCTATATCCATTAAACAATAACTTTGCACTCTCCCCTCCCCCAGCCCCTGGCAACCTCCATTCTTCTTACTGTCTCTATGATTTTGGCTACTCTAGGTACCTCATATAAGTGGAGTCATATAGTATCTGTCTCTTTGTGACCGGTTCACTTCACTTAGCATAATGTCCTCCATGTTGCAGCATGTGTCAGAACTGTATTCCTTTTTAAGGCTGAATAATATTCTATAGTATGTAGAGACCACATTTTCTTTATTCATTCATTCATTGATGGACATTTGGGTTCCCTTCATGTTTTAGCCATGGTGAGTAATGCTGCTATGAACAAATACCTTCGAGAATCTACTTTCATTATTTTTGGATATATGCCTAGAAGTGGAATTGTTGGATCGTATGGTAGTTCTATCTCTAATACTTTGGGGAATTGCCAAGCTGTTTTCCACAGCAGCTGCATCATTTTACTTTCTCACTAACAGTACACAAGTGTTCCGTTTTCCCCACATAGTCGCCAGTAGTTGTTATTAAATAACATTTCAACTTTAAGACCCATGTAATGAGGTTGTATTTTGGTATATCAACTCAATTATTTTTTTTTTTTGCGGTACGCGGGCCTCTCGCTGTCGTGGCCTCTCCCGTTGCGGAGCACAGGTTCCGGACGCGTAGGCTCAGCGGCCATGGCTCACGGGCCCAGCCGCTCCGCAGCATGTGGGATCTTCCCGGACTGGGACACGAACCCGCGTCCCCTGCATCGGCAGGCGGACTCTCAACCACTGCGCCACCAGGGAAGCCCAACTCAATTATTTTTGATCCTGATAATCCCTAGTTCCGGGTTGCCCTGTGGCTCTTCTTGGATACTATTTGTAAACAGGCAAATGAACAACCCTCCCATGGGTAAGAGTAAATTACAAGGCTTATTCCCCCCAGGAAGGAGGATAATATGTAGGGGAATCCTTGTCAGATGGAAAAAAGAGTGGAAAGCCAGCCCCTGAGGGTCTTGCTGGATGGTGGAGAGAGGAGGAGAAATAGAGAGAAGACGGAGAGGGAAAAATACCTGTGCAGGCTTTCCCCGCTCTGTGTGCAGGGGTGTGATAGGAGTGAGAACACCTGAAAACATCAGAAGGGTTATGGTATACTTAGCTGGAAAGGATATAAGCCATGGTGTGCTTATAAATGTTTAACAGCTCTCTGGAAAAACAAAAACAAAAACAAAACCAACCCTGATTTTGCAGCATGTGCCAATTTGCACAGTGTAAGTACTTCCACCGTGGCTGATTTCAATCTATCAATGTGAACTCATTGAACATGGAGCTGGGAAGAAATGTGTAATAGCATATCATTATATAGTCTTTCCCCCATACACATGTAACAGTTGTAAATAACCTCAACAGCATAGATAACGGTTACATGTAATAAAATAATTAGTTTTGAGTATTTATCACATTTATTTTTAATATAACTAATTGTAAGTTTGTAGAAGTTAAGTGTTAATAATGGTTGTTTCAGAGAGGAAAACATAGGAAGAACACTTTTTGACATAAATCACAGCAAGATCTTTTTTGACCCACTTCCTAGAGTAATGGAAATAAAAACAAAAATAAACAAATGGGACATAATGAAACTTAAAAGCTTTTGCACAGCAAAGGAAACTACAAACAAGATGAAAAGACAACCCACAGAACGGGAGAAAATATTTGCAAACGAATCAACAGACAAAGGATTAATCTCCAAAATATATAAACAGCTCATGCAGCTCAATATTAAAAAAGCAAACAACCCAATCCAAAAATGGGCAGAAGACCTAAATAGACATTTCTCCAAAGAAGACATACAGATGGCCAAGAGGCACATGAAAAGCTGCTCAGCATCACTAATTATTAGAGAAATGCAAATCAAAACTACAGTGAGGTATCACCTCACACCGGTTAGAATGGGCATCATCAAAAAATCTGCAAACAATAAATGCTGGAGAGGGTGTGGAGAAAAGGGAACACTCTTGCACTGCTGGTGGGAATGTAAATTGATACAGCCACTATGGAGACCAGTATGGAGGTTTCTTAAAAAACTAAAAACAGAATTACCATACGACCCAGCAATCCCACTACTGGGCATATACCCAGAGAAAACCATAATTCAAGAAGACACATGCACCCCAATGTTCATTGCAGCACTATTTACAATAGCCAGGACATGGAAGCAACCTAAATGCCCATCAACAGGTGAATGGATAAAGAAGATGTGGCACATATATATACAATGAAATATTACATATATATACAATGGAATATTACTCAGCCATATAAAGGAATGAAATTGAGACATTTGTAGAGACGTGGATGGATCTAGAGACCGTCATACAGAGTGAAGTAAGTCAGAAAGAGAAAAACAAATATCGTATATTAATGCATATACGTGGAACCTAGAAAAATGGTACAGATGAACTGGTTTTCAGGGCAGAAATAGAGACATAGATGTAGAGAACAAACGTATGGACACCAAGGGGGAAAGCGCAGGCGGGGCTGGGGTGGTGGTGGTGGGATGAATTGGGAGATTGGGATTGACATATATACACTAATATGTATAAAATGGATAACTAATAAGAACCTGCTGTATAAAAAAATAAATAAAATAAAATTCAAAATAAAATAATAATGGTTGTTTCAGGAACTGACTCACAAAAGTCACGGAACGTTAATCATTCGTATGTGCAGGCTGCTGCTGTAAGCCTCCGTGAACACAGCCCAGAAATGATAGTGCGTCATTAGTGAAGGGAGTGGCTGCTACTTGAGCCCCAGGTCGTGCTCCTGGTTCCCCAGGCCCAGAGGGTATGTGGGGTGCGATGCAGCGGGTTCTAATGTGGAAATGCTGAGGCTTCAGTGGACCAGCAAAGGCCTGGAGTCCGTATGAAGAGGCATCAATGTGCAGGAACTTTTCTGGAGTTAAACGCCAGGCCTATGGACTTTGGAAATGAATGCCATCATGAACCCCCCCTGGCCAGTCGTTCTTCAGTGGTCATCTGTCCAGGGAGCCATCCTGGTAACCATTCTTCAGCAGCGTCCATTAAGGGTCCAGAACACCCTAGTTCTCATCTGTACCCCAACTCCCCCCCTCTTAGGAGATCTCATAAGCTCTGTTCCCAGATGCCATTTTGGAGAGAATCAAGGGGGAGGAAGGGAGGGAATCCAGAAGATGGAGAATTTATCCCAAAGAGACTAGGTCATCTAAAAAGAGGCCAAACTGGAAGGCAACTGTGATTCCATAAATTAATATATTTAAAGTTTGTTTTTCTCTCCCTTGCCACCCAGGGGGGTGAACCTTTGCAAGGGAGATTAAGGAGTTGTAGGATAAAGACATGGCAGGTTCTTCGCATCTCATGTGGTGTGGGCAATATGTGACCCTGATACGCCCCTCTACCTTTTCTCCAGGTGTCACTACCTGTACCAGCAAAAAGTAAAATAAATGAATGCTACTGTCATGAATTGGGTTTGAGACTATAGGCAGGTAATGTTCCTGCAATTTGTCCAAAAAATGAAGGAGGGCAATGACTCGAATGTTCCATGGTGCTGAGGGTGGAGTGGTGTGCGGCTGTGACTGGGAGTTGGAACTGGGAATGGGGTAACTCATGAGGCAGCGTAGTGAGCAGGGTCCCAGGGAGAGAGCCCTGTACCTTGTTGGAGGAAAACGGTGAGAGGGAGATGGAATCACGTCACGTTCTCCCAAGAGTCTGCTAAAGCGGAATTTTAGTTTCTTCACAGAAGTAAAGTGAACTTTATAAGGTAGGATGGCATTTTCTTCTAATTTAAGTTTTAATAGTCAATTAGCTGTAATTTTTAAAATATTTTTATTCTGAAAACGAATTTTCCACAATAATGCAATTAGTTCCAAAAAATGAGCTCATTTATCTGGCTTTTCTACAAAGGACAATTGAAACATTTAAGGCAAGATTCACTTATTCATCTCCATTTTAGGATGGAAAGAAAGTAGCAGACTTCAGATACTGGTCAAGGTAACAAACTATGGGAAAGCTCCTTTTTCTTTTCTTTTTTCTATTGGTCATCTCCTGTGTAAGAGCTTTACATTATTATGAATATTTTATAGTAAGACACTTGTTTCTGACTTTCTTTATAAACGCATTTTTAAATTTAAAGGCACACAATAAAGCTTTATGCATTTATTAAAATATACACATTTTGGTAAATTTAGAATTTTCCCTTAGTGTCTTGATAAATCAATATATTGTCAACATCACAGTCATTTAAAAATAAAACACACTTCATAACATAGCTGCATATTATTTCTTTCTTCATGACACTACACACCCCATTGTACAGTGCACCAATGGGAATTAGAAACCACAAGACAAACTTTAACAAATACAGCAAGTTCATACCAGAAAAAAAAAAAAAAAAAAAAAAAAAGCAGAGAACAACACCAGAAGTTACCATCTGCAAAAAAGCAAGTTGTAGCTCTCAAGGACCAAACAAAAATGAAACACGTTAGTAAAATTTACAAGCTGTATGTATAACTTTGGATATGAATTAAACAGTAACGTTTCTTTTCCACAGTGAGAAAAGCTAGAATGGGAGTCCTGGTTAGATGGTGTGCCTATATGGGATGAGGACTATAGCTGCTCTTTAAAAGACCTGCAGCCCCTTCTATCAGCCCAGATGGTTGAGGTATTTATGCGCCATCATAGCATTAACTGTGTTTTTGCTTTGGAAGGTGGGTGTTTGATTTCCAGGGTAGAGTCTAGCCTCTGGAAGCGTGAGTGAGTGAGACAAAGTACCTGCAACTGCCACGACCAATTAGTAGGAGACGTACAAGGAGCAGCCTTCTCAGAATGAATACAGTCCTTCATAGTCTGCACTTCCTGGGAAATTCACATGACACACAATTCCCGTTACTCAATGCCACCAATGTCAATGTCAGGAAAACGGGAAAAAAGAGCACAGAGGGAGTCCCTAATGAAAAAATCCAGGCTGCCCCTGTTTCCTAGTTCTAATATCAAGCCATTTTCTTTCCTTATTGTATCAAAATGCACTAAACGTTCTCACAGAATAAGAAATTACAGCTACCTGCCTTCAGAAGACTTCAAGCCCAAAGCTGTCTTTGTGAAGGTCCTATGTGAATTTTGTAACTCCATGCACGTAGCATACTGTTTAATGATTTCTAACACTATTTTAGTTGATGCTACAGAATATATGTTCACTTTTGATGGTCTTCAAAACTTCCACTAATCCTTTTTGGGCGTTAAGTCCTAAAAAACGAAAACATTTTCTCAGCAAAGTAGTTATGGCACAAGGCAAGTGCCTAGGTATTTCAGAACGACGAGTGAGTTACTCAAGCCGGGCAACAAAAGGAAAGCCTTTAAGAAAGAAAGTTGCTCCTGAGGGGGGAAAAATTACAAGAGCCTCTCCTCAAAAGTCTTAGAGACAATAAAAGTAGACACAGGACTAACAAATTTGTACACGAAAGGGGCTTTCTGCTAGCCATCACCACTCCAGTTGAGAAACGCAAACTCCTTTGCGGAAACAGCATCCAAGTTCCCGCTTGGGGCGGGACCTGCGGGTTGGGACGCTGTCCTGCGCTTGCGCGTTGTTTACTTACACATTATTGGCTGTCTCAAGGCGGCGCCATCACTGGTTACCAGTTGGCGCCTGTCTTTGCCAGTAGGCCAGGGGGTCCTCAGCGTGCGGGAGGTGCGTGCATATGGGAGAAACTGAGGCTCCGTGGAACTCTGAGATAGAAAAACCTTCCTGGACAAGTCTTGTTCTAAACACCATGGAGTGCGAATTCGACGTGGCGAATTTGGAGGGCGGCGAATTTGCTCCGCCCTTTCCTCCAGCGTAAGAAATTAAGCTGGCCTTCGGAGTGCGCACTAGCCCGAGGGCTTAAATCCCAGCGTGGACTGTTAACCGCCGCCAGGACTCGGTGAGTTGACCCCAACTGTGGCTTCAGACACATTCTGACATCTCCACCCAGCAAGACATTTTAATCTGAGACACAGAATTAGTAAACGTGCGGCTGACCCTCAGTGGGCTTCCACTGACAACTCGGCCCTCCTAAAATCTAGTGCGAAAGGGGACAGCAATTTCCTCCAGTCTTTTAGACAGATTCTCAAACTCCTGTAGCTTCTCTTTATAATGCGGAGAAGAGGTAGCCCCTTGTAAAGTAGATTCACAAGTGGGATGTAAAGGAGTTCAGGTTCATCAACTCTTTTCCGAATGGGGGAAAGACATTTCTTTGAAGGAGTTTGTGCTTTGTTTCCCCGATATTACTAGGTTTATGTCCTGACCAACCACAGGTTCTAGAGAAAGATGGATCATTAAATTCAACAACCTTTCCCCCCCTTTTTATTAAACAGGCACATCATGACCATTATGTTGACATTTGATTAGCTATTAGTTTGTTACTAAGAAGGAGAACTGGATTCTTGACCTAATTCTGTCATTCCTTTCCTTTCACAAAGTGGCTTTACACTCGAGTAAAATCTTGAGCTGCACTTTTACTGTTCAGGTTAGATAGATATAAAATGTTGTTAGGTTTGGTTGTTTAAATTTACTGTTGAAAATTTTAAAGTGGCTGGGAAATAACTTTGTGTTGTCTGTCCACATGTTAAATGACTATACGTCTCCTAAGTTGATGAAATTAGACAGGATTTCAAAGGAAGAATCATACGTTGTTTTAAGTATGGATATTTTCCCCCTTTAGGTATGTTAAATCAACTTGGAGTGTGTATGTAATTTCTCAGCCCCTTGCTAGGCAGATGAAGCCACTGCCCCAGCTTCTTGAAGTCCAGCCTTCCCTGATTCATACTTTCATCATTTCCTCATTGCCGCCCCACCCAAGGAGAGCCAGCCAGCTCAGTTCAACATTCACATCTATCTGTGCGTGAGCCCTGACTTGCCTTCTCAGCATTATTTTCTACAGTTCTAAATACAAATCATGTGCTCCTGTCAAACTAGCTTCTTGCTTTTCCTTGAAGGAGGCACGGTACAAATGATTAGTCAGGAGACAGCTGTTAGCCACAGTCTACACCTTACTCATGCTGATCCTCCAGCTGGCGAGCATCTCCTTCATTTCTACCTGGCAAAAGTCTCCCCACCCCACAAGCCTCAACACAAGGGCTGCATTCTCTATGATCTTTCCGATGGAGGGAGGTCTTTTCGATATTTGAACCCTTACAGCACATAATAAGCTCTCCACAAAAAATTGTTGAATAAATGATATTTCCTTTTCCCTTCATTCATCCACCCACCCATCCATCTGATCAGATATTTATTGAACATCCACTATATGCCAAGCACATGCAGTTGGTAAAATCTGGCTCTGAAGCTTATTATGGTATTGCAGTTCTCTGCCCTCGTGGGGAAGGATATATTCTTATCATCCAGGAACACTTCTTGTTGTCATTACCAACAATTCCATTATGTCTTAAGTTGCCTCCTCATTGGCAAATCTAGCAGTGCATGTCAAAGTTCTGCATTTGTGCACTAAATACACGTCTAGCCTTGTCTTATCCTTTCTATTTCTATTTTTATTTGCCTCAGTTCCTCACTTAATCTTTCTGTATTGTATGTATTTTTATAGCCACCTGAAGTCCTCTTGAAATGAAGCAGAGTGCTAATAAAGAGCATACAATTAAAAAAAATCAAGTACTTGCCTCCAAATCATAAATCCACATGATGAAATCTCACTGAAAGAGCTCTTGCTACAGAGGAGTCAGTAAAATAGAGGTCTTTCTTGGACTCTGTTCAAGGGGCTAAGTTTCTGAGGTAACTATAGGGTGATCTTACTTACAACGTGGTCCCACAAATATGGTCTTAAGAAAATTAATTAGGAATCGCTACTATAATCATTCTGGTGGCTTCTGGTATTTGAAAACTGCATTGTGAAATCTAGGACTGTTTCACAGAGGCTGGGAAACATGAGGGAAAAACATGTCTATTTATCTTGAAAAACTTTTTCTATCATATTGACTAACTTTTTTTAAAAGCCAAGGTCACTGGTGAAATGACTAATCAACTTTAGAGCAATAAGGAGAGCAAAGCTTAAAAAAATATAGATGCTACTGGTGAGAAATGACTCCTGAAATGAGAATGATTTAGAGAAGGCCTTCAAGAAATCAGTACCAACAGGGTTTACCAAAGCATGCCTTCTCTCTTCTCATGCTGCAGAAACTGCATACATCTGCCACCAGACAATGGTTACGCTAGTACCTACACCTTACTAGCAAAAGGAAGCTCTTTCACTCACGTTAGGATTTTGTTATTTTTGTATTCATATTTCTCTTTGAACGCTTTTAAGGAATACAGCCCCATCCCATCTGTCTGGATGTGTCTCAGGTTTAACAGGTTATATTTAAACTAGGCAGATTTGTTGAGTCCTAAGACCAGTTCGAAACTTTGTTTTCACAAAAATTACTGATAGCGAATTTAATCCCCAAGGATGTATTTCACACACCAGGCACTGTATCTTTATGGTTAATCTTAGGCGAGAGAAAAATGGCATTGCCAAGCCTTAAATTAAAATGAAAAAATGACCTCAGGAAACCAGAGCTCTAAACACTTAATATAGAGGAATGAAAAAGAAGATCTGGAAACAGTAATTATTTGAATTTAAATGGCATACATTGGCTATGGGTGGGATATGCAGTTTATTAAAAAAAAAAAACTAGTGTCAGTTGATCTTTTAAACAATATTATGTTAAAGCCCAGGGCATCAACCAAGAGGACTTGTCAGGTTCGGTTGTTTTATCTACATTTATCAGGCTCTGGTGCTGCTTGTTCCCTGGGCTGTGAGCCTCCAAGGACAGATGTTACATTTCTTTTTATTCGCATTGCTTAAGACTTGATACATTCTTGATCAGTGTTAGTTTTGCATGAAAATGTGCTTTTGCCTCCTGTTTATAATCCTGAAACATGCCAAGGTGGCACAAACCTCAACCTTTAAGAAAGAATAGACTTAAACATTAGTTGATGTTCTGGAAAACTTTTGGCATAACTCTAGATCCAGGAGACAGAGAGAGCAAAGAATTTGCTATTGCGCCTCCCTTTCGGGAAATTCTCACAAAGATTTTAGCTTGATCCAAATTGTGCCTTCACATACATGCGTGCACATCTCAAGGCAGTGTTGGAATCCCTGTAACCCAGGACTAGAATGCATAGACCATGTGTTTTTTTTCTTGTTGCAAATGTTCTCTTCCAGCTTGTTTCAGAGAAAATACCTTTAAGAGCCCCCTCTATGGCCCAGATTTAGACCTTACCAGATTTTTCTCTGGGCCTCAGTGAAACTACTTTGGGAAATAACAGGAAAAATACACATCTAAAAGTGAGCTACTCCAGAGGAATAAGGTTCAGAAGTGAAATGTGACCTCATGGAATGCAGTTACTAAGTAGCTGTGCTTCAATATTTTTGTTTTCAGAGCAGCACCCAACAATCAAGTGGTTGCATATCTCACAAAACTACAGAATTTATAATTTTAGAAATCTGAAGTAGAGTTTGCAATGTGATCTCAGTGGCTGGGTCACTTTGCCTTGGAAAGCTTTTTTATCTGATCGTAAGACAAACAGCCTACTTCTTCAAGGCATACTAGTGCCATGAAATCATGCTCCTACTTTGCCCGCTTTCATCATATCACCAGGAGCTTAGAGTCTGGTATAAGAGAAGGCATGACAGAGAGTTAATTTTTGCCAATGCCCTTCTGGCCTTCACTGCAAGAGATGGTTATTCAGTTTTTTTTTTTTTCCTGGGCATTTAAGTAGAGCTTTGATGGTGCTTCTCACCATATTATTGGGTCTGCATGACTGCTTTATGGTGCGTCTGAAATCTTTGGGGTCATGGTCTCAGAGTCCCTGACCTTTGCTGTGTCCTAAAGTTCTAGTTGGGAGATTGTGAGAACCTTGGCAAAGGACAAGAGGCATGCATCTCCATGAATTTGTTTTTGTGAGATTGCAGGACACAATGTGGCTTGCTGAGGAAGTGCCACGTGCCACCTGGCCTCAGGGAGCAGCTCTCAGCCCAGCACGCTGAAACAGAGCTTTGCCCTTGTGGTCTCAGGTGGCTGACATGCTGCCTTGTGCCCACCCCTGCCTGCTTTGGCACATCTCCAGGAGGAGCTGCAGCCTCAGTGTGGTCCAGGAAGTTTACTCCCTGCTTCTTGGGGCCTTAGAAGCGGAAAGATTCAACCAGCAAAGCGAAGGCCTGGGAAACGTTTGCTGCCATCAGCTCTGATGGTTGCACCTAAGGTAGAACTTCTTGTAGCTTCTTGTTTAGCTTTTTTGTTTTTGTTTCTTACAAGGGGACCAGCTATGGGACCTGGGTTAAGCCCTTCGACAGAACCATCCTGAAGAGCAGAAGTGGCAAATGACAGGCTATGACTGGGGACTGACTTTGGGGAAGGCTGGGTTTTTGCAATGAGAGCCAAAGACGTTTCCACCTTCTAGCCCACAGGTTAAGTTACTGAAAATAAATCACCATCATTTCTACACATTTCTTGCGTGTTTGCTCCTACTCTGGAGAGTAATCTAACTCATCATTGGCAATCAGGGCCTCTGAGTTCTGTTTGTGTTTGCTTTTGCTCTTCGCCTTGCTGCTCGTCTGGGTGTTTGCCTGTGCATCTGACATCTGCTGGTAATAGAAGCCTTTGTCTTCGGCAGGCCCGCCCCAGTTCTCCTGGCTCTCGCCCTCTGTGGCATAGGAGAAACCTTCTTCCACCGAGAAGGGGTCGTCCACGTCGTAACGCTGGTACGTGCTTTGGTGCAGGGCTTCTTCTCGGGCGCTGATTTCCAGGGTGCTGTTCCAGATGCCGTACCCAAAATAAATGAGCATACCTGTAGGTGGGAGGTGGGGGGAAGCACAAGTGGGATAAGCAGTTGCTTTGGGATCTGTGGGTCAAGCAGGGAGCTCACTCTCAATCGTGAAAGCAGAGCTGGTGCTGGTTGTGTTTTCTTTGGTCTATACAGTGTACTGAAAAGACTCGAATTAGATGCTGTTTAAAAATTGGGAGATCTTGCATTAAGCAACCCATATTTACAGCTTCCCCTAAAAAAGTCAGAAGGACTGACAACACTGTACCCACATTCCGATATGGAAACGTTTGGCTGAGGTGAGAACTGGCTGCCTCTTTAGTTAGGATATGGGCTCTTGAGGTCACCTCAGTCCCCCCTCCCCTGTTGACATCTAGCTCACTGTACTCATGTAGGTGCTCGCCAGGAAATGTGCATTTTCTACTCTGGATTAAATAGTTATGGATCACCAGCAGTGTATTCCCAGCCTTCTCATAGCATCTTATTATCCCATACCTGCACTTAGGGACTCCATCTTTTATTTCACCACGTAGCAACATGCATATATGATCCTACGATTTACTTTGCCATTTTTCACTCACCAAAGTCATAATACATTACTGCCACTCAGCTGTCCACTTTCATCTGTGGACTCTCACAGTGTCTAGTGCATGCCACTGTTTCGGCCCTTAGGGTATCTGTTGTGTGCTTATCTGTACAGGGTGGTTCTGTTTTATAGACTGTGCAGAAAACTGGCACTTAATGTTTGTTGAAGGAATGAATGAGAACTCCTGATACGCATGCAGTGTCCAGTGCAACCTTCTCATTCCAAGCGAAGGAAAGAAACCTGCCTTCCTAGTTAATACGTAGCATTAATATGGGCTAATGTTTCATTTCTATTAGAATTTTTAGGAAAAGATATATGAAAATAGTTTGAGAGACCCCATTTTCTACCTTGAAAGGCCCATGAAGGCTCAGGGCCTGGAGCGCTGAGAACTGTAGCCTTGGAGGCCATGGGGCATGATGGTTAAGAGTGCGAGGTCTGGGTTCAAATCATGCCTCTATCACTATTAGCTGTGTAACCCTGGACCAGTTACTGAGCCTCTTTGCGCCTCAGCTTTCTCTTCTAGGAAACCATGAGAGTACTACTGTACCTATACCTTGGGGTTGCTGTGAGGAGGAAACGAGATAAGCAGTGGTTCTCAACCCTGGCTGCACCTGGAGGGTCACCTGGGGAGTTTTTGCATAATCCTGATACCTGAGCCTCATCCTCTATAGAGATTCTGATTTAATTGGTCTGCAGTGTGACCCAAGCATAGGTGTTTTTAAAGCTTCACAGGTGATTCCAGTGGTCAGCCAAGGCTGAGAACCCCTGAGATCAGGAATATTAAAGCTCGTGATGTGGGAATTCCCTGGTGGTCCAGTGGTTAGGACTCGTCACTTTCACTGTCATGGGCCCGGGTTCGATCCCTGGTCAGGGAACTAAGATCCCACAAACTGCGTGGTGTGGCCAGAAAACGAACAAACAAAAAAACAACTCCTGATGCACATGCTTCACTGCCAACTTTGGCCATTTTGTGGCCTGGCCGCTGGGGGCCCCTCGGTTATGCACCCTCCTTCCAGGCCCCAACACCCTCTTCTCGGTGGCACTAGCCTCTTTGACTTTGCTAACCCTGTGGGCATCTGCTGGGCTGTTTGCTTAGAACCACAAGGTGAGGCCTGCTTTCCGCTCTGGTGCTTGAGGTATCCTGCTTCCTTTTGAATTTGCAGTGTGTCTTTTTAAGCTTGGATTTCCCCCCACCATCCCCCAGTGAAATCAACTTTCCAGGAGCCAAAGTAAGCAGAGATTTATAGTCCTAATTGGTAATAAATCCTGGAGTTAATCATTTGCAGACGTAGCTATTCTGAAATAGCGACTTCATTTGTTCTGAGCATGGCTCTTTACTCTTTCTTGTCTGGGGTGGTTGTGGCCATGGGGGATAGTTATTATCCTTGTGTAGAACAAGGCGCCAAACTGAGGCCTCTCTTAAAAGGGCCAGCATGCTGCTTCTTGGAGAATGCCTCTGTTGGAAGCATGTTTGTTTCAGGAGACTAGGTTTATCGTCAGGCACACACCTCCTTATATCCAGTTTTTTTTTCTTGCTATCTTTTCTCTTAGACATACAGGCAGGTGCCAAAGCTTGTCTTCTCCTTCAGCTTGGTATCTATTACATCAATTCTTTCCTCTTTGATCCCCTTCTCGGATTCTATTTATAAGCATGTTATTTCCCTACTAAACTTAATACCATTTTTTCTTTCCCCCTTTGCCCCTAGCTTCTCTCTTCTGTACTATACGGGTCATCATTTGAGCACTGGTTTGACATCTATTCTGACAAACTTTCCCCTGTCCCCACCAAGTATTGGGGTGTCAGGTAGATCGGTTTATGGGAATTCTCTGGGAGCCTTGGCGTGATTGCTCATAGGATCATAGATATTTAGAGCTGGAAAAGAGTCTATGTCATTTACCTATTTGAATACCTTCATTTTACAGACGAAGAAATGGAGGCTGGGAAAGACTGAGTCACAGCAGTAGCATTCCATGAGGATAGAGAGAAGGCTCTAGCTTACTCAGCCCTTCACACCCCCTCCACTGCTGCGTTATAGACTGTGCCTAGCGCAAAAATATTTGGTACAAGTTAGGTTCTATCTGGGGAGTGGCTGGGTCTGGAAGGAACATGAGTGTGTGTGTGTGTGTGTGTGTGTGTGTGTGTGTGTGTGTGTGTGTGTCTGTACGCAAATGTGTCGACTGTGATTACTTTGGGAAAGCAATCCATGGAAACCTACCACATAAATATTTATGGGCCTTCTAATGTTTGCTCTGAGCCCCCTACAGTTTCAAAGGTGTGTCACTCTGTCTTCAAAAATACATTTCAAATATGAGTGCTGTGAACCAAGAATCGACTGTGTGTATCGGCCTGACAGCATGAACAGCCGGCTTGGGCACATGCGTTCTCCTAGGGCTTGGCGTTCTGTCTGCCTTTATCCTTCTCCCTGGCCCTTGAATCAGTTCAGGAAAAGTGGTGTGAGGCAGAGAAGGACTGGAGAAAAGGAAGAATGGAGGAGGACAAAGGAACAGAGGGGAACAAATGAGCGGGGGCGGAGAGAAGAGAGAAACATGTATTACCATCTGTCACACATAAACAAGGGCTTTGTGTTGGAGGAGTAAACAGAGCTGCTAAAAGCCTCCTGTGTAGAAGCAGGGTGTTTTGTTTCTGCTCCTTTTTTCAGTTGGCCTAGAGAGGGAAGCATGAGGTCGTTTCTGAAAAATCTGTGGGGAGCTTCTGGGAATCCTGAATCATCTGAACAAAACTTCACACAACCCCTCTGGGTGCTGAGGTCCTACAGTGATGCATCCTTTATGTCACACCTTTCTCCCAAGGAACACAAAATGTTTTACAAATGTTGTCTTGTTTAGACTCCTCCTGGCCTGTTTCAGAATGGTGTGTGTGTGTGTGGGGGGTTAAGGTTATGTGCGTTTCACAGGCTGGAAACTGCGGCACAAGGCGAAATACAGGACTTTCCACAGCTACACAGTCAGTGTTTAGGTAGTGTTCAGACTGTGGATCCTTCCGGGTCCTCCATGTCATAATCCAGGCTGCTTTCAATTGTTATTTCTCCCACCTACCAGGGGTGGCTGGGAGGTATAGACTAATTGGAAGCAATTTTGCTGAACTTTACTTTTGAAGAATTTAAAACATACAGAAGTGGAGAGAATAGTATAAAAAAACCTATGTATTCATTGCTAGCCCTCCCTCCCCCCTACTACTTTGTCTTTAGATTATTTTGAAACAAATCCCTTTCATCCTGTTTCATCTGTAAATGTTTCAGTATGTATCTGTAAAATAGACTCCTTTAAAAACCTTAACTTAGTATCATTATCACATCTAAAAACTGATAATAATTCCTTAATATGGAGCTTCCCTGGTGGTGCAGTGGTTGAGAATCTGCCTACCAATTCAGGGGACACGGGGCCCTGGTCTGGGAAAATCCCACACGCTGTGGAGCAACTAAGCACGTACGCCACAGCTACTGAGCCTGCGCTCTAGAGCCCGCGAGCCACAGCTACTGAAGCCCTCGCGCCACAACTCCTGAAGCCCGTGTGCCTAGAGCCCATGCTCTGCAGCGAGAAGCCACCGCAGTGTGAAGCCCATGCACCACAGCAAAGAGTAGCCCCCGCTCGCCACAACTAAAAAGAAAGCCCGCGTGCAGCAACGAAGACCCAATGCAGCCAAAAATACATAAAGAAATAAATTTATTAAAAAAAAAGAAATTTATTTTAAAAATTCCTTAATATCATCTGATATCCAGCAGCATTAAAATTTCCCCAAATTATTATGTTTGGATAAACTCTTCACTTATTGAAACTATACACTTACTTCAATGATGCCATCATTGCTTGAAATAGTTTTTGGGTCCTGTCATTTAGGTTGTCACTGGGATTGGGTTTACTCTTTTGTAAACCCTTATAGATGGCAAAGTTTTATCTTTTGAAAGTAGGTTTGCTTTTAGCATAAGCCAGGAGTCATTTGGAACCAAGCCTCAAGAAGAAGATGGCTGATTGATAAATAATATTACTTATTCTATTTGGGTACTTAATTCTCCAGTTCCATAAAAACTTAGATCCACTGCTTTGTAGTTATACATCTGATACCTGAATGAATGAAAGGCAGGCGTGATGTTAAAAATCAGAAGGGAATCAGCTTTTGTGTTGCAGCAGGGTCTTGGAGGCCCCCCTGCTGGGCTGGAGTTATTTTTTTATTTGCTGGATCGTGGAGGGGAGGGACCACTCAAGGCAGTGACTAGTTAGCAGCAGGCACAGACGTGTTTCAGTATTTTAACAGCAGACACGGCTGTACTGGACACCCAGTAATGGCAATGAGTCCCGTGAGAGGCTGTTTGCGCTGAAGGGACATATTCAAAGGGAGGCTCTGGCTTCTTTTCTGGACAGAAGTTCCCGGGTGGAGAATACGCCTGCCATATTGTCTTCATCTTGTCTAGCCTGAGAGGTTCGGGCTAGATAAGATGAAGAATCATGCCTTCAGCAATTGAACGGGCTTTCTTTATGTAACAGTACCTTGTGATCAGAAGGCCCTTTATACAAACACACTTCCTCGTCCATCATCCCAGAGAAGTTAAGAAGTGTGCAATATGCAGGGATTGAAATGGCACCAGAACTCACATCTCTTGAGTCTAAATGGAGGGCCGCTCCCATCCTACCCAGGGGCCTCCAGAGAGCTTTTCGGGGCGTCAGGTTGCCTTCACGAGATCGGGGCACCTCAGTGTCAGCTGGCGAAACACCTACTTACTCCACTTGTCTCAGTCCATCCTGTGCAAATTAAGCAAATGACCTCAAACCTACAAGTGAGAGGGGTAGGGGTAGGGGGTCCTCTGAATCATATGGGAGAAATCCAGAACAAAAGCTCAATGCTGAAAAGAGCCCGGGTGACCTGGGTCTAGACAGATTTCCAATCCTGCAGGAACAAGCTCAGGTTATGAAGAAGGTCCCTGACCTCTGGGGTCCCCCAGGAGCTGCCTGTCCTCTGAACATGGCTCCACGCTCAGGCCAAAAGAGGCGGGCCACCTGACCTCAGGCTGGGTGGAACAGCCTCTTCCTGGGGCACGTTTTCCAGCAGGAAGCCCTGCCCGCTGAAGGTAACGAGGCGCTTTGTTATGCCAGGAGGCTTTTTTATTTTTACTACTCTGGGATCAACTTTCCAAAACAGACACTTGCCAATGCAGAAATGAAGATGGTAATGAGAAGGTGGCCTCCCATCCAGCACAGTCCCCGCCAGCTCCCACTTTGCTGGTTATTTTTTAAATACTCACAAGCCCTGTTGATTGTAATAACAGTAAAGTTTGTTTAACATGGTGTGGCCAGGAAGAGCAGGCTCAGGATGGAATGGGGACCGGGGGAGCTTCTCTTCTGGCCCTGCAGCTGATCTAACGTAAAGTCACATTCTTTATGCCTCAGTTTCCCACCTGCAAAATGGAGCTGGAGACCCTCATGTTATTTGTTGAGTATAATGGCTGTGAGACAGAATGCAATCTTGTCTAAAGACATATTAAGAAGCCCAGTAATCCAAGCCAACAGTTCCACCTCTAACTCAACAGAAGCCCAAGGGAAACGTGTCTGAGTGTCCACTGAAAACATGTACAAGAATGTTCGTAGCAGCTCTGCTCCTAATGGCCCTGACTGGAAACACGCTAAATATCCATGGACACCAGGATGGATAAATACATTGTGGTGTATCAACACAGTGGAATGCTAGACAGCAAGGAGCATGAACAAACTAAAACTAGAAGCACGAGTCGGATGCATCTCACAAATGGAATGCTGAGGGAAAGAAGCCCATCACCACTCTTCACAGCGCTGTCTGTTAAGGGTGCACGGCACACACCCGCTCCAGGGCCTTCCACTGCCATGGTCTCCTCTGCCTTCATTCTCAGCCAGGTGTCTCCCTGTGTATCCCAGCACCTCTGCCAGCAGGCAGCGTCAGCTGCTGAACGATTCACCTCCTCCCTCCCTCCCTCTTGGAATCGCCCTGGCCTTGTGGCCATCCTCACTCTGGCCTCCGTGATTTTTCTTGCTCTTCTGAGCATGATTTTGATGTTGAAGCTGCCAGTTGTTTTCTTGTTTCCTTCAAGGAGAATGTCAAACTTATTTATGGGACATATCATCAGGAATTTGTTTATCTTGGTGCCCTGTCAGGTCGAATTCATGGCCCCCTTCTCTCCCTCCTCTTCCCTTCATCACAGTGGCTGCTTTGGGTCAGTTTCCAATAGGATTTCAGATGAGAGCTCAGGCGAAGACCGTAAAGTATGCCTTCTCTTTGGGATAGTGATGGTTTAGTACAGGATTTATGAGGGCCATTGCGCAAATCACAAGTCCTATCTGTTCTCTAAAGCTATAGACGGTAATTTGTTTTCCTCAGAGGGACTGAAAAAATTCCAGATGAAAACTTGACAGACTCCAGAGTAAGGGCGCCCACAGCTGGTCTAACAGATGATTCATTTACAGTAAAGGCCCACAGGGACCAGTAGACCTGACACATGCCTGGAAAATACCATTGTATAGTGTTCTTACTGGTCCCTCCTAGTTTCATATTCCCTGAGCCCCTGCCCAACCCCTGAGGTATTCCTTTACAAAACTGCATCATCGAAGAGAAAAGATATATGAAGGCCGCTTTGTGGTCATTTTGTTGGGGATTATTAAACATTTGCTATTTGTGTTATTTCTCTTGTCAAAAGGAAAATAAACAAGTGCTGGGTGTCTAGTTAGGACCGTGCCTCGTTTCTCGCTGTGAGTTGTGCTCTCAAAAGCTTAGCAAAATGTTGTTACAAAAATGCTGTAATTAAGATTCATTTAGAGAAATTTGGGTAAAAAAAATGTGTTTAAGAAGATTATCAAGTTATGACTCAGCCTAACCATGTAAATCTTTTAAAAAAGTATCAGAAGTTTCATAAGAAGCTCCATTTAGAAACCTCTCTACTGTTCTCCCCAGGAAACTTATATTATGAATCGAGAGATTAAGAAGAATAATCTGACATTTTGGAGGCTCAGATGTTTAGAGATAGGATATTTATCCTACAAGATAGGATATTTATTCTACAAGATAGTTAAAAAATTTACAAGCCAATTTGGGGTTGTGGTATGGATATATTTTATATATCCCCAAATAGGGAGTTTTGTAATTAAATTATCTGCCCTTCTTGCTAATATCTTCTTATTCTTCTCTCTAGATCAGTGGCTCTCAAATTTGAGCATGCATCAGAATTACCTGGGGGACTTGTTAAAATCTAAATTGCCCTCAGAGATTCTGATTCTATCTGTAGGTCCGGGATGGGCTCTGAAATCGCATTTCTAACTAGTTTCCACATAATATTGATGCTGCTGGTCTGGGACCACACTTTGAGAACCACTGTTCTAGATCATTGTAAACCTGGCTGCACATTAAAATTACCTAAGAGAGTTTTAAAAATACCCAATAGTTGGCCATACCAGACCAATTGAATCAGAACATCTCTGTGAGGGGATCCTGGTCATAGAATGTTTCAGAAGCAACTCTCACGATTCTGTTGTGTAGTCAAGGTTGAGAATCATTGTTCTAGGCGAAACTTACTTATATTCCAGCCTTCAAAGATCATGATACCAAAGCAGTTAATAGCTAGCAGTTGGGTGCTTCTTAAACTGCAGGCTTCATTGCCCTCTGTCTGGCCAGCCCAAGCTGCAGGGTGGCATCCTCCCATGCCAAGGAGTATCAGTTCCTGGAGCTAGTTTGAAGTTTGTGCTATCAGCAAGATTACAGAAGGTTCTCTGGGAGTTTTCTTCTGCCTGATAACTGGGAAGGCAGCCTGAGTCAGAACAGGTTCATGTTGTACTTTGGCATGTGATAGCTAGTCTGGGAGACAATGAATCATTGTAGCTTTTTAAAAGAAAGACAGCAAAACAATATTTCTTACTGCTTTCTCTGATATTTTCTTATTTAAGCCCCAAACAGCAACTAGATCAAGGCTAAAAGAATTATCTGCATTTTTACAGATGAGAAAACTGAGGCCCAAAGGAGTTAAGTGAACTTCCCAAGGTCACAAGGAAGTGGCAGAGCTGTGAGTGAACTTGGGGCTGTCTGACTCCAAAGGCAATATACACAAATCAATAGATGTGATACACCATATTAACAAATTGAAGAATAAAAGCCATAAGATCATCTCAATAGATGCAGAACAAGCTTTTGATAAAATTCAACACCAATTTACGATAAAAACTCTCCAGAAAGTGGGCATAGAGGGAACCTACCTCAACATAATATAGGCCATGTATGACGAACCCACAGCAAACATTACTCTCAATGGTGAAAAACTGAAAGCATTTCCTCTAAAATCAGGAACAAGACAAGGATATCCACTCTCACCACTATTATTCAACATAGTTTTGGAAGTCCTAGCCATGGCAATCAGAGAAGAAAAAGAAATAAAAGGAATCCAAACTGGCAAAGAAGAAGTAAAACTGTCACTGTTTGCAGATGACATGATACTCTACATATATAACCCTAAAGATGCCACCAGAAAACTACTAGAGCTAATCAATGAACTTAGTAAACTCACAGGGTACAGAATTAACACACAAATCTCTTGCACTCCTATACATTAAAAATGAAAATTCAGAAGGAGAAATTAAGGAAACAATCCCATTTACCACTGCAACAAAAGAATAAAATACCTAGGAATAAACCTACCTAAGGAAGCAAAAGACCGGTATGCAGAAAACTATGATACTGATGAAAGAAATCAAAGTTGACACAAACAGATGGAGAGAGATACCATGTTCTAGGATTGGAAGAATCAACATTGTGAAAGTGACTGTAGTACCCAAAGCAATCTACGGATTCAATGCAATTGCTATCAAATTACCAACGGCATTTTTCACAGAACTAGAGCAAAAATTTTTACAATTTGAATGGAAACACAAAAGACCTCAAATAGCAAAAGCAATCTTGAGGAAAAAAAGAAAAAAAACAGAGCTGGAGGAATCAGGCTCCCTGATTTCAGACTCTACTACAGGGCTACAGTAATCAAGACAGTATAGTACTGGCACAAAAACAGAAATATAGATCAATGGAACAAGCTAGAAAGCCCAGAGATAAACCCACACACATATGGTTACCTTATCTTTGACAAAGGAGGCTAGAATATACAATGGAGCAAAGACAGCCTCTTCAATAAGTGGAGCTGGGAAAACTGGGCAGCTACATGTAAAAGAATGAAATTAGAACACTTCCTAACACCATTCACAAAAATAAACTCAAAATGGATTAAAGACCTAACCGTAAGGCCAGACACTAAAACTCTTCGAGGAAAACATAGGCAGAACACTCTTTGACATAAATCGCAGCAAGATCTTTTTTGACCCACCTCCTAGAGTAATGGGAATAAAATCAAAAATAAACAAATGGGACCTAATGAAATTTAAAAGCTTTTGCACAGCAAAGGAAACCCTAAACAAGATGAAAAGACAACCCTCAGAATGGGACAAAATATTTGCAAATGAAGCAATGGACAAAGGATTAATCTCCAAAATATATAAGCAGCTCATGCAGCTTAATATCAAAAAAATAAACAACCCAATCCAAAAATGGGCAGAAGACCTAAATAGACATTTCTCCAAAGAAGACATACAGATTGCCAACAAACACATGAAAAGATGCTCAACGTCACTAATTAGTAGAGAAATGCAAATCAAAACTACAATGAGGCATCACCTCACACCAGTCAGAAAGGCCATCATCACAAAATCTGCAAACAATAAATGATGGAGAGGGTGTGGAGAAAAGGGAACCCTCTTGCACCGCTGGTGGGAATGTAAATTGATACAGCCACTATGGAAAACAGTATGGAGTTTCCTTAAAAAACTAAAAATAGAAGTACCATATGACCCAGCAATCCCACTACTGGGCATATACCCTGAGGCAACTATAATTCAAAAAGATACATGTACCACAATGTTCACTGCAGCACTATTTACAATTTCCAGGACATGGAGGCAACCTAAATGTCCAAAGACAGATGAATGGATAAAGAAGATATTGCACATATATACAATGGAATATTACTCAGCCATAAAAAGGAACGAAATTGGGTCATTTATAGAGATGTGGGTGGACCTAGAGACTGTCATTCAGAGTGAAGTAAGAAGGAAAAACAAGTATGGTATATTAATGCATATGTGTGGAATCTGAAAAAATTGGCATAAATGATCTTATTTACAAAGCAGAAATAGAGACACAGATGTAGAGAGCAAACATGCATACCAAGGGGGAAAGGGGGAGGTGGGATGAATTGTAAGATTGGTATTGACATATATACACTATTGATACTATGTATAAAGTAGATAACTAATGAACCTACTGTATAGTACAGGGAACTCTACTCAATGCTCTGTGGTGACCTAAATGGGAAGGAAATCCAAAAAAGACGGGATATATGTATACATATAGCTGCTTCACTTTGCTGTACAGTAGAAACTAATACAACATTGTAAAGCAACTATGCTCTAATAAAAATTAAAACAAAAACAAAAACTGTAAACCAATTACATATATGAATTTAGATATGCTAACATTAAAAAACTTTTCAAGTAAAATCTAGCTTTGTATCAAAAAACAAAACCATAGGCAGGGGGTTCCTGTCACCTCATCACTTTTGCAAAATTCCTCTGGTTGTCCAGAAACAGATATTATGCAGGACTGGCTACATAATTTGTAGGTCCCAGTGCAAAATGAAACCATGGAGCCTCTTGTTAAAAAATGGTTAAGAATTCAAGAAGACAGCAGCAGAGCATTAAGCCAAGTGCAGAGCCCTGTGTGACTGCACAGATATCCACCCGTGGAGCCACCCCTGATGTTATGTGTTAATCTGCACAGACTACATATCAAACATTCTGAGCAAATAAGGTCTGTTCAGAGGCACCCTGGTGGGGAGGTAGGAGCCCCAGATCCGAGCATGGAGATTCTGGATTGTAGTAATAGCTCTATGAATAACTTCCTGTTATTCCTGTTGACCTCGAGCATGTTATTTAACCTCATGGAGGTTCAGTTTGCTTATCTGTAAGGTCGAGAGAGGGAGAAGTGGGGAAGTGGTGGACCGTGTCAGTGTTTCTCAAACTTTATTTATATGTTATTTATATTCATATACTACATTTTTAGTATAGTGGTTATGATCATGGACTCTGGACCCACACACCTGAGTTCTAATTTGGCTTTGCTGTATTCTAACTGTGTGACCTCAGTCAAGTGCCCCAGTTTCCTCATCTGTGAAATGCAGGTGGCTGTGCAGATTAAATAAGTTAACATAAGTAAAGTCCTTGGAATGATGGCTAATATGTACCAAGAGCTATATAAGTGTTAATTATTACTTTGAATCATATGGCACAGGTACTAGTACTAATTTTTTCTTCAATTTGACTCTTTAAAAAACTTTTATTGCAGTATAATTGCTTTACAAGGTTATGTTAGTTTCTGTTGTACAACAAGTGAATCAGCTATATGTATACATATATCCCCATATCCCCTCCCTCATGAGCCCCCTTCCCATCCTCCCTATCCCACCCCTCTAGGTGGTCACAAAGCATCGAGCTGATCACCCTGTGCTATGCTGCAGCTTCCTACTAGCCATCCATTTTACATTTGGTAGTGTATATATGTCACTGCTACTCTCTCACTTCGTCCCAGCTTCCCCTTCCCTGCCTGTGTCCTCAAGTCTGTTCTCTATGTCTGCGTCTTTATTCCTGCCCTGCCACTAGGTTCACCAGTACCGTTTTTTTTAGATTACATATATGTGCGTTAGTATGGTACTTGTTTTTCTCTTTCTGACTTACTTCACTCTGTATGATAGACTCTAGGTCCATCCACCTCATTATAAATAACTCAATTTTGTTCTTTTTTACGGCTGAGTAATATTCCATTGTATATATGTGCCACATCTTCTTTACCATTCATCTGTCGATGGACATTTAGGTTGCTTCCATGTCCTGGAAATTGTAAATAGTGCTGCAGTGAACATTGTGGTACATGTATCTTTTTGAATTATAGTTGCCTCAGGGTATATGCCCAGTAGTGGGATTGCTGGGTCATATGGTACTTCTATTTTTAGTTTTTTAAGGAACCTCCATACTGTTTTCCATAGTGGCTGTATCAATTTACATTCCCACCAGCGGTGCAAGAGGGTTCCCTTTTCTCCACACCCTCTCCATCATTTATTGTTTGCAGATTTTGTGATGATGGCCATTCTGACCAGTGTGAGGTGATACCTCACTGTGGTTTTGATTTGCATTTCTCTAATGATTAGTGACGTTGAGCATCTTTTCATGTGTTTGTTGGCAATCTGTATGTCTTCCTTGGAGAAATGTCTATTTAGGTCTTCTGCCCATTTTTGGATTGGGTTGTTTGTTTTTTTTGATATTGAGCTACATGAGCTGCTTGTATATTTTGGAGATTAATCCTTTGTCCGTTGCTTCATTTGCAAATATTTTGTCCCATTCTGAGGGTTGTCTTTTCATCTCATTTATGGTTTCCTTTGCTGTGCAAAAGCTTTTAAATTTCATTAGGTCCCATTTGTTTATTTTTGATTTTATTCCCATTACTCTAGGAGGTGGGTCAAAAAAGATCTTGCTGCGATTTATGTCAAAGAGTGTTCTGCCTATGTTTTCCTCTAAGAGTTTTATAGTGTCTGGCCTTACGTTTAGGTCTTTAATCCATTTTGAGTTTATTTTTGTGAATGGTGTTAGGAAGTGTTCTAATTTCATTCTTTTACATGTAGCTGCCCAGTTTTCCCAGCTCCACTTATTGAAGAGGCTGTCTTTGCTCCATTGTATATTCTAGCCTCCTTTGTCAAAGATAAGGTAACCATATGTGTGTGGGTTTATCTCTGGGCTTTCTAGCTTGTTCCATTGATCTATATTTCTGTTTTTGTGCCAGTACTATACTGTCTTGATTACTGTAGCTTTGTAGTATAGTCTGAAGTCACGGAGCCTGATTCCTCCAGCTCTGTTTTTCGTTCTCAAGATTGCTTTGGCTATTCGGGGTCTTCTGTGTTCCATACAAATTGTGAAATTTTTTGTTCTAGTTCTGTGAAAAATGCCATTGGTAGTTTGATAGGGATTGCATTGAATCTGTAGATTGCTTTGGGTAGTATAGTCACTTTCACAATGTTGATTCTTCCAATCCTAGAACATGGTATATCTTTCCATGTGTTTGTATCATCTTTGATTTCTTTTGTAAGTGTCTTATAGTTTTCTGCATACAGGTCTTTTGCCTCCTTAGGTAGGTTTATTCCTAGATATTTTATTCTTTTTGTTGCAGTGGTAAATGGGAGTGTTTCCTTGATTTCTCTTTCTGAGTTTTCATTGTTAGTGTATAGGAATGCAAGAGATTTCTGTGCACGAATTTTGTATCCTGCTACTTTACCAAATTCACTGATTAGCTCTAGTAGTTTTCTGGTGGCATCTTTAGGGTTATATATGTAGAGTATCATGTCATCTCCAAACAGTGACAGTTTTACTTCTTCTTTTCCAATTTGGATTCGTTTTATTTCTTTTTCTTCTCTGATTGCCATGGCTAAAACTTCCAAACTATGTTGAATAATAGTGCTGAGAGTGGGTACCCTTGTCTTGTTCCTGATCTTAGAGGAAATGCTTTCAGTTTTTTACCATTGAGAATGATGTTGGCTGTGGGTTTGTCATATATGGAGTTTATTATGTTGAGGTAGGTTTCCTCTGTGCCCTGTTTCTGGAGAGTTTTTATCATAAATGTGTGTTGAAGTTTATCAAAAGCTTGTTCTGCATCTATTGAGATTATCATATCGTTTTTATTCTTCAGTTTGTTAATATGGTGTGTCACATTGATTGATTTGCATATATTGAAGAATCCTTGCATTCCTGGGATAAATCCCACTTGATCATGGTGTATGATCCTTTTAATGTGCTGTTGGATTCTGTTTGCTAGTATTTGTTGAGGATTTTTTCATCTATGTTCATCAGTGATATTGGCCTGTAATTTTCTTTTTTTGGTGACATCCTCATCTGGTTTTGGTATCGGGGTGATGGTGGCCTTGTAGGATGAGTTTGGGAGTGTTTTTCCTTCTGCTATATTTTGGAAGAGTTTGAGAAGGAAAGATGTTAGCTCTTTTCTAAATGTTTGGTAGAATTCACCTGTGAAGCCATCCGGCCCTGGGCTTTTATTTGTTGGAAGATATTTATTCACAGTTTCAATTTCAGACTTGTGATTGGTCTGTTCATGTTTTCTATTTCCTCCTGGTTCAGTCTTGGAAGGTTGTAGTTTTCTAAGAATTTGTCCATTTCTTCCAGGTTGTCCATTTTATTGGCATAGAGTTGCTTGTAGTAATCTCTCATGACGCTTTGTATTTCTGCGGTGTCAGTTGTTACTTCTCCTTTTTCATTTCTAATTCTGTTGCTTTGAGTCTTCTCCCTTTTTCTCCTGATGAGTCTGGAAAAGTGTTTTATCAATTTTATCTTCCCAGAGAATCAGCTTTTAGTTTTATTGATCTTTGGTATTGTTTCTTTCATTTCTTTTTCATTTATTTCTGATCTGAGCTTTATGATTTCTTTCCTTCTGCTGACTTTGGGGTTTTTTGTTCTTTCTCTAATTGCTTTCGGTGTCAGGTTAGGTTGTTTATTTGAGTTATTTCTTGAGGTAGGATTGTATTGCTATAAACTTCCCTTTTAGAACTGCTTTTGCTGCATCCCATAGGTTTTGGGTCGTCGTGTTTTCATTGTCATTTGTTTCTAGGTATTTTTTGATTTCCTCTGTGATTTTCTCAGTGATCCCTTGGTTGTTTAGTAGCGTATTGTTTAGCCTCCATGTGTTGTAGTTTTTACAGTTTTTTTTTCCTGTAATTGATAGCTAGTCTCATAGTGTTGTGGTTGGAAAAGATGCTTGATACAATTTCAATTTTCTTAAATTTACGGAGGCTTGATTTGTGACCCAAGGTGTGATCTATCCTGGAGAATGTTCCGTGTGCACTTGAGAAGAAAGTGTATTCTGTTGTTTTTGGATGGAATGTCCTAGAAATATCAATTAAGTCCATCTGGTCTAATGTGTCATTTAAAGCTTGTGTTTTCTTATTTATTTTCTGTTTGGATGATCTGTCCATTGGTGTAAGTGGAGTGTTAAAGTCACCTACTATTATTGTGTTACTGTTCATTTCCCTGTTTATGGCTGTTAGCATTTGCCTTATGTATTGAGGTGCTCCTGTGTTGGGTGAATAGATATTTACGATTGTTATATCTTCTTGGATTGATCCCTTGATCATTATATAGTGTCCTTCCTTGTCACTTGTAATAGTCTTTATTTTATTTTTTTTATTTTATTTTTTTTGCGGTACGTGGGCCTCTCACTGTCGTGGCCTCTCCCGTTGCGGAGCACAGGCTCTGGACGCACAAGCTCAGTGGCCATGGCTCACGGGCCCAGCCACTCCACGGCATGTGGGATCCTCCCAGACCGGGGCATGAACCCGTGTCCCCTGCATCAGCAGGCGGACTCTCAACCACTGCGCCACCAGGGAAGCCCTAGTCTTTATTTTAAAGTGTATTTTATCTGATATGCATATTGCTACTCCAGCTTTCTTTTGATTTCCATTTGCATGGAATTTCTTTCTCCATCCCCTCACTTTCAGTCTGTATGTGTCCCTAGGTCTGAAGGTGGTCTCTTGTAGACAACATATATATGGTCTTGTTTTTGTATCCATTCAGCCAGTCTGTGTCTTTTGGCTGGGGCATTTAATCCATTTTCATTTGAGGAAATTATTGATATGTATGTTTCTGTTACTGTTTTCTTAACTGTTTTGGATTTGTTTTTGTAAGTCTTTTCCTTCTCTTGCGTTTCCTGCCTAGAGAAGTTCCTTTAGCATTTTTTGTAAAGCTGGTGTGGTGGTGCTGAATTCTCTTAACTTTTGCTTGTCTGTAAAACTTTCGATTTCTCCATCAAATCTGAATGAGATCCTTGCTGGGTAGAGTATTCTTGGTTGTAGGTTTTTCCCTTTCATCAGTTTAAATATATCTTGCCACTCCCTTCTGGCCTGTAGAGTTTCTGCTGAAAGATCAGCTGTTAACCTTATGGGAATTCCCTTGTATGTTATTTGTTGTTTTTCCCTTGCTGCTTTTAATATTTTTTCATTGTGTTTAATTTCTATTAGTTTGATTAATATGTGTCTCAGCATGTTTCTCCTTGGGTTTATCCTGTATGGGACTCTCTGCATGTCTTGGACTTGATTGACTATTTCCTTTCCCATGTTGGGGAAGTTTTCAACTATAATCTCTTCAAATATTTTCTCCGACCCTTTCTTTTTTCTTCTTCTTCTGGGATGCCTATAATTCATTGTTGGTACGCTTAATGTTGTTCCAGAGGTCTCTGAGACTGTCCTCAATTCTTTTCATTCTTTTTTCTGTATTCTTCTCTCTGGAAGTTATTTCCACCTTTCTATCTTCCAGCTCACTTATCCATTCTTCTGCCTCAGTTTTCCGCTATTTTTTATTTAATTAAAAAAATTAAAGTATTTTTAATTTCAGTTATTGTGTTGTTCATTACTGTTTGTTGGCTCTTTAGTCCTTCTAAGTCCTTGTTAAACGTTTCTTGTATTTTCTCTATTCTCTTTCCAAGATTTTTGATCATCTTTACTGTCATTACTCTGAATTCTTTTTCAGGTAGTTTGCCTATTTCCTCTTCATTTATTTGGCCTTGTGGGTTTTTATCTTGCTCCTTTGCCTATAAGATATTTCTCTGTCTTCTCATTTTGTCTAATTTACAGTATTTGAGGTCTTCTTTCCCTCGGCTGCAGGGTCATAGTTCCTCTTGCTTCTGTTCTCTGCCCCCGGTGGTGGGGTTGGTCCAGTGCCTTGTGTAGGCTTCCTGATGGGAGGGACTGGTGCCTGCGTTCTGGTGGGTGGAACTGAGTATTTTCCCTCTGATGAGCAGGGCCATGTCATGTGGTATGTTTTGGGGTGTCTGTGAGCTTACTATCACTTTAAGTAGTCTGTGTGCTGATGAATGGGTTTTTGTTCTTGTCTTGTTTGTTGTTTAGTGTGAGGCGTCCAGCGTTGTTAGCTGCTGGCAGTTGGGTGGAGCTGGATCTTGGATTCAGATAGAGGCCTCCAAGAGAGCCCTTGGTGATTAATCTTCCCTGGGGCCAGGAATTCTCTAGTGGTCCAGCATCCCGGGCTCAGTGCTCCCACTCCAGAGCCTCAGGCTCGACTTCTGGTTGAGGGACCATGACCCCGCGAGTCGCTCGTCCCAGACAAATGGTAAAAAGTAAAATCATACAAACAGAAACAAGGAAACACGCACACACACAAAGAAACAAAAACAGAACAAAATAAATCAAATAGCAAAACAACCAGACAAACAAAAGAACCCAAGAAGAAAATCAAACAATTAAGAAGAAAGCTGACAAAAACCCCGAACCAAAAAACAAAACCAAAGCAGAGTGCCAGCTGGAGAATGAAGCAAAGAAACAAAGCAAACCAACAAAAATGATGTTAAAAAAAAGAGAAAAAGAGAAAGGGGAAAGAAGACAGAAGAGCAGAAAAGCAACATAGAAACAAATATTTAAAAAAATAGAAAATATATTAAAGAAAAAAAAGACAAACAAAATCCCAGAGAAATGGTGAAAACAAAATCAAACAGAAACAGAAACGAGGAAACACACACACACATAAAAGAAACAAAAACAGAGCCAAATAAAACAAAAAGCCAGAGAACAACAAGACAAATAGAATTCAAAAATGAAATCAAACAATTAGGATTAAAAGTAACAAAAACACATAACCTAAAAACAAAAGCAAAGCAGTGTGCCAACTGAAGAAGAAAGCAAGGAGACAACAAAGTGATAAAAATGATTAGAAAGATAATAAAATAAAATAAAAAGGGAAAAAACACAGGACAACAGAAAAGCAAAGTATAAATAGAAATGTATAAAAAAATTTTAAAAAAGTTATACAACAGAGATCCCAAAAGACTAAATAAACAAAACAAGAAAACCCCCCAAAACAACAAGAAACAAAAAAAGAAAGAAAAGGAAACCAAAAAAAAAGCTAGAACCAACAACAGAATGAATCAAAGCATAATAAAGTCAATAGTAATAATTATGTTTCCATGGGGTGTCTGCTGTAAGTGTCCTTGCACACGCCGTGAGCCACAGCCCCCCTCTGCCTCCCCAGGAGGCTCTCCTCTGCCTCTGGGCTGGTCTCTGGACCTGCTGTGAGCACTGTGGGGACCACTCAGGCTCTGATCTGGCCCAGTTCCTGCATGTGCTGCCTCCAAAGTCCACAGCTGCCAGAGCTAGACTGTTGTTTTTTTTTTTTAAATAAATTTATTTATTTATTTTTGGCTGTGTTGGGTCTTCGTTTCTGTGCGAGGGCTTTCTCTAGTTGCGGCGAGCGGGGACCACTCTTCATCGCGGTGCGCGGGCCTCTCACTGTCGCGGCCTTCTCTTGTTGCGGAGCACAGGCTCCAGACGTGCAGGCTCAGTAGCTGTGGCGCACGGGCTTAGTTGCTCCACGGCATGTGGAATCTTCCCAGACCAGGGCTCGAACCCATGTCCCCTGCATTGGCAGGCAGATTCTCAACTACTGTGCCACCAGGGAAGCCCTAGACTGTTTTCATTTGTGGGAACGCTCAGTGTCTACTCAGATATTCTATAGACGCAGGGTCTATCTAACTGATTGTGGGGATTTAATCTGCAGCTTGTACCGCTGGTAGAAAGATTTTCCATCTTCTTCCTTAGTCACCCCATCCCTGGGGTTCAGCTTTGGTTTTATCCCCACCTCTACATGTGGTCCACCCACAGGAGTCTTGTCCTGAGTCTGCCTTGGAGCTCTTGGGTCTGCCCCCGTGAGGACCAGGCACAGAGGTGGTATGACTGCTTGGATCATGGGAGCCCCAGGGGCGCCAAATGTGCAGGGAAGCCGGCGGCCACGGGTGCAAGAGATATGGCCCTAGCGAGGGCCTTTTCTGCCTCCCGGCATAAGGCACATGAGGGCCAGCCCTGAGGGGGCTTTTTTTATTGTCACTGGCAGGTGCTGGCATGTAGGTAGAGAGAGGCTACAGTAATGGCTTCTCCCCCTGTGTGTGACTGATCAATAGCACCCTGCTTCCATGGCAGTCCAGTCTTCCTCCCTAGGCATTCCCTGCTGCAGATTTCCTCCCTCCCATCCCCTCAGTCCGTCTCCCCACAGCCAACAGCAGTTCTCGCTCTGAGCCTGTTCTCCAGTCCTCATGCACCAGCTCCCAGCCCCTTTGCACACCTGTGAATACATGTCCCAGTCCCGGGCACGTATGTCCACAGTATGGACCGTCTGTGTGTTTCTCACTCGGCCCTGTCTGCCACAGACTGGCCACTTCACCGTCTTCCGACAGCCTCTAATGCTTCCCCTCTGTCCCAGTCTATTTCCCCGTCAGAGAGGGGTTTTCCCCCAATTCAGGTCTCTCTCCTCTGTTTCAGCTTCCTCTCCTTGGGGTGCAGGTCCTGTCCTGCTTCCTCTCCTCCTCCTTCTCCCTTCTTTTTTTCCATCCTACCCAGTTATGCAGGGATCTTTATAGTCCTTTCCAGTGTCCAAGGTCTTCTGCTAGTTTTCAGCTGGTGTTCTGTGAGAATTGTTGCATCTACAGATGTATTCCTGATGCATCCGTGGAGAGAGATGAACTCCATGTCCACCTACTCTCCACCATCTTGAATCTCCTTGACTCACTTTTAGAATTTAAAAATAATCACCAGATTCATGGGAATGTATATATTTTTCTAGTATTTGTGAAAGTGAATCATAATCATATAATATTTTTTAAAGTTCATTCATATACTCTCTAAAATCGGTCCAAATATTAACAATGGAATAGTCACCACACTGTGGGTAACACTGTACTAGATGTTGGAGGCTTCTTCTAGCTTAAATAGTCCAGGAAAAGATGAATAAATTCATGTGTATTTGTGTTTGTGCCTTCATTCACTTGACAAATACATGACTCTAATACTTCTACCCACTGCATTCATTTCTACCCATAATAGCATCTTTCCATTGGTTAGCTTCTTGTTCCAGTGGAAAAATGTTTAAACAGAAAAGAGAGATTGTGAATGAATCATATAAATGCTTAGAATTTTCATGAGTCGGTGGGGTCCTCTCAAGAGATCCCTTAAAGTCTAACAAGGGATGAGGCTTAGGGTAGTGAAAAATTGGTACAAAATGCTTACAGGAAGGCATAGGATGGCCTTCGGATGTGAGGAGTCTTCTGGGAGACATATGTTCTTTCCTTTGAATCCTGTGTTTTCCCCCCACTTCCCTCTACCGAAATCCTATCTTATAGGCCCAGTTCAAATTCTACCTCCTAAGTCCTTTCCAGCTATTCTGACTGGAAGTTTCCTTTTTCTCATCTGAAGAGTGCTTTACAATCATAGGTATTTATTAAGCACGAACTATGTTCCGGCACAGAGGTCACTGGGTTGAACACCCATATCCCTGACCTCAAGGAGTGGATGGGCTACAACTCAATGACTCTCTATGCTGCCTTGCCCAGGCTGGTTGATTCACACATATTTGTCTTGCCTCCCTTAAGGCTGAGTTACTTATTCTTTACTTTCCTATTCCTCAGAGCACCTAAGGACTCTCCTTAGCTAAGTATTTGTTGCCAGAGACCTCAGGGTTACCAAGTTGTATAGGAAATATAAAAATAATAACTAAGGAACTTTAAAATTAGTCTTCACTTAAACATCCCTCTCAAGTTATCATGAGCACCAATCCCCAGCAATTTCGTAAACATCGGTGATGGTCATATAGGATAAACATGTAATGTGAATATAATATAAATTGATCCCAAAGGAAAACTAGAAATCTTAGGAATGATACAGGACTTCCTGAAGGCAGTGAAAGTGAGTTTAGAGAGAGCAATAGTAATTCACTCAAAGCTGTGGACGTTGATGACCCAGCAGAGTCCTATCAGTTATCAGTAGAAGGAGAGAAAGCAACAAGGATGATGGTATGATGGGTACTTCCCAAGAGAATGATCGGAATATCAAAGGATGAAGAAAGATCTTGGGGAAAAAATGAAAAACTTGAATATTTTGCAAAGTCAACAAAAAGTGAGGGCTGTTAAATGGTGCCATGATACAATTTTGTCAAAAAACTGTGCCTAAAACCCCATACTTAATTCATAGTTTGCTCATTTAAAAAACATGGCATGATTGATTGCCATTTTAATTTTGTTGAACATAAGGTAAATAAAATTTTTCATAATTTTTAGTTTCTAAGAATTCCAATCAGCCTTTCCCACCCTCATTTTTATATGTTATTTTTGTCCTTTTTAAAAATGTGGATTCATTTTAAGTGGACTTTCTATGATACTAATTATCCACCAGAAGAACATCCAGTAATAGGATTCAGTGAAGTGATGGATTGATCAGTATCTTTCTTCAAAACTCACAACCAAGATCATAACAGGCAGAAAGGGCACAGCTGGCTTTTTTGACTCTAAAGCAGGAAGTAGGGATCCACAGAACCAGCCAGATTTCTCTGGAATAGTGATGCCCAGCCCAGCTAGGAGGTAATTTTGAGATAAGCCTGATCAAGGTCTTAGAAGGGAACTCTCAAGGCTTCAAAGGAAGTTGCTTACCCACAAAGCACCAGACCGCAAACCGGATCCACGTGATGGTGGAGAGCTTTAGCATGAGATAGATGTTCACCAGCATGGCAAAGGCAGGCACAAAGGGGAGACAGGGAGCCATATAGGGCAGCTTCTTGGGGTTCTCTGGCTGCTGCAGGATCACAAACACCAGGATGCTGATCAGCAGCACCATCAGAATGACCAGAAGGATGGCCCACCAGCTCTGCTTTGAGATGTAGTCGGAACCAAAGATGATGAAGGAGCAGAAGATGAACATGAGGATGAAGAGCAGAAGCACGCAGATGGTCACCGTGTGCCCTGTAGCTGCTGTGGGCCGGTCCATTTTGCCTGGAAGGCCCAGCCGGATCCTCATGGTGTAGTAACGGGGCCCAATCAGCTTCTTTAACTTGATGAGATAAATGTTTTCAGTTTCATCAGCTTCTATGCCTGTGGTCATGTCCACGGTGCCGTAGTTTGGGTGGTTGACGTTGTAGGTCGACTTGTCTGATTTCCCTATGAGCATCTCGTTGTCTCCCAAGGATGGTAAGTTCTTAGCCCCACATGTGTTGGTGGCTGGGCCGGAAAACTCTTCCCCTTCACTCACAGGAGAGCCAACTTCCTTCTCACAGTCAGCCAGAATGCCCTCCTTCTTCTTTGTGTGCTCCTGAGACAAAAACTTGACAAACCCGTCAATGTCACTTTCTGGTTGGTATCGAAGGAGCAAGACGCAGACAGAGACCAAGGTGTAGGCGAGGAGGGTGCCGATGGACATCATCTCAATCAGATCTCTCAGGCTGACTAATAGGGAGAGGAGAGCCGCCAGGAACCCCGACACAATGCAGGCCACCACTGGGGTCTCTGTGTAGGAGCTCACGTGAGCCAGGAACCTGAAGGGAGGGGCAAGCAGAGGGTTCACGGTGAGCTACACGTGGGGATTGATTCAGCATGGTTTAACACCTCCTGGTCCTGTTTCTCCAGCTTACTTCTGGATTCACTGCTTTAAATACAGCTGCTATTCCCTACCCCAGGATTTGGTTCCCGGAGTAGAATTTAAACAGAATTTACTTTAATTCCTTGAGTTTGAGCCGAACTTCTCTATTAAAGTTCCTACTTCATTATGTGATGTGATGGGTTGATTGAATCTAGGGGATTCTCAGAAATCCAAATTGAAGCATAGGCTTTGCTATGAAGAAGGGATACTTGGCAAAGTCATACATCTGCTTGGGGGTCCTCTACACCTGTGTTACCCGAAGTGTGGTCCATGGATCAACAGCATCAGCATCACCTTGGAACTCGTTAGAAATATGTATTCTGAGGTTTTACCTGAGACCTACCATGTCAGACTCTCTGGGAGTGGGGCCCAACAAAGTCTACACTTTAAAAAACCTCCAGAGGATTCGGATTTATGCCAGAGCTTGAGAAGCACTTGCTGTACAACAGAAGTACAGGGATTTGGTTGGCAAAGTAGTACAGTCGTTGAGAACATGTGCTCCTGGATGAAACCTAAATCCGGCCACTTACTAACTGGAGAAGATAGAGAAGACCAACAAGGGTGACTGAGTGGCACCCTTCTTTAGCAGTTCCTGGAGGCTTAGGTAGGTTCCCGCCCTCCTCCTCTCTCATTCTGGCACTCCCTGCTCCCTCCTCTTCCATTCCTCCCTTATTTCCATGTTTCAGTCCATGAAACAGGAATATAAACTGTGCTCGGAGCCCCAGCATCTTTCCTCTCGGTTTTCTTTGACAGCTGAAAAACGTTTTGGGTGTGTGAAGTTGTCACACCTCCACTATGGTCAGCCTTTTCTTTTTTTTTAACATCTTTTTTTACATCTTTATTGGAGCATAATTGCTTTACAATGGTGTGTTAGTTTCTGCTTTAAAACAAAGTGAATCAGTTATACATATACATATATCCCCATATCAACTCCCTCTTGCGGCTCCCTCCCTCCCCCCTACCTATCCCACCGCTCTAGGTGGTCACAAAGCACGGAGCTGATCTCCCTGTGCTATGCGGCTGCGGGGAGGGGAAGGGTAAGCTGGGACGAAGTGAGAGAGTGGCATGGAAATAATGTACACTACCAAATATAAAATAGGTAGCTAGTCAGCATTTTCTTGATCTTTCCAGCTCCCCCAAGGTCACAGCTCGGTGGTGACCTCAGGGGGTATGCGGAGGAAAGGGTGCAGAATGTGACAGCCGATGGCAGAGATAAAGTCCCTGAGCTGGATCCCTCTGCACTCCTGAGAGCTCCTTGGAGGTTTACTCCTTGTTTTGTGCGCTTGAAGAATGCCTTCCCTGCAAGCTCTTCACACAGTAGACACTAGGAACCAAGAGATGGGGCCACATCCCCTTTGTACCATGGGCAGATAGGCTACTTCATAGCCAGCTTAGGGGGCTGGAAGTGTCAGTGTACTGGTGTGGTTAAAAGTCTGGTTGTCGGGATCAGACAGTCCTGGGTTCAAATCCTGACCCTGCCACCCAGCAGCTGGGGGATTTGGGGCAAGTTTTTTTTTTAACCTCTCTGAGTATATTCATCTAGTATACTCTTCTGTAAAACAGAGTTATTGTGCTGACTAAATGGGATACCATATACCTGGTATACACAAATGTTCAATAAATGGTAGCGATTGTTGCTACTGTTATTAGGCTCTGTTCAGAGGGTCTTATCCTCTCTTTGATTGTAACTGTGAACTTTTTCAGCTTCAGAGAGGGCAGTCATCAGGCCTCAATCTGAGGGCAAGCCTCAGATGCCCCTGGGATGGGTTCTTCCTTCTGGAGGCCACCCAGTGTAGCATTTTGGCACTCATCGTCTTTATACAATGTCAAATAAGAGGGGAGGGGGCCATTGGGGGGACATATTAGTTTGTTGCTAGATTGAGGGACCCAGAGTCAAACGGAGGGGCTGTTTTAGGACCTAAACTAATATCACTCAAACCCTTTGCCAAGATATATGACAAGTTCCATTGTCTATGTGACAGGCACTCACATCAGAATTACAGTCAGGCTGACAGTGGGTGACAGTCTCCCTGGGCAGGCCTGGAAGAATAGAATAAATGCCACCGAGCATAGCCCTTACCTGAAAAGGAGCCCATCGCCAGCCATGGCATAAATGATCCTCGGCATTGGGAAGAGGGAGCCCAGCAAGCTGACTGTCAGTCCTGCAACCGACCCGATGGCCACTATGAATTTTGCAGCATAGAACCCACGAGCCACAAACATCTCCATGAGCGGGGATTCCGTGTCAATCGCGTAATATGGCACCATCAGAGTTAAGATCATGCTCACCTGTTAAAACAAGAGGAAACATGGCTGGGGGTAGAGGGGTCTGTCTGAAGCATGGATGGAGGTCCCATAGGAGAGGAAAGAGGCCTGGTCCTGCATGGGAGCTGGGGTCTGCCACTTCGTGGCACGTGCCTTTACTGTAGACCAGTTATTTGGCCTTTGGAACGCTCGGTCTCAGTATTTTCTCCCCACATGTGAATTTAGTGGACTAGACCAAATCATTTGTAATATCTCTCTGTGACCCTTTTGTATCTGAGGGATAAGTCTGCAGGTATTTCAGCTCCATGAGAGCAGAGCTACACTGATAGTTCAATGAAGGGCAGATATTATCCGATGGAAGGAGCTGCAGCCTAAGGCACTAGAGCCAGGGCCTGGCAGTGACCATGAGCACCCTGCCCACATGGACAAGAGTCTCATTTCTTTTATACTTTCAGGGTCCTACAGGATCTTAACTGTACTAGATCTTACCCTAAAGACCAGAGATCAAAACTCTAAAGATAAATACGTAGGAGATCCACAACCGATTAACTGACGGGACTCATGTTTCCATTTCCTCTCTGTAGCTCAGTCCCAGGAACCAGGCAGGCCAAGAAGTAAATTATGGCATCAGGATGGAATCCAGTACTACTGTGGGCTATAAGACCACTAAGGCTATTTCTCCTCACATGTCATAGATCTGCTGTAACATCCCTCCCGTCATAATTGGCCCCAGGTGATGGAGCCGCCAGTCCTAAGACCAGGTGCCCCCTGGCCTGTGAAGGCCAATCCTGGCATCAGTGAGGGAGTCCAGAGCCTGAAAAGGAGAGAGTGGTTCATTTCTAGATCACCTCTTTGCCTGTTTCTCAGGAGCCAGGATCCTCCAGTGAAGCCATGCACCACTAGGGAGGACAGCAGGATGAATGACCACAGCCCAGCAATTTGACTTTTTCCTGGTGGTAGAATGGGTGCCTGCTGACCAACACAAGACCAAACAACCCCTGAGGCATGGTTAGGGCCCACGTATTCTAAAAGGGAATCTTTCCCAGCAACATCGGGGTAGACCTGAGGAGAGAGGGATAGATTCTTACAGCAACTCTCAGAGTGTGTCCTGCCCACATTAGATTAGGATAGGCAAAAGTTGGTAGATGCGTAGACATATTCTGTAGTCTGTAAAGCACTCTTCTAAGGAAGGAGCTGTGATTATTAACTTTACTGCGTGTGCTACAATGGTTGACTACTGGAAGAGGGGAGGTATGAGGGAGGGGGAATGCAGAGCAGAGTGTCTCTGCTGCTACCCCTGCCTGCTTCCCCCACCCCCAGCTGCTCCTGAACATTCTGTCTGCAGGGCTAATCAGAGTTGGATAAGATGAAGCCAGTTGCATGTGTGTGCATGGGGCGGGGGGGGGGGGGGGTGATAACTGACCTATCCATAAAGGTTTGGGTGGGCAAACCACATCCAGTGCTGCTCTCATGTTTTCCTTTGGCTTCCAGGACAGTCCTGTTTTGCAGCTTGCCTTAATGATCCCTTGGCCTGGTTTCTTCAGGTTGTTGCTAAAGGTGTCTTTCCGGTTTTTTTGGTAGGGGTTGTGAAGAGGTTCTTGTCGCATGCCGTGGCAGCAGGAGCAGCAGGGCTGACGCGTGCACCCCGGCTGCTGGCTCCTTCTATGATAATTGTGGTGGCTGAAGTGAGTTGGACCTCCAGGACTTGGGGGGATTTGTGTAACCACACATCTGTAGGCTTACCAGCTGGTCCTCTCCACTGCCAGGGGCTGAGGGGGATGTTGCATGTGGCTGAACTATTTCTGTGATAGAAATTCTGGGATGGGAGCTGAGAGGTGACACATCAGAAGTGTGAGGAGTGTCTGAGGGACGTGATCCTCAGGAGACAGCCTGAAGGCTTCATTCTAAGGACTTCCCTTGGCAGGGAAACCTGAAGAGGCAAACTTGAGCCAGTGTAAAAAGAGGGAGCAACTGGCAGAAAGAAATTACCTCTCCTCCCACTCTGCACCCCCCAACCCACCAGATTTAAGGGAGAAGCATTTCTAGAGGATGATGAGTTCTCTTTCCCCACCCTGGGAGAGCCTTGTCTCTTTGCTGCCGGGAAGCTCCCAGAAGACAGAAGGGCATTGAGGAGGGAGCGCAGAGGCCCACAGTGCCTCTGCTTGCACACCCACCCGTTACTGCCAGCCTGTGATCTGAGCTCCTTGGACGGCAGCCCACTCCCTGCACACTGTCCCGTGGGCAGCAGCGGACACCAAGAGCCTGTGCATAGGACGGAGCAGGGATGGGGGCCATGGCTGAAGTGAGGACCTGGGGCTTCTCGCGTCTCCAGTTTGGAGCCCTGATTTTCTCCTTGTCATTGGTGGGTGGGGTGAGCTTGAGCCAGTGTAAAAAGAGGGAGCAACATGAAACATATGTGTACAAACACCTAGAAGGCACAAGTAAAGGATTACTTCCTGACAGAAGGACACCCAGTCCCAGAGCCACATTTTAAGGTCAAATATGAAAAGGCCATGAGGAGGGTCACATAAGCATTTGGTACTTACGGATACATATGCTGTCAGGCAGATGACCAGGGAGGCAGTGATAGCGTAAGGGATGGATGTGTTGGGATTCTTGGCTTCCTCTCCAGTGGTGGCGATGATGTCAAAGCCAATGAACGCATAGAAACATGTGGCTGCTCCTTGCAGCACCTGTAGGGATGAAGACATTTATCAGACTCAAAGTGTCAGGGCAGCACCAGGGCCTGACGTGGTCCCCAGAATTGCCTGGTGCCCGGCAACCAGTACTGAGTGGTAGAAGGAGTAACGTGGTAGAACTTGTGCTCAACGCTTGAGTTCTGATCTCTACTTTCTAGCTGTGTGACACTGGGAAATTCCCCCATGTGTAAAATGAAGATAAGAAGGATTATATCCAAATAAAAACGAGGTCATTCAACACATTCAAATAATTTTTGGGAGTAAGTGGGGTTACAAATAAATCAGTAAGTTGGCTATCCCTGTGTCTTGGGGAACTCATTAACTTCTTTGTGCTCTGTTTTCGTTCAGTGGCTCTCAATCACAACCAGGGTCCGTATGACTGCCCTTGGGAGATGTTTGGAAATGTAGGGAGGTACTTGTGACCGACGCAGAGACATGGGGTGGGCGCTTCTGGCATTTAGTGTAGGGGCGCAGATGCTTTCGCACAAATTGTCCTGCGCAGATTACCATTAGTGACCCTGGCAGATCATTTCCAGGGCATCGTCCGGATGTGAAACGATATAAAAGATTTTCAGATCTTCAAATCGTGTAGTGTCTTTCATGGGAAGACAGGTAGAGACAGTTTGATTTTACTGTTCCTTTTGGGGGCTTGAGTGGCCTTGTTGGGCTACAAGCCAGGGGCAGGAGGAGGAGTGAGGCAGTGTGAAGCTGAGGAGGTGGTACCCAGTGACATCTGCTGGATGCCTGTCTGACAGGGGCCTGTGTGATCCCAAGGGTGGCTGTGACTTGATGAGTCAAGCAGTGAAAATCTTCCACTGAGGAGTGTGTGACTTTCTTCCAAAGAACCTATCGAAGTTTAAATTATGTTTTCCCACCTTAGCATTCTCATTATCAGCTGAAAGTAAGAAATGTGCCTCTTTGAATGCTTGGGGGTGTCCCATTTGGGGAAGATGAAAGAGATTTTTCTGGGCTTTTGTGTATGGGGTGAGGGCATTTGGCAACCTGCAAGCTCTAGCCAGGGGGCCAGGAGTGAGGCTCATTGTGGACTGACCATTTTTTCCTTTTCTCCATATTCGGTTTATAAATGATGAAATTCTAAACACGTGCCAAGCAGACACCTGTCCCTAAATTTTCACTCTTACCTTTCCTACTGACTTCTCAATAGGTAAAAGACAAAATACTGAGACCTGGAACCCACAAGAAACATCACAAAATAGAAGATTGTCTCAAACTTTCAAAAGCAACCTTTGCTCATCTGTAAAATGAGTTGGTCTCTTCTACAGTCTCTCCTGTCAGGACTTTAATGCTTCAGTTCTCTAACTGGAAGTTCTTATTCTGGGGTCCATGCAATTCGCATGGGGGAGGGTCTGAGAATTTTTCAGAGAAAAAAATACATCTTTCTTTTCACTACCCTTCAACTGAATGTTATCATTTCTTTCAATTATGAGTGTAGGTGACTAACAGTACCTGTCACTTTGTCACCAATAGCAATCAGCTATTTTCCCATCGTATTAGTTGTTGCAGAGATCTTGAAATACCACTTGTGCTCATTGTGACTTCCAATTTCTGTCAGTTATTAGACATAGATATTAATATTTAAAGCACTGATAACAAAGCACATCGTTATATCACAATTTAAAAATATTTTTATAACTATATTTCAATATACAATTGACCCTTGAACAACATGGGGGTTAGGGGTGCCAACCACAGCACAGCTGAAAATTTGAGTATAACTTATACTGGCCCTCTGTATCTGTGGTTCCCCCATGTACTCGGTTCCTTCATATCTGTGGTTCTGTATCTGCAGATTCAACCAACCACTGACCAGTGTAGTACTGTAGTATTTACTTCTGAAAAAAAATCCACCTAAGTGGAACCGCTTGGTTCAAACTCGTGTTGTTCATAGGTTAACTGTAATTGATTTCTTTCGAACTCCTATGTAATTAGGTTATTCATTTATAAACACAATTTATACATAGTATAAACATAATTCAAAAGGGGTCCATCGGCTTCACCAGACTGCCAAGGAGTCCACTGCACACAAAAAAATCCAAGAACTCCTGATCTATTCTAATAGAAAGAACTTCTCAAACAAGCAGTTGTCACCAGAGGGGTACTTTCTGGGAGAGGAGATAACTCCCAATTTCACACCAGCGAAGTCCTCCATTAGAGGACGTGGAAAGTGTCTTTGGCATCCAGACAAGAAGGTCAAACAGATCTCACCTCATCGTACGTGGAGGTTCACAGGTTTGGAAAAGTGCTTGTTTTCATTTGTCTAAAAAATGTCTCTGGTGTTCAGGGATGAATGATTACTGGGACTGTAGGCTCGCTAAGCTGCTCCAATCAAGGAAAGCCTTGCTTTAAGACAGCTTCCAGAAAACAATCCTGTCTTCTCTTCCTTTAACATCTTTCTTCCCGTACACACACACACAGACACACACACGCACACACACACACACACACACCCCTCTTGTAAATCATACAGTGACCTTCTCTGACAATCAGTCTAAAGATGCATTGCTCCCGATTAGGATGTCCCACGGCTACGGTGCCATGCCCACTTGGTGTGATCAGTGCTGGATGGAAAGGTCATAGATACTGCAAGAGCTCCCTGCTGAGGATAGGTGGGTAGGAAGGTCCTAAATAAGAACTATAGGGCCAGTCTACCCTGGAAAAAGGTGAGAGGTCTGTAAACCATGCCATATGAAGATTAACTGAGGACCAGGGGATATCTAACTGAAAAAGAAGACTCAGTGGAAGATACCTCCAGACAGAATTGGAGGGACACCTTCCAATTTTGAAGGCTTCAGAGGGAATCACAGAGCCATGCAAATGGGTGGCATAGGACTTGGTTAGGAGTGCAGATTCTGTAGACTGTCAGACCTAGGTTGGTTCTGCCAGGTACTAGCTTGGTGACCTAGAACAAGTTCCTAACCCCTTGGGGTCTCATTTTCTTTATCGCTTAAATGGAAATAAAAATTGTGTTTAGCTCGTTGGATTGTTGCAGAGATTAAATGAGATAATACAGTCAACCACAGTCATAGAATACAATAGGTACTTAATAAATATTCCTCTTATCAGTAGTATTTTTATTACTTTTATAAGTTTTTCTAGAACAGATGAAACCAAGGGCACAAATTCCTCCTCCTCTTCCTCGTCCTCCTTATTTTTTCTTTTAGAACTTGACACATTTTATTAACTGTTCCCAAGAACCAGGAACTGTGCTTGGTGATGTGGATGCAGTTATGTGCAAAAAGCACTCTGAGCTTGACTTCCTGGGGCTTGGAGTCTAGAGGACGCTGCACGACCCGAAATGCTACCTTGACTGTGGTAACAAACTGAACAAGATTAATAAATATCTATATTGTTTGTAAAACACGGATACTACTATTTCCCAGATGAATGAAAGAATGGATGGCAATTACTGATAATGATTAGATACCAGAAAATTAACTATGATCAAGTTGGGAAGAGAGAGAATAAGTTTGCAAAGAGAATATCTGTTAGCCTGAACTTGCATGTGTAGAACTAGAAAGAAATTATGGTTGAAGAAAGACTAAACAGATCAAAGGTAGGACATCTGGAGGTTCTACTGCGATAGGCAGGACACGGAATTTAACTCAGATGGTTCAAATGAATGATTTCAGTGAAGGCACTCTAGGGGTCAGGGCTGGGAAGAAGTGAGGAAGAAATACCCTGGCCTTGTTCTCTTCTCACCTTCTGATCTGATGATACCTCCCATTGGCTAAACCCAACAGGAAGCAACCAGCAGGGGGTCTTCTGGAGCACAGAACAGAGCATGAGGGGTAGAGAATGGATCTGGGGACTGTGGGCAAATAGGGAAAAATCAGCGCACCTGCCAAGATCAAACAGACTCTGGCCTAACAAGATATAGATTAAATAAACAGATTATGTAAGAAAAGATAACACAATTAGCAAATAGGGTCACCTTTTTACCTGAGTTAGTTTGAATAAGTTCTTCTTCCTTGTAAGCAAATAATTTCTGGTAAATACAAAAGAACCACGAAATGAAACTGTGTATGGGTGTGTCTCTACCCAAATACCCACTAAAAATGCTTTCCACTTCACTCTACCCAGATCTCAGATCCGGCCTCTGGTATTTACGATTAGGATACACTTCCATGCATGAAAGAATGTGTGTGGTACCTAGGGGTGAGCATCTGTGAATTAAATTGGTGGGTGAAGTGTGTGTGTGTGTGTTTCTGGGTTCATCTGTACTTTATCCTAACTTTCCTTTAATGTTTTATATAAATAAAAAAACCAATATTGATTTTTATTTGATGACATTAATGGAAATTGTCTTCCAAAGTCCACCGGGTGTAGCTGCTCAGCCAGGCGATCCAGATGGCTCCTTCCCTCTACAGAGGTTTGTGGGGAAACAGCACGTCCCTCAGTTGCTGGCGGGCCGCTGCTTAATTAGTTGACAAAAGAATGTCATTGCTGGCCTGCTACTCAGCGTCTGGGATCCCTAAACGCTGGCCCTCGTGCCTTGCTGATATTTGAGAGGCATTAGGATGCGGCAGCTCTCTGTATTCTGCCTTGGCGTGTCTGCCAGATGTGCCTAGGAGATAATTAGGCACATTTTTATAATTCACTCTCAAGGTCACAAGACAAAACTCCAACTTTAACAGCATTTCCTTCCACCCTCATGCTCCAGATCTATTAGCAGCCTGTCCACAGCGACAGTGGAATGTGCTAATACGTTCCAACAAGTGGATTCAGATGTGGAGACATGGGAAACAGGTTTTCCTTTGTTTGGAGGCTGTCAGCATTCCCCACAAATACTTGCTCTGAACCATTTTCCTGGGAGCTATTTGTGCTGGTAGAGTGTCTTATTTGGTTAAAGAGAAACCATAAGATAGCATCGAGAACAAATAACATATAGCGAATATGCATCCAACAATGTTCAAGAGCTGAGGAATTGCAGATGGAAGCAGGGGTTCAGCTGAGGGCCAGCAGTTACTTGATATAGGGAAAAAAAGTGTTTGTTGTTCTTAAGCTCTTCAAGACCAAAGAAGCATTTGACCCAGAACCTGTAAGTGAGTAAACCATTCCTTATGCTATTTTCTTTGGAAGGAAGTGGTTGGAGCAGGGAAAGAGTAGGCTTCTGAGGGGTCTATGGCCAGAGGATGGATTGCTCTTTAACTCTTTCAGAGTCCTTGAAAATTGTTTCAAGTCATGTAATGGTATCCTTATAAACCACTCTGCCCACAGTGGTTTCCTTCATCCCGTCCTACCTAAAAGGATTGAAGAAGAAAGTGGACTGGAACTCTGCACTAGTTCCTTTGTCGGGGTGGGTCAGAATTTCCTTAAGGAGTGAAGAAGTTCATGAAGCTGCCAAGTAGGCAACTCGATTTTGTTGACAATTGTCAGATGACAGTAGGGAGTGTGTTTATTCACTTGGTGGATGACATTCTCATGAGAAGGTGTCAGATCTTAAAAAATAGCCTCCATATTCAGACTGGCCTTGCTGGACTGGAAAAGCAACCTGAAACCAAAGTCAAGAAAGAACAGGTCTAGGCAGTCGGCTGTGGAGGAAATGTATAACGCAGAAATCCAAGGCCAGGCAGACAGCAGAGAGGATGAGTCAGCATCATCTTCACACTGGGCTGTCCTTTGTGCTCAGATGATGTTTTTAGGCACAGCCACTAGGACATACATTTGAATTTCTTGCAGGGAATATGGATTTGCAGTGAAAAATCCAAAATCCCAGCCAAGCTTTTTTGGTGACCAATGACAAGCCTACTCCAGGTAGACGTTTGGGTTGGAGTGAGGTCAGTGGCCAAAGGTGCCAAAAAGGACAGTTGGTTTGATGCGTGCAAACCTGGGCGTAATGGAGTAAATAAGGGCTTTGGCTCATCTAGGACTGGGATTGAATTTCAGCTCTATAACAGTCTAGATCTGTGATCTTAACTTTTCTAAACTTCAGTTATTTTGATGTAAACGTGGAGATCATTGTACTTATCTTGCAAGGCTGTGGTGAAGATTAAACGAAAAGTGTGTATGAAAGAGTATGTCATAAGGAAAAAATGGTTAGGGATGGCATCCTTCCTTTCTTTTTTATGCCTTGATTTCCGATTTTCTTTTCTTGCTGTAGAAGCTAGTGAGACCTGGGATTGGGTAAATGGGAAGCCCCTAAGCCTAGCTTGCTTAGCTCCTTCCGTGATGAGGCAGCTCCTGACTGAGGAAGGATGTGGAGCCCCTGAGCAGGGAGAGGAGATGCCCCCAAAGAGAATAAAGACCCCAGAACAAAGCACAAAAGGAAGAGCTAAAAGACTGGTTCATCTTCTTCAGCATGGGCAAAGGGTATTTACACAGAAGATATTGACTATTTCCAGTCTTCACATGGGGCCTAGACTACAGTGTGTGCCGTTTAGATAAGTTCTTAGGGAGATTTTGAAAATTAAACATGATCTGAGTAATTAAGAAGAGTTTTCAGATTGCTTTGATATGATGTAAAATGCACATTTGGCCTGGGCCGGCTTAACTATACCCCCATCTTAATGCTCCTTCTAGCTCCAAGACCCCAAGACTTTGTGAAGGCTTAAAGAAAATGAAAATGTGACATGTCAGATTAATTACATTCTTACTTTTTTTTAAAAGACGGCTCAGAAGGGAGGGGTCATCATACATAAGGCACTCAGTGTAGTGGAAGGGACTTTGGAGCCACACACCTGGGTGGGAATTTCAGTCCTGGCACCGACTAGCTAAATGACTTTAGGCAAGTTACCCAGCTTCTCTGAGCCTTGAATTCTCTATTTGTAAGTTGGGGATAGCAGCACCTGCTTTAAAGTTTTGTTTTAAGAGTGAGATAATATTCATAGAGCAGAATGCTGGGCACCCAGCAGGTAGTGGGTAAATTCTAACTCCATCCTCCTGTCATGATCGCTGTTGCTAACCACACAATGTGCACATAAAAACATCTAAGATTTTATTCTTTTTTTGCAAACATTTGGTTGTCATTAGTTTTACCACTTGATAGATGAGAAAACCTGAAAGCACAGAAGTTAACTGTTGGCCGAAGTCTTGTAGTAGGTCCATGACCCAGTAATTTCTTACATTGTTAAGAAAATGGTGAGAACATTTTCATGTGCTATGATGAAAATGCAGTTGAGTTCTGGGAAAACATTCTTTCTTTTTCATTATTACAATTTGTTGTTTTCTTATTTGATAGGAAGGGAACGATTTGTATCATAAGAAAATATAGGCTTGGGAATCCAGAATGGGGTTAACAGTGTTTCTTTGTCTCTTCTTCTGGTTTTAACCAGTTTTAGGATTTATTCACTTCAAGAGGGAGGGATGAACTCTGCAGAATTCTTACTGATAAGCAGAAGACTAGAAATCTTGGCTTAAATTGCTTCCTTGCTTGTTTCTCTGCATTGAACAGCGTGGCATGGTTTAGAATACACAGAAGTTATTTTGAGCTATTTCTGGTCCCTGGACCTCTTGGAGGAAAACCAGTGTAAGCAAAATCTACAAAAGCAAAACTGGTGGAATCCTGGACTTCCTTCTGTCACTGATTCTGGGTGGGTGTGCCTCTCCCAGCCTCAGTTTATTTACCTGTTAAGTGAGGGGATGGGACCAGGTGACCTCTGTGATCCCTTCTAACTCAAAATTCTCTGATTTATATTCTACTATTTGAAAAAAAGAAGAATGAGCTGGTGAATTTTACCAATAAATCCATAAAGTAAGCATTTTTAGTCGTGCTAGAGAAAGAATCCAGGTGCGACTTAGAACTAGTACTTCTCAGTATAAAGAATTTGCCACTCGGACCTTCCCATCTTTCTTTAGCATAAACCACACCATCAGGTCACAGGAATGAGATCTGAAAATGTGCTTTTGGTCCAGCGCACTCTCTTGTCAACCCACAGACCACACCAGGTGGGCTTCTCTGCTCTCAGACCCCAGCAGAACTCTCCACCTTGGGTCAAATGTTGGGATTAGATTTGAAAACTGTTCTTTTCTTTTTCCATACCCAGGCAACACTCATGCTTTCCTCACCTGCCCACTCTCCTGGCCTCCTTTACTGCCTTGTGTATTTACGGACTGTCTGAATAGACTGTAGAGAGATTCTGTAGGACTGAGCTGTTCATGTACAGGCTATGGAGTCAGACAGTCCTGGCTTTGGGTCCTGACTTGGGCACTTACACTGTGTGCGTAATAGCAAGTCATTTGACCTCTCTGAGTGTGAGTTTTTTTCATCTGTAAGACCAGAATGTAAATATCCTCCTTGCAAGGTTATTAGGAAGGTTAAATGAGATATTATATGCAGAGCATTTAGCGTAATATTAGGTATATTGCAAGTGACCAAAACTTCAAGTCTATTATTGTTTTCCACATAAAATAGGATCTCAAATGTTTGTGAAACAAATAAATAAAAAAGAACCTCTTCTTCAGAGCATTCCAATTAAATTCAGATAAAAGGTGATGAAAAGAGTGCCATGAAGGTTATGAGACAAGCAGCATTTTCTTGAAAGTATGTCTCAGACTGTCACAGGGTGGATGGCAGAGCGTGCAACAGGTACACTGGGATTTAGGAATGAACTCACCCCTGACCAGCCGTGGGGCAAGAACTGGCCCTCAGACCAGTATTTCCCATTGATGAAGAAGCAGCCTGCAATCATGATGAACACCCACACTGCCAGGTTCAGCACATTGAGTACGTTGTTGAAGCCCACAGAATTCTTCACCCCCAGTGCGACAATGATGGTGACGATGACTGCGATCACCAAAGCCAGAAGGTCCGGGTATGATTGTTTTCCTTTCCCTAGAGTGGAAAGACATGAGCTAATATTGTCCAGGGAGAAAAAATCCCAGGCCTACCCCGGTGCATCTGCACTCAGCTCAGAGAAAGGTGGTCAGTTTGTTACGGAGGGAGAAGGAACTCTGTGTGTGTGTGTGTGTGTGTGTGTGTGTGTGTGTGTGTGTGTGTGTGTGTGTGTGTGTGTGTGTGTGTGTGTGTGTGTGTGTGTGTGTGTGTGTGTGTTTGTGTGTGTGTGTTCACGTCCACTGTGGTCCACAGGTGTCTATTTGCAAATGGGAAGGTTTTGGTATATAGGTGAGGCGGCCTAATATCCTGGACCAAAAATTGGGACACATGATACGACAATTACAGCAGTGCCTATGGAACCATCGCATGAAACATCCAAAGTCAGGACTGTCCCAGGACATTCAGATGTATATATGGATCTGACATGTTATTTGAACTGTTTTATCTTCATTGTTGTTTAGTTTATAGTCCATAAATTTCTCTTTGTTAGCAAATTTAGAAATACGTGTCTTTGAAAATTATTGGAAGAAGGGTGTTCTTTCCATTTGAGTGAATGTGGTTGCGCAGAAGATGGCCGGGGAACATGCCCCGCCTTTTTTGGTCTTGTCTGTTGGCCAGTGGACTCCTGCCCTCTATAGAATGGAGACGGCACTGCCTCCGCAGTCACACTCCTGGATTTCAGCTGAACTCTTGCCTGTGACCAGCTGTGTGGCCTTGGGCAAGTGCCTCCTTTCTCCGGACCTCATCTGTAAAGTGAAAGGGCGGGCTACCTGATTTTGGAGGACACTTTCAGACCTAAGATTCTGTGAAATCATTATACCGAGAAAATGTGGTCTTCATATTTTTTATCTTCTCATGGTATCTAGGTGCTCAGCATTTTGGTCAGTTCTTCTGAGATAGGGGCACCAAAGTCAAATGACTTGCATGCAGCCCCTGAATTAGTCCCTGGAAGTTCTGGGGCAAGACCCCAAAGCCTCCTCAACTACTGTTTAGCTTCCCTTGAATGTAAAGGGATAGTCAGACATCAGGATGGAAAGTGGATGGTAAGTGAGGCTCAGAGCCTGAAGTGTCAAGGTGTTTGTTACATGAGCTTCTGATTATTTAGTATTCACTCATTTTGGTTACTCATCCATTCTGTTTCTTTTAGAAATATATTTTCTTATTTAAAAATTAATGCCTGCTTTTTTATGAAAAATTTTTAAAATGTTCTAAGGAAACCACTGGAGAAGTTCCTTATAGTTCTTTTTCCTGTATTAGTTTTATTTTTATATAGTTATTAACATGATGCACGTCCAGTTTGTATCCTTTGTCATACAGCATCGCATCAAAAACATACTCCATGCTATTACAGCAGTCTTCCTGGTCTTCCTTTTAATTGCTAGCTCTATAGTTTATAGATTACATAAACTAGCTGCCCTAGTTTATGTAATCACTGTAGAATGTTTAAGCTGTTTCTAATGTTTTGTTATTATAAATAAGGCTGTGATGAACATCTTTTCATATAAAGCTTTTATGGAAACTAGAATAATTTCCTTAGGATAGATTCAGAGGGGGAATTACTTGGCAAAAGATGTATTAAGGCCCTGGATACATTTTGCCAAATTGCATCCTGAAAGAGGAACCCATTTATTTGGCTCAGCAAGTTTGCATGTTGGGGTTAGAGTCTGTGGCAGTCTCACCCAGGCCGTTGAGGGTCCCCACGCTGTCCGCCATCCGGCGGCTGACCGTGTGGTTGGCCAGTGAGTCAAACATGCTGCTCAGAGCGCTGGCGCCGGCCGCGGTGCCAATCAGGTACTCCAGGATCAGGTTCCAGCCGATGAAAAACGCCACAAACTCCCCGACGGTGACATAGCTGTAGGTGTAGGCCGACCCGGTGGTCTTGGGGACGCGGACTCCAAACTCTGCATAGCAGACACCTGCATGGGACACACACATGGATGATGGATTTCAGAAGGTGAGCTAAACTTCTGGTGGTTAACCATCTTGGGTAGAGAATACTGGAAATCTCTGGGACCTTAGAACAAATAGGCGAAGTTTTATATAAATGAATCAATTCAAAGTTCTAATGTGTTCCAGCTTCACTTCTGGAAAACTTTTTAACCTGAATGAATGCCAGAACTAATTCTAAGGAACTATTAGAAGCTGATCCTTTTCATTAGGAAAACTCCCGGTTATTGTATGTGTCTCTGTCATTGTTCCTTAGGTGTCAGGATATCCCGAGTGAACATGGATCTAACTCATTATGACCCCACAATTGATGGCAGCAGGGTTAGGTTATGCTAGCCTTCTTCTCTTTCATTTTTACCTGTTACAAAAGGTGTTCCTCATTTGAGAGTGATGCCTCAAGCGACCCTCGAAAATCCTGTACTATACTGGCGGGTGGGTGGGTGATAACAATGCAAATATAAATAACTGACTAGTTATTAACTAGGAAATTTAGTGCATACAAAAGATAATTTTATGAACACTTTTAGAGTGCCTACTGTGTGCTTGGAAAGGTGCCAAGTGCTGGGACTAAAAAAAGACAAGTAAGGCAGGGCCCTGCCTTCAAGGGGAGCTATACCAGGAAATCAGCTCACGTCGTAGGCTGTATAAGCTCAATAATCCAGAGACGTACAGGAACAAGGGGAGCAGAGATACATGTGCCTCAGCTGTTCTTGAGGTATACGGAGGAATTAACTGCACTCAGAAGGTGGAACATGAGGCAAAGACATGGTGGGGAGAGACAGTACGAAGCTTTGGGTGGAGTGGGATGTGCCTGGGGGGACTGGGAGGGTCCGAGGCTGGAGAGGCAAGCAGAAGTCATGTGTTTTCCAAAGTGGGTCAGGGCCGCCTTCCACCAGAGTCATCTGTTGAATTGTAGTTTCGGGAGATGGAGACCAGGAATCTGCGTTTTAACAAGCTCCCCACTTACATTTGAGAAACACTGGTATATTGCCTCATTTTTTTGTTTTATAGAATTAGAGATCAAATTAGAAAGAGACAGGGAATACACCAAACTTCTGGAAGTTGGGAGAATATTCTACACTGTACTAGGAATTCTGGATTTGGGGCCAATGGGTGGGGTACCAAGTGGAAGGACAGACATAAGACAGCTTGGAGGAAACACACCAGGAATGGGATATAGGAGGAGGTAGAAGGGAACTCAAAGTAAACTTTACTTTCAGTCCCAAATTTGTTAAGAGCCAACCTTGAGGTTCTCTCATCACAAATCAGGGAAAAGTTGTTCACTCTTTTGTGACTAAAGAGAACAAGTTTCTTCTCCTTTTTTTTTTTTTTTTTGGCGGCACGCGGGCCTCTCACTGCTGTGGCCTCTCCCATTGCAGAGCACAGGCTCCGGACGCGCAGGCTCAGCGGCCATGGCTTACGGGCCCAGCCGCTGCGTGGCATGTGGGATCTTCCCGGACCGGGGCACAAACCCATGTCCCCTGCATCGGCAGGTGGACTCTCAACCACTGCGCCACCAGGGAAGCCCTCTTCTCCTTTTGAAGGGAGTAAAATCAATGCAAGGAAGCAAAAAGAGAGATGTCAAAAACATGGACACAATGAATGATTAAATGTGATGCACTGTCTCTTTTCCTTCCACTCAGTGGCATCAGTGTCAGGGCGTCCATGTGGAAGGAGCACTGGACCAGCTGGGCTGCCCTCTTGTCTTGACTCTACCTTGGACCTGTGTACCCCTGTACGTTGTTTCCTTCCTTGTAAAGTAAAGGAATTAGGCTGGGATGCTGTCTTAAGTGTCTTTCTACTCTGACAATCTAAGATTCTATTGTTATATGGAATTTTGCTACAAAATATATTGAACATAATTTTCTTTTACATTAGTTACTGTATTGTCCTGTATTATGGAGATGCTCTCAAGGCTAGCAAAGCTGTTTGTCCCTACCTTGAATGGCCTAGGCTGCTACTTATTTTGAGTTTCTATGTCATCCCCCTTCCCTCCACTTTGTAAAATTGTTTTCATCCACTTCCTGGAGGTCAGACTGTCAGTTGTTTCTTCTTGTTGCTGTCACAGGGCTTACATGGAGCAGTCTGACCTCCTCCTATTCTAAATTGCTGCCTCCAACACCTGATGTTTAAATTGTTAGGGTGAGTCTAAAATTAAGAGGAAGTGGTGTCAGAAGGAAGGCCTGGGGAACTCTATAAGGAAAGTATAGAGTGTGTAAGTGCTGAGTGTGAGACCTGGTGATATTTTCTTGGATGCTTGGTGGACTTGTGTAACTTAAGTGTTCTTTTCTCCTGAAGGGAGTTGAGTTTGCACATAGAGTAGGTTTCTTTTTAAGTGCAGTGTAAGGAAGGGCTTAGGAGGTAACTAAGTTATTCTCTGTAGTGCAGGATCCACATCTTTACCCAATAATTCTTTTTCTTATGTTTATTTATTTTTTTCTTATTAGTCATCCATTTTATACACATCAGTGTATACATGTCAATCCCAATCTCCCATTCAGCACACCCCCCCACCCCCCCACCCCCGCCACATTCCCCCCTTGGTGTCCATACGTTTGTTCTCTACATCTCTGTCTCTATTTCTGCCCTGCAAACCGGTTCATCTGTACCATTTTCTAGGTTCCACATATATGCGTTAATATACGATATTTATTTTTCTCTTTCTCACTTACATCACTCTGTATGACAGTCTCTAGATCCATCCACATCTCTACAAATGACCCAATTTTGTTCCTTTTTATGGCTGAGTAATATTCCATTGTATATATGTAGCACATCTTCTTTATCCATTCGTCTGTCAATGGGCATTTAGGTTGCTTCCACGACCTGGCTATTGTAAATAGTGCTGCAATGAACATTGGGGTGCATATGTCTTTTTGAATTATGGTTTTCTCTGGGTATATGCCCAGTAGTGGGATTGCTGGGTCATATGGTAATTCTATTTTTAGTTCTTTAAGGAACCTCCATGCTGTTCTCCATAGTGGCTGTATCAATTTACATTCCCACCAACAGTGCAAGAGGGTTCCCTTTTCTCCACACCCTCTCCAGCATTTGTTGTTTGTAGATTTTCCGATGATGCCCATTCTAACTGGTGTGAGGTGATACCTCATTGTAGTTTTGATTTGCATTCCTCTAATAATTAGTGATGTTTAGCAGCTTTTCATGTGCCTCTTGGCCATCTGTATGTCTTCTTTGGAGACATGTCTGTTTAGGTCTTCTGCCCATTTTTGGATTGGGTTGTTTGCTTTTTTAATATTGAGCTGCATGAGCTGTTTATATATTTTGGAGATTAATTCTTTGTCCATTGATTTGTTTGCAAATATTTTCTCCCATTCTGAGGGTTGTCTTTTCGTCTTGTTTGCAGTTTCCTTTGCTTTGCAAAAGCTTTTAAATTTCATTAGGTCCCATTTGTTTATTTTTGTTTTTATTTCCATTACTCTAGGAGGTGGATCAAAAAATATCTTGCTGTGATTTATGTCAAAGGGTGTTCTTCCTATGTCTTCCTCTAATAGTTTTATAGTGCCCAGTCTTACATTTAGGTCTCTAATCCATTTTGAGTTTATTTTTGTGTATGGTGTTAGGGAGTGTTCTAATTTCATTCTTTTACATGTAGCCCTCCAGTTTTCCCAGCACAACTTATTGAAGAGACTGTCTTTTCTCCATTGTATATCCTTGCCTCCTTTGTCATAGATTAGTTGACCATAGGTGCATGGGTTTATCTCTGGGCTTTCTATCCTGTTCCATTGATCTATATTTCTGTTTTTGTGCCAGTACCATATTGTCTTGATTACTGTAGCTCTGTAGTATAGTCTGAAGTCAGGGAGTCTGATTCCTCCCGCTCCGTTTTTTTTCCCTCAAGACTGCTTTGGCTATTCGGGGTCTTTTGTGTCTCCATACAAATTTTAAGATTTTTTGTTCTAGTTCCATAAAAAATGCCATTGGTAATTTGATAGGGATTGCATTGACTCTGTAGATTGCTTTGGGTAGTATAGTCAGTTCACAATATTGATTCTTCCAATCCAAAAACATGGTATATCTCTCCATTTGTTGGTATCATCTTTAATTTCTTTCACCAGTGTCCTATAGTTTTCTGCATACAGGTCTTTTGTCTCCCTAGGTAGGTTTATTCCTAGGTATTTTATTTTGGTTTCAGTGGTAAATGGGAGTGTTTCCTTGATTTCTCTTTCTGAGTTTTCATTGTTAGTGTATAGGAATGCAAGTGATTTCTGTGCATTAATTTTGTATCCTGAAACTTTACCATATTCATTGATTAACTCTAGTAGTTTTCTGGTGACATCTTTAGGATTCTCTATGTATAGTATCATGTGATCTGCAAACAGTGACAGTTTTACTTCTTCTTTTCCAATTTGTATTCCTTTTATTTCTTTTTCTTCTCTGATTGCTGTGGCTAGGACTTCCAAAACTATGTTGAATAACGGTGGTGAGAGTGAACAGCCTTGTCTTGTTCCTGATCTTAGAGGAAATGCTTTCAGTTTTCACCATTGAGAATGATGTTTGCTGTGGGTTTGTTGTATATGGCCTTTATTATGTTGAAGTAGGTTCCTTCTATGCCCACTTTCTGGAGAGTGTTTATCATAAATCGGTGTTGAATTTTGTCAAAAGCTTTTTCTGCATCTATTGAGATGATCATATGGTTTTTATTCTTCAATTTGTTAATATGGTGTATCACATTGTTTGATTTGCATATATTGAAGAATCCTTGCATCTCTGGGATAAATCCCACTTGATCATGGTGTATGATCCTTTTAATGTGTTGTTGGATTCTGTTTGATAGTAGTTTGTTGAGGATTTTTGCATCTATATTCATCAGTGATATTGGTCTGTAATTTTCTTTTTTTGTAGTATCTTTGTCTTGTTTTGGTATCAGGGTGATGGTGGCCTCATAGAATGAGTTTGGGAGTGTTCCTTCCACTGCAAGTTTTTGGAAGAGTTTGAGAAGGATGGGTGTTAGCTCTTCTCTAAATGTTTGATAGAATTCACCTGTGAAGCCATCTGGTCCTGGACTTTGGTTTGTTAGAAGATTTTCAATCACGGTTTCAATTTCATTACTTGTGATTGGTCTGTTCATATTTTCTGTTTCTTCCTGGTTCAGTCTTGGAAGGTTGTAGTTTTCTAAGAATTTGTCCATTTCTTCCAGGTTGTCCATTTTATTGGCATAGAGTTGCTTGTAGTAGTCTCTTAGGATGCTTTATATTTCTGTGGTGTCTGTTGTCACTTCTCCTTTTTCATTTCTAATTTTATTGATTTGAGTCCTCTCCCTCTTTTTCTTGACGAGTCTGGCTAATGGTTTATCAATTTTGTTTGTCTTCTCAAAGAACCAGCTTTTAGTTTTATTGTTCTTGCTATTGTTTTCTTTGTTTCTATTTCATTTATTTCTGCTGTGATCTTTATGATTTCTTTCCTTCTACTAACTTTGGGTTTTGTTTGTTCTTCTTTCTCTAGTTCCTTTAGGTGTAAGGTTAGATTGTTTATTTGAGATTTTTCTTGTTTCTTGAGGTAGACTTGTATAGCTATAAACTTCCCTCTTAGAACTGCTTTTGCTGCATGTCATAGGTTTTGGATCATCGTGTTTTCATTGTCATTTGTCTCTAGGTATTTTTTGATTTCTTCTCTGATTTCTTCAGTGATGTCTTGGTTATTTAGTAACATGTTGTTTAGCCTCCACGTGCTTGCGTTTTTTACAGTTTTTTCCCTGTAATTGATTTCTAATCTCATAGCGTTTTGGTCAGAAAAGATGATTGATATGATTTCAGTTTTCTTATATTTACTGTGGCTTGATTTGTGACCCAAGATGTGATCTGTTCTGGAGAATGTTCTGTGCGCACTTGAGAAGAAAGTGTAATCTGCTGTTTTGGATGAAATGTCCTATAAATAGCAATTAAACCTATCTGGTCTATTGTGTCATTTAAAGCTTGTGTTTCCTTATTAATTTTCTCTCTGGATGATTTCCATTGGTGTAAGTGAGGTGTTAAAGTCCCCCACTATTATTGTGTTACTGTCGATTTCCTCTTTTATAGCTGTTAGCAGTTGCCTTCTGTATTGAGGTGCTCCTATGTTGGATGCATATATATTTATAATTGTTATATCTTCTTCCTGGATTGATCCCTTGATCATTACGTAGTGTCCTTCCTTGTCTCTTGTAACATTCTTTATTTTAAAGTCTATTTTATTGGATAGGAGAATTGCTACTCCAGCTTTCTTTTGATTTCCATTTGCATGGAATATCTTTTTCCATCCCTTCACTTTCAGTCTGTATGTGTCCCTAGGTCTGAAATGGGTCTCTGTAGACAGCATATATATGGGTCTTGTTTTTGTATCCATCCAGCAAGCCTGTGTCTTTTGGTTGGAGCATTTAATCTCTTCACGTTTAAGGTAATTATCGATATGTATGTTCCTATTACCATTTTCTTAATTTGGGTTTTTTTTTTTTTTGTAGGTCCTTTTCTTCTCTTGTGTTACCCACTTAGAGAAGTTCCTTTAGCATTTGTTGTAGAGCTGGTTTGGTGGTGCTGAATTCTCTTAGCTTTTGCTTGTCTGTAAAGCTTTTGATTTCTCCATCAAATCTGAATGAGATCCTTGCTGGATAGAGTAATCTTGGTTGTAGGTTCTTCCCTTTCATCACTTTAAGCATATCATGTCAATCTCTTCTGGTTTGTAGAGCTTCTGCTGAGAAATCAGCTGTTAACCTTATGGGAGTTCCCTTGTATGTTATTTGTCGTTTTTCCCTTGCTGCTTTCAATAATTTTTCTTTGTCTTTAATTTTTGCCAGTTTGATTACTATGTGTCTCAATATGTTTCTCTTTGGGTTTATCCTGTATGGGACTCTCTGCACTTCCTGGACTTGGGTGGCTATTTCCTTTCCCATGTTAGGGAAGTTTTTGACTATAATGTTTTCAAATATTTTCTCGGGTCCTTTCTCTCTCTCTTCTCCTTCTGGGACCCCTATAATGTGAATGTTGTTGTGTTTAATGTTGTCCCAGAGGTCTCTTAGGCTGTCTTCATTTCTTTTCATTCTTTTTTCTTTATTCTGTTCTGCAGCAGTGAATTCCACCATTCTGGCTTCCAGGTCACTTATCTGTTCTTCTGCCTGAGTTATTCTGCAGTTGATTCCTTCTAGTGTATTTTTCTTTTCAGTTATTGTATTGTTCATCTCTGTTTGTTTCTTCTTTAATTCTTCTAGATCTTTGTTAAAGAATTCTTGCATCTTCTCAATCTTTGCCTCCATTCTTTTTCCGAGGTCCTGGATCATCTTCACTATCATTATTCTGAATTCTTTTTCTGGAACGTTGCCTACTTCCATTTCATTTAGTTCTTTTTCTGGGGTTTTATCTTGTCCCTTCATCTGGTACATAGCCCTCTGCCTTTTCATTTTGTCTATCTTTCTGTGAATGTGATTTTTGTTCCACAGGCTACAGGATTGTAGTTCTTCTTGCTTCTGCTGTCTGCCCTCTGGTGGATGAGGCTATCTAAGAAGCTTGTGCAAGTTTCCTTGGGAGGGACTTGTGGTGGGTAGAGCTGGCTGTTGCTCTGGTGGGCAGAGCTCAGTAAAACTTTAATCCGCTTGTCTGCTGATCGGTGGGGCTGGGTTCCCTCCCCGTTGTTTGTTTGGCCTGAGGCGACCCAACACTGGAGCCTACCCGGGCTCTCTGGTGGGGCTAATGGCAGACTGTGGGAGGGCTCATCGCAAGCAGTACTTCCCAGAACTTCTGCTGCCAGTGTCCTTGTCCCTTGGTGAGCCACAGCTGCCCCCTGCCTCTGCAGGAGACCCTCCAACACTAGCAGGTAGGTCTGGTTCAGTCTCCTTTGGGGTCACTGCTCCTTCCTCTGGGTCCCGATATGCACACTACTTTGTGTGTGCCCTCCAAGAGTAGAGTCTCTGTTTGCACCAGTCCTGCCGAAGTCCCACAGTCAAATCCCACTAGCCTTCAAAGTCTGATTCTCTAGGAATTCCTCCTCCCGTTGCCAGGCCCCCAGGTTGGGAAGCCTGACGTGTGGCTCAGAACCTTCACTCCAGTGGGTGGACTTCTGTGGTATAAGTGTTCTCCAGTTTGTGAGTCACCCACCCGGCGGTTATGGGATTTCATTTTATTGTGATAGGGGCCCTCCTACTGTCTCATTGCAGCTTCTCCTTTGTCTTTGCATGTAGGGTATCTTCTCTGGTGAGTTCCAGTGTCTTCCTGTCGATGATTGTTCAGCAGTTAGTTGTGATTCCGGTGTTCTCGATAGAGGGAGTGAGAGCATGGTCTTCTACTTTGCCATCTTGAACCGATCTCTGTATACCTAATAATTCTTATATTCTATGGGCTTCTTCTCTCCATCCTTCTTTACCACCTGATAATGTACAAGGCTTATAAGTAGAATTTGTGCAAGGAATGCTTTTGAAATGGGCATCAGTTTGATTGCAAATTAATTTGGAGAGCCAGTATTATGAAGTTTGGGTAGTCAAAGTTGTCTCCTTAATATTTGATCTGACAAATTAAATTAAAAAGCATCCAATTCACCATCAGAACCCACTGACCAAGGGTAATTAGCAAAGAGTCAAGTCTTCTTTAGGTCTTGTGAAGGGACCCTCCCCTTGATCTCCTGGATTGGAGGAAGAGGCCCTATGCTGTGCACAGTGCAGGAACATATAGAATCTTAGTCACTCATTTCCCCAAACCTGATTGGATCCTGATGACTAGAGTTTGGGGAGAACAGTGGGACAATCAATTAGCCACTAACCATGTAAGACAATTTCTGCTACCATAAATCATTCTTTGGGACACATTCTCATTTTGAACACATTGTGAGGGGTTTTATTTTTGAAACCTTCTGATTTATTTGTATGCAGGAATCCAAGCTTTTGGTGGACACTAGAAAGTTTACAGCTTGTCACTGAAGCTCAGTGGTGAGGAGTGAGTGATTTCAACCCCAAGTATCCTGGAAAAAAACTGGAAAATGTTGTCGGTCATTCAACATTTGTTTCAACTATCTCATGTGTAAGAGAGACACATTCAAGGGTATCTTTCTAATTTCTATGAGAAATAAAAACCACGGAAAGGGAAGCCTTGTTTTTCATCCTAGATTATGTGGTAACTGAGTGTCCAAAGGCAAGTTACTTACCTTACATGGGTAAAACGAGGGGGTCAACTAGATGAGCTTCAGGCTACCTTCTCATGCTATTGTTCTTTGGTTTTACGGCTAGAAGAAACTCTTAATCATTTGGGTCAATGGGGGAAACCCTGTAGGAAATACTGCAAGCCAGTAGTCTCGGGAAAGGTAGTACTGCCTCCTAGGGGAAATTTTGGAAATCTTTGAGGGTGTCTGTGGTTCACATGATTATTGTGGGCACTCATGGCATTAAATGGGTGGGAGCCTGGGCTGTTAGACATTCTGCAGTGTGTGGGACTGTCCCACCGAATGAGGCATTGTCCTGTGTCTTACATGATTCCGAAGGTCCCAGTGGACATTCATGTACGACAAAACCTGTTTATGATTTCTAAGCTTGAATCTATCTTCATTTTACATATTAACACAAAGCATTTTTTTGGTATGGTTTTATGTACATTGAATTTTCCTGGGATGCAACGACTGGGTAAATTGAGGGACAGTTGTAATTTGTTTTGTCTCAGAATTTACCAGGAGCTGCTCATCATTTGGGAAAACCACATCAGCAGCAGCTCAAGACTCATGGTCTTTGAGCACCAAACAGCACACCTATGTGAAGGTACATTTGTAGCAGCTGCATTCATAGTGGTTCTACAAATGACGGCAGGCAACCAACGACTCTGTTGTGTCCCCTAATGTACTTATGCCCCGGCATTCACATGCTGATATATTATTTTTATCAGAAATTACTCTTCTTTCATTTATCTTCTATACAGAGGGCATGGTGATTTTTTTTTTAAAAAAGTTAGTGTTTAGGAAGGTAACATTATCTCTAGTTTGCTTTGCAGAATAGTAGAAAAAGAATTGCAGTGTATTTATTATCTAAAGTTGATTTGGTGTACTAGGATGGAGAATCACTATTCTAAATGTGAGAGAAGTCTATAAACAATCTCTACTCAATTTAGTAAGGCATTTCAAAAATTTCTTGCCCCAGAGTTACCTTCCCAGTCATATTTGCCTTATGCTGTTATCGAAGTGACTTTGCGTTCCTTGGCTATTCATCAAGTGGTTGGAGAGGGAGAGGCATATTGATTCCCAAAGTATAACCGTGTAGGTGGAGAAAATCAATAGAGAGTACAATGTCGGGGTGCAAATGGCCATCAGCGAGCGACAGCGTGCTGCAGAGAACATGATGGAAGTTCTCCCATTAGGGTTGTTCAGAGATGGCAAGTCCTCGAGCAGTATGGAGGATTCATTTCTGCAGGACTAGAGAGAATAGGAATGGTTCCTCATAGCCTGCAACTCTGATATCCTTTTCGGTTATCTACCTTTTAAGTACATTGTAAACATACCCCTGTTCTCATTTTGTAATATCCCTAGTGTTCTGTTTTATTTCCATACCTAGAACTACTTTTGCTTAAATTGAGTAATTCCCAGCCTGAAGAGCAGTCAAACTTAGGATTTACACATTGAAAAGTGGGTTGGGACAAGATACCAGAAGATTCCATATTTGAAACATTCTCGATCAGTCCCTTTGTGAGTACCCCAAATGTGTGATTTGAGGTTCAGAAAAGTTTGGTTCCTTTCAGTGTGAATTTCTTTTTAACTGCAAGAGTCTATGGTCCTATCATATATAGGTATAATAGGCCAGACTTTAGTTAGATACTCCCAGGGAGCCTACGAACAATATTGAACTTTCTAAACTTGTACCTAAGACAGCGCTGCCCAAGTGTTAAGATGATCACTACATGTTCCTCCCTGTCTAATGTCATCCTGTCATTCACAGCCTGCCCACCCTGGTTCTTTAGTACCTTCTCAGGACCAGGAAGCAAAGATTCTCCACCCTAAGAGGGTGTAAAGGAGAGAGATCCCGCTGGCGGTAGGTGAAAGGTAGAGAAGGGTTTCTCCACTCGAGAAATACATTTCCCTCTTCCTTCCACCAAAGAAAGCCATCAGACAAATAAGTACTTTTTAAAAGTGTACTTGGGCCTGGGAAGATTAAATCTAGTGGTTATTTACACCTGAACACCAATTACTCTACTCAGATAAAGAGAGGTTTTCCCATTACCATGTAGTTTAACATATTGACTAATTCCCTAACCTACTTATCAGTGTATTTACTGATTTCCTGAATAACTTCGGACTTCCTAAATTTCCTTCCTTTAGTGCCTACTAAATCAGGCGCTGTGGTGAGTATCAGAGACTTAAATGGGAAGTAAGGCAGGTCTCCTGACGTTGAAGCGTCTATATTCTAATCGGGAAAGAGCTTAATAACCGAAGATTCCACGCGGCTGGTACGTAACGTTGTAGGGTATTTATGAGGTGCTCTGTGAGCCCCGTGGGGCGAGTGTGGTTCTGAGGGAGCATGGTTCTCTGGTTGCCGGGGAAGAGGGGAAATGAAGTGGGGAGGCTATTGAGTTGCATCTTGAAGGGTGAGCTGGGCTTTCCCAGGCAGAACAAAATGGGAAAGGGGGGTCTCAGGCAGATGAAAGGACACAGCTGGAATGACGTATAGGCTGCTTTGGGGATTGAAGATGATGAGTCTGCAGAGATGGACTGGGGTCAAGTGTTGGGAGCAGGACCTGGTTAATACGTTGGGGGAATCTAGCAGAAAAGGACCGTATGTTTCATCTACTATAGTCGTAAAGCTTTCTCTTGGTTGTAAAACCCACTCTGCCCACAAAGTCTTATTTGAGAGCTTAATACATAAATAAGTGAAAGGTGCTCTGTCTGAGGAGAGAGTAGGAGACCTGAGGCTGGTCTGCCCGGGATCTCCCGCATCCCACGCCTCCCCAGAGCTTTTGACTATCCTCTGAGGACCCACAGGCTGTTCTGAGCGCGGGGTGGGGGAGGGGTATCAGCTGCTCATCTGGGTGATTTTCTTACCTGATAGAGGATGCAGCCGAGCCCCAGACCTGAAGCTGCATATTCAGGTAATGACAGAGCAGGGGCTAGAATGGAAGTCTCCTGATAGCCAGTTCTAGGAGCTTTCCAATTCATTCATTCATTTATCTGAAACATTTATAAGGTGCCATCTTGATGCATCTACGTTAGATTTTAGGGACTTAAAGGTGAATAGGAAGAATACAGTTCCTTTTCTGTGGGTCTTATAGTCTAGTGGCGAGGACAGACCAGAAGAGCAACAATTACAAGAAAACAAGAAAGGAGATATTAGTTGTAGGGAGTGGGGGAAAGTGCATGGGCTGCTTTAAAGAACTGCGACCCTGAGTTCTGAAGTGAGGTGTTCAGAGAGCCAGAAGGACTGTGCATAGAGAAAAGGGCGTCAGGAGGTATGAGAAGGAGTGGAGAGGAGCGTCCAGGAAAACAATTAGCCAGCTCTGCAGTTTCATACAGGTCTCTGGGATCAGTCCCAGCCTGTGTGTTGCTCAGAGGAGCCTGCCTGGGGTGACTGGCCACAGGCCACAGATAACAGGCCTGATTGGTTGTTTTGAACGTGTTGTATCGGTCAGCGATGCCTTGTCCATGAAGTCAGTTCCTCCTGAGTGCCAATTATCCTCTGTCTCATAGACCCAGGAAGGAATCAGCTGTTGGATGACACCAGTGCAACTCACCACTTAGACCCAAACATGTCTTTAAGGAAGTCCTCACCAAAGACGGCATTTTGCTGAGATCATTGTTACCCATTTCCTTCTCATTTTCTTAGTCTTCTTAAAATATCTCTGTTCCATTAATCAGTTCACAGCAGGGCTATACGTGTTGTGTATACTGATATGGTTGCTAGTACTGCTAGTAGGTTGGGAGTGGGGTATAAGGAGAAATCACAGGACCCTAGAGAGAAGTAGAGTGTGAGTTCTCTTGGAAACATTTGTGTTCTCTGCAGCACTGAATTCCAGATGGTGGTAATGAAGTATCCCCATCATCACTGTCCCCCTTGAGAAGCACGTTGCTGGATTCTGAGAAACATCTATTCAGCCCCCTGCGACCCTGCACCAATGTCCTCTTCCCAATGCTCTTGATCAGCCAAGAAAATTGTGGGTTTCTTTTTCAGGGAGTAATCCATCAGGCTCTCTCTCCCTCCCACTTCGACCGTCTCTTCTACCTGAGTAACCTTGGTCACTCCATCACCTGTCAGTGAAGCCCAGGCAATGTTTACAAATGCATCTGGAAGAAAAGCAGTCTGTCTGGGGACGCCATAATTTTTCTGCCAAAGCGGGTCCCAGGTGGACAGTAAGAGCCTGTGTTTAGGGAATGGGTGGCATCTTCAATCAGGGTGTGTGTGACACTATTACTTACTGAACCTGACAGGCCTCCAATTAAAGTTGGGTAGGAAGCAGAGAACTGGAAAGTTCCCCAACCTGCTGCACCAATATATCAGCATATAAACAGGAAGGAAAGAAGCTGTCCTCATAGTCAGAGAAGTGACTCCCAAAATAGGTCAAGGAAGTTTATTAATTTACTTATGAAATAAGACCAGACTATGTGTTTACTCTCTTGTCTAGATCTCCTGTTTGAAAATATTTTAGAGGTTATTGGAAGGTACAGTTTTCATAACATGATGAATTCCAGTGTCATATTGTCTGGTCATGCTATTGTTAATATCATCATTAGTGTACATTAATTGTATTGCTTTATCAGTGATAATGAAGATGGTAATAATAATAATAAAGATCATATGGTTGCTTTCAACTGAAAAATTCACAGGGTTAGCTTTTCCTGAGTCCATCTTCTGGCCCAGATTGGTCCCTCTTCATTGCTGAGATGGCAGGTGGGCTAGAACTGCCCTTTTTTCTGCTCATAACATTTTTATGTAGGTGACCTTGGGTTAACATCAAAGAGAGCCTTGCAGGGGAAAAGATGTTACAAAAGGGAAAGACACATGTGTTGGAGCATCTACCTATGGTAGGCCCATTGTACATGGTTCCTCATCTGATGCCCAGGTAAGCTGCATGGGAATGTTGGGGCCTCCATCAGCAGCCCCTCTTTGCTTTAGGAGAAGCCGTGAGGTGTCATAGAAGAGACACAGCCTCTGGAGAGAGACCCAGAGAGTGCTTATAACAATTAAATGAGATAATGCACACAGATCATTTTGCCCAGTGCATCACACAAAGTGAGTGCTTGGTAAATGGCAACTAGAACTATTACTAACTGTGGCTTTGAGCAACTCACCCAATTCACTGACCCTTAGTTTCTCCATCTGGAAACTGGCGATGGTGATGCCTACTGTGCAGCTTGTCACGGGCAGGCACTCCTCCAGTGGGAGTTATGGCTGTTACTACAGTTGAGGAAAAGGATATCAGAGAGCTTTACTTAGCAGTAGCTTCTGGAGTGTCTGTGCAGGAGCCTTTGCCTCGTAGATGGGATAAAAGAGATTAGAAACAAGTATTGTTGGCTGATGGTTTTAGAGACTCAGCATTGGCAGAGAAGTCATCTAGAATCTGGACCAAGCCCTATGTGTGCTTGATTCACTTCTAAGTCAAGACCTGGAAAATTTTCTTTTTAGGTTCTTAATCTTTAATCTAGAAACATCTGTTCTTTTCCACAAATCCTGTTAGAAATTGTGAGGGTGAAGAGAAAGTTCCCAGTTTCTTGTTCAACCTTTCTTTATGAGACCTACTGCCCCTCGTCCAGATGACTCTGATGACTGAGCCATAAAGGCTTTGTGCGGAAAGGCAAGGAGGGCAGGCACTGAAGTGACAGCCAGTCAAAGATTTTCCAGCTCATCTCTCCAGGAGTAGGCAGTGCCCCCGCTGACAGAGATGACAGTCCTAAGAAGCTTCTGTGAGGGGACCAGGCCATCACCCCCTTGCCCTGAGAATTTAGTGGGCAGGGCTAAAAGAGAGTGCTAAGAGAACACACCTGAGCCCTTGCGTGGCCTCCTCAGCCCATCTGACAATCACGTGGGACCAGGTTCCCCCGGGACAGGCTGCGTTCTTGGCAGATGCCCAGGAGGGTGAGACCCAGAGAATCTCTCGTGGGCCTGGATCTGCTTTCAGTGGAGGACCTTCCCAGAGACATGAGAAACCCCTCCGAAGAGGGGTGCCATCTTGACTTTTTTCCAAAGTGGGCCACATGCAGACCAGAGACTCAGGACTCAGGAAGTTGTTAGAGAGAATCTTCTGGGTGTGGGCATTTGGTTACAGCTCCTAATTCTTTCTAGTATATTCTCCCTCCTGGGGTACAAACACATACCACTTTCACCTCCCTCCCTCTCCTTCACCCTTTCTACTCTCCAGCCCACAAACTCTAGAAGAATTTGGCCTTCTGTAGGGCATAAGTATGAAGTTTGTATTTTAAGGAGTGAGTGTTGCTGCCTGCTGGTCCATGAGGATGGAAGGATGGAGTGCATGGTAAACAGTACTGGGGCACAGCTGACCAGGATCTGGGGTAACTGTTTTTCCTAGATTCTCACCTAGATGGTCCTAATGGATTGCTTCCAACTGGACAGCCCCTACCAAATGCAATAGCAATGGTGGGATTTTAGCTGACTTTTCTACAAGACAACTCCAGTGAATGGAACAGTGAATCGCTTGGATATGTTGGTGGCTTCTTGACAGAGGCATGCCCTCCAAGGAAAACACTGAGTGCTTTTGACGTGATTTATTGTGTCGAGTGCTCTCATAATTAAAACATGCTTAGAGGTGTTTGCAAAGGAGCAGGCATTTATATCTATGTTTTATACGTAAGAGAAATTCATTGCATTGTTTATTTTCTTTAAAAAGCCTCAGAAATTATAAACTGGGGTATTTGTAAATAAAGTCTCAAAATAACCAAGGACTATTGAATTTATTACAGAATAGGAAATTCCTGAAGAGTTGATAGGATATAAAGATATATTTATGTGTGCATGCGTATACATACATATTTATGTAAATGTATACATATATTTATATGTTTTCAACTACTTTGCAAGGGACTTTGAGGACCAGGTCTATGTAAATGGCCAGTGGTGAAGTAGAGTATGAAATGTTTGTGATGTGTGCTAGCAAATCATTGCTTTTCACGCACATACAGCTACCCGTGGACACTCAATAAAGCACAGGCACAGACTGTGTCTAGGATGAATGCATTTCTTGGGTTGTTAAATCAAAGTTTCACTGTACTGCTTGCTGTTCTGTCTTCTCCATGCCAGCTCTACCCTTTGTATTACGGTGTTTGTCTATGCTGTACCCCAGAAATTGGCAGCTCTGATCCTCAGGCTGTCAACTGGAAAGGCCGTTTATCAGCGTCCCTGCAGCTTGGGCTGCCAGTGCTTACACCTTCTTCAGTTCCATGTGGAAGAATATATTCTTCCTTCAGTTTCACTCCTCCACCTCTGCCTACATTTTTCTTTCTCCATTATTGCTTTTGATCTCTCCATCTCCATCTGATTGTAGCCATTTAACAAAGTTCTGCCCTTTGTTCTTTTCTCTTCATACCCCCTTTGCTTGGGTGATCTCACCCCCTTGCCAGGGCTGGTGGAATTTGCCGGGGTCGGGGCAGTGACCTCCCTGATTCACTCGGCTGGCCATGGGCCCTTAGCACCAGCCTCTGTGACCCGGCAGTGTGAGGAGGGGCACCGAGTGGGGCAGGGTGTTCAGAGCTGATGGCTGGCACATGCGGAGCTCCTGAGCTGCTGTGCCCAGCCAGTTAGACTCTGCACGTAGTCTGCCTTTCCCCAGAGCCCTAAGGGCAGGAGCTGGTGCTAGGAGTAACTCCTCTATGAGTTTCCATGAGCGCTCCTGTCTCAGGTGCTTATCCTTGCTTGTTGTTCCTGACTCACCTCTAGCCCCTGTTTTAGTGCACAGAATGGAGGCTGCTTAAATATCACTTGTTCAGAGAGAGAGAGTACTTCGCACTGGTACCCTGTTTAGTTTCCATGGAGCCCTCATCACAATCTGTAATTCTCTTATGCACTTATTTACTTGTTTTCTGAGGCACAGCTTTTTTGTATGTTTTGCAGCACAGCTTGTTTGAAGGGGACTGTCCCTGTAGAGATGAGAGTTCCTCTTGGGCAAATACCTTCAGGAACAAAAGTATGCTTTTTGCCCAAGGTTTATCTGGAGAAAGGCTGAGTAGGAGGCGGGTCTGAGTCTTTTACCAGGTGTGCGCTGAGGGGCTTCAGAATCTGAACCAAGGCCTGCTCATTTGCACTAAGAACGAACCTAGCCTTGTTAGGTTGGAGATCTGGCCAGCAGTAGTGGTAGTAGGGATAAAAATAAGAGCAAACATTACTAAACATTTACTGTGTGCACCAGCTCTACTGAGCACTTTACATACTCGATCTTAATCTCACAAGATAGAAAGGATGCTGAGGCCATCATTATTCCATTTACAGAGAATGAGTCCAGGATCTAGACAGGTTCTCAGGACTTCCCAGTATTTTCCACTTGACAGAATACACCTAGAAAATGACGTTTGTACGGATGTGGGAAGGAGGTCATGTGTAACGGGACGAGGCTGTTCACAGGTAGCAGTGAGTAGCCTTGGGCCTCTCCCACCTCCTGCTGCCCTGAGGGCTGAGGGAGCAATACCTTGGCACACCTATAATTTTTGGCAACCTGCTTGGGAAGCTCTAGGTTAAGTACATTTTTCAAGTTGCACAAGTAGTAAATGGCTGAGCAGGGCTTGAAGTGAGCTAGATCAGCTCTGGGACTAATTGCTCTGATGCTTCCTGGTGCTCCTCTGCTACGTGGTGTTGGGATGTGTGTGTGGGGAGTTGAGGCATTGGACCTTTCTTGACAAATCTTTCCTCTCCCTAAGTTCTCTTTTTCACCCTAACTCACACAGGCAATCCAATCTGAACTCTTCATTGTGCATAGGAGGAAATTGAGGTCGAGAGACGTGAATGACTTGTTCCAGGGTCCTGAGCTGCTGAGGGACAGAGCTGGAACTAGATCCCAGGTGTCCTGACTCCTGACCCAGGCCCTTTGTCTCTTGCAGCTCTCATGACTATTTCACGTGTGCCTGTCTTGCTTCTTTGCATCGATTGATGTCAAGCCCTTTGTCTCGGAGTTCTTTCCTGTCTTCTGCGGCACCCTGCCACGCTGAGCCCAGAGCCGGCGGCCAGTCCCTCTCACAGCCGTGCTAGGGGCTCTCGGTATGCACTGTCTGCCCCAGCAAGTGCTGGAGAAGATGTCAAAGAAACCCAGTTTCTCCTGTGTGTGCTGGAGGAAACTCATTTTCACAATCAGCAATTTGAGAAACTTGCATATTTCTATTAAATTGTGCTCACCTTTTCTGAACTGGTAACTGACATCCTTCCTACAGGGCTGTCAATCCAGCCCCACATAGAAGAGCTACATGCACTTCACAACACCCTTCTCACGGCTGACAGGTGACAGAAAGCCGCTGAGCTTAGAAGTCATTTTCATGACCTGGGTTACAGAAGTTTTGAGCTAGAAAAGTGCTCTCCTAATCAATGGAATAGAATGAGCTACAGGCTCTTTTGAAACCCTAATAAGAATGAGGGTTTCCTTGATTCGCTCGATTCTCTCTGGCGAGTTTTTAAATTTTTTGAGGGGGTGTGTCTGCATGGAGCAACATGGTGGTAACAGTCTCTGGAGCAGGCAGAATCAAATTTAGACTTGCCTTTTGCCGCTGACTGCTTCGTTGCCCCGGACAAGTCACCCATCCCCCGCAAGCCTCAGTTTTGTCATCTGCAAAATGGATCTGACAGTGGTACTTATTTTGTAGGATTTGTTGAGAAGATTGTGCAACTGGTGTTCAGCTAGTGCCAGGCATGTTATCGGTGCTCCGTGGCTTAGCTATTATGATCGGGCATACTACAGGAAAGCTACTATCACCTACCAGGGAGGCTGAGAGGACTAAGTGAGGTAGTATATGCATGGTGCCCAGGGCACAGAATTTGCCTAATGATAATAAAAACAATAGTAATAATAATAGAAATGACTAACATTTACTGAGTGTTTACTAACTTCTGTCTTAGAGACTTTAAAACATCAGGGGCAGCTGCTATCATTATTAAGATTTCAAACTACAGCTGTGTATTTAGACAGTATTTTGGAGAGCTAGTCTTCAGTAAGCTTGGAGACTGCCCTGAATTTGTTCATCTTTGCATTTCCTCTCTACCCTCTCACCCACTTTGCATTTCTGCCTCTCCCAGCCCCCAGTGTGGTTAAGAGCAGTTCTCAGATATGTTTGGGGGAACAAATAAATGCAAGTTTGTGGAATGAATGAGTGATCTTAGGTCATTGAAAATAGGTTGCAGAAGGGCCAACCCTTCTGGTGGTCACCTCTCAGGTCTGGCTTCAATTTGGGGAGGGGAAAATGGTCTGTTCTGAAAAACAAAACAAAGAAACTCACTAGGCTATCTAAATAGATCCTAAATATTTAGCGATCTTCCTCGGCATGAAAATCCAACCCGAGATGAACACTGGAACGAGGAGACTCTGCTTAAACTTTGCGAAGGTCTGCAGAACGAGCCCAGGGAGGCGGTTGGAAGCCTCGTCTATGGGAAAGAGCTCTGTTCCCCTTACCGCCTCTCCAGGGATTCAGTTACCAGGGTTCACCTAATGTTGGTTGAGAAGATGCTAAAGAACAAGTGAGGGTGGCAGGAAATACAATGATCAACCCTAGTGCTGAACCATAAGCTTAGAGTGCCAAGAAACGTACTACTCGGTGTGACGGGCCTTTATTGCCTTTTAGACCGTTTCATCCATTGCAATTTATTAATCCCCATCTAATGCGAAAAGTGTTTTGCTTTAAAGATATCAGAGGCAGCTTGCTGAAATGGAGGACCGTGCGTTTTGGAGTCCTGCAATCTTAGATTTGAGTTCTGGCTCTGCCAGTAAATATCTGCCTGCTTCTCAGGAAGTTACTTTAACCTCTGACCCCCTGGCTTCTCATCTGAGGGCAGAACTAAAATCACCCCTCCCTGCACTGGCTTGGTGGGGATGGAGAGGAGGCGCTACACTAGAGCACCGTATGCAGTGTTCTGAACACAAAGATTAGTTTACTGAACCTCGTGGTGTTCTGTGGCGGGGCTGTTTACTAGAGTTTTCTGTTTCTGCCTTCACTTTCTTTCACCAGGATGGTATTGTAAATCCATTGTTCAAATGACATTATCTCAAAAACGTTCTCATTTGTTATGTGCCTTTTCTCAGCTAGAAAGAGCATTTATCCTTCTCCCTCACCCTCCCTCATCCAGCCATGCCCAAATCCTCTTCTCCATCCCAGGCTTCCTGTCAGCCTCCACTTCAGCGCCTAGAGCCCCGTGGTCTCTTGCCTGTTCTGTACAATATGCACACAGCCAGATTCCCACCTCTGTTCTCTCCCCACTGTGTTACTAAAATACAGATCTGGTCACGCCACTGAACTTCTCAATGACTACAGAATGATGTCTAACCTTCCTGCCCTGGCCCCCAAATCCCTCCTTCTAGAACTCACTTTGTTTAAATGAATGATCCTGGTGGACCATTTTGGTTAGGGGATGATAGTCTTTGGAGAATGGCCAGGATGAACTTGGAGGGCGATAGAAAGATATGTAGGCTGCTCTGGATAAGATATGAACAAGAGTTTTAGGGCTTGACAGTGAGCAGGTGAGGGAGTAGAAGGTCAGTTTAAAGGAGGAGAAGGTCAGTTTAAAGTAGAAGGTCCATCAATGGGGCTGGAGGCCGAAGTCAAGAAGAACAGAGGGTTTGTGGACATTCTCTAAAGCCAGGGAGAATTGGAGTAGCCTGTATTCCATCGTAAGCTTGCTGTCTGCTGGGACGGACTGCATTATATCTCCTATCTCTGGCCCAAACTTTCCATAAAGTTCACTGCACATACAGCTTTACCTTGCTGTTACTTGGAGGACAGGAGGGACTGGGGTATCATCTAGTTGGATGATGAAGTGAAGAAAAGGGAAGAAGCCAATGAAACATGGAGTGGAGACAGAGACTCTATGGAAGCAGAGATTCAGAGCTGGAGGAAGTAAGCTTCACAACTCTCTAGGTTTATTGAGGGAGACTCTAGATTTTCTGATTGTACATTACTGGGAATCAGAACAAATTTTACTTAAATGTTTCAGAACAACTTGACCTCAGCGAACTGGAGGGCTTAGGGGCTGTGCATCGATTATAGATGTGGCAGTGACAGCTAGTTTTCCTTTTCTTTACCACCAATAGAACCCCTGTAATACTTGGGTTGGCAATGTACCCAGTCAGAAGACTACATTTCTCAATCTCACTTGCTGTATCTTAAGTGTTCAGGTTTTAAGCAATATAAATGGAAGTTATAGGAAAGGATTTATGAGAAAGCTTCTTTAAAAAGGGACAGAGATGTGGGAAATGACCTGCCTTAACTTCCTGTTTCCTTCCTGCCTTCCAAAACTCAGACAAATTGACTGGAGCCACAGCAGCCATCGTGGGTCTTGCAGGCACCTTGAGGATGGAAGCCAAGTATCCAGATGGTAGACCAGAAAGATCAAGGGGCCTGATTACCCATGACTGCAGAGCCACAGTAGCAGCCTCCCTCCAGACTTCTGTTATACAAGAGAGAAGTGAAATTATCTTTCATTTTTAGTTTTCTGCTGTATCAACTGAACCTAATCCTAGTCTGCTAATACAGTAGCAGAATAACAGTGATTATGAGAGGGCTCTGGAGTCAGACTGCTTTCACTCTGTTCCTTGCTCTGTCACCTCTTAAACAAGAGCCTTAAAGCAATTACCAAAGGTTTCAGAAGCCTCCTTTTTCTCATCTGTAATATGAGGAAAATAACACCACGTACACATGGGGTTGTTGTGAAGATTGAGTAAAATAATGTGTAAAGCAATTAGAACTCTTTAGGTACACAGTAAGTGCTCAATAAATGGTAGCTGCTGCTATCATTATTATTATCATGACTATTATTGCCATAATTACTTATCAGGTTTAGCATTCATCTCCATTAATGGAGATGATGGGTACTTTAGGGTAGAGGCAATTACTTATTTATTTTTGGTATTGCTCCAGGACTGGCATATGGTAGGTACCCAATACAGCTTTCCCAAACCGTATCTTACTAGATTTTTGCTACTATTTCTCATGAGCAGATGATAAAAATTACTGGTATAGTGTACCGGGCAGGAGACTGATACTATGCATGCTTACTGTCATTTAATCCTTACCAGAACCACCTGAGAAATGGGCTGAAATGGTAGTTGTAGACAGTGCAAGAGCTTAGGAGTCATTCAGACCTACACTCTGTTTGAGGTTCAATTTCATTAATATTAAAAGAACTGGAAATAAGTTTTATTTCTCCACTCACGTTCCATGCATAGGAGCCTCTTGGGGCAGATTATTTTTAATGGCCAGGTGTCGCTGACACGGAGGCTTTACTTTGTGTTTCATCCCAAGCCAGTGAACTAGAGAACCTCTATAAACTACCCTCCTTCCATCCCTCATCTTGCAAAAAAGCTGTCAGTGGGAACCAGGAAGAAAAACTGTTTCCCCTATCTGGTTTATACAGTCTGGTATATACAAAAGGGTTTTCAGGTTTGGCATGGGCACAGGGTCTGGTTGTGGGCTGCTGAGCTATTCAAGAGTAGATAAGACCTTTTGGACAAGGGTAAAGGTTACAGCACAAGCTGCTTCCTCTGATAAATTTCCCTCTACCTGTGATAGGGCTGTGGGCAGTTATGGTGTTGGGGCAGGAACAGTAGGAGGAGCCTGGGAAGTTTTTTTTCTTTTTTTAATTTTATATATTTTTGGCTGCGTTGGGTCTTTGTTGCTGCACGCAGGCTTTTCTCTAGTTGTGGCGAGCGGGGGCTACTCTTCGCTGCAGTGCGCGGGCTTCTCATTGCGGTGGCTCCTCTTGTCGTGGAGCACAGGCTCTAGGCGCGTGGGCTTCAGTAGTTGTGGCGCACGGGCTCTAGAGCACAGAGCTCAGTTTTTGTGGTGCATGGGGCTTAGTTGCTTCGCGGCATGTGGGATCTTCCCGGACCAGGGATTGAACCCGTGTTCCCTGCACTGGTAGGCGGATTCTTAACCATTGCGCCACCAGGGAAGTCCCTGGGAAGTTTTTGTAACTTTGGGTCTTGTCAAGTTATAGAGAAAGTGGCTCTCTCTCTTAGATTTGCTTCATGTTATAAGCTGGTTTGCATCTCATGGGAGATGATGCCACAAGGGCAGAAGTCTCTTAAGAATCTGCTGGCCAAGTAGTTCCTATCTTAACATACATTTCCTCTTCTTGTAGGTCATGGCTATTCCAGAGGTAGCTCCTGGTTCCTATAGTGGAGTAGTCCTTAACCCTGGCTGCACATTAGAATTCCCTGGGGAATTTTTTTTAAATGCCAGTTCCTGGGCTCTACCCCAGTCCAACTGAATTAGAATCTCTAGGGCGTAGAGCCTGAGCATCGGTATTTTAAAAAAGGAATAAACAGAAGTTCAAAGAAAATTTTAAAATGAGTCACAAACTGAGAGAAAATATTTGCAAAACCATATATCTAATAAAGAACTTCTATCCAAAATATATAAAGAAGTCTTAAAAGTTAATAAGAAAATGAAGACTCCAATTAAATAATGAAAAAAATATGTGAACACTTTACCAAAGAATATATTTGCATGGCAAATAAATACATAAAAAGATGCTCAAAATATTCGTAATTAGGGAAATGCAAATTTCAACAGTACTGAAATCACTATACCCCGTCCAAAATGACAAACAAACAAAACAACCACAAAAAAACACACCTGACAATTCTTAGTGCTGGCAAAGAACAGAGCAGCTGGAACTCTCATGTATAGCTGGTGAGAATCAAAAATAAGATAGCTACTTTGGGAAAATGTCTGGCAGTTCATTATAAAGTTAAACATATACTTGCCACAAAACCCAGCAATTCCACTCCTAGGTATTTACTCAAGAGAAATGACAACTTGTGTTCACACAAAAACCTGTACACAGATATTTATAATGGCTTAATTCATAATGGTCCCAGACTGGATCAACCCAGTTGTCCTTCAGCTAGTAAATGAATAAACTGTGTGGGGCTTCCCTGGTGGCGCAGTGGTTAAGAATCCACCTGCCAATGCAGGGGACACGGGTTTGATCCCTGGTCTGGGAAGATCCCACATGCCGTGGAGCAACTAAGCCTGTGTGCCGCAACTACTGAGCCTGTGCTCTAGAGCCCGCCAGCCACAACTACTGAGCCCGCCTGCCACAACTACTGAAGCCCGCATGCCTAGAGCCCCTGCTCTGCAACAAGAGAAGCCACCGCAATGAGAAGCCCGCACACAGCAACAAAGAGTAGCCGTCGCTCACCGCAACTAGAAAAAGCTTGTGTGCAGCAACGAAGACCCAACAGAGCCAGAAAATAAAAATAAAAAATAAAATAAATTGAAAAGAAAAAAAACAAACTGTGGAATATCCATATGGTGGGATACTACTCAGAAATAAAGTGTAATGTTTCATTGATAACACACAACATGAATGAATCTTAGATGCATCATACTAAGTGAAAGAAACTAAACTCAAAAGGTTACATACTGAATGAGTCCATTTATATAACATTCTGGAAAAGACGAAAGTATAGAGACAGAAAACGTCTCTGGTTGCCTGGGGTTGGGGGTGGCAGGAGGGGAAAATCACAAAGAGGTAACATGAAGGAATTATTTGGGGGGTGATGGAACTCTTCTGTATCTTGATTGTAGTGGAGGTTACACAATTGTATGTATTGGTCAAAACTCATAGAATTGTATATTTAAAAGGGTCAACTTTACTGTATGTACTTATAACTCAGTAAAGCTGAGCCTTCCTCCCCCAATCCATTATTCAGAAGCAAATTCCCCAATTTAAATTCATAGTCAGGGTTGAGAGATATTGCTGGCATAATAAATTCAAATCTAGTTTCTGTTATTTAAACTTCAGTTTCCTCATATGTAAAACTGGAGATAATAAAACCTACTTTGAAGAGATATTATGAATCTTAAACGTGATGATGTGTGGCAAACTCCTAATATAGGGTTTGGCACAAAATAATAATAACCACTTAATAGGTGCTACGTGCCAGGTGTTGTATGGGCATTTTACAGATACCTCATTTAGTCTTTACAACAGCTCTATGAAGTAGGTATTATTGTCACCATTTTCAGGGTGGAGAAACTGAGGCTCAGAGAAGTTATGGAACTTGCTCAGAGTCTCACAGCTGGTCAGTGGCTGAGGCAGGTTCCAAGTCTAAAGTTATCGTTACTGATTACTTTACCACTCTGAAATCTTAATATAAAGCATCCTACTCTTCAACTTCACTTCTGTCTTCTAATTCACTTTCTCGGTGTTTTTACTTCAGTGATTTCCTGACCTCATTGAGAACACCAGTCTTCATCGATCCTACCACTTCTCGTAAATCACCACTGCCTTCATGTCCTCACTTCCCTTCTCATCCAATCTAAGTTGTGTGGTCCAGCAGTAGTTCCTCTTCCTTTTCTAGTATTCCTAGCCCCGTGGCTTTTTTCCCCCTCTCTCTCTGCCTAGGAAAAGCTAAATCTAGTCAATCCCAACTTTTTCTTTATTCTACTCTTGCAACCAAGCAGCAGTTATTGCTGAAGATATATGCAGATATGGAGAAGCAGTGGGAAGTTGGGTCCAGAGAGAAGCTATATGGAGATGATGGTGGGGGAGTGGAAAGAAGAGGGTGGAGGGAGACTTTCCTTGGTTTAATGGCAAAGGATCATAGAGTGAGAGGCCTGGTTGAAGAAACCTGATATAAAAATGCTAACTTTGGCACAGTTATTTTGGTCCTGTCCCTGGCTGGGGGCTCTAGGAGGATTCTGGCTGGCCTCAGCTGGGAGATGTCAGTTACAAAGTGTAGAGAAGTGTTATGGACGAGGCCATGTGCAGAGAGGGGCATCCCTACTGGGACAGAAGCAGGGCTTTCTTTTGGTGCCTGGTGCCATGGTGAAGGCACCAATAACTGGCCAGTACCGGAGCCTTCGGTGGGGCTGGTTCAGTGATGTGCTGGTAAATGTTTAACAACTCACTCTCTGAAAACAAACAGCAAACAAACAAACTCTGATTTGTAGCATTTGCAAATTTCTGTGGTGTAAATACTCCCTCCATAGCCCCAGTCTAGGTTACACAGCGCCCATGAGCACGCTGTCAGGGGGACAGGCTACCAGAATGTGACTGGGCCTTGTTCTAATTTCTAAATGTAATGAAGCACCTTGAAGGGTAGGAAGGAAGGATTCATTTGTGGGAATTGTCATGGTTTGGGGGACTGGGCCTTAATAGGATGGGATCTAGAGGAGACTGTGCAGTCTGCATTGACCAGGCAGGACTCTAAACCGTCTGCCCTACGTCCTCTGTAGGACTCCCTGGTTACATGCCTGCCTTTTGTCTTACCACTGCTCTTCTGTTCTATGTGCTAACATTTTTAGATTTATAAATTTATGGTGAGTAAGAATCTGGCACCTTCCCCCAAATAATTTCCTTGCCAAACAAGTTTGAAAATGATTGCAATCAGGTTAATATTAATAGAATTTCAAGCATCCACAGAATTTATTCATATATAAGGAAAAACTCCTCTATTCTGCAGGAATCTCAAATATTAGGATATTCATGCATATTAGAGAATGACTTCAGGAAAAGATAGTGGTAAGACCAACAAGGATATAAGCCATGACAGGAGATAAATCAAATCGGTCCTGGAAATATTTTCCTCATCACATTAAAACGATGTCAGATATAAACAGTGCACTTTCTGATGGCGTTTCCCTAGTCTGTGCATCCCACATGGATGGGGACTGTTTAGTCTGGATGTACGATACTAATGTAGAACTCTTCTTATGATGGTGTGCGTTAGTACACAGAACTCCCAGTGTAGGTTAGCATCTTTACTTCTCCAGAGACATTTGAAGAGGCCACAACATTCACTGCCAAGACATGAGCTGACCCACGTGACCTGCCAATCCCAAACCCAGCAAAGCCTCATGCTTTTGCAGTATAACCATCAAGAAGCAGTAAGTTTTCCTTTTCTTTCTTTTTCAAGGTGTCCATTGACCCATCCCCAGCATCTGGGAAGATACTGTGGATTCCAACTCAAGAGAAGAGGAGGAAAGAGAAAAAGGAAATAGAGCTATTTCACAAACTATGAACGTGTAAGTCCTGGTACTTCATTAAAAAAAGCAAACGCGTTTTATGATTCTTTCTCAAGGAGAGAGAAGGCGCTGGCTGAGCTACCTCTGCAGAACATCAGTCTGTTGCAGTGCTGTGGCAGATGGTGCTTTGTGATTCTCACGATGGCTTTATTTCCTAACTTGCTTTCCTCCTGCTTGGAGATCACAATGCCAGTTTGAGGCTCATAAAATCCCAATCATATCAGATTTACTGACTTGTCATTTTGCTACTCTGCCGATCCAGTATTTATTATTTATATCCTGGCTCTATCCACCCCCCACGAAAGAACTGACCTTTCTTCTCCTGAAAGGGAGACAGAATAAAAATAGAGCCATTAGGACATGACAGGGAATGAGCAGTTGGGCAATGGCTAGGCACCAGAATATTTATTTGGATCGAAAAACCAAAGAAAAAGGAAGCTACTACAATGAGCCCAAACCTAGCGCTGAACTCCCTGATAGTCAAGGCAAAAAGGGGGCATGATGACCACTTTGCTCATCTCACCACTAAATAGTCTAGGAGAGCGGGACGAACAGTAACAGGCCTGCAGGCACACTCTCCACAGGCCTGCGCCTGCACAAGATGCTTACCCGACAGTATGGATGCAACGGCTGCAATGATGAAGGACACGATGACGCCGGGTCCTGCCATTTCCTTGGCCACCAGGCCAGATACCACGTACATCCCAGTGCCCACGCAGCTGCCAACTCCGAGCGAGATGAGGTCCACGGTGGTGAGCACCTGGGCTAGCTTGGTGCCATGTGCTGTGGTGGCCCCAGTTCCCTCTAGCATGGACTCCACCGGTTTGGTGCGCAGGATCCTGGAGTGCATGGCGTACCAGGCAGCCCCCCACTGCACTCGCCGGGGGTCCAGGGAGGCGAGGAAGCCACTCATCCTGAGCGAGATGGGTTGTGGTGAAGGTCAACTGATGGCAGAGGGCTGCAGAAGCCTTAGTGGATGCTTCTGGAACTCATCTAGTGACCAGGGATCTCCCTTTTAGGAAAGGTCGAGAGGTCCCCAGGGCAGACTTCTCCTGGGAATGAATGTCTGCAGGAAAAACACAAGAAAAAGGAAGATGAGACCAAGTGGGAAACAAACTATGGCTTGAAGGCATTGATGGAGGTCAGTGTACTGAACTGGTAGAACTGATGTAACCTGTGTATTTATAATGCAGGAGGGTTGCATTTCCCCCTTTGTCTTGCCTCCAGGCCTAAATGACAGTCCGTAGTTTGCACTGTGTGGCATAGTGGTTATGAAGAGGGTGGTCTGAGTCAGGGCTCTGCTACTTACGGTTCTGGGAACTGAGACACGTTACTTCATGGCTCTGTGCTTCAGTTTCTACTGCATAGTGGGGATAATCAAGCCTCCTGCCTTGTGTCGATGTGAGAATTAAATTAGTGTTTGTCTAAAAAGAGCTTAAGACAATGCCTGGCCTGTGGAGAGTGCTCTTCTGTCAGACTCTAAGTGCTTCTTACCTGGCTCTGCCGAGACCTGGTCTGTGATTCTTGGGCATAATCTCTGGGGACACAAGTCCTCATTTTTTATATAAGGATGTAAAATTGGATCTGTGACTCTCAAGAGGGGCAGGGCCACCCCACGGGATTGTCTTCGAACTTTGTTCTCAAATGAAATGAAAATGGTTTGAGAAATTTTTTGCTCTCAGAGGTTGGGGTAGGGGGAGTGTTCATGGCATTTGGTTGGTGGGCCCCAGAGATGTTAAACGCGTGGGATGGTGTCATACCATTTTCAGATATCGGACTTTTTTTTTTTAATTAATTAATTTTATTTTTGGCTGCGTTGGGTCTTCGTTGCTGCGCACAGGCTTTTCTCTGCTTGTGGTGAGCGGGGGCTACTCTTCATTGCGGTGCATGGGCTTCTCATTGCAGTGGCTTCTCTTGTTGCGGAGCACGGGCTCTAGGCACGCAGGCTTCGGTAGTTGTGGCGCACGCGCTTAGTTGCTCCGCGGCATGTGGGATCTTCCCGGACCAGGGATCGAACCCGTGTCCCCTGCATTGGCAGGCAGATTCTTAACCACTGCGCCACCAGGGAAGCCCCGGACATTCTTGTAGGTGAAAATTCTGGTTATGATCATCTGAAGCTAAAACCTAACTCTGTTTTACATATAAGCACATGAGATTATTTTGGACGGTTTTAATAGACAAGTACCTTGACTTTTCCAGGAAGGCAATTATAGAATAAATTGAAGGAAGATTGTAAATTCTTTAGTTTTGAACTTAAGTGGAGTTCATCACTGTTTTAGAGAACCAAGACACCCTTTCAGTGCAACCCATGGTGTTGCATCACCCGTTCAGCACACCTGTACCAGCCTGCCATTTGAAACTGGCACGTTTACAGTACTTTTTCATATAGTGCAAGCATCTCATGATGACAGCTGTACTTGCCTGAGTGTTTAAATACTGAAATATGTTATATACAGGCAGGTTACCCATGAATTTTGCTTTAGGATATTAAAGAGGGGTGTATCAAGACATGTATTACAAAAAAGAGGTGCTGGGTCTGATAGACTTGAGAATTGTTGTACTAGATGATTTCTAAAGTTTTGTCAAGTTAGAAAATGCCAAGATTATATGAAGTTACTTTCTTTGGAAGCCAGAAGCTTCATAAAATTCTATAAAGAATTTTTAAAGTACATCTGGAACATTGATTCCAAGTACTGTGCCGATAAGCCTAGGACATTTACATTTACAGCAAGTTCCAGCCCGTGTAATCTACCCATATTATTAATTAATACGACTTAGCACTTAAGGTAACACTTGTCCACTTCTAAAAGCTTTGTGGATACAACCTAATTAGAAGAATCAGGTGAAATGTAGCAGTTTGGCTCACAGGGGTTGGGTGATGGACCTACTGGTTTAATTTCCTCCTAAATTTGGCAGCCTTGCTTCATGCTGTGTGTTAATTCTTGACATCTTAGATATCAGTACATTTAGATAGTGCCACTGTATATACCAGAGTCATTCAAAAGCCTAGAGTGCCAGCATTTTTTTTTTTAAGATTTCCAGATTTGTGAGAAAATGTATACCAGGAAGGCTGCAAGAACAACTGCTCTACTGGAGCTCTTGAGCTCTTGTGGGGAAATCAATGTACATATCTATTTAATTTCAACCCAGCCAGCATGTGCTGAGCATCCGTTATGTGCCAGGCATGATGTTAGGCTCAGGGATGCAAAGACATGGTCCCTGCTCTCGTGGAGTTTCCAGTCTAGAACTGGAGATGATGGTCACCCAAATCACAATGCAAGGGAGAAGGTTTTTTTTTTTTTTTTTTCCTGAAAACCTTGTCTTTACTTATTTTTCATATTACAAATGTATATAGCATGGCCATTGCAGAAAAATCAGACAGTATCAACAATAACATTCAGTGAAGATAGATAAGACAATTCAACACACAGATAGAAAAATAAAAACCAGATCATTCTAGAGAGGGATAAGGGGTATGTTGTAGTGTCCCCCCAAAATTTATATGTTGAAGCTCTAATCCTCAGTACCTCAGAACGTGACCTTATTTGGAAATAGAGTCGTTGCAGATGTACTGAATAATTAACTAAGTTGAAGTCACATTGCAGTAGGATGGGGCCCTAACCCAATACAACTGATGTCCTTATAAAAAGAGGAAATTTGGACACAGAGCCACACACACAGGGAGAACGAGCTGTGAAGATGAAGGCAGAGATCAGGGTGATGCATCTGCAAGCTAGGGAACACCAAGGATTGCCAGCAAACCACCAGAAGCTAGGAAAGAGCCCTGCAACAGATGCTTCCTCACAGCCCTCAGAAGGGACCAATCCTGCTGACACCTTGATCTCAGACTTCCAGAACTGTGAGACAATAAATTTCTGTTATTTAAGCCTTGCAGTTTGTGATACTTTGTTATAGCAGCCCTAGCAAATGAATACAGGCTATAAAGGAAGTCAGACAGGGTGATGAAGGGGCGAGAGGGTCTCTGTGGTCACAGCATTGGCTCCTGAGTGACGGGAAGCAGCCGGTCATGCCAGGTGTCAGGGGAGAGGGTCTTGCAGAGCTGGGCCAGAGGGGAGACGGGGTGGCCTGCTCTGGGAACTGAGTGACACTGGGACAGTGTGACGAGGAGGATTCAGGTACCACGTGAGAGCTTTACATGTGTCAACTAGTTAAATCTGCATTTACAGGTGAGGCAGAGAAGGCCGGGGAGGTCCAGTAACTTCTCCAAAGTCATGGAGCCCATAAGTGCAGAGCTGGGCCTTGGCTCCACTTGCCAAGCTGTTATTCCTGGCTTTCCTGCCTGAGGGGCCCAGGGTCAGACTGCTGAGCGTCTCTCAAGCCAAGACAAGGGATTTGTGTTTACTCTAAGAGCCATGAGAAGCCCTGGGAGGGTTTTATTCAGGTGGGCAACATGATATGATTTACATTTTTAAAGGCTCATTGTAGCTGCTGCGCAGTTAACTGAAGACTCGTGCCCGATGATGAGTCAGTGCCAGGACAGATGTATCAGTACAGAGGGGAGTGAGGTGTGGACCTGCAGCTGAGGGCAGCCATGGTTCTCCAGCTTGGCTGCACAGGGGAATTACCTGGGGATCTTTCAGGAACAATGGTGCCTGGCCTCAGCCCCAGAAATCCCAATTTAATTGGTCTGAGGTGTGGCCTAGATATAGGGATTCCTTAGATCCTTAGAGCTCCCCAGGTGATTCTAGCACAGCAGGGTTAGGGTCCACTGCCCTGTGAGTAATGACTAACGTGCTGGTGTAGAAAACCAGATACTGCCTGTGATGGTTAATTTTACTTGTCAACCTGGCTGGGCTAAGTGATGCTAAATAGCTGGTGAAACATTATTTCTGGGTGTGTCTGTGAGAGTGTCTCTGGAAGAGATTAGCATCTGAATCGGTGGACTGAGTAGAGAAGATCCCCTCATCGGCATGGGTGGGCATCATCTGATCTGTTGAGGGCCTGAATAGAACAAAAAGGCAGAGGAAGAGTGAATTCACTGATTCTGCTTGAGCTGAGATACCCATCTTCTCCTCTCCTCGGACACTGGTGCTTCTGGTTCTTGAGCTTTCAGACTCAAACCGGGACTCACACCACCTGCCCCTCCCGATTTTCAGGCCTTCCGACTCAGACTGAATGATACCACCAGCTTTCCTGGTTCTCCGGGTTGCAGACAGCTGATCATGGGACTTCTTAGCCTCCATAACATGTGAGCCAATTCCTCATGTAAGAAATCCCCTCATATGTATCTGTATAAATCCTATTGGTTCTCTTTCTCTGGACAACTTTGACTGAGCCATTGCCATTTTCCACGTGGGGTCCCAAGGCCGACAGGTACTTCCTGTTTCTCTTCCTGGGCAGGTAACTGGGCCTTTCAGCAGCAGTCTTCTGCAGGCGGTGACTGTGGATCTGGAGATACCCTTTGGGATATTTGTCCTGATCAGCCCTTCATCAGAAACTGTCACAGAGACACTGAGAAAAGAACCAGGCTGGTTAGGGACGTGACAGTTTCACTTTGGTAGATAATTAGAAATCATGGTGAAAACATAGAGAATCAACTAGAATAAAAGTTGAAGGTGGTAGAATTCCTTCCTGGCTCCATTTCCCCCATGTAATTCCTCTGAGTGCTTGCTTTATTGATGCAAACAGGGGCTTGGGGCATTTCCTTTCTTGGTTGGAAATTTACTGGAGAGAACAAAATGTACAAAAGAAAACATGCTTCTAAGTGACTATTGACAATATCCATATTCATTACCCCCAGATTATGTTAATCAAAGAGAGTTTTGGAAGCTTATTGCTGTTGTCTTTCCAAGATGAGCAATAAATGTGTGTTGTGCTTTCTCTAGCACTTTAATTCAAGTTTCTCAAAATACTTCACAGCTATAGCTAAGGAAGGCTTGCAGGGCCCCTGGAAGAAGGGAGTCATCATTGTGGTGTTTGCCGACATGCTTGAGGGTTCTGTGGGCTCCAAGTATAATGACAGAAAGAGCAGGTTTGTGTGAGGATGAGAATAATTATGGCTTGGAAGTTCACCGTCTAGGTAGGATTGTTGAATTAGGTTGGAGCCTGCGTTAGGAGGCGAAGACAGGAAGGAAACGAAGGCTAACAAAACACTAAACAGCCTCAAATCATTCCTGCCTGATTTTGCAAATACGCTAAGGGATTACAAAAATCCCTTCCTGACACTTCCCATGAGCTGGTGTCCAGCCTTTGCTGGAACATCTGGAGCAGCAGGAACACTGGCTGGTGGAAGCTGCCCCTTCACGTGGTTGAACAGTTAGGATTGCAACAAAATTCTTCTAATCGATGTCCCTAGGCAAAAGGAGGTTGCAGTTGAAAGTGCCAGGTTTGATGAGCCCTTCCAGGTGACTGCAGGATCTGAAGGAGCCTTCTGAGGCCCCGCCCCCAACTCCTGTACCTTGTGTCGTGTGCTAGCCCTCCTCCCCACCAGCCCCGCTGCTTCTCCTCTGGGCTGAGCTCCTGGCTCCTGGTTAAGAACCTAATTCAGGAGCCAGGTCCCCTGGGTTCAAAGTCTGGCTCTGCCCTTACTCGCTAAGAGCCTCTCCATGCTTCAGTTTTGCCATCTATAAAATGGGAAAATAAGGGCGCTAACTAGCTCACAGGGCTAGTTAGGAGTGAAGGAGTTAACGTGTGTGGAGCTTTTAGCACAGTGTCTGGCATACATGACTGCCAGGAAGTGGCAGCCTGCTAGCATCAGCCTCCTCTGGCCGATGACCAGGTCTTTTTGTCCCTGACTGCTGACACCCCCTCCCACCTCCCTAGGCAGCTCTAAGAGGGTCCTTGGCCTACTGCCCAGCCCTTAACCAGGGCTCTTCTCTGCTGAAGCTCCCCTGGATTCTGTGGCTGTAGACTGTACACCCTGGTATTTCACTCCTAGGTGTCCATGCTTGCCTTTTTCATGCTTTTAGGGAAGGGCTTTCTCCTTTCCCGTGTTTTGTTATCTAAAGGGGTATCCTCAGCCGATTTGCTTGGACCTTTGGATGTTATATCTGCTCTCATTCCTTTACACCCTTGACTTTTCTGCCCCAAATGCACACACACAAAGGTGGCTAGGGCACGGTGGATTCACCTGTAGTCACCACCCTACCCCTGAAAGCACGACCTCCTTTTGACTTTCTTGCTTGTGGCTTACGGTGGCTCACTTAGCCGGAGCCTTTGATGGCAGATTCTCTGCTGAGGTCCTGGCTTCTGTTGCTCTTCTGTTTCTTCCAAACTTGCCACTTACGGCTCTAAGTTCGTATCCCAACTGTGGAGTCACTTGCCTATCAGTCACTATGATTTTACACGAGGTGGCCAGACACAGGTCAGATATATGTGAATCCCAGGGTCTGCGGCGTCCGAACAGAACACCCTAGTAAATTGAATTGAGATCTATGTCCTGGTAAATTTCTCCTGTTGTCCCCAGTTTTGTTCTCTGTATCTGTACTGATTAACAGGGCTAATCTGTTTATAGGAAAGTCTTCAAGTTTTTGAAGGCAACTAACATGTCTCTTGGAGTCTTATCTTCCCCAGACTAAACATCTTCAATTTCTTCAGTGATCAGCAGTGTCTCACATGGTATGGCTTCTAGATCAATCACATTCTGATTTGTACTTCTTGGGCAGGCTGCCGTTTATCATGGTGACATTTTTGAACCATAAAAGAGTGGTAAGGGAGATGTTTTTGATCAGTCTGGCCGTGTGTGTGTGTGTGTGTGTGTGTGTGTGTGTGTGTGTGTGTGTGTGTGTGTGTGTGTGTGTGTGTGTGTGTGCGTGTGCGCGTACACACGCATGAACCTCCTAAATCATACAATGCTGGTGCCTGACAAATTCACTCAGATGTACAACTGGCTTTAAAACCAGGGTTCCTGATTTTCAGATTGCCAACCTTCCCAATTATGTCTTTGCTAAGTGTTTGATTGAGATCTCAGACACAGCTGGCTTTGTTTTGCTTGGAATGTTTTTTAAAGGAGAGTTTGAATCTATGACAACTGAATAGCTATGCAAAAGAGGTGGTACCATTTTGGCTTCCTTTACAAAGCTTGCTATTTCTTTTTCTGTTTCTAAAAAGTTATTGACTGTGTTAATCAGCTTTTGCTGCAGTAATAAGCAGTCTTAAATTTCAATATGTTAAAACAATGACATCTATCTTTTTTCTGATACATATTTTAAAATATACATTTATTCTTTTAAATTGATTTACAACGTTGTCTTAGTTTCAGGTGTACAGCAAAGTGATTCAGTTGTATATATATATATATGTCACTTTCTCCTCCAACACCCAGGCAGGGAGGATATCCCCACCTGACGTCACCTTCCCCTCCTTCCTCCCCCTGACGTCATGCCAGTGCTCTTCCTACTGCTCCATATTTAAGAAGGTGGACAGAGCTACCTCCATTTTCTTTGTATGATATCACAGTCATGCCAGGCTTGGGGTGATCCCCAAAGGAAAACAAGGCATTTACCTAGTTGTCTATGTGGTAATGTTCCTTTAAAGGAGCTGAGGGTGTTTAATGTTCCTCAAAACTTTTCCTATTGACTTGGCTTCAGTGGGAATTCCTTCATCCTAATTTGGAGAAGCAAGAGTCTTGTAGGAGTCTAATCAACACTTTTCATTATTAACCAGCTGGCTTCCTCAGTATCGCCCAGGAAAATCCTTAAGTAGATACATCCCTGCAGCTTCTCTCCCTGCATATGCTAAATAGAGTTGCCCACATGAGAAGCTCCCTCACAAATCCATAACTGCAATTTGGATACCTTTGTGCCTTTGGGGTTGGAGCCCATATTTGAAACTCCTTTTGTGTTCCCTATTCACTGTGTCTTAACCCATAGCCAGGCCTCTTTGTACTTTGATTCAGTTATTCTGTAGATTCTTGTCTCTGAGATTCCTTCCAGTGCCCCCAAAGGAAATTTCTACTATTCTAAAGAGTCTGCATTTTAAGTCAGATAATTTCAAGCAGATCCTTCAAATCTTGATAATGGCCGCTTGTATGTGATAGAACAATAAACAGACAAGTGGACAGATCTTAATTTTATCGATGTAGGTTATTATACACGCCTCATGAACTTTCGGTTCTCAGCAAAGCCTGACGCCACATACCCAACCCCTCTTTACTCTGGGTTTGTACTGTTTTCAATACACATCATCTGCTTTAATGGGTTCAGAGCACCTACTAAATGTCTGGCATCGTGTGTGCAAGATGCAGAGACAGAAAGAGGAGGAAGATGCCCCCCTTGTTCTCGGAGCTCCCAGGCTGGCCAGGAAGACAGGCCTGACGACGAAGTAAACACTGACTACCAAGATTTTACTTCTTAGCCTTTGCTTCTTGCTTCTTTCCCCATCTTTGCCTCCCCAAATCTATCCATATTTTCATGTTCTTTTGGCACTCAGCTCATATCTCATCTGTCATTAAATGTATGTTAACCACTTGGGGCTCCTCTTCTCTGATTTCCCCCAACTCAGCATATGTTAAGTTGTGTCTTGCCACAGATTGTTATACATCTGAAGGCCTGGATCTCTTTAAAGCCCCCCAGATGGTTTTGTCTTGGAAAGAAAATAAAATCCAAGTTCCTTACAATGGCCTATAGGGCCGTAAGCGGCCTGGTGTCTACTTCCTCTCAGAGTTCATTGCCTGCCACCCTCCCTTTTGGTCCACTGACCTCCTCTCCGTTCTTGAAACACACTAAATTCTCTGTTGCTTCAGGGCCTTTGCACTTATTTCCCCTACCTGGAATTTCCTATCTCAGGTCTTTGCATGGCTTTCTTTTTCTCCTGATTCCAGTCTTAGCTGAAATGTCACCTCTGCAGAGAGAAGCCCTCCAGGATCATCTGGGCTAAAAGTAGCCCTGGTCTTTCAGACTCTTTCTCTCAAGTTCTGTCGTCTATCTCTCTATCTGTCTTTCTGTCCTCTACTTATATATTTATCCATCCATTTATTTTTGAGTAATTTATCCCTACTTGACATTTATTTAGTTATGTTTTCATTGTCTGTATCCTTTCTCTAGACTGTAAACCTCTTGAAGGTATGGATTTGTCTGTGTCGGTCTTTCTCGAATCCCCAGGGACCATAGCAGGGACTGGCAAACAGTAGGTAATCAACAGTTGTTTGTAGAATGAAGATTTTTCCACAGCTAAAAAGAATATTTGGCATAAAATATTTCTTTATAAAAGATATAATTTACAATAGGAGTTTGTAATAATCCGTGTTCTCTTGAGACATCTATTACAGTGTAAGATGACTTCCTTTGTTGAGTACCCTTTGTGCATAACATCAAAGAACACAAAACCTCAGAAACCATTTAATTCAAGTCTCAGATTTTACAAATGATTAAACTCGTTGACTGCCTTCACAAATCCCTTTGGAAAACCAAATTATCTATATTACCTAGTTATAAATAAATTATATTTCTGTGTTTTTGATCCTTTAATATTAATTAAGTCAAGGGAAGACTGAATTAAAAATCCACAATATTAAAATATTTAACATGGGCTTCCCTGGTGGCGCAGTGGTTGAGAGTCCGCCTGCCAATGCAGGGGACACGGGTTCGTGCCCCGGTCCGGGAAGATCCCACATGCCGCGGAGAGGCTGGGCCCGTGAGCCATGGCCGCTGAGCCTGCGCATCCGGAGCCTGTGCTCCGCAACGGGAGAGGCCACAACAGTGAGAGGCCTGCGTACCGCAAAAAAAAAAAAAAAATTAACATTAAAACATTAACGTCTAATTAAGGTTACAGGTGTACTTTTTGGTATAGATGGTTCATGTACAATAGCTCCTTGGAGACTTCAAACAGCCTTTTACCCAATCAGAGCAGTGAATATCTCATACATTATAGAGTATGCACCATAGAAGAGAAGGTATAATTTTTAGTTTGCTTCATTGCTTTTTTTTTTTTTTCCTTCATCTGGGAGGAAAATAGTTGAGCACTTTGACAGCCTGGAATTTAATATGTTTTTGAAAAATGGAGATAACTTCGCCCTGTGGGTATACTGTTCATTTCTAGCTTCTGAGTCTACTTGGAAGATAGCACCCACTCAGGGTTCGTGGATCTGCAGGCCCTTGGGGTATACTCTGGATCCACAGCCCAGAGACCTCCTCTCTGGAGGCAGGTTTCTTTCCTGACTATCCGCATGTCTGTTCATTAGGAAATCTGAAAACTGGGAGAGCACATTTCAATGCCAACAGCACTTAACTCACAGAGGAGTGCCAGATTCCATTTGGGGACTTTTAAATGAATTTACAACCTACAAGCTATTTGACTTAAAAGTGCTTGCTTCCAAGCTGTTGAGTTAAAATTTTTGTAAACTGCAAGTTCTTGAATTCAAATGTATTGCTCATAGAGCACATTAAATAGCAACTGTTAATGCAAATACAAATATTCAATAATATGGATCAAAGAAATGGGTCAAAGAAATGATACTTCAGTACACTGACGGTGGGAGTGTGAACTGACATAAATGTTTTTGGAAAATAAATCTATCATGTGAAAATAATCAGGTGCAAAAAAGTTCTTTTTTTTTTTTTCAAGGGCCATTGCAGTATCATTTATAGTGGTAAAAATTGGAAACAATGTAAATGCCAAAAATAGGGACAGAGTTAAATGGATTATGAGGCATTCAGAGAATAAAATTTTAAGCATCCAATAAAATATTGTTCTAAAATAATATTTAATGACATAACAAATTACTCAGAATATATTAATTTAAAACAACTATAACAATAATAAAGGATATAAACTGTACAGTGTACGATTTAATTTCATTCTCTTCTGAAGGCAGAGTGTTAAAATGTTAAAAGGAGGGATCAGTAGGTGGTAGAATTAGGAATGATTTCTATTTTCATCTTTTCTGTGGTCAGCATGTATCTTTTTTTTAAATCAGGAAAAAATGTTTAATTGAAAATCAAAACAGCCTGCTCCTGTTCCTGGCAATGAAGATATATCCTTGGTTTTTGTAGTTATGTCTCCATGCATCTCCATTATGGGGAACTGTTTTAGGATCTGTTTCCCTCATGGAATTAGATTAGCCAATATTATCATTATCACTCTTTTCACTTTGGAGATAGAATTTTCAGAGAATTTCCAAGGAAAGCTCCGACTTGGTTACAGAATCATCCTTACACAGCAGATTGGAATTACCAGGAGCCTGGAGTCAGGGTTCTCCCAGTTGCCACACAAAGCTCAGGCCAATACAGGAAGATAGAATCTGCCCCCAAAGCAAATACCTCAGTCCTATGACCCTGGCTTCTCTTAGATTGGTTTTCTTTCTTTCCAGGTTGACTATCCCCCATCCCCCAAAGGCAGCTAATTCTGATATTTTCTTGGACTGTTCTAAGAATTCGAATTATTCTCGATAGTTTCATCTTACAAAAGAAACAAGTAAAAACACCCCTCCTCCCCCAAACTGCCGTGCCCTCTTTAGGTATTGCCACACTTCAGCTATTGTCCTCCAGGCTGTCTCCACTTCTTCATATCTTGTCAGTCGTTGGCCTTCTCTGTTCTGCCTTCTGTATGTTCCCTGCCACCAAAAGTGCATTGCTGAAATAATCAGTGGCTTCTGTGTTGCTAAATCCAATGGACATATTCTAGCCCTCATCTCCCTCCCTTGGCCTGTCAGAGGCATTCAACACTGTTGTTCACGTCCTTCTCAAACACTCTTATTTCATCTTATAGCAGTGAGAGCCATGGGTTGAGCGTAGTAGTGTGCAAGCTTGATGGTGACCTCCTATTAGGAATAAGCTATTGTGATTTTCTTCTTCTTTAGTGTAATGGGATTTTAAAAGGAAGAACGCATCCTCGAGAAGATCTTCACTGCTGGTACATTTTTAGTCCTTAATATGGGGTCTACTGTTAAATGGAATCATAGAATGATATTTACAAGTAACCATGTATTGGTCAGTGTGAGTCAACATCAAGAAACCATTATGCCACGATGCTGGAATGTCTTGGCTGAAAGAATGATTTAGAAGGGGAAAAGACACCCTTTCATTCAACATGACAAAGAAATGGGAGAATCTACTTAACAAATATGAACAAGAATAAAAATATTCCTTGAGGTAGAGGATTAGATGGTTTACAAACTTTCAGGTCCATCTGGGCTATTGGTCATCCATGCACCTTGACCTGTACTTGGAACTGATGTGTCTGAGACTGTTGCCCTCTCTGAGATCTGAAGCTTGGTAGAAAGTGTAAAGTCCCTTTTCCAAGCTAGGCTGGTGGACCTGCTGCCCTGGAGCCTTTGACCTCTCCCCTTTCCCCGGAAGACGCCAGCCCAGATGTGACCTACTCTCTTCTCTGTCTGCCCCAGAAGAGAAGGCCATGGTGTCTGGTGTTCAGACCCAGCCCCAGAAGACCCATTTCACTATATTCTGCATCAGTGAGATACATAAAGAAGTACAGTCTCTCTAGCACCAAGCCGGGTAGGGTGGGTCAAACTCTGTGTCATATTTTGACAACTGATGAGTATCCCAACAAATGAGCCTCTGTGTTCAGAGCCAGGTATTGAGAACACTTAATTGGTCTCACCTGTCATAGGCAAGGGCTGAGAGTGTAATTCCTTCCTGTCTGTGGTTTGCATCTGACTAGGACCCCATCCTATTTAGTTAGTGAAAATCTCCAAGTAAAAAGGGGTGAGCTCCCCTTGGGACACATAAAAGGATTAAAACAGCCCCCTTGTTATTTGGAACTCTGGATTTCATTCTGTTGCAAATGGATATAGGGTAAAATAGACAAAAAAGAGAGTCTTTTATTGTGAGGCTAAAAACGGGGAGGTCATATGGTTATATGTCTAAAATGCAAGTCATAGTGCTTAAAAAAGAGGGTCTTCCCTCTCTGCTTTTTCTGTTCATCACATGTCAGGTAGAAATATTTGCCCATCTCCTTCTATGTGCCAGATGCTGCCCATATCCTATCTTGGGTAACAATTCACTTATAGAATAGCACCACTTATATGATGCTTACTATGTACCAGGCACAATTGTAACTGATTTATATATATATATATGTAATTCTTACAACAGCCCTGTGAGGGAGATTTATTTTTAACCATCTCTAAATGAAAGATGAGGAAACTGAGGTACAGAACAGTTAAGGCATTTATTCAAAGTGGCACAGCTACTAAGTGGCAGTTATGGGATTTGAACCCAGGATTTGTATCTCCAGAGCAGTGGCCCATCTAGAGCAGCAATGTCCAGCAGAGTCCTGTGGTGGTGAAGTGTTCTTTGTGATGTCTGGTATGGTAGCTATAACCTCACGTGGCTGTTGGGCGTTTGAAATGTGGCTAGTACAGCTGAAGAACTGAATTTAAAGTTTTATTTCATTTTAATGATTTAAATTTAGATAGCCACATGTGGTTAGTGGCTATTATACTGGAAAACATAGCTGTAGAACCTGTGTTTAATAACTTCCAAAAAACATCAGAAAGGTGGTGGTATCCTTTCCAGAAAAGGACAGTGAGTGTCAGTAAAGCTGAGGATTTATCCGAGGTTCTGAAGCCGGAACGTGGAAGAGCCAGGCCGCCAGCCTCTAAAACCACGTGCTGCGGTCACCAGAGATACACCCCCGCCTCTGACCCCCATCCACTCTCCTGGCTCTTCATCTCTTTCCAGACCGGATCAGAAAGCCTATCTTTCTTCCTCCACCCTTATCAAAGAGTCTCTCTTTCCCTTCCTTCATTATTAATGCCGTAACAGTAGAACGGCACTTTGAGACAGAACATCATGCTACGTGTTTGGGGGGTGTGGCATGGCCCTGCAGAGTTTCACTGACTAAACTGGAGCAGCTTGGTAATAAGTAGTGTACTCCTTCTTAACATTCGTAAGGACTTACCTCAAATTATTATTTTGTTGTCTCTTTCTTCTTGGTTATTCCTCCTTTCAACCCACCCTAATTCTTTTACCATTGGTAACAAAATATATGCCCCTAAATCAAAACAGCCTTTGGTTAAAAGTACTAAAGTTATATTAACCTCCAGCTTTGCTCTTTAATTTGAACTCCTCACCCACCCACGAAGAAAAACACCCCAAAACAAAACAGAACAAAAACTTCTTTCGATTAGGTTCCCATTAGCTAATAGTATTATTAAAGAAAAGATAGACAATCATGTATGATTTGGGAGACAGTCATGTTTCTAAAGCATAGTTTTGAATAAACCAACTTTATGTTGACCCATGGTGAGCCAAGCACCGTGTCTTGTACCCAGTAACCTCTCAATAACTAATAACATTTCATTGATTTGCCTTCCTCTACGTTACCTTAGTGACTTAGGACTTATGTGAATAGGAAACCCCACTTTAACTATTGGGCATGAACAGAGAAAACAGAACTCTATTCAATAAAGAAAGCCCAAATTCAAATACTAGTGCACCCAGGTCTCAAGCACCCAGGCAATCCTTTCTGGCACCAGAAGAGAAGAAATGCTGTGACTTCTTCAGATAACAGTCTGCCCATCTGATCACAAAATGCGATCACTGTCTTATCTGGAGACAAGACTCATCCAACTCCCAGACAGGAGGCAGAATCTAATGTTTCCTGGTGGGGAGGGGCAAGCCAGTATTTCCAATGACCTGGAAAGTAGGAGTTCGTTGGAAAGCAGCTTGAGAAGAGACTGAGGAGGACTCTTTTAGGACATTGAGGTACGGGGAGGAAGGGCATCTGTGTTTGAGTCTCCTTGCTGCTTCCTGTTCCCCTGTGACATACCCTGGACTCGGTGGATCTCAAATGATGACTGAGTTATGCAACTACAGCCAACCTGATGGTACTTAAAAATTCAGAGCGATGACGTCAATTAGTGTCCTCATTTCCACTGACTTCTTTAGAGGGAACAAATTCACGTGGTAGTGCAAATAGAGAAGGAGAAAGGGATAAGGCATTTTATAACTTCTCAAGATATGAAATCTAGCCTTGTCCTTTGAAACAGAAGCTTTTTCTATTCCCAGTCAGACCTCCAAGCCACCTCCGGGAGCAATTCCACTGTCAAACCATGCTGTTTCCTGGTGTGTCCACCAATAAAGCAGTCAGAGGGGGGCCCCCTCACACTGATACTCAGCTGGCTCTAGAAGGTGATTTGGTTCAGGCTTTTACTTGTCAAATCATTTTTTTCTGCCTAAAGGCTGGACTTGAACTAGTATTGTTGGTGAGAGCTGTAGCACCATGAATAAAACCACATGCAGGTGGATGATACACAGATCTCCCTGGCCTTTCATGTTAGACCCCCAGACATTCTCAGCCTTAGAATCTTTTAGAACAATTTGAGTCACCTGGGGAGCTTCAAAAACTAACAATAGCCAGTTCCACTCCCAAGAGATTTCTATTTAATTGGTCGAGTTGGGAACCTGGCATCAGTGATATGGGGGGATCCCTGGTGATTCCAATGCACTAAGACCCTGGATGGAGCAACTAGCAACCTCAGGACATCAGAACCCTGTCCTGCTCCTTCTTCTATCTCCTGCGGTGACTCAACAAGCCAGATAGAGTCGGTTCCACTTTCTGAAGTGGAGGGTTTTGTTTTCTTTTATGAATGTGATAATATTTTCCATCTCCTGGAAACAAAACAATATATACCTATTATAATTTCAATTTAGAGAGATCTAAAAAAGAAAGTTAAAACTACTACTATTTCTTTTTAACCACACACACATGCATGCACACATATGTATATATTTTTACAAAATTGAGACACTATTTTATGATCTTCTTTCACTTAGTGTATCAGAGATATCGAGACGGTTAATGTAGATGTACATCATTTTAAAGAGCTGCAAAGATTTGCTCATTTTATGTGTACAGGCATTCCCCAACTTACAATGGTTTGACTTATGATGGTGTGAAAGCGATACACGTTCAGTAGAAATCATACTTCAACTTTTGAATTTTGATCTTTTCCTGGGTTAGCGGTATGTGGTACAACACTGTCTCTTGATGCTGGGCAGTGGCAGTCAGCCGCTGTGTAAACAACTGATACACTTACAACCATTCTGAACCCACATAACCATTCTATTTTTCACTTTTAGTACAGTACTCAATAAATTACATGAGATATTCAGCACTTTATAACAAACTAGGCTTTGTGTTAGATGATTTTGCCCAACTGTGGGCTAATATAAGGGTTCTGAGCACTTTTTTTTCTTGGCTGTGTTGGGTCTTCGTTGCTGCACATGGGCTTTCCCTAGTTGTGAGTGGGGGTTACTCTTCGTTGAGGTGCACGGGCTTCTCATTGTGGTGGCTCCTCTTGTTGCAGAGCATGGGCTCTAGGTGCGCGGGCTTCAGTAGTTGTGGCACACGGACTTCAGTAGTTGTGGCTCGCGGGCTCTAGAGCGCAGGCTCAGTAGTTGTGGCGCACAGGCTTAGTTGCTCTGCGGCATGTGGGATCTTCCCGGACCAGGGCACGAACCCGTGTTCCCTGCACTGGCAGGCGGATTCTTAACCACCGTGCCACCAGGGAAGTCTAGTGTTCTGAGCACATTTAAGCTACGCTAGGCTAAGCTGTGATTTTTGGTAGGTTAGGTGTATTACATGCATTTTTGACTATGATGGGTTTCTTGGGATGTAATTCCATCATAGAGGAACATCTATATTCAACAATTAGTTTAATCTTCTTTTAATAGAAATTGAAGCTCTTCTCATTATTTTCCTCTCATAAGCAATGCCACAGTGGACATATATTTTGCAGACATTTCCATATAATCCCTTACCCTAAGTTCCTAGAAGTGGAGTTGCCAAGTTAATTAGGTATGCATCTTTTACGTTCTGGTGCCTTTGCCAGATTGTCCTTTCAAAAGATTGTGGCACTTTACACACTCCTCAGTATCATATGCCTGTACCCATTTGCCGCCAGTATTAACAGCTTCTGAAATTGGCAGTTCCCATAAAATAAAAATTTGCATCAGTAAAACTTGATTCAGGCTGCATTTACAGAGTGTCTAATGTGTACTGGGTGCTAACAATACCAAGATATATAAGCCAGAGTTCTTGCCTTCTCCTACCCAGTGCTCCTGGGTACATACATGTATGTAAATATCACCTGGGCATCTTGTTAAAATGCAGTTTGTGCCTCGGTAGGTCTGAGATGGGGCCCGAGATTCTGCATTTCTTAGAAGCTTTCAGAAAATGCCTCTGCCTGTGCAGTTGGTCTGCATCTAGCAGCAAGACTCAATCCCACCTCTGGGCCTTTGCAGTAGCTGTTCTATTTACCTGCTTTGATCCTCCCCACTCTTTGCTGAGGTCAGTTGTTCCCACATCTGGCTGCACATGAGAAATCACCCAGGAAACTCAAAAAACCAAAAGCACAAACACAGCTCCTCAGGCTTTTCCACATCTCTGGGAGTGGGGTCTAAGAATCCGTATTTTAAACAAAATCACAGACCAGACTCTTGAAACTTCTGGTTAGGTTGCTCCTACTGACCCCCAGGCCTCACCTGAGCATCATTTCTGATCTATGAATGAGTTTGGTCCTATCCCTCACCTCTATAAGCTGTTATAGCACCCCACACTTCTCCTTTTGAACACTCCATGGAGTAAATGAATTAATTGTGTCATTATTCATTAGAGTTTGTCCCTTTTAGTCTCTGAGTTCCATGAAGGCAGAGCTGTGTCTGTCTTGGGCACTGTAGTGTCCCCAGCACCAAGCCAGGACTTCTGGCAACACAGGAATGGATACATGAGTTGACATTCCTTGCAAAACACTTTGTAAATATTTTCACATTCAATTGTCGTAAGTCCGTAAGGCAGGAAGTAAGGCATTAATATCCCTAAACTAAAAATGAAAAAAAGAGGTTTAGAGACATAAAGTGACTTGTTAATGATGACACAGCTTAGGTCCAGATTTGGACATTGGCTTTCTGTCCCTTCTCTGCCTCTCCAGGCTGTTGCTCTACAGGTTTTATACTCAGCCAGAGCTGAGGAAATTTGTTTAAATGTCCCCAATGTGACACTTATTTAGGATCTCAGAAATTAAGAATACTAACAGTTATCCCCACCTGACATCCTACAGAGGGGCACTTGGCTTGAACAGTGACATGAAGATTACATCCTTTGAGAATAAACAATGGTGCCTGTGGTCACTTCCACACTATACTTTAAAACATGAGCAGGGGAGAAAGCATATGTAGATCAATCAGGAAAAATCACCTTACCCCAAACCCACGGAGGCATGGGGAGTCTGAATGAGAGCAAAGATAGAAAAGCAATTTAAGCTTTTTGCAGGAAATCTTTTAATTGCAAGGGCAGAGGCCTAATGGGTGAAGGCTTCAATGAAGAAAAGAGGAAGATCTTGGGTTATAATTAAATGATGGTTGTGACTGGGTATGTGTGTAATGAGGGGTTGATTTGAAAATAGGTCAAGGTCCTCAATTCTGTTAGCCTCAGTGCCAGCTTTTTTATAGCACACATTACATTATTAATGTGATCGGGAATCATACCCATTCCTATACTGACATGAAATTCATAGGTAATATAATTAACCCACAAACATTATTTAAGAAAAATCAATATAATGCCCTCATAGTATGAAGAACTAGAAGGCAATTAATTTATAATAAAAATGCTCTTCAAACTGTAAATGCTCAAGCACAGTATAATGAAGCACACTTGCATCTGTGCCCAGGGTGATCTCAGCAGCCACAGGTAACAAAGTTGTGGGCTGTTGGTGATCCAGATACTACCGATGAGGGTTTGTGAGTGAAGCGATTTTCTGAAAACTTCCAAATTAAACCTAATACCACTTGCCCTTGATTTGTATGTTAGTTGCCTTTCTGAAAAATTCAGCACATATAAATTTTTAAAATTGAGGTATAACTCACCTGTCATACAATTCATTTTTAAAATGTATGATTCAGTGGTTTTAGTTGCATACCCATCACAGTTGTCTAATTTCAGAACATTTTATCACCCCCAAAAGAAACACATGCCCATGAGCAGTAACTCCTCATTGCCTCTTCCCCCAACTCCTGGAAACCACGAATCTACCTTCTGTCTCTATGGATTTGCCTTTTTCAAGTATTTCATATAAATGCAATAATATATGTGGCCTTTTGTGTCATAAATTTCACTTATAATGTTTTCAGAGTTCATCCATGTTGTATCATGTATCAGAACTTCATTTATTTTTGTGGTTGAATAATAGTCCATGGTATGGATATACCACATTTTGTTTATCCACTCATTGGTTGATGCCATTTTGGTTGCTTACACTTTTTGGCTATTATGAATAATGTTGCTGTGAACATTTGTGCACAAATTTTTGTCTGGACATATGCTTTCAAGTCTGTTGGGTATATACTAGGAGTGGAATTGCTGGGTCATATGGCAACTCTATGTTTAACATTTTGAGGAACTGCCAGACTGTGTTCCAAGGCAGCAGCAGCATTCTACTTTCCCACCAGCACATAGGAAGTTTCCAGTTTCTCCACATCTTCATCAGTACTTGTTATAGTCCATCTTTTTTTTTTTTTTTTTGTGGTACACGGGCCTCTCATTGTTGTGGCCTCTCCTGTTGCGGAGCACAGTCTCCGGACACGCAGGCTTAGCGGCCATGGCTCACGGGCCCAGGTGCTCCGCGGCATGTGGGACCTTCCCGGACCGGGGCACGAACCTATGTCCCCTGCATCAGCAGACGGACTCTCAACCACTGAGCCACCAGGGAAGAAGACCCTGTCCATCTTTTTTACTACCACCATCCTAGCGAGTATAAATTGATATTTCATTGTGGTTTTGATTTGCATTTCCTTAATAACTAATGCACATCTTTTCATGTGCTTATTATCTGTTTGCATATCTCCTTTAGAGAAATGTCTACTCAAATCCTTTGTCCATTTTAAAATTGAATATTTGTCTTTTTATTATTGAGACCTAAGAGTTCTTTATATATTCGGAATACTAGATCTTTATCAGATATATAATTTGCAAATATTTCCTCCTATCCTGTGGACTGTCCTTTTACTTTCTTGATGGTATCATTTACAATGCAAAAATTTTGGGTTTGATGTAGTCTAATTTATTTTTTCTTTTATTCCTTATGCTTTTGGTGTCATATCTAAGAAACTATTGCCTAATCCAACGTCATGAACATTTATACTTATGTTTTTGTCTAAGACTTTTATAGTCTTAACTCTTACATTTAGGTCTTTTTTTGATCCATTCTGAGTTAATTTTTGTATATGGTTTGAGATAAGATTCTTTTATGTACGGATATCCAGCTGCCCCGGCACCATTTGTTGAAAAGACTATACTTTCCTCATTGAGTTGTCTTGATACCCTTGTCAAAATCATTTGCCCATAAATGTAAGGGTTTAATTCTGGGCTCTCAATTCTGTTCCATTGATCTGTATGCCTGTCTTTATGGCATATATAAAATTTATGCATAGTATTTCCATGTAAAATGGTATTATGTTCTGGGCTCAGACAATTGTCAACAGGTTTTTCACCTGTATGTTTGTCCAGTGGGGCATTTGTAAGTCATGTGAGAGGCAGGGCAATTCTTCCTTCTGTGAGACTATGCTGCCCATTGCAGTACATCTAGCATTATTAGCCCCTGCCAACTACATGCCAGTGCACCCTCCAGTCATTTTGACAGTTAAAATGTCTCATAACTTTCTAGAGTATCCCTCAGGAAACAATATTCCCATTGAGAACCACTTCTCTAAAGGCACCTTCTGTACCTTCAGCCTTTTTCCTTCTCTGCCTCTCCAGCCCATCTCCCACATGGCTAAAATATGAGTCTTTCCAGGTTATTCCTTGCTCAAAAGCTTTTAATAGCTTCTTATGCTCTGTGAAATGAAGTTCAAGCCTTCCAGCATAGCTCATCAGCTCGATTACCCTCCAGATCCCTGTCCTGCATGCCACCTGGCCTACGGAACTGGCCTTGCCACTACTCGCTGCCCCTGCATTGCGCACACTGACAGCTCTTAGGAAATCACATTCATTTTCCAGAACCAGCTCTATCAGCTCCTCTGGAAGCCTTGTGGGTCCCCTCTCCAGCTGGCGGTGCCCTTCCTTGAGTTCCCAAGGAACATGCTTAGACTTTGGGCTTTGTTCATCTTGGCATCTCTGGTTCCATTTCAGTCCGAAGCACACTGCCTGGTACACTGTTGGGATCAGTGAATTTTGTTGCAAGAGTGAATCCTCAGTACTCCCGTAAGTTCTTTTTTTTTTTTTACATCTTTATTCGAGTATGATTGCTTTACAATGGTGTGTTAGTTTCTGCTTTATAACAAAGTGAATCAGTTATACATATACATATGTCCCCATATCTCCACCCTCTTGTATCTCCCTCCCACCCTCCCGCCCCCCAATCCCACCCTTCTAGGTGGTCACAGAGCACCGAGCTGATCTCCCTGTGCTATGCGGCTGCTTCCCACTAGCTATCTATTTTATATTTGGTAGTGTATATATGTCCATGCCACTCTCTCACTTCATCCCAGCTTACCCTTCCCCCTCCCTGTGTCCTCAAGGCCATTCTCTAGTAGGTCTGTGTCTTGTGCCTAGGTTCTTCATGACCTTTTTTTTTTTTTTTGAGTTACTTCACTCTGTATGACAGACTCTAGGTCCATCCACCTCACTACAAATAACTCAATTTCATTTCCTTTTATGGCTGAGTAATATTCCATTGTATATATATGCCACATCTTCTTTATCCATTCATCTGTTGATGGACACTTAGGTTGCTTCCATGTCCTGGCTATTGTAAATAGAGCTGCAATGAACATTTTGGTACATGACTCTTTTTGAATTATGGTTTTCTCAGGGTACTCCCCTAAGTTCTTATTCCTCAGGAAACTAACTGCTCTGTTTCTCCTGAGGCATTGATTAGCTTTGCAGCTCATAAAGATTTATTATCACTTATTTACACATATACCTTTATTTGAGAAGACAGACAGGGTCTGTATGTGTAATTCAAGAGAGTAAGGAAAGGAAGCTTCCAGGTAAAAATATCAACTTCATCATCATCATCATCATCATCACCAACAACAACAACAACAATAGAAAATCTTCCAAATGCTAGAAATTCTATGATGGGGCAAAGCCTTTTTGTTCCATTAGGAAAGAGGCGGTTTAATACCCAAATGCCCCATGTGATATATTCAAGGAAAGTGGAAATGTCTGATAGAAAATGATTAGAAGCTATGGAGAGATGAGGAAGCTCTGGGGAACTAAAAGCAGCCAGAGTGCAGGGAACAGTTGGAAGAATAAGTTTGTCTGAAGTGGCAGCTGCTGTGTTTAAATTACTTATTTGCAAACATTGGCACTAGAGTCAACCCTGGACACCAATTCTCCTGCTACTGCTCTGATGCCCAAGCCACTGATAAAAGTTTTTTTTTTTTTTTGCATGATTTGACATTTTTAAATGATTTTTTTCATTCCAAAATTAACACACACTAGTTGGAAAAATCATAAGAAATATGGTTAAATAAAAAGAAACAACATCCATCACCATGAATTCCACTGCCTACAGACGGCACTGTGAACATTCTGGTGCACATGCTTCCAGTAACTTTCCCTCCGGTGTTTTTAACCCCTCTGTGGTGTGACTTTGATAGTCAGTCATTGGGGAAAACTGCAGATTTCAGAGCTAAAAAAGAAAAAAAAAAAGAGGACAAGAGCAAGAAGAGGATAAACTCTTCTCCTCTGTCCAAGGATTGTGCTGGGCATGGCTAGGAGTGATTAGAGTATTGATTGTATTACATGTTGCACTACACAGCCGTGACGTCAGCAACACAATTCAGAATGACCAGAACGAAATTAACCATGAGTCAGTTGGCAGCTCCTGGCTTTTTAAGCTAAGGAGAAATGATTTTTGTCGGGGTTTATTGATTCGGTATTTTCTCTTCTATGCCTATGTTTCATTTGTTTAGTACGAAGTCCAAAGGACCACGTTGAAACCGCATTTTAACTGACATTCAGCATTTTCCTCTCCACAAACGGGCAGCACTAAGCCTGTGCAATGTCTCTGGCACAGCTCCCCTCCTTCCCACAATCCTCATGCACTTCAGCCTTCATGAGCCACGGCTGCCCTAACCACTTCTGACAGCCAACTGGCTTCTGCTTTCAATTCCTTCCTCTCTATCTTCTGCCCCACGGCGGATGCTGCTCCTAAAGCCCAGCCCTAGTTATTACATTTTTGCTCAGAAACCTTTAACAGGGTCCTGATGCAAAAGGAATGAAGTTCAGGCCCTTAGCAGGTTATTTGCCCAAGTCTGCCTTTCCAGCCTACTATTCTGTTACTCTCAGATGGCTCCAGTGGAAAGTAATCTTGGAAGAGGCTGCCAAGCACTTTGAAAAAATATTGCTTGTTTAGCTAATTATGAAAGTAATAACTGCTCATTGTAGACAATTTTGAAAATGTAAGGAATAAAGAGGAAAAGAATCATTGCCCATATCCCACTGCCTAGAATTAGCCACTGTTAACATTTTGGTGCAAAATGTTCCAAGTTATGCTCAAACTGTACATACAATATAGGATTCTGCTGTTTTCACCTCTTATTATGTTACGGACATTTGCTCTGATCATTAAATAGTCTTATAAAATATGATTTGAATGGTTATTCAGTGTTTCATGATATAGTTGTGCCATAATTAACATAATCATTCATCTGTTGTTGGTACTGTTAGACATTTAGGTTCCTGTCAAGTTTTTACTCTTATAAATAATGCAAAATGAACTTGCTTGCATATACATTATTGACCACATTTTTAATATTTGCTTAGAAGAGATTCCTAGAGGATGGCAACTTATAACCCTTCTGCCTATTATTTTAATAATTGGCATATTTGTTTTATCTCCTTTACTAACATGTGTCTACCCTGTGCGAGCTGGCACAAAGTTCTGCCTGAAGTGGGTGTACTATAACTGTTGGTTGAATTAAAAGACAGTTCACCTCCCTGGATCTCAGTTTCTTCATTTGTAAAATGGAAGCATTGAATTATATTATTTTAAGGCATGCCATTCGAAAGTTTTTGTACCTTCAGACTTTAGCTAATAGCATATATTTAAGATATGATATTCATAAATAGTTGGGATCACAGCCCATTTCTCATATAGATAACTAATGTCCCATGGGGCTCAGGACAGCCTGCAGCCTGTATAAGGACTGGGGTTAGATGCCGGGAGGCAGTATGGCAAGTTGGGAAGTCCGCAGGATTGCATTCCCTTAGTTCTGGCTTCCGTTGCTCATCTGGGTGCCCTTGGGCAAAGCACCTTTGCCTCTCTGGATTTCAGATCTTCTTTTGTAAACACTATTAATCATCCCTACTTGGATGTGAGGACCAAAAGGGATAATGTATGTAGGGCTCCTTGTAGGGGTGGGTTTTAATTGTCATGCTATTTTTGTAATACACATTTCAGTGAATCACTTAGTGCCCTGGATGATGCCACACAAGTTTGATATAACAGGGTTGCTCTTCAAGGAAGACATTAACCCTTTTTCAACATCAGCACAGTAAATGGTGAGTCACCACATGGGAAAAAATAGTCAAAATGGCTGGATTAACACACATTTTATATTTATAGTAGAAAAGTGCACACTTTGGAATGAAACATTTCTGTGTTAAAAGTTTGTCTCTACCCCATACTAGTGCATGGTCTTGGGCAAGTTACTCCAGCCTGCCAAGCTGTGCAAACTGGGGATAATCACAGCACCTACGTTACAGGGTTGTTGTGAGCAATTCTATAAAATGATGTACGTGAAGTACTTAGTACAGTCCAGGCACATTGGAAGTACTAAAGAAACAAACCCAGGGACTTCCCTGGTGGCGCAGTGGTTAAGAATGCACGGGACACAGGTTCGAGCCCTCCTCTGGGAAGATCCCACATGCCGCGGAGCAACTCACCACAACTAGAGAAAGCCCGCACGCAGCAACGAAAACCCAATGCAGCCAAAAATAAATAAATTAATTAATTAAAAAAGAAAAAAAAAAGAAACAAACCCACAAACCAAACCTTTTATGATTTATCATATCATGGCTTCAGGCCAGGAAGTTTTCAATCAGCCTTAATTTGTCACTGTTCCTGAGTTATGTAATTCCATATTGATTTTAAGAACAGTGCCTCTGGAGTTGCCTAATTTTGTTACCTAGAATAGTTCAATCCTATTTATCAAACTCTAACCAAGTGCCGATTCTGTGTCAGACTCCGTGCTGGGTGCTGAGGCCAGAAATGAAGCGGTGGGACCCTTTGACCCGTGTAGTGGAAGTGGCCTTGGGTTGGGAGACATAGGTGGGAAGGAAGTAGTAAGACCTAGTGGATAAGAGTGGAGACCTGGCATCTGACCACCTCCATTCAAATCCCAGCTCTGTCGCTGATCAGCTGTGTGACCTTGTAACTTGAGCTCTCCACATCTCGGTTTGAGTTTTTCCTTTTGTAATATGGGGGTAATAATAGCATCTTCCCTAAAAGTGCTATTGTAGGGATTAGATGAGATGCTCCATGGAACTTGCTTAGAAAATGCAGGACTTAGAGTAAGCATCAGTAAATGTTGTTTAATTACTATCTGTTGAGAGACAAGAGTGAATTCTGAATTCTTGTCCTCTCTTTCCCACTGAATAGTTTTATAATCTTGGGTAATATTCATGTCTCTGAATCAAAAGGTAAGGAAGGGGGTTACTGTGTTGGCTGGGCTGATTGGTCCTGACAGCCAAGGGGAAATTGGGTTGTACTACACAATGGGGGCAAGAAGGATAAGTCTGGAATACAGGGAGGAGCTCCCCTAGGGCATCTCATATTACCTTGTCCTGTGCTCAAGTCACTGGGAAACTGCACCAACCCAATTCAGGCAGAACTGCTGGGAACCTTGGTATTCTCAATTTAGAAAATAAAAAGGCAGGGTGGGAGGGATTAACTGCTTACATTCCCTTTCAGGTTTACAATTCTCAAGTTCTAAATCCCCATTCTACTTCTAACTTGCTGTGTTTTGTACACTGAGGTATCTGGGCAAATAGCCAGTTTTATTTTCAGATCACCATGGTAGATGTGAGTAGCTCAGTAATAAGACTGTGTGGCTGAAATTCATATAGGGAACACACCCACTTGGTATGGAAAATGTCAAATGACAGAGTTAAACATGATGTTTTTCTTATAATGTCATTCTCAATGGAGAATTACAAAGTTGGATTTCAATGACTGGGCTTGTTCACTGGCTATAAATATAAGGTTATAGTATAAGAATGGCTTGTTTAATCTTCTTACACCTAAGCAGAAGGAGTGGCAATTCCTTCCTGTTATAATAGTGCTTAGTCCTGATATAAATAGTTCTCCCTGTGTGTGGCCCTGTTCAGCTAAAGGATGTGAGCTGTTGATTTTCTTTTTTATTGGGGTATAGCTGTTTTACAGTGCTGTGTTAGTTTCTACTGTACAGCGAAGTGAACTAGAGTTCCCTGTGCTATACAGCAGGTTCTCATTAGTTATCTATTTTATACATATTAGTATATATATGTCAATCCCAATCTCCCAATTCATCCCACTCCCCCTTTCCCCCCTTGGTGTCCATATGTTTGTTCTCTACGTCTGTATCTCTATTTCTGCCTTGCAAACAGGTTCATCTGTACCATTTTTCTAGATTCCACATATATGCATTAATATGTGATATTTGTTTTTCTCTTTCTGACTGACTTCATTCTGTATGACAGTCTCTAGGTCCATCCACATCTCTACAAATGACCCAATTTTGTTCCTTTTTATGGCTGAGTAATATTCCATTGTATATATGTACCACATCTGCTTTATCCATTCATCTGTCAGTGGGCGTTTGGGTTGCTTCCATGACCTGGCTATTGTAAATAGTGCTGCAGTGAACATTGGGGTGCATGTGTTTTTTTGAATTATGTTTTTCTCTGGGGAACTGTTGATTTTCATGCTAGTAACTGCCTGGCTAAATGACGGCCCTCGGAGGTTTATATAGGAGTCTAGTTGCATGAAAGTCTGTTTCATAAAAACCACAAGTGACATATAGTGCTTTCTAAACTTGTACCTCACAAAATTACTAATTAATGTGTTCCTACCAATTGCTAGTATTAATGCTGATAAAGGGCCTGTTGAAACAGAACATTAGTGATTTCACAGGGTTGTTTCAATTTTTAAATTTGTTCAGGGGGAGAAGATAGAATGCAATTCTTTTCTCTTTTAGAAAGGTGGAATGTCATTAATTCAAATTGATTTCTTAAGTGATTGTAAGATTCTCTTCCGGGTACCAGAAAAGATCTATTTCTCTCAATCAGTAGAAATACAGTAGAACTGTATTTCTGATTTCAGAAATACAATGTTACTCTTTTTTTCTTAAAAACTTTACTATAAAATTGATAACTATCATTGTGAAGAATTTAGAAAGTAGGAAGAAGATTATAGTCTTCCACCTTAACATGCCTACCATTAGACCAGTTTAAAAATTGTTTTCATGTAAGGGATGTAGCATTCACAGAGTAATTTTTTGTTCCTTCCTTTTCTCTAGCAAAAAATTTTTCACCCCTGAACACTCATTACGTTGCTTGACTCAAGAATGGGATATTGATTAATCCGTGTTCTAGCTGAATGCCACAGATTTTTTTTTTTAAATTACTAATTCTAATACCTGGGCTATAAAACAAGCAAATAGTTTCAACTGACACCTGCGGAGTTTCTCCCCCCATCCCCCCTCCCCTCTTGAATTTGGGAGGCCAGACTATGGTTGGCTTTATTAGGTGAGATTCCAGTCTCACACAGTGTGTAATTAACAACCAAATCGAACTGAACCCTTTCAGTCCACTGGCATTTCAGAGGTGAGAAGGACCAGCTCAGTCTCTGCCAACTTTCTGGCCAAGCTGAGTCATTCACTGGGACCAGGAGCTTCCTTCCATGACACAGCACCTGTGGCTGTAGCTGCTGGGATCTCCAGTCTCTGAAGAAACAAACACGGATCGGACTGGGCTAGTCAAGGTGTGCGAGAGCCCTGCCTAGGGTACCTGATGGTCTCATCCCTCATCTCTCTCTGTAGGACTGTGACCTCCAAAATTCCACTCTCTCTTTTTTTAAAAACTATTTTCTCTTGGGACTTGAGAATTCTTTTCTTTGACAATGGCCGCATTGCGGAGCATGCAGGATCTTATTTCCCCGACCAGGGATCGAACCTGTACCCCCTGAATTGGAAGTGCAGAGTCCTAACCACTGGACCTCCAGGGAATTCCCCCTCCACTCTCTCATGAATTGTTAGGAAGACTTTTCTCAAAGCCCCCAACCTCAGTGAGGCCATCTTGCTGCTCTGATATGGGACTAGGCACAGTGCCTCAAATTTTAAAACAAAACATAAAAATTTTAAATTATGAAATATTTCAGACATATGTAAAAGTATAGAAAGCAATATGATAGCCACTCCTATTTAACCAATTTTGCTATAGGTCTCTCTTTCTGAAAATAAATCAAAGGTACCAGTTAATAGCCAAGACTCTCCTATTTCATCTCTTCCCTCTTTTTCCATAGAGGTAACTACTATCCTGGAGATAGTACACATCATTCCCATGGATGTTTTAAACATTTTTTTTTTTAACCACGTAAGTTGTATTCTTATAGATTATTGTGTTGTCTGTGTTCGAAATGTTTAAAAATCGTATCAACTGGCTTTTGCACTTAAATTTTTAATTTTGAAGTTGATCTGTCTCTATGTCTAGGTAATCTATTTTCACTCAGGTGTAATAATCTTACTGTACAAATCTACTAATTTATTTACTCATTCTCCTAATGCTGGCAGTTTAGTTGCTCCTCTTTTTTCACGAATGCAAACCATGCTGCAGGGAACATCCTTTCAGTGTGTGTCTCCTTCCACGTGTGTGGTTGGGTTGCTGGGTATAAAGTGGGGGGACCTTTAACTTTACTAGATACTAGCGAGCCACCAAACTGCTCTCTGAAATGGTTGCAGACATTGGTACTTCCATCAGAAACGTGCAAGACTTCTTGTTTCTGCACATCCTCACCAACACCTAGTGTTATCAGGCTTTAAAATTGTTGCTTGTATGATAGGTTTGAGAAGCCTTCAGTGGGTTTAATGTGTTCAGCATTTCTCTGATTATTCAATTTGTTAAGTAGGTCTTTTCATGGTTTTTGTTTGTTTGTTTGTTTTACCGCATGGGTTTCCTTTTCTGTGAATTGCTTGTTCCTGATCATTGCCCATTTTCTACTGTGCTGTTGTTTCTTTTCTTATACATCTGTAGGAATTTTAAAACACATGTGATTTATACTAATTCTTTGATAGTTAAATGCATTGACTGTATCTTCTGTAGGTCTGTGGCTTTCCTTTCTTTTCTTTTTTGTTAAAAGTTCATTTTATCCTGGTGTCAAGGAGACTTACAGCTCTTGCATTTCTTTTGCTGACAGAATCCTCAAATTAAAGAGATTTTTCTTTCCAGTGAAGCATGGTTTTCAGAATCTAAAATGGAAGGTGCTAAAATATCATGGCAAATGTAGACCTCCTGTGATGTTTCTCTCCACCTCTGATAGCTAACGTAAAATTTGCTTCAAAAGAGAATTTAGTTGGAATAATGCTTTAAGTCTCCTAATTCTTGTGAAAATACTGAGGAGAGAAATTTTACCCAAAAAAAAGGAGCAATGGGGATTGGGTTTTCTTTATCCAGTACTGCTGTGCTCTTCAAGAATTTTTTGGTTAAAACAACTTCTATGTTAGAAAACCAAAAGAAGTCAACTAACTGGGAGATGAGCCTCTTCCCTGAGAAACAAAACAAGCATTGCCTCTCCACAGAGCCCCTCATAATCTGCACATGATGGACCAAAGTTTTGGTTTATGGAAAACCATACCAAGAGCAGGGAGTGGCCTAGCATTTGCAGCTCTTCTCCGTAACAGAAGGAAATCCTGAGCATAGCTGGATGGTGTTTTTAATTTCCAGTGAAATATTATATTCAGTTAATCTGTTTGACTTATTTTATTTAGCCTGTACATTGATATTGCCTGAGTCACATACATAACCACTTTCACCATGTGTCTAGAACAATACATAACAGAAAAGACACACACATACCCATACACATTTAACTGTGTAGTATTGACCTGTAAAAAACAGTACCAGCCAGTTCCCTAAGACTTAACATCTTTTCTATCTTAACATTCACTCTGCATTCTAATATGTCATATGTAGCTCATAATGCTATAATGACTCTGTGACTTGTCTTTTTTTAAATAGTGTCTTTTGTATAGAAGTCTTTAATGTTAATGTAGTCAGTTTATCAGTATTTTCCCTTATGATCTGCTCTGTGTGTGTGTGATTTATGTAAGAAATCTTTCCTTACTCTGACACAATAAAGATTTTATTTTATATGTTTATCTAAACATTATTTTTCAAAACAAATAATTTTTTATGGAAGTACTGTTGATTTACTATGTTACATCTAAAAATTTTTAATAGCTTTTCCCATTTGGGAATTTTATGTATTTGATAACTTTTGCTTTATATATTTTGAAGTTATATTGTTAGGGGTATACAGGTTCAGAATTATTATATATTCCTGATAAGTTTTTCCTTTTATCATTACGTTACTATCATTTTTGTTTATATTTTATACTAAAATTATTTTGTATGATACTAACAGAGCTATAATATCCTCTTTTGGTTAGTATTTGAAAAATATTGATTATATTTTTCTATCCCTAAATGTTAGACCTTTCTATGTCTTTAGTTTTTCAAGTATATCCCTTAAATAAAATATTAAAAATCTACCCTAGAACCTTAAAGTTACTCATTTAATATGTTGATATTTTTGGATTACTGGAATATTTAGATTTATTTCCCCTATATTATTTTGTCTTATGTATTTACCATGTCTTTTTTTTTTTGCTCTCCACTTTACCCCTTTTTTAATCAAATGAATAAAAAATACATTTTCCTTTTTATTCATTTGATTATATACCATCTATTATTTTTGCTAGTTACCCTTAATTTATTGACCTAAAATATGAAGCTAGTCAATATCTTTCCCTACTTTCTACATGAAACAAGTGCCTTTAACTCCTTTTGCTCTTATTAATTTCCTTCACTCTTCAGTGTTATTGTTGGCTACTATTATATTCCTACCTTGTTTTTAAGTCCGCACTGCCTTGGCCATTATCCTTTATTTTTGTTTATTTATTTATTTATTTATTTATTTATTTTGCGGTATGTGAGCCTCTCAGTGGTGTGGAGGTGTTTCTTTAGGTTTACCCAAGTTTCCAATTTCTTTCTTTGCTCATTATTCCTCTGGTCTCAATATTCTTCCTCTAGAAGAATATTCTTTTTTTAATTAATTAATTAATTAATTTTATTTTTGGCTGCGTTGGGTCTTCGTTGCTGCACACAGGCTTTCTCTAGTTGCGGTGAGCGGGGGCTACTCTTGGTTGTGGTGAGCAGGCTTCTCATTGCGATGGCTTCTCTTGTTGAAGAGTATGGGCTCTAGGCACGCAGGCTTCATTAGTTGTGGCTCACGGGCTCTAGAGCACAGGCGCAGTAATTGTGGCACATGGGCTTAGTTGCTCCACGGCATGTAGGGTCTTCCCAGACCAGGGCTCAAACCCGAGTCCCCTGCATTGGCAGGCGGATTCTTAACCACTGCACCACCAGGGAAGCCCTAGAAGAATATTCTTTAGTTGTTCTTTTATTGAAGGTCTCTGAGTGACTAAGTATCCTAATATTTGTTGGAAAATGTCTTTATTTCAGCCTTACTCTAAAAGGGTATAGAATACTAATTGACAGTTATTTTCCCTCAGCATTTTGAACATATTATTCTGCTGTCTTTTGGTCTCTATTGTTGCTATTGAAAAGTATGCTTAGATTCCACTGTTTTCTTTTCTATGTAATCTTTTTATGCTTGCTGTGTACATTTAGGATTTTTTTGTCTTGTCTTTGGCATTCTGAAGTTTATTACATGTATCTAGGTATGGGTTTATTTTTATTTGCCCTGCTCAGAACTGGTGGCTATCCTTATACCTGAGAATTCATATCTTTATGAAATTCTGGAAAATTCCCAGGCATTATATTTTGAAACATTGTTGCCTACACATTTTTTTTTTCTGATTTCTCTTTCTGAAATGCCTACTTGATAAATGCTTGGCCTTCTCATTTCATTCTTCTTATCTCTAATGGTGTTTTCGTATATCCAGCTCTTTTATCTTTCTCTACTGCATCCTGTGCAGTTGCCTAAAATCTTTCAATTCACCGATTCTCTCTCCAGCTATGTGTTATCTCTTCGTTAGGCTTTAAATTTCAGTGACCATATTTTCACTTCTAAAAATTCAATTGGTTCTTTTTCAAATTCATTTATTTTTTTTCTCATGACACCTTGTTCTTTCTTTGTGGTCCCCTCCCCACTTTCTTTTGGTTTTAAAATTATTTTAAACACATTTATTTCAGTCTCCTTCAGATTTTCTATTATCTTAGGTTCTTGGGATAACCTCCAGTTCTCTGTGTTTACTCATTCTGACTCATGGGGGAGTATTTATCTGTTTTCAAATTTTTGATTGTGAGCAAACTTCAGTGGAGCTTGTTTTATCTAGGATATCCTGTCTGGCCTGGGTTGTGGGAGTATCCTTCCAGAGTTGTTTTGCATTTTTCTTCTGCCAGGTGCCTCATGGGTATTTGTGGCCCAATTTTTATGTTAAATTCCCAGCCTTGGGATTCTCATACTGAGTGAGCAGTGAGAATCTGGCCTCCACCCTTGTGTGGAAAGGCTGAGGTTTTGATTTCTCAGGCAAGACTTTTTTTGTTCTCTATTCAGAGCTCTGGGCAGAGACAAGCTCCCTTGATGATCATTGATGAAAGGGTAGGATTTTTCTTGTCTCTCCTTTCACTGAGAATGAGGTACTTTGAAGGTCCTAGATCTGTGTAGGGGTCTCAGTTTCAAGTCCCCTCTTCCAGAGGGCCTAAATCTACAGTCCTTCCTGCGTGTGACTTCAAAGCCAAGTCCTTAAGCGTTAGTGCCCTGTCTTGGGTCTTATAACCCTTCTTCCCCTCACTCTCTTTTTTTCTTCTGACTCACCTGTTCATTCTCTGAGCCTTAATTGATGCTAATATTACTTCTGATAATACATCTTGTGGCTTCAAATCCCTTCACAGTCTAGGCGCCACAGCTGTCAGCTCACTGAGGACATGACCTATGTTTTAGTCTTTTTCAGGGTTAATATACAACCTAGCAAACTTCTTGCCACAAATATTTGTTAATTGATTCACAAACTTCCCAGTGTGAGAAGTTGCTATGTCTGCACCTTCACACAAAATATATAAGCTGTTTTCCACTTAAACTGATATAGTTGAGGGTGCCCCAAGCCTCGGATCTTATTGGGGCATTGTGGAGAGAGCCCTGGACTGAGTCAGAAGTCTAGGGTATTAGACTAATCTGTTGCAGAAAACTTGTGTGTCTTTAGACAAGTCATTCTACCTTTCTGAACCTCAGTGTCTTTGTCTACAAAATGAAGATAGTATATTCACTCTGTGTACCCTGCAGGGTTGTGAAGAGGACTAAATAAGAAATGCCATGTGGAAAAGTGATATAAACTTTAAAAGGCTGTCCACGGTGTGTTGTTGATAATGTATTGTTGTTTGTAGGTCAGGACATGGTAAACCACAGAGGCAGTAATAAGATTTCCTGATTCCTCCTGGGAAATATTGTTTATTTTGGCATTGTCTGGTTGCTGTCCTTGCTACAAGAAATATTGTTTTTGCTTGTCAGACTCTCTTTAATGGTTAACATGTTGACCAAAGGAGCCCTATTAATATTCTAGATGGCTTAGATGAAGCTTCACTTTTGGTTGTTTAACTCAAAGAATTGCACCATATATCATCCTCTCTTCTAGCAACATCCTTCCAGTTTTTTAAAAGTCAGTGCAATATTTACTGCCATGATGCCTTTCTAAGCAGAAAAATGGGGCTCTGTCACATCTTACCTCCACTTTCCATTCTCCTTTCCTCACCCCGCTGCATAGATTCATACCTGTGGGGCTCCTGCCATACAAAATGTACTCTCACATCAGTTCAGCAAATACTGGTTCCTAATGGCTGTGTGTAAAGCAAAGTTTTGCAAACAGGATATCTTATTTTCACATTAAATAACACACGTTCCCACTTTGGTTTTGATCTGCATTCAGTCAGCATTGGATTTAGTATCTATCACTCCATCAGGTTCAGTCTCTGACAGACTGTAAACATACACTATTTAGGAATCCTGGTGATTCCTTTTATTAAATGAAGACTCCTTGCTAGTAAATAACCCCAGCTCTACCTACCATTAACGCGTTCTCGTAATGGGTTTTCACATAAGAGGTACGTGTGGGTTGTAATATGGATCTTTTACCCTGTTTCATTTTTGAGTCACTATCCCCTTTAACACATGGGTGACAAAAAACGGAGCACAGATCCTCTCTCCAATGTCATCAGAATGCCGTGGAGTGGAATGCTGGTGGAATAAACAGCGCTGAGTGTTACCTAGGCTGGCCCTGACCAGTGGGTAATCACAGTCATATAAATTATAGGTTCTCTTTGGAGAACGGAATGATTTTCTGAGTCATTTCCAGAGCCTCTGAAGTGGCACTTCCTGTTGTTAGAGATCTATTGTGCTGAGATGATTTTAGCTGCTGGCTCCTGTGAAAGAGACACGCAGGGACTAGAAAGCACACTCCCAGGTGCTGGAGCTGGAAGAAATAATTGGATCCGAAACTCATTTCATAGACAAGGAAAGTGTAACCTAAAAGATGTGCCCAGGGTCACACTGCTGGTTACAGGCAGTAGTCCCAGGACCCAGGAGGTCTGTCTCCAATTCACTGGCTTTGGTTTTATTTCATCAAGTTTAAGTTTTAGCAGTTTATCCTTTTGCAAAAGTAATAGGCTATAGTCTTTGAAGTCAGACAGATTTGTGTTAGAGTCTCTGCCTCACCTGTTAAAGTTTATAGTCTTTCTGAGCCTTGGTTTCTTTTTCTCTTCTTTCTTTCTTTCTTCTTTTTTTTTTTTTTTTTTTTTTTGCTGCACTGTTTGGCATGAGGGATCTTAGTTCCCTGACCAGGGATGGGGCCCGTGCCCCCTGCATTGGGAGTGCGGAGTCTTAACCACTGGACCGCCAGGGAAGTCCCTGAGCCTTGGTTTCTTTATCTAAAAAATGCATATAGAAATGCCTACCTTATAGGATTATTGTGCTAATTCATGTTAATGTAGTCAATATATGAAGTGCCTGGTACGTACTGGATTAAAATACAGATATTATTGTTATTACTCTAGGAGACAGGGCTGGACCAACTGCCTCCTCTAATTCTAATAGTAACTTATACTTCCCATAGAACTTTTTTGGCAACTAAATCTTTCCTTATCTCTCCAGCTTTGGGCCCTATGTAGATCCACATAGGCCTTTCTTGGGTATCAAGTTTTTATTTTTAAAATATTTCTAGCCACCCAATAATCTGGTTCTCCTTGCAGACTCCTGGGTTGTTAGGAGGAAATCTCTAGTCTCCTTAGCCTGTGAGGAGCAGAACCATCCTGGTTCTCTTTCTTTTGAGATAACGAAGTTGCCCTTGGAATATCAACCAGACTGGTATAGGAAGTGAGACACCGAAGTAGTGGGTCGGAAGCCCTGGGCTGGGGGTGGGAGTGAGGTAGAGGAGCAAAACAGGGAGACCCTAGCTGAGCTCAGCTTCAGCTGAGCTGAGCAAGACAAGGAGCTGATGCCTCTCAAATGCAATAGCAGCTCAAGCGACTAAAAGAAAAGTGACTAATTTAGTGTCCGGTCCTTTGGAAGTGAGGCCTCCATGGCCCTGCTGACTGGCTGGATTTGAGGAAGCCAAGCTTAAACAGAGGCAGTTGCAGATAGGAGGCTGGACGGTGTGTGTACACGTGCGTGTGCATAAGACTTGTAAAAAACGCCTCTCTATTACTTTTCCTAGGGTAAAGGGGCTGACAACCATCACCTTGCTTGGCTTGCAGGCAGTGAGGGAGAGAGTTGCCTAGAACATCTGGAAGCCTGCAGCTTGGCGGAGAAAGCAGTGATAAAAAATAAGTCAGAAGGGAGGGTGAGTTCAACTTCCCCTCTTGCTGGTGCTGGGCTGAGGGTCACCAGCAGAATGATGTGGAAAAGAGCTGGCTGGTTAGGCCCTGGCTTCTCCTTGTCTTGTCAGTACACAGATGATCTCAGTTTCTTGTCTCATTGAAACAGCCCCTTCCCTGCTGCCACCAGAAAATGAAGAAACAAATGGAACAGGGGAAAAATACTCTATCAGAAAAATAATGGAAAAATACAAGAAACAGAGGGAGAAAAAATAAACAGAGGAAATCAAGCCCTTTGGAGCTTTGGCATTTTGTACAGTGGTCCTCGCTGGAATTGAATTGAATTGAATGTGGTCCGTGAAATGCATCTTTAATAATATGCTGCTGGTGTTATAAATTTTCAAGCTGGAAAGAACCATGATAATCATCCATGGTAGCCTTTCTGTCTTACAGATGAGGCATCTCAGGCCCAGAAAAGCAAAGAGACCTGTGCAAGGTGATGCACAGGCAGCTGGAGAGAGGCAGACTTGAAACCACCGACCCTGCTTCACTTCCTCATGGTGCCTCCTTGGCGCCATTTTGGTTCCAGGCAGGCAAAGCTTATCTGGTGTTCCCCCTCTTTGTGCTTCTGCCCATTCCCACCAACCCTTTCACCACAAGTGTAGAGGGGCTCCTGTCAGCTGAGAGAAAGGGGGGCCCCAAGTCAGGCGTGACGCCTAGGAGAGAGGGTGCTCCCTCTCCCCAGTCCTGGGAGCTGTGCTCATCTCAAGGTCCAGGTGACATGGTTCCACCCAGCCAAGCAGTAGCAACAACGGCCACTGATTCTACAGCTATGAAGTGCGCTTTTTCTTGTACGTTTTTCACAGTTTAATCTCCTGACTTGACTTTTCTATTTCCACCCTCTCTCTGTCTCACTCATCTGTCCCACTCACTGTTGCCAGAACCTTCTGTCACTCCTCTGGTCACAACTTCACTGTACGAAAACCTTGGGGGGCTCCCACTGCTTGTGACTTAAAGCCTAATCTTAGCTCAGCATTCAAGGTCCGGGACGGATGAGTTTTACTAATCTTATAGCCATCGAGCTTGTAATGAAACACTTCTCCAAAAAACTCCAAGCAGCTGAGCAACAAACAAATTCTGGTGAGGACCACCATATAGTTCACTAAAAAAAAAAAACAGCAAAAAGCTAACCCTGAAGCCTTTGCTTTAACATTTAAAGCAAAGTTAAAATGGATCAACCCTTAGTGTTGTGATGCAGTCAAGCCATAAGTTACATTTTAACATTCCACTCACAAACTGGTATTACCCTACTTTTTGACTAGAAACTGGCCCTGTAGACACGCTAAGCTGTGAGATTAGGCTGGCAAATTTATTTTCTTTTTTTTTCTTAAATTAATTAATTAACTAATATTTATTTTTTGGCTGCATTGGGTCTTCGTTGCTGCGTGCGGGCTTTCTCTAGTTGCGGAGAGCGGGGACTACTCTTCGTTGCGGTGCGCAGGCTTCTCATTGCGGTGGCTTCTCTTGTGGCGAAGCATGGGCTCTAGGCGTGTGGGCTTCAGTAGTTGTGGCACGCGGGCTCAGTAGTTGTGGCACACAGGCATAGTTGCTCTGCAGCATGTGGGATCATCCGGGACCAGGGCTTGAATGTGTGTCCCCTGCATTGGCACGTGGATTCTTAACCACTGCGCCACTAGGGGAGTCCAAATTTACTTCATTTTCTAATGACTGTGATTCTCCCTTGATTTTTGAGTTTGTGTTTGTTTTGTTTTGGTTATGTGCTGGGAAAGGCTTGATGTCCCTTGTCTTAAGAGGAGAAAATTACCTTAAAAGTCCAAATAGTTTCCTGTATATAAATTAGGCTTCTAAACTTAGTGAATTGGGGATCATTAGTAAATGGCTTCATGACGATGCCTTTTGCAAGTGACTTCTGAAAACTGGGGGCAAATTGAGTGACTCAGAACTGAGAAAGACCCATCTGCTTACTTGTGTGAGATATACCTCTTACTCTCAAGCCTGGGACACTGGTAAAGACTTTGATTGGGGGAAGGGAAATGCATCTCACTTCTTACTGCCCAGCAAATGCCCCCGTGCCTCCGACCCCAATTTTTCCTTTGAAGGGAAAGTACTTTAGGAAGAATGTGATTTCTTTCCCTTCCATTTTTTGGGTTGACTTAAGTTTCTTTTTTACTCTCTCATTTAACATTTTCTTAATATCCTCTAGTCCATCAGCAAGATTAAACTTTAGAATTTTCTTAAACTGAACAACAAAATGGCCTTTCAAATTACTTCCCTTTCTTTCAAATCCCCCATCCTGTTTTGCTTAATAAATATCCCTTTTGCCGTCAGTTCTCCCATTACAGCTTATTAGTCTTCCTGTTTTGGGGTAATCACATAATCTCAGCCTTCACTGAAAGAAATGAGTTCCTGTAGGCAAATGAAAATGCACTTTGAAGTTCTACAGTATTAATTTCTTTTAAGTCTAGAGATGTATTGTGCATCACTGACCGTTTAGGACAAATTGGTCTTCAGAAACCATTCACAGGAACCTTGAGAATGCAGGCTATTGTTTTTGTGAGTAGAAACTTGCATTACATTGGTCAGTTGGGCCTGTAATTTTGTTTAGTTGACAGTTACATGAGAAGAATTCAAATCACTTTGCTGATTAAGAAACAAACCCCAAACAATCAATCCTGAATGCAATCCTCTACATACCCTAGGTACTTGGGACTTAGTATTGTTTTAATTTTAGCAACAGTAGTCTGAACAGGGGTTCCTATTTTTTTTTTGCGGTACGCGGGCCTCTCACTGTTGTGGCCTCTCCCGTTGCGGAGCCCAGGCTCCGGACACGCAGGCTCAGCAGCCATGGCTCACGGGCCCAGCCGCTCCGCGGCATGTGGGATCTTCCCAGACCGGGGCACGAACCCGTGTCCCCTGCATCCGCAGGCGGACTCTCAACCACTGCGCCACCAGGGAAGCCCAGGGGTTCCTATTTTTATTAACAGCTCCTAGTCTGTGTTTTTCTCCTTTGTAGCTTCAGTTTTTAGTATATTTTGTTGAATGAGTGAATAACTAAATGAATAGAGCCATTATTTTTCTCTTTCTTAGATGGAGTGACTGAGTCCTAGAAAAGGTATGAGTTGCCCAAGGTTCCACACTAAGTCTTTGGACCTCTGGGTCTAATCCTCTGATAAGGCCATGAAGTTACAGCTGCAAAGTCATTCTTATCATCCATGCACTCATGTAAGATATATTAGGATTAGTCTGTTTCAGAGAGAATTTTAAAATTGTGGATGAGTAATGCGAATGGGGAAGATCTTGGTGTCAGAGGGCACAGTGTTTGAATCTGGCTGTGAGACCTTGGGCAAGTGATTTAAATTCAATAATTCTCAGAAATGGGATAGAAATGGGATAGAAATTCTCAGAAATGGGATAGAAATTCTTAGAATTGGGATAATAATGCTTATATCATAGGATTAAATGAGTAAATGTGAGCAGCTATTACTATTATCAGCAGTATTATGATGTAGCCATGTAATTATCCTTGACTTTAAGAAGAACACTCAGTAACTTGCCATATTGGAATCACATGTATAAAGAGATAACATCACAAAGCTCAACTGACAGGTTCTCCCCAGATTCCTAATGTACTGTGTTGGCACCATAGTATTTATTTACAACTGTAGTTTGGAATAGTCTTGGGGGCAGAAAAGAAGAACACAGGCTAGTCACGAAGACATTATTGAGATAGAGAAGTCTTGTTTCTATTTTGACATTAAGTTCTATGGTGGCATGTTTTAGTCGTCTATATTAGGAATTTATTTTGGCACGACAGTCTATACTCATTCAGATATTGTCTTCCTCTGTGTTCTGATGCTGGAATAGAAAGTGTGTCAAAAGTCTATGTGACTAGGAAAGAACTTAAGATGAATCCCAAACAGTCTGCTGTAGTTTGTGCCTGCTTGGAACCAGGATAACTAGTCTGCTCAAGGGGAGAATAAAAATAGTTAAAATGGTTGTTGGACCTCTGTCAGAGGTAGCCATGGTGTCTGATTTTTAAAAAAACATTTTGAGAGTTGATTCCTTTGGCATTTTGTGGATGAGTCATAGTCACCCCATGAATGTTTTCTGTGTTGAGAGTGACTAATGAGTACAGTTTCAAATGTCAGGGTCCACACATGAAGATTACTGACAAGGATAAACCAGATCTGGTGCTCTCAGAGCAAGGTCAGATCATGGCACCCTCTGGAGAGGAATAAACAGAATCAGCACAAAGTACAAGGGTTTTGCCCGTTACAGAAATAACCCAACCACTAGTATGGCTTATTCATGACTGGTGGTTAAACTGGGGCACCTACCAGAACTCCCTAAGGAAGACTAGCCTGTAACAAATATAAGATAGACTGTGAGTTAGGAAGTTATAACGTGTATGAAATAATATCCTAACAGAAGATGGGGGATGCATGGAGACTAGATAAAGTCTCTACCTTCTGCTGAAATAATTTCCCCAAGTTTCTCTAACACTAGGGAAAGGGGAAACAAGACCCTTTATTTGAAGGGCCCAACATTCCAGTAACCTGAAAGGTGTTCTTGGGTGGAATTTGGAAGAATTCTCTAGTCCTTGTTGCAGCCTGGATGGCAAATTTCATGAGACTGCCTGTCCAACTCCATTGATCCTGATGTGCTCACAAGTCAGCTCATTCGGGTGTTTTGCTATCCTAATAGCAGGATGGGAATGACCTGGGTAACACTCACAAGCATCCTGCATTGCAAGTGACTTATATTGGCATCTAGTTAACACATCAGCCTCTTGGGATTTGGGGATTATGGCTTGATTCTTCAGAGCTAGAAGACTTTTGATAGACCTGATAAAATCAAGTTTCTATACGTAATAAGGCTGGTCAGACTGTGAGACAATCATGACCCTATGAAACCCTACCTGAGAAGCCAGTTCTTAGATTTCTTCCCTCATTCTCTTTTCAACACAATTTTTACTGAAACACCACCTGTTTTTGTCTTTAAATGATTTCTCAGAATGAATTTATATAGAAAATATGAGTTTCATTGATTTTCTAAAAAAGAAAAACCCTATCATTGTAAGCCTTGTGTACATTAAATTAAATGTACCATGCTGATCCATTTGGGCAAAACACCTTGCCCCTGAAGCAGAAATGGTTTGGGAGTTCTCTTTTTTTACTTTCTTACTCTTTTTTAACCAATCTTCCTTAAATCTATCCATTTACCCAATTACCTGGTCCCTGGGATTATGAATCTAATAACCTGCCATTTACAATGAATTTGGGATGAACTTTGCTCCATTATCAAATGATGGGAGCCATGGACCCTGCCCTCTTTTTTCTTGGGCACACTGTTTTCTGTGGTGATCTCTACCTTAATGGCATTAATCGTGTATAGCCTCTAGACTAGAAAGTGTCCTGCCTCCATAACCAGCTTCTTAATATGATAGATGGATCAATACAATGTGGGCGATAATAAGTTGTGGGTATTCTAAACAAGGTCTTGGAATGAGCATCTGAGCACAGTGCAATCAGTCATTTCCATCCATCCTTATGGGATTGGTCAACGAATGGGGGGTGTGGAGAGTGGGAAGATGCTCTGTTACCTACTGTTGGAAAGCAGCGGCTTGGTGTGGAGGGAAAAGCCTGGGACTGGGAGCCAGAGAATCTAGTCTGTTCACAGTGCTGCTTTTAGCTTTGCAACCTTGAGCAAGTGGCTTCACCTCTCTGGCTCTCAGAGAGAGTTTCATCTCTTGTAAATTGAGTGGATTGGTTTAGATGATCTCTACTGGATGTATATTGGATGACAGGTGGCCAGAGAAAGGAACGTGGGAAATAAGCAATCTCAGAACCTAAATATGCACAGACTAACTTGACTATGCGGTGAAATGTAAGACCATAAGCCTGGATAAATTATTAGGAGTGTGCAGATGGGTGAAGAATTTAACCCTGCTACAGAGAGGGATGGTGCTCTGGAGCCTGCAATCCTCTCTCTGACATGCTCTGTGTGCAGGCAACTTCATCTTTCTGAAGGCTCCCTCATCTAGAAAATAGAGAGGCTGTGATCATTTATATGCAAGCATGAGCAGCATATTATTTACAGAATCACCAGAGATTAAGATGCCTTCTGTTCAGGCTGTGCCTCTATAATCTCTGGCAGTTTGAAATGAAGAGGCGGGGAGCGTGTGTGAGGCGGGGGAAGAATGCCATGCCCATGTGTTGGCTATGCTGCTTGTCTGCATTTCTGAAGAGAATATTCTCATGTAGAAGCAGCCCAGGATCTGATCTCTCACCTGGTTGTTATAAAGGAACCATATCTTAATAGTGAGCTATGGAAAACTTGGAGCTTCGTAAACACTTAATAATCACATTGTGTGTTACATTGGATTATGCACCAATGATGAATAAAATTCCTGAAGGCAGTACAGAGCAGGGCAAAATGTTATGAACTCAGAGGATAGACTAGGCTCTAGTCTTTATCCTGTCTCCTATCACTAATTTGCTGGCTGACCTTGAGCAAGTCATTTAATGTCTCTGGGTTTTAATTACTTCAACTGTAAAACATAGGGAAGGGAGAAGGCTGGCTGGGATGATTTCTGAGGTTCCTTCCAGCTGTGAGATTAGATTTCATGATTCTGATATCTGCCATGAACCAGTCCTGAATTCAGTGATATTTGCAAAATATTCATAAAAACCCTGTTCAAAGGATAAACTCCAGGCTGGATAAATACATCCACTCAGCTGTATTAAAGTATCTTCAGAGTCTTTCTAGTATGACCTTTCACCATTCTTAGCCAGGTCTCTACTTAACCACATCAGTCTGCACATATATCATTTTCATTCATACTTCTAGAATTTGCTTATGCTATTCCCATTTCTACAATAGCCTTTCCTCTCATTTATCCACATGAGAAAATATTATATATCATTCAAAGTATGGTTCAATTGTAATTTCTCTATGGAAGTGAATCATTCCCTTGTCTCTTTTTGGAGGCTCCTTCATAACATGTTATAGCATATGTCACATTGCATAGATAATTAGTGGAGTTTACATGTCTGACTGCTGGAGTGTTGGTGACTTGAGGGCAGGGATTGTGCCAGTGCTTAGCTAGATCCATGCTTCTCATAAAGTAAGAGCATAACCCTGTGTTTCTTCAGTGAACCGCAAAGGTGGTGTTTTTCAGAATTGTATTCACTAATTTTGGGTCCTCAAATGCCAACCTTTAGTCTGGGCCTTGCAATATGGGCATATTACCCTACTGGGACTTCTTGCACCTGCAGAAGTTGGAAGGGGCTTCTTATATAAACTTCTGAGGGCCAGTTTGAAAACCACTGATCTCTGACCTTATATTTTACTTCTCGATAAAATTACTGGAATCCCAGTAATGCTTCTGAGCTGTTGTAGACTTCACATGAGTATGGCTGGATTTCACCTGGGGAAGGATACCAAAAGTAAATTCTCTCTATATCAATTGGGGAACTAGGAAGCACGAACAGCATCTCCCCTTGAGCACTATTTCTCAGTGGAAGACAAGTGCTGTGGGCATTAAAGGTAGGATTCTTTCTTACTGTGCGGGGTTGTCCTGTCTAGTGCAGGATATTCAACATTCCTGATCCCAGTCCACCAAAGGCAGTAGTAACACCCACCCCCAGTGTATGTAACAATAAACAAAATACCCTTTAGTGAGATAGCACCTGAGGTTGAGAACCCTTGATTTTAGAAGTAAACCAGGAGGCCTCCCATATTGTAAATGCCATTTTCTAGACATGCAGCTTAGATCTAAGATCTTCTTAACCCTAAAGACTTTGATTTAGCCGTCAACTCTAGTTCAGGACCGTATATCAGCAACTTGAGAGTTATTTTTGACTGAGAAGAACTGAAAGGACGAAAACTCTGTTCCTTTCTTTTGTAAAGACTTTATGGTTTATAAGGAGTTTTAAAAAGTGCTGTCTCATTGGCCCTTCTTGTAATATGAGGAGCAGATTTAGTGCACATTAAAATCCACAGTGAGATAGGTAGATACTGTGATATATTCTGTTTGACTAATTTGGTAAGGTAGGGTTAATGAGAAGAAAATGAATTTCACACATGATTTTGACAATGTTAGTCTTACTTTTGACCGAAGCCCACCACCAGGAAATGGCACTCGGGAAACTCTCCGTCTCTGTCTTAAAAGCTGTCTAGATTGTCACTCTGAGTAAAAAACCTAGAGGCAAATCCAGAAAACTCTACCGAACAGTGAAGATGTGGCAGCCTGACATTTGTAGCCATAGAAGGTGCTGAATCCTACACCAACATTCATTCATTTCTGGCAATGCAGGCAATTCATACATTCTGGGGAAAGCATCATGCAAAGCCCAACATTCAGTCCTGAACCACTGAAACAATGGATTAACTTGAAAAAGGACAAGAGCCGTCTTGCAGAAAGACAGCGCAGATCCCTATATAGTTTCATCAGAACCAGAGACCTGAAGTTCTATTTACCCTCTTGATTGCTTCTAGCCAGAAAATGTAGGTAAAGTAAAAATTCCCCAGAGAAGGGGCTTGTGTGTTAAGTGGCCTAAAAATGATGCACATCAGTTATCTGAGAGACCGGTTATCTGGTTTTCAAAGACGCAGTGTCGCATGGTGCTTAAAAGCACAAACTTGTTAGCTGGATGAATTTGGGCAGGTTATTTAACTACTTGGGGATCCAGTTTTCTCATCTGTAAAAAGGGGATAATAACATTACCAACATTTAGGGTCAGAGTAAGTGTAAATGAGTATTAGCTATCATGATCATCATCATTGTTATTATTGTTGTTACTTTGTGAAGTACTAGCATGAAATGTCAGAGCTTCCAATAAATAATGATGTAAAAATAAGAATCTTCATTTATTTTTGATTATTTGGGCTGAATGAGGTAGTATATTCAAGTCTTTGGCCTCATTTCTTAGAACCATAGAATGTTATAGCTGGAAGGACCTGAAACACTATTTAATTCAAAATTCTTGGTTTAGAGATGGAGACGATGAAGGTAAGAGAAGTTAAATCCTTGCTCAAATTCTTGCAACAAATATTCTGAGGTTTTGAATGCTTTTCTTCTCATTCATAGTTCTACCCATGAAATTTCTACCTGTTGATTATCCTTGACTAGTAGTTCACCTGGGGGTGCAAGGAAAATAATCTGAAATCCAAATACCTTCACTTTCCTACTCTTCGCAGCTCTGGTAAAAGTTTGGTGGCTAAACTCATTGATAAAAAAAAAAATTTCATGACTAATGAAAAGATGCATGATGTTAAAAGATGCAAAGAGCAGTGGATTGAGAGAGAAGGCTCAAGTCTTGCTTCTGCCTCTGCTATTAACTTGGATGACCATTCTCAGCCTCGATTTCTCTGTTTGCAAAATAAGAAAGTTGGGCTGTGTGATTGTTATAAAATATTGGCACAATAATATATTGTATAAATATTTTCTCTAATGAACATTCAAGTCTTTACAATTATGAGAAACATTTTGTCATCAGAATGTTCAAACACCTGGATGCAATTTTTTTTTAATTTGCTAATTATTTGAAAAACAAACAAAGGGAAAAAAACAATTTAAAAAATGAACAGGCCATGGAAACCAGCTTGCTCATTTGTAGGACAGTTTATTGGGCTGGAATATTTTGCCTTTGGCAAATGAGAATCAGTTAATTCCAGGCATTTGCTTATTGGCTTGCTAGAATAGAATGATCTATTTTTATTTCATTTTTGTCAGTAATCACCAGTTAAAACTTTTAAAGGGAGGCCCAGTTATTCCTGGAAAAGGGTAATATTCTGTGACCTGCCAGACTGTGATGTCATCAGCTCTCCTCTGATCAATATATGTGTTTTCATTTTAAGCTAAGCTCCCTATGAATTTAGTAATAAGAGTAATTGCCTGCAACGATCATGAAGGCCAGTCAAATACTTTCTCAAGGAAATAAATATCTCTTTAAGGTAAAAGTGAAAAATAACATATACGATTCCATTGAAGCATTAAGTTTCTGAAATTGTCTCATCATAGTGAAATGCAAGGCCTTTGGGCTGATGTGTCCCTTGTTCCCCGGAAGAGGACAGCAAGGTACAATTCTCAGTAGCAGTCTGTCTTGGCCATCACTACCTGTGCCCCTAGAGGGGCTAGGAGGGTGGTCGTCAGGGTAAGATTTGATGTTCTGTGTTTGTCTCCTGTTTTATTTGCTGAAGGAAAATGCTGCAGGGAATACTCATTTCTTGGCTAGATGAGTGTATGGCACGAACAGACCTGGAACAATGGTCTGAATTTAACAAATATTTACTGAGCACCCATGTGCCAGGCTATAGGAGTTGCAACACCTTTGACACAGCATTTCTGTGCTAATATAGGACACTCCTCAATTACTTTATTGATTAAGTGAATGATTGTATACTACCAGCATGAGTTTCAAAGCTACATTGTCAGTTCCATTTACTTCTTGGGTTGTAAAATCAGTTAAATCCCTCAAGCTAAAAACAGTGAAAATTAAACTCTTTTCAGCTCCGAGGTAAAATATTTTCTCCCTTGCAAAATCCAAGCCCTTTCAAGAGATACACAGTCCCCATGAAATGAATAAGCCATGGTTCCTCCCAAAATGGTATTTATAATTAAAGCCAGCATGATCTGCTAGAGACCAGAGTTGACAATCTCCCTAAGTTTCCCTTTAGTGATAAAATTACATACGCAACAACTGGCTGTGAGTGGCATGCTTGACCAGCTTCAGGCTAAGAGTATATCTCAGCTACTTCTCTGGCAGAGTATCTTACAAGTTACCATTCCTTTGTTAAGACTTTGTTGAGATCTATTTATCTATCTTAAGACAAATATATACATATATATAAGATACATATATATATATAAAGTTTATATAAATTTGAATTTTGAATAAGAACCACTAGGTTATTTCTAAGTTGGAATTCAGGAAACCAGTAAGACAGTAAAATGGAACGTTTTGCTTTAGTTTATGGTAAAATGGAATCTATGTGAAGCAAACTCCAGAGGTCACCAGCTCCTTCAGTGAGATGTGTTCTCCTTGCCAGCCTTATTGTCTTGAGCATCTTTGGGCGTTGGGGGATGTCCTGGGCACAAGCAGCTTTTTCTCCTCTCATGGCAAATGTTTCAAAACAGAGTCCCAAATCCTTATTCCCAATTTCACGTTCTCAGTTGCTGTGAGGATGTTTTTAGCACTTTCCAAAGCAACACTGTCCAACAGAACTCTCTGCGGTTTTCTGTATCTGCACTGTCCAATAAGGCAGTCATTAGCCACGTATGGTTTTACTGAGCACTTGAAATACGGCTATTGTGATTAAGGAACTGAATTTTTAATGTGTAAATTTTAACTAACTAAAATGTAAATAACTTCATGTGGCTAATGACTACCATATTGGATAGAGTGGTTCTAGACAGTGTAAGCTTATGGTTCATGGGGCCGAGCAACCCAGCAACAGCACCCTTGCAGGATCGCCCAGTGAGGGTATCATAGAAGTTATGCATTTTATTATGAGTTATGCCTTACTTGCTTCTATAGGGGGTTTGAAGCAGAATGTCAGTAATAGCACTAGGAAGATATAAAGGGATCTCTAAGTAAAGGATAACAAATGGGAGGAATGTGTTGTGGTAAATATTAAGAGATTAAACAGCAGAACAGTGCCATTTGAATTGAATTTGAAGTTCTAAATTCTACATATTGGAGCAGGATAGAACTATCCAATTCAATATAAAAATTACATTTTGCCGGTGTGATTACTAGGGCTATAAAAATCCAATTAATGAAGGTGAGATTTTACTGTGGGCTGAAAGAGAAGCAAGCAAAAATGAATTGAGTATCAGGCCCACTGTATGTTAGAGTAGACTAGAACTCTAGGACCATCTCTAATGAAATTATCTACTTGACTGAATTGTGAAAATTCAATGAAATGATTTATGAAAGCATAGTGGCTTTATGGATTTATGACTTAGCATAGTGGCTAGCATTTGATAGATATCAGCACTTATGATGATCAGTTATTTCTGCCTAGATCTTTTTGAGGCCTCTTCCAAGTACCTTTGAGAACATAGGAAGATGCTAAGGGTAACTGATTTTGGCAGAATTATTTGTTGAGAATAGATCATAGAAGAGGAAATATAGACAACATAAAGGCAAGCAAAGAAATGCCACACCATCTTCCCCATTTGCAATTTGTTGCTATAGGGAGAACAGTTACTGAGGAAGGTGGGTCAGGTATCTCAGTTATGTTGGGTCAGACAACACTGGAATAGTGAGACCAAAGGGGAAAGAATAGGTAGAAAAAGTAGGAATGAGGACTGCTTGTATTTTAAGTGTTTATAATTACTGAATATAGTTCACTCATGCTGATGTTCTTGTCAAAGATAATCAAAGAAGGCATGGAAGAATATTTGAGGCACCATGGGGGTAGTGGAAAGGGCACCGACCTCAGAGTCAGGTCAACTGGATTCCAATCCTAACCTTTCAGTTTTCTGACTTAGACTAATAACCATCTTGTGGTTCCCAAATTCTCCTTTTTGTAAAACAATGATGCTTAATGATTTTGAAGATTATTCCAGCCCTCTAAGTCAAGGGTGTAATTCTAAATATGAAAGCACAAGTGGGCTCTAATCCTCCAGATTCCCCAAAGCCCTGCTGTTCTTTCAGGAATGCCTGCTGTTTTAGTCCTCTAATGTGTTTCTGTTATCCTGAAGCCCGAGTTGTGTGAACAGTGGTGTCTCAAGCAGCATGCACAAAAGCAGTTGGTATGGTGGGAGTGAGTGACAGTGGGTGGGTGAACAGATTAAAGAGGAAAGGGTTGGAAGAGAGAGTAGTGTGTGTGAAAAAAAAAAAAAAAGCAGGCCCTCTACCTTTGACAAGACTCTTGCTGTATTCTCCAGTAACAGCTATCCAAAGCCAAATGCCAAAATGAAGGCATGAAAATAGCTTGCACTTCAGAGTTAAGCAGACTTGAATTTGAATCCAAGCTCTGGATTTGAGATACGTAACTTCAGTTTTCTTAACTTGGTGAAACTTATGGTTAACAGCTGTTGTAAAGCTTAAATGAGATAATATGATTCAGCAGATAGTAGGTTTTTAGTAAATATTCTCTTATCGTGGCCTCCCTAAATTGGCTTAGTTCCTTCCTCATCTAGCCCATAATGTAAAAGACTCATCAAAGAAACACACTGGGCTGCTTAGAGATCTGTATCTAGAAGCTGTAAATAACGTGTGGTGGGGAGAGAAGGGTGCTGAAGACAGAAAAATCTTTGGCCAGGAATAGAAAGTCCGGTCTCTCCATTGATGAAGCCTCTTCCTTTGTGCTGCCTCACAGTTCTCTGGTTCTTGAAAGCCACAGAAGTGTTTACCAGAACAACAACCCTAACTGTGTTTCCAACGCTTTACCAACAGGAAGATTCACAGCGCAGGCAGAGAAAACAGAACGAGGCGCCACATTCTTTCCCATTCGAAGACAGCAAAGCTGGATCCTGGAGTGACAGCCGCTCCTTGCTCCTCTAGCCAGGAGTGGGGAAAATCTCCTTCCAAGCGGAGTCCGGGGGAAGGCAGAGAACCAGGGAATGCATAGCACCTTTACCCATCTCTCTAGGTCGCTTGCCCCACCTGCCCCCCTTTACGTGGTTCTAACGCAGTTTCTGCTTTGGAGAAATGTTGGCAAGCGGTGAGCCGCCAGTCCCCTGGCAGGATTATTTCCCTGTCTCGGAGAACTTTCAGCACCGCGGACAGCGCCCCTCCCCGCCATCCTCTCTGTGGTCCAGGCTCCTGACTGGTGCTATCCTGCCGCTTGGCGTTCTCCCGGACCCCTTCCTGGAGGGGGCTCTGGTGGGAGTGGGTGGAGCAGGGAGAGGCGGTGGCTTATCATTCTGTGTTTCTTGGTCAACTCTGGCCAGTGACCGGCCCCGCCACTTCGGTGAGAATCCCTCCCAAGAGCCGGTTCCTTTGCGCCTCTCAGTTCAAGACCTCAATGAACCGAGTCTGGCACAGGTGGTGGGGTGGGGAGTGCCAGGAACAGGCGAGAGCTCTACTGTTCCAGCATTCCCGCATCTTTCCTCCGCCTTCACTTCGCTTCTAGTCATTTGGCGACTTCTATCTTACTGTTCAATCACAAAACAAAATACCTGTGTGTGGGGGCGGGGGAGGGAGGGGGTGACTCGAGCGAGAAGGAGGTTGGGGGCTGCGTCCCGCAAGGCCACACTGCCCTACTCTGGCCCTCTGGATTCGTAGGACACTGATGTGCTTTGGCATGGGGGAAGAGAGGAGTCTTACGTGCAGGTGACAGTCCTCTCCCCAGGGTTGCCCCCTCTGGCCAGGGAGCTTCCCTGGACACTTCACCCATCACGTCCTCCTCGTCGCCCCTGGCGTGTCACCGCTCTCTGGGGACAGATGCTCCTGAGAGCGCGCTGGCCTGGTCGGGTCACCGGGCTCAGCTAGAGTCCCTGTGAAGAGTTTGCTCTCTGGTAAAAGGGCAGACGTTGTTTGTCCCCGCTCTCCCCTCGGGCTTCGGCCGGAAAAGCGTCTCTTCCTCTCCATGGACTCTTTCCGAGGCCGAGAACCGAACTGTGCGAGCCCGGTGTGTGCAAGGCATGGGGGAACAGGACGAGCCCGGCGTCGGTGGAGACCCGGGGAGCCCGGACGCAGCTCGCGGCTCCCTCCTTCACCTCTATCTCCCGCCGCGCCGGAGCTGCATTCGTCCCAGCCCCGCCTGGTAGCCCTGCGAGTTGGAGCCCGGCGTCCCCCTACCCTGCATGCTGTCCAGGCCACATTACGGGCCAGAGCCGGAGAGACCCCGACTCGCCTCCTTCCTTCTTACAGGAGACCCCTTCCCGGAGGGCGCGCCTCAGCCTCCGCGCCATGTTCCTGCTTCCCCCCTCCCGGTGGCTCCGGCTCCCTGGTTCATTCAACCAGAGGCAATCATTCCCATGCGCGGGGGTCCAGCTGGGATGCAGAGGGCACGGAGGCGGACAGACCGCGGCGAAGGGGGACGTTCACTCACCGGAGGGCTGGAGGCGATGACCTGGCTGCCGGGGTTGATGGCTGGCCGTCCGCACTTACAGCGCCCGGCCCTGCCTCCTGTGATGCTGGCTGGTGGCGCCAAAGGAAGGCAGCAGGCAGCCGCTGCTGCGGAACAGCTCCTCGGTTATGCAGATTGCCCCGTCTACCCCGCACCCTCCCCGCGGCCTGTCAGTCCTCCCTCCAGCTAGCTGGTCTCCGCCCTCCTGGAATCACGTGGGCTGCTCAACCCCTTACGTTATTGAGCCGAAGCCTCTCACCAGACGGCCCCCCTCCCCGCAAACACACACACGCACACACACACACGCACACGCGCGCGCTCTCTCTCTGTCAACTCCTGCCTGGCCTACTGAGCCTCCAGGTGCCGCTTCCAGTATCTCAGGCTATATGAGGCCGAGGGGCAAGAGATGCAAGCAGCTCTCTGTCCGGGGAAAGGACCAGGCAGGACTCTGCAGTATCGGTGTGTTGCGAATGCACAGATTCTGCCAGAAGCTCCACCTCTGCTGGACTTGGCATTGGACAAAGCCGGCTACCCAGCCCCGCTTCCTGCCCTCTGAAAGCTTCCCGCCTTCTTCACGGAGCCCTTGCTGCTCTTAAACTTCTTCCACCTCCCTTAGCATTACTGAAAAGAAAGGATGGGAGAGATTGATTTCCCCTCCCTTCCTAAAAAAGGCAAGACCTTCCTCCTTCTCCAAAGTTCAAGTAGGCCAAGTTTATCTTTTGATTCTCAACATCTTATGAGTAGAAAGATCGAGGATTTGAGATTTGAAGACTGACCAGGAATTTCGGTCTATGTGACCTTGGGGGTATCTAACTTCTACTAACCTTTCTTCTCTCATCTGTGAAATGACCTCCTCACAGAACTATTATGAGAATTTAAAAATGATCATATTCTTAAAATTGCCTATCTCAGGGCTAGACACATATTTAGAAGTCAATAAATGAGAGTCCTTCCCCTGTCTCTGTTAAGAAATAAATTTCGGAAAACAAGGAGATTGTGATTTGTGCCAGTAGAAAGGAAGTATCTTTTGTAAACTTAGAAGGGAGTATCTGTGCATTCAGGCTAGACAGATAACGTGTGAGTGGGGACAAGATATACACGGGGCTTATATTTTTTCATTGGCTCTGTTAGGATGAGAACTATGTTATGTCTCAAAAGGATGAGGTATAGATGGTACAAACCCAGGCATGTTTGGCCTCATCAGAGAATGAATTATTTAACATGCATTGAATAGACTGATTTAGATGGAAAGTACCTACATGAATTCTTGCATCTTTGGTCCAAGCCCTCAAAATACATGGGATCTAATGAGATGTAACTCTCCATCCTTGGAAACAAATTCACTGGGCTTCTGTTTGGGAAGAATACTGGCTGTCTGACACTTCCCTCCTAGGATGGAGCAGTTCAAGTGTACCTTTAGGTTGTGTGTTCTAGCTCAGAGGACCTGGGTTCTCTCCAGAAATATGACTAATCAATGCCAGGACAGTCTGGGAAAGTCCACCTAGCTTAAGCTTATTATTGCCTTGGACCAGCATCCAGGTCTGAAGTCTTGAGACATTCCCATAATTTGAGCTTATGAGAGTTCTGCAGGGTATATCAGATCTCCTGGGATACCCAAGAAGCTATGAAACATTTCAGGACAGGCAGAGTTAAAGAATCAGAAGTTTGAAGCCTTAATGCAGTCTCTGCCAGTTGCTTATTGTATGATCTTTGACAAGTCACTCAAACTCTCAGAGTCTTAGCTTTACAATGGGAATAGAACATCTGTCTGCCTTCTCCATGAGCTTGTTGTAATGTTCAAATGGGATAAAGTATGAGAAGCCATACTGTGAAAGGTGAAGAGCGAATAAATGCAAGCTATTAACATTATAGACTGAAGAAAACCCTGAATTTTTTCTAGTCCAGATGCATTACAGTCATGAAGAGATAGGAAGTTGGGATTTGTCATGGAATGGGCAGCTACCAAAGTGTCAGTGTTTTTCTGTAAGTCTGTGTGTGTGCATGTAATTCAAGGGGTGTGGTGTTTCAAGCACTGTATTTTCATTTTTGCTGTCTTCTTCGATGGATTTCTGGATTAAATCTCATTTTTTCCTGGCTTTTCATTATTAGAACAACACCAGCCACAATCACAGTGGTTATGAGTATTTAATATCGAGGTAAGTTTGTGCCTGTATTTCAGGACAGAGGGTTTACACTTTTCTGACTTTCGCAGGTAAAACTGATTTGGGTTAGAAATTCAAAATGGGTTTGATTTCAAAGAAAACAATATTTACCATCCAGGAACAATTTCTGGTTAATCGTCAGCACCTTGAATGGTGATATGAGTCTCCAGTCTACTGCCAATAAACCCAATGAAATCTTCACACAAACCAGGAACTCCTGAGGAGGTCTCCCACCTGTAAGCAGATTCACTTTCCTGTTTACTTCCTTTTAATATTCTTCAGAAAGTGTCAGTTTGGACCTCTTTATATTTAGGGACACCAAAAGACCAGAAGGTGCCAACTCACGCTCCTATACCTATCATTAAAAAAAAATTGTCCAGGGTTGGTAAAATGCTAACTCTGACTCCTACCTACCTCTGTGTTGTCATGAGGAAACATGAAAAAAGGAAGAATAAGCATGAAATAATTTAATTTTGCCTCAAAAATTGTGCCTTTATGAGCAGTTACTTGGATGAGCATAAATTTCAGAAAAATTTGGACAGTTTCACCAGAAGTTGCTCTGGGACTCTGAATAATTTTTTCAAACAAGTTTTCAATGTCCAGTTCACCTTTCCCAGCACAGGGCAGAAAAAGGAGCTTAGGGAACAGATCTTGCATAGATTGCAATAGAAAGTTACACCTTAACAACGATTTCTAGATAAGTTTTCCCTTGGGTCCTACTCCTTTACTTACAAGCGCTTATCTTTTGCCTGTTGACTGCCTCCTTTATGAGACATTGCAGACACTTTCCAGCTGTAGACAGAGCATAAATGAACCAATGAATAGAAATGCAGTAGATAAAAATGTAGTGGAGCATTTAGAGCCACACACAGCAGGAGCAATTAACGTGTATCTCAGTTCCAGGGTTGAGCAGTGATACTGCAGAGTGATTGCTAATTAGATCTTGAAAGTACACATCCTAGTTTTCTTTTTCCAACAGTTGGAATGTGGGACTTTTGATTCATTTATTCAGTGTATTCTAGACACGTGAGATATAGCCATGAACAACCCAGAAATGGTTCCTGCTCTCCTTGAGCTTACAGTCTAGTGGAGGGAGTCAGACCCTAATCAAGTAAACAGAAAAGTGGAGATAAGTACCATGATGAAAACAAAATAGAGCGATATAACAAGGAGCGAAGGGCGCCACTTCAGTTGAGTGGTAGAGAACTGACAAAAGCAAATGCAGGGGCCGAGACACACAAGTTATTACTTTCCAAGGAAGGGGCAGTGCCCTCTTACCCAAGGCCTTTTGCCAAAAGTCTACATTATTAGCAGGGTAATCATAAAATCCTTCATGATTGACCCACATGGATGGATTATGGTTAGGCCACCAGGAGATTGGCCAGATGCCTTAACGACCATTACCTGTTTTTCTCTCATGATTCATGACGATGAATACCTGATGCTTTCTTCTAGAAGGAACCCGAGCTCATCAGTGCCCCTGACTTTTGCCTCTAAGCAGATTCAGAAGCTGAGAAACCAAAAACACCACTGTGACAGCCTGGCCAGAGGCTGGTCAAGAGCCCTCTAAGTGGAGAGGTTGCTTCTGGGCAGCAAAAGGAGAAGAAAAGACAGAACCAGAACCCAGTGTATCACAGGCACACAGTAAAGATATGGTAAATAAATAACCTGCTGCTAGGATTCTAACAATTGGGCTGGGAATTTATAAGCAAATTATCTATGAGTAACTATCCTCTGGGTATTTAAACTCCAAGAGGAAGAAGGGGGATGCTGACCTGAGCATGTTCTTTTCATTCCTCCCAAATTTACAGAGAGGTATAGCAACTCTCCTCACCCCGACACCCCGCAGCATGAGTAAAGTTCCTTAATGACGAAGCTGTGGAAAGCAGTCAGGAGTGTCAAACCAATGGAGTTCCCTGACATGAAAGGAAACACTAAAGCAAACAGTTCTTCCCACTTTTTATACATTTTCTTTAAATACACTCACTTTTCCACTTAATTTATTTTAAAGATATTGCTATCACTACTTTAAAGAGAAAACTGGCAACAGTTGCCATATAGACAAGATCATCATTTAAATAACAGTGAAAATAAAACACTGCTCCTGTGATTAAGCCAAGTACTATTGCCTGCCCAGGAACCTGAGGCTTGCTTTCTTTTCATGAAAAGAAGAAAATTAGGGGACTTCCCTGGTGGCTCAGTGGATAAGACTCTGCACTCCGAGTGCAGGGTCCCGGGTTCGATCCCTGGTCAGGGAGCTATATCTCACATGCATGCCGCAACTAAGGAGCCCACGTGCTGCAACTAAGACCCCGTGTAACCAAGTAAATAAATAAATGAATATTAAAAAAAAAAGAAGAAAATTAGCAACTGTTAAAGAGGTGTTAAAATATATTCGCATCAAACTGAGACTTTCTCCATGAAGGAATCAGAAATGTTGAAAGACAAGTGGAAAAGGGTAACTTTTTCACTGTGTGATTATAGGTCATTTAGTGCTGAATCCTAGTACTATTTATTTTATTTTATTTATTTTATGTTTTTTGCGGTACACGGGCTTCTCACTGTTGTGGCCTCTCCCGTTGCGGAGCACAGGCTCCGGATGCGCAGGCTCAGCGGCCATGGCTTACGGGTCCAGCCGCTCCGCAGCATGTGGGATCTTCCCGGACCAGGGCACGAACCCGTGCCCCCTGCATCAGCAGGCGGACTCTCAACCACTGCGCCACCAGGGAAGCCCTCTAGTACTATTTAAATCAGTATTTCTCCCAATTTTAAAGTGCATAGGAATCATATGGGGATCTTGTTAAAAATGCAGAATTGGATTCAGTAGGTCTGGGGTGGGACCCAAGGAGTTGCATTTCTAACACAATCTCAGTGATGCTGGTGTTGCCGGTTGTTGGATCACTTCTTGAGTAGCAAGGATCCAAAGTACCAGTGATGATATGTGTCCCACATTTGGGGGTATGTCAGCTCTTATTTTACAGATGAGAAAAGTGAGGACTTGGGGGTTGTACATAGCCTAAAGTTATTTAGGTTCTCTTCCAAAAGATCTGTATGGTCACTGCCTTGCTGCTAGGGCCCTCAGAAACCGTTTTTCAAGGGGCTATGACATGAAAGTCAAGGTTCAGACTGCTGTGTTCTACAGGTTATTCTGTGGTAACAGACACACCCAAACTCTCAGTAGCTTAAAATAACAATACTTAGTGTTCACATTATGTCTCCACTGTGGATGACTCTGGGTTCTGCTCCATGTAAATCGCTTTATACCGTGTTATGATGCCCCATCTCAACATGATACTTCAGAGTTGACCTTGGCAGGCAGGACCAAAGCTGGAGGACCTTGTACCATCAACTAAATGCTCTGGCTTGGAAGTGATGCATGTCACTATTGCCCACAGCCCATTGGCCAGAACATGGCACCACTCAGCGGTAGTTACAAGCAGGGAGTGGGGAAGAAGAATACTTCCATCTTCCTGGAATAAGAGTAGAATCAGTTACAGTGAACACGAAAAACCTCTACCAAATAAATAGTTTTTCTGTCACTAACAATCCTTGATTCTGTTATCACAGTCTTTTCTCTCTTCTCAGGATCTCCCATATCCAATGTTCCCAGGCCATGGGGCCACTGTTAGCCCACCTCCCCCCGCCCCCTAGTCCTTCTGTATCATACAGAAGGAAAAGGCAGTATAATGGCAGAGGGAATGCAGGATGCCAGGAGACTTTGGTGATAGCAGGGGCATCAAAAGAGGCCAAGTCAGGGAAAGTGGCCATGGTGACTGGGAGAGAGAGAGGAGTAGAGAAGAAGGGGAGCAAGGGAAAGGAGATGAAACAACCATTTCTTTAGGACCTACTAAATGTTAGGCCCTGTATTAGGATATTTACATAATTTTGCCCTCATAACATTCAGGTTGTTATTGGCCTTCTTTACACTCAAGGAAACAGAGGCTCAGAGGGCTTATATAACTTGTCAAGGTCAACACAGAGTGTAAACTAGGATCGATGCCAGACTGTAAGCCTAGAATCTCCCAGGAAGTCTAAGAAAGTCACTCTCACAGAGCAAGGCAGGACTGGTCCTGAAGAATGGACTCTACCTGTTCACACTGACATTGGAATTCCTTGGTTGTAGTGGGCACGTGCACACAAACAGCCGAGACATCCTGATTCCATAGTGGCTACTATGTGCGGTTATACGGTACGCCTGGGAGACCAAGCTTCTGAAGCCCTTGAGGGGAGGATGTAATAGTTAAGGTCAGTGTGGGTGTTGGGAGGTCTTGCTCTGGAGCCTGAGAGCGATGGGGCCTAGAATTGTCCCATGTACTGTTCAAATCAAGGTAGGAAGGAGCAGAGGCTCTGGAGTCAGACAGACCTAGGTTTGTATCCAAACTCAACCGCTTATTAGTGATGTGGTATTTGGCAAATCATTCAAGTTCTCTGAGACTTGGTATTCCAACCTGTAAAAGGGGATAATAGTGCCTAACTGCAGAGTTGTGGTGAAAACTGGAAATAGCATACATAAAGTGCCCACCACATGTAGTTGCTCAATGTAAATGTCTAGTCTTAGTGTTATTAGTGATGAGAAGATCCCTCTACCTACCTGAGTGAGTTCAGCCATGGCAGGTTCCTGTTCTGAGCCTCCAATTGTTCTTCAGAAACATGAGGGAATGGGAGCATATTTCCCCTAAGAGCTCTTCCAGAGACTCAAGTCAATGCACCAGGAGTCATGGGGTTCTCCTGGGGACAGCTGGGGAACGGGCCCACTGAGCAGCCGTACCCAGTGCAGCACTGAGAAGGGAAACAGCTTATGCTGAATGAAGAGTCCCTGGGCCCACCGGCAGGGTTCCCAAGCCCCAGACAGTAGCAGACTTCATTTTGTTGCCATTGCCACCAACCAATGACCCACTAAAACAATAGGCAATGTAGGGATGACTATGGGTCCAGGGGTGGTCTTTTTAGCCACCCTTGCGCATAGGAAGGACCACGTTGCTAACAGAAGCAGTGCCTGCCAAGGCAGCAGCTCCAGCAGCAGCTTTGAATACAGAACAGAAATGTCAATAAGCACCAGAGAGAATTGGAGGGAGAGGAATGGCGCTCACACTAATGGGACTGTTAGCTTACTCCAGTCTCAACAGCTCATGCTATTGCCACCAAGTGGAGAATGGATTATACTGGTAGTGTATAATCAATTATGTCCACAGCAGATTCCCTTCATGAGATGGGCAGGCAAATCACTACCCTCTGAGTAAGCATCCCTCATGTAAAACAGTGATTATTTTATTGTCAGCCTTTTAAAGATATGTATTCACTTGCTGTGTATAAGCTTTCTCCTGTTTAATTCAATGACTTTTAGAAAATGAGAATATTTCCTTCCATTGACTCATTTCTTAAAGCTCTTAAGAAGACCAGAGACTCTATGAAGCACTCCAGTACATTAGATGAAGGTGATAAGACAATTTAGAAACGGGAATGAAGCTCCAGTTTCTGTCTATTCCCAGTCCCAGCTGGGGAAAGCTTAAATCCTCAACCACAGATGTCTGTTTCCAGAATCCCAGGGAGGGGGAGTTCACTGGCTCCCGCCTCCCCCTCCTTCCACAAAATGTGATTGTGTTTAATTATCCTTGTGCAATAAGGTTTTTGTCTCATTGTCCATGTCAGGTACCAGGAGGGCCTTTAAGATGATTCAAGGCAAGAACCAGTATGTCCTGCTTGGAGGATTCATTCATCCCAGGCCCTGCAGCCCTCTGTCTTCAGATGGGCCAGTCACTCTGGCACTGGCGGTTGGGTCTGTGTGCAGCTTGGTCTGGGACACCTTCTCCATGTGGTTTGGAGCAACTACCAGTGAACTTCCAGATCTTGAAACATGACTCGGCCTCTTGGATCTAGTCCTGAACCAGACACCAGCTCACTGCTTTCTAGGTTCTGACCCTACAGGCCCCACTTTTAATTGTCTAGCCAAGCCCTGTGTTATTGCAGAGGATATACACTGAATTGTTTTCTTAATTTGATCTCTGTTTATATATCCGCGTTCAGTAGAGGCTTGGGTATCTGTTAAAATGGTGACCAAACAGGAGGCACTGATCTAATGTATAAAAACACTGTTGTGAGAAATAAGGCTGGCTCCCTTTATTCTTACACTGTCCTGATGAGTAACTGCATAGGTTTGCTTCATTCATGAGGTCTGTTCCAGGCTTGAGCTTTTCTTTCTGTTCTCTGGGCTCTCCATCTTCTGATGTGGAGATATGGTGATGCAGATGATGACGGCTGTGCAGGAACACTGCTGATGCCTTCCCACCTGCTCCCTGCACCTCAAGCCCCCTACCCTGGCTGAATCAGCTGCTGCTCTTCTCACTATGGTTAGTCTAGGAGACACTTGCACCAGTTAACATATCATCAGAAGAAATACTTTAAGCTATAATGGGAAATGAGGTAAACTTAATCCCATCTCACAATAGCTTAAAGACTTTAATTGTTTTGTCCAGAATAGATGCTGACAATGGCTGGTTTAAAAAGCAGGTGCCCATCTCCTTTGAATCCTCTAAGTGGCTTTAACATCACTGGTTCTTTACTAAATGAACTCTGCATAAAACTTGTGCCATCTCACACATGCCAATGCTTTTGGCTGGTTAGGAATCTTCATAAAACAAGAGAAAAAGTGTCAATGTGAAGGAGAGCAAGAGAATGTCTGCCCTATTCAGGAAGGTGATGTGACCTCTGGCTTTGAGAAAGTTCTGTGTCTAGCCAAGAGAATAGCATGAAATCTTTCAAGAATTAGGCTTTCTTCCATGTCAGGTAAGTGAATTACAAGATAAAGAAATCTCCAGCTGTACATATTGTGTTTATGTGGCGGGGGGCATAAAATAACCTTAGTGATGTGAGACGTGGAAATGATTGCTATGCCCTGACGCCTCCCGTGATGAGACTTAGGTGGGTTTAGGAGAGATGTTGGAGGAACTATTTATTTGAACTAAATGGAGAAGGTGCAAGTAAAAAAGCATCTTTTTTTGTGGGGAGGGGGGAGCGGTGATTTCAGCCTGATCAAGAAGGCCAGATGTTTAAAAATTAAAATTATAATGGCTAACATTTATTGAGTGCTGACTAGATGGGGTTCAAGGAGGTCATAGATACCAGTCATTTGTTGACTGAGTCAAATAAACTCTGAATAACCAAATTAGTGGTAGAATCTGATGTGTAAGTTTTCAAGGAGAATTTCAGAATAGCTGCCCTGAGGAGAATTTATTTTTATTTATTTATTTATTTTTTGCCGTACGCGGGCCTCTCACTGTTGTGGCCTCTCCCGTTGCGGAGCACAGGCTCCGGACGCGCAGGCTCAGCGGCCATCGCTCACAGGCTCAGCCGCTCCGCGGCATGTGGGATCTTCCCGGACTGGGGCACGAACCCGCGTCCCCTGCATCGGCAGGCAGACTCTCAACCACTGCGCCACCAGGGAACCCCGAGGAGAATTTATTAAACGAACATCAAATAAATATTTCCCAAGAGCTGACTATGTGCGTGGTGACCAAGCTGGGCCTTTGTGATAAAGGAAAAGAGGAAAAACAGAACTGCCTAAAACTGAGTTGCTGAGTAGAACTGTAGAGGTTTTTTTTGGATGCTGTGTGTGTAATGAATACTAGGTAGAGGTGAGGGGGAGTTGGCGTCCAGCAGTTTGGCTAGCTTGCTGTGATCTGACATTGAGTGGGCAATAAGGAGAATGTGGCTGTGATGTGGCCTTTTCAGTCTTCCCTGTGAATGACTTTCTAAATGAAAAGTTAGGGACTTCAGGCACAGCTGGGTCCGGGTGCTGAGAGAACATCACGAGGTGTCTGTCATCATCTCTCAGTTCTGTTTGTATCTGAGTTAGCTTCATCCTCAGCCAAACTCTCTCCTCAAGGGTGGCAAATGGCTACCAGTGGCCCCAGGCTCACTTTTTTTTTAAAGTCTTGACTGAATGTGTTACAATATTGCTTCTGTTTTATGTTTTGGATTTTTGGCCGCAAGGCATGTGGGATCTTAGCTCCCCGACAAGGGATTGAATCCACGCCCCCTGCATTGGAAGCGTGGAGTCTTAACCACTGGACTGCCAGGGAAGTCCCCCCAGACTCACTTTTTTACCAGGTTAACAACCCCAGTAGAAGGAGAGTATCTCTTTTCTAATAGTTCCCGCACAAGTCCCAGGGCTGACTCTCACTGGACTGACTGAGGTCATTTACTCACTTATTAATTAATTACTAAGTTCAGGGAAATGGAATGTGATAATTGACTGGTCTATGCCCTGTGCTCACCATAGTTCTGGGAGGTGAGGTTAGTGCCACATAAGCCACATGGACTGGGAATGGGGATAAGACACTGTTATTAGGAGAAAAATAGATTCTAGGCAGGTGAAAACAGTGGAGCATTTCCCAAAATTTATTGCTCAAAGAATCCTTTTTTCTTGAAGTTACTATTCAGTAGGACATACTTGGGGAAATGCAGTCTTCAGTGATCAGATCCCTAAATATGTCTCATAATATTCATGGTCTTGTGCCTAGAAATTTTTATCTGACCCCATTAACGTTGTTTTTAAATGAAGACGAAAAATGCACTGCCTAATTTTTTAATACCCTTAAGAACTGCCATATTGACAATGATAATAGTGATTAAATTTGTTCTTAAAAGTACCTCTTTGCATCTGTTCAGTGCTGTACACCTTATCAAGTTTTTCCCCCAACATACTATCTCATTAGCTCTGAGATGCTATCAACAGTAGTTAATTACTCAATGACCTCAGCTACCAGACATCAGTCCTCTTGTCATTAGTTGCCAAAATATCATACCTGATTCCCAGCTCCCTTTAGCTCCACCTGTCACCTTGCTGGACTCAAAAACTCTTAATGAAGATGTTAAATGTACTAATTAACTTTGCTTGGTGAAAATATCTTTTATTTTAGTGCCATAAGAAACTAGCAGAGGAAAGGGCTGCTTGAAGGAAGAAGACTGGCAAATTGCCTCCAGCTGTCAATCTGAACAGTGACAGAAGGCAGTGGTCCAGGCTCCAAATTATTTATGTTCAAAAGCGTTGGAGTTGGGATGGCTTAGTTGGAGCTGCCACTGAGCACTGGATACTTCATTTTTACCCAAGAATGTATAAATGTATGCATGTATGTATCAGTGAGGATGCATTTGGTTGCAAGTAAAGGAAAGCCCAACTCAAACTGACTTGAAAATAAAGGAAATTTATGGCTCTTATAACTCTTATGTCTGCCTTAGATCCTTTTTAGGACAAGGATGGATAGATAGATAGCTCGATTGATCTATCATATTATATGTATGGCTCAAGAGTTCAAGATTTGTCTGATTCAGTGGCTTAACACAGTCATCAGAAAGGGCTTCTTTTCATGGTGTCGAAATGGCTGCAATGGCTTCAGGCTCCACCTCTGCATCATATGCTCTCCAGAAGGAGAGAGCAAGCCTTTCTTTCCTATGAGCCCTTTCATATGACCCCTTCTGATCAAAAGCTTTAACCAGATGTTTGGATTATGCCAATTAATATTCTACCCCTGAAGCCAGACTTGAAATTATTTTCCCCTCAGTTATATGGGGGAATTGGGTGGTTACCAAGGAAGGAGAGCTGGATATGGGGGAGGCAACTTCAACAAAGCCCATTAGAGTAGGCATATATTATTGTATTCCCTGTCACTCCCTCTCTACCTCTCTCTCCTTTGAAATACTATCTATTTATCCTCATTCTACAAAGGATTTCAGTCAGATGTGGATCATCTATAGGAGGAGTTTGGGGATAACAGAAAGAGCACTGGATTTGGAATTCAGTAATGCCATACACTATCTCTATGACCTTGGGCAAGTCCCCGTACCTAATATCTAAAATTCAACCTCTCTCATTGGATAAATGAGAATAATATTTACCCTATTCACCTCACAAGGTTGTTGTGATCAAAGAAAAGATCATGAATTTAGTAGCATTTTCTAATTTACAATTCAAATGTAAATTATTACTGTTTTTTTCATGGGTGGAATCATATAATGAGGAATAGAGATTTCAGAGCAATCACTCAGAGAAGCAGATTTGCTTCGGAAAATGTTCTATCCCAAACCTCCAGTTGCAGAAAAAAGCAGCAGCAGTGGCTTTTAGATATATGGTGCTGAGCACAGAAAACAATGACTTTGGAATAGCTGGAGAAAGACCAGATGGATGCCTCTATGATCAAAGGAGTTATTTTTAGAAACATGTTCAGTATCCTAGGACAGCGTCATGGGGGGAGAAATTATGCTCTGCAGTATAAAGTACTGTACTAGTATTCCCCCTGGAATATCCAGAGGTAAAAAAACATGGGTTTTGGAGCAGACAGACACCAAATTATCATGTAACCTTGAGCCAATCATTAACCTTTTTGATCTTCAGCATTCTCATATGACAAAGGAGATAATAACTCTGACCTTATAGTATCTGGGGGATGGTTATACAAGTTGGTGACATACAATGCCAAATAGTGCCTGGCACATAGTAGCTGCTTACTAAATAATAACACCTCTGGCTGCCTGCAGTAATCAGTAAATGTATAAGTGTATAATAACAGGAGGACCTTATCTCTGAAGCTTTCTTCCTAAGCCTCAAACGTCCATAAACATTTTGAATAGAATTCTTTATATTCTTACTCCTAGGAAAAATGACTTAGAGATGATGTAAGATATTTAAAGCCAGACAGTGATTTCTGAACTGCTTAAAATGTCTTAGCATGGTTGGCTCTGTGTTTCCAGGTCGGTTTCTATTACCAGAGTGATTTGGATATAAAGTACAAACAGGTAGCCATCCATTTAGTTATCAATATGTCAATTTATAGACTTAATTATCACCTTTTGAAAAGTTTATAGGGCTTCTTTTTTAAAAATTTTAATTAATTTATTTATTTAACATCTTTATTGGAATATAATTGCTTTACAATGGTGTGTTAGTTTCTGCTGTGTAACAAAGTGAATCAGCTATATGTATACATATATCCCCATATCACCTCCTTCTTGCATCTCCCTCCCATCCTACCTATCCCACCCCTGTAGGTAGTCACAAAGCACCAAGCTGATCTCCCTGTGCTATGAGGCTGCTTCCCACTAGCTATCTATTTTACATTTGGTAGTGTATATATGTCAATGCCACTCTCTCCCTTCGTCCCAGCTTCCCCTTCACCCTCCCTGTGTCCTCAAGTCCATTCTCTACATATGTGTCTTTATTTCTATCCTGCACCTAGGTTCCTCAGAACCATTTTTTTTTTTTTTTTAGATTCCACATATATGTGTTAGCATACGGTATTTGTTTTGCTCTTTCTGACTTACTTCACTCTGTATGACAGTCTCTGGGTCCATCCACCTCACTACAAATAACTCAATTTCATTTCTTTTTATGGCTGAGTAATATTCCATTGTATATATGTGCCACATATTCTTTATCCATTATTCTGTCAATGGACACTTAGGTTGCTTCCAAGTCCTGGTTATTGTAAATAGAGCTGCAAAGAACATTGTGGTACATGACTCTTTTTGAATTATGGTTTTCTCAGGGTATATGCCCAGTATTGGGATTGCTGGGTCATATGGTAGTTCTATTTGTAGTTTTTTAAGGAACCTCCATACTGTGCTCCATAGTGGCTGAACCAATTCACATTCCCACCAGCAGTGCAAGAAGGTTCCCTTTTCTCCACACCCTCTCCAGCATTTATTGTTTGTAGATTTTTTGATGATGGCCATTCTGAATGGTGTGAGGTGATACCTCCTTGTAGTTTTGATGTGCATTTCTCTAATGATTAGTGATGTTGAGCATCCTTTCATGTGTTTGTGGCCAATCCGTATGTCTTCTTTGGAGAAATGTCTATTTAGGCCTTCTGCCCATTTTTCGATTGGGTTATTTGTTTTTTTGATATTGAGCTGCATGAGCTGCTTGTAAATCTTGGAGATTAATCCTTTGTCCATTGCTTCATCTGCAAATACTTTCTCCCATTCTGAGGGTTGTCTTTTCTCTCGTTTATGGTTTCCTTTGCTGTGCAAAAGCTTTTAAATTTCATTAGGTCCCATTTGCTTATTTTTTATTTTATTTCCATTACTCTTGGTGGTGGGTCAGAAAAGATCTTGCTGTGATTTATGTCAAAGAGTGTTCTATGTTTTCCTCTAAGAGTTTTATAGTGTCTGATCTTACATTTAGGTCTTTAATCCATTTTGAGTTTATTTTTGTGTATGGTGTTAGGAAGTGTTCTAATTTCCTTCTTTTACATGTAGCTGTCCAGTTTTCCCATCACCACTTATTGAAGAGGCTGTCTTTTCTACATTGTATATTCTTGCCTCCTTTATCAAAGAAAAGGTGACCATATGTGTGTGGGTTTATCTCTGGGCTTTCTATCCTGTTCCATTGATCTATATTTCTGTTTTTGTGCCAGTACCATACTGTCTTGATTACTGTAGCTTTGTAGTATAGTCTGAAGTCTGGGAGCCTGATTCCTCCAGCTCCGTTTTTCTTTCTCAAGATTGCTTTGGCTATTTGGGGTATTTTGTGTTTCCATACAAATTGTGAAATTTTTTGTTCTAGTTCTGTGAAAAATGCCATTGGTAGTTTGATAGGGATTGCATTGAATCTATAGATTGCTTTGGGGAGTATAGTCATTTTCACAATGTTGATTCTTCCAATCCAAGAACATGCCATATCTCTCCGTCTGTTTGTATCATCTTTAATTTCTTTCATCAGTGTCTTATAGTTTTCTGCATACAGGTCTTTTGTCTCCTTAGGTAGGTTTACTCCTAGGTATTTTATTCTTTTTGTTGCAATAGTAAATGGGAGTGTTTCCTTAATTTCTCTTTCAGATTTTTCATCATTAGTGTATAGGAATGCAAGAGATTTCTATGCATTAATTTTGTATCCTGCTACTTTACCAAATTCATTGATTAGCTCTAATAGTTTTTTGGTAGCCTCTTTAGGATTTCCTATGTATAGTATCATGTCATCTCCAAACAGTGACAGTTTTACTTCTTTTTTTCCAATTTGAATTCCTTTTATTTCTTTTTCTTCTTTGATTGCTGTGGCTAAAACTTCCAAAACTATGTTGATTAATAGTGTTGAGAGTGGGCAACCTTGTTTTGTTCCTGATCTTAGAGGAAATGCTTTCAGTTTTTCACCATTGAGAATGATGTTGGCTGTGGGTTTGTCATATATGTCCTTTATTATGTTGAGGTAGTTTCCCTATATGCCTACTTTCTGGAGAGTTTTTATCATAAATGGGTGTTGAATTTTGTCAAAAGGTTTTTCTGCATCTATTGAGATGATCATATGGTTTTTCTCCTTCAATTTGTTAATATGGTGTATCACATTGATTGATTTCCGTATATTGAAGAATCCTTGCATTCCTGGGATAACCCCCACTTGATCATGGTGTATGATCCTTTTAATGTGCTGTTGGATTCTGTCTGCTGGTATTTTGTTGAGGATTTTTGCATCTATGTTCATCAGTGATATTGGCCTGTAGTTTTCTCCTTTTGTGACATCTTTGTCTGGTTTCGGTATCAGGGAGATGGTGGCCTCGTAGAATGAGTTTGGGAGTGTTCCTCCCTGTGCTATATTTTGGAAGAGTTTGCAAAGGATAGGTGTTAGCTCTTCTCTAATTGTTTGGTAGAATTCGCCTGTGAAGCCATCTGGTCCTGGGCTTTTGTTCGTTGGAAGAGTTTTAATCACAGTTTCAATTTCAGTGCTTGTGATTGTTCTGTTTGTATTTTCTACTTCTTCCTGGTTCATTCTCAGAAGTTGTGCTTTTCTAAGAATTTGTCCATTTCTTCCAGGGCGTCCATTTTTTTGGCATATAGTTGCTTGTAGTAATCTGTCATGATCCTTTGTATTTCTGCAGTGTCAGTTGTTACTTCTCCTTTTTCATTTCTAATTCTGTTGATTAGAATCTTCTCCCTTTTTTTCTTGATGTGCCTGGCTAATGGTTTATCAGTTTTGTTTACCTTCTCAAAGAATGAGCTTTTAGTTTTATTGATCTTTGGTATCGTTTTCTTCATTTCTTTTTCATTTATTTCTGATCTGATCTTTATGATTTCTTTCCTTCTGCTAACTTTGGGGGTGTTTTGTTCTTCTTTCTCTATTTGCTTTAGGTGTAAGGTTAGGTTGTTTATTTGAGATTTTTCTTGTTTCTTGAGATAGGATTGTATTGCTATAAACTTCCCTCTTAGAACAGCTTTGCTGCATCTCAGATTTTGCGTCATCGTGTTTTCATTGTCATTTGTTTTTAGGTATTTTTTGATTTCTTCAGTGATTTCTTGGTTACTTAGTAGATTGTTTAGCCTCCATGTGTTTGTATTTTTTACAGTCTTTTTCCTGTAAATGATATCTAGTCTCATAGTATTGTGGTCGGAAAAGATACTTGATATGATTTCAATTTTCTTAAATTTATCAAGGCTTGGTTTATCCTGGAGAATGTTCCATGAGCAATTGAGAAGAAAGTGTATTCTGTTGTTATTGGATGGAATGTCCTATAAATATCAGTTAAGTCCATCCTGTTTAATGTGCCCTTTAAAGCTTATGTTTCCTTATTTATTTTCATTTTGGATGATCTGTCCATTGGGGGAAGTGGGGTGTTAAAGTCTCCTAATATGATTGTGTTACTGTTGATTTCCCCTTTCATGGCTGTTAGCATTTGCCTTATGTATTGAGGTGCTCCTATGTTGGGTGCATATATATGTACCATTGCTCTATCTTCTTTTTGGATTGATCCCTTGATAATTATGTAGTGTCCCTTTTTTTTTTTTTTTTTTGCGGTACATGGGCCTCTCACTGTTGTGGCCTCTCCCGCTGCGGAGCACAGGCTCCGGACGCGCAGGCTCAGTGGCCATGGCTCACGGGCCTAGCGGCTCCACAGCATGTGGGATCTTCCCGGACTGGGGCACGAACCCGTGTCCCCTGCATCGGCAGGCAGACCCTCAACCACTGCACCACCAGGGAAGCACTGTAGTGTCCTTCTTTGTCTCTTGTAATAGTCTTTATTTTAAAGTCTATTTTGTCTCATATGAGAATTGCTACTCCTGCTTTCTTTTGATTTCCATTTGCACGGAATATCTTTTTCCATCCCCTCACTTTCAGTCTGTATGTGTTCCTGGGTCTGAAGTGGATCTCTTGTAGACAGCATATATATGGGTCTTGTTTTTGTATTCATTCAGCCAGTCTATGTCTTTTGGTTGGGGCATTTAATCCTTTTACATTTAAGGTAATTATTGATATTTATGCTCCTATTACCATTTTTTTAATAGTTTTGGGTTTGTTTTTGTAGGTCTTTTCTTTGTGTTTCCTACCTAGAGAAGTTCCTTTAGCCTTTGTTTTAAAGCTGTTTTGGTGGTGCTGAATTCTCTTAACTTTTGCTTCTCTGTAAAGGTTTTAATCTCTCTGTCGAGTCTGAATGAGATCCTTGCTGGGTCGAGTAATCTTGCTTGTAGGTTTTTCCCTTTCATCACTTTAAATATATCCTGCCACTCCCTTCTGGCTGTCAGAGTTTCTGCTGAAAGATCAGCTGTTAACCTTATGGGGATTCCCTTGTATGTTATTTGTTGCTTTCACCTTGCTGCTTTTAATATTTTTTCTTTGTATTTAATTTTTGATAGTTTGATTAATATGTGTCTCAGTGTGTTTCTCTTTGGGTTTATCCTGTATGGGACTCTCTGTGCTTCCTGGACTTGATTGACTATTTCCTTTCCCATGTTACGGAAGTTTTTGACTATCATCTCTTCAAATATTTTCTCAGACCCTTTCTTTTTCTCTTCTTCTGGGACCCCTATAATTTGAATGTTGGTGTATTTAATGTTGTCCCAAATGTCTCTGAGACCATCCACAGTTCTTTTCATTTCTTTTTCTTTATTCTGCTCCCTGGCAGTTATTTCCACTATTTTATCTTCCAGCTCACTTACTGTTCTTCTGCCTCAGTTATTCTTCTATTGATTCATTCTAGAGTATTTTTTATTTTCTGTTATTATGTTGTTCATCACTGTTTGTTTGCTGTTTAGTTCTTCTAGATCCTTGTTAAATGTTTCTTGTATTTTCGCCATTCTGTCTCCAAGATTTTGGATCATCTTTACTATCATTACTCTGAATTCTTTTTCAGGTAGGTTGCCTATTCTGCCTTCATTTATTTGGTCTTGTAGATTTTTACCTTGCTCCTTCATCTGTAACATAGTTTTTTGTCATTTCATTTTTTTTTTTTAATGGGTGGGGCTGTAGTCCTGTCTTACTGGTTGTTTGGCCTCAGGCGTCCAGCACTGGAGCTTGCAGGCAGTTGGATAGAGCCGGGTCTTGGTGCTGAGATGAGGACCTCTGGGAGGCTTCACTCCGATTAATATTCCCTGGGGTCTGAGGTTCTCTGTTAGTCCAGTGGTTTAGATTTGGAGCTCCCATCACAGGAGCTCGGGCCCGACCTCCGGCGTGGGAACCAAGATCCCTCAAGCTGCGTGGCATGGCAAAAAAAATAAAAGAGAAAAGAAGAAAGAAAATGAGGAGCAGTACAATATCAAAGAATAGAAAAGAAAAATTAGAAAGATTAAAAAATATATTAGGGGCTTCCCTGGTGGTGCAATGGTTGAGAGTCCGCCTGCCGATGCAGGGGACACGGGTTTGTGCCCTGGTCCACGAAGATCCCACATGCTGCGGAGCGGCTAGACCCGTGAGCCATGGCCGCTGAGCCTGTGCTCCGCAACGGGAGAGGCCACACAGTGAGAGACCCGTGTAGCGAAAAAAAAAAAAATATATATATATATATATATATATATTAGGAAAAGTAAAAATATAATTGAAGCAACGGGTCACTGGGGGCTCCTCCTGTCCCCTTAGGGGTCCATGGTCCCCCACCAGTGCCTGGTAGGTGCCCTTGTTGTGCAGAGATGCGAATTCCACATCCTCCTAGTCCGCCATCTTGACTCCGCCCCTGTAGTGTCCTTTTAATGACACTGTAAAAAATCTTTTGAATGAATAGTTGAATTTACCAAAAAATTTAGATTGGGTTATAATTGGGATATAACATAGGTATAAAAATTTGCACAAATCATAAGTGTATAGCTTAACAATTTATCATAAAGAAAACACTCCTATGCTCATCTTTCAAGACAGGAAATAGACTTTATGAATATCTCCCTTTTGCTCCCTTTCTTTAATAACCCTTCTTTCTTCCTTAGAGTTAACAATTGTCTTAGTTATCTATTTCTCTATAACAAATTATCACAAACTTGGTGACTTAAAACAACAAACATTTATTATCTCATAGTTTCTGAGTGTCAGGAATCCAGGGGCAGCTTAGCTGGTGATTTGAGCTCAGGCTCTCATTAGGCTGCCGTCAAGATGTAGTAAAGGCCTGTAGTCATCTGAAGATTTTACCAAGACTGGAGGATTTGCTTCCAGAAGGCTCACTCGTATGACTATTGACTGGAGTCCTCAGTTCCTCACTGGCTGTTGTATGAGGCCTCAGTCCCTCACCGCGTGGGCCTCTCCCTAGGGCTGCTCAGAATGTGTTAGCTAACTTCCCCAGAGTTGGGGTGGGGGTGGGGTGGAGGGAAGAAGGGCGGGGGAGAGGGGGAGGAGGAGCTATGGTGACTTTTCTGACCTAGTTTTTGAAGTCACACATTGTCATTTTTACTTTATTCTATTTGTTAGAAGCTAGTCTCTAAGTCCAACCCACACTCAAGGGGAAGAGAATTAGACTCCACTTCTTAAAGGGAGGAATATAAAATAATTTTATAAAATCACTAAAACTACGTTTACTTCCAGTATCTTTTCATTTTTCTTTTTTGTGAACTTCATAGAAATAGAATCATACAATATATATTCTGTATCAGGCTTCTTTCATTCAGAATTACGTTTATGGAATTCATTTTTGAGCATAGCAATCTTCTGTTCATTTTACTTTCTGGGTAGTATTCCATTATACAAATATACCACAGTTGATTTATTCATGGACATGGGTTGATCCTAGTTTGGAGCTATTACAAATAATAGTGCATGAATGTTCTTGGACATAACTTTTGGTGCACATACGTATGCATTTCTGATAGTTATGTATTTTAGAGTGAATTACTGGGTCCATAGATTATGCAGTGTTATGTATTAAGCGTTAGTAAGTGATGCCAGAGCTTTTTCCAAAGTGGTTGTATTGATTTACATTTCCGCCAGCAGTGTATGAGAGTTTCGGTTACTCCACATTTTTGTTAGCACTAGGTATGATCAGTCTTTTAAATTTTAGTCATTCTAGTAAATGTATGGCAGCATCTCATTTTAGTTTTAATTTGTATTTTCCTCATGATTAATGAGATTGAGCTCCTTTTCATTTCATTGACAATTCGGATAACTTCTTAAATTGTTTCTTCAACTCTCTTGCCCACTTTTCTACTGAGTTGTTTATCTTTATTTTATTGATTTATGAGAATTCTTTATAAATTTTCATTGCATGAATTACAAATATCTTTTCCCACTCTGCGGCTTGCTTTTTTCATTCTCTTAATGGCATCTTTCTTTTTTTTTTTTTTTTTTTTGCGGTACGCGGGCCTCTCACTGTTGTGGCCTCTCCCATTGTGGAGCACAGGCTCCGGACACGCAGGCTCAGCAGCCATGGCTCACGGGCCCAGCCGCTCCACGGCATGTGGGATCCTCCCGGACCGGCGCACGAACCGTGTCCCCTGCATCGGCAGGCGGACTCTCAACCACTGTGCCACCAGGGAAGCCCATGGCATCTTTTGACGAATAGAAGTTTTTGACTTTAATCCAATTTTTCAATCATTTCCTTTGTTATTAGTGCTTTTTTTGTGTCTGTCTATCTTTCTCTATGCCTAATATGAAAATATTAGTCTATATTATCTTCATTAAATTTTAATGTTTTACCTGCTTCAGATAGATCCTCAATCAATTTGGCATTGATTTCTGTGTAAGGTGAAGTAGAGGTCATTTCATTTTGTAAAACATTCACATAAATAATTGGCTCAGCATTGAAAAGATTGTCCTTTCTCACCACTCTGCATTGCCACCTGTGTTATGCTTCAAGTGTCCATGTGTGTAGGTCTGTTTCTGGACTGTTATATTTCACTGATCTATTTATCCCCACATCAACACTACACTCTATTAAAAACCATATCTTCATATGTCTTGAATTTATTTAAGTACTTCCTTTTTTAATTATTTAATATTTTTGCCCATTCTTGACACTTTGCACTTCTTAATTAATTTTGGAATCAACTTGCTTAAATATCTCTTAAATATTGAGATCAATTGATCTGTTAAATATTGAGATCAGTTTTGGGGAAGATCAATTGATTTACAACATGGAGTATTCTAATCCACAGCATGCTAGAACCTTCCATTTATTTAGATATTCTTTTACTTATCTCGGTAATTTTTTAGAGTTTTTGGTAGAGGTCTTATGTATCTTTTATTAAATTTATTCCTAAGCAATTGAGATATTTTCTACTATTTTTGCTTATATATAGAAATGCTACTGATTTTTTTTTTAATATTGACTTGGTATCCAGTAACTTTGCTAAATTAAATTATTAATTCTAAAGTTTATCTTTAGTGCCTGTGGATTGTCTACAGTACCATGTCATTTACAAATAATGATAATTTTATTTATTTGTTTGTTTATTTATTCATTCATTCATTCTTTCATTTATGCATTGCACTGGCTATGACTTCCAGTACAATGTTGAATAGGAGGGATGGTAGCAAGCATTCTTGTTCTATTTCTAACCTCAGAATTTGAAATCTCTGCCTACTTTTTATATTTACCTTTATATTCAGATATTCAATCCACACGAAGCATTTTTTAAAGTATAGTTAAGAGGTAGGAATTCCACTCCGTTTGTTCTACATACTGATATTTTTTTTCCAATACCATATTCTAAGTAATACATTCATTTGTTGTTGATTTGGCTTGTCACTTTGATTATATACCAGATAAGCAATGAAGGTCACTTATATCAGTATGGGAGTGATAGATTTGGTGAGACATGGCCAGAATCTGGGTATTTTTTGAAAGACCTGTTTTCTAATTTAAACGTTAATACAACCCATGAATACAGAAAAGAGTGCACATACTCTGGGTGTGTCATGAGAATGATGAAGGTTTCTGATTGTTTGTTTAGCTTAAGAGTATATAATTCTTGCCGTAGATAGTCTTTATAAGGAAGGGCAGTAGTTCGCTATAAATCTGCTTGACATCAAGGGTCAAGGCAATAATGAATAACCTCTTGACACTATCATATGAAGTTGTTTTTGTGGCATCTGGCCTGTTGGCAAAGAAAGGCAGAGGAAATGTATATCTATGAATGCAGGTAGCTCCAAAAGGAAGTTAAATAAGTTCTTTTCCTAAAAGCTTTTTTAAAAAAATCATAAATAGATGTTGGACTTCAGTGAATGCCTTTTATGCACCTACTGAGATATTTGTGTGGGTTTTCACTTGCAGTGCTATAATGTGGTATAAATCGTTATATTTAATATGCTGTTCAATTCAGTTAGCTAAGGTAGTAGATGCCGTGTGTGCCCTGCTCATATCCACTTGGGATGAACCATTTCTGTGCATGCTGAGCCCACTACCAGTAGTGGCCTGTGATTCTTGGCCTGAGAGTTTTCTCTAGTCACTGGAACCTCTTCTGTTTGTGTGCAGGTCAGGCTGCAAGTACCAGAGAATGAACACTTCTCCCATCCCAGGGGCAGCCCTCAGCCAATAACTGATGAAATTGAGAGGATAAAGGACCTAGTTTCCATGCCCCTTGGGAAGGATAAAACTGAGACATGTGTTCTACATTGGCTCCCAGTCTAACCTAATGGATTAAACACAAGTTGCTCATAATGATAACTTGCTTGAAAATGTACTTGTTTCCTTCTTTCATTCTCTTACTTCACTCACTTACTGGTGTTTCCTAGAGTCACCTTCCAAATAAATCATTGCCCATCAATCCTTATCTTAGGGTCTGTTTCTGGGGTATCCCAAAATAAGATAGCTAACATTTTTTTTTTTTGCATTTTGTATCTATGTTCAAAAGTAAAATCAGTCTGAAATTTTTTAATCTTATGTTTCCCTTTTCCAATTTTATTATGAAGATTACACAATCCTAATAATGTTAGTTTGATAGCTTTACTTTTTTTCCTTCTTAAACAATTTATATTAGAGAGTGATTGTTCTTCAAAGTTCAATAAAACTCACACAAAACCATATGGGTGTGATGCTTCTTGGGGAGGAAAGAGGTAGCTTTGATTGCAATTATAATGTCTTTAATAGCAATTGGTTTATACAAATTTTCTATTTCTTTTTGTGTAAATTTTGCCATATTTCATACATTGCAAGAAAGTTACTCATTTAACTAGGATTTCAAATATACTGGTTTATAGTTATTCATCATAGTCATGTAAATTGTATGGTGGAGCTGGCTCATACTCGTTCATGAGAGTTGATGATTGTTAAATTTTCAGTAACTTTATGAGTGGTTAATGTCACATTGGTAACTGGTCACAATTGGAAATTGGCCATGGTGGGAGTACTTACACCATAGAAATTGGCAAACACTGCATATTAGGAATTTTTTTTCTTGGTGAACTGGTTGTTATACTTACCAGCACACCATTGGTTACTCTCATACTTCACTGGTCCCTCCTCCTCCATCTCCTTTATTGATTTCTCCTCTTTTCCTTGACTCTTAACATTTCAGTGTCCCATTAGACAATCTTTGGTCCCATGTTCATCTTTGTCTTCACTGACAGCTCCTGGTGATCTCATCTAGTCTCATCTAGTCTCAGGGTTTTAAAACCTACCCATATTCCCATGAGTCCCAGATTTCTACCTCCAGCTTGGACCTTTCTCCTAAATGCCAGACTCACATGGCCAGTTGTCATCTCTTCCTTGATGTCCAATAGACATCTCAGATTTAACATGATCAAAACTGACTTCCTGATATACTCCCTCAAGCCTGCTCCCCTGGCAATCTTCCCCACCTCAATTGTTGGCAACTCCATATTCCAGTTACTCTGGCAGAAAGTCTTATAGTCATGCACGATTTCTGTCTTTCTCTCATACCCTACATACACTCTATTAGAAAATCATATTAGCTGTACATTAAAATGTAAACAAATCTGGCAATTTCTCACTCTTCTGCCCTAAGTTCCCACTATCTCTTAACTGAATTATTGCCATAGCCTTGTAATGGGTTTCCTCCTCACACCCACCCTTACCCTCCCTAGAATCCGTCATCAAATCCTTCAAGTAGCAAGAATGATCCTTTTTTTTTTTTTTGGCCACAATGCACGGCTTGGGGGATCTTAGTTCCCTTGCCAGGGATTGAACCCTGGCCCCCTGCTGTGGAAGCGCAGAGTCCTGACCGCTGGACCGCCAGGAAATTCCCCAGAATGATCTTTTTTTAAGCATCAGATCATGTTACTCCTCTGCTCAAAACTTCCTGATGACTCCCAGTGTCACTCAGAATACAAGCCAGAGTCCATGTGATGGGCCTCACCTTTGCTTCTCTGACCACATCTCCTACTATATTTCCCTCCCCTCAAAGTCTACTCCAGTCACATTGATCTTTTCACTGATCTCCAAAAAAACGAACAACCCCCCCACAAAAACCTCAAAACCAACAGAACAACACAGGCAAACTCCTGCCTCAGAGCCTCTGTCTGGCATGTTCTTCCCCCAGATAACTGCACAGCCTACTTCCTCATTTGATTCAAAAACCATATATTATATGATTGCTGTTTATTATGTCTCTCTGAGCCCTACAAGGGTAAGAAGTTTTCTATTTGTTTACTGATATATCCCCACAGTGAGGCAGAAGATTGCCTGACACGCTGTGATGCTCAGTACATATCTGCTGAATGAATGTATCAGCTCAATCACAGAAGATGTGGCCTTGCTCTTCTTGTTAAGTAAGATTCAGGGCTCTGCCTAGTCTCCCCAGGATAGTCTCAGGTAATGGGACACACCAGTTTGTGCTTTCATATCACACCTTCTGAGAGCAGCTCCCATGCTGTCCTCTGACTGGAGGAAGCAGACCTAGTTTTCTTAGGAAATTACAGCGGGAACCACTCCACCCCTTCTTTACCATATCTGTAAGTGTGAAGTCCTGCTTGGAATGAGAAGAAACTTTACCCTTCTCTGCCTGAGAGCCTCACTCTCTTTTGTGATCCCCCAAATTGGGATTGAGATTGGAAGGCAGACTTAAAGTTTGGTTAAGCTTTACCTCTGCTTACCAGCCTATGTTCCCTGAATTAATGCCCTTTAAAGAAAGGGCATTAACTCCACCCCTGAAATTAGACAGTTAGTCGTTAATCAGCTAAAGACAAACAGGTAATGACTCAGAAATGGGTTTAGCAATTTATTGAGGAGATTCAACTCAGTGGAGTACAACAGTTTTATTTTTTCCAATTACCTCTTTAAACTGTGCCCTGATAAGTCCTCCATTTCCTGTCTTTTAGCAGTATCTTCAGCTGATTCCATAACTTTCTTGTCACTCTTGCTAATTAAAAGTCCAGTTCAGTTGCAAAGTCTATTAAAGCTCATCCTCTCCCCTCCCTGCAGCATAGGTCTGAGCGATGACCTCTGGATTTTGGAAGCAGAAAAGTGGAGATGAACACATCCTGCCCTCTCTTCCTCTAGGCCTCCATCCTCTTGGGCAATAGGGAGCTGGAAGGAGAGATGGTGCAGTCAGGGGTCATCGTACAAAACTGGCCACATGTGTGGCAGGGAGATATCCCTGGACAAGCCCTGTTTTGATATGGTTTTGTTTGATGCTAGTGGCCTCTGCTGATGGAGTGGTTCTGCACAGATACTATTCAAGGTTTTTTTGAGGGTGGCATCAAATTTTGTCTGATTCCCTCCCCTCTCCACCCTTGGTACTAAGAATCCCTCAGTGAAAAACAATTGGGTCTCTTCTAGGTCTGGCAAGTGGTCCAGGTCTCCACCCTCCTCTCCTGATGGGGTATCACCTCACCTGGCCTGGTGGCTGCCTTGACAACCCTATAACTCATCCATCCTGCTATAGCATCTATGCTCTTTGCATGATGTCATCGAAACCACTGAGGTATGTTCACCCTCTGAGAGTTCTGGGGGCTTGGACTGAGGCTGTCTCAACTGTCATTTCCTTACACGGTATAATACATTATAGTTCCTTCTCATTCTGACGGCCCTTCTTTAGAAATAGGCAGACAAGAAGGAAGCACCAGTCTCTAGATTCAGGAGCATTTCCTCTCCCCATCAGTGACTGCATGTCAGGATATCCTAAGAATTCTGTCATCACACTCTGACCGTCCCTGGAAGGCAATGGCAGAGCAGGATTTAGATGCCATTGCTCAGCAAGCGTCCATCCAGGGATGAGGTGATGGGCACCGCTTCTTGTGAGCACCTCCCATCTCTACAAAAGATTCCCTTGGAGCCTCCTCTACATCGTGTGGCACTAGGTGATGTGTGGTTGTGGGTAGGTGTCTGCTCCAATTTGTGTTCCCCTTCCACAGTAGAGAGAAGTCCCTGGGAAAGAGCTGCCCAACCAGGAACTCTAATTCTCAGCCCCCTTTGTGTCTAGTTCTGCCCACGTGACTTGCTATCACCAACGGAATGTGAGCAGAAGTGATGGGACACTTCCGGGCTGAAGCATTTAAGAAGTAGACATGCCCCATCCAGGCACTCTTTCCACTTGCAGTGGTTGGTTGCAGATGATGAGGACTCAGGAAATGATGGCAAAGCCACAAGATGGGGGAAGCCAGAATCCCTGAATCACTTATAGATGAAAGCTCTCTGCTGAACAAGAACATCTGCTTTGAACTGTTATGTGAGAAATAAACTACTGTGTTTGAGCTACTATGTAGAGTTTGGGCTCATCGGTTATGGCAGCTAATGTTACACTAACTATTACATATGAGAAGGAAGCTGCTGTCCTCTCCCCTGGTTAAGGGAGAAAGAAGCCTTTCACAATGAACACTGAACTCCCTACATGAGACACATCACAGTCTTTCCCAACTTCCAATCTTCTTGTATAAACTGGAGGCTGGAGTGAAGCTAGGGAGTAAGGGGGGATGTTTTGTTGGCTCTTATTTTGCTGTGGACGCGGTGTGTGGTCCAGCTATGGCTGTAGTAGAAAGTAAAGCTATCTGGTTACCAATTCTAGGGCAATAGAAAATGTTCCATTCAGCATGTTGTGACAGGAATTTTTGAAAATATGAAAACGTGTTCATGGACTCATTATCATCATCACACAGCCTTGAAAGAGCCAGAAGCCCCAGACTGGTAACAGACGTGGATTCCCTGCTTTTGTTTACTGTTGCCTCTGTTCCCTGTCACTGCCCTGCTAATGTTGAGACTTCACGGAGGTGCAGCTGTGGTGAGCCCAATGGCTGAAGAAGACGTCTTATGGTTTGACGCCTGGAGGAACTATTTAGGGAATATTAGTCAGGCCTGGCTTTGGTGACAGTGACTACATGACTCCACAAAATGCCTCCTCTGCCTCCTGCTCCTGGGCTGAAGTGTGGTTGGTCCTGGGACCATCAGAATGTGGTTACTTGGTGCCAAGATATCAGTGGGGTTACAGGAGGTACAGTCAGCTGGCAAGAGGTAGCAATACAGACAGGCGGATAGTGAGTATCAGAGAGGCCCTGGGGAAGGCAAGAATGAATGCCTGGCAGGTGGGAGAACTGTGGCGTTGTTTAATTTGTATAAGAAGACGGGACCATAAGAAATCCCAGGCTGGAGGTCGGCAGGAGGACTCTGGTTTCCAGAGGTGGGGACCAGTGTGCTACTAAGGCAGGCTTTAGGAGAAACTGGTGCAGTGTAGGGAATCAAGATGGGGCCTCAGGCACTGGAACCTATAGGAAACACAGGAAAAGTGTGCATGGAACTCTTTTTAAGGTTGCCTTGGTACCGAGTCACCGAGTATCTATTATAGGGTTATGTAATCTTTTCTGGTGAAACAGATGTATTGTCCCAGAGCCTGGCCAAAGGTTGAATCTACAGCTAAAAATTAAGTGGTCCAATCAGACGATATCACTCATATGCGGAATGTAATTTTAAAATAATGATACAAATAAACTTATTTACAAGACAGAAACAGACTTACAGATATAGAAAACAAACTTATGGTTACCAAAAGGGAAACGTGGGTGGGGAAGGATAAATCAGGAACTTGGGATGAACATACACACACTTCATATATATATATATATATATATATATATATATATGATAGATAACAAACAAGGACCTACTGTCTAGCACAGGGAACTCTACTCAATATTCTGTGATTACCTATATGAGAAAAGAATCTTAAAAAGAATGAATATATGTATATGTATAACTGAATCACTTTGCTGTACACCTGAAACTAACACAACATTGTAAATCAAATATACTCCAATAAAATTTTTTTAAAAAAAGATTAAGTGGTCCAAGAGGACCATAGGTGTAGGGACATAAGTGTTCAGTCAGATCAACACCTTCTGGTGTCTAAAATTTCCACCATTAGAGTTAAGACTTTAGGTTAAAATAGAATGTAAGGCCGTTATTAAAATGCAGTTATTTCCCAAGAGAAGTAATTAACATTGGCACGTCTGCATATTAGAGTTTCACCTCACAGTAATTTGCCAAAGGACACACAATTCATAAGTAGCCGTGGTAAGTTGTATTATTGTTGAAGATATTTGCTGTCCCTCCTTGGGGATGGGTTAAACCTCCCTCCTCTGTTGGTGTTGGACTTGGCCATATGACTAGTTTGGTCAGTAAAGTATGAATGGAAGTGATGAGAGCAGAAACTTTAAAAGCCAGCATAGGATTTCATGGTATCTTGTCTTTCTTCCATGAGATCAGTTTCCCAGATAGAGGCTGCTCCTTTAACCTGGGTCTTGAGATGAAGACAACATGAAACAGAGCTGCAGCTGACCCATGATTGATATGTAGACTGAGTGAGAAATAAACCTTTGCTATTGCAGCCACTGAGATTCTGGATTTGTTTGTTACTACAGCATAATTGAGCCTAAGCTGATTAATACAGTGACTGAAACCGGATTCGAACCCAGGCCTGTCTGACTCCAAGGCGCATGCCCTTTCCTTCATAGCATGCTACCCCTCGTGCCCGCCCCCCACCAGCAGAAAGGACACAGAGGCTTAATCACCTGTCTGTGCAGCTGGCAGCCTCTCCTCCCACCTCCTTACACAAATGCCTAGTGGAAGCTCGAGAAAGTTTCAGGAGAGCACAGCCACCCCCATTCGCCTAGATGGGAATATAGTGCTACCACAGAGCAGATCTGATTCCCCAGTTTCCTGTCAGCTTCCTCCTTCCTGGAGACACTAAAGCAGGAAATGGAAGAACAAGCGATGACAGCGATGAGTTCCGTGCTGCCCAAGCACGTTGCAGATGCTTTCTCTAGCTTGGAGTTGGTGCGATCTGGTGGATGGGCACTGGCTGGAGTGATGGGCCAGCATTCCATTCCCAGCTTCCTCCCGCCTCTGGAGTAACTGGGAAATCCGTCTTCCCAGATTGGATGTGGGCGCTTCCCTGTGTGTGGGGGGAATGGGCCCAGTGCCTTTCATTCAAAACAAATAGGTGTCTAATGAAAATCAGGCTGAGCCTTCAGGCAGAATGGAATTTTGCTGCTTAGACTGACAGATTAAGTCAGGTCAGCAGGGAGAAATAAACAGACAGACAAACTAATCTACGGGAAGAGCTCAGCTAATCCGAAAAGGGGTCTGATGTTGCTGCTTTTTATTTTTCAAACACCTGTGACATTTTTCCTCCAGAGATTTAAACTAAGAGAATGGAGTTGGCAACCCCTCTCTTTGTTTGAATTTTCCCCTAGGATTCTGTGTTGCAGGGAAAAACCAGCCTGGGTCAATGACCTGGAGAATTGTCCTGAAGAATCACCTGTCCTGGCATCTGTCACAGGGACCAGCAGTCAAGGAGCAGCTGAGGCTGCCTGGGCAGAGAGTAGGGCAGACCGAGTCTGCCGTTAACCTGTGACCACGGAAAGGAGATCTGTGTAGTCAACCCACAGGACACCAGCCATCATTTATTTTGCTTTTTTTTGTGGTACACGGGCCTCTCACTGTTGTGGCCTCTCCCGTTGCGGAGCACAGGCTCCGGACGCGCAGGCTCAGCGGCCATCGCTCACGGGCCCAGCCGCTCCGCGGCATGTGGGATCTTCCCGGACCGGGGCACGAATCCGCGTCCCCTGCATCGGCAGGTGGACTCTCAACCACTGCGCCACCAGGGAAGCCCCTGTTTTGCTTTTAAACTGTGTTTGAGCCACTATGTAATCTGCCCCAAGTGATGGATCATTTTGAGGAACTGATTGGCACTTGAGTCTCTTGGGTCTATTTTTGTGTTCCTGGAATTCAGAGCAGCAAAAATATCATTTTGCTCTGTTTCACGATATATCCTTTTCTTAAAAAAAATTAATATATTTATTTATTTTTGGCTGCGTGGGGTCTTCACTGCTGCGCGTGGGCTTTCTCTAGTTGCAGTGAGCAGGGGCTACTCTTCGTTATGTTGCACGGGCTTCTCATTGTGGTGGCTTCTCTTGTTGTGGAGCACAGGCTCTAGGCACACAGGCTTCAGTAGTTGTGGCACACAGGCTTAGTTGCTCCGTGGTGTGTGGGATCTTCCCGGACCAGAGCTCGAACTCGTGTCCCCTGCATTGGCAGGCGGATTCTTAACCACTGTACCACCAGGGAAGTCCATGATATATCCTTTTGATATGCCTACAAAAGAGGCATTTTGTAGAAAACCTAAGGGTCAACACTGATATATAACTGATTTACAAAAAGCAAGAAGATACCAAAACTCCCACTGTTCCACAATATGTATATTTGCTCCCGCTGTATTTACCAGTGAGGCTTTCCCTCATTATAAGTCACCATTTGAGGGAAGAAACGCATCTTCTTGGTTCTAGTGTTCTCAAGATACGTGATGGCTATAGTGGACTGGCCAGTTGACCAGCTCCAATGAACCTGGCTTTTGATTCAGTTCTCCATTTTGTTTAGTTCTGCACTGTAGTTAATAATAGCGTTTGAAGAGGGCTTCACTGCTCCTACAATGCTTTTACATGCATTGCCTAATCAAACCCTCACAATATCTGCAGGGTAAGTTGAGCAGAATATCATTAGAAGCCCCTGTATATAGTGGGTCATATAATGGTTTCACCATTAAATAGTGTGGATCTAGAAAGTTAGGGACCAAGTTGCCTTGGTATGGTTCTGGATCATGTGCTCTTTTACCTCTAAAAAAAGGTGCACAAAATGAGACAAAAATAAGGAAAGAAAGAAGAGGAGGAGAAATTGGCTAAGAGGAAGCAAAGAAAGAAGATGGGTCAGCGTGCTAAAATAACAGTTGAGCATTTAACCAACTGGAAGCCCTCGTTGGCTGGATTGAGCACCCCATCACCAGGCAGACTTGGTGGTTCCCTTCTCTGATCTATCACAAGTCCTGAAATGGCACCCGTGGGGCACTTCCTTCAGTATTTACCGCCTGAATTGATTAACAGGGATGATTTATAACGCTTACACCGATGGAGGAATTCTTGTATTTTTATGTATATGAGACCCACTCGCCTGTTCTTGTCATAAAATAACTGGTAACAAGTAAAGCGTTCCAACAATCTAATTTTCTCTTGCTTGGATAATTTCAAATAGCACGAGGGTAGTATCTTTCCACTGAATTGATTGAGTTAGCGAGTTGTTGCGGTAATGTGCCTGCCGTACAATAATTTAGTGAACTAATTGTTCCCCCAAACTCAGTGTGGGCAGACCCTTGCCCTGTGCACAGAGCCTGTGGCAAAGGCTGGCTGTCGCCCTCCTCCTGGTGTGCCCTGATTTTCATTCTCTTAAATAAGAGATTGTGTCTGGGAATCTCTCGAAAATTGCACTAACTCTTAGCTTCTATAGTGTCATTCACTTTGATATTTAATTGTTTTCTGCCTTGAACATTGTTTCAAGCATATAGGGCTTAGCTCACGGACTCAATTGAAAACTCCTCGAGGACAGTGCTGTCGACAGAATTATGCCCCCCCAAGTCCATGTGCTGAAGCCTTCCAAATGTCACTGTATTTGGAAAGAGGGCCTTTAAAAGAATAAAATTAAAATGAGGCTCTTAGGGTGCCCTAATCCAAGCTGACTGTGTCCTTACAAAAAGAGATTAGCTCACATAAGGAGACACAGGGATGAACACAGAGAAAAAGACCATGTGAGGACATGACAAGAAGGCAGCCATCTGCAAGCCAAGGAGAGAGGCCTCAGGAGGAACCAAACCTGCTGGCACCTCAGTCTTCCAGACTCCAGAACCGTGAGAGAAATCTGTTGGTTAAGCCACCCAGCTGGTGGTATTTTGTCATGGCAGCCCAAGCACGCTAATACGGAGAGTGACACCTTGTATTTCTCTGATGCATCTCTGCCCCATTGTGCCTCACAAAATGCTCAGCACACGATTTAGATGGCATTTAATAATACCACTTGCATTTATTTTAATTTTTTATGTATTTAAGGAAATCTATTCATGAAATATTTAACATAGTTTATTTCATATGAAGTTCTTCGGGTTTGTTGGTCGTCAGCTCTCTATCTTCATTAACGAAAGCTAAGTCATCTGTTTGAATAGATAGTAATGTGTCCATGGTAAATATTTTAAACAGTGTGAAAGACTATATAGTGAAAGGTAAACCTCACTCACACCTCAGTCCCTCGTTCTCTTTCCTGGAGGTGGCCATCATTACCAGTGTGAGATCTGTCTATCTTTCCAGATACCTTTGCTTAAAAACGTCTGTGTGTGGGGGACACATATTTATATTATAGATATATAACATATATATTTATGCAAATATATGCTTTAGAAAACTGTCTCTCTCTCTATAGATATAAATATATGTCCTCCTCTCCGATTTTCTTTTCCGTTTTATTTTGTTTTTAACAAATGATAGCATAATGTACATGTTTCTCCTTTTTAAAGAGAATAAGTTTAACAGTGTATCTTGGGAGTGGTTCCACATAGGACATACAAATCCATCTCATTCTTTGTAACTTATTTCGTTGCACTTATTTTAAATGCATCGTCCTCCCTGCTTCCTCTTTAATTTAACCCACATACTTTCACACAGATAGCCACATGGAACACATAGGAAATATAACTTTGAAAGAGGCTCATTCTTGCTGCTGTTTCCTGATAGGAATATTTGAATGAAGGATTTAATCAGGCACTAAAGCCGTAGGCATTAAACGGGGCACAGTTTTTAGGCAGTCCAAATAAGTAGGAATAGTCACAGCGAGACTTTCTCAGACAAACCTCATGTGTTTCTAGTCAGTACAGTAACTGCAGGTACACACCAGCAATCATATTTATAGCCCATGTTCCCTCTGACTTTATTATGCAATTAATATTGCACCAAGAAATAATAATAATTTTTAAAAGAATCATACATAAATTTACTATGCTGGAGAACCAAGGTGTCTTTCCCTGTTGCCTACTAGTACTTGTTCATTTGTATACATAGTTTGATAGTTTTAATTACAAATCAGAGCAATTATGCATTCTGCTTTGTCTCTTAAAGTGAGTCATAAACAGTGCCATTTGTTACTCTAGTGCTATTTGTTTACATAATAATGATTTTACATGGTTGCAGTTGATGTATTGTTTCCTCTAATTAAAAAACGGACAACTGTATTATCTGAGCTATAATTAAATAAACCTTACAAGAAAATCAATCTGACACATATTAATGATATACATAAATGTTATGAACTACAACGTAATTGACTCTAAAATGGAGAGCAGCTCACATAAATTATAATAATTATTTTCTATACCCTTTGAAATCAGAACTTTTTAGGGGAGAAGCTATAGAAAAGGAAACTGTTCAGATGCCGTCCTGAAAAAGGAACAGACCTTTCTGTTCCTTTAAGAGTTGGTTTCAGGAGATGAGGCTGCGTTTTTTGTCCCTTTCCTGCAGCTGGACCTCTACTTGCACAGAGGTGGAGGGAGCAAATTTGTGTGTCTCAAATCAGATTAGGTTAATTAGATTGATTTCCTAACAACTAGCCATCAAGTATGAATAACTAATGGTCTTCTTTAATTCACTAACTTAATCCACAAATACTTATTGAGCACCTATCATATGATGGATGTGAAATACATAGGAAAGAAGATAACCTCTGCTCCCTTAGCGTTTACAATCCAGGCAAGGTGTAGACCCGTAATCAAATAAATAATAAAGTAATTACAAGTTTTAATACATGCTAAGAAAGAAATAAAGAGGACACAATCACAGGTAGAAATGAAAGCGGGGCATCCTATAGATAGGTGATCAGAGAAGGCCTCTCTGAGTAAGTCGTATCGATGCTGAAACTTGGAGAAGAAAGCATCAGCCATGCAAAGAGGGGAAAGAGGGAACAGTGGGGCAGAGGCTCTAAGGCGTGATCAAAGCTGGCAGGCTCACTACTGCCAGTGAGAGTGCAGCGCGCTGAGCAAAAGGAAGTATGGCCCTGGGTGCGGTGGAGAGGAGGGCAGGGGCCCCATGGTGCACGGGCCAGGGCACCATGGTAAGAACCTAGATATCATTATAAATACAATGGGAAGCCAGATGAAAGTTTTAAGCAGGTGCATAGAATAATACAAACCATGTTTTAAGAAGAACATTTGGCTCCTGTGTGGAAAATAGATTGGAGGGGGCGGGGAAGAGTGGCAGTCGAGTGAGTAATTAGGAGGTGGTTGGTGTCGCCCCTGTGAGAGATGACAGTGGCTGGAACCTCAGTGCTGGCAGTGGCAATGGAGACTGATGGATGGGTAGATCTCCATCAGAGATAGAGCTGACAGCTGAAATGGCTATGAAGGATGAGGGAAAGGGAAGATGTCTATAATGACTCTGGGGAAAGCCCCAAGTTTAGAAGTGGAAGGCAGGAACTCAAGAGTTCTCTTTGGACCTTCAACTTGGAGAAGCCTTATGAAGCATCCAGGTGGAGTTGTCAGCTAGGTGGTTAGATACAGGAGTCTAAGATCAATCTGGGAGTTGTCAGCAGCCCGATGATACTTGAAGCCTGAAGACTGGATGAGGCTCTGAAGGAGAGTGTGTAGCTGGGGAAGAGAAGGGGGCCCAGGACTGAACCTGTAACCTTCCCAAAGATGCCCAGTCATGACCAGAAGTAAATCCCCACGTGGTGGGACCTCAAGCTCTCTGGGGATTCATTATGTAGTCATTATTAACTGCTCCCTCCGTGTCTGGGAAATTGTCCAGGGACATTTTTTTTCCTTTCAGATCTCTTAGTTTCTTTCCTGCCTATCTCTCTTAACTGGCATCTTCCGAACCCTGGCAACCCTCCTATGAGAAAAAGAGAAGGCGAGCGCTGGTGAGGTTGTTCATGCCCAGTGACCCTGTGGGCTGTCACCTTAAGCGGTTGGACACTGGAAGCTCTGCACAGCTGCCAGAGTATTTTGCCATTTGTCTCTCTGTTTTCATGGGTGTAAGCAACTGTTGTGGCTCTTCCCTGAGAGCCAGAACCCCACAAGCTCTTACCTCTGCAGCTACCAGTAGCTTGTGGGTCAGCACTTCACAGCTTAGATGCCCCATAGTGAGACCGTAAAGTAAAGAGCCAGAGGGACCTTTGAAAACATAAAGCCCAAGCCTCCTATCTTACAAATGAGGGAACTGATTCACCCCCTGCCCCCCAGGAAATGAAAGATATTTCAGGTTTCATTTCACCAACAGCTAATAACTTCTCTGATCAAGTGAACCCATCAGCCTTCATTCAATCCAAGAGATGACTTCACTGTGGCTCCTAAGAAAAGACCAATGCAATGTTTAAAACCTCTCTAATTGGAAAAAGAAGTTGGGAGTATTTCCAGGCCTGAAACATGGATATGCTAAGAAATACCCGACTCGTGCTGCACTTTACCCCAGCCTGAAGAAATGAGGTAGATTCTGTTACCCAGGATCATCTTCAGTTTGAGACACTGCATCTGCAGAGGCTCAGAGTATACTGTACTATAAGTGACCATAAAAAAATGGCAAGAGGTTCTATAAATTAGAAAGATGGGTTTTGCGTTGGCCTAAGGAACCCCAAAGCCTACATAAAAGGCATTGTCTCCACAAGCAAGGTGAATAACAATAGGCTGACATGTATTAAGTAATTGATAAAACTTCCCTCTTCCATAAAGACTTCTGTAAAAGCAACAACCAGAGGATGTAGTGAATTCAGTGGGAAAAGACCCTGTTTAATCTTTTCTGAGACGTGTCTGTTGAGAAAAACACGCATTATTTTCTGATTCTCTCTCTTCTCCACCTGATGTTTTACACCTGACTTATGTGAAGAGGTGTCTCAATGCCTGTTCGTGATTTCAGTGAGTTGAGGCACATACTTTTCCTTCTAGGATGTCGAGATTCATAGATTTGGGGGGACAGCAAGAGCTTTAGAAATAATTCAGCGCATATCTCTTACTTTCCAAAGACAAAACGAGGGAGGTAAGAGGCTTGGTGAAAATGACACAGTGATTAGAGAGCTAGGCCTACCGTCAAGAACTCATGGTGGACAGCCCGGCTTTTCCCATTGTTTGAATTCAAACTAGTAGAGAACTGCTCGACATGAGTAAGGTTTTATTTTCTTTGTTAACTATTCATTTTATATGAGTTTGACTTTTCATTCTATTAAAAAATTGGGGGGACAGAGGAAAAAGAAAAACTACTATGCGTGTAACCACTGTTAGCATTTTAATGTATCGCTTCCCAATGCATTTTTTTCCTTCTGTATATTTTAAAATAACTGTTATTTAGTGTGTACGTAATTTCAATTTTTCAGTTAATATATTGGAAACATTTCTAAGGAATGCAAAATATTCAGGCAAATGGATATACCGTAATTCACTGAATGTTTCTGTGGTCGTTGGGCATTTAGGATGATGTCAATTTTTTGCTACTGCATATAACAACATTTTTATATGATATATAAAATTCTTATGGCATATAACTTTCTTGATAGATTATACCCTTAATATGGAACTCCAGAAATGGAATTAAAGAACCATGGTTATTAACGTCATCCTGATTCACTCTTGCTTTACAACATTAAGTATCATCACAAAAAATATTTGCTAATTTTCTTATTGAAAATGGCACTTGTTTGAGCTCTCACTTCTTTTACGGCTGCTGAGTCCTCCTCTGGACTTTTTTACCCATCCTACCTTAAGCATTTTAGCTTCTTAACTGCTTACGTTTCCCTGAGCAAAACGGCCTGCTCCATAGATTTCGTTTTCAGGTCTCTCTCGACAAAATAGGAATCCTTTGAGGATAAGGTCTGTGTTTTATTTACCTATAGGTTCCCGGGATTTTGTGTAGTGCGTGGCACACAGTGGGTGCTCAATAAATATTTATTTAACAAATGGATGAATGAATGAATCAGTAAATGAGGCTGAACACCCCCCCCCCCCCCCGCCACCATGTTTGTTCAGTAGCTGTGATTTCTGAATGCATTGTTTGGTTGTGTCCTTTGTCCATTTACTTATCAGTGTCAGATGTTTATTGATTTTTACTAGTGTTTGAATATGAGAACTCTTTGCCTGTCACACTTGGGCTAATATTTTTTCCAGCAGATATGGTTTGCTTCATATTTTCAAGCAGAGAGTAGAAGTTGGGCTAATAAATGTGTCATCTCCTGCTGCACTTTGTCCACTTAAAAGGAGCTCAGAAGGGAGGGGGATGAAGAGAGAGAGAGAGAGGGAGGAAGAGAGAGAGATGGGAAAAAGAGAGCGAGAGGGAGGGGGGAGAGAAGAGAAGAGAAGAGAAGAGAATTCTAGGGCAATGAGTTCTGAATTCTGAGAAAAGTCAGGTAATTTGGTTAGTCTATTTAGGCAGAGTTCATGCGTTGTTGATGTGAAAAGAGTGACTGTGTCCACCACATTTCAGGCCCTCTGAAGCTGAAAAGGTCAACCAGCCCCTGCCTGCAGTGAAAAACAAATTCTGCTTGTCCATGCAGAGAGGTAGGTTCCAATTAAAAGACACAGAGATATTCCATTTGTAAATGAGAAGTGAGAACACTCATTAGTAATCGTTAAATCGTTGGTGAATCTGCACTGTCCGTAGAAAACAAACCCTTACTACCCTGTTTACATTGAAAGGAGAAAAAAGACTCCACTTGCTTTTTTTTCCCCTTTGTTGTTCGTTATGCTTCTCGTGTGTTTTTTTGTTTTTTTTTTTTAAGCATAGTGAAAATTGTATCATCACCTTGTCCCTCTGGGTCTGTTGCTGGATTTGCGAACTTTAATATTTTTCTGGTTAATATTTTATAAAGCAGACAAACTCACAAAATGCAAGCTGTCAGGAGCCTTCAGGATAACATCAGTCCCCTCTAATCAACATGGATGGAAATAAAGAGAAACAAATTCCGATTTCCCAAGATTGTTGGATCTGTTCTTTGGAAGAGGAGATTTCTGATTCACAGGCAAGAGAAACAAACAAAACCCCAAAACAAATAGCAACAGTAAAAACCCATCTCCCCTACCAGAAAAAAGCTTCTTGAGGTGAGGGATCCATTATAGACATGTCAGTGTGTCCTCAGAACCTGGTGCGACGCCTAGGAGATGGCTCTGAACGCTTGGAATAAACGATTGGGGTGGCCCTGCCTTGGATGGTGGGTCCCTCCTGTGTGCACCCCCAGACCCATTCTCCATCCTCTACCTGCTTCTCCGCCTGGGAGGCTGCCCCACACAGCCCACATCAATGGACTCCCTTCACCTGTGGCTTTCCAGGTGAGCTCAGCCAATGTGGAGTCCCAGAAGGAGTTTGGAGGGCTGGAGCAGAGTGAGGTTGGGGTATTTATTTCCTGGGCATCCTCCATGCGAGATTGTCTTTGAACAGCTGCTCTCCAGAGGTCACAGCACCTGTCAGGTGACCCTCGCCTGATCCAGGTTCCAGTGGCCCCCTGACCCTCATCCTTTCAGCCTAGGAGTTCTGCGCTGTCCCTTGTGGTTCCTTCCCTGCACTCTGCCCATACCTTAGTGGATGCCCCTTTATTAAACGCTCCTCGAAGTACCCGAATTTGAATGCGCCACCTATTTCCTGCTAACTTTCACCTATTTCCTGAAAGTTATGGGGTGTGTGCATGTCGGTTTAGTGGCTGCACCCTAAAATTCAGCCTGCCATCTGCTCACCAAGCTGTGTGCCCTGGAGAAAGAGGTGCCTTTTCCTAATGCTCGTACTGGAGAGTATGGGCTAGTGCCACCTTGGGCTGAGTGTATGTATATAAGCCTCAACTTATTAGAGAGGAAAATCTGCTGATAGATCCGTTTTCTCTGTCGTCTCTCTCTCCCACCCCCCTTATCCTGTGAGTTGCAGCTTTGTCTGCAGCCTGAGTGAGTCATGTCTCTACAGCTGCAGCCACAAAAGCAGTAACATGGTTGGGGGCAGGGGGAGGTCCCATTGCTCTCCAAGTGTTGACTGATTTGGCTGTTTCTGCAGAAGCAGAAAGACCACACAAACCAATAACACCTCTGGTTGTTTAATGTTTTGTAGGCAAAACAGCCTCGGGTGGCTGTTTTCCCCTGTTCCTTCAGTTGTATTTTCCTGCAGACTTACCCTCTCTCATCTCCCCCTCCCCCTTGCGTCATGCAAGGCCGGCAGAACCTGTTCTTATCATTCCCATCTTAGCAGATGCAAAGGACAAAGGATACCTCAGTGCCTTGAACCGATCTGCCCTCTCCTCACACCCCCTCCCTTGTGGGACGTGAGGCCCATTCCCATGGGGTGACGGGGGTACTTAGACTTCCAGCCCCTTTATTGTTCAAGTTTCCTTGCCAGTCATCGCTGATGATTTTAACTACTTGACAACATCTGCCTCAGAGCCTGAATGCTCCCAAGTGAGGGTATTGTGAACTGCATGTTAGAAAGGGGATGTGTCACTCCATTCCATTTATCTGTCTCCAGTGACCGAGGGTGTGCTGGCTGAGGGGAGTGAAGGAGACATTCATTTCTCCTCATCCACACAAAGGAGGTGACGGTTACCTGGGTTACTAGACTGGGCTAAGGCCCCTAAATCCGACTCGATTGTTCGGTTCAGATACTGCTTTCTAGTTTTCTCTTCCCTGTGCATTTTGAAGCTCATCTGACCCTCTGACTATTCAGCTCCTTGTACAGCACCGGCTTCTCCCTATAATGCTAGTGTTGAGCTGATTTTAGATCAGAATCCAACAGATCCTTTCAGCAGCGCTCAAAGAGATGAAATCTCTAGCTGCAGACTGTTCTTGCTGCTGAAAGAGACTGGCAAGGTTTCACCAGCAATAATTAATTTCAGAGAAATTTTCCATCTCCAGGCCTTTACATCTCACTAATTATTTTCAAGGTAAATTGGATTTGCTTTGCAGTATCTTCCCACCCCACCTTGCAATAAGCAATTTAACGTGAAATTGCTGAGCTGTGCTCAGTCCAGCCATGGATTCCTAATCCTTTTACAATTTAGAGTTATATCGTCTTAGAGCTGCAACTGAGTTTTCCACCAGCATGATGATCGCCTTCTTTATTTTTACCTGTAACAAGCAGCGGTATTACTGAAGCGCGCAGGAAAGCTTCAGTTGGTCACTGAAAATTACGGAATATCAATCGTCAACGTCTATGCTGTCGGCGGGTGACAGCGTATTAGAAAATGAAGTAGGTCATTTGGGGGAAATATTTCAGTGAAATCCATCAACCTGGGTGATGTGCTGAATCTTAAACCAGAAGGCAAGAAAGCCAAACCAAACAAAAAATGGTTTTTCCCTTTGAAGGAACAGATAGCAACAACTTTAAATGCTAAATGACGTCATCCCACCCTGGGGGGTGCCCCTCAGAGACTGTTGTCTGAACTGGCAGTCAGATCACTTGGTTTTCTGCCCTCTGTGCTTCCTTCCTCTCCCAGCTTTCATTCAAATGTTCTGCAGTGATTAACAGAGAGTAGTCAGCCTTTTATTTCACAAGGCTTCCCTGCAATATTAGAGCTGTATTAAAGTTATTCACAAATCATTCTGCATAATGGCTTAACATTGCCACACCTGTATGGCAGCCAGTGATAGGCAGAATCTCTAGACTTTTGACTTATTTCTGCTTGGCCTCAAATCAGGTCATTTCTCCTTCAAAGTTTGCCAGGTGCTTTAGAAACCAATTCCCCTGGAGGACCCTTGACCTTGTGTGTGAGGAAACAGGCACCATCTAAGGAAAGAGGGTGCACAGGGAGTTGGGAAGATGGTGGATGAAGAGCCCACAGTTCAGCTGGAGAGAGCTGTGCACGTCCAGGGGCGCCCCTGACCCCGAGATGAAGCCCAGACCTCTGAGAAGGGTTCACCAGGGTGGGGCTGACGTTCCCAGGAAGGAGGGGTAGACCCCCAGTGGTTCTCAACCAGGGCAGTTTTGTCCCCCTGGGGACATTTGCCAATGTCTGGAGACGTTTTGGTTGGCACAACTGAGGGGCAGGTGTTTTGTTCTAAGTGTGAGAGGGGAACCTTTGGGAAGTTTTGAGTAAAACACGTGGGCTGGAGGAGTGTCTTCCGTGGCTGGGACTCTGCTGGCCGAGGAACGGTTGAAGTCAGTCATTCTGAGCCCTGGCTGCGCATCGGGGTCACCTGGACCCCTCCATGCGCAGGTTCCCCCCAAGACCAACAAAAATCAGGGTCTTTGGGGGTGAAGCCATCAATATTTTATAAAAGCTCACCGGGTGATGCTATTGTATTGCCAGAGTTGAGGGCCTCCGGATTAGGTGAACTCAGTGGCAAAAATGAATATCTTTGTAGAAATAGGGTTAGAAGGAATGTAGCCGCTTCTTCCTGGGGAGAGAAAGGCGTTGCTTTTGAGCTATTAGTTGAGGAGGACTTGGACATAGAGAACTGGGCACAGTGGAGGGAGGCATGTTCCCACTGATGAGGGAGGAGGCTGACCCCTGAGGCCTGGTGTGGGCCCCCTGCACAGCAATGCTGCAGAGCCCGGGCTGGGGCAGGGCTCACCCTGGGAAGCTGGGCTTCCGTCTGGGCTTTCTTCAGTGTCAAAGTTCCCTCTGCCTGCTGTTGTTGCCTTGATTGTTCCACTTGCACCTACCTCCTGCCTTGTCCCTGGCTTGCTCCCCGACTTCAGCCTCCTGATAGGCGGCTGGCTTTGATTCTCTGCAAACCTCCCGGCCTAGAGCACACTCCCAGTAAGCATTCCCAGCCTGTACCAAGATCTCCTGGTTCAAGCTTCTAGGTCGGAGTCCTCAGGCCCTGTTTAAAATTAGGAGGCAACTAATACCTTCTTTGGGGTCCACTGGTTAGTAGACTTTTAGTGATGTACAGTTCGTGATTATGTGCCTGTACGTATTCACACGCACACGCACGCACGCACACACACACACGCACGCACGCGCGCGCACACACACACACACACACACACACACACCTGTTTTTCCTGGATTTATAACCATGAATGACAATTACTAGGGCCAGGTACCATCAATCAATTCTCTTTCTCATACCCATGCCAGATCACATTTCCATGACTGATGATTATGACTGTCCTAGTAGCCAGTAGTGATTGCCAGGAAGATGAAACCCTGGCTTAAAGGTGCCATGTCTTGCTTCACACAGCAGCCTGTTGTGGACACGTGCCGGAAGAGTGGTCTACCAGGAATGGAGAAACCTCCTAGCCACAATCCGAGAGGCAGATGTCAACTTTACAACCATAAGAAAATGGGAAATTTCTCTTGCCACATAGAGTTTCAAAGTAAGTTCATCACTCAGGAGTTTAGACATCATTCTGTAACTCACATAGGAGGCCATCACAAGTTTTTGGCAGGTGAGTGACAAGACGAGAGCTGTTCTTTAGGGAGACGGATCTTGCAACTGCATGTAGGGTGAATGGGGGTGGGGTGGGGAGATCACACATCAGATAAGGTAGGAGGTGCACAGACTTGAAGGGGCTTGAGGGTATATGGTCCCAGATAGCTTCTCTGTTCTTGGGCAAGGCAAGCTGTGGGACTGAGAAAAAGGGTTGGCATCCCCAGAGGCTCTGAACTCTGCCTTCTTTACACAAGTCCAACACCCACAGACCTCGGGAGAGGATTCCCTGGAGACCAGACAGGTCACCACATAACATATGCAGTTAGAGCAGCAGTTTACATGGAAAAGGAATTCATTACCATCTACTTTAACCGGCCCACTGTTTGTGCACATGGCCAAGAGTCCAGGGCAAAGTTCCTTAGCTGATAGCTGGCGATGCTTCCCCACTTGCTCTGGGAGAACATGAGTCCAAGATCAGGGTTGCTTTACTAAACCATAACCACTCAAGCCAATGGCAACAAGGGAAGAGGCCAGGGCATTTCTCACCCTCTATCCTCCAGCCCCAGGCTCCCACTCTGTGAAGATGTCCAGACTTGGCCAGACATCTGTGTGCAAATTATATTTATTTATGAGGCTGAATATATACTTCAGCTAAAGTTGAAATATATATTAAGTATCAAGTATCTTGGTATGAAAAGGAAATATTTTTACTGCAGATATATGAAGATTCTGAAATCCGATAACAATCCGTGGAATGTACTCATTCTAATCAAAGCCATTCGTAATGAAGGGAAACAAAATAAATAAACACAAGCCTGTCCAATGTTCAGCCTCAGGAGTAACTTCATTGCTATTACTGACGGAAACCACTGTCACGTTGCAGCCAAAAGTAGCAGATGTCTGCAGAGAGACATACGGGACTTGGAGATGCAGTGTTGACAAGCTGGCATCTCATCTCCCTGCTCAATTAGATCTGGGCCTTCTCTTCCTAAAGAGCTTAGGTCTTGGCCTGGCTTCAGAAAAGACAACTATCAACAAGCTGGCTGCTGGTAGATGGTGGGGGCCAGCTATCACCTGACCTTAGTGTAGCGAATCTAGTTTCTTCATGTCTTCACAAGAAAGTCTTTAGTTTTATTGAGTGAAATGTGGAAATGTTTGGCAACCAGCTGGATGCCAAAACCTACGGAAAACAAACATCCCTTGGAGCAACATGGTAGCCCAAGCCAGATCCATTGTGGGCCACATCCAAGCAGTGGGTCTGAACCAGAGAGAATTTTGAAGATTTCCTGGGGGAAGTGGCTGAGCCTAGATCACATGGGTGGTCTATGGAGTCAGAGAGGCTCAGCCTTACAGAGTCTTCCTAGAAATAGTCTGGTCTCTAGGGTTGCACCACAGTGCAAGGAGTCTAACAATGCCAGTCCACTCTCCCGGGACCGGTATTGGACAAAGTACTGACAATTTACGGCTCAGATGAAGCTCGAAAAATCATGGGGTAAGAATGGGCTTTGTTGTAGGATGGGGTAAAACCTAGAATGGGGGGATGTTATTGAGGTGATGGAGTTAGTTTCACAGTTAAGACCACCCTGTGTCACGCTTGAAAGTTGCTAGGTGTCCTTCTCTCCACTTATTTCACAATCACTCTGCATCATATTACCAGCCAATGCTTCCTGCTCCTTTCCACATTTATTCATGAATGAAATTGTTCCAATGACGATTTTTATTAGAAGAAAATATTACAATCAAAAGAAGGTATAATAGCCACAGAGGTGACACCTGGATCTGCATTCCCTGCCCATGGCCCTGTGATGGAGCCTGTTCTCTCCTTCCCGCCCTGCTGTGACAGAGGAAATGCACCTTCCCAAGACCTGTGAGACACCGTTGGGGAGGGCTGTGTGAGCTTCCCCTCTCAGACTACCTGGTCCACCTTCTAGAGGCCCACACCTGTGCTGAGAGCCAACCCCAGCCTGCTCTCAGCAGCTGCAGCACTAACCTGGAGTGGAAGGGTCTGGGAGACTACAACTCCCTCTGTGCCCAGCTGGTTCGGCCCAGGTGCTCTGCCCCTGAGGACTCGTCCACTGAAGGATCACTGTGTCACGTCTGCACTTGTTATTTATTGGTTGTTAGTCTGATGGGATTTCCTACATCAGACTAACAACTTCTTTGATGCCTCTTCCCCTCTTTCTGATGGTACAGTGACCAAGGCAGGCCATTTGAAACTCTGGTGTTGTTTCCCCTCCGAAGTGAGGGATTTTGTTGCCACCAGTAAGGCCAGTGCCTGAGGTCCTGTGGCTCCGTTTTGGCCGGTGGGAGCCAGGCTGCAGTGGGACTTCAGGGCAGCCACACAGCACCTCCAGGGTTACCCTGGGACCCGTCAGCCTCAGCACTCAGACGCGGCTTTGAGTGCAAAGCAGGAACTGGGCCGTGGGAGGGCAGAGGTCTTTTCGAAGTTCTCACCGTGTTTGTGTTAGCTTGTCTAAACAGAAGCAGAAAGTTGCTTCTGTACTTTACGAATGAGACAAAGAAGACCGAACAAAACAGCCAGGATCCCAAAGGGCGAGTGGAGGGCAGGCATTGGGACCCGTGCTTTAGCTTTTCGGGAACTGTAGCTTCACTCCCTATCACGAGAGAGGGCCTGTCTCGCCCACGCCTTCTCCCTTCTGCCCTGAGAAGGTCAGAGCTGAGGAGGGAGACTACTTAAAATGGTGCTCTGGGGCTTCCCTGGTGGCACGGTGGTTGAGAGTCTGCCTGCTAATGCAGGGGACACGGGTTCGAGCCCTGGTCTGGGAGGATCCCACATGCCGCGGAGTAACTAGGCCCGTGAGCCACAACTACTGAGCCTGCGCATCTGGAGCTTCTGCTCCGCAACAAGAGAGGCCGCGATAGTGAGAGGCCTGCGCACCGCGATGAAGAGTGGTCCCTGCTCGCCGCAACTAGAGAAAGCCCTTGCACAGAAACGAAGACCCAACACAGCCAAAAATAAATAAAAATAAATAAGAAGACCCCAAGATCACTATTTAAAACAAAAAAAAAATGGTGCTCTGACAGAGCAGCTCTCTTACTGTAAGGCAGGTTGAGAAGACGGAAGAATGAATGGCTGACTCAGCGGGAGCCCCTGCCCAGGGCGAGGCTGGCCCCGGTCACTGCCTTCAGAAGATTCTGCCAGAACTCTGGTGCAGAAACAAGGGCCTTCAGGAGGCTGGAGAGATTGAGGCACAGCCCCTTGGAGAGGCCATGGTGCTGCTGGGACTCGCACAGCCTGGGGGAGGGTGCCATCGCGCTGACAGTGTCTGTGCTGTGGGATTAGAGTTGAGGCGGTTTGATCCCAGGGAACGTGGTTGGAGCGGTGTCTTGGGGTGCACACGGTCTGGTGTGTTTGGTGACCTTTTCTCACATGCTCGTTGTTGCCACTTAGCAGACAAGCCCTGGCAACAGAGACTGCTGAACTCCAGCCACGTCCAGGCTGTGAGGGGCACTGGCTCAAGTCCTCCATCAGCTCTCGCAGGGCTTCTGCTCACCCTGTCCTCCACCTCCCACTCTCCTCCCTGCCTCCCTTTCCCTCTCCCCCTTATCTTCTCCCTCCCCCTAATTCCATTCGGTTCCCCCCCAACCCCCTGCCCCGACCCCATTTTCAAATTCTTTTCCTCCTCTTCTGAATTGACCACTTTTCTCTTTCTATACTTCAAGTTTTGGAAAATTTTTATTTATGTGTAGGTCAAGAGTAAGAGGCTTGGGCTTCCCTGGTGGCACAGTGGTTGGGAATCCACCTGCCAATGCAGGGGATGCGGGTTCGAGCCCTGGTCTGGGAGGATCCCACATGCCGCGGAGCAACTAGGCCCGTGCGCCACAACTACTGAAGCTAACATGCCTAGAGCCCACGAGCCACAACTGCTGAGCCCGTGCACCACAACTACTGAGCCTGCGCTCTAGAGCCCCCGTGCCACAACTACTGAAGCCTGCACGCCTAGAGCCCATGCTCCGCAACAAGAGAAGCCACTGCAGTGAGAAGCCTGCGCACCGCAACGGAGAGTAGCCCCCACTCGCCGCAACTACAGAAAGCCCGTGCAGCAACAAGGACCCGATGCAGCCAAAATTAAATAAAATAAATAAATTAAAAAAAATTTTTTTAAATAGTAAAAAAAAAAATAAGGAGGCCTGAAGACATACAGATGGCCAACAGACATGTGAAAAGGTGCTCAGCACGACTAACCATCAGGGAAATGTAAATCAAAACCACAATGAGATATCACTTCACACCTGTCAGATGACTGTTATCAAAAAGACCACAAATAGCAGGTGTTGGCTAGGCTATGGAGAAAAAGGAACCCTCGTGCACTTTTGGTAAGATTATAAATTGGTGCAGCCACTATGGAAAACAGTGTAGAGGTTCCTCAAAAAATTAAAAATGGAATGGGGCTTCCCTGGTGGCGCAGTGGTTGAGAGTCTGCCTGTCGATGCAGTGGACATGGGTTCGTGCCCCAGTCCGAGAGGATCCCACGTGCCACGGAGCGGCTGGGCCCGTGAGCCATGGCCGCTGAGCCTGCGCGTCCGGAGCCTGTGCTCCGCAACGGGAGAGGCCACAACAGTGAGAGGCCCGCGTACCACAAAAAAAAAAAAAAAAAAGAATAAGGGGGCCTTGGTCGTAGGAGCAGCTCTGCCATTTAGCGAGCTGTATCACCTTGGATAAGCTACTGGCCTCCAGTCTGCCACGTGGCCTGAATATTTAAGTTTTAAAATATGTAATAATGTGGTTCAAAAACTTTTAAACTTTACAGCAAAAATCCTGCCTGTCATCTCCAGCCGTGCAGTTCCCTCTCTATAGGCAAACAAGGTCATAGTGTTACCTCCCAGAAAGATAAGCAAATACACACACACACACAGATTAGTGCTCTTTCCTTCATTTTCATACAATAGGAACACACCATGGACACAGTTCAGCACCTTGCCTTCTTCATTTAACCTATTTCAGGGACCTTTCCACATCAGCACATGGACGGCTGCCTCATCCTTTCTTCCAGGTGCTTAGTATTCCACTGAAGAGCTGGTCCTCTATTGATGGACACCAAGGCTGTTTCCAGTCTTTTCTATGAGGCGTGCTGCGGTGAATAACCTTGCTTGTACATCCTAGTGCCTGTGTGAGCAGATCTGTGATATAAAGTCCGTGAAGTGGAATTTCTGGGTCAGACAGAAAGAGAGCAGACAAACACACCCTAATTAGACATGTGGCCTCTGAGCCTGTTTTTTCTTTTTTTTTAATTTGTAAAATAGGAGGGTTAGCCTATGTGACTCGCAGGTCCTTTCCACCTTTGGAGTTCCTGGCATTCAGAACCTCCCACCTGGGAGGAGTTTGACAAGGAAGACTGTGGTGGCCCTTGTAATCTGCCCATAGACACAGTGTCCCTGGGTCTAGGCCACCACAGCCAGCTGGGAGCCAAAATTCATTCTGTGCACAGCCAGCAGAACAGAACTTGAAGAGACAAATCCAAGGGCCAGGGCTGACCTCATTTGTCCCCAAGTGGCGTGTCTCTTCTGTTTTGACGTCTTTAAAAGTAGCTGCTTTGGTAGGCTCTCTGGAAATCAGACGGGGCATGGAGGTATTTTGCCTCCGTTAACAGAATTGAGGGAAATGAAAGGGATAAATACACTTCAGACGAACAGAGTGAAGTATTAGCCAGAATACTGGGGGACAGGAGGACATTAATGAGATATTTAGCAGAAGATTATTCAACAAGGCCATCAACCAGCCAATGCATACTTTGTTGGCACACTGACTGCAGACAAGCCCGTCTGATGCCTTGCCCTCACTGAATATTGAAACTGAGTGCTTGCGAGGCTAAGTCTTAGGACAGCCACGGCCAAGGTATGGGCCTCTGCATGTGCCCTGACGCTCACTGTTATCACCAGTCAGATCTGAGAATCAGACAGTGTTTGACCTGCCAGATGTCCTGGGGTCACACAAGCAAGCCTCTTGCTTCTGCACACGGAGATGAGGAAATGGAAAGCAGAAACGGGGAAGTGCACAAGGGCTGTGGTCACTGAAAGGGAAAGGGCCCTGGGAGCAGACCCAGGCATTCGATGGTGTGGTGAGTGCGTCGGGCAGTGGAACGTCCGTTACAGCAGGTAGAGCGAGGCATACAGAAGGCACTGCAACAGATGGTCAGTCCCCAATAACACAGCCAGTATGCTCGAGGCACCTGGTGGTGCATAGAAAGTGGAGTGGTGGAGCTTGGAGATTCAGGCAAAAGACTTTAGGAACCTCTGATAAAGGGAGGAGGATTAGCGGGGGCTCCAACCTTGGAAGGCTTGTGTGTCCCTGGGCGGGCTGTTGAGATGCAGACTTAGGCTCAAGGGCAGGAGCAAGGCAAGGCCCCAGATTCCAAGACTGAGGCACGCCATGGGGACAGGGCAGAAGCGCAGCTGTCAGAATTGGGACCCTAGCAAGAGTGGTTTGATTTGAGCAGTAGCTCCTTGCATCACCCTGTCTGGGCTCATGATTAGCTCTAGAGACTTGGAGAAGTAAGCTTGCAGATGGGAACACTCCAGTCCAGAGTGGGGAGAAGGGAACCAGGAACCAGGTGGTTCTGATTACTTCTTAAGCGAATTCCCCTCAAATCCTTCTCTCCTCCCTCTGCAGACCCACCACTGCCCTTATTCAGACTCTCATGCCCCTCTTAGGACTAATGCAACAACTGGTGACACCTTCCGCATCATTTCATCCCTCAACCTGTTCTCTACCTGGCATCCAGGTCTGACCATGTCCCTCCTCTGCCTAAAACGGTTCAGAAAAAAGTATGTATGTGTGTATCTGTCTATCTATCTACTATATATTTATCTATCTTTTATCTATCATAATTAAATACCTATCTAAATATTGATACTTATATAAATGTTTATTGTGCAGTTATTCTACCTTCTTGGTGTTTGAAATTTTTCAAAAAAAAACTTGAGGAAAAATTATTGTTCCATCCAGATTGGCTGGACCTTCTGTCTTTTCACAAGTTCCTGAGTGGTGCGGCTGCCCAGAGCTGGTGAGGGCCGTGGCATTCATCACTTACCACATTATTTGACAGTCTCTTTGTTGTGACTCTGACTCCCCTAGAAGACAACCAGATCTTTGAGATTCTGTCTTTCAGAACTTTTCATCCCCCTGTCCTCCAGCCCTAGCAAGTGCCTGGTATGTAGTGGGTATTTAATATGTGTTAGTTGAGTGTAACCGAAAAGAAGTTATATCCAAGGCAGATAGGTGATTATAATATTTATTATTCATTCATTCAATGGTTCTTTCATCATGTATCGGGTACTTACTATTTCATGCATGTCTGAACCACAATGGGTCGTATAATGATCTCAGCACCATTGATATTTTGAGCAGATAATACTTCGTTGTGGTGGGCTGTTCTGACCTTTACCCACTGGGTGCCAGTAGCACCCTTCCCCCCTGCCCCCGCCAAGTTGTGACAATCAAAAATGTCTCTAGTCATTTCCAAATGTCCTCTGGGGGGCAAAATCACCTCCTGTTGAGAAGCACTAATCTTCAAGACAACTTGCCTTTAAGAAACTTGAACTGTAATGAAGGAACAGACATGTGCATGCAATGAAAGACAAGGTGTGTGAGGGACTGTGATGTATCACAGAGCGCTATGGAGCACAGGAAGAGGAAACAGTTCCATTTGGGGAAACACTGTATGAAAGAACTGGGTCTGAATTTTAATGGTCTTACAGACGGGAAGCTCCTTCTGTACTTTCCTTTCTTAAGCTTCTGCCACCTTACACGTCTACTGTCTACGGTCACCCATGTCATCTTCTGGCCCTCGTTACAATCCTGTAAGGTAGACAGAGTAGCTATGAACTCTATTTTATAGATAAAGAAACTGAATTTAAACTAGTTTGGATAACTTGAGAGGCAATAACGTGGTCCACAGCACAGACCCTGGAACCTGTCTGCCTGGGTTTGAATTCTAGTTCCACCACTTTCCATCCGTGAGCTCTGGGCTTGTTTCTTAACCTCTTCACGCCTCAGCATCTTCATGTGGAAAATGGAACTCATAATAGCTCCCATCTCACAAGACTGCTGAGAGACACCGACAAGTGTCAAATGCTTAGAGTGGTGCCTGAATTATTAAATATATTATAGAAGTGTTTACTACTGTTTATTGTCATCAAGCCCATGCAGCAACGTGATGACCAGTGTGAAATAATAATCTGGATCTGCGATATCTTGGTCCCGTGTTCTCTCCATCTCAAAGTCTTCTTGCTGTTTGAGGAAGAAGAATCATTTATGGCTCAACCAGCACTGCTGGGAAAAGCAGACCCCCTGACAACCATCCTCTATTTAAACTTCACTGTCCAATAGAAATACCATCTCAACCACATATGTAATGGTAGATTTTCTAGTAGCCACATTAAAAAAAGTAAAAAGAAATAGGTGGAATTAATTTTGATAATATATTTTATTTAGCTCAATATATCCAAAGTATTAGCATTTCAATATGTAATTAATACAAAATTATTCAAGAGATATTTACACTTTTTTTTCATACTAAGTCTTGGAAGTCCAAGGGGGTACTCATACAGCACATCTAACTGGGATTAGCCACATTTCAAGTGCTCCATAGCTGCATATGGCTTGTGGCTACCATACTGGACAGTGCAGGTATTCTAAACACAGCAAAGGGCATTGTTTTTGGTGGCTGGACACTCATATTTTCAGACTATGTCCTGGAGATGGCAAATCAGAGCAAATAGTGAGAGTGTCCCTGAGTTTTATTTGCAGGACACTGAATCCTCTCCTTGCTTGTTCCTATCCCAACTTCATCGAAATAAGCCAATTATATATTTTTAAAACTAATGTACTCAGTAATTAACCTTTTCACTTTTGATTTAACTTGAGTACAGCTTTCAATAAATCATGTCAAGACAATGTCAGACGCTACCCTTCAAGCAATTCCGAAGTGCATACAACCTTAGAAGCCCCAAGCTCCCAACCAGATGAAGCCCCTCTGTGATCAGGCTGCCTCGCCTTTTCTTTCCACAGCAAACCCAGGACCACCTGCCCTGACTCTGGTGAAGCTGGCCTCATATCGCCTCTCAGTACCTCTTGAGCAAAATGCCATTACCCCTCCTCTGCCATCCCCAGATGTGGGAATGGAATGGAGGCTGAGAACAATTAGTGACCCGACCTGTCTGAGGCCAGGCAGCAATTTGTTACCAGCAATGGAACACAAGCTCTCAGGCCCCTGGGTGGCCTCTTTAAGATGCTCTGTAGTGCAAGCATTGCATGATCCCAGCATTTTTATAAGAGCAGTGTTCGGGATGATAATAAATACATTCTCACCATGCTTAGTGCTTTACTCAATTGATTTGATCTTCACAGCAGCCCTCTGAGGCTGTTGCTCTTATTAGCCCCACTTTACAGTTGCTGAGACTGAGGCACGGAGAGTTACATGGCTTTCCTAAGGTCAGAGAGGTAAGAGGCAGAGTCAAATCCAGACAGAACCCAAGCTGCCCACCACACCACGGTGCCCCTTTTGACTGGGGTTGGCCTACTAGCATCTTCTTCTCAGTAGGGAATGTAGGTTCTTGCTCTGTCCTCCGTACCTACAAGGCAGCATGACACTTACCGGGTGCTCAGTAAATATCCATTGACTGACTGTCACCTGTTTGCTGCTGGTGATGTCCAACCTTAGCTCGAGACCACATGGAAGCAGAGGGTTGCTCCACTTGATGCCTTTTGTCCTGTACTTGACCTGACTTTGACTTCATGCCTTGTCTCCTGGATTGCACTTGACTTTTGTCTGTGGCCTCTGTAACTCAGGCTAAAGACAGGCCTAATCTTGGCATAAGCACCATTGAGTCCCATTTTCCCACCTGCTGAGTGAGGACTCTGGGCCAGATGATCTTGAAGGAGCATCAGGCTTCCCACCCCTTCACTCTTGACAGGTTGGGATTGGCAGGTGGAGGAGTTGGGAGGTGGGGATAGGGTAGAGGCTGATGTGCCAGGATTTCTGAGAGCAAGAGAATATGCCCTGAGCCAGCCTTCATGGTTGATTGCAGGGAGGAGAGCCTGGCACCAGCGACCCATCCACAGACCTTCAAAACCCAGCCTGGGTGTAGCAGGTTCTCATTTTCCTTCTTCTTCCTACCCCGGGCCCTAACTCAGGACTGCCTGACTCCAGGGTTCATTTTGTTTCCACACTGGCTGGTGGCTGCAGGCCTGTCCTGAAAGAAACCATCCTGTACTCCCTTTCTACTCACCCACAAACACCTCTGAATAACTGCATCTGAATCCCTCCTGATTTTTCTGCATCTGAATCCCAGGCATAAAGACCACTAAGAGCTTCCTTGAATGGGAGAGTGTCAGAGGTGCAGCCTCAGGAGGGCCCTGGGGAGTGCAGGAGGTCCCTTGTTGTCTGGGAACCTGCAGCCTGGTGGCTCCACCTCTTCCCCTGTACAGGCTCAGGTCCCCGTCCCAGGAGGTATGCAGGCCCTTACGGACCAGGTCTGGGGCCTTCACGCTCATGTATCCTGCTCCTGGTAGAGGGGTTCCTGAGAGAGGATGCCTTGAACTTTGTGGAGAGAAGCTGGAGAGCTGGGCCATGAGTAGGGGTGGGATACAGGGCCAGCTAAACTAGGACTCAGGTTTTCCCCTTGAGTTTGGAATCCTTTGATTCTCAAATGGGGACGTTTCCATGATACCATAAGGCAATGTTTGACCAATTTTCTCTCTCTCTCTCTCTGTCTCACACCCACCCACCCCACACCAGGCTTCAGATCTGAGGTCCTCGGGAATATTATTCAGCCATAAAAAAGAAGGGATGACAACATAGGTGGACCCTGAGGGCATTATACTAAATGAGTTAAGTCAGACAGAGAAGGACAAATCCTGCATAGTATCACTTATACGTAAGCTCTAAGAAAAATAATGAAGAAAGAGAGTGAAGTCAAACTCATAGAAACAGAGAGTAGAAAAGAGGTTGCCAGGGGCTGGAGGAATTAGGCAGAGGTTGGTAAAAGGGTACAAACTTCAACTATAAGTGAAACCAAACAGGACCCTCCCAGGTACAGAAGCCACTCTGTATCCCCTGTTTCTTGTTTGTAGGAAAAAAAGGCTTTAGTCTCCGTGGCCTTCCCTGAGTTCCAAAGAGCAGGTTCAAGCAGTTAATAGGACAGTAGAGTCACAGGACTGCTAGTGCCTCCTGAAGGGGTATAGATAACAGTCTCATGCATGTCCTTGAGCTGTTCTGTAGAAACTAAGACCCCCACCAGGTGGAGGACAGTGACTGCATGCTGGCCACAAGCATGCAGACCCCAGACTGGTTGGAATCAGAAGGTTGAGATTCCAGAAGCATCACCCTTATTTCCTCACCACAAACCAATCAGAAGAAAGTCACAGACCCAGCAGCCCTCACCACAAATTTTGCCTATAAAACTCTTCCCCAAGTACCCCTGGCAAGTTCAGGTCTTTCGAGCATGAGCCACCCATTCTCCTTGCCTGACCCTTGCGATAAAGCTTTCTGTGCTCCAAATTCTGGTGGTTTGCTTGTTTGGCCTCACTGTGCATCAGAAACATGAACTTGGGTTCAACAACATAAGATGAATGAGATCTGAGGATCTGAAGTAAAACATGATGATAGTTGATTACACTGTGTTGTATAATCACAATTTGTTAAGAGAGTAGAACTTAAATGTTCTTACCAAAAAAATAAATATATGATGAATGTGTTACTTAACTGGATGGTGGGAATCGTTTCACAATGTATATGTACATTAAATCGCCACAATGTACACTTTAAATATCTTACAATTTTATTGGTCAGTTATACCTCAATAAGCTGGGAGAAGAAGGGCATGAGGGCAAACCTCTCAGAGGATTTAATGTCACACTTCCAAACTTGATTAAACAAAGCCATCTGGAAACTCTCTTTCTCCCAGAGGCTGTTACTCTTTAACTCCTTCAAAAGCAGGGGTTAGTGGTGCTAAATGCAGAATGACATTTAGCCAACTGAGTAATACCAGCCCTGAGGGTCAAAGGCTTTGATGGAAAAGCCAACTTTTATCCCAAGCATTAGCAGACTAGATGTGGTTTGTGAAACCTTTGGAGCTTTAAATTGTCCGGTGCTGTCCGTCCCTTCCAGAGACAGCCTGGTCAATCAGGACACAGATCTCAGACAGGTCTCTACCTCACCACCACCTGACCCTTGCAATAAAGCTTTGTTAGTTAGATTAGTTTCAATCTTCCAAAGGGCCTCAGTGCTTTCATTCTCTGCCCACAGAGACAACTAAAATCAGGAGACTCCTGGATGAAGGAGATGTAGCACAAGTCACTCCAACAGGTTGTGAAAGTGGTGAGCTGGAGATGGAGCCCGGGTGAGGACCATCCACCACCGATGGGGAGGCATGGGCTGGGCTCCTGGAGGAAGTAACGTGGAGCCGAGTCTGGAGGGGCGAGTAGGAGTCAGCTGGGGCATCCCTAGCATAGCGGACAGCCAAGCGTGTGGATGTGGTCCGTGTTAACTGGAGGGTCAGGCAGGACACACTTGCGGCCCCAGGAAGAAGCCATTCATGGAAAGCCTTGTGTGCTGTGATAGGGAGCTTGAACTTTCATCCTGCAGGTAGTGAAGCACCAGCAGAGTTTTAACAAAGGCAGTAATGTGGACAAGTAATAGTAATAGCTGTACTTATTGAATGAATACTTTTTATACGTCAGGCATTGTCCTAAGTACTTTGCATGTGATTAAGTCACTAAATCCTTAAAACCTACAGGGCACATACGAATATTATTCCCATTTCACAGCTGAGGACACTGAGGCATAGGGTGCCCCCACAGTCACAAACCTCCTAAATTATACAGCTGGGATTTGAACCTAGGAAGTTTGGTTCCTGGGCCCACTCTCTTAGCCACTCTGCTATTACTTATAATTTTATAGTCATTTCTCTTCAAAAAGTATTTTAGGTGATTTATAATAAAACTACATGTAGAGAGAGTAAGCAAATTAAAAATAAAATTCAAAATGAAAGAGAGAATAGAAACATGGCAAAGCAAGGAGAAGTTGATAGCAAGAATCCAGGATGGATAATCACAGAACCTGAGCCCTAGCCTCCACCTGCGCTTTCTGACAAGAAAAGTGCAAAATGTGTCAGGAATCAACAACCCTCTTACTTTTTGCTGGGTAAGGGGGAACGTACACATTTATCCGGAGAGACTCTGCTTCCTTGTACGGAATTCTGGAAGGAAATTTGTTGTCTAATCCCTGATATTAAGTTCGATATAAGATACAAAGTGTATTAGTTTCTAGGACTGCTGTAACAAATTACTGCAAATTTGTGGCTTAAAACAACAGAAATTAATTTTCTTACGGTTCAGGAGGCTAGAGGTCCAAAATCAAGGTGGCAGCAGGATTGGTTCCTCCGGGAGGGTTTGAGGGAGGATCCATGCCTCTCTCCTCATGTCTGGTGGCTGCAGGCAAGCCTTGGAGTTCCTTGGCTTGTAGCATCACTCAGATCTCTGCTTCTGTCTTCACGTGGCACTCTCCCTGTGTGTCTCTGATCCCTGTGACTTTGCATGGTCTTCCCCTCTGTGTCTTGAACCTACCTCTCTATTCTCTCATAAGGACACCAGTCATTGGATTAACGGCCCACCCTAAATCCAGGATGATCTTGTCTCGATATCTTAATTACATCTGCCAAGACATTATTTCCAAGTAAGGTCACATTCACAGGTATCAGGGTTTGGATTCAGACATAGCATTTGGGGGAGCCACTATTCAATTCACTACACAAAGCATTCAATAGCAATTCTGCAAAATAATTAGAAGTATTTTTTTAATGCCTGTCTCTCACAGTGGTAAAAAGGCAAGGATAGTGTTTTGATTGCAATTCAGCCCACTCGAGATAGGTAGCTTCATTTAATTGGGCCACCAAGGGGCTTATGTGTCCTCCTGAAAGTGTTTCTGAATAAATGTCTTGCGAGCTATGTGTCTCTGGTGGAGAGAACTTCACTGTAGGTGAACTCAGTTGATAAAACAGGGCTCTCAGTAGGAAGGAGAGTTTTTGGCCAGGGCCTGTTTGTGGGAGGCTGCCCGATCAGTAAAGGAGTTCCTAAGTAGGGGCACATGTGAGAATCACCAGAGAGATTTTGCAAAATACACATGCCCCAGTTGCACCCAAAGCAAATGAAGCAGAACCTCTGACGTCTATTGTCCTTTCTCTTGTATGGGCTTTTTGATGGGAATTACCATCTGGGATGGAGCGGTTGGGACAAACCGTTCCAGGCTCCCACTGGTTTCCTTCCAGTCTAATGACACGGGGAGGGGGAGAGGGGGCACGTGTGCTAGGTGCTTTACATACTTTATTTGTTGTTCTGTTAAAACATGCATAATGTAAAATTGACCATTTTCAGTGTACAATTCAGTAGCATTTAAAACATTCACAGTCTTGTCCAACCATCACCACTATCTAGTTCCAGAACGTTTCCATCATCCCAAAAGGAAACCCAGTACTCATTTAGGAGCCACTGCCCATCCCTCCCTATTGATCCCAGTAAATGGAATCATTCAATATGTAGCCTTTCGTGTCTGACTTCTTCATTTCATGTTTTCATCCATGTTGTAGCGTGTATCAGTGCTTCCTTCCTTTCTATGGGTGACTAATATTCCATTGTCACGGATATACTACATTGTGTTTATCCATTTATCACTTGATGGACGTTTGGATTCTTTGCACCTATTGGCAACTGTAAATAATGTTGTTATGAAGATTTGTTCACAAGTTCGTGTTTGAACACTTTCTTTTCAATTCTTTTTATATACTTTTTTTTTTTTTTTGCGGTATGCGGGCCTCTCACTGTTGTGGCCTCTCCCGTTGCGGAGCACAGGCTCTGGACGTGCAGGCTCAGCGGCCATGGCTCACGGGCCCAGCCGCTCCGTGGCACATGGGATCTTCTCAGACCAGGGCATGAACCCGTGTCCCCTGCATCAGCAGGCGGACTCTCAACCACCGTGCCACCAGGGAAGCCCTTATATACTTTTAAAAGTAGATTTATTGATATCTTATTTTACAGATGAAGAAATTAGGTGATGGAAATCATATTTGTTGAAGTCATCTAGGTAGTAAGTCACAGAGCTGGAATACAATTGCTGGTTTCTGTCTCCAGATTCTGGGATCTTTTCACTGTACGGTGAGCTGTTTCTGAGAAGTCAGACCTGACTTGTCCCCTATGGTAACCTTGGAGTTACACTTTCTTACTTTCTATTCTCAACTTTCGATACTCTTTTTCAGGCATCCAAGACATGTTATGCCTGACATGAGCTTGTTCTTTCTTTGACGTCCCAGAAGAGCAGCCAGGACTTGGGTTTATCAAAGAAGGAGATTTGTGTGAAAAGCTCCTTGAACGCTTTATTATAGAGGATTACCCAAAGTATAGTGATTCTTTTAAAATGTGTAAATATACATCCTGAACTGACGGCATGATAAATAGTCCCTCCCTCATCGTGATAGATGTACCTTATCCTCCTAGAATCAACTCTTTATTATGCTTATCGGTACGGATGTAGGATTTATAGGTGTTCACTTTCATAATCAGTCAAACATTAATGACAAAAGAGGACCTTGGAGTTACTGTCATCTTGAGACTTGAGGAAAATGAAGGTGAATGATGAGAAAAGGAAGGAACTGTGAAGCCTCTCAAGAGAGAGCCAGTGAGATAGTTTTTTTTTTTTTTTGCAGTACGCGGGCCTCTCACTGCTGTGGCCTCTCCCGCTGCGGAGCACAGGCTCCGGACGCGCAGGCTCAGCGGCCATGGCTCACGGGCCCAGCCGCTCCGCGGCACGTGGGATCTTCCCGGACCAGGGCACGAACCCGTGTCCCCTGCATCGGCAGGCGGACTCTCAACCACTGCGCCACCAGGGAAGCCCGAGATAGGCTTTTTGAGATGCCTAACAGTTACTGGGAGCAAAGGGAGAAAACGGTCCCTGCTGAAGACGGATGAGGGTCAGCAAGTGTGGGGGCCGAGGCTAGAGTAATCCATGATGCTTTGGGCTTGAACTGTGGGAGCTGCAGCTTGTGTTTTGGCGTCCTGCCAGGAGGAAAATTCCCAGGTGGATTGGGGGAAGTTGTGTTTGGATTCCTGCCAGAAAAGCACCAACGTTCTCAAGGGCCAGATGCCACTTGGGGCTTAAGGGAGGTGGGCCTGAATCAGCCAGACTTGGTTGTTTTGCTTTGCCAAGCACTTTTTCCAGTTTATATACTGCTGCAGAAAAATATCATCCTAACACCATGCTTTAAAACAAAAATATTTATTATTTCTCATAGTTTCTGTGGGTCAGGAACTGGGGCACAACCCAGCTGGGTGCTTCCGGCTCAGGGTCTCTTATGCAGTTACGGTGAGTCACTTCTAGCTGGAGCTGGAATCGGGAGCAGGTGAGGGCTGGCCAGCACCTCTTTTTCTTCAGCGTCTCAGGGCTTTTCTGCAGGGTCTCTCCACATGGACTAGCTTGGACTTCCCCACAGCATGGCAGCTTTGGGCTTCTTACCTGGCTGTTCAGTGTCCCAAGTTGAGTATTTCAAGAGAGAGAGACCTGGTGGAGGCTGTACTGCTTTTTATGACCTAGCCTCGGAAGGTCACAAAGCATCAGATTCACCATATTCTGTTAGTCGAGGGAGTCAAAAGCCCTGCTTCTGTTCAAGCAGGGGGCACCTAGACTCCATCTCTTGGTGGGCAAGTGGCAGGGTTCTAGAAGAGTATGTGGGACTGAAAAGATTATTGCAGCCATTTTTGGAAAATGCAATCTGTAACTAAGTACCGCTTTTTCTGGTAATTTATGCAGTTTGTTACTCTCTCTTACTTCTTCTAGATTCTCTACGTGATAAGAATGATGATAGGAGGGTCTTCTCGTGCCCTCTCCTCTCACTGTGAGGAGAGGGCACGAGAAGACCCAAATGTAAACCCTGGTCATGAGGCTGTAGAGTCAGAATGTTTATTCACACATTTATTCTTTTTTTTTTTAATAGGTTCTATTTTTTAGAGCAGTTTTAGATTCACAAGATTGGGCAGAAAATCCAGAGAGTTCTCACATACCCCCTTGCCCACTCACATGTATAGCATCCCCCATCCACATCCCCCACCAGAGTGGTTCATCTTTTACAATCAATGAATCTACATTAACACATCATTATCACCCAAAGTCCATAGTTTACATTAGGGTTCACTCCTGGTGTTGTACCTTCTATGGCTTTGAACAAATGTATAATGACATATATCCACCATTATAGTATCATACAAATAGTTTCACTGCCCTAAAAATCCTCTGTGTTCTACCTGTTCATCCCACACTTCTCCTCAACCCTTGACAACCACTGACCCTTTTTACTCTCTAAATAGTTTTGTCTTTTCCAGAATGTCCTGTAGTATGTCATACAGTAGGTAGCCTTTTTCAGATTTGCTCCTTTCACTTAATAATATGCATTTAAGGTTACCCCATGTCGTTCATGGCTTGATAGTTTATTTCTTTCTAGTGCCGAATAATATTCTATTATCTGGATGTACCACAGCCTATTCATCCATTCACCCACTGAAGGACATCTTGGTTGTTTCCAAGTTTTGATGATTATGAATAAAACTGCTGTAAGTATCCACATGCAGGTTTTTGTGTGGACCTAAAATTTCCACTACTTCAGGTAAATAAAGACATAAATTGATGAATCATATGGTAAGAGTATTTTTAGTTTTGTAAAAATCTGCCAAACTGTCTTCCAGAGTGGCTGTACCATTTTGCATTTCCACCAGCAATGAATGAGAGTTCCTGCTGCTCTACATCCTCACCAACATTTGGTGCTGTCAGTGTTCTAGATTTCAGCCATTCTAATAGGTGTGCAGTGGGTTCATTCATTCTTTCAAAAGATATTTACTCAGTGTCTACTATGTGTCAGATAATATCATCAGCACTTAGACCACATCAGTGATCAAAACACAGACACAGATCTCCACTCTCAAGTGGCTTCCATTCTAGTAGAACACGTTTCAAGCGTGCTCTATGTGCCAGTTTCTCTTGTAAGCACACCGCATATGTGATCTCACTTAATCCTCACGGCAACTCTATGAAGTAGGTACCATTTTTATACCATTTTACTCTGGCACAGAAAGGATGAGTAATGTGCCCAAGGTCACACAACCAGCAGGAGGCAGAGTCACAGTGTGTATCCAGGTGTCCAGCTCCGGAGTCCCTATGCTGTGCTGCCTCTAGATCTGGAAGGGATCTTGGAATTCAGTTAGTTCATCCTTATTCCACAAATGTGGACTCACAGGTACCAGATAGTCAGGTGACTTGCCCAAGATCAAAGAGCTGGTTAATATCAAAACTGGGACTGGAGGGCTTCCCTGGTGGCGCAGTGGTTGAGAGTCCGCCTGCCGATGCAGGGGACACAGGTTCGTGCCCCGGTCCGGGAAGATCCCACATGCCGCGGAGCGGCTGGGCCCGTGGGCCATGGCCGCTGGGCCTGCGCATCCGGAGCCTGTGCTCCGCAACGGGAGAGGCCACAACAGTGAGAGGCCCGCGTACCGCAAAAAAAAACCAAAACAAACAAAAAAACTGGGACTGGAATCTTATCTTCTAGAACATGACTCTTTTCACTGTACCCTTAGATTATTTGGGCAAAGAATTCTGTGAAGGCTGAGGACTTAGCTATATCCTCCTTCCACCCCTCCTCCTGCCCCCCTCCCCCCACTTGAATGGTATTTCTTTCAATACTCACTACTATTTTTTCTATATTGTCTACTCGCCTGTAGTCCTTGTTCTGTCCTCCACGAGTGGGTAGAAGATGCCCTGCTCAAGTTCCCAAATGGTGTTTTTCAGCCTAGAATAGCTCCCCCTCGTCTGAAGGCGCATTTTTCTTCCTCCTGATCATCCATGGGATAAATGCTGTATGGGGGTCTCTGGGACCATCATCACCCTTGCCAGTTTTTGCCTCTCCTTTCCTCAACCATCCATGAGCCCACTATTCCCCATGGTAGTGCCACCACGGTGTGCCTACCTAGCGTTGGTAAAGAGAAAGAACACAGGGATTAGTTGTTCCTTCTCAAGCAGCCGCCTCTGTTCATGAGAGGCCATGGAGGGAGGCACGACAAGGACGGTGCTCTGTGCATCTCTCGTTTTCCATCAGAACCATCTTAGTCACCAGTGGCCTCTCAACCGCAAGGAACCTGCTAGGCCTAGGGAGCAGAGTGGAGCGTGAATGTCCCATCACGGGGGACCAGACAGCAGAGCTGTAGAATTCCAGCTGGAAGTTAGAGTTTGGCAGCTATCCTTCTCAGATTTTCCAGAACAGTTCCAATTTCATGCAACATAATTATTTTTAATAAAGATGACTCATTACGTAAGTAACTAAATGTGATTTAATTTCTATGCCTCTTAGAGGAGTTTTCATTTAAATAAATCCTCTAATCAGAAAAACAAAAGCCTTTCTCAGTGCCAAGGTACGTATTCAGACTTTGGAAATATAGTCCCTTTATTTGTGGATCATCTTGACTAGAAAGGTGTCAAAGAGGAAGTTGGCTGGGCTTAGATCAGAGAGTGAGGGAGTTGGAATCACACGCCTCCCCTGACTAAAGGAGGGCCATCATGTATGAGTGTACAGGTTGTGCCTTGTACAAGGCTGCCACATATAAGGATTCTCTACTCACCTTGTAGACGTCATTGATGTGTAATTACAAATTACAACAATTGATGTGTATTACAACAATTTCATGACCGGTGGGCAGATTTTATTCTAGTATAGTCAGTATACAATATTAAGACAATTTCAAACAGAATGAAGCAACATGTTTTAAGGGAGGGGTACCTGTTCTAATTTGCACAGTCATGTCCTATAGACCACAGACCAGTCCCCCACAAGTCATGGTCCTGGGATAGAGAAGCCAGGATTCAGAGCAATAAAAGGAAAGTGGAACACTGACTGTGGGACCTAACACATCATTCACACATCATTTTAGTGCTTCTCAAACTCGGCTGAACATTAGAATCTCTTGGGGAGACTTAGAAAATATTGATGTCAGGGTTCTACCCCTAGAGATTCTGATCTAGTTGGTCTGGAATGCAGTCTGGGCTTTGGGATAATTGCAGGTTCTTCATGTAATTCTAATGAGCTGCCACGGTTGAAAGCATTGCATTATTTTTCAGATGGGTGACAGATGAATAAATAAATGGATGGATTAGCGGATGACTGCATGGATGAGGTGCATAGATGGATGAATAAATGAATGAACCAGGAATTGGTCAATATGGTTGTCATGACGTGGCACCTGCTTACGTCTCCAGACACATTCTCTTTGACCATGCCCCAACTACTGCCATCCATGCTCCAGCCATACTGAATTTCAATCAGTTCTAATGTGGCGACTCTTTTGCAACTCTGGGCCCTTATCTTCCCTGTTCTCCTTAATTAGAATGCATTTCCTGTTTCTGCTTGCCTCCTAGCTCCTACTCACATTTCAGGCCTCTACTTAAAGATAATTTTATCCTAGACTCCTCTTAACCCTGGGTCAGATGCCGGCCCTCTGTGTTCCCATGACCTTTTGTCCTTCTGCATCAGAGCATCTATCACCTGGAATTGCCAGCTGGGCTCAAAGGGGAGAAACAGGAAAGCCCAATGGTTTATTTCTCCTGGCCCCATGCTGTGTGGCCTCACCCCGATTCAAGCATTTGAAGACAAGTACTTACTTTGACAAAATCTGCACATCATCCTCTGAGGGCTTAATAAAGAATGTGATGCCTTTGGATGACGCCTCCTCTACCCCTGCCCTGCAGTTGTCATTTAAATCTGCCATGTGTCAACCTATAGAGTGAGAGTGGCTTTCTCTATGTCCATACAATACTAATCAGGATGAGAGAATCTTGACAATAAGAGCCAGAAGGGACGTTAGGAATACTTGCATCAGATTCTGCATTGTAAAGATGAGCAAGTGGCTATTTCACAGGCGATGACTTGCCCAGGGTCACACGGTGAACTAGTGACAGAACTAGGACTCAAACCCAATTTCCTGGCTCCAAGCCCGGCTGCCCCCACATTCAAGTAATCTTTGGAAAATTTCCCAGAACTCTAGAGTTTGGCCTCTTCTCCTGTATCCTTCCAGCGCCGAGGCAATCGTACGTGAGCGAAGCCCTACATTAAAGTCATACGAGGATGTGGTGGGAGCCGTTGGCATGTACTGTCTTTATGGGCATAGTTACTCTCTGGACAACTCTTAAAGATAAGACATGCCTATGAGGGTGTCAATATTTTATAATAACTTTAAATGGAGTATAATCTATAAAAATATTGAATCACTACGTTGTACACCTGAAACTAACATAATAGTGTAAATCCACTATACCTCAAAGAAAAAAAGTTGAGTTTTGCATAAAATAGGAAGATTTGGTGCCACTGGCCCTCGTTCTTTTGAAGCATTCATAGCAGGGAGGAGAGCAGTGGCTGCCCCTCGAGACAGGGCCCCAGCTCCCCTACCCCCGCTTGACGTGGTCCCACCTGGTTGGTTTTTGATTTTGTTGCTTGTGCTTTAGGTGGTATATCCAAAAACTCATTACCAAAACCTTTGTCCAGGAGCTTTATTTCCATGTTTTCTTCTAGGAGTTTCGGGGTTTCAGGTATAGACCCCCTTTAAATCATTAGAAAGTAATACAGGTACACGGTACAAAATTCAAAAGGTCAGAGTAAAAGTAAATCTTCCCGATGCATCGCTGAAGCCTCTTAGCTTCCCTTACTGCCTCTGTTACCAGTTTCTTGTGTATCCTTCCAGAGATATCTTATAAATATATAAAATATATGCATATAAATAAATATATGAAAACTTTTTATACAACATTCACACTGTCCTGTAGCTTCTTTTTTCACTTAATATACCGTGGAGATTTTCTGCATCAGAAAGAGTGGCCTCTTTTTTAATGGTTGCACAATATTCTATAGGAGGATGAGCCATAAATTGACTTAACTGGTCTGCTATCAATGAACATCGAGTTTGCTTCCATGCTCTTGCTATTTTTAACACTACTGAGATGAATACAACGTACATGCGCATTTTGCAGGCATGCATGTAACTGTAGGATCAATCCCAGGACATGGGATTGTCGTGTCATGGGATATGTACACTTACATCTTGATAGACATTGCCAAACCACCCTCCAAAGAAGTATAATTCAAACTAAAACAGACTTATTAAAGCTCTATTGCAAACCCAACCCATCTATTTTCCAATGACAGAGATGTACTAAGTGATCAGGGTCCTTTTGCTTTTCTCTGCCCTTATTCATTCATACCTGCCATGCCAATCTTGAAATGGAAATAGTTACAACCTCCAGAGTTGTTTTGAGGGTTTCTTTAGAGAGCTTGGCACTGCCTCATCCTTTTTCCCCTTCAGAAGGTTTCCGAGAGGATCTTCTTTGGTCATCCATGACAGGCAAACGCCTGGCCCTGACTGCGGCAGCAAGGTGCCCACGCCGCAGAATGACTCCCATGCTAAGTCACCATGTTCTTGAGCATATATCGCTCTAACCTGAAGATTCTCCTAACACCTTTGCTTGAATGTTTTAGATTGTTAAACACTAATCAATGAAGAATTTCATTTAGGTCAAAGAAAAAGATGAAAGCCGTCATTCTTTGGAGTAAAAATATTGACTTATCACCAATGAAGTGGAAAATGACTTGTTTCTTAGCCTCAAAGAGGCTAATCAAAGAGCGAATGTCATCGTAAATTGAAAAACAGCTCTTCAGATGGTCTTATATTATGATTGCAGTGACTCCTGATCTCTTCCTTGTCATCTACCGTGCCACCCCATTTTTTTATCCTTCAGATTAACTTTCTTTGTTCCCCACGTAGGGGCAGAGACTATGACCAATGGCATTCCAATCGATTTTCTTTTTCAAATTCTCTTCTGGGTTACTTCCCAATGTCTCCCACAAATAGAAGAAGTACGGTCAGGCAAGGGCAGGGGACGCGGGCCCAGCAGCCAGTCTGTGGCACTAGCTGTCAGTATCTGGACTGAATTTCTGTGAGAGGTTTGAGAGCTCCCCTTGGGACTCTGCCTCCTCTGGCCTGAGGGTAGGTGATCAACGGAGAGGATTCCAGAGAGCTCAGTCCACACTGGGGGTGGAGGGGAGCTGAATACCTTCAGATTCATATGCAAAAGACCTCTCTGCAAAGGAAAAGACGAGTAATTGGGACGAATAAGTACTATAATTTTACAGTTTAAAATCTTTCTTAAGTATTTTTTAGTCTTGATACAAATTACTGCCTGGGATTGTGTTTTTTAAATAGTGGAATAGTTTAGGTATTTAAGTTCCAGCCCTCACAGTAAGCTATTTTTATATTGATTTTTATCTTTGCCAAAGTGGTATTAATAGCAAGCAAGGTAACAGAGAGTGTATTGTGGACCCACCGACACTGCATTAAGTCCAGTTCACCGTTATTGTGTCTGCAGTTGCAGCACAGATTTGCCCACAGCTGCTGAAAAAATACCCAGGGATGTCTTCCCCCTGAACGAAGTCTCAATGGCAGGACAGTTTGGGAAAAGTTGGCCTAAAACTAAAAACCTCTTCCTAGGCGGGGGTGGGAGGACGCAGTTGCTGTCAGAGCAGCGATTCTTGACCTTGGCTTCACCTTGGAATCATGTGGGAGCTTTCAAACTCCTGGTGCCTAGACTGCACCCTAGCCTAGACCAGGGGAGTCAGAATCCCCAGTGGGGACGGTTCTGTGGGAGAAGGGGGGCAGACCTGGCTGAGAACTACTGTGTTACGGAGTAAAGATGCCTTTTTTTTTTTTTTTTTTTTTTTTGCGGTACGCGGGCCTCTCACTGTTGTGGCCTCTCCCGTTGCGGAGCACAGGCTCAGCGGCCATGGCTCACGGGCCCAGCCGCTCCGCGGCATGTGGGATCCTCCCGGACCGGGGCACGAACCTGTGTCCCCTGCATCGGCAGGCGGACTCTCAACCACTGCGCCACCAGGGAAGCCCAAGATGCCATTTTTGAACGTCTCCATTTCCCCCTTGCTCTGAGCTTAGTGGGCAGGAGGAGAATGGGAGAAGTGAACAAGAGGATGGACTAGCGGCTTTAAACCACCTTGGAGAATAAACACCCCCCCCCCCCGAAGCACGGGCTCTCCACTCCCCCTAGTGGCAGCTGAGAGAGGGAGCTGGAAGCTGGACATGGGGGCTCCTGTCTGGGTTGGGTGCATCTAAGTAGGCTGAGAGTCTTCTCCCGGCTTCCTTTGTATAAAATATATATAAATGGATGAGGATATGCTTATATATTTGTATACTTATTTAAATAGGATTTACTTATTTTTTATTATTTATAATAATGCTATAAACAATGTAAATATATACACAGGTGTCAGCCACAAAGAGCTCTAGCATATTCTTGGTTTAGAACAGGCAGGGGAGGGTGAGGCCAAGCAGTAAGCCCAGATGCTTTTCCCTGGGTCTCAGAGTGGATTCCAAATGGAATGGTAGGGCCTGATGCCTTATTCTGAACACGTGAGCTGGAGTGGCCTTCTGGATGGATTGGTGGACACACCTGTTTCCCCAGCCCTTCAACATAAGCATACACACACTCCTCCAGTTGCAGCAGACCAAAGACATGCCTGTTCCTTCCTAAAATTTCAGCATTGGACTTGGTCGTTTTCCCCACACAGCCCCCAACACTGACCCTTTTGCATCTTTCTCCTCACATTTAAAGCCAACCACATACATTCTGACATATGTACAGAAGCCACGATATTCTTTATCCCCACTTAGATAACATTTCCTGCCCCAGGAAAGGGTGTGGGAGTACAGGGATAATGATTTTTATCCTGAGACTGCTGTGCTCAGCCCATCTTCTGCTTATTAAGTTGGGCTTCTGCCCCCTTTACATACTGCAGAGCAGAGATGAAGGGGCAATAAACCATGAGCACCATGTCTAGGGACCTCAGGGAGAGCGTCACAGAGACTGGCCCTTGTGCTTTCCCACTCAGGTGCACACAGGGCCCAGGGCAAGATACCAATGGACAGCCAATGCCATATGTCTGAATACTTAAAAGTTTGATGTCAAGATAAGAGACTGATAAATGAATATATTCCACCCTCCTACTCTCACAAATATATCTTTAGAAAGACCTGGGAGGCCAGGCTCAACTGTAGAATTCTTGTATTCCTCAGAGCTCCTCCCCAGAACATGATGGCATGAAACAGGTAGTCCCAGGCTCCCAATACCTGATGACAGCCTATCCACCTGCCTTTCCATCCCCTGGCTCCATCCTATCCCACAGGACCCCCCTGCGTGTAGGCACACTGGCTTCCCTGCCCAAGCTCTGTCCACACTACCTTGCCAACAGCCGGAGCCTAAGTGGTAACACAGCCCACCCTTTAGAAGATGGAGCCACGGGAGACAAGACTGAGGCTGGTCTTTCTGGACAATAAAAGCTTTTGCTGGTGTTAGCCACTTTTGACCTTAATGCAGCTCTTCGACAAGGATTTCCTTGCAAGATCTAAAGGAGGAGAGCCTTCACTTGGAAGCCAAGAGCTCTGGATCCCGAAGTTGACTCACTGGTCAGAGCCAGTTCAGCTGACCTCACCTTACAGGCATGCAGTTATAGAGAGGACTGCATGACTCATCTCTTGGTCTTCTTGAAATGGCTTGTTGCCTGTTGTTTACCCATGCCTTGTATCAATCAGCATAGGCTAAGTTGTGCTGCAGTAAAAAACACCCCCCAAGCCTCAGTGACTTAACACAAGTTTAGATCTTGCTAGGATGACCGTACATTTTGAATTGTGCCTGTTGACCCTTTCACTCTCAAAATTGTTCACTTTGGAATTCCAGTCCTCAATCACACTACAAAGCAAGTCAGAAGAAGGTTTAGCGCACTGTAAATGCTTAGAGACTCAAGCTGGAAGGGGCATCATCCTGACACAGGCTTTCATCATCATTTCAGCAATGGGAAGGGACTGAGGCAAACTGCCCATTGACTTGTAAAGCCACCACTCACAAATCATTGGCTGAAGATAATCACGTGACCACATCAAATCTCAAAGGGGAGGTGAAATGCAATGCCTGAATCTGTGAATAGCACTAATGACTGCCCTGATTAGGATCAAAGGTTTTATTCAGCATTCAGAAACCATCAATAAAGGTGAAGTGTATACATGCTTCATCTGATTTTGTTGTAAATGTTTAATTAAATAGATCTTGTCTAGCCTAATCTAATAAACCACGCTTCCTACTCCTCAGACAATCACAAGACATTGGGAAAAGAAGGTGCTCTGGGATACTCCATCTATTTGTGGCCTTAAGTTTGGTTCTCCTCTTCTCTGCCATATCTTACTCCTGATCCCACCTTGTATTCAAACCCCTCCACTATAGTTCTTACTACTCCTTAACCCATTTTTGCCTTCCCCTAATCCTTAAGAGTAGCAAACTGTCTCATCTGTGACCTCTCTCTCTGGCCATGACTCTGCAGGCAGAAACATTTCTTCAAATTTATCTCAGCCCCTGACACTCCCGTCCTTCAACTTTCAGATTTTTCTCAATGCAGTATGATGATTTATATAAACCATTCTATAAAATGTGTTTTAATAAACAAAAAGTAGGTCACTCATAAAACAACTGCTATCAACGTCTATGCAGAAAAGAAATGCAGTATTCAGATGCCACAACATATAAGTCCTGTTGCTGTGCTCTGCTTAAATGTATTGATAGTTGGACCCCACGTTTAAAAGGGGCGCTGGAGAGGATCAGGAGGGGAATGTCTAAGATAAGAAAAGTATAGGAGGGGCTTCCCTGGTGGCGCAGTGGTTGAGAGTCCGCCTGCCGATGCAGGGGACACGGGTTCGTGCCCCGGTCCGGGAAGATCCCACATGCCGCGGAGCGGCTGGGCCCGTGAGCCATGGCCACTGAGCCTGCGCGTCCGGAGCCTGTGCTCCGCAACGGGAGAGGCCACAACAGTGAGAGGCCCACGTACCGCAAAAAAAAAAAAAAAAGAAAGAAAAAGAAAAGTATAGGAAATGTGGAATGTGACTATGAAGGAGACTGGTAAGGTATGTGAAGATTACAGTGCAAACCCCATAGGAGTTACCATGACCCCCGTCACTAAATATCTGAAATGCCCAACTGAGTGTGGCACCGGTATCAGCACCCTGAGTATGATACTGGTATTGATACTCTGAGTATGATACTGGTATTGATACTCTGAGTATGATACTGGTATTGCTACTCTGAGCATGATACTGGTATTGCTACTCTGAGTATGATACTGGTATTGCTACTCTGAGCATGATACTGGTATTGCTACTCTGAGCATGATACTGGTATTGCTACTCTGAGTATGATACTGATATTGATACTCTGAGTATGATACTGGTGTTGATACTCTGAGTATGATACTGGTATTGATACTCTGAGTATGATACTGGTATTGCTACTCTGAGTATGATACTGGTATTGATACTCTGAGTATGATACTGGTGTTGATACTCTGAGTATGATACTGGTATTGATACTCTGAGTATGATACTGGTATTGCTACTCTGAGTATGATACTGGTATTGCTACTCTGAGCATGATACTGGTATTGATACTCTGAGCATGATACTGGTATTGCTACTCTGAGTATGATACTGGTATTGCTACTCTGAGCATGATACTGGTATTGATACTCTGAGCGTGGTACTGGTGTTGATACTCTGAGTACGATACTGGTATTGATACTCTGAGTATGATACTGGTATTGATACTCTGAGCGTGGTACTGGTGTTGATACTCTGAGTGTGGTACTGGTGTTGATACTCTGAGTACGATACTGGTACTGATACTCTGAGTATGATACTGGTATTGATACTCTGAGTGTGGTACTGGTGTTGATACTCTGAGTGTGGTACTGATATTGATACTCTGAGTATGATACTGGTATTGATACTCTGAGTGTGGTACTGGTGTTGATACTCTGAGTGTGGTAGTGGTATTGATACTCTGAGTGTGGTACTGATATTGATGGCATCCATGGTGGTACCACCACTGCTATGATTACTACTTCCACTTATTATGATTGTTGTTCTTTCTTTGGAAGGATTCTTCTGACTTCATTCAGTTGGGTCATTGTCCAAAGTATTAAAATAAATGAATCTTTAAAGGGCACTGGAAATTTCCTTTATTGCTAACTTCAGAGGCTGGTGATGAATGGCTTTTGCAGAAAATTAGTATGAGCTGTTCATTAAAAACACATCACGAGACATGCACCCTGCCTGGCAAAGAACCATAATCTGACCCACAGAATTCGATTTCCAAAACCTTATGGAAGACTGTACATCATTAATGAGAAACTCCTTATCTAAATCATTTATGACCTCCAACAACTATGTTAATTTATGGTTACATCCTTTACAGTTGCTAGGCACGACCGTCTTAGACATACACTCGGAAGCTTGGAAATCGGCCAAAACAGTTAGGCAGTGGGTGCTGTTATGAACACAGACATACATTTTTCTTAGTAGAGTTGTTCATTTCCTACTGTGGTTTAAATGCCAAGTGTGTCAATAAAAGGACAACAGGGTGACAGAAAAAGGGATATCCTATAGTGAAAGACCTTTCTAGAGAATAATAAGCAATCTTACATTCCTTGGTCTCCTAAACTTGGAAGTCTGTCACTTTGTTGCTTAGAATTCTAGCAACTATGGATTTGTGTAAATTTTAACTGTGTTATTGGGGATGAACAAAAATCCATAAATAAGAAAATAAAAATCTCTACTTTGCACTTTAGTCATCCCCCCACCCAGTCAATCCTTTTTATCAAGCCTAGTACTTGGAAGCAAAATGAGATTGCTCCATCTGCTTTCTCAGTCCCCCGAAGGTAGTGTTATCAAGAAGTGAAATAGAGAACCAGAAAAAGGAAATAGGGAGAAATCACGGACCTGAAAAGTCTCTACCATTGGATAGTTAAAAGATTTGCCTATATCGTAACACAGCTGATCGTCTAAGTCAACCAAATATCCATTCTCTTTATCTTCTTTCTCTTGAAACTTTCTTATCTTTCAAATCACTTATCATTTTGAAAGAATTTGGTAGAGAGGGGAATCTGGATACAAGACTCTATGAAAAAAACAGAAAAGTCAGATAACCAAGAGAAGGCTTAAAGTGAGTATAGGAGGCAAAGCATTTACCACGGTGAATAGGGTGGCTGTGAGGTTTCCTCTGGAGCTTCTGTGCTCTTACATGGATCTGCTCCCTCATCTTGATGATTTGATCAGAGCGGGGAACATGAATCAAGACGGGTCAGTGAGACTTCCCCAGCTCTTTCAGACTTGGAATCAACAAAGAACACAAATAGGGACTTCCCTGGAGGCACAGTGGTTAAGAATCCGCCTGCCAATGCAGGGAACACGGGTTCGATCCCTGGTCCAGGAAGATCCCATATGTCACGGAGCAACTAAGTCCGTGTGCCACAATTACTGAAGCCTGCGCGCCTAGAGCCCGTGCTCCGCAACAAGAGAAGCCACCACAATGAGAAGCCCACGCACCGCAATGAAAAGTAGCCCCCCCCACCGCAACTAGAGAAAGCCTGCACGCAGCAATGAAGACCCAACACAGCCAAAAATAAATAATAAATAAATTTATTAAAAAAGGGAAAGGAAGAACACAAATAGTCTCTCTCTAATAACTGAATACTATTGAATACTCTGCTAGAGAAGCAAGGATGGTCGACAGAGAAAGAGGAATAGAAAGATGCAGTTGCTTGAGATGGAGAAAGAATTCTTGGCAGTGTTCAAGCCCCTGGTTCCAGCTGACTTTGAGACTCCATTGCCCTTTTCGATACTTGGGTTTTCCATAATATAGCACCAATAAAATCCATTCTCACTTCAAGGCTAGTTCAAGTTCATTCTTATAACCAGGAGTATTAATGAAGACAGTCACCAAATCCTGTTGAAACTCTGCAATACTGGGTCACATGTTCCTGCTTTTCCATTTCATCTACAGGATGATGCGTCCCTGGGGGCAGAATGGCACCTTGCTTATCTTTATTCCCCTTCCAACCTAGCACAATGCTTGGTACAAAGGAAGCACCAGGAAAGCTTGCTCTGAGATGATTTCCTGCAGCACACCCCAGTGGCCCATCTGTGTTTCTTCAGCACTCTGATTCAGAGATTACCTACGTGTGTCCCATCACCAGTGATTTGTAGCAGAGGCTTGACTGGGAAATAGGAGCAAGTGTGTGACCTAAGAGGCTGGGCTTGATTTTGGCTCTACCATCAAACAGCTTCCCATCATCACATTTGATCCACCACTCCTTGTCCATGTTAAAAGGATGAGACTATTTCTTCTGAATCTGCTCTGTGCCTCTCTCCAACAGATTGTTTTCTTTTTTTGAATTATTTTATTATACAGCAGGTTCTTATTAGTTATCTATTTTATACATATTAGTGCATATATGTCAACCCCAGTCTTCCAATTCATCCTACCACCACAACTGCCCTCTCCCACCCCCAGCTTTCCCCCCTTGGTGTCCATACGACCAACAGATTGTTTTCTTAGACAAAGCAGTGAAAATAATTTTCAACACGCAACAACAGCCTAACATGTCCTCTCAGCATGCACCTTGTGAAGAAGACAGAAAATGTGGGGAAAACAGGAAGAGCAGAATGACACAGGAAGGGTGGGCTCTTGGAAAAACTGTCAGAAAGACATACATCTTCTACCAAGGTCTTCTGTCAGCCCCCTGCCTTCTGTTGACTAGAGTTCTGCCTTTTCGCTTCTCTGCCACTCCCTCCTCTTCTGTTTCATTCCAGGGCATTCAAGCCCAGTGATTTGTTTTGGAAATGCTATCATTTCTTAGCTTAGCTTTTATCTCAGTTGGGTGCCTTTCCTGTCTCACTGCTTTCCTTTCAAGGAGGCAGAACCAACACTTGACTCTGGGAGTTTTATTCAACACCCCCCCCCACCCCCGTGGTTAGATGAAGCTAAAGAAACTTTGATTAAAAAGCCTACCCGGGTTCCTGGGATGGCCTTGGGTGTGTTTCTGCCACCCTCTGAAGCCGGAAAGAGAGATGAAGTGAATGGAGCTTCTGTTTGGAATACTGGCCTTGTAAATAAACCCCGGCAGGGCGGAGCCCGAGGGTGATCTGCTTGCTGTCTGTGTGGAGCAGCCTCCACCATCATCAGAATTGTTACCGATGGTGACACTGGAGTCGTGACTAGAGTTCCAAGATTTCTGTGCTGCCCAGGCCAGTCTCGGCTGATGCAAAGTTAGCCTTCCCAGGCAATGCAGAATTCCTCACTGGGATTCTGGGGACTTCACAGATGAGGAGGGACCAAAAGGGAAGTCAGGCATACAGAGATGATCCCACCTCTAGATGGGAAGAAGTTCCTACAAATGACTGGCAAAGAGCTGTGGGAAATATTGATAATCATCATTGTCATCACCCTAAAATTTTATATTTGAGTAGTGTTTTCAAAATATTTTTTAAAATTTATTTTTACAGATTACTTTCATAATTATTAATCCACTTGTTCTTCCAAAACCTTGAGGGCTAGAACTATTCAGACAGGAAGTGACCATGATATAGTGGCATTGCTAATCTATAAGTGCCTTAGAAGACTGAGGTCATCAGCCCAGGCTCACTGTAGATGGAAAGGGGAGAATCTAAGAGCTAAAACGTATAAACTAAAGCATCATAAGAATTGGAAGAAAATATGAGAAACTAATTTCAGCATCTTGGTGGGAAAGAAGGACAAATTTTGCTTATCAGTTCACAAAATGCCAGAAGCCCTGTGGAGAAGATTAACAGACTGGGCTACATGAAGAGTTTAAAAAAAAAAAAAGTTGTTTTATTCTCTTATCTTTCATTATGAGGGTTTCATCAGGTGTCTGGGGATCCTTGTCTATCTGCTCACGATTATGAATAGATGGAAGAGCTGATTGGAAACTGAGTGTGTGCCTAGGGCTTCTTGACACTGAACTTCTCTGTTGAATGAACTGGGTGGGCCGTTTACTGAGGCATTCCTGAAGTCCATATATTAATTTCCTTTTTCTGCTGTAAATTAGCACACATTTAGTGGCTTCAAACACCACAAATTTATTATCTTACAGTTCTGGAGGCCAGATTCCTAAATAAGTCTCACTGGGCTACAGCGAAGATGTCAGGATGTCAGGTGTTGTGTTCCTTTCTGAAGACACTAGGGGAGAATTTGTTTTCTTAGCATTTCCAGCTTCTAGAGGCTGTCTGCATTCCCGGCTCCTGACCTCCTTCCGTTCTCAAAGCCAGCAATGACCTGTTGTGCTTTTCTCATATTTCATTACTTGGATCCCTTCTGCCTCCCTCTTCCACATTTAAAGGCCCTCGTGGTTACACTGACTCCACCCAGATAATCTAGAATAATCTCTCTTTTAAAGTCAGCTGAGGAGCAACCTTAGTTTCCCTTTGCTACATAACATAGCCACAGATGCCAGGGATTAGATTGTAAACGTCTTTGGGAAGGCCTTTATTCTGCCTATTACAAGGGTCTGTACACTCATGCATGTACATGCACAGTAAAAGCCTGGAAGGGCATATACCCAACTACACAGCAAATTAAAATACAGTGGTTGCTTCTGAAGAGGGAATGGGAGTTGGGTGAGAAATAAGGGAGAACTGTCATGTTTTGCCTGATGATTCTAACGTTTATTTTGGAGTAACAAACATGAACTTAAAGATTTATAAGCATAATCATAAAATATTATTGAATTTTAATTTACTTATATTTTTCATTTGAACATAATGTATATAATATTATGATAGAATAAGAAATATATATTTTGGTGTTCATCCTGGACTCTTGGCCAGAGTTTCTAAAATCCTTATAAGTTCCTAAGGGGTAAGAGTAATAGGAGGGGCTTCCCCAGTGGCATAGTGGTTAAGAATCCGCCTGCCAATGCAGGGGACACGGGTTCGATCCCTGGTCTGGGAAGATCCCACATGCCGCGGAGCAAGTAAGCCCGTGCGCCACCACTACTGAGCCTGCGTGCCGCAACTAATGAAGCCTGCACGCCAGTGCACCACAACAAAGAGTAGCCCCCGTTTGCCTCAACCTGCGCCCAGCAACGAAGACCCAACGCACCCCAAAATAATAAATAAATAAATAAAATAAAATAGAAAAAAACCCACAGACTCTTAGGAAAAAAAAAAAGAAAGAGTAATAGGAGCATCTTTTGGTAAAGATTTGGTTTTTGTTCCCAGTTCTGAAATAGCTCCAGGTCAATAAAAGTGAAAGGAAACGTCTTTTGTTATTCACAGTAAGACCCTTTCAACCACACCTGAATTAATGTTAATGACGTGTTTGTTGGAAAGCCCCCAGGGAATACCAACAGTGTGATTAGAGGGTTGGAACTTTCTGCCCCACTCTGTAACCTCTGGAGCAGGGAAAGGCTGCAAGCTGAGTTAATCACTAATGGCCAATGATTTAATCAAGCATGCCTACTTAAAATAAAGCCTGCATAAACACCCTGAACAACGAAGGTTGGAGAGCTTCTGGGCTGGTGAACAAGAACAAGTCCACGCACTGGGAGGAAGATGTGCCTCGCACTCCACTCCTTCTGTAACAGAAGGTCCAGTGCTCGGGACTCTTCCAGACCTTGCCCTGTGTATCTCTTCATCTGGCTGTTTGTTTTCATCCTTTAATAAATCGGTAATAGCAGGTAAATTTTCCCTGGGTTCTGTGAGCTGTTCTAGCCAATTATTGAACCTGAGAGGCGGGGGTCATGGGAATTCCCAATTTACAGCTGGTCGCTCAGAAGTACAGGTGACAACCGGGACTTGCAATGGCATCTGAAGTGGAGACGCACTCTCGTGGGATTGAGCCCTTACCTTGTAGGGTGTGGGCTAACTTCAGGTAGTTAGTGTCGGAAGTGAGTTAAATGCAGGACTCCGACTTTGCTGAGAATTGGAGTGTTGCAGAAAAACCCACACAGTGAATGTTAGAAGTGTCATGAGGATAGAGGAAACAGTTTTATTCTAATGTACAGTCTCAGTTTTAATATAAAATCTCAGTCTGTAGTAAGCAATACTATACTTAATGGGTTCAGTGGTAGAATTATTGAGAGGTCAGTGTAAAACTGTGGATAAAAACAGAGGTATAAGCATTCTGTTAACAAAATCTGCCCATTTGTTTTGTTAATAGTCACTATAGAAGTATATAAGTATCCTTATCTGCCTCTGGGAAGTACACTTGTGTCAGATGGAACGAAAGGCGTGTGTGGTATGAGATCAATGTTGAAGTTTACAGAAAGCTGGCATATTTCCTGTCACATTCTTGTACCTTGATTATAGGTTGTTGGCTATCTCAACAGGTGCTTCTATTTCACTAGTCTTCGGGAATTTCACTCCTTTTCATTTCTGACACACCTCTTTCTTCTGTCTTCTTTGTCTTCATGGTCTTTCCTTTTTTCAACTATTCTTATACTCCTTGAATCATTTAGACTTTTGATTAAATAAATACTCTAAAATACATGAAAGTATTTGCATAAATATACCCTCACAGATGCATATAATTATCAGAAATGCTTTTATGCCTTACTTTTTTTTTTTTTTTTTTTTTGCTGTACGCGGGCCTCCCGCTGCTGTGGCCTCTCCCGTTGCGGAGCACAGGCTCCGGACGCGCAGGCTCAGCGGCCATGGCTCACGGGCCCAGCCGCTCCACGGCATGTGGGATCTTCCCGGACCGGGCACGAACCCATGTCCCCTGCATCGGCAGGCGGACTCTCAACCACTGCGCCACCAGGGAAGCCCCAATCTGCTTATTTACAAGAATGACATACTCTTTGACAGTCTTTGTGTTTTCACTATATTGTTTTCTATTTTTAGGTTGTCTTCTCCTTCAGGGATGAGCCTGTGTTTTTATAACTTCTTATGAATATCTAACACAGACCAAGCACAAAAGCTCTTTAATGGTGAGGATTAGAACTGGAGAAAGGGGGAGACTTCACATTCACATTCATTTGGATAAAAGAGAACTGAAATATTTGAAAAAAGATAGTGAGTGGAAAGGTTTTTGTTGTTCTTGTTGTCTTGCCCTTTTCCAATAAAGCGCAAGTCTTTTTTGTATCCAGTATCCTTCAGTAATTTATTTTAATTAAATAAATAAAAGGAGACAAGTCAATATATCCAGAAAAGATATAAAAAATCTAGTAAAATTCCAATTAGAGATACCAAATTGAACCTATGCATTTAATTCCATTTTTTCCCCCAAAATTCCCACTGAAACATCAGTAAGATGATTTTTTAAAGCATAAACTCTCAAGGAAAAGAAGACTATAGCAACCAAATTTTGGAAGCTGAGAAATTAAAGGAACGAGTGACAGAGTGACAGTTGACCTTAGCAGACCAGAGAAAGTGGAATCCTGAGCTTGGCAGAAGGAAAAGGTGAAGGAAAAAGAAACCTAGCAGACCCCTCAAAGGGCTCAGGATTTGGTGGCACTGAGACCTCTAGAAGTGGGGTATGTGTGTGATCAAAGACAACAAGATGGATGAAAAGTGCATTAAAGAAGCAGTTGGATCCTGAGTTCCTGTCCTGAAACCCAAATGACTGGTATGTGCCTCTCCTTTATCTTGGATGAAGACTGAGATTTAGTCTCTGGATATTGTAACCAAGGGTCTCTGGCCTGCAGGACTTGATACTGACTATTGTAGTTATTACTTGCTGTATAATTACTCCCACCTCCCACTCCCTCCCCCCCCCCAAAAAGAAAACCTTAGTAGGCTAGAACAGCTATTTTATCATGCTCATAGATTCTGTGAGAGTCAATTAATTCAGACAGTGCACGACAGGGACAACTGGTTTCTGCCCCACATGTCTTGGATGGTTAGGTGCTGGGATCATCAGCTGAAGTGTCTCCACTCAACATGTCTGGCAGTTGATGCCGTGGGCCTCAGCTGGGCTCATTTGGCCGGAGCCAACTGAGCTCCCAGTGTGGTCTCTGTGGCTGGGCTTGTTTGGGCTCCCTCACAGCATGGCGGCTGGATTCTTAAAGCAAGTATCTATGAGAGAAGACAGGAGTATATGGCTTTCTTGTCATCTAACCCCTTCAAGATATGGTATTCCAAAAGGTGAATCCAACTTATGGTTTTGACCATCTGCTCATATCTCAGAACCACCAAAAAAATCACAGCATCACCCTCAGTGTTGGGGGATTATATTTTTTTCAGAGGCTGCGTTGGCTCTGATTCTAACTCTGACAATAAAACCCACAGTAAGCCCCCACTTGACTTCCAAAATCTTTTTTGCAGAGAACTTTGTTCATGTCAACTGCCTTCAAAGGGAGTGGTTTTCCTTCAGAGCTTTAAGTTCAATCTTTAAGACGTTTTGGTCACTCTGAGTTTGACATATTATTATTCAGATAAGCATTTATTGAATACTTTTTGTCATTTTGTATTTAGGTTACAAATTCATCACTTGAGAGTCTGCTAATCCCACTCATTTCAAAGTGTTCCTGAAATTTGGATATCCCGATTTAAGGACACTCGAGGTATCTTAGTTTTAGTCAGAAGTCTACACAGCAGGCAAGTGAACTGAGAAAGAAACCCCGCTTTTTCTATCCAGCCATAATCTTATAAAATAAAGAAACTCCGCTTTTTCTATCCAGCCATAATCTTATAAAATATAATATTATTAAAAAATATATATAAGTACATTAAAGAACAGTATATTTAAACATGCTATTCTTACAGAGCAAGATTTTAAAAAATAAACACCCATGTTTATTTGTAGCATCTTGTTAGTAAGCCTCATTGATTATGGTTGCTAAAATTTCCTATATCTTTCTGTAGACAAAACCCTGGCATTTTTCTATCCCCTATTTGATTTGCCATTGAAGTTTCTCAGCTTATTTGAAGCCTAGCTCTGCAATGGAGTAACACGATTGTTCTTAGAGCAATCCATATTTGCTGTCTGTCTGGGTCGAGCTGCCATTCATTAAACTGACAAAGAACTGTGAGTAGAATGCTCAAAACACAGCATCCCTCCTCTTCTCCTCCTTGGAGGGGGGCCTCTCTTTTCCTTCCACAGAGCAAAACCAGAAAAAGTAACACTGTGGTCACACTACAGTCACACAGCCGTGTAAAAACATTTTTCAATCAGAAAAAAAAAAATTGTTTTCTGGGAAAATCTCACTCCTCCCCTAAATTCATAAACAACTCCGCCTTAGAGCCTGAGGTGATGCTTCCAGCAACTCCCATGATTTGTAAATCAGTTTTCCTCCTTACCAAAAAAGTTATAAACAGCTGTCAGTTTCAAAGCATGAAATACTTTAAGCTTGATTTCTATTTATTTTTAAATTTTATTTTAAGAACTTTATGAGTTTTTTGTTTTGTTTTGTTTTTAAAGCACTTTAAATCTCACCATCCTCTGTAGTTCCTCTGAGTGCTGAGTTCTGCCTGGCTGCTTCCTTCTGGCTTCTACATCTGCCCCACCAGGCCTGATCTCAGCTGCTGGTCCCTCTCTCCTCTCACATTCCCATTCTGCCACAGGTTACAGGACGTCTCCTGGATCTTTTCTCCCAAGCCTATTTCTGTCTCCAGCACCACAAGAGTCGGCTTCCTCCTTTGGACAGGGCAATGGTGGAACCCAGAAGAGTGAACATGCCACATCTCTTAGTTCTCTGAGTTGGCATCAGCTGAGAGCATCTCTTCAGGCCCTCAGCTCATCATCCCATTATGAGAATAAACAGACTCAGTGGATACACCTCTGAAAGGGAGAATTAGAGGAAACGAAGGCTTTCTACTTGATCGAATCCAGCTTGGGGGTGGTGACCCACAAGGAGGTAGCGATGAGTACCAACGGTTAGGAGGATACCAATGGGCCAAGTCTGGAAACCCAAGGGGATGAGCTTCCATTTAATGTGGACAAAGTTTCAAATCCAGACTCCATTGGGGGGAGATTTGACGATGCCATTGGCAGTCCTGCTGCTGCCACTTCCTGAGATGTCCTCAGGGACACAGAATACAGGCTCCAGGAGACTCCCAGATTGAAATCAGTATCTCAACCAGGTTTTACAGCTTTAGCAGGAAGAATGCAACTATTAAGACACACCACTTGCACCTCACTCAGGAGCCAAACTAGAATCAGGAAAAAGAACTTCTTATTCTCTGTGCCAGGATCTCTGTGTACTGCTCTTACAGTAATGGAGATTAATTGGCCAGGGGCAGACTGTGAGTGAGCAAATTTTTCCAAACTGATTGAGGTGCTTCTCCTCTGAATTCTAGAACTTCCCTGTGCCTGACTCTGCCATAGCCCTCACCGCACTCCCCTCTACTTGTCTGCGGCTTGCCTTTCTTCCCCACTTGGCCATGACCTCTGAGAGGGCAGGTACCATATTAAGCTCATCTTAACCCAGTGCCTGTACAGTGCCTGGTCCAAGACAGGCACTCTGTACATGTTTGTTAAATGAAAGCTTCGACGGGTGAAAATGAAAGAGGGTGAGGAAAATAAAGTTTTAATCTAAATTTTGATTAGGCAGGTATCTTTGCTACATATGGAGTCATTGCTTTCTTTTTCTTTTTTCTTTTTCTTTTTTTTTTCCAATTTAGAGTCACTGCTTTTAAAAAACTATCTCCCTGTTCAAGTCAAGGGAAGATTCTCCTTCATTTAGAAAGCCTGTTCCAGGAATCTAGTAAACCTAACCATGGAGCTATTTGTCTTCTGCAGACAGGCCTCATTTATAAGGGCTGATCCCATTCATGGAATCAGGTGGCCTGAGGAAGAAGAAAGCATATGGGGAGCCAGCCAGGTGAGAAGATCATTGTATAATGTATCAGGAAACTGTGGCATTAAATCTAGACAGGTGAGTGTCAGACTGACAGTCTGTCCAAGGTTTGTGTGCTTTCGCCCTCTCTAGACTGTCAGCTTCTTGGGGCAGGGATTGAGTCTTCTCTGCATTCCCAGCACCTGGGGCGGTGTAAGCAGAAACTTACAGCAGTAATAACTGCAATAGTCAGTATCAAATATCTGAAGATATTTCATGTTTTGGAGGCAGACTAGGAATGGAAATGGGAAGGCTAATATACAAGAAAAGTAAGGAGGTAGGGTTCTTTCCCAGACGACCCGTGGCAGTGAGGGGAGAGGGAGGAAGATGACTTTTGTTGCGCACTAACTGTATGCCAGACATTGCAGAAGGTGATTGCTTCCAAAATTTCTGAGACTTGATTTGTCCCAGATTAACAATGTTTCTGGTGTTTGAGTATTTTAACTCCAAAGAGCAAAATAATAGAAAAATAATTTTCCAGGTGTGGTTAAAAAAAATGAACAAATTTTGAAAGAATTATGTTTTTAAAACTCTTTTATATAACTACATCTTGCAAATCAATTGAAAAATGCAGTACATATCCATCATTACTATGCATTGCTTTGCATAGACTAAAAACATCTGGATGTATCTGAAAAGGAAAAAAATGGCACGTTATGTAAAACCCTAAGTCTCTAGGCACATAAGCACGTATACAAAAATAATACATTCTATTTAGTATTTCTCATAATGAAAAATCAGAATTTGTAATACTCATTCATCCCCTTAAAACTGGTGATATATACACAAAGAATAAATTTCCAAAGGATAAAACATTTACATATATATGTAGACATTTTATTCTTTGAAAAATCTTGCTGATCTATGGCAAATTCCCTCATCCTTGGGAGCTGGCATAATTGCATCTGCAGAATCAAAGGAGAGCATGACGCAGTGGCTCCTCTGAGAAGATTTTTGGTGCCATCTGTTTCCTCTAGCAGAGCTCTTTCCAAACTCCCCTCCCAGCTCGAGCATCTGGACCATCTCCACGAAGTCTAGGAGGTTTTCACAATGTCACAAGCTTGGGAGGAGCCATTCTGGCCCATCCATCAGAGTTTCTTCCCCTCTGTCCATGAGCCGTGGTGACATCACCTTGCAGCCCGAGAAGCCAGGGATGACAGCATCCCAGACAGTTCCTCTCTGGAAGGCTGCTCTGCTAAGCCTCCCCAGTAGATGATCCTGTATCTTGTCTTACTAATCCTCACAGAAACCACCATTTTGCAGGTGAGACAACTGACTCTCAAAGGGGTATAAACGCTGTTAATTTGCCCGTAAGCACACATCCAGGGACTGGAATCAGGAGAGTTAGACCTTGAACCAAAGTTTGTGTGACTCCAAGAACTAAGCCCTCCTTACCGCACTGCTCTGGGAGACTTGTCGAAGAGAACAACACGATATTAGGGGGATCATTGAGCAATGGGTACAGCTTTTGATCCACAAATTTGAGTACAAAAGAAATGTCCCTGCTTCATTTGTCTGAAACCCAATAGAATTTGTAGGACCAGATACCATTCTGCCAGACATAGAATTCCTAGTCAATCCAGGTTCCCTGTCTCCTGACTTCTTTGGTTCCCCCCAAGCTCTGGGAGGACTTTGGGGTGGGAGGGGAGGCATCTGGTTCTTAGTTGTCACCTGCTGGCACGGGGACACAGTAAAGCCAGGCACCCTGCCCTCAGGTCATGTCCAGCATCCCTCAGTCTCATCACAAACACCTTTCATGCCTAACAATTTTCTCTGCTTCTTTCATACCCCTCTTGGGCACATGATACTCATCCTGCAGGCTCTCTGGGAATTGCATGGGACCATTCTCCACTTCTGGGGCTAGGGAACTCTGTGAGGCTCTCTGAGGTCCTGTCTGCCTAGACATACCAAGTTTAGGAATTTCTTCTCGGGTATTGCTTCCTCCCAGGTTACCTGCCTGGATAGCAGGCCACAGGTCTCCTCTGCTCTCCGATCCCACCTTCTGCTCGTACACCAGAGTAAGCTCCTTACAGGCAGGGATTATGTCGAATGCACCTTTGTATTTTAGTGCTTCTCATCGAGACTGGCAGACTAAAAGACCCTTTATAAATGCTTGTTGAACTAATGATTCTCATCTTCCTAGATGTGAAGCCCTACCTACTTTCTCCTGCTGTGTATGGTCCATTTACATAGCTTATCCAATATTCACTAGGTATATAATAGGATGGAAAACATAGATTTTAGACCATGAATGTCCTCTTTTATGCACATCACAACGTAAAGCAACAGCCGTATTCCAGGAGTACAGCTGCAGTGTTCCCGAGGGGTAGATTCTAGCAGACACTGTTGGCATCTCACCCATACGCCCTCACCCCACAACTTCAGTGCGTGGCAGCGGACTTCCAACTGCCAACACTTCTATTCCTCTGCTGAGGGCTCTCCCTGCCTGCAAAAGCCATGTTGCTTACCTGTGCCACAGGGAGTGCCAGGGTATTATCGCCTTCCAGCAGGGGCTTTCAGTTAGGGACTAACAAGAGTTGGTGAATAAATACCCTGGATCCCCCGTGCCTAGGGTGGGATATCTCAGAGGCATGTTTACACTGCTTCCAAATGGTTGTCTCCGGGGCCCAAGTTCCAGTTACCCACGGTGGTAACTGGCTCAGTCGGCATTCTTTATTGGCTTTCTTATCTCACCTTTCCACCCCTTCACTTCCATATAAACTACTTGCCCTTGGATCTTTGTTTCATGGTGTTTCTTGGGGAACCTAACCGAAGAAACAGATTTACAAAGACACTGAGGTAACTTTTGGTTCTGGATCTACTGGATTGTTTTTGGAAGTTATATACAAAAATAATGGGAGAAGTATTGGGGGAGGGGAGAGTGATCTAGATGATCACTGAGGGTTGACTGTGAAGAAAACTGTGTAGCTTTCCTCAGGTAAGGCTCGGAATGGCTTCAAAGGTGTTTCTTCAGGCCTGCATTTCCTGCTTGCTATATTTAAAAACATTGTAACATTTAGCAGATATAATCTGTTAAAGATATGATCTGAATGTAGGTAAGCATTTTTGCCCATAGATGTTCAATGAAGTGTTTTTTGTAAGAGTGAAATGTTGAAAACAACCTGATTGAGGATCTAGTTAAGGAAATTATGACAAAGTATGGTGTGTCTACTCAAATGGAACATTAGGCATGCACTTAAAATGCATATTTTAAAACATGAAAACTACTACTAATATAGGCATGATAAGGACGTTTTTCCCCTGCCTCCCCGCTTCTGTTTATATTTCCTGTTGCTCCTTAAGAGTAATGACTTCTGAGAGGGAGGCCAGAAGAAGGTGGAGTTGGAAGGAGGACAAGTGTGCAGTACAGCAAAGTGGATAAAACTGACGTAAACATCACGAAGTGAGGAAATGGGAAGGGAATCAAAAGGAACTGCACCGGCTGAGCTCCGCTCCCCACTCCATCTCCTTGGGCTGCATCCCTGCCACCAACAAAGGAGTGACCACATGTCTATCGTTTATTGTATGCCGACTACAGGCCACACACCATCCTAGGTGTTTTAAAACATCATTTATAATATTTCTGATAACCTTCTAGGAAAATATCACAATCTCTATTTTTTCAAATATGGAAGAGTAAGAATCAGGATGATGTAAGCAACCAGCCTGTAATCACTCAACAGAATTCAAACTCTAGTATTTCTGCTGCTTAGAAAATCAGGGCTAGGGACAGGAAAATGACCTTTCCCACGTGCTGGGGAAGTGATTACCAAATGCCAGAAAAAGACCAGGGAATGTGTAACTGCAGGAACTTAGGAAGACAGTCTGTCTAATCCAAGCTGGGCTAGCTCTTGGTGTGGCCACCTGCAAGGTGACCTTGTTCTCATCTTGTTTCCTTTAATTTTATATTGAACTGACTGTAGACTTGCCACTGAATGTGGCACAGAGTGTTGGTCTTTTCCTACAGTTGAGCCGGTTCTCAGGGCAGCAGACAATCACCAAACAGGAATTCCAGCTGAGAGGTGTGCATCTAGCAATGTGCCATGGCCATCTGCCTCTCTGGAAGGATGTTCTTCGTGGCTCTAGAGAGGTGCAGCAAGTTGGCTGAGTCAGCTCCTCACTGGCTGTTGAGAGCAGATTGTGTACATCTCCATCCAACTCTGTTCAATGATATCCCGAGGGTAGCTTAAAAGCTGCCATGGTGTGGGTATTTGCACCTGTGGAAATCAGCAAACACTGCAGATTTCCTTGCAGAGGGCTTTCATCTTGGAGATCCAGTTGATTACTGGGCGTCTCCCTGGAGGAACAGAGGCTGTCCAGTAGACTGTGCCATCTCTTCTGCTGTGGCAAAGACAAGGTGGTAAAACAGTGGGTAATGTCAGCTGTGTCTTCAAACCTATTGGGGTTTTAGGGAGCCAGTAAGTACATTCCTTTTCCCTGACCCAGTTTGGAAGCAATTGGGATATACGGAACGGTCAGGCAGATGGAGTCCAATGTGTCACTCTTTTGCTGATAAAGGCTGGATGGTGAATATGGTTTAAGTGCAGCAAGAATGAACTTCCGGTACTTCACTCCAGATTCAGGCAGACTTATCCACCTGGTCACAAGCTCACCTGGACAGCCAGCAGCATATGGAGCTCTCCTACTGAAAAACTTAGAGCACGGAGAATCAGAACACTTGCTGTCTAGGAGCAGCTGACTCTCCAGAGGAAGGAGAGAGGAAAGGACTGAGTTCTCGTTGCCTGATTCCTCTCCCAAAGGCTCTGGGCAGAGCAGTCACTCCACTCTGGGGGAGAATCAGTGAGGGAGCAGATAGGAGAAGCATTATGACTTGCATTGAGTGCCCACCACATGGAAGAGAATGACCACTGTCCTCTGAAAACCTAAACAACCAAGTGGGAAAGTGATGAGAAATGTAAACTGGATTCTTTTTTGTGCAAATTGAGTGTCACATTGAGTTGACTGTAGCTTTTCCAGGCAGGGGAAATTAACAAATGAGGTACAGAGAATTTAGACTCCATAAGTTGCTTTCACAGATGGAGTGTTTTAGACCTTATCTTGAAGTGTAAGACCATCAAAGCAACGCCTCCACATGTGGCCAGTACACAATTCAATCTACCTGTGAGAGTATAAGAGTTGAAGTATTTTTTAATATCAGTGAAATGGAATTGTGCATCAGTTTCTGGACCTGTCATGATTTCAGTCTTGCAAAAGGCATGCATTCTGTAACCTGTATACTTCAACATACACAGCTAGGCCTCAACCTGGCCAGAAGAAGCCCTGTAAACTGCATGCTGCAGGTCTCAGTCTGGACACACATTTCTGCCTTCCCAGTATAGATGTTTTTTTTTGTTGTTGTTTTGTTTTGTTTTGCAGTACGCGGGCCTCTCACTGTTGTGGCCTCTCCCATTGCAGAGCACAGGCTCCGGACGCGCAGGCCCAGCGGCCGTGGCTCACAGGCCCAGCTGCTCCACGGCACGTGGGATCTTCCCAGACCGGGGCATGAACCCATGTCCCCTGCATCGGCAGACGGACTCTCAACCACTGCGCCACCAGGGAAGCACAGATGTTTTTAAAAGTATCAGATTGTCCTGTATCTTGAGGAATATATGGTAGTGTTCTTATGCGCACACATGCGCACACACACCCCCCCTTTCCAGCCATGACACTGCAGATGGTGTCTACAAAAGAAAATGCAGTCTATAAAAGTAATTATGGAACCTCAGAGTCCCCTTCAAGCCTGAGACATCCTGAGTAATCCACCCACAGGTGAAAAATTCTTGTGGGACCTGTCTCAGAGTAAGCTTTGCCTGTCCCTCTTCTCTGTGGAGCCTTTCCCCAGAAGCCTCTGGGGTACCTGGCCTTTACCCTGATACCACTCACTTCTCCTGTCTCCATTGGTTGTGAGCTGATGCCTTACACTGGCTGGTCAACAGGCTACACGAAGGGTGGCATTCTGCAGTGAGTCTTTACAGGGTTGTTTTTTGTTTTTTTTTTTTAATTTTTGGTTGTGTTGGGTCTTTGTTGCTGCGCGTGGGCTTTCTCTAGTTGTGGCGAGCAGGGGCTACTCTTTGTTGTGGTGCGTGAGCTTCTCATTGTGGTGGCTTCTCTTGTTACGGAGCACGGGCTCTAGGCACGCGGGCTTCAGTAGCTGTGGCGCACAGGCTTAGCTGCTCCGCAGCATGTGGGATCTTCCTGGACCAGGGCTCGAACCCGTGTCCCCTGCATTGGCAGGCAGATTCTTAACCACTGTGCCACCAGGGAAGTCCGACAGGGTTTTTTTTTAAAGTGCATATCCCCTCAGTTCTCATTTAGAAAATGTGGAAATATTCTGCCCTTATCAATCTTCTGGTATCCTGCCTGCTAGAGCAGTCTAGACCAGAGAAGCTTCGAACTGTGTGAATGGGCTATTTCCAGACTTAGCTCCTGGCTCTATTTCCATTATAGTGAAACGGTCCAAGAACTGGCTATCCCTTTGGAACAATGAAAGGAATATAACTATTTCCATAGAGCTTGAGTTTAGTGTGCAGGATAATTCCTAGTTAGTTATTCTTGCTGTGCTTTTATATACTCATGTCTCTTAGTGCATTATTATTCAGAATACTTACTAGGTGGTAAAAAAATCAATGATAACTTGCTGTTTGGGACATGAATTTGAATCCTTTGGAATTTCTCTAGTATGAGTTGGGTCATGATCTCAGCCTCCTTCCACTGGTCTTGTGATTCTCCTTCTGTCATAAAAATGATCTATAATGTCTTCCAGGTCTTATTATGTTTGGACTGTAATTTCTAAAGCTTTGGATTTTGATTAAAACCAAAATGAGAATATACTTTAGATTTTATGGTTAGAGCCTTCCCAATTGATGATATTAGATTGCTAATACCTCCAGAAGATTTTCTTATTTGATTGAACATAAGCCTGGACTTTACACTGAAACTCAGTATTTGCCTGTTCATCTATCCAACAACTGCTTATTGAATGCCCGTGATGTGCCAGGCTCTGCCCTGGGCACCAAGGATTAATGTACACCCAAGAAGTAGAATGAAGAGGAAGACATGTTGGAAAATCATCACAATTTAGTAAGTATTATAATGGTGGGTTACTAGAAATGGTGGAGGGATGGAAGAGTTATGTAAGATACGTGAGACTGAAGCACTTGAGTTAAACTTGAAGAATGAAGAGGAATTTCTCAAGAGGACAAATCGGGGAAGAGCCTTCCAGGCAGAGTGGAAGGCTTAGAGAACAAGGCATTTGGTGGAACAAAGCAGTATTGTTGGAGTGCAAAGGGCAAGGGGAGCGGTGGGTGAGGCTTAGACTGGGCCACATGCTGTTAGAACTGTTTTATATTGATTATCTTGCATAATTTTGACAACCTCTGAGGGTGGTATTATTAGTCCCATTTAATAGATGAGGAAACTGAGGCTTAGGGGAGTTACATAACTTGCTCAAGATTACTGACTTAGTAGTTGTTAGAGCTGAGATCTGACCCCTTTGCAGAAGTGACATTATTCATCACTATGCAAATCTGCCTCCTCCATGGTTATCTTCATAGTCAAGCTCATAGACACACTTTTTCGGTTTTTGGTCTCATCAAGTACCTGCCAATGTCCATTTTATAACCAAGTTATTTTTATCTACAAGAGCAGCAGAGGTAGCTGGTGTGTGGAATGCAGCTATTTGACAACATCATCACTCCCTGACTAAGAGGAATGGAGATCAAACCCCTTTCCTCTAAACACAACAATCGCCATATGGCAAAGGAATTTCAAATCTGAGACTCGATAATTATCAGATCGTCACATTGTAGCTCCACCAAAACTGGGGCACACGCTTACAGTAGCTTTAGCAGGGTTTGAGCTGTTGAGGGAGTTTTGGAGAAAACTGTTTGAAATTAGAAGGATGAGTGTGCTTATGAAAAAGCATGAGGAAAAACAGGTGCCTTTAGCACTTTCACCACTGTGCTTCCAATGAACCTCTTCCTTCTCCTAATACTCTATAGCCTGTGCATGAAGAGCCAGCCCTGCAGGATGGAAATGCCAGTGAACCTGCAGTCTAAGATCTCAAGTTCGGTCACTTATGTCATTGTGGGATATTGGGCAAGAATCGTTCTCTTCTTCACTTCCTGGCCTACATAGAAGAGTGGTTGAAAGTGCGGGTTCTGGGGCCAGACTTCCAGAACTCAAACCCTACACTGCCATTCCCAACTGCGTGCCTTTGTCAAGACACTGAATGGCTTGTGCATCGGTTTTCACACCTGTAACTCAGGGGTAGTAATAGTACCTACGCCATGGGGTTGTTGAGAAGGGTAACTGAGACAATTCGTAGGAGGTGCTTAGAGTGGTGTCTGCTGAGGAAGGAACACAATAAATGTTAGCTTTCTTCTAGTTCTGGGCCTCCCTGCTCTGTTCAAGGCTAAGTGCTCCTTCCTGGAGAAAATCCTTCTTTCTCTTTAAATTTTTTTTCCATTTAAGGAAAGCCAGTGTGAACTTCCGTGTATTCTAGGAGACTTGCACGCACTGCATCAACCTCCAGCCTTGGCATGGCATGTCGGACGCTTGGTGTCCTTTGTTTGCTGCAGCTCCCCAAGACCAACAAGAATCCATTTTTTTCCAGAAAAACAATGATGACTTTATTTCCTGTTGGTTCTGCGGAGAGAATTATTGTCTCTTTGCCATAACCAAACATTATAATCTTAGCATAATGGAAAAACAAATATCAATGAACTTTTTATTTGTTTCTCTTAATGAGGGAAAACCTACTATTTTAGGTTGACAGATTCTACTGGAAATAAATCATATTGCTATGGAAACCATGCCCAATAACCACTGAAACGTGGTTGCTATCTATGTTCTTTAATTGTACATGCTCGAAGAATTATATTTTAGCACATATTTGACTTTCGATTCTGTTTCCATAGTGTTAGACTAGAGCCCGGCTTCTGACTGCTTCCCTGTTCAGTCTTTTAGGATTCCTTGCTATCTTTGGGATGTTGAGTCATGTGGTGGAAACCACAAAAATCTTGTGATTAGTTCTGGCTGTGCTACTTCTGTCCAGGTGTCCTGGAGCAGGTTTTCTAATCTTTCTGATCCAAGAAAATTATAAATTCTCTAGACGATAAAAAACAAAGATAATACCTTTTAAGGCTTGGGTGAAGATTAAATAAGGTGATACATGCATAGCTATTTAGTACATTTTATATAAAGGTAAAAGAGTTTTGCTTTCAGAAAAGCTACCCACTGCATAAAAAACATACCCCCAAAAACTTCAGCATTCTTATTTTTTCCTTAGAGTTTGGTTGTGAGATGTAAGAAGATGTAGGGGATAAATGCAAACCTACTAGGATAAGAATCCCCATACTACTCACTAGCTATGTAATCTTGGGCAGGTTACATGACCTCTCTAAGCTTCTTCATCTTTAAAATGAAAATAATAAAATTTATATCCAGGGTTACTGAATAGATTAGAAAAAACTACCTGTCGAACACAGTTCTTGGCAGGTAGAAAGCACTTAAAAATGGTATTGACTGCTGGAAATAATGACACTGTGCCCAAGCCGACACCATTAAACAAATTCCCAACTGCTCAGCAATTTGGAACTTGCTCTACTAAAGGGAATACCATTTGTCAACACCTGAAAATTCTCATCCACTTGTAAAGAGCATTCATCTAGAGATAACAACTACTCATGGATTCTGCAACAAACATTTATTGAGCATCTACTAAGTGCATGGAAAGATGAATAGAAAGACAAGGTTCTTGCCCCTCATAGGGTCATAACTTATGGGTGTAAAATAAGCATGCACACCAGTAACTGCAATGTCAGTGATACTCACTGATAAACACTCACATAACAAGTAACTCTGGTGAACATTATAGTAACATGACCAAGAATGCAGAGCTAAATTCTTCAAGCAGAATTTCTTGCCTAAGAGTCCATGAAAACTCAGAACAAGAGAAACAGGTGCCGAGACTCATCAATACTAAGACCCAGCAGTGATATATCTGTCCCTGCAAAGCTTTGGAGAGTCTCTGTCTGACCCTAAGGTTGAAGACCAAATGGGGAGAAAGAGACAGAGGGAGAGAGAAAGAGTGTGTGTTATTATACAAGATGCTTCTGGACCTTATTCGTTTATTCATTCTGGTAATTATCGTCTGTACTAGTATAGTCACCAAGACATTTGATTTGCAGAGAATTTGAAAATATATGGTCTCCTTGGTCTAGAACTGACCTTTGTTAGAGAGAAGAAATAGGTCTAAATTGAAACAGACCAACCAGTAACTCAATCAAGGAATGTTAAATCAGAGCCGAGAAAGAAAGGCACCTCATTTTCTGTTTTGGGGCCCATTCATCTCGGCTTATTTAGTAAATTAATTGTACATTAATTGTAAAGCATGTAAATAGCACCCTGGCCATGGATCAAATGTGATAAATTTTAATAAAACTTCTGAAGCAGTAGCAAAAACTGCACATGTGTGTGCACAAACATGCACATGCTTCCATGCGCGCGCGCGCACACACACACACACACACACACTCGCACACACACAACTAGACCCTGGATTAGAATGTTCTTCATGACCTACTGAATTATTTGCCTCAGACCAGTGGGGTGAGATGGCTATTTTGTTTCCTTCCCTCCCCACCCCTTCCCTTCCCTTTGTTTCTTTTTTCTTTTCTCCACCCCCTTCCTCTCTTCTTGTTTCTTTTCTGCCCCTGATTTTAATGATGATGGGATGCCCGTGGAAGGGCAAATCAATCATTTAGAACTGGTAAGTCTCTCAGACTGCTATGCGAGGAGACTGAGGGAACAACACATGCCTCTGGGTGGATGGTGGGTCTGAATCTTGCCTCAGACTTCCTTTGTGGGAGGCAGCTGAGCATTTATTGAACCTCCCTAAGGAGAAATGTGTTGAGGAGTGAGACGATGCAGTAAAGAGTCAAAAATGCACTCCAGAGAGGACGTGTGGAGTCAGATTTTAAATAATTCTCTTCTTCATAAGGCAATTGAACAAGAATGAACTTTTCCCCTGAGTAAAGTGAATGTGGAGTCCTAGGAACTCAAAAGAGAATCTGTTGAGTGAATAAACTGACCAATGAGGAAAAATGAAAAAAGGTTTATGAAAGTAAAATATGGAGAATGAGAGGAAAAGATTACTTGAGGTTCCAAAATACCCCATTTCTGCTTTATATATATACATATATATATATATCATATATATATGTATATATATCATATATATATATATATATATATCATATATATATGTATATATATCATATATATATATACATATATATATCAAATGGAATATTACTCAGCCATAAAAAAGAATGAAATTTGAAATAACATGGATGAACCTGGAGGGTATTATGCTTAGTGAAATAAATCAGACAGAGAAAGACAAATACTGTATGTTATCACTTACATGTGGAATCTAAAAAATAAAACGAATGAATATAACAAAACAGAAACAGACTCACAGATATAGAGAACAAACTAGTGGTTACGAGTGGGGAGAGGGAAGAGGGGAGAGGGAAGGTAGGAGTAGGGGATTAAAAAGTAGAAACTACTCTGTATAAAATATATAAGCTACAAGGATATATTGTACAGCACAGGGAACATAGCCAATATTTTATAATAATTTTTTTTTTTTTTGGCTGCGTTGGGTCTTTAGTTGTGGCATGCGGGGTCTTCATTGAGGCATGCGGGATCTTTCACTGTGTCACAGGCTCTTCGTTGTGGCACGCGGGCTTCTCTCTAGTTGCAGTGCCCAGGCTTCTCTCTTATTGTGGCGTGGGGTTTTTTCTCTCTCTAGTTGTGGCGTGCAGCCTCCAGAGAACGTGGGCTCTGTAGTTTTGCAGCACGCAGGCTCTCTGGTTGAGGCACGCGGGCTTAGCTGCCCCGCGGCATGTGGGATCTTAGTTTCCTGACCAGGGATCGAACCCGCGTTGCCTGCGTTGGAAGGTGGATTCTTTACCACTGGACCACCATGGAAGTCCTTATAATAACTTTAAATGGAGTGTAATCTATAAAAGTTTTCAATCAGTGTGTCGTACACCTGAAACTAATGTAATTCTCTAAATAGATTATACTTCAAAAAAGAAAAAGAAGCACAGCCCAAGAAACAAAGTATCAGAGGAATAAGAAAAGCAGGAAGAGAAAGAAGCAGAGATGGAGGCTATCTGCAAAAGCCCAACTCACTCCAATCCAGCCTAGAGTTGGGATTCAATGTAATACATTCCTCAATTTCCCATTATTTATGAGATTTTTACAAGGAAATAAAGATACATTTTAGCTGGTCTTTATAACTCTTTTCTTGTCAATGGATTCAGTGGTTTTTCTTTCTAAAGCATCTTTTAAAAATCTATAGAGATTGAGTTTATAGCCAATTATAATGCCTAGGGCAATTAAAATAATCAAAACATTTCCATATTTGCATTTCACAATAGCCACAAAGGCACTGTACGGATCACATTTAATTTTCAGCAAATTGTCTTAGGCAGTGATTCTCTGGCTTATGAATTTTGGGAAATGGTAATTTCTCTTAATGTGTGGCATATTTACTATAGTTAAAAGCATATAAATTTTGTTCTCAGTTTAAGTTTCCAAAAGCACAATCTGTATTATGTTGATGCTACATTTAATGTATGCAACACGTTTATAATTAAACCTATGTACACTCTGTATATAAAACTCTACATTTTAATATAATTATATATATAATATATATGCAGCTGAATATAAGGGGGAAGGGAGATATCCCATTGAACAATACCATGTTCCAGGCACTGAGCTAGGTATTTTATATTTATTACTTTAGTCTTCACAAAAGTCATGAGAGGTAAATTTACCTTTTACAACAATTTTGGTTGCTTCCTTGATTTCTGGAAAATTGTTGCCAGACCTTTCAGAAGCCATTTCTAAGGGGCGGAAAGCTTGTCAGATCTTAAAGTTGGTACCATCTTTTGCAGGTGCCCCCATTGGCCAGGAAGTAGGTAAACTGAGGCCAATGGAAATGTCTCTGAGTTACTGTAACGATTTACTTAATTCTGAGCAGGAATAAAGTGGAACCAATTTCCTAGAGAAGGAAGGAGCAATATATCATTATTAACTTGTTTCAATCACCTATTTCTTTATAATTAGATATATTCAAGTATGTGTTTGCTTAGGCATTAAAAAGGTCTGTTTTTCCTAACTTCTTTAGGTGTCCTTTACACAGGGACACATAACAATCAAATGTGTGCTAAGTTTGACTGGAAAAGCAGATGGTAAGAGGGATAGTCAAGCGTATGTAGGAGTATAATACACATTTCTTGCCTTCAGGAAACTTTAGTAAGGTTGGGAATAGACCCTCACAGAGGAAAACAGCTCTTAATTCAAGGCAGCCTTTGATATGGTAGATGAAGGCTTAAAGCAATAAATAAAGCCTGTGAGTATACAGACGAAGGGAATGAGGTCAGGCAGGGTCCTGACAGGAAGCAGCTGTCAGATTCAAACTGGGAATTTGAGGAGACTTTAATTTTTTAAAAAAGCTATTTACAAAGGTGAGTGTTGGGTGGAGGAAAACCACAGAAAGAGTTCAGTATTTGGAGAGTAAGGGAGCCGGTCCATGGCACTCATTTTCTGGGGCAGGGAACAGGGTGGAGAGGGTTGAAAGTGGATCTGGAGGGGCAAACAAGACACTAACCTTGAGAGAACTGCCCTGTGCTGGAATGTCTTGGCAAAGGCCATGAGGAGGAAAAGATGGACCTCAGCGTTGAAAGGATGGAAGTAGAACGTATAGGTGAAAGAGGAGGGGTGAGGACACTGCATTCAGAGTGAACACAGGACATAAAGGTTCAGTTTTAGGAAAATGCATACTCTGGAGTGACAAGAGGCAGAGGAATGGAACACAGATGACAAAATAGTTTGGGGCCAAATTATGAAGGCCTTGAATGCCAAACCAGGGAGTCTGTCCCTGGTCCTGAGAACAACAGCCAGTGAACAGTTTAAAATCAGTAATGAAGCTGGCATCTTAGCAAAAGTAATCGACATCAATGAGAAAACTGGTTTGCAGGGAAAAGGCACAAGTGGCAGAATGTTCAGCTTGGATATAATAACTTGATATGAGATAATGGAGGGCAGTGGGACTGAAAAGGGGAAGAAACAGGGGACATAGTGAAGGAAGACATGGTCCTCTTAAAGGCAAGGTCAAAAACCTGCTTCTGAGATGTTCTTTCCTCCCAAATGGTAATCCTGATTGAAACGTACCATGAGTGAGCCAGGACAAACGTCCCATGTGAGCTGACAAAGTGCCCCTCAGCTCGGACTCTCACCAATATAGGGCTGGTTGGCGTGTGGAAAAGGCTTGACCTGGGTCGAGAAGATGTGGTTTGAATCACTGCTCTGTCAGGTATAAGTTAAATGTCCTTCAGCAGATCATCTGGACCCTCTGAGCCTCCGACTCACATCCTCAAAATGAGACATTACTACTTATTGCCTAGGGCAGTTGTGGGAATTCATTCAGTGAGATGTGTGGATTGCAGAGAACCACAAGGGGGTGCGGATTACATGTGGATGAGGGTGGGGTTACTGTTATGCCTCTGAAGACCTTGTCTTTCTGGGCAGGGCGGGTGGAGAGGAAGCAGGCTCTTCCCCAAACGCTCAATGAAGCCCCCATTCTCTTTCTTACCAAAGCTGCTGAGTGATCAGATTTGATTGATTACTCCAGGCCTCAGCTTCCCAAATATCCCTCCACTGCTGGGTAAAGCGGTACATTTTATCTGATAAGGTGAATTTTTTTAAAAAAAATATACTTTATTTTCATTCTCCCAGCCCATGCCTGCAAAAGGTTTTTTCTCTTGCTTCCCTGAGTTTATACTAATGCTAGTTTTGGCTGAAGATTATTTCCCCAGTGCCTGGTACTTTTTGGCCTGAGTATATAGCAACATGCCAAGATACAGATTAAAGCAGGGAGTCCATTTAAATAAGATGGATGTGAAATTTGGTTGTTTTCACATCTTTGAGGTTTGTATGCAGATGTCTCTATGAATTTCCCAATGAAAATATTGCTTTCGATTTTAGGCAATTTTTACAAATAATTTATTTTCTTCCCTTCAGAGAGTGTCTACAGATCTGATAATAGCTATAAAATAACACGACCACACTGAGATGTAGACGTAAAATAGCTGTCTAGTCTCACTCACCAGCTAAAGCTCCAAACCGTTAAGTCCAAGTTTATGCTTTCACAAATTACAAATGACCTCCTGCCGTGGAATTCTATGGTTGGCTTTGAATAATTGAAACCATTACTTTAATACCTCTAAGGCCATGGGTCCCCTTTAGTTGATCTCAATGGCTTGGCAGTAATTTGGGTCGGAGGGGAGGAAATGCAGAAAGTCGTAGTTTATAGTAGAAAATCTGAATCTTGTTGCTCCGATTTTTCTGTATTCCGTAATGACTGAACTTTCATTCAACACTTATTTATAAACATAAATGAAGCCCCTGCTAAACTCATAGCGCTGTGCTGGATGCTCGGGGAGAAGGGCAAAGATCTACGAGACATGCCTCCTCTCCTCGAATGGCTTACTGGGGACGTTAGACCCACGCAGTACTGATAAGTGATTGCCCTCTGTCTCACCTCAGTCACGTACCCCATACTCATACCCTAGACCTGGCCATTCCGTGCATCCTACTTTCAGACCTGCTGACCATCTTCTCAGGCCACCTTCCGTAACACTCCAACTCCAGCGATTCTTCAGTCTCACCAGGTTGAGTCCTTCCCTGTCACTGTCTCTCCTCCCTCTAAGATCTGTACTTTCCCCTCTCCTACTCCGCTAACATTCCATGGCCCATCATTAACAACTGCTCACTTGTATTCATTGTCCTTATTCCCATTCCCTTAAAGTCGCTTTTCCTTCTTGGCATCTGCCTGGTAAAACCAAGCTTGAAGTCAACTCCCCTCCTACTCTTCACCTGTAACCAGTGGCTGATTGTGGCTGGAGAGAATCTCCACAACCCAGTGACAGGTCTCATTTTATATTCATGACTCCCAACCTCAGTGGGTCTGTAGAGCTGCTGGCAATCTTTCTACATTGTCACCGTCCATTCAATTCTCTACTTCCTTAGATCACTATTTCACGTGTTCTCTTCCCTCTTCGGACCTCCAGCATCTCCTCCATTCTTTTATCTCTTTCTATTTCACTGGAGGGAAAAAAATAGAAGCTCTCAGAAGAGAACTTCCCTATTCTGCCAACTCCCACTTCTTCAACTAACTGTGTCTGTACATAAATGCCCTGCTTTTTGTCTTGTTGCTTAGCATGATCTAGTTGGGTTCCTATCTAAAGCCAAACCCTCCACTGTGTACTTGATCAAATCCCTTCTTATCTGTCCACAAACATTTCCAGTAATTATCTCTTCTCTTTCCTGATCAACAATATTTCTTTTTCTATTGGATCATTCCCAGTAGCATACAAAACATGCTGAATTACCACTCATTTTACAAAAACCACACAAAATCTGCATTGACCCCACTTCCCCCTCCAGCTACTGGTCTCCTTTACAGCAAATCTCCTTGGATGAGCCTTCTAGACCCAGTACTTCCCATTCCACTTCTCAATAGTCTTTCCTAAATACACTTCAGTCAGGCTTTCATTCTCAAAATTGCTTCCAGCACTGTTCTTATCAAGATTTTCAGCGACCTCGCCCTTCCCACATGCAATGGCTTATTCTCGGTCTTCACCTTATTCATCTAATTGGCAGCATTTTACAGTGGTTCAATACTTCAGTACTCCCATCACTTGGCTTCCAGGGCATCACTCTCAGTTCTGTCCCTGGTTGCTCCTTCTCTGTCTCCTTTCCTTGCTCCTTCTCATTTTTCCCAAACCCTGAACACTCTTTCAGTGAATCCCAGTCTCATAGCTTTAAAGTTTGTTTGTATGATTTTGACTCCCTAATTTGCATTTCAAACTTAGATGTCTCCCTCTAACTCTAGACTCACATATCCATCTGCCTAATGGGTCTCTACTTGGGTACTGAATAGATAACAAACTCAACTGATGCCAGAATGAACATGAATCTCCCTCTACCCAGAATCTACTCCCCCCCATCTTCCCCATCCTCCCAGTTGTGCAGACCAAAGAACTTGGGGTCATTCCTGACTCCTTTCTTTCTCTCCCATCACATACTCAATCTACCAGAAAATCTTTTTATCCCTTCTTCAAAATATATCCAGACTCCACTTTTCACCACCTCCACTGTTATCATCTTGTCTAAGCCACCATTGTCTCTCACCTCTTACTGCAAAAGCCCGTTTAACTTTCTTTCCTTCTCTCCTTATTCCTCTGAAAGCTATTTTCAACACAGCATATGGAGTGAGCCTTTTAAAAATATAAGTAAAATAATGCAGCTTCTCTGCTCAAAAACACTCTCATGGGTTCCCAACTCACCCAGACTAAAAATTGAAGTCCTTCCCATCACCCACAAGAGCCTACCTTCCTGACCTCTTCTCCCACCCACTCTCCCTGGCTTACTCTGCCCAGCCACACTAGTGTCCTTCCTAGAACATGCCAAGCTTTCTCCTGCTTCAGGGCCTTTGTACTGGCTAGACCCTTTACCCTGAAATGTCATCCTGCCAGTTCCTCATGGCTCACTCCCTCTACTCCAGTATCGTCTCGGAGAGGCCTTTCTTGACCATCTGATAAATAGTATCCTTCCCACTCTGGTATTCCTTTTTCTTCTTGTCCTATTTTATTTTTCTTCATAGCACTTATCATTATTTGACTTACCAAATATTTTTTTATTAATTATCCCACTCCTCCTACTATAATGTAAGCTCAGTGAAAGCAAGACTTTGTTCACAGCTGTATTTCCAGCACCTACAACAGTGCCTGGTACAGAGTAGGTACTCCAGTAATATTTATTGAATAAATGAATGAATGAATTCAAAAAATGAACATCCATTGTCTTTACTGCTGTTTCAGAGAAGGTAGAGTATCACACACGGAAGTCAGTGAATGCCCTGATGAAACGGTAAATCCAGACACTGAGGGATGGGTAGAATTTTGATAGGGTTAGGAAAAAGCATTCAGGTGAGAAGCAGGTAAAAACTAAAAGTTGAAGAAAGAAAACGTCAACAACGTTTATTGAGCATCTACTACATATGCCAAGTACTTTACATTCATTATCTCACATCATTCTCATGATCACTGCACCAGAGAGCTATTATTATATCCATTTTATAAATGAGGAAATTTTGTTTCAGGTATTTTATTTTATATTTAATATTTTATTTATTTATTTATTTGGTTGTGCAGGGTCTTAGTTGCGGCAGGCAAGCTTCTTAGTTGTAGCATGTGAACTCTTAGTTGCGGCATGCATGTGAGATCTAGTTTCCTGACCAGGGATCGAACCCAGGTCCCCTGCATTGGGAGCATGGAGTCTTAACCACTGCGCCACCAGGGAAGTCCCTGTTTTAGGTATTTTTAAAAGTAGTTTCCCCCAGAACCTATAACTAGTAAGTTGCAAGCCATTCTTGCAATTGAGGTTTAACTGAATCCAGAGTCCATTCTCTTTCTCATTTCTTTATCATCATCACTATTATTAGTGTCATTCAAGCTCCTCCCCTCTCCACCTATCATGCTCCTTCCCCCACTACATGATGAAAGACGACCCTTGTTGGTATTCAATTAAGTGATAGATAAGAAATAGATGTACCAACAAATATATTCTCAAATCCTTCTTAATAACCTACTGAAAGTTAAACCTCTTTTACATTGGTGGCAGCACACACTTTCAGTGTTTTGGCCAGCATTACCAAGCCATTTCTCTGGTGGTCATCTCAGCGTGAAACGTCAGTCCATTTATTTCTTTGCTGTGGCTGAATGGAATATTCCATCATTGGAAAGTAAAGCTTCAAGTTTAAATTTGAAATCTTTATTCCTATCTGGCAAATTGGCGCTATCCTTAACAGTTTGGAAGGAAGTGATGTTTTTGCTGCCATCAGCTGCATAGTGTTGGATGCTCGCAGAGCAATTTATCAGATTTACTTAGATTCCATGTGACTCTGATCCAGTGGCTACAAAGAGTGTGTATTAAGCTAATTGTTATTCTATCCTCCCCCACCCCCATGTCTCTGGTATGGAAAAAGCAGTTGAGTCTGAATAGAGTCAGGAATTAAAACATGTTTTTTTTCACCCCTGAAATTCATGGGATGCCGGGCAGGGGAGAAAGGAAAATTTTTGTCTTTTCCAAAACCCATTGCTTTCAGAATAAAGTAAAAAAAAAAATTGTTGGTTAGTTTTGCTGTGGCAAAACTTGACCCCAAAATTTCAGTTACAACAGCAAAGCAACAGTTTATTTCTTACTTATGTTACATGTTACTCATGGGTCATTGCGGGGTCAACTGTGGTTCTGCTCCATGGCTCATTGTCATTCTAGAACTCAGCTGAAGATGCAGGTCCTGTATGGGATAAGCCATTCTGGTGCAGAGAGAAAAAAGCAAGAGAGCTGTTGGAAACAAAGAATGGCTCTTAAGGCTTCTACTGAAACATGGCATATATGGTCTACATGTCAAGGCCAAGCAAGTCACATGACCAAGCCCAATGTTAATGGCGCAGAAACGTATACCCCTCCTACTGGATGCACTGAAAATCCCATGGCAGTGAATGGAGATGTGTACTTCTCTTGCAGGAAGGAAGAGTGGAGAGCTGGGAACCAAAATGTAATATACCACACATTCCTTATCCTAGCATTCAAAACCCATAGGAAAGCCAGCTTCGTGTCCCTCCACATCCCTTCTTTTGCCTGTGCTCTGGTTTCTTGTCCCCTAGACACCACACTCTCACACTTCCATGTCTGTTTCCTTAGCTGGAAATGCAATTCCCTCCATTTTCTGCCAACTGAAGTTGCCCTCAGCCTTTAAGGTCCAGTTCAGATTTCATCTACTTTATAAAGCCTCTCTCAATTCCCCAGTTGAAGTCAAACACTTCTGTCTTGGAGCTAGTAAGGCAGACTGTTTGTACATCTCTCCAGCACTAATTTTTTTTTTTAATTTTTTTTTTTATTATTTTTGTCTGCGTTGGGTCTTCGTTGCTGCACACGGGCTTCCTCTAGTTGCGGCAAGTGGGAGCTACTCTTTGCTGCAGTGCATGGGCTTCTCACTGCAGTGGCTTCTCTCGTTGCGGAGCACGGGCTCTAGGCACACGAGCTCAGTAGTTGTGGCTTGCGGGCTTAGTAGTTGTGGCTCATGCTCAGTAGTTGTGGCTCATGGGCTCTAGAGCACAGGATCAGTAGTTGTGGTGCACGGGCTTCCTTGCTCCAGGTCATGTGGGATCTTCCCAGACCAGGGATCGAACCCGTGTCCCCTGCATTGGCAGGTGGATTCCCAACCACTGTGGCACCAGGGAAGTCCCTCCAGCACTAATTTTAATCTTCCTTGGTAAGTCTGGGTAAAAAACTCCTGGAGGGCAGAACCCAGGAATTAGGTTACGTTGGCATTTCTCTCCAGCTTCTTTGGGGTCAGAGTCTTGACCTTAATAGATGCTTAATAAATTCCACTGTATGACTAAAAACCTACATATTCACCATCAAGCTTATCCATAATGTGAAATTTTAAGTCTTTTCTACAGGAGGCATATGTAGGCAAACCACATAGAGGAATCTTTTGGGAGCTTTCCTCAGTCAGAAGCACGGAGATGATTCTGTTGGTTCCACAATCTAGACTCTACCTGTTGTGTGTGTGTGTGTGTGTGTGTGTGTGTGTGTGTGTGTGTGTGTGTGTGCGTGTGTGCGTGTGTGTGTGTGTGTGTGTCTGACGATTCCTACCTTCCCACCAATAAACCACTGTGGGCACCATGTTTTCACAGCAACATTGCTTCCCTTGCCAATTATTGCTACATTGAGAAGTGGTATTTCTTTTCCTGCTTTTTCACTGCAGTATTATCTTCTCACCTTTGGCATTCTGCATGATGCATTTGTACATGGCCACTCAATAGGAGGGGTGGCAGGGAAAGGGTGGGCCACAGGAGAGGTGCTGTGGATACAATGGAAAGAGAAGAAGCTTACAGAGAAGCTGTGTCAGAGCTGTCTCCACTCCTTACTACCTTTGTGGCCTTGGGCAAGTCACTTGACTCTACTGTCCCTTCAATTTTCTTATTTATTTAAAAAAAAAACATAAAGAGACAATTAGAAAGATAGGAAAGGATGTGAGGATATTGTATTACACTAATGTGTGAACAGAGCCTGATATCATTTTGGCGTGTTTTGTGCTTAAAAGTCAAAAGATCTTGGCTCCTAGCCAACGTCTTCAGCCTCATCCCATCTGTTTACCCTTGACCTTAATAAATTCATGAGTTTTCAAACTTGGTGGTTCTCATCCTGTCTCGTGTGGACATGGTAGTGAAAAATCAAGGCTAATAACCCCACATTTCTAGTCTCTAGGCAGAAAGCCAGACTTTACTGGGAATTTGGAAAGGGAGTTATAGGCTCCTGACCCTCCAGGTCACTTCTGTGACAGCTGCCCACTCCACTTTATGGTCAGAATATGAAACGGTCATCATCAGAGAACTGGACTCTCACTTTCAGACATGCTCTTTTCATCTTTCTACTCAATAAATGTTCTGGATTTTATGAAAGAACTGGACATTCCTTTAAATAGGTAGATGTTGTATGTAAAACTTTGTTCTTCTGTCCTGAGGATGGGCAGAAGACATCGGTTTTATCAGATTTCAGAGGAGTCTAGAGCTATTCATTTTCAACAATTCTCTCTCTTTTTCATCATGGTAATTGTGTTAGGGCTCTCCAGAGGAAAATATAGAGAAAGAACCAACAGGATATATGTGCACGTGCGTGTGTGTATGTACGTCTGTGTATTCATTCCACATCCTGTTGGTTCTCTCTCTATATGTTATAGATAGATGATAGATAGATAGATGATAGAGAGAGAGAGAGAGAGAGGGATAGAGAGATTTATTTAATGGAACTGGCTCACACAATTACGGAGGCTTGGTGAGTCCAAAATCTGATGGGTTAGGCTGGCAGGCTGGAGACTCAGGGAAGAGTTGCAATTCAAGTCCAAAAGCAGTCTGCTGGCAGAATTCCTTTTTCTTTAGGGGAAGTTAGTCTTTGTTCTGTTAAGTTCTTCAACTGATTGGATGAAGCCCACACCATTATGGAAAGTAATTTGCTTTACTGAAAGTCCATCAAACATTAATCTCATCCAAAAACACAGAAACATCCAGTATAGCATTTGATCAAATATCTACACACCATGGCCTCACCAAGTTGACATACAAATTAATCATCACAATAATGTAAAACAGCAAACAGCCCACTGACATGAGAAGTAGAGTCACAGAAACTAAGGACAAAAAGGAACCTTTGAGAACATCTAGTCTGCCCTCTCTCATCTTGCAGGTAAGAAAACCAAGGCTCAGAGATGACACACCTCTTTAGCCAGAAAGCTAGAACTGGGTCTCAGGTCCCTGACTCTTTCTGTGACTGCCAAATTCAGTTATTGGCTGTTTAATTCAACATGAGATACAATTTAATGTCCTTCCATGAAAATTAGATAGGGTCAAGTTTAGATATGGATTATGTGTGGGGCAACTGCAAAGCAAATTGCAGTTAGACCCAAGTTTCCTTCTTAGCACAATGTAAAAAAATGTAATTTGAGACAATAACGACAAAAGGGGATGGAGCTTGTTAGGAGCTGAGTTTTTGTATACCGTTGAAGCTAAATTATTACTAATTCAACCTAGATTGTTACAAATTTAAGATGTTAATTGTAATCTGCTTTTTCTGAAGTAGCCGAAGTCATCCATGGAAGAACCCTGTGAGTAAATAAATTCCCTGAGCTGGAAGGATTTGTGCAAATGTGTAAGAAAAAATTTATGCTTCAGTGAAAACTATGCCTTGTCTAAAGCACATGCTTCTGGTTGTCTGATTCTGATTCCACGGGAGCTATTTTAATCTGAAAATTGTAGATAACTGATAGCAATGCAAACCAATTCTTTTTATAAACATGCGAATGAATTCAGTGCAGGGAAGGGACAACGCTTCCTCTACTCCAAAGAAAATGGCAGTTTTGCCTCCATTTGCACATTTATTTCAACATTCCTTTACTCTGTATAAATTTGGGGGTATAAATCTGTGCTTGCTTGACTCTTCTTTAATCTAGTTATAACGTCTGCCTGGTTCTCACAATTAATGAGTCAAAAAAAATCTTTAACATGTGTTCATTTTATAGCTCTATGAGAGTCATGATTTTGCCTTTTTCTGAAAATTATGCTTTAATGAATGTCATATCTTTTCCAGTACATAAAAAGAATGGTCTGCTGAATTAAAATCGACCCTCTGCACTGCATCCATTCAGCTCTATTCTGCTCTAAATCTTCGTATTAAAAAAAAAAAAAGGTCAGTTACAGGGTTTGCTGCATTCAAATCTGGGGGAAAAAAATCAAAGTGGAAATAGAGACTCTGACAGCAAAAGAAAATAGATTGGACAAGAGATGGAAAAACACATGGATTTCTTAACCACTTAGCAGAGTATCTGAGAAATTAGGCTGAGATGAGAGAAGGCGGAAAATAGGATAAATAATGGCTCAAAGCGATTGTCTCTGAGACTCGCCCAAATCATCAGTTATCCCTCTAATGAGCTGTTTTATTCCACACCCACCCTCCACATAAACTTCTAAAATGGGTTATTAGCAAGCATACTGGGCTGCGTTCATCTCGGGAACATTTTAGCCTGCAGAGTCTGGGCTCTACCCCTCCTAGGAAACAGCCATGGAGGATATCAAGAAGTTCCTAAGGCGAGTTCTTAGAAGAGGACAGAATAGTGGGGATCTCTTTGTCTTCCTCTGCTCCCTCTGTAACCTGGATCCGCCAAAACTTTATATGCGTGTTGAGGCAGGAAAGGGAGGCAAGGGGATGTTCAGGACACACTCCACAAGCTAAACCCAGGACCCCTACCTCTGCCTTGCCCAGAAGGTTCGAGCTGCTTCCACACGGCCTCTGCTAATAGTTTGCCTGTTGTGTTTGTCCCCAGCAGGTCACTCTGTGCTCCAGTTTCTCGATGGCCTCGCTGGATGTCTGTTGCCATGGCTACTACTTTTCCAAAGGATGCCTCCACCATCAGCTTCATTATCTGTTTGGCATTTCTTGAAGGTTCTGTTACTCATTCCTTCCAGACAGTAGTTTTCATTTGATCCCAGAGGATGCCCGACTCCTTAACTCCTCACCGTCTTCTCTGATGGGAGAATCTCCTGGGCTTTTACCTTACCTTATCCTATCTTACCTTTGCTATTCTCTCCCCTATGGCCACATCAATAGTCCAGATTCTCGTCATCTCTTCTCTGGTGTATGCAACAACCTCCTAAGGATTGTATTAGGTTGGGGAAACAAATAAACCCCAATGTTCTAATGGCTTAACACAGTACAAATGTATTCCTTGTTACCAGGTTGACAGTAACCACGGTTATATCCCTGACACAATCTTTCAAAGACACTGAGTGAAGAAGGCTCATCTCTGCTCAATATGTGGCTTCCAAGGGTTCTGCAGCCATTGACACTCCAGTCAGTCGGCAAAGGGAAGGAGAATGGACAATTGTGCATGAGAGTCCTTTCTGAGCCAGACCTGGAAATGGCACACTTGCTGTCTGCTCATCCTGGCAAAATAAACACAGTTACATGGCCACACCTATCTGCAAGGGAATCTGAGAAACATAGATAGACTAAGCACGTGTCCAAAGAAGGGAGGGTGGGTTAGGGGTCACCGGTGGTCTCCACCACAAGGTCTCCTGCCTCCAGTCTTGTTCCCTTCCAGTCCTTTGTACCGGCCCCTGTTCAGAGGTTGAACATGCAGAGTCTCCCAGCCAGTGAGCGGTAGAGCCAGCGCCCAGCCCGGGTCTGGCTGACTCCAAAGTCCATGTGCTTCCCTCACATCTTCAGTCTCCTGTAGTAGGTTTCCGCATCCCATCTTCACCTCTTCACTGTTCTCTCCTCCTGAAATCTCACCACATTCTCCAGAATGAGGAGGGGTTTTGGTAGAAGGAATAATCCATTCTTCTTTTTTAACCCAACTTAAGCCTGGGTGTTGGTGTGAAAATCTTTTTTCTTTCCCACATCTTCTCAGCTGCTCCACTTTGCCTCCTCCACAATGTTCTCAGCTTTGCAAAGCCCCAAGCTGGTACTGACTGCGCGAGGCAAAGGTTAGCTCTACCTCTGATAGAAACACCTCCTCGTCACCTGCCCCGCCAAGGTCCCAGGCCTCTCCCTCCTGCAGAAACTAGAACATCATTGTAAAGCAATTATACTCCAATAAAGATGTAAAAAAAAAAAAAATCCCACTTCAGAGAGGAGCACAACAGGAAAAAAAATTAAATATTTATCAAACATTTGTAAAACCTATCACAAGCATATATTTAATTATCATATAATAAGTATATTAACTTCATATTTAGGTAATTTTGAATTCAATTAATATGTATCATATACATCCTTGTTTTTACTAATTCTGTGTAAGAAATTGTGAGATTTGTTTTCTGGTCAATTACCTTAAATGTCTTACTAAGGTGAACATGTACTGATTTTGCTTATCTAACAACCAGTCCATTTGCTACTGGTAAGAGTGCCTGAAATGTCTTTTAGGAACTACATCTTACCCATTGGGGGTACATGTATTTTAGATGGTGCTACACGTGTTAAAAAAAAAACAAAAAACAGTGAGACTGCTTGTCTCACTTATTTCCCGGTCTCTAGTCTATTGGTCACAGTGAGTCCTAAGGCCTGTCTAGCGTTCATGTGGGAGAGGAAGTAGACTCCACCTATTGATGGGAGGAGTGGCAAAGAATTGTGGCAGTCTTTAATGAGCCACAAGTACAGTAAAAATGAATGATAACAAACATTTGCATAGTGCTTGGGAATTATGATATTTTTACATTGTCTCATTTGAAAAAGTTAGATTTGGGGACTTCCCTGGTGGTCCAGTGGTTAAGAATCTGCCTTCCAATGCAAGGGACACAGGTTCGATCCCTGGTCGGGGAACTAAGATCCCACATGCCGCGGGGCAACTTGGCCTGCACACCACCACTAGAGAGAAGCCCACATGCCGCAATGAAAGACCCCGTGTGCTGCAACTAAGACCCAACGCAGCCAAAAACAAACAAGTAAATAAATATTTTTTTTAAAAAAAGAAAGAAAATGTTAGACTTTATTTTTACTCCCATTTTTCCAAATGGAAAAAAACCCCATGGCATAGTGGAATTAAGTGACTTGCCCAATATCACTTGTCTAGGAAGTGACAAAACAGGGGCTTATATTAGGTCTCCCAGCTTTTATCTTGTGCTTTTCCCTCAACTTCTCACTGCCTAGATCTAGCCCTAAAGGAACATGGAAAGAATTCCTTTTGTTTTCCATTTGCATTTATTTTGGCAACCCCACATTCTAGGGAGATTGAAGAGCTATGGAAAACAGACTGCGGAGACAAATGAAATGAAACATGTATTTATGACCCTAAGTTGTGACTTCTAGGCTGTACCGAAACTGTGCTGAATAAGGTAAGAAGCAAAGCCCCGAGAAAGCTATTGACCACTGTGTGGTAGGAACATGGTGTTCCTTTATCACAGAAATGATTACAGACATTTCAAAGGTGGAGCTGGGTGAGGTTTCCCTTGAGCGGCTGACTGGCAAGCTTAGGTACAAGTGTACACGTATCAGTATGTTATTCTGCAATAGCATCTTAGTGCCCAGGATGGGGCCATGCCAACCACTTTAGCTGACAGTGAGAAAAGAAAGAAGAAGTAAAGGAGGAGGGACAAGAAGGAGGCAGGAAGAGATGGTGGAGCCGCTTAGAGAAGCCCAGGTCTCATCTAGCTACCCAAGCACTCTGCCATCGCCCTAGCCCCAGCAAGGGTAGAGCCCTGCCAGGGGCTTCCCGAGACATCCTGGGGCAGGTTGCTCTGAAGAAGAGCGGCCAGCAGAGGGGCAAGTGGGAGCTGAAATCCTGCCTGCACTCCACTTTCCAACTAGGCACTGTGAACAGACTGTGCCTACTCAGGATGGGGAAGACTTTCCCGTTTTACCCAAAGGCACAATTCTTTCCCCATGTCATGTACACAGAGGAGGTGCCTTTGTCTAATTTGGCTCAAACGCACCTTATGCCCCAGCAGCCGATGAGCTGCTTACTGCAAAGTAGGTTTCGATTTCATAAATTAAAAAGCCACACTCGTTGGGCTTCCCTGGTGGCGCAGTGGCTGAGAGTCCGCCTGCCGATGGTTCGTGCCCTGGTCCGGGAAGATCCCACATGCCGCGGATCGGCTGGGCCCGTGAGCCATGGCCGCTGAACCTGTGCGTCCGAGCTTGTGCTCCGCAACAGGAGAGGCCACAACAGTGAGAGGCCCGCGTACCGCAAAAAAAAAAAAAAAAAGCCACAATCGTGTTGCCCTTTCAAAAACCTGTCATCCCTGACCTCGACTCTCATGCAGATCATACAGTCAGTGGTCTCGCAGCATGGAAACCTGCCCAGACTTGTGTGGGGTTTTTCCACAGGCCATTTGGACAGGTCACTCAGCTTCTCCTCTTCCTGTTCCTGTCTTTGAAATGAGGGAGGTGGACCAGGTGACCTTGGTGTCTTTTCCTGGTTATAACATGCTATGGCTCATAATTCTGTGAATGACAGTAAGTCAGGGAGTAGGTCAGACTGGAAAGTCCAGTCTGGGCTTCTCTCTGGGTAGCTTTTTAAAATTTTCTTCTTTCTGGCCATTTTGTTGTCCTGCCTTGCACTTGTAATCAGAGGACTACAGATATCTAGAGAAAAAAGATTTCAGCTTGAGATAAGATAGAGACTAGTAAAAACAAGCAAACATTAGGTCTCTTCCTCTACCTCAGTTCACTTTACTATCCCCAAACACACATATACGTGTGTGTACACACACATACACACAGATGCATGCATACACACACACAGATGTGCACACATACACATGCTGAGCTTAGGACAGACCTTTCCTCATTTCAAAGCATAAACAATAAGATACAGTTTCCTAGATGTAATCATTTAATGCACTCTAAATTTATTTCTTTAAGACACAGAAGCAACTAAAGTGCAGAGAATCCATGCCCCGGGCATTTCTATTTACATGTCTTCATATACAATTTTTGAAGGAAGTAGTTCATATTAATAAATGAGTTGGTTTGCCTTCCCAGCTCTCTCCTCACAGTAAGTGCTATCAAAAACCTCATAAATCATTCCACACCACCCAGACTCATCTGTGTAACACAAAGGGAGCCCTACTCCACTCTGAAGCTTTTTATTTATCTCCCATACACTTCGTGCATTTCCATTATTTATATTTTCCCATAAAGCAAATGATTCCTCAGTGACCCGAGGCAGGCAGATAGGTGCTTTATTCCTTGTGCTGATAGGTTAGAAGGAGTGGGAGAGAGAAGAGTGGAGGCGGAGAGGCGCGTGGAGAAAGCCAGACTTGTTGGCTTATGAAATGCATGAAAATGGGGGAGAGGGAAATTTGGGGGGCAGGGAGAACAAAGGGGTTGATCAATATTGATTTAACACTTATTCAGCACTGTATGCACCTTTGCCCACCTGGACATCCCACAGGCATCTGGAAATCAGTAAGTCCCAAGTTGAACTCATTCTCCACTGCTACACTGACACGCCCTGTCTGTCCCCCACACTGTGAATGGCACCCCCATCCATCCAGAGATTGCATGTATTATCTCATTCCATCCTCACTTCCCTCCATGAAATAGAAATTATCGCTCCTAGTTGATGGACAAGGAAACTGAGGCTCAGAGAGGCCAAGTGTGACAGTCTGCTAGGGCTTCCATAACAAAATACTGTGGATTGGGTGATTTAGTAGATAGAATAATAAATAGATGGAAATTTATTTTCTCACAGCTCTGGAGGCTGGAAATCCAAGACCAACGTGCCAGCAGTGTTGGTTCCTCCTAAGGCCTCTCTCCTTGGCTTGCAGATGGCTGCCTTCTCCCTGTGTCCTCACATGGCCTTTTCTCTGTGCATCTGAATCTCTAGTATCTCTTCCTCTTCTTGTAGGGACACCAGTCTTATTGGATTAGCACCTACCCATGTGACCTCATTTAACCTTAATTACTATTTTAAAGGCTCTATCTCCAAATACAGTCATAGTCTAAGGTACTGGGGGTTAGGACTTCAACATATGAATTCAGTCTATAACAAACACCAAGGGACCCACTCAACACAACAAGGATCCATGCTTGGGTTCTTCTGCTCCAATTCCAAAGCATCTTTATCTACTTTCATTTATTAACTCTGCAGAATAGATGGTAGGTGGTAAATTGAGGGTGGAGGGAATTCCAGGGCTCAGGGGGTTTAGTGTGATAAGCATGTCATACCCAGGTCGAGGATAGTGGTAATTCATTCACTTGGCCATGGAAATTTATTAAATTCCTATTACTTAAAAGTCCAGGCACTTTTTCTAGGCATAGATGATGTAAAACAGCAAAAACAAACCACGTCTTGGCACATTTACAGTTCAGTATTTACTCAAAGTATTAAATTTACAAATAAATGAAAAAGGTACAATAACATACAATAAATTACCACTGTGGTGAGGATGTGAAGCAGAAGCAGAGGCCAGCGGTGTTATGGGGTGTAGCAGAGGGCCAAACCCGGTCCAGGTGGCTGTAGTGGATGCTGTGATGCCTCCCGGCTCCCTCTGCAGGACAGATGACTCATTCCCCAGCTACTGGTATTGGTGTTGCAGGCCCTCTGCTGAGTCCTTCTGCAGGAATTGCCTTCAGTCAAAGAAAGTCTCCTCACCCAAGGTGCCCCCTCCCACATCCAATGACTGATCCCTGTTGGAAGGAAGGTGTTGTTAGTCATAAAGATCTGGCCTCTCCTCCTGACCTCCTTATGCTCAGATGGACAACTCTGAAGGACCATCCCAGCTCCAGGGTGACCTTGGAATCAGCTGAGCTCTGGATTACAAATGCATTGCAGTTCAACTTCTCCCTCTGCCCAGTCTCCTTCTGTCTTTCCCCCACAGGTGCTGATCCCAAAGACACTCCCAGTGAAATTGTTTAATGCAAATCTTCATTTCAGATTCTGTTTCCCTGAAAAAACAGAATTTGTTTGCAAGGGCTGCCATAACAAACTAGGGCTGGGTGGCTTAAACAACAGAAATATATTGTCTCACAGTTGCAGTGGCTAGAAGTCTGAGATCAAAGTGTCAGCAGGGTTGGATTCTTCTGAGCGCCAAGGGCCTCTCTCCCTGGCTCGCAGATGGCTTATCTTCTTATGTCTTTCGGGGGTTTTTTGTTTTTTTTTTTTTTTTTTTTTTTTTTGGCGGGCCTCTCACTGTTGTGGCCTCTCCCATTGCGGAGCACAGGCTCCGGACGTGCAGCCTCAGCAGCCATGGCTCACGGGCCCAGCCGCTCCGCGGCATGTGGGATCTTCCCGGACCGGGGCACGAACCCGTGTCCCCTGCATCGGCAGGTGGACTCTCAACCACTGCGCCACCAGGGAAGCCCTCCTTATGTCTTTCTATATTGTCTTCTCTCTGTGTGTCTCTGTCCAAATTTCCCTTTTTGATAAGGACACCAATCATATTGGATTAGGGCCCAAACTAGAGACTTCATTTGAACTTGATTACCTTTGTAAAGAACTTATCTCTAAATAGGGTCACATTCTGAGTTACTGGGGACTAGGACTTCAACATATGAATTTGGGGGCCACAATTCAACCCAAACCCAAAAGACTTTGTTGGGGACGGGTAGCACTTGAAGCACTTGAAGAATGACACTGATCAGGTGAAAATAAGGCAGCATTGATTTGGAGCAGTAAGGCAAGGATGGTGGGAGAAGAGTTCCAGGGAGAAGGAATATTATACACAAAGAGTGGGAAGGAACAGGACACAGCCAAGTACAGTTCATGGGAGGAACGGGAGGGGGCTAGGATAGGTCCTGACCATTCATGCAGAAGCCATTCACAGACCAGCCCTGCAGGGCTGATTGCCAGGATAATATCCAACAGAGAGTCCTGGGGGTGGCCAAACAATGATGTTTCTTGCAGAAGGTAGATTCGTTTATAGTTTGGCTGGGCTGGAAGAAGTTAGCCTTAGGTTGAAGCCAAAATATACCAAAGTGAGTTTTGAACTCTAAGAATGAGTAGAGCTAGGCGGGGGGGTGAGGCTTAGTCATGAGGAGACAGAGTGCAGAGCAATACTTAGAGGAGGAGCTGGACAAAACAGGACAGTTTACAACTAAGGCTGAGAACACCGAGGTCCCCTACCCACCACAGCCCTGACGGAGGGCATGAGAGGACGGGAGGGGGAGAAGAGGAATAAAGCTGTGTTTGCCTTCCTTCACAGTCTTGCCTTCTCCTGGTACCCACAGAAAAATGCACTGACTCCAGGATAGGGGCTTTTAACCATTAGGTAATATGGAATAAACTGTCAGAAGAGGCTGAACCAAAGCTACCCAAATGAGAACATCACTAAGAGAGCGGCTGGGTCTTAGCTTCATTTTACTCTGAGATTTTGGCACACAACACTGTCTGGTACGTGGCAGGAATATGAGGAATACTTGAGTGTCTGTCCCTTTGGTTTTCTAAGAGGACATCCCAAGGACCCCAAGAGTTTCCAGGTGAACCCTATGAGTCTATCCGCAGCCTTGGAGACCTTCCTCTGGAAAGGGGAGATTATTGCAATTCACTCCATTTTCAAATCTTTTCAATGCTGATTTTGTTTTTGTTGTATTATTAGTGCCTGAGGTTTTTTAATAAGGAGACTGAGATTAGATGATGCACAGATCTTGGAATTTGATAGCTCTTCTCCAAGAAGGAAATCAAATTCTTTATAAAAAATATCTAAAGTACGTGGCTTAATTACACAAAGGAGGGCAGGCTCCATAGGAAGATGTGGTTATTTTTAGAGCATGTGTTTATTTGGTTTTTTTTTTTTGCGGTACGCGGGCCTCTCACTGTTGTGGCCTCTCCTGTTGCGGAGCACAGGCTCCGAACGCGCAGGCTCAGAGGCCATGGCTCACGGGCCCAGCCGCTCCGCGGCATGTGGGATCCTCCCGGACCGGGGCACGAACCCGCGTCCCCTGCATCGGCAGGTGGACTCTCAACCACTGCGCCACCAGGGAAGCCCTAGAGCATGTGTTTTGAATTGTATTATTTTGGTCCTATTTTCCTGGCTAAGTCACATTTTAAGCTTTCCCTGTTTTCTGTCTCTAAACCTCAGACTTCTTGTACCTTTGAGGAGGTTTGCTTAGAAGAGCACCCAGAATGCAAATCTTCCCATCATTAAACTGCTACACTATTTATCAAACCTACCGTTTGCTGGGTTTTGTATTGAGTGGCATTATAACATCAAGAAATTGTCAGGCAAGCTGTATCATTCACTCCCAAAGTGGCAGCTCTGAGTAAATGAATTATAAAGAAATAGCTGGGGGCCATTAGAGTGATTTTTTTTTTGCCTCTCCTCTAAAAGGTGACTTTAGACAACTTTAGTAGGAAAGCAGAGCGAGAGGTGAGGCCTGGAGTTCTCCTGGGGGAGAAAAAGTCTAGTGAAGTAGGAGTTGCTGAGAGCTCAGAGAAAGTAGCAGAGATGAGTGAAAGACACATTTAACACCTGCCACCTAAGGTGCAGGTGGCCATAAGATGGGACAGATTGACCAGAACTGAGGACATGGGTTGAGGAAGAGGCATGATGGCTAATTTTTTTTTTTTTTAACATCTTTATTGGAGCATAATTGCTTTACAATGGTATGTTAGTTTCAGCTTCACAACAAAATGAATCAGTTATATATATACATATGTTCCCATATCTCTTCCCGCTTGCGTCACCCTCCCTCCCACCCTCCCTATCCCACCCCTCCAGGCGGTCACACAGCACCGAGCTGATCTCCCTGTGCTATGCGGCTGCTTCCCACTAGCTATCTACCTTACGTTTGGTAGTGTATATATGTCCATGCCTCTTTATTGCTTTGTCACCGTTTACCCTTCCCCCTCCCCATAGCCTCAAGTCCATTCTTTAGTAAGTCTGTGTCTTTATTCCTGTTTCACCCCTAGGTTTTTCATGACATTTTTTTTTTCTTAAATTCCATATATATGTGTTAGCATACGGTATTTGTCTCTCTCTTTCTGACTTACTTCACTCTGTATGACAGACTCTAGGTCTATCCACCTCATTACAAATAGCTCAATTTCGTCTCTTTTTATGGCTGAGTAATATTCCATTGTATATATGTGCCACATCTTCTTTATCCATTCATCCGATGATGGACACTTAGGTTGTTTCCATCTCTGGGCTATTGTAAATAGAGCTGCAATGAACATTTTGGTACATGACTCTTTTTGAATTATGGTTTTCTCAGGGTATATGCCCAGTAGTGGGATTGCTGGGTCATATGGTAGTTCTATTTGTAGCTTTTTAAGGAACCTCCATACTGTTCTCCACAGTGGCTGTATCAATTTACATTCCCACCAACAGTGTAAGAGGGTTCCCTTTTCTCCACACCCTCTCCAGCATTTATTGTTTCTAGATTTTTTGATGATGGCCATTCTGACTGGTGTGAGATGATATCTCATTGTAGTTTTGATTTGCATTTCTCTAATGATTAGTGATGTTGAGCATTCTTTCATGTGTTTGTTGGCACTCTGTATATCTTCTTTGGAGAAATGTCTATTTAGGTCTTCTGCCCATTTTTGGATTGGGTTGTTTGTTCTTTTGTTATTAAGCTGCACGAGCTGCTTATAAATTTTGGAGATTAATCCTTTGTCAGTTGCTTCATTTGCAAATATTTTCTCCCATTCTGAGGGTTGTCTTTTGGTCTTCTTTATGGTTTCCTTTGCTGCGCAAAAGTTTTTAAGTTTCATTAGGTCCCATTTGTTTACTTTTGTTTTTATTTCCATTTCTCTAGGAGGTGGGTCAAAAAGGATCTTGCTGTGATTTATGTCATAGAGTGTTCTGCCTATGTTTTCCTCTAAGAGTTTGATAGTTTCTGGCCTTACATTTAAGTCTTTAATCCATTTTGAGCTTATTTTTGTGTATGGTGTTAGGGAGTGATCTAATCTCATACTTTTACATGTAGCTGTCCAGTTTTCCCAGCACCACTTATTGAATACACTGTCCTTTCTCCACTGTACATTTCTGCCTCCTTTGTCAAAGACAAGGTGACCATATGTGCGTGGGTTTATCTCTGGGCTTTCTATCCTGTTCCATTGATCTATATTTCTGTTTTTGTGCCAGTACCATACTGTCTTGATTACTGTAGCTTTGTAGTATAGTCTGAAGTCAGGAAGCCTGATTCCTCCAGCTCCATTTTTCGTTCTCAAAATTGCTTTGGCTATTCGGGGTCTTTTGTGTTTCCATACAAATTGTGAGATTTTTTGTTCTAGTTCTGTGAAAAATGCCAGTGGTAGTTTCATAGGGATTGCATTGAATCTGTAGATTGCTTTGGGTAGTAGAGTCATTTTCACAATGTTGATTCTTCCAATCCAAGAACATGGTATATCTCTCCATCTATTTGTATCATTTTTAATTTCTTTCATCAGTGTCTTATAATTTTCTGCATACAAGTCTTTTGTCTCCTTAGGTAGGTTTATTCCTAGATATTTTATTCTTTTTGTTGCAATGGTAAATGGGAGTGTTTTCTTGATTTCACTTTCAGATTTTTCATCCTTAGTGTATAGGAATGCCAGAGATTTCTGTGCATTAATTTTGTATCCTGCTACTTTACCAAATTCATTGATTAGCTCTAGTAGTTTTCTGGTAGCATCTTTAGGGTTCTGTATGTATAGTATCATGTCATCTGCAAACAGTGACAGCTTTACTTCTTCTTTTCCGATTTGGATTCCTTTTATTTCCTTTTCTTCTCTGATTGCTGTGGCTAAAACTTCCAAAACTATGTTGAATAAGAGTGGTGAGAGTGGGCAACCTTGTCTTGTTCCTGATCTTAGTGGAAATGCTTTCAGTTTTTCACCATTGAGGATGATGTTGGCTGTGGGTTTGTCATATATGGCCTTTATTATGTTGAGGAAAGTTCCCTCTATGCCTACTTTCTGCAGGGTTTTTATCATAAATGGGTGTTGAATTTTGTCAAAAGCTTTCTCTGCATCTATTGAGATGATCATATGGTTTTTCTCCTTCAATTTGTTAATATGGTGTATCACGTTGATTGATTTGCGTATATTGAAGAATCCTTGCATTCTTGGAATAAACCCCACTTGATCATGGTGTATGATCCGTTTAATGTGCTGTTGGATTCTGTTTGCTAGTATTTTGTTGAGGATCTTTGCATCTATGTTCATCAGTGATATTGGCCTGTAGTTTTCTTTCTTTGTGACATCCTTGTCTGGTTTTGGTATCAGGGTGATGGTGGCCTCGTAGAATGAGTTGGGGAGTGTTCCTCCCTCTGCTATATTTTGGAAGAGTCTGAGAAGGATAGGTGATAGCTCTTCTCTAAATGTTTGATAGAATTCGCCTGTGAAGCCATCTGGTCCTGGGCTTTTGCTTGTTGGAAGATTTTTAATCACAGTTTCAATTTCAGTGCTTGTGATTGGTCTGTTCATATTTTCTATTTCTTCCTGATTCAGTCTTGGCAGGTTGTGCCTTTCTAAGAATTTGTCCATTTCTTCCAGGTTGTCCATTTTATTGGCATAGAGTTGCTTGTAGTAATCTCTCATGATCTTTTGTATTTCTGCAGTGTCAGTCGTTACTTCTCCTTTTTCATTTCTAATTCTATTGATTTGAGTCTTCTCCCTTTTTTTCTTGATGAGTCTGGCTAATGGTTTATCAATTTTGTTTATCCTTTCAAAAAACCAGCTTTTAGTTTTATTGATCTTTGCTATCGTTTCCTTCATTTCTTTTTCATTTATTTCTGATCTGATTTTTATGATTTCTTTCCTCCTGCTAACTTTGGGTTTTTTTTGTTCTTCTTTCTCTAATTGCTTTAGGTGCAAGGTTAGGTTGTTTATTCGAGATGTTTCCTGTTTCTTAAGGTAAGATTGTATTGCTATAAACTTCCCTCTTAGAACTGCTTTTGCTGCATCCCATAGATTTTGAGTCGTCGTGTCTCCATTGTCATTTGTTTCTAGGTATTTTTTGATTTCCCCTTTGATTTCTTCAGTGATCACTTCGTTATTAAGTAGTGTATTGTTTAGCCTCCATGTGTTTGTATTTTTTACAGATCTTCTCCTGTGATTGATATCGAGTCTCATAGCGTTGTGGTCGGAAAAGATATTTGATACAATTTCAATTTTCTTAAATTTACCAAGGCTTGATTTGTGACCCAAGATATGATCTATCCTGGAGAATGTTCCATGAGCACTTGAGAAAAATGTGTATTCTGTTGTTTTTGGATGGAATGTCCTATAAATATCAATTAACTCCATCTCATTTAATGTATCATTTAAAGCTTGTGTTTCCTTATTTATTTTCATTTTGGATGATCTGTCCATTGGTGAAAGTGGGGTGTTAAAGTCCCCTACTATGAATGTGTTACTGTCGATTTCCCCTTTTATGGTTGTCAGTATTTGCCTTATGTATTGAGGTGCACCTATGTTGGGTGCATAAATATTTACAATTGTTATATCTTCCTCTTGGATCGCTCCCTTGATCATTATGTAGTGTCCTTCTTTGTCTCTTCTAATAGTCTTTGTTTTAAAGTCTATTTTGTCTGATATGAGAATTGCTACTCCAGCTTTCTTTTGGTTTCCATTTGCATGAAATACCTTTTTCCATCCCCTTACTTTCAGTCTGTATGTGTCTCTAGGTCTGAAGTGGGTCTCTTGTAGACAGCAAATATATGGGTCTTGTTTTTGTATCCATTCAGCCAATCTGTGTCTTTTGGTGGGAGCATTTAGTCCATTTACATTTAAGGTAATTATCGATATGTGTGTTCCCATTCCCATTTTCTTAATTGTTTTGGGTTTGTTATTGTAGGTCTTTTCCTTCTTTTGTGTTTCTTGCCTAGAGAAGTTCCTTTAGCAGTTGTTGTAGAGCTGGTTTGGTGGTGCTGAACTCTCTCAGCTTTTGCTTGTCTCTAAAGGTTTTAATTTCTCCATCAAATCTGAATGAGATCCTTGCTGGGTAGAGTAATCTTGGTTGCAGGTTTTTCTCCTTCAACACTTTCAATATGTCCTGCCACTCCCTTCTGGCTTGCAGAGTTTCTGCTGAAAGATCAGCTGTTAACCTTATGGGGATTCCCTTGTGTGTTATTTGTTGTTTTTCCCTTGCTGCTTTTAATATGTTTTCTTTGTATTTAATTTTTGACAGTTTGATTAATATGTGTCTTGGCGTATTTCTCCTTGGATTTATCCTGTATGGGACTCTCTGTGCTTCCTGGACTTGATTAACTATTTCCTTTCCCATATTAGGGAAGTTTTCAACTATAATCTCTTCAAATATTTTCTCAGTCCCTTTCTTTTTCTCTTCTTCTTCTGGAACCCCTATAATTCGAATGTTGGTACGTTTAATGTTGTCCCAGAGGTCTCTGAGACTGTCCTCAGTTCTTTTCATTCTTTTTTCTTTATTCTGCTCTGCAGTAGTTATTTCCACTATTTTATCTTCCAGGTCACTTATCCGTTCTTCTGCCTCAGTTATTCTGCTATTGATCCCATCTAGAGTACTTTTAATTTCATTTATTGTGTTGTTCATCGTTGCTTGTTTCATCTTTAGTTCTTCTAGGTTCTTGTTAACTGATTCTTGCATTTTGTCCATTCTATTGTCCATTCTATCTCCAAGATTTCGGATCAACCTTACTATCATTATTCTGAATTCTTTTTCAGGTAGACTGCCTATTTCCTCTTCATTTGTTAGGTCTGATGGGTTTTTATCTTGCTCCTTCATCTGCGGTGTGTTTTTCTGTCTTTTCATTTTGCTTATCTTACTGTGTTTGGGGTCTCCTTTTTTGCAGGCTGAAAGTTCGTAGTTCCTTTGTTTTTTGTGTCTGTCCCCAGTGGCTAAGGTTGGTTCAGTGGGTTGTGTCGGCTTCCTGGTGGAGGGTACTAGTGCCTGTGTTCTGGTGGATGAGGCTAGATCTTGTCTTTCTGGTGTGCAGGTCCACGTCTGGTGGTGTGTTTTGGGGTGTCTGTAGACTTATTATGATTTTGGGCCGCCTCTCTGCTAATGGGTGGGGTTGTGTTCCTGTCTTGCTAGTTGTTTGGCATAGGATGTCCAGCACTGTAGCTTGCTGGTCGTTGAGTGAAGCTGGGTGCTGGCGTTGAGATGGAGATCTCTCGGAAATTTTTGCTGTTTGATATTATGTGCAGCTGGGAGGTCTCCTGTGGATCAGTGTCCTGAAGTTGGCTCTCCCACCTCAGAGGCACAGCACTGACTCCTGGCTGCAGCCCCAAGAGCCTTTCATCCACAGGGCTCCTTAATTTGGGATGATTGGTTGTCTATTCAGGTATTCCACAGATGCAGGGTATATCAAGTTGATTGTGGAGCTTTAATTCGCTGCTTCTGAGGCTGCTGGGAGAGATTTCCCTTTCTCTTCTTTGTTCTCACAGCTCCCAGGGGCTCAGCTTTGGATTTAGCCCCGCCTGTGCGTGTAGGTCGCCGGAGGGCGTCTGTTCTTTGCTCAGACAGGACGGGGTTAAAGGAGCCGCTGATTCGGAGTCTCTGGCTCACTCAGGCCCGGGGGTAGGGAGGGGCACGGAGTGTGGGGCGGGCCTGCTGCGGCAGAGGCCGGCGAGACGTTGCAGCCTGAGGCGCGCCTGTGCGTTCTCCCGGGGGAGTTGTCCCTGGATCCCGGGACCCCGGCAGTGGCGGGCTGCACAGGCTCCCCGGAAGGGCGCGTGGCCAGTGACCTGTGTTCGCACACAGGGATGGCTAATTTTTGACTAGATGTTAGACATTGACAATTTTACCTTTTTGAGTGCTGGATACTTTGGGGTACCTGTAAGCATTCATGAGATTTGTTCCAGTACACAATTAAGTTACCTAGACACAGTTTGATCCTTCTTAAGGTATTTCAGGTGGAACCAGAGCAGCATTTATTGTAGAACTAGTTTTGTTCCTCTCATGACGCAAAGAACTTTTCAGTACTCTATCTGCTGTGGATTATGAGGTTTTCCATTCTAGCTGGTGGGATCAGAAACTATTCGCAGCTCTGCGTGAACCCCAGCTATGTTCTCCATAATCCTTTTGGTTGGTTCATTTACTAGCCCCACATAGTTTCACGTGCCAATCAGTATGAAGCTGAAGACACAAGGGGGACCTTCTGTAGATGTCTGAAGCTCTCTGTGCATGCAGCTTTCTCCTCTCTGCCACTCTTTCCAGAGAACTCCAGCTGCCTTGTCTACCCCAGATTCCCCACTTCATCTTTTTCACTCAGAGGAGCCACTGGGCCACCTGCGTTCCCCCTGCCAGTGCCCCAGCTTGGACATTCTCTGCAAGCAGGAACTGGGACAACCATAGCACTCACTGTCTTTCTTTGCTGATGTTCAAGTTCATTCATTGTCCTGGTTGTTTCTTATATTCTGTCTAGTTTTTTGCTTTTTTTTCAGATGGGAGGGTAAAACCTGTCCTTAGTATTCCAACTTTGGCTGGAATGGAAGTTCACTTGCTTTTATGAGCAAGTCCAGAACCGCACACAGAGCCAGTTTAGATCATCCTGTCTTGATAAAACTTCTTTATTCACAGCAGATTTCACTCTCTTGACATTGCCTCATTTTTCTGTTTAGTAAATAACGGACAAACAGTAGTCCACAGCATCTCTGCTGAGTATCTTTTCTGTTCATTGTGATACCTTTCCTGAAAAGACCAGGGCTAGGCAGTAGCGTTTAAGTAATAAAACAGAGATTAAAGTGTCTTTAGTTAGACACAGCTGGCTTTCATTACTGTCTCTGCCACTGTCTCTACCAGAGATACAGCAAGAGTGAAGGACGACACGTTAAGAGATTTTCGATTTATACTGTGCATACCTCCACCTTCTATTACAAGGAGGGTGCATTCTTTTGTAATTTAAAAAATAGTTTAAAATAACAAAATACACAATAAGGGGTATCTGATCCATAGGGCCATCATAAATATTAATTGAAATAATATGCATGATCAATAAAGTGGAGCTATTATTTAGCCCATCATTCCACTGTTCCAAGTACAGAGCAATCATATTCTAAATAGCCAGTTCAATTTTACAGATAACAAAAGCATGTCTTCTATAAAAGATTCAATTTACTTTCTTTCCCTTCTGAAAAGCCCTGAGAGTATTCCTTAGGGCCCAGTGGGGTTTTGCAAGAACAGTTTGGAATTCCTTAAATGCGTATGGACATTGCTGTACGGATTTCCACTGAATGACCTTTGATTAGGCAAACCTCAAAAATGCTGGTGAGGGGAGACTGTAGGCCAATTTAAAAATGGATAGAGGCTTGGATTCATGAAAGTAACTAGCTGAGGAGCGAGGAGGGAGGAAGGATCTAAAGCCTATTTAGAAAGTAAAGAAAATCAGCTTGTGATTAACATTTACTGCATGCAATTAATCTTGAACTAATCACTACCTCTCATTCTTTGAATTCCTGGGTCATCCCTCACTCAGTTTTCTTGTCCATCTCAACTCCTGTCATACTCTTTCAACAGGTATCACAAATGTATGGCACAATTATTACTTTTCCCTCCTCCTAGGAGCAAACATTGCTAATCTATCATGGTACTCTTTCTATCTGACCCTAAAAATGGCCTCAGAATTCTTCTGAACACAGCAGTCCAGGCAGCCAGAATATTCAATCGTGTTTGGCATAAAATTTGAAAACTCGTTACCACCCTATGAAGCTTTTAATGTTCATTTAGGACATTTATCCAATCACTTAGCCCTGCAGTTCCTAGACCTCCTTATTTTAATGACCTCTTCTCCACTTCCGCCACCAACACCCACCATAGAAACTGCTGTGAGCTGAAACAGATGTCTTAATAGCCTTCCAAGTGACCACAATCTTCAATCTTTCCAAAGCTCTCATGACTCCACTTTTTCTGCCCTTATTCTTTGACCATGGCACTTCCATTTTATCCAGAAGTTTCTTTCCTGGCTTTTCTTTCCAACACTGAACCTCATGGCAAGAGCCTAAACCACTCTTTGCCAGCATCTTCAAATTCCCTGCCACCACCCATTCCCCCTGTGTCTTGCTACACCCATCTAGCAAAATATGGTACCTGATTAGTGCTGCAGTTTTCTTTTTCCTTCTCCAAGAAGCTGAGTGCTACTGGAGAAAATCCTACAACCACACAAATTCGTGCAACAGCAGACTCACAGCTTAAAACCTCAGCCAGGCTCTCAGTGTCACCCTTGACTTTCATCAGCTCCTTCCTCCATTGCCTTCAATGGCTCTTTCAAATTTTCTTCATTTTCTTTAAGACTTTCTCAATCTCTCAATGCCTAGAAAATAATCTTGTCTGTTCCGTTAATGAGAAAAACAAGGAAACAGTATTTTTCTGACCCCTTCAGTTTTCTGAACTTACCCACACATACATCTAGAGTAATGCCTGCCCTTACCATCAATATGCAGACCGTGATAAATGGCACTGTCCCGTTTATATTTACTCCTATTATTCTCAAAGTATTGTGTTTTGCAGAGAATCCCCAAAGCCTTGCTGATTGAATCTTACTAAATTCTTACTACCAACTTCAGCTGGACCTGGATGGTTACCCACAGCCCTGGGATTTGGCTAGGGCAGTTCCAACTCTCTCAGGTCCCCAAGGCTACTTTAGCATCGCCTTCTGAGCAGAAGGGGGGGCCTCTGATTCTCAGCTGATTCTCTTTGATCCTCTCCTTTCCATTTCCCTAGAGCTTTTCCTTTATGCCCATCACTGAGGAAGTAACCTCCTCCCAGTGACAGCCAATCCTGCTGCCTATGGTTCATAGTCCTAGACGTTATCCATCAATTATCTTCCTTTCCTTGTGTCTTCTTATTGAAGTCTCTCACAGACTTAAAAATAAAATAGAATAAAAATTTAAACTTTTTGCCCAATTAAGCTACTTCATCATACCCCTTCTCATCATCAGAAAACTTTTTGCAAGTCTTTACTATCGGCCTCTATTTCCTTAAAATCTATTTTTTCCTAATCCTTAGGAATGGGGCCACTGCCCCACATTTTCTCTGAAACTCTTTCTTGAAGCTTAACAGTAAATAACCCACAAAGCCAAGAGCCTCTCTCTGCTATGATCCACCTAAACGCCACACTGAAATATCTGTAAGTTTTTTATCTTCCTCTTTTTTTTAAAAAAAAGGTTTTTTCAACTCTTAAATAGCATATGCATACAAAATGTACATACCACATAAATATACAGCTTGATGAAATGCTGCCATGTATTCACTTCCCAGGGTAAGAAATTAAACAGTGCCAGCATCCGAGGAGTGGGCTGTGGCCGTTCCAATCCCTTTCCCACCCTCCTGAAGACAAACACTATCTTGACTTTTATGTCAGTTACTTACTTGCTTTTCCTTATTCTTTTACCGCTAGCGTGCATCCCTTGACAGTTGGTTTTGCCTTTTTCTGAAGTTTATATAAATGGAAGCACACAGTATATACGTTTTTGGTCTGGCTTCTTTCACTCAATGTGATACTTGTGAGATTTATCTGTTTTCTTGTATTCGGCTGTAGTTTATTCATTTTTATTGCTCTTCTAGTGTTCCACACTATATACCACAGTTTATCCAGTCTACTGTTGCTGGCCATTTGGGTTGTTTTCAGGTGGAGGTAGTAGTGCTGCTATGAACATCCTTGTGTATGTCTTCTGATGCGTGGGCACATGTTTCTTTTGGGGATATGCCTAAGAGTGAAAATCCTGAGTAAGAGAGTGCCTGTATCTTCCACTTCAGTAAACAATGCCAAACTGTTCTCCAAAGTGTTTGTCCTCATTTACACTCCCACCAGCAATATATCAGTTTCCACAGCTCTAAATCCTCACCCAAACTTGGCATAGTCAGTTTTATTAATTTTCTCCATAAAGGTAGATGTAACTTTAATTTTAATTTGCTTTCCCATGATTACTAATTGGGAACCTTGGACACATTTTTGGATATTTGGATAGCTTTTTGAAAGAAAGTACCCGTTCAAGTCTTTGCCTGTATTTCCCCTGTGTTGCTGACACAACAGTTATATGTGTCACCAATATCTTCTCTACTCTATACCTTGCCTTTTCATTCTCTTAATGGTTACTTTGGAAGGACAGAGTTTTTATGTGAATGCTGGTGACCTGAAATAGTTTTTTCCTTTAAAGGGTTCTATGCATTTTACAAGATGAAAAAGATGTTTTAAAGGACTAAAGTTACAGTATCTTGAACCTTGTCTACGGAATATATAACAAAGCAGTATTCATTATATTAGTATTTATGTAAATGCCTATTAGATTGTAAGTTTTTTGAGCAAAAATGAAATTATATCTGTCTGTGCCTTTTCTACTGTGCCTGCCACTGAGCTTTGCCTATAACAAGTCCTCAATAAATATCTCAATCATGCAACAAATATTTACTAAACATCTTGATACCTATAAAAATCAAAACACGTTTATAACTTGTAATCAAGCAAAATTATTCTTTATTGTGTTAACTCATACAGGCCACAAACCATCTTTAACCAGCCAGGAGTAGCTGGGTGGAGAGTGAGCTGGGGTCAGGCAGACCTTTGACTCTCAGGTCTTCCTGCAATGCCATCTGCCCATGAAGCACTTGTTGGGAACACGCACAGCTGGGAGCTAGAGCTTCGGGCTGGGGTACCGCAGAGTCTTACCTCCAGTTGGAGCTATGGGTGAGAGAGAGAAGTGGCAGAGGCAGCCAATCAGAGGAGACATTCAAGAACAGGGATTCTAGAAACTACGAAAAGTTGAGAAGGACAGGATGGATCCCAGGAAGCAAATGAAAACAGCGCTTCAGAAGAATGCTCTTGGAGAAACTTCATTTAGACTCCTTGCTCTGTGCCAGGCTCTCTGCTAAACACCTGCCACTCACTTCATCAGTTAATCCTCAGTAAAACAATGAGGTATGCACTATCATTACCCCAATTTTATAGATCAGGAAATGAGCATTAAGGAAGTTCCATAATTGATCTTAAATCACCAAAGTGGCAAGTGAGAGCCTGAATTTGCACCCAGGTTTGAACCTGTAACCAATACGCAGGAGCACCTCTTGGCTGCCCTCTTGGCCCCATATGCTTGTTTTTGTTTGTTTCAAACAGCAACAGGGGAATGTTATCAGGAAGGTAAACTCCAGTCACTCAGGATGCAGCACCGAGCATGCCTTGTGCCCTCCAGGGCAGTTTGGGGAAGAGGGAGGAGAGCAGGGTTGGGATGTATTTTAGAGGGAGCCTAGAGTAAGTCACGTTCACCGGGTCTCAGAAAGACCTCCTAAGAGTCCTCTGGAACATTGGTTTCAACTCCAAATATCTTCTGAACTTGTGTTGTCTGCCTAGCCTTGTGCTTAGTTGTGTTTTTTTTTCAGAATTTTTGAACTACCTCAGAGGTTATTGTAGCTCTGATGATGTGAACATGGTATCACAGATGTGTAGGGTGTGTTGAATATGTAAAAGAGAGACCTGGGGTGGATAGGCTGGTGTTTAAAGGAGCCAATTAGGGAACAAGGAGGATGTTCCCCCCCAGGCAGCTGGTGCCAACACCGGTCTGTCCATTCACACTGGGAACAAGCTTGGTGATGAATCAGTGACATGTATTTGTATGTCTCTTAAGAGCATGTATTTAGAACCTACTGGGTGCATAATGCCATATGCAGATTCCAAATAAATAGAAGGCACGGCCCCTTCTCCTTTCTCTAGTTGTTGATGATACAGCTGAGAAGACATGAGGAAGATTTAAGCTTACAGAGCAACATAAATATCTCAGATTCAGAATGACACTAGCCACTCCCAAATGTTATGACGCCCACAGAAAAGGCTGGTTATGGATTATGTAAAGGAACTAGGCAAGGAATGTCAGTGTTCCCCCTACTTCTCTTCCAGATCTTTCCCTCGAGTCCACAAAGCCAGATTGGAAGATAGAAATCTGATTAAAGCACTCATTACTTTAGATTTTTCAGTTCTGTGACGCCCAGAATGGGCTTGCTGGGGTTGTTAAGGGCTTAATGCTTACCTGTTCTAGGAACCCCAAGGGATTAAGAGATCAACAAACTTTGTCCTTGAGAATAACAATGGTATGTTTGGGTTCCCATCACCTGGGGCAGCGTTGGCACATAACAGTCGCTTAATAAACGTTGGTTAATAAATCAATGCATGATGATAGAGGGACTTCAAAAGCTTAGTGAAAGCAGCGTGATGATCAAGTGGAAGATGGAGAAAAGCTTCGTAGCAATTGCCAGGAGCTCCTGATGCCCTACGGGATCCCTGACTAATACAGATTCAAATCAGGATGACTGTCTCCACCAGAGACCTCAAGCTGCTGCCCTCTTTTTGGAACAGGTACCATCCCACTCTCTGATTTCATCTGGAAAGTAGAAGAGAAAGATGGGATTTTTGCCTGAAGCCATTTTTAGAAGACGAGAGAGAACAGAATCATTCCTGCCTGTCACTGCTGCTTGTTCAATTTGAACAAGCAAGATTCAGGAGTGAGCAAACCATTAATGTAAAGGCATAAAAATCAATGTGAAACGCGAATTCTTATGTGATGTTTCGAAAACATAGTTTGGATGAGACTCGAGACCGGTTTGTATTATCGTTATTTTGTCGTCCGTCTTCACTCACTTATCTTACTTTCTACCTGGAGAAGGTACTGAGAAATCTACTACTAGTCAAAGACTTAGAAAGTAAATATCTCGCCTTCAGTGAAAAGGAATTTTGAATATAAAATAAGATATGACAAGGTATCTTTCCTCCTTTAGATGCACAAGCAAATTTGCTTTGGTATTTATAGATTTCCTAACCTGTGATTCATATTCAAAGAGAAAGCAGCAATCCACCGGGGATTTGCTCACATGAAAAGTGCACTTATTATATTAACTCAATTAGATCCACATTAGACTCTGTTCTCCATGTGGAAAAAACCGAACAGTAGAGTATAAAATCACCGTAATTTGAGGTCCTGAGCAGCATCCTGGGTTTCAAAATGACTCAGGAAAATAATGAACAACCCAAAGCTCATGAATTAAGACAAAAATAAGATCTCCATAATTCTTTCAATTTGGTAGTTTAACAAGATTTTAGTAATGGCCATAGAAATAATGACTAATTTAAGCTGTGTGTGACATTGAGAACAAGGAGGGGGGGCGGGGGGGGAATTGCCCACAATTCTTTTTTTTTTTTTTTTTTTTGCGGTATGCGAGCCTCCCACTGCCGTGGCCTCTCCCGCCGCGGAGCACAGGCTCCGGACGCGTAGGCCCAGTGGCCATGGCCCACGGGCCCATCCGCTCCGTGGCATGTGGGATCTTCCCGGACCGGGGCACGAACCCGTGTCCCTTGCATCAGCAGGCGGACTCTCAACCACTGTGCCACCAGGGAAACCCCTGCCCACAATTCTTGAGTCATTTGGCAAGACCTTGTGACACACTGTCAAGTAAAAGTGGGGATTTCAAATCATCATCAAATGTCACAGAATTCTTTTTCCTATTTACTCGTTTCCCCCAGAATTTATTGGTAACATTTGAATACCTACACTGACATCATCAATGGCAAATAATAAATCATTTTGGGGAGCAATGATACTTATCCTTTGCATAAGCAAGGTATACATATGTGTATATATTTGTCTGTATATACATACATACATATATGTGTATATAGTACATTATATACACATATATGTGTGCATTTTTCTTACTGTACCCTCTTCTGAATATACTATAAGGATAAATTGTCCTGGAGAGTCTCAGTACTGGAATAAGATATACATAGAGTGCCACAGTCATCATTTCATTCAGGTTTTGTTGTCTCCTTCCCATAGGAAACTTTTGGAGGAAGTAGATATGCAAACCCAGAACACTAAGAAATTGCTGGTCAGAAATAAATGGCCACAATGAAACCAGTCTGCCGATGAACTCTGACTTTCTTTACTGCTTCCTTAAATGAAAACAAGAGAGTTGCATCAATGTGCTGGCTTTGCAATTTCTTCACAAATTAAAAACTCTCTTTTCTTTTCTCGCTGGCAGATCTGAAACTTCTCAAGCCTGGTACCTAAATCAGTTTTCTGATTGAGATGAGTATAGACAAGCTCTGAGGCAGTTCTGGCCAGGTTAGAGTTCACGAAACCAGTATTTTAAAGGGGTAAAACCTGTTGGGTAAGAGGCATCTTGGGGTATAAACTAGACATAGACAGGTAGACTACTGGGGCAATCCTTGCAAACTGAATCCAGCCTTATCTAGTTAAGAAGGTAATTTTTCAGATGCCACAGAAGTGAAGTGTCAGACTTAGCTTTCCCAGCTCACACCGTTCTATTGCATGGCTATGTAAGAAAATGGAAATCTATTTCTATGGTATTTCTCCTCTAGCTTCCCAGAGAGGCTGTGGACCATATAATCACATGGGCTCTGGAGTCAGACTGCCTGTCTTAGAATCCCAGCTCCACCACTTACTAGCTCTGGGACCTTGGAAATGTCCTTAACTTCTCTGGGCCTCGGTTTCTACAGCTGTAAAATGGGGCACAAACATACTGTCTTCTTCATAGGTGTTATGGGTTGAATTGTGTCCCTCCAAAATTCGTGTGATGAAGTCCTAACCCCCCACCCCCAAGTACCACAGAATGTGACTTTATTTGGAAATAGGGTCTTTGCAGGTGCAATTGGTTAAGATAATGTCACACTGGAGTAGAGTAGGCCCCTAATCCAATATGACTAATGTCCTTAGAAAAAGAACACCATGTGAAAAGAAAGATATACACAGAGGGAAGATGCTGTGAGGAAATGCAGGGACAAGACAGCCATGTGCAAGCCAAGGAGAGAGGCCTGGAACAGAGGCTCCGTCACAGCTCTCAGAAGGGACCAACCCTGCAGACACTTTATTTTAGGACTTTTAGCCTCCAGAACTGTGAGATAATAAATTTTTGTTGTTGAAACCACTTTGTTTGTGGTATTTTGTTACAGCAGCCCTAACAAAAGGATATAATCGGTTATCCCTGAAGGTTCAATGAGTTATCGCATATAAAACTTTCAGTGGTTTCTGGCACTAGGTGAGCAGCGTGCAATTGAAAGCTGTTGTTATTTTGTTGTTATTGTTGCTGTCGTTGTCAACACACTAGATTGCCAACAAGTGGAGTTAACAAGGTACTTGGTTGGGTCTTTCAAGAACAAATCCCACGTTTAGGCCCAAAGAAGCTTCAGGATGTTTTCTCTTTTTTTGACTAAAATTATTTATTTTATGTATTTATTTTTGGCTGCTGTGCGAGGGCTTTCTCTAGTTGCAGAGAGCGGGGGCTACTCTCCGTTGCAGTGTGCAGCTTCTCACTGTGGTGGCTTCTCTTGTTGACGGGCTCTAGGCGCATGGGCTTCAGTAGTTGTGGCTCGTGGGCTCAATAGTTGTGGCTCATAGGCTCAGTAGTTGTGGTGCACGGGCTTAGTTGCTCCTCCGCACGTGGGATCTTCCCGGACCAGGGATCGAACCCATGTCCCCTGCATTGGCAGGTAGATTCTTAACCACTGCGCCACCAGGGGAGCCCCCTTCAGGATGTTTTCTGAAGCTCTCTTGAGCAGAGAGATCCCTTGGTCTAGCTCTTCTCACACCACTTGTGGTTAGTTTAGTTTATTAAAAAATTGATTCATGTTCACTAAAGAAAACCTTAATTTTCAGAAAGAATAAAAACATCAAAACAATCTCCTCTAATTGCTCACTTCTCAGAGGCAACTAATTTTGCCACATTTCTTTCCAATATTTTTTGATGCTTTTCTTGTACAATCGGCTTCATTCTCTCCATACATGTATCGTAGTGCCCTGTTTTTGGGTCAGCATTGTATCATAAGTATTTTTCATGCCATTCAAACACTTCACAAGCCTAACTTTTAATACATACATAACAGTCCATCTTATGCTTATACACGATTTATTTTTTAGCCTCCTTCTATCTTTGTTCATTTGCCAAGTGCTTTTAACTTCCAAACTGCTTTCTTCTTGTGCCTGAGGTTAATGTCTTGAAAATCGATTTTTTACTCACATCTCACCCTCTTTTTCTTCCCATTAATGCCTCTCTCTCTCCCCGCCTCATACTGCTTCTCCTTAACTCAGCTTTATAAATTTGCATTTATAACATCTTTTCATTAATACCACTTTTGCACTTAAAAAGAGTTTTCTCACATTTTTCATCTTGTTTGGCATCCACAAAAATCCTCGGGGACAAGCAGGGGAAATAGAAACTAAAATGCAAAGACGGTGATTTGTCCAAGGTCACTTAACCCAGAAGACTCTTCATTCAGTGTTTGCACGACACCACTTTATATGACGGTTCTTTTGGACACGTGTTTTAAAAAGCTACACAAAATGCATGCGGATTTAGAAAAATAGTTTTTCATTATTCATGTGTATTTCATGGCTCATGAGTCACCCACTTAACAATGCATCTCTCATATGTTCTTCCAAGAGTTTTAAAAATAGGGAAAAACAAAATAATTGGCATAGATAAGCTTTAGCAAAGACCTTAAAAGGGCATAAAGTAGTTATGTGTGGTCTTTCGAACCTTATCAGCAAGTGTTGTAATGGCCTCAACGTATAATTCCCCATCCTGCTTTGAAGTGATCCCCACGTTTTCTAAAACAAGCACATACTAATCTGTTAATGAGTATTGAGGACTGTCTCTTGTGACCTCCAGCTGTGTTAAATTCTCTCCCTGAAGGGAAATATTACCCCTCATAATCACCCCTTTAGCTCTGTCTTTCCAGGTTTAAAAAACGGCTTTGTTCAGTCATGAGATCAGAGTTCCCTGATTTGTGCAGGTTTTCTGGGGACCAGCAGGCTTCCTGAGGAATATAAAGATAACCAGATTACATGAGACTTCCTTTCCCAGATGGTCTCCCCAAGACAATACCATCTCTGAATTTTGTCAAATTAAAAAGTGAAACATCTTATTCTATGTATAATTGAAGATTAAACTTACTGCTTCACTTTGATCTTGTCTGTTTTTCACGACAGTGTTTTCAAAGTCACAAATTATTTCAATAGCTGGAATAACGCTAATATTTTCTGATAATAATAGCAAACGCTTTTATGGTGCTTGCCATGTACACTGTTCTGAACCCTGTTCTGAGCAGTTTTCATTAATTCATTTAATCTCACAACACCCTTTTAGATAGATTCAATTATTGTCCCAGTTTACAGATTGGCAAACCGGGGCACAAAGTTGTCTGCCTTGCCCTAAATTACACATACAGTGAGAGCCTGAGGGGGAATTTGGAAAGGACAGTCCAGCTCAAGTTTGTGCTCTTACTCTACATTATGCAGACCTCTCAAGCACTGTGCTGGTCACTTTATACACATCATCTTATTTAATTTTCACATGGTATAAAGTGTGTTATTACCTCCACTTTACAGATGAGGAAAATAAAGCTCAGTGGGGTTAAGCATCTTGTCCAGATCCCACATTGGTAAGCACAGAGAGAAATCGATTTGCCTTCCTATTTCCCTGGTATGTGAAGCCATTGACCAAGTGATGAGACATCCCAGAGAATGATCTGAATACTGATCATAGGATCTTCCTAGAAATAAAGTGGTGCAGTCAATAAATGAAGTCTAAATAAAGCTGCTCTGCCACTCTACTATGTGCTGCTGCATTTCTACTTAGGAAAATAGTTCTTACCACCGACGCACAAAGCTAAATAAGTCACCAGGGAGCTGGGAAGCAAGGGGGATTGGTGACCATCTGCAAACAGACACCGGAGAGAGAGAAACACTCTAGGGGTGGGCTATCATTTTCAGATTAGGTAGAAAAACAGAGGTGGTGAGGCAACGTATGAAGAGATTCTTGGACCTTGACCTTAGGCAGGAAGTAAAATTCACTCGAATCGCTTAATAAAAAACATTCTTCAAAGAGACCCAGTCTTACATGGTTATTTCAACAAGCATCTTGCCTTTGTGGAAAACAACTTGGCTTTCAAATCATTTTAAGCTTGGATATTAGTGCAGTGAGGAGCTTAATTGGGGAAGTAATGAGACCACCAAAGGAAATGAGAAACATTAACTGAGGCACAATGAAAGCATGCAGCCTCTGCTAAAGGAAAATGAGATTCATGAAACTCTGAGGCCGGGGGAAGAGAAGTAGATGAAGAGAACAAGAGGGAGGCGACTCCTGAGCTCGGTAGCAGAAAAATGAGATCCTTAAGCACAGAGGAAATGTTTTAAAAATACAACTTTACAAAACGGGGTTACAGATTATGTTTCAGTTAGTATCAGAGAGGCAGCAACTTCTCAGTCACAGCTGGAGTCACATTTTTTTCAGAAGCACAGAGCCTTTCCTTGTTTTATTGCACCCTAGGGGGTATTGTTGAAGATAACAAGCTAGATTTCTTTATGAGTTCATTGGTACTGCAGATACCTAGGCATGCATTGTGAGGTCATCCATCCTAATTCGGACACGCAGTCGGCTACGAATCCAATCCTAGAATTTCCCTTCTATAAGATTTCCTCCCAAGGTATCCCAGTCAGTTACACTTTCCACTCTGAGGAAGCAGGAACCATTCCTAGCCAGAAATATTGACCCTTTAACATTTCAGAACTGAATCATGTCCCATTCTTCACACTGGTTATTTGCGCCCATCCCAGTGCTCTGTCATGGTGTCCACGGGGGGGCTACTCATTGAACACAGAAATGAATGACAATGCAATACAAAACTTTCAGGTGAACGTACACCCTTGGGCTTCTGTAAAGGAGCAACAGAATAACAAGTACAGCATTTTCCGTTACGTACAGATTGCACTCCGAACCATCTGGAACCTGATATGAAGTCCAAATTGGTTGGAGAGTCGCTGTCACTCTTTCAGCTGACCCATTGTTTCAACTCTAACAGGGTCTGGTTGGCTGCTTGACAGATGTAATTGAATGATGACCACAAAGTGAGAAAGCCAGAAATCTGATTTGAGTTCCCTAAAGAATGCACTGACCATGCAAGTTGCAAGGTTTAAATTTTTTTTTATTTTTAGAAACATATAGTGCATCCAGGGGCACAAACCAGAAAGCCAAATCTCATGGAATCATAGCACTCGAAGGACTATCTGAGGTCCTTTTGTGTCCATCCTTAATTTTGAACGTGGCCTTCAAAGCAACCTAAGAGACAGTTCCCTCCATTTCACAAACTTTACCCTCTTCTATTGAGAAATTCTTCTTTATGTAGAATCTGAAATGCCAGCTCTCTCTTTTTCTCTCCTTGTCTCTTATTCTCCTGTCCCTTCTCTTTTTTTATATATTTTCTTTTTAATTTTGCTGTTCTTTTCTTGACCATATCCAACATCTTGATACTCTTCGATGTTTAGATCAACCCCTCCTCAATAATGTGATAGTGCCCTCTATATATGCTATAAAAGGTTAATATTTATTCATTTCTTAATTTTTAGTCCCACCCTGGATTCTGAAAATTTCAAAAACAGCTACACACTGTTGACCCCTATTTAAACCACCACTGTTTTCTATTATTCTCTCACTTCATAGCTTGCAGTCCGGGGAGCTGTGTTAAACATTTTCTCCAGTTTCAATCAAACTTTTTCTGATTGTCTTATGGTCACCCATTCCAAATTTTGAGGTACCTAGTTGGTTCATACTGGCGTTGACAAACTTAGGATGTCACTTTCAATTGGTTACTTAAATATTGATTTTTCTTAAAAGCTGCTAGAACCAGCACTTTCTCCAAGGACACTTTCTCCAAGCTGTGATTATCTCAACTCTTGACTTGTCCCCTCTGGCTGCCTCTGAGTCTGAATCTCCCAAGGAACAAATTTCTAGGAGGCACTAGATTGCGGAAGAATCAGGGACAGCATTCTCTCAAAGATCTTATATATTATATTGATGCCATACTCAGCAGTGAGCTGTTATATCCATTTGGGGAAATCGCCATAATTTTCAACTTGTAAACTTTTTAAGGCCTTCCTGCATTCGTTACACGTGCATGACTTGAGTGGTGTTATCCATGTTTTTGTAAAAATTTACCATGTTTTTTTATTTGGCTTAATTCCAACAATTTTGTACTTTAATAAAATGTTGTAAACATTACAAAAAAATGCCCCTTGAAGCTTAACATAGATCCCAGTACTATTATTTTTGCATGAAACAGTCAGCCTGTGAAGTGTCACAATAAAGGTGAAATAAAATTTTAAAAACAGGCTAAGGAAACATAAAGGAAGGAAGACCTGCATCGCAGATAAGTTAACACGTGAATTGTGCATTAAGGAACATGCCGGGAAAGGTACGAATGGTCTGTCTTTGGATTTACTGAGAACTCCAGCTATCATCTCATTATTCTCTAATAGTTGACTTAACAAAATGAACAATCATACAGAAAGGAAACAAGAAATTAGAGAGCATTATCCTCTTAACTGCTTGTGTTTCAGCAGTACTAATAGCTACTAGTAATGTGCCCCATATTTGAAAATTGCTGAGAGAGTAGATCTTAAAATGTCTCATCACAAGGAAAAAATTATAACTATGTGAGGTGACGGATGACAACTTATTGTGGTAATCATTTTGCAATATATACACATATCAAATCATCATGTGTACACCTAAAACTAATACAATGCTGTATGTCCCTTATATCTCAATGAAACGGAAAAAGTAGCTAACATTTATTGAGAACTTTCTGTATGCTATGCATTGTGCTAACTGCTTTACATACACAAACTCAATAATTACAATAGGCTAAGGTCCTAGGCATTTTACCCCCTTTTCACAAATAAGGTAATTAAGTTAACAACTTCTTCAAGGTCACACAGTTAATAAGTGGTCAGGCCAGGATTCAGCCTCAGGTACGCTTGACTCCAAACACATGCACTTAACCAACAGGCTTTTAACTCCTATGCTTTAAGGCCAGTGAAATCTTGTCTCACAGTTAGCAAATATCAACTTGCTCCAAATAGGACTTCCCCAAAGAATACAAGCCTAACCTAAGCAGGTGTCCTGTGCGTTCCAACAGTTCAGCGGGCATCCTGCCCCTAGTCTACCCAGGTGTCAGCCTTGTGAAGCCAGGCACAAGCCCAGCGTGTACAGTCACATCCATGATCATTTCCCACCAGCCCAGCCTGCCCCTTAGGCATCAAAGGCACAGACCCCATCCGCTTAATTGTCCACCTGCCCAGCGTCCCACTCACAACCACTGAGGTTTCTCCTGTCTTCCCATTGCCACCCGCTGGGCCCCAGGAAGTCCCTTCCAACCTTGATGACAAGATCTTCAGGGAGGGGAATTCATGGTTGCTGAGTGCTGTCTATGTGCCAAGAACTTTACTAGACATATTGCTTAGGTGATATAATGTATTAGCAATTTAATAGTAATAATAATGAGGTAAGGCATGTAAAAGCACAGCCTTCAGAGTCAAGTGTGGGTTTAGATCTAGGCTTTGCTGCTTTCTAACTGTGAGACCTTAAGCAAGTTAACTAATCTGAATCTCATCTGTAAAATGACCATAAGGAGGTTATTTGAGGACAGAATGAAATGGTATATAAAAAACCCTTAGCAAGTGCCCAGCCCATAGTTGGTACTCAATAACTGCTGAAAATTGAGGATTGAAAAATCAGTTAAAACTGACTTAAAAGTCTTTCAGTCCAACACCAAGAGTGAACTGTACTGTAAACTATGAACACTGGGTGATAAGGATGTATCAATGTAGGTTCAGCCATGGTAACTAATGGACCACTCTGGTGGAGACTATGGATGTGTGGGAGCAGGGGGTATATAGGAAATCTCTGTACTTTCTGCTCAGTTTTGCTGTGGGCCTAAAGCAATCCTAAAAAATAAAGTCTTAAGAACAGCAACCCAAAAGTCTTTCAGAGCCCCAATCTCCTACTTGCAAAAGAAATCTCAATTCTACCTGTTTTCTTGGTCTGTCTAGAGAATATTATAAATAAAGTTTAGTTTGCAGTTTGGGCCTCTCTATAGAAAAAACTGTAATGAACCTTCATTATTTCTTATTTACAGAAATTAGACCCTCCATTCCCCTCCCCATTAAAAAATATACATATTTTCATGTAACACGTCACCACATATCGCTTCATGCTGGCTGATGGAAGACAGAGTGGTCTAGGCACTGGCTCTCCAACCTGGGGAGGGTGTGGCATAGACATCGGGACTTTTAAAAATCTCCTCCAGTGATTCTAATAATTAGCAGCCAAGTCTGAGAACCGCGGGTACAAGGAGGGCTTGGAGATAGCCCTGGTGCTTGCTAGCTGTACGGCCTGGGTCACATCACTTCTCTGAGGCTTTTTTCTTTTATTTGTAAGTTGGGATAAAAATAGCTACCCTGCAGCGTTGCTGCAAGACTACAGATATGTGTAAAATGTCAGTCAAATAGCAATTTCAATATATAACAGCTTTTGTGACCGCCTGGAGGGGTGGGATAGGGAGGGTGGGAGGGAGGGAGACGCAAGAGGGAAGAGATATGGGAACATATGTATATATATAACTGATTCATTTTGTTGTAAAACAGAAACTAACACACCATTGTAAAGCAATTATACTCCAATACAGATGTTAAAAATGTATATATATATATATATATATAACAGCTATTTTTAACAGTTTTATTGAGATGTAATTTTTTTTCAATAAGTCACCTGCTTCAAATGTACAATTTGATGAGTTTTGACAAGTATCTATAGCCTTGTAACCATCCCTCAGTCAAGACTTAGGTAGTCCTTGCTTTGCACAGCAGTATGGAACTGTAAAAATGACTGCGCAAGCTGAGACCGTGCAAAGTAATCTTAATAAAAAAATGGGGAAATTTTTGATTATTCCATGACCTTCAAAACTGTTTGTCAAAATATTAAAACCTCTCTTACTATCAGTTATAAATGAATAGAGAAATTTTTTAAATAGTAAAACAAATACTTATTTAGTACATTGTAATTTAAAACATCTGAAAATTTGAGAACTAAGGTATTTTATTCACTTGTAAAAAGCTTATCAAGTGTAGTGTGAACACCGCTTGCCTTTTTCTTGTGGTGCAATTTAATATACAGAGTGAGCATCTTCTCTACACCTTGGTGAATTGTCGTGTCCCTTTCTAAGTTTGAGTGAGCTTACAACGTTGAATCCTTTGTACTTTTAATGTCAGGCAGCTTGTGAACCATCCTCTGAGATGAATGCCCTTGATGTGGGTTTTTTTGTTTGTTTGTTTTTCCCAGTTTCACTTCTCCTCATCCTTTTAATCACAGTCATTTTTCTCACTTATGTCCACAATAAGTTCACCTTCACTAAACTTCTCCAGCTGTGTTTCTCCAGTGGTGGCAGTGTCAGCATTCCCACGGTCAGCAATTGCTTCTATAACTTTACATTTGATTCAGATTTTACTTCCAACATTATCATTTTTCAGTTCTTTGCTGCATTTTCGTCTCTGTTGGCCAATCCCTTCTTTCCATCATCCATTTTTGTTAAACGTCATGTGGGTCTGTCACTGGGAGACAAGGCAGGAACACAGAGGTGTCTGTGAGTGAACTGGAGAACAGGTGGCCAGTGACCAACTGTCAACAGACCGAAAGAAGCGATGTGGTTGGTTACTGATCGAGATGCACATCCGCTCCTTACATCGTGATCTGTGGACTGAAGAGCTAGCTGCAAAGTTTGTAACTTAAGCAATTACTCACGGTTAACATACTGTGGCAACTGAAATTTGAACTATGTTGGTGGGGACTGGTGTTATTTATCTAAATGGTGATGATCGAAACGTGGGCTTGCACACCAAGGACTGCCGGTATTGAACATTTCCAGGCTCCCAAATAGCTCCCTGGTGCCCATCTGTAGTCAACGTCCAGCGCAACACCCAGGTCCTGGCAAACATTGACATGCTTTCTGTCACTGTAGTTTTGTCTCTTCTAGAATTTCGTATCAACACAATCAAACCATTTGAAGCCTGACGTGTCTGGCTTCTTTCATTCAGCGCGATGCTTTTGAAATTCATTTATGTTGTTGCATGCATATGATGGCTACTTTTCTTTCTTTTCTTTTAGACCACTAAACCAATCTTTCATTTTAACTGAAAATACAATGAAACAAAATAGATAAATAAACCTTCTTTGATTCCACAGCCTCCCCTATCTCTCTCCTCTTTGTAACCAAACTTTTTGAAACAGTCATCCCTTTACTTTCTCTCCTCCACTCCTTCCTCAACACACTGCATTCTGGTTTCAGCCCACCACACCTATAAAACTGCCTTTAAAGGCTTCCCTGGTGGCGCAGTGGTTGAGAGTCCGCCTGCCGATGCAGGGGACGCGGGTTTGTGCCCCGGTCTGGGAAGATCCCATGTGCCACGGAGCGGCTGGGCCCGTGAGCCATGGCTGCTGAGCCTGTGCGTCCGGAGCCTGTGCTCCGCAGCAGGAGAGGCCACAACAGTGAGAGGCCCGCGTACTGGAAAAAACAAACAAACAAACAAAAATACTGCCTTTAACAAGGCCACAACTTCCTTTCTGCTACATCCATGGACCCTTCACCTCTATCCTTATCTTTTTAGCCACACTTGATGCTGTTGAGCACTCCTCCTTCAAAATCTCCTGATCCTCTTCTTCCCTCTTTGACCCCCGCCTTCTCAGCCCCCTTCCTCCAGATGCCTTTAACCTAGTGTTCCTAAGGCGTAGTCCTGGGACCTCTGTGATAGTCACTTGCAACCCCTCCCGGGACAATCTCAACTATTCCCATAGTTTTCTCTAGCTCTAATCTCTTTCCTGAATTCCAGACAAATGTATGCTACTGTCTAATAAACATCTGAATTTGAATGTCCCCTTGATACTTCAGAATCATATATTCAAAATTAAACTCATCATTTCGATGCCTCTTTCCCGTGCCCCCCCCCCAAAAACTGTTCCTCCATCTGTGTTCCCAATTTTAGTGAATGGTTTCAGTATCAACCGTTTGTCCAAACCAGAAACCCAGCTTCCTTCCTCTCCCGTACTCCCAACCCCACACATCCAATAGAACACCAAGACTAGTCAACGCTACCGCCAGCTCTCAGAATCTGTACACATCTCTCCATTCCCACTCCTACTACCCTGTTCCAGCCACCATTACGTCTCCCCACGATCATTTTCATGCCTTGTAATGTTTTGATCACTGTGTGATTTTTCTCAAACACAATCTGATCTCTCACCTCCCTGTTTAAAACTATTTAATGTGTCCCCATCCCAAGCTCCTAAGAAAAAAAGCTCTCCATTACCCTGGCCCCAGCTCACCACACAAACTTTACAAATAATCAATATATTATGTGTCAGCCACTTTGGGGAGACCATCTGACCCTTTGTCCCTTGTTTGTAAACAGCAGAAACTAGGAATGCAATGAAGTGACAGATTCTTGGCCATTTCCCATGAGGCTGGGTCTTGTCAGATGACTCAGCTGTTGTTTGCTTTCTACTTCAAAGGACAGGGTAGGGCCCCCAGCCCGGAGGCAGAGGAGCTGTGTGCAGGCAGTGACACAACTTCCAAGTGAAGAGAAAGACAAGACAAGGGGAAGAGGAGAGGAACTCGGAGGCCCTAGCTGGAAGTTGCAGGTCTCTGGTGAACAGACACAGCCTTCTTTGCTCTGTTTTGCTCCCCTCAACAGTCCTGCATCCTGAAACAGGTCAAAAGGCTCCTAATGAGGACAGAAGCACGACTGACTTCAGAGTTCTTCTCATAACAGTTCAGAACATCTTTCTAATCAGCCAGCTTGGGTTTGGGGTAGGGCTAAGACAGCCTATGAGGCAGACGCCTGTCCTTTCCCAGCTGCCTGGATCAAAACAAGCACTGGACATTCAAACCTGAGCTGGGACCGTGGGGTTCAGTTTACCACCAGGTGTTTAAGGTTACTGTTTTTTCTCAGGATTCCTTTCTACATCACACCTCACACCCCCATTCCATTTCCCTGAGCAGCGTTATCTCTTTGTGGAAGAGGCTCTATTACCAGCAGGATCCCTGCAAAGACAGTAAGACCAATCTTTCTACTGCTGAGTTAACCAGGAGGTAGAATAAACACACATTCTGGCCTCCTGCAAATTAGGGGCATAAAAAATGTTTTTAAAGAATTTGGTTACTATTTCCAAAAAAAAAAGTCAAAACAGTCATTGTAGGAAAAATGAGAACTTCATTGCACTACAATTTGCTTTATAGTTTCATAGTGTTTTCATTTTAAATTCTATATGAAGGCATACATGAAGACTAACACCAGAGGTGTTAGTCCAGCCAGTTCTGCTGGATGATATCCTCTCAGAGACCAGCCCACCTCGGACAGGCCCTCGAAGGAAGTCAGAGCAAGCAACAGTGCTTCTGAGCAAAGGTGGCTTTCCTCTCGTTAACGCATAGACATGGCTGGAGCTGTCAAGAGGCCCTTAGAGGTCACCTGACATCCCTCCCCCGATCTTGCATTAAGGAAAATGAGGGTCGGTGAGATCGGGTGCCTTGCCCAAGGACAGGTGATTTGTCCAAGGTCAGATGGCTTCCCTGACATCAGGTGACTTGCTTAGGATCACACAGTTAAGCTTGTATCAAAGCCAAGACTGAAAACCTGATCTGACGCTGGGATGATATCTTCCCACAATATCACATGCGGCTCAACAGCAGTTCCTAGCCCCTTCCTCACCTCTGCTCCCAAACAGCAGACACATCCCACCTTGGAACTTGCAAACTGCTTCTGAGTAACCAGAAACTGCGATTCTAGCATCCTCAGCTTACAGAGTTGGGTCCCATTGGTTCCTTTTCTTTTTGGGGTGGGGAGGAGGTGAGGGGTGCTGATGACTTCACCACAGACCATGCAGTGAGTCAGGGACTGAGCCAGCTCCCCAGACCCCGATTCCTGGTTTATCTTTCTGTTTCCGAGTCAAGTGAGCGAGTCAGCCTTCCCTGCCGTAAAGACACCACAGAGCAGGGAAACCATGAGGCTGCCTATTTAGAAAAGACCTGCTTCCCTGCTGAGTGTCACTACACGTCTCTTTCTGCGCACTTGAGCGGTCTGTTCCTGCAGCTGCCTACTAGGAAAACAGGCGAGAGGGATGATTGTGAGATAGCCCCCTTAAAGGGGGTGATCCATGTCATCATTGAAAAAAAAAAGCCCCCCAAAGTCTCAGGTGAACAAGCAAGCTGAAGTGGAGACCATGGCAAAGGTTCAAGTCGTTAGGACCATTTAGACAGATGTGCCTTTATTAGATCATGCCATGAAAGACACACAACCAGGAAAGAAATATTACTGTGCCCTGGAAAGGAAAATGCCATCTTTCTTCACCAGATCAAACCCCAAGCTTGCAAGGTAGCCATGAAGGAGAGAAGGATCTACTTGCCCTTCCCCTTCTCCTTAGGCAGTGTTTCTCCAACTGTAGTGAGCACATCTTCACAATGCATATATTTGCATCTCACTCCTAGAGGAGGGTGGGTCTGGGGGAGGGCAGGATGCCTGGGCATCTGCATTTCTAACAAGTACCCCAGGATACACACTTTAGATGCACTTCCTCATTGCTGCTGCTGCCACTGGATAGCCTTTTAGGGGTGCTTTCCCCCATTTATTGCTCTTACTCACATCTCCCTTGCCAAACAAGGCTGGAACATTTCAACAAGGCTGTGCTAATGGTCTCAAAAAAAAAAAAGTAAATAAGCAGAGAGTAGCTTGCAAGAAAATAATCTGGTTTATAAGAGACAGTTTCCTCATCTTCAGTGTGGGGACACCTACAGGGCTATCTCCCAGCTGGACTCCAGGCTGTCTGTGCAAGAGGACGTTTCTTACTACCTACGTGGGCGTGCCTTCATGAATACAGAGAGGCCTTGAAGTCCAGACCGTGCAGAGGAAAGCTCAGGAGAAGCCACGGGCTCCCTGTTCAGCCCACCTTCAGTCCATCTTCTGCGCTTCACTCATCTGTCTGTGAAACTACTCACCTCTTTTTTTTTTTTTTTATACAGCAGGTTCTTACAGTTATCTATTTTATACATATTAGTATCTACATGTCAATCCCAATCTCCCAATTCATCCCACCACCAACACCCACGCCCCTGCTTTCCCCCTTTGTGTCCATATGTTTTTTCTCTACATCTGTGTCTGTTTCTGCCTTGCAAACCAGTTCATCTGTACCGTTTTTCTGAAGCTACTCACCTCTTTCCTCAACAACTGATTCTGGGAGAATCTAAACTGGTCAGGGAGGAAGATAACAATTCTCTAAGCCCAAATCAGTATACCTAAATCAGTGCTACATCTGGATAAATGTCAATTCCAGAAAATAAAAACAAGAGGGAATTTCGGAGGGGTGGTGGTAGTAGAAAGGGTCAGTTCCTCTCACCTCATTCTGGACAGATCCTGGTGATGAGATCGTGGTGATTCGAGAGGCAGCAGCTTGCAAAAGAGGCCAGAGCTGACATTTCAATTTGGCCACTTGTTCATTCAACCAGTAGTTTTTGAGCAACTATTATGTGCTAGATCCCATGCCAGGCATTGTAAACACTGCAGAGCAATTAACAAGATAGGCTCATCTGCAGTGACATGGATGGACCTAGAGATTATCACACAAAGTAAGTCAGAAAGAGAAAGACAAACATCATATGATATCGCTTATATGTGGAATCTAAAATATGACACAAATGAACTTATTTATAAAATAGAAACAGACTCATGGACATAGAGAACAGACTTGTGGTTGCCAAGGGGGAGGAGGAGAGGGGGAGGGATGGAGTGGGAGTTTGGGATGAGCAGACACAAACTGGTATATATAGTATGGATAAATGATAAGGTCCTACCATATAGCACAGGGAACTGTATTCAATATCCCATGATAAACCATAATGGAAAAGAATATGAAAAAGAATGTATATATATATGTATAACTGAATCACTTGCTGTACAGTAGAAATTAACACATTGTCATTCAACTATACTTCAATAAAATAAAAACAACTCTTGCCCCGTCTTTACAGCACTTATAGCCTAGCAGGGAAAATGACTAAGACAACTCAACAGGGCCTCATCTGATTGTCCTCAGACCACCTCTGGGCCCACACAGCATGTGTTTAACATCAGGGTAGTTCCCATAAAAATCTGGATTTCTAACTTCTTTTTCTTTTCTTTTTTTTTTTTTTTGCCGTACGCGGACCTCTCACTGTTGTGACCTCTCCCATTGCGGAGGCACAGGCTCCAGACGCGCAGGCTCAGCAGCCACGGCTCACGGGCCCAGCCGCTCCACGGCATGTGGCATCTTCCCGGACCGGGGCATGAACCCGTGTCCCCTGCATCGGCAGGTGGACTCCCAACCACTGCGCCACCAGGGAAGCCCTAACTTCTCTTTTAAAATCAGAAAAGATGGCAAAAGTGGGCTTGTATTCCCCAATGGCAGCACTTTCTAGAACTGAGAAGCAGCTGTCCATTTAGAGAAGCATGCACTCTCCAATTTACCACACTCTGCACCACTCCTAATTGTCTCAAATATGGCCAGTTTCACCCATTTGACACCTGTCCTGTACCCAAACACATTTGAGCTGAAGGTTCTTGTATGGAAGCACATGGCAGAGGACCTAACCTGATCCAGAGAATGAAAGTTGAATAGGGTTTCTCAGGTGATGAAGGGCAAGGAAGGGAGTAGGTTAGGAATGTGAGGCAGAGGAAACAGCATAATGCAAAGGTCCAGAGATGAAGGTTGGAGAGTCTGAGAGCAAGGGGCAGGTGTGTGTGAGGAAGGTGGACTGTTGCTTACAGGTAGAGCTCTAAGCAAGAGGTGAGAGGGACTTCCCTGGTGGTCCAGTAGTTAAACACTCTGCGCTTCCACTGCAGGCGAGGTGCGGGTTTGATCCCTGGTCAGGAAACAAAGATCCCACGAGCTGCATGGCACGACCAAATAAGTAAATAAATAAATAAGTGAGAGGTAAGAGATGGAGGTGGAGAGCAAGGTAGGGGTGAGTCGTATTAAAAATTTTGGACTTTACCCCATGGTGCACAGTAGAAGACAGCAGAGGGTTTCAAGCAGGATAATGGCCCCCATCCGACTGTTTCTGGAAGGCTGCTTGGACTGCTGTGTGGAGAGCAGACTGGAGGCAGCAAGACTGAATTGCAAACGGGAATTTCAGGGTGTTCATGAGAAGTCCCCCTGTACAGAAGTCACTGGGGAATGCCAAAGGGTTGTGTCCTATTTTCTCTTCCGAGCCCCTGCCCCTACCATACAGCAGAGTCCTGGGCACAGAGCAGGGGCTCGGGGAAGAGTTCTGACCCAAACGTCAGGCAGAAGCAATGACAGAAATGTTTCAGTCCTGTGGATTTGACCTTTTCTACTTGACCCTATGGGAAGGGTAAAGTTTTAAAAAATAAACTCAAATATGAAGCTATTCTAAAGTCACTGACCTTCTCTGCCGGCTCAACTTTGATGTGGGTGACCCCTCTGGCTTAGCCATGACTTTCTTGAGAGGGAGAACATCACGGCTGCCAGGTCTCCCTCAGACGTTCAAGTTTAAGGAAGAGACACAAAAATCTTGCACGTTAGTGAAAGAGGAAAGGTGCAGACCCAAATGTGCAAATAAAATAGAAAAAGGATACAAACAGCTAGAAAAAGCCCAAAATTTCGACATCAGGGGGTGGACGGGGGACACTTTTTGGAAGGAAAATTTTTATTTTTCAGCCTGACACAACTGAGTAGACTGGAGCTGTAACTCCATTTAAAATCAATTTAGAGAGACAGAACGCTGCTTGTTTCAAAACTACAGTTCCATCTTCACAGCCCTCCTCCTGCATCACAAAATGTCAAATCCTGGTGTGGGAGAAACCCATTAGAACTCAACTTTATAGTGCTCACGTGGTCTGCTTGGATTTCATCTACTGGGATATTTACTTTGGATAAAATGCAAGTTCTCTGCGGCAGTCCGGGGGAAATTACAACGGATGGAACAAGCAAGGCGTTTTGCAGATGAAACCAACCCCCAAGTGGGATGTTCCACTCGAAATTAATTGACTCTCCCACATCCGTACTCCTCTTTGTCTGACCTTGGGTCATCTGTTCTCTCTTCTGGGATCTCAAAGCTCTTTTTTGAGCAGATATTTTTCTGTTCTCATTATTGCAGAAACTTGAAGTGCTTTGCCGCCAGTCAAACTGAGACATCCACTTATCTGGAAGTGAATAGTAAGGGGTGGGACCTAAAGAACAGGGTTCCCAGTTGCTTTGCCTTATATGCACCTAACTAGTATTCTCCAAGAATTCCTACCCATCCGAAGGCTCGCAGTATCTGAAAGAATAGCCCTTGGTCATTCACACTCCAGGCAATAGGCGTTCTCCCTCATTTATGATAATAGGAAGGAAATTTATCTGCCAGGAAGCATCTGGTGGTCCACAAGTCAAAGAATGCCTGGCTTAGTTCTGGTGTTTATTATTTTAGCTGAAGACCACACATCAGAGCCCTAATACCTCAGTCCCCATCTTATGTGCTTTAAACCAATAGAGTGAATCCTAGAGACATCAGTAAAACTCCACAGAAACCTGTAGCTCTAATTTTCATTCAACAAATATTTATGGAGCTTCTGTGATGTTGCCGGGAACCGTTATGGGGACAGAACTGAACAAAACAGGCAAGTCTGTGCTTATGCTGAACTTGCAGTTTAGTGCCGGGGCCAGGGGGCGGGGGTGAGGGGTAGAAATAGACAATAAACAGATAACTACAGAATGTGGCAGGCAGTGATGAATCTGCAGATGAAGAATAAAGCAGCCTAGAGGACCGAGGTCATCAGGAAATGCCTCTCTGAGCAAGGTGATCTCTCAACAGAGGCTAAAGCGGGCAAGGGAGCCGGTCAAAAGGAGTCTGGTGGAAGAGCATTCCAAGGTTAAGGAACAGCAAAGGCAAAAGTCCTGAGAGGGGTTTATATAATTCCTGCCACCCTGTTTTTTTTTTTTTTTAACATCTTTATTGGAGTATAATTGCTTTACAATGTTGTGTTAGTTTCTGCTGTATAACGAAGTGAATCAGCTATACGTTTACATATATCCCCATATCCCCTCCCTTTTACATCTCCCTCCCACCCTCCCTATCCCACCCCTCTAGGTGGTCACAAAGCACGGAGCTGATCTCCCTGTGCTATGTGGCTGCTTCCCACTAGCTATCTATTTTACATTTGATAGTGTATATGTACATGCCACTCTCTCACTTTGTCCCAGCTTACCCTTCCCGCTCCCCGTATCCTCAAGTCCATTCTCTAGTAGTTCTGTGTCTTTATTCCTGTCCTGCCCCTAGGTTCACCAGAACCTTTTTTTTTTTTTAGATTCCATATATATGCGTTAGCATACGGTATTGTTTTTCACTTTCTGACTTACTTCACTTTGTATGACAGACTCTAGGTCCATCCACCTCAGTACAAATAGTTCAACTTTATTTCTTTTTATGGCTGAGTAATATTCCATTGTATATATGTGCCACATCTTCTTTATCCATTCATCTGTTGATGGACACTTAGGTTGCTTCCATGTCCTGGCTATTGTAAATAGAGCTGCAATGAACATTGTGGTACATGACTCTTTGAATTATGGTTCTCTCAGTGTATATGCCCAGTAGTGGGATTGCTGGATCATATGGTAGTTCTATTTTTACTTTTTAAGGAACCTCCATACTGTTCTCCATAGTGGCTGTATCAATTTACATTCTCACCAGCAGTGCAAGAGGGTTCCCTTTTCTCTACACCCTCTCCAGCATTTATTGTTTGTAGATTTTTTGATGATGGCCATTCTGACTGGTGTGAGATGATATCTCATTGTAGTTTTGATTTGCATTTCTCTAGTGATTAGTGATGTTGAGCATCCTTTCATGTGTTTGTTGGCCATCTGTGTATCTTCTTTGGAGAAATGTCTATTTAGGTCTTCTGCCCATTTTTGGATTGGGTTGTTTGTTTTTTTGATATTGAGCTGCATGAGCTGCTTGTATATTTTGGAGATTAATCCTTTGTCAGTTGCTTCATTTATGAATATCTTGTCCCATTCTGAGGGTAGTCTTTTTGTCTTGTTTATGGTTGCCTTTGCTGTGCAAAAGCTTTTAAGTTTCCTGCCACTCTGTTTTATGCCTGTGATTTCGATCCATTCCACAGGCACAGCCGCAAAGGGCGCTGCCTTGCCTTCTCCTTTCTTTCCTTTCTTTCTTGTCTTTCCCTTTCTCCCTCCCTCTCTTCCCTCCTTCGTCCCTGCTCCAAACCTTTGCTTCCTGAATAAGCGTCTCCAACCCCTTTGCTCTGGGGCAAGTGCGCTAAGGATGATAAACCTCAAATTCTTTCGTGACAGGACAAGTTTCCCTTTTCTGGAACCTGGCGGCTCCTGAGACTGAGGGATGGAAAGAAGGCTTTTGCATTATATCTCAAGTTTGGGAGAGAAGAACTCTGTTAGCATGATAAGGTTACAGCTTATCCTAGAGGATATCCTAGCAGGCATTGTGTTTGTAGGGACATCCCAGGTCAGGATCTGAAGAGGCATGTCCCCACCGCACAGCCCCGCATGGAGCAGAAAATGGCTAGCTTGTTATACCGGGGATCAGATAAAAGGCAGGACCTGGGGAGTGGGGAGCAGGTAATGAAAAGGCTTAAAAGGGGCAAGTGACTCTGTGTGTGTGTGTGTGTGTGTGTGTGTGTGTGTGTGTGTGTGTGTTTGGTACAAGGGAGACGGGTGGGTGCAGGAGGGCTGAGCTCTGCTGACTGAGTACTTAACCACAAGGCAGCCTCCAAGGGTCTAGGGTGAAGTTCATGTGTCTGTGGATGAACCTGGGGACAGGTGGATGGCATGGAAATCTACTTCTGAACCTCCACCAAGTTCCGCCACCTCATAGCAACCCCTACACCCATCCCTGTTGACTCAGTATGTATGGGTAGGCTTATCTTTTGAGCCCAAAGAACTGAACTCAGAAATTTAGAGTTCTGTGTCTTTGCTTGACTCACTGATTAGAACCTTTTTTTGCTACTGATGGTACCATCTCCTCTTTCAGCAATAAGCGGCATAGTGCATGGATTGCACCCTTAAGACAACTTGGAAGCTGGCATCTTATTTTCCCAGAAGAGATTGTGCTGAGGATTCTTTGTTATTTTGCTTCTCTCTCAGCTTTTATCTACCTTTCTCCACTTGCTAAAACCGCATATCTTCTTTTAAGTGCACTTATAATTCCCACAGCATTTGTTAGTTTAAAATGCAACACCACTGTCCCTCCTTAGTACCAGCTTACAAAAAATAATTATATTCATTTGACTGAGTGGTGTTTTAAAGGCTGTCAACTGAGTTTCGTGCCACATCTTTACAACCTAACTGTAGTGCTAGTAAATCTAGCCACTAAATTTGCATCTTTATTTCATCTGCCAGCCTCTTAGCCATCAGCACACACACAACACAGACACACACACACACACACACACACATCACCATAGAGCTTCCTTGTATTCATTCAAGGAGTGAGTGTTACCATGGATTATTAATTTGAGGGACAGCTGTGTGGCACATTCACTAGGGTCTTCCCTATAGTGTATGATCTAATAATGCAGAGAACTATTGGGCCAAGCTTGAGTAATCCTTTGGATGTCCTTAATCTTGGACACAGTGCCTCCCCATATTGCCAGATGACATGCGATAGCATCATTACATGTTGGATGTCAGGATATCTCACCTAAATCTGGCATGTTTGGATTGCACACAATTTCTCTTATTTGTTCTCCTTCAGTGAAAGAGAAAGCCCTTACCTGCAAAACTTCTTATCTATGTGAGCGCTGATTATGACCCTTCAGTCTGGTTTATACTAGGTCAGATTACCCCTCTTCTGGCTATCTTATTTCCCAACCATTTATTCACCTTGGATGCCTCTTTCATGGGCCTCCACATAGCACTCAGTTTGCAGTGATCCATGGCAAATGGCTACCTTAAAGTCTGTGATCTAGACAATGGGATGCAGGTCAATGGGTCACATAGCCAACTAAACTATATGCCAAGACCCTCAGGGACAGGTAGACACATGGTTGGTCAACTTACTGTGCCTGTTGCCTGATGGCCAATGTGGTTTTGCAGAATCCTTCCATATTTTTGTGAGACGATGTGACTGCCCCATAGAGGGAACAGTGCCCCTTCCCTGGGAAACAAATAAGAATGTCCCGGGGCTTCCCTGGTGGCGCAGTGGTTGAGAGTCCGCCTGCCGATGCAGGGGACACGGGTTCATGCCCCGGTCTGGGAAGATCCCACATGCCGCGGAGCGGCTGGGCCCATGAGCCATGGCCGCTGAGCCTGCGTGTCCGGAGCCTGTGCTCCACAACAGGAGAGGCCACAGCAGTGAGAGGCCCCTGTACCACAAAAAAAAAAAAAAAAAGAATGTCCCTGTGGCTTTCTCTTCCACACTGCACATGCTCTACTGCTGCCCCTCCTCTATGCTGGACCCACTACATCCATGCCACTTGGAATCACTTTGTATAATGGCAGACGTTACTGATGGGAACTTATTACATATATAAACCATCTAGGGGTCTAAAAGAAGTTAAAATATTAGATTCAGAATACAGGCCAACAACAGATTAAGAAAACTGAAATGGAGGAGAAACAGGTCGGTTTCAGTCTCACTGCCAAGGAATTCCAATGGGGATTCTACCAAACTACCCTCTCTTGGGAGTCCAACAAGCTGATTAGAGCCCCATCAAGTCCAAACCAGCCAGCTGCCTAGGGAAACACCCAGCTATGAAGTTCATCTGTGCCCAGGAAAGATCTTCCAAGACCACTCTAGCCCCAGTGCCCAGCCTGAATCCAATCCAACCATCTCAGGCAAAATAATAAAATCAGAGAGAGGCTGGCCAACCATCAGGGTGTGCCTAGGACTAAGGGGATTCCTGGGGTACAAAAATTTCAGTACCCAAATTGGGAAATTCTGGGCAAATCAGGATGAATTGGTCACTCTATCAGAGACCATATTATGTAAATAGTAAGCTTAGGTGCTATGTTTCCATTTCCAGTACTATTCTAGCTCCAGGGAGATGCTTTACTTGGCTATAGATATGGAGTGCCATGTTACTCACGTGTACACTATATACACTCTGAGGTTTATTTAAATTAAGAAAATGTAAGGTGTCTCCTTCAAATACTTGGAACTCAATCAGTGACACTCCAAAATTAGCTTTAAGTGATAAAATTTTATGTAATTATGACGACCATCTCTAAAATAAGTGATTAAGTGCTTCAATTAAAAAAGGAATGGTCTGAAAACAAATCTCTCAGGAATTATAAATATTCTCTAAGATATTTGCCCAATTAGAAGCTCTCTGAGTCTTGTTTTTATATTTCTTGCCAACAAATGTTGCTTAGCAACAGTCAGCCATCTCTTTTCTCTCATTAGTTTCCCCTCCCACCTTTGCAGTTCACACTAAAGGAAAGGAAAGCCATTGCTCTGTGATGACCTCCTCTTCTCAGTTCATAAACAGAAAAGTGAGAGTTGTTTAAATGCGATGGTCCCTAATGCTTGCACCAAGGTTTGTACAGTCTGAAGGACTGCTACTAAAAGAAGTTAAATTCTAATGGTGTCTTAATTCATTAAAACCCATATTAGGAGTAAAAGAGGTTCAGGCACACCAATAATTCTGCAAGGGCCATTGTTGGTATCTTTGTGCCCCAGAATCTTGACTCAGTTACTAGCTGGTGGAGAGGGTTGGAAACTACACTGTTGAGGACCAACTTTGTGTCATACCTTAACTAGGTGCTAGTTTAAATTGGCTTTTAGAATTGGACTTGGGCTGGCTCAGGTGGATTTTTGTTTTTTAGTTTTGGGTTTTCATGTGGGTGGGGAGGAAGGCAAGCAGGGATTAGCGTGGAGACAGAGAACATACTGGATACAAGAGCCACAGCAGGACCTGGCCTCATGGAGCCTGGAACCACACCCCAGCCACCCTTGGGGATCTCAGCAGAAAGGTCTCATTCCAGTTTTCCTTTAGTCCTCCACCTTTCCAGAGTTCCACTGCTCTCTCTGCCTGCTCTTCTCCCTGTGTGGGTCGCTGAGTCTGCTTTTGCTGCCTCTCTCTGCCTTACGTTCTGACCCTAACCACATATCTCAGCTTATTCAAATGTCAGAGCTGCTGCTGCCACATAACTGACTTGCCCAGGGACCCCTGTCTACCTCAGGGACTCTCTCTGTGTTCCTTTCAGCTTCAGCTCTTCCTGCAAACTGCCTGATCGCCTCTACACTTCTCAAGCCAAATACCCAAGAGTGAAATTTCCAGTCTAAGCAACGTTGTAGGCCAATGGCCAACTGTAACTTGGTAATCCTGGCCCAATCAACTGGTACCTGAATGAAATAGGGATTGTAGGTTAAACTGTGTGCCCTCAAAATTCATGTGTTGAAGTCCTAACCCTCAGTCCCTCAGAATGTGACCTGATTTGGAAATAGGGTCATAGCAGTGATTTGTTAAGATAGGATGAGGTCATGCTGGGGTAGGATGTGAGCCTAATCTGACATAACTAGTGCCCTTATCAGAAGGGGAAATTTGGACACAGACATGCTGACAGGGAGAGAGCTATGTGAAGAGACACAAGACATAGGCAGTCCTCTACAAGCCAAGGAAATAAACCCTATGAAAGATCCTTCTTTCATAGCCCTCAGAAGGAACCAACCCTGCCAACACCTTAATTTCAAACTTTTAGGCTCCAGAACTGTGAGATAACAAATTTCTGTTGTTTAAGCCACCCAGTTTATGGTACTTTTGTTGTGGCAGCTCTAGAAAAGGAATACACATTTTGGTACCTGTAAGGAAGTGCTGCTGTAACAAATACCTAAAAATGTGGAAGTAGCTTTGGAATTGGGTAATGGGTGGAAACTGGAAGAATTTTAGGGTGCATGATAGAAAAAGCCTAGACTGAGCTGAAGAGACTATAGAAATATGGATATTAAAGGAGATTCTGGTGCGTACTCAGAAAGAAAAGAGGAGAGCTATAGAGGAAGCTTCTATTATCTCAGAATACATGTATCATCATGAACAGAATGTTGCTAGAAATATGAATATTAAAGGTGCTTTTTATGAAGTCTTAGTCAACTTGGGCTGCTATAACAAAATACCATAGACTAGGTGGCTTAAACAAGAGACATTTATTTCTCACAGCTCTGGAGACTAGGAAGTTCAAGACCAAAGTGTCTTTAGATCTGGTTCCTGGTGAGGGGGTTTCTATCTGACTTAGAGATGGCTGCCTTCTTCCTATGTACTTACATGAGAACTCTAGTCTCTCTTCTTCTTCTTTTTTTTTTGTGGTACTCGGGCCTCTCACTGTTGTGGCCTCTCCCATTGCAGAGCACAGGCTCTGGACGCACAGGCTCAGCAGCCATGGCCCACGGGCCCAGCCGCTCCGTGGCATGTGGGATCTTCCCAGACCGGGGCACGAACCAGCGTCCCCTGCCTCAGCAGGCGGACTCCCAACCACTGCACCACCAGGGAAGCCCTCTTCTTCTTTTTATAAATACACTCCTCCCATCATGGAGGTCCCACCCTCATGACCTCATCTAAACCCAATTAATGCCCAAGACCCCATCTCGAAATACCATCACACTGGGGGTTAGGGATTCAACATGAGAATTTTGGGGAGGGAGGGGAACACAAATATTCAGTCCATAACAGAGGTCACAGACAGAAATAAGGAGCATGTTCTTGGAAACTGGGGGAAAGGTGATTGATCCTTGTTAAAAAGTGGCAGAGGACTTTGTTGAGTTGTGTTCTGTTGGATGGAAGGAGACTTTGTAAGCAATGATCTTGGATATTTAGCTGAGGAGATTTCCAAGCAAAGTGTTGAAGATGCAGCTTGGTTTCTCCTTGTTGCTTATAGTAAAACACAAGAGGAGAGAAATAAATTGAAGAAGGAACCGCTAGGCAAAAAGAAACCAACACTTAAAGATCTAGAAAATTCTCAGTCTATTCAGATGGCCTGCTCTGGAAACAGAGCCAAGGGTGTGTCTGGACAGCCATCTTCTAAAGAGATTTGGAGTGTGACTCATGGATAAAACCAACCATCTCAACAGAAGCCAGGAATAGAAAGGAAGTTATCCAGGAAAGGTCTATGGAGGATCCTCTTGTCTGATGTATTGGATCTCCCCATGAATTTCATGAGAGGCCAACATGTTTTCTGGGAATTCTTTATGAACAGAAACACTGCCAACTTGGACTGAACGCGACAGAGATGAGATGAAATGGAGGAAGAATGACTTTGAGTGCAGGGCCAAGGATGGCAGCACTGCAATAGCCACCGTGGGCCCAGAGGGCACAGATCTAGGGTTTAGGGTCACCTCCTCCTTGGCTCCAGAAGGCGGGCAAAACTAATACAGAAGATGGCAGACTAAACATGGCAGACTAATCCCTGTCAAGGGGAAATATGGGCAGAAAGTTTTGCTTTGGAGTGTGAGTAAGGTGAATATCTGGTACAGGAGCTTTACATATTTTATGTAATTTAGTCTTCACAGAAGACCTGGGCATCGGTTTTATTCTCATTTTAGCAGCTTGGAGACTAAGCCAGTTTTTGAGGTCTCATATCTGGGAAATGGAAGAATCAGGGTTTAAACCCAGGTCTGATCCTGGGTTCACTAGAAGAGGTAAACCTTTCTTCAGTTCACTAGGAGAGGTATTGCATCTAGGACTTTGTAATGACAACGAAGAGGTTAAGTAAAATTAACTAAACTCAGTCTATGCTGTACCTGTATATCTATACCTATATATCTATATCTATGTCTATATTCATATCTGTATCCATACCTGTATTTGTATCCATATCTATCTGTGTGTGTGTGTGTGTGTGTGTACATAAAGCAAATAATAAGTAGCACTGGCCTAATAACAACTTCCAACCCTTCAATCTTTCTTAACTAGAAATTGCTGAAACCTTTAGTGAAGGATGGCCAAGGGAAATGTCTCTTTTTCATTTACTGCCAATCTATAGATTCTTTGTCTTTCTGAAGGCATTCACCACCCTCACCATCTGCATTTGAAATGGCTGCTTCCTTATAGCAGAGATTTTCATACTGTTTTAGAGAATTCACAAATCTCTTGGCAACAATGATTTTTAAAGTTCATTCTTTAAGTCTTCATTACATGCTGGAATTTAAGAAGATTTACTTTTCTTTTGTACATTCTGCAAAATGCCAGCTGAAGTTGCTTATTATCTGGAAGATGCCTTATCACTCTTTAAATGGCATGGCATCTCTCTGCCCTGTTTCTTCAGCTTTTTTACTCTGTTATATTCTGTGTTGCTGTACATGGTGATAGGGAGCGTTTTATAAGCTTGTGCCTTTTGCTCTGAGAGACAAAGTTTAGGCTTATCTCCCCCTTTAAAGTGTCTCCCCATCATAATAGTACCTGGATTTTACCCTACTTCCTGATCGCCCTATTGAATATCCTCCTGTGTGTAGAAAAGTAGCATTTTGCAGTTTATGCATTTCCTGGTCATTATTATATAGGTTCTATTAAGATATAAATAGCCAAAGTACAATTCTAAGAATTCTATATAACATTTGTTTCAAGATCCAACCTCAAATAATCACAGAAAATCGGTCTCTGCAATCTTATTGCAATCTTGCTTTTGCTGTTTTCTTTCATTCTGTTTTGTTAATAGAGGTTATTATGGTTCTCTTTTGTTTTTGTCTGTCTTCCAGGGTTCCTGGGCTACTTGAAGTGGTTTTTATTTTTATTTTTTTAAAATCAATCCAAGCATATCATGAAGTGACAGCTACAGTTTTTGCCCAAAGATCCACAGAAACGTCTGCTGGAGGCCCTCTTGTTTTCATGGTGGAGATCTGATAATTACCCGTGTAAAAGTTCCACGAGAGTCTGCTGTGTTTACTTGTATATCCCCCGTGACCAGAGAAGCACTTGGCACATAGAAAGTGCTAAATAAAGAGAAGAGAAACTAAAAACAACTTACAAATTCTAAAAATACCACAGGCCTAGGCTACAAACTCAGAAGTTCTAATAAATTCAATTTTATGTGATTTCTATCAAAAGAAGGAAAAATATACAGTGCATTTATAATTGTACTTGTTGTTTTATCAAATATATTCTTGATAGGAGAGAACTTCTGGCTTGACCAAGTGTTAATAAGAATGGATTCCTTCACTTATAATTTTACATATCTGATGCTTGGAAGAATTTCCACAGACTAGCTTCTGGCTCTGTACGTTTCAAACCATGTGTTTTCTCTGCTCTCTATTCCCAAGTCCTGGGTACCAACTGGATGCATATGCTCTCTAACACTGCATCTTCATGTCAAGATGTCAGGTAAGCTGGGCCAATGTCCTATAGGAGTATTTCTGGAGCTATTCCTATACCAGAAGGGCTAGAAACATCTAAACCATACATGGAAATCATTGCAAAGTGTGTAAATATATCCCACAAAAGCTAAAGCAAATGTATACTCAATTCAACTGCCCCAAGACAAATGCCTATGGCCACTCGACATTGCTGGGCATAAGGGAAGTATGATGGAGGGGGAGCCGGAGTGGGAAAAGATATGATTAACATAGTTACTCTGCCAAATTCTACAATTTAGCTGCATTGACTTCATGGTAAATACACTTTTGATTTATTCAGAGGTAAACATGTCACCCCAACATAGCTTGGGGAGAAGGCAGTGCTAGTTGCTAGTGGGCATACCAGTCTTTCCTTGGATTAGAGTACGGAAGGTAGGAGAGGGGACTTCTCCTTCTGCTGAGGTTGCTAGGCTGAAACAATATGGTGAGGTAGCAGTGTGAGGGCAAACAAGGCCACAGAGAGGGAACCGGCTGAAAGGGTGGAGAGGCAGAGAGAAATTATACCACAGGAGCTCTCAAATTGGGCTATGTCTGAATCCAGCTACAACTCTGTACTCTCCTGTTCCATGAGTCAACACATTTCCCTTTCTACCTCAAGCCAGTTTGAATTTAGGTTTCTGTCAGTGAAGCCAAGAGTCCTGACTAATATACCAAATGATGGCTGTCAGCATTATTTTGCTCGTAGAAGTCTGAGATAGTCTCATATTGCTGAGAAAAAAAATTAATTTCCGGTCACATGGATAGTTTCTCCACTGGAGGTCTGGAACATTATTTTAGGCAGAGTTTACGTACCCTCCAGTAATAATGACAGTGATACTTTACACATACACAGCATTCTGAAGTTTCAAAGTGATTTTTTACACATTATCTTCTTTCATCCTCACAGAAGACATGCATTTTCATTAAAGTCTTTCAAATGAAGAAACTAAAGGCTCAGAGGGGTTAAATCACTTGCCTAAGGTTGTCCAGCTGGAACACAAGGCCAGGTCCTGCACACCTCCCTGAGCACACCTGCAGACGCAGAGCCTCCCACGCTCACTGGAAATTATACTTCTGGTCAGAAGATAGACCATCCAACACCGCTGGGCCAGATCCAATCCTGGTACATGACTACTACTTCCTTTGTCTTTAGCACCTAACCTTCCAGATTATTGATCCCAGCAACTTTAACTTCTCTGACTACTTTCTCTTAATCCTTTGCCTAAAACTTCAGACTTCTAAACTCTTTCCCATGTCCTAACTGCTGAGAACCACAAAGTCTCTGGCCTTTGCCTTACCAACTTGATATCAAGCCTTTATTAAAATTTTCACCACCGAGATCTTCAAACATGATTCCTACCTTTACCTTTGGATACTTTTCTAGCTACTCTATAACATGGGTTCTTGATTCTTTGATTCCCCTAACTCCAATCAATCCTAATTATGATTGTTCTCATCTTGCACCATCATTCTTTCTGAAGCATTTGTCTCTGTATTGTTTATTTCCAGAGGAGGAGGAGGAGAAGGAGAGAAAGAGAGAGAATGAGACACACAGACATCTGGCCTGTGTTCCATCTTATGAGTGTGGTTGGAAAACCAGAGTCTACCAGAGCTTACAGGCTCTGTTTCAAGGACTTTGAGATGAGGTTTTTCTTTAGGAAAGGAGTGCCAAGAAATGGCACAAAGTTTCAGAGATGTCATTTTACTGGCAGAGAAAGAGAGTGTCAATTCTAGAGAACAATTCACTTCTGACCATTTCAACCATAAATGACAGTTCAGATAGAGTAGTCTTCCTCTTTGCAGTAAGATAGAACCAGGAGAAGCATAGCATGGACTGAGGTGCCCAAAGAGGCTGCTCTGTGGAGCATGTCACTGCCACCTGGTCAAGGATCCTCCCAAGATTAGTTCCTGCCTGAGAGAAGAGTGTGGCTTCTGCAAGCATTGGCCAAGAAAGGTCTTCATGAATAAAGGGTTCAGCATTGCCATGTGTCTAAAAGGCATGATTTATCCAGGGCATCTTCAGGAATGGAAAGAAAGCTGAGAACAATAATCCAGCAGGCATTTAAGTACAATTTCAGAAGGGACTTGGGAACTATGGTTCAGGGACCATGATAGTAAACATCAGAAAGTTCTCCAAAGCTTTGTAACTTCTCCATGGATAATTTTTAACATCGTTTGTTTCCTACAATCTCCTATATAAAGACAAGGGTTGTATAATGAAAAGAGTTGTACATTTGCATGAGGGACAAAAGGAACTGGGAACCCCAATGCCAGGAATCTCAGACGACAGAGTGGGAACTGGTAGCTTCCCCTTGAAAGGAAGAGTAAGTAGATGGTCCGCTCTTGAGACTTGGTGCTAGGACTTAGTAATAGAAACACCCAAGATGTTCTCCGGTGGGGGTGTCAATGTTTGTTGTCTCCCCCAAACCTATACCTAATCCCCTTTTTCCATACTGGAAGAGCCAGATTTTGAAGACGATAGATCCTGATTGGACTAACCTAATTATGGTGGTGCCATTTCCCTTGTCACTGATTAACTTAGTGGTAGGCTTGTCCTGGCCAAAGAAATGTGTGTGGAATTCTACTGGAGAGCATGCATTTGGCAAACTTTTTTCTGTTTGGGGTTGTTTTTAAGCTCTTAAAAAGAGACACACAAAAGAAAAACCGATCTTATTTTATGGGATGTTGCATCTTCATATACTGGAAGTATTAATAAGAAGTATTAATAAATTTTAAATAATTTAAATCATATACAGTGTGTTCTCTGATCACAATGCAATTAAATTAGAAAGCAACAATTGTGAGATATCTGGAAAACCCACAAGTATTGAGAAGTTTAATAATATACTTCAAAATAACCTATGAGTAATAAATAAATTATAAGGGAAAGTTGGAAATATTTCAAGCTCAAAGATAATGAAAATACAACATATCAAAATTTTGGATACAGCTAAATTAGTGCTTAGAATAATTTTTAAATCCACAGCTTTAAATGCCTATATTAGAAAAAAGATAAAGCATGAAATAAATGACCTAAGTTTCCACTTCAAGAAGCTAGGAAAAGAAGGGTTAAGTAAGCCTAATATAAGCCTAACAGGGTAAAGTAAGGAAGGACATAATTAAGATAAGACCAGAAATCAATGAATAAAAAACAGAGAAAATTAACAAATCCAAAGGTAGTACTCTGGAAAAAAAAAATCAACAAAAAAGAGAGAAAGAGAACAGAGACATATTATGAATGTAAGAAATGAAAAGAGGCTATAGCACTAAAATGTCTACAGTCATTAAATGGATAATAATAGAATATTATAAAATTTTATACCAAAAATTTTAATGAAATTAGATGAAATGAGCAAGTCCTTTGAAAAATAAAACATACCAAAAATGACAGAAAATCTAAATAGCCATTTAATCATTAACGCAATTGAAATTGTTACCAAAACCCTCCCTCAAAGAAAAGTCCAGGCCAAGATTTTTTTCACTGCTAAATTCTATCAAAGATTTAAAGATGAAATAATGTCAATTTGTGACAAATTCTTTCAGAAAATAGAATTGGTAAAAATACTTCCAAACTCATTTTATGAGGGCACATAATGCTGATATTAAAAACTTTGAAAATACATCAAAGAAAGAAGAAAGGAGGGAAGGAAGGGAGAGGAAGAAGAAGAAAAAGAAGAAGGTGGCAAAGAAGAAGAAGAAAGGGAGGGAGAGAGGAAAGGAGGGGGGGGAAGGGAAAAAGAGAAAAGAAAATTACAGCCCAAATCCCTCATGAATATAGGAACAAAGATAGTGTACAAAATATTAGCAAATAGAACTGAGCAATATATAAAAAGGATGACAAAGTTGGGTCTATTAGATATCAAATTTGATCTAACAATCAAAAGTTAATCAATTCAGCATATTAATAGAAGAATAAAAGAGAAAATCTATAAAATCTTCTAAATAAATGAAGGGAAAACATTTGATAAAATTCACCATCCATTCATGATTTTTTTAAAAACCTAGCAAATTAAGAATAGAAGTCTCTCAATATGATAAAAAAAAAAAAACTTTAAGAAAAACCAACAGCTAGTATTATACTTAATGGTGAAATAGTGTACCTTTCCCTCTTAAGATTGGGAATAAAGCAAAGATGTGTATTCACACCATTTCTGTTGCATACTGTACTGGCCATCCTAGTCAGTGCAATAAGATAATCAAAAGAGATAAAAACCATAAAATTGGGCTGGAATGAATGGAACTATATCTATTCACAGATAACATGATTGCTTATGTAGAAAATCCTCAAGTACCTACAAAACCACTATAGAATTAATGTTAGTTTAGTCTTATCAAGGATACAAAGTCAATATACAAAAAAATTCAATTGTACTTTTAATACATAGCATCAATTTGAAAATTAAAAGACAATTCCATTTGCGATAGTATTTTAAAACACACAAAATATTTGAGAATAAATTTAACAAAACATAGGCAAGACCTCTACACTAAAAATTAATATGAGAAATTAAAGACCCAAATAAATGGAGAAATGCCATTTACATGAATTGAAGACTCAATATTTTTAAGATGTCATTAATCCCCAAATTGATTTATGGGTTCAGTAAATCCTGAATCATAATTCCATCAGGAGTTTTGGTAGAAAATAATAAACTGATCCTAAAATTTATATGGAAATACAAAAAACTTAGAAGATCCAAAGCAAATTGGAATAAGAAGAATAAAGTTGGAAGACATATTTCTTGACTTTGAGACACTATAAAGCTACAATAATCAAAACAGCCTAGTACTTGTATAAGGAAAGACAAATTGAGCACCACAAAAGAAATGGAACAGAAAAGCTAGAAATAGATCCATATTTATACAGTCAACTAAATTTGAACAAAGCCATCAAAACAAGTCCATGGGGGAAGGAAATCTTTTCAACAAATGATTCTTGGATAACTGGATATACAAATGGAAAGAAAGAAACCTCAACCCCCTCCCTCACACCTCCGTCACACCATTCACAAAAGTTAATTCAAATGGGTCATAGATCTAAATGTCAAAGCTAAAACTGTGAAGCTTCTAGAAGGACACAGAAAGCAAAAATCATTAAAATTTTTTAAAAATTTCTCTCTATCAAAAGATACTATTAATAACGTAAATAGACAAACCTTAGACTGAGAGAAAATGTTAGCAGAAAATATACATGAAAGAGGACTGGCATCCAGAATATGAAAATAACTCATACAACTCAGTAACAAACTGACAAACCCAACCAAGTTGGGTAAAATATTTGGAAAAACACTTCACAAAAGAAAGATATAAAAATGGCTTATAAAAAAATAAAATGAAATAGTGCTGTATTATGGAAATGCAGATGAAAACCACAATGGGACCCAATATCCATGGCTAAAACAAGAAGGATAGACAGCAACAAACATTGCTAAAGAGGTGATGGAATCATAACACATATACTGTTTGTATAAGTTACACTGTTGGTGGAAATGCAAAATTTTACAACCACTTAGCGGGAAGTTCTGGCAGTCTCTTAAAAAATTAAAGATAATTTTTTTTTTAATAAACATGGAATTCCCTGGTGGTCCAGTGGTTAGCACTCTCACTGCCGAGGGCCCGGGTTCAATCCCTGGTCGGGGAACTAAGATCCCGAGGAAAGCCTCGCGGTGCAGCCAAAATAAATAAATAAATAAATTTAATAGAGTAATACACGTTAAAAAAATATTTTTATAATCAGCAATTCTATTCCTGACTATGTACCTGTGGTAAGCAGTATAATACCCCCCAAAATGTCCAGGTCCTAATCCCCGGAACCTGTGTTACATACAAAAGAGAATTAAGGTCGCAGATGGAATTAATGTTGCTAATCAGCTGACCTTAACATAGGGAGATTATGCTGGCTTACCTGAGTGTGCCCAACGTAAATATAGGATCCTTTAGAGTGGAAGAGGGAGGCAAATGAAGAGAGGAAGAGGGAAGTATGATTTCAGGAGAATGGTCATAGAAATACAACAGTGCTGGCTTTTTTTAAAAAATAAATTTATTTTATTTATTTATTTACTTCTGGCTATGTTGGGTCTTTGTTGCTGTGCACAGGCTTTCTCTAGTTGCGGCGAGCGGGGGCTACTCTTCATTGCGGTGCGCGGGCTTCTTATTGTGGTGGCTTTTCTTGTTGTGGAGCATGGGCTCTAGGCACATGGGCTTCGGTAGTTGTGGCTCACGGGCTCAGTAGTTGTGGCCCGCAGGCTCAGTAGTTGTGGTGCACGGGCTTAGTTGCTCTGCGGCACGTGGGATCTTCCCGGACCAGGGCTCGAACCTGTGTCCCCTGCACTGGCAGGCAGATTCTAACCACTGCATCACCAGGGAAGCCCCAACATTGCTGGCTTTGAAGGTGGAAAAAGGAGCTGTGAACCAAGGAAGGTGTGTGGCCTCTAGAAGCTGGAAGAGGTAAGGAAACAGATTCTCCCCTAAAGACTCCAGAAGGGAACACAGCTCTGCCAACACCTTCATTTCAGCCCAGTGAGACCTGGGTTGGATCTCTGACCCGCAGAACTGTAAGATAATAATTGTATTGTTTAGCCCTCTGAGTTTGTGGTAATTCGTTAAAGCAGCAATAGAAAGCTAATACAGTACCCAAGAGAAATGAAAGCATATGTCTCAAGAATGTTCTTAGCAGTTTTATAATAGCCAGAAATTGGAAATAGCCTGGATCTCTACCAACAGCATAATAGATAAACAAACTGTGGCATATCACGTAATAAAATATTACTCAACAATAAGAAGGAACAGACTATACACACAAAGTGGATGGATTTCAAACACATGCTGGGTGAAAGAAGCTGGGCACATACCGTGTGATTCTTTTTATATGAAGTTCTAGAACAAGCGAAACGAATCTATGGTTGAAAAAAAAAACCCTCTGGTTTGCCTTTGGGATAGAGTGAGTGTGAGGACTGATTGGGAAGGGACTGAGAGAATTTGGGGGGATAGAGGTAATGTTGTATAGCAGTCCTCCTTACCAAAGGGGAATGCATTCCAAGAACCCCAGGGGATGCCTGAAACCATGGACAGGACCAAACCCTATGTATCAGGGGTCCCCAACTTCCGGGCCACGGACCGGTCCCGGTCCCTGGCCTGTTAGGAACCGGGGCACACAGCAGGAGGTGAGCAGCGGCTGAGCGAGTGAAGCTTCATCTGTATTTACAGCCCCCCTTCTGTCGCATTACCACCTGAGCTCCGCCTCCTGTCAGCATTATGGTGAGCTGTGTAATTATTTCATTATGTATTAATGTAATAATAATAGAAATAAAGTGCACAATAAATGTAATGTGCTTGAATCATCCCGAAACTGTCCCTCCCCACTGTCCGTGGAAAAATGTCTTCCACGAAACCGGTCCCTGGTGCCAAAAATGTTGGGGACCGCTGCTCTATATACTATGTTTTTTTTGATACATACATACCTATGATAAAGTTTAATTTATAAATTAGGCACAGTAAGAGATTAACAAGAAAAATTAATAATAAAAATAGAACAATTATAACAATATACTGTAATAAAAGTTATGTGGATGTGGTCTCTCAAAATATCTTATTGTACAAATTTAATGCCTTTTCCATCTTAACTGAGCACTTATCACACACTGTGGTCGTAACTTTTGCAGTTTGAGGTGCAACAGTAAAACTAGCATGAATTTCTTTTTCCTTCTTCATAATTTCACAGATAGAAGATTCATTCTTATCATAGATTTTAGTAATCTCAGCATACGATTTTTTTTCTTATTGTTGAGAACCTTCACCTTTTCACTTATAGGAAGCACATCACGACTTCTCTTTGGCATATCCAAATTGCCAGCATCGCTACTCTTGTGCTATGGGACCATTACTAAGTAAAGGAAGGGTTACTTGAACATAAGCACTGCATTACCTGACAGTCCCTCTGGTAGCTGAGCCAGCTACTAAGTGACTAATGGGTGGGATATGCTGGACAAAGGGATGATTCACATCCAGGGCACGATGAAGCAGGAGGAAGCAGGACAGCACAAGATCTCATCATGCTACTCAGAACAGACCAGCTCTAAAATTTATGAATTGTTTACTTCTGGAATTTTCCATTTAATATGTTCAGATCGTGGTTGATCTAGGTCACAGAAAAGGAAACTGCAGAAAAGGAAGGGCAACTGTATATCTTAATAAGGATTTCAGTTGCACAGGGGCATGCAGTTGTGAAATCTCATGGAATAAGCTATGCACTTTATTGTGGGTTGAACTGTGTCCCCCAAAAGATATGTTAATGTCCTGACTGTCAGTACATGTGACTATGACTTTACTTGGAAAAAAAGGGGTTTGCAGATGTAATCAAGTTCAGAAGAGGTCATACTGGATTAGAGTAGCCTTACATCCAATGATTGGTGTTTTTACAAGAAGACCATGTATAGACACAGGCATACAGAAAAACACAGGGAGAATGCCATGTGATGACAGAGACAGAGATTAGAGTAATGTAACTACAAGCCAAGGAATGCTACAAGAAGCTGGGAGAGAGGCTTGAAAGAGATTCTTCCTCAGAGCCTCCAAAAGAAGGCAACCTCACCAACACCTTGATGTCAGACTTGTAGCCTCCGAAACTAAGAGAGAATAAATTTCTGTTGTTTAAAGCCACATAGTTTACAGTATTTGTTATAACACCCCTAGGAAACTAATACAAACTTAAGTTTGTGCACCTCAATATATGTAAACTTTATCTTAAACAGATAAGCATAAAAATACTGGATTCTAACTTATAATATGTATGTTAAGCATTTAAGTGTCTGAAACTAAATTTGAATTGTTGAAACTAAATGTTGGGTATATGAGTATTCAATGTACAATTAAACAGCATTGTACAGTATACAATTCTTTAATCTTTTCAGTATATTTGAAAATTTTTGTTTGTTTGTTTTGTTTTTGCGGTACGCGGGCCTCCCACTGTTGTGGCCTCTCCCGTTGCGGAGCACAGGCTCCAGACGCGCAGGCTCAGCGGCCATGGCTCACGGGCCCAGCCGCTCCGCGGCATGTGCAATCTTCCCAGACCGGGGCACGAGCCCGTGTCCCCTGCATCGGCAGGCGGACTCTCAACCACTGCGCCACCAGGGAAGCCCTTGTATGCTTATTTGCCATTTGTGTGTCTTCTCTGGCGAAGTGCCTATTCACAAGTTTTCAATTAGATTGTTTGCTTTCTCATTGTTGAGTCAAAGAGTCCTTTATATATTTTGTATGCAAGCCTTTTATCAGATATGTGTTTTGCAAATATTTTCTCCCAGTCTGTGGCTTGTCTTTTCATTCTCTTAACTGTGTCTTTTGAAGAGCAGAAGTTTTTATTTTTAAGAAAGTCTAATTCATAATTTTTTCTTTCATTTCTATTGGTGTTATATCTACAAACTCATTACTAAACCCAAGACTGTGTAAATTTTCTCCTACTTTTTCAAGAACTCTTGTACTTCTGTACTTTACATTCAGGTCTGTGATCAACTTTGAGTTAATGCTTGTGAAAAGTGTAGGTCTGTGTTTAAGTTCATTTTTTTGCAAATGGATGTTCAATTGTTCTAACACCATTTGTCCATTGAATTGCCTTTGTTCCTTTGTCAATTATCAGTTGACTATTTTTGTGTGGGTTTACTTCTGTGCTCTCTATTCTGTTCCACTGATCTATGTGTCTATTATTTTCCTAATACCATGCAAAAAAATGAAATACTTAGAAATATATTTTAAAAATTATGTCCACAACCTACACATCGAAAACTACCAAATATTCTGGAGATGATCTAAATAAATGGAGAGATATATCATCTTTATAGATCAGAGAACACATTGTTAGTATGTCAGTTTTTTCCCAAATTGATCTGTAGATTCAATGTATTCCTAATCAAAATCCCAATGTACTTTTTTTTGTAGCAAATGACACGCTTATTCTAAAACTTAAAGATCTTCCTTGACTTATAGTGGGGTTTTGTCCTGATAAACCCATCATAAGTTGAAAATACCGTAAGTCAAAAATGCATTTAGTACTCCTAATCTACTGGACTCATAGCTTAGCCTAGCCTACCTTAAACGTGCTCAGAACATTTACATTAACTTACAGTTGAACGAAATCATGTAACACAACACCTATTTCATGATAAAGTGTTGAATATCTCATGTAATTTATTGAATGCTGTACTGAAAGTGAGAAATAGAACGGTTGTGTGAGTACAGAGTAGTTATAAGTATATCGGTTGTTTACCTTGTGATCATGTGGCTCACTGGGAGCTGCAGCTCACTGCCAATTGCCCAGCATCACAAGAGAGTATCATACTGCATATTCCTAGCTTGGGAAAAGATCAAAATTCAAAGTATGGTTTTCACTGAGTATTGATTTTGCGCCATTGTAAAGTTGAAAAAAACACCATCTGTATATGGAAATTTCAAGGACCTAGAATATCCAAAACAATCTTGAAAAGACTATTGGAATACTTACATTTCATGGTTTCAAAACTATATATATATATATATATATGTATATATATATATATATATACAAACACACACACACATTTATATGAATTACTTTGCTGTACACCTGAAACACTGTAAATCAACTATAGTTCAATAAAAAAAATTTTTTTAACTTAAGACAAAGATTCAGTAATCAAGACAGTGTTGAATGGGCATAAGGATAGATTGAGAATTCAGAAGTAAACCTTTACATTTATGATCAATTAATTTTCAATAAGGATGCCAAGACCAGAAATGAATAAACTTTTCAACAAATGGTGTTGAGACAACTAGATATCCACATGCAAAACAATGAAGTTAGACCCCTACCTCACACAAATATAAAAAAATAACCCAAAATGGATTATAGACCTAAAAGTAAGAGCTAAAACAATAAAACTCTTAGAGGAAAACATAGGAGTAAATCTTCCTGCCCTTAGGTTAGGCAATAGTTTCTTATATATGACTCCAAAACTACAAGCAACAACAATAAAAATAGATAAATTGGACTGCATCAAAATTAAAAAATTTAGTGCTTTAAAGGACACCAGTAAGAGAGTGAGAAGTCAACCAAGGCAAAGATTCAAAATAGTCACAACACCAAATGCTAGCAAGGAGGTGGAGCCACAGAAACTCTCATTCATTGCTGCTGGGAATTTTAAATGGTACAGCCACTTTGCAAGACAGTTTCTCACAAAACTATACATACTCTTACCATACGATCCAGTAACTGTGCTCCTTGGTATTTACCCAAAGGAACTGAAAACTTATGTCCACACAAAAGCCTGCTCACAGATGTTTACAGCACAGTCACCAAAACTTGGAAGTAACCAAGATGTCCTTCAACAGGTGAATGGATAAATAACTGTGGTACATCCAAATAACAAAATATATGTCGGGCTTCCCTGGTGGCGCAGTGGTTGAGAGTCCGTCTGCCGATGCGGAGGACGCGGGTTCGTGCCCCGGTCCGGGAGGATCCCGCGTACCGCGGAGCGGCTGGGCCCGTGAGTCGTGGCCGCTGGGCCTGCGCGTCCGGAGCCTGTGCTCCGCAATGGGAGAGGCCACAGCAGTGAGAGGCCCGCGTACCGAAAAACAAAACAAAACAAAACAAAACAAACAAACAAACAAAAAAACACAAAATATATGTCAACACTAAAAAGAAATGAGCTATCAAGCCATGAAAAGACATAGCGGAAATTTAAATGCTTATTATTAAGAAGCCAATCTGAAAAGGCTACATACTGTATGATTCCAACTGTATGACATTCTGGGAAAGGCAAACTATAAAGACAGTAAAAAGATCAATGGTAACTGGGGGGAAGAGGCAAGGGAGGGATGAGTAGCTAGAGTGCAGAGTATTTAGGGCAGTGAAACTATTCTATATGATACTACAGTGGTGGATACATGTATATATTTGTCAAAAATCATAGAATGGGGACTTCCCTGGCGGTCCAGTGGTTAAGACTCCGTGTTTCCAATGCAGGGGGTGTGGGTTCGAGCCCTGGTTGGGGAACTAGGATCCTGCATGCTGTGTGGCGTGGTCAAAAAAAAACAAACAAAAAAAAAACACAGAACGTACAAAACCAAGAGTGAATGCTAATGTAAACTATCTACCTTGAGTGACAATTATGGGTTAGTGTAGGATCATCAACTGTAACAAATGTCCCACTATGGAACAGGGGGATGTTGATAGTGAGGAAGGCTGTGCATGTACGGGGACAGGGTGTATATGAGAACTCTCTGCACTTCTGCTCAATTTTGCTGTGAATTTTAAATTGCTCTAAAAAATAGTCTTTTTTTGTCAACCCGTAGAATGGAAGAAAATACTTGCAAATTATATACCTGATAAGAGATTAGTTCCCAGAACATTTAAAGAACACTTGTAACGCAATAATAAAGACAAACAAATTACAAACGGACAAAAGATTTTAATAGACATTTTTCCAAAGAAGAGCTACAAGTGACCAATAAGTATTTGAAATTATGCCCATCATCCTTGGTCATTAGATAAATGCAAATCAACACTGCACTAGGACACCAGTTCACACCACACTAGGATGGCTGTACTAAACAAAAAACAGCATTTGTGAGAATGTGGAGACATTGGAACCCTCGTACACAGCTCTGGGAATGGTAAAATGGTGCAGCTGTTTTGGAGAGCAGTTTGGTAGCTCTTCAAATGTTAAACAGAGAATTACCACATGACCTAGAAATTCCATACCTGGGTATATACCCAATATAATTTAAAACAGGTGTTTGAACAAAAACTTGTCCACTAAAGTTCAGCAACACTATGCACAATAGCAAAAGGTGGAAACAACCCAAATGGCCATCAGCTGATGAATGGAAAAACAAAATGTGGTGTATCAATACAATGGAAAATTATTCAACAATAAAAAGAAATGAAAGATTAATACACACTACATGAACACTGAAAACATTTACTAAGTGAAAAAAGCCAGACACGAAAGCCACATATTGTATGAGTCCGTTCATATGAAATATCAAGAATAAGCAAGTCCATAGAAATGAAAGATTGCAGTTGTTAGGAGCTGGCTGGAGGCGACAATGAGGAACGACTGCTAATATGTATGGAGTTTCTTTGTATGGAGATGAAAATGTTCTGAAATTAGTGTTGAAGGCTGCACAACTCTGTGCATATACTAAATACCACTGAATTGTATGCTTTAAAGGATGAATCTTTTGATATACAAATTATGTCTCAATAAAGCTGTTGTAAAAAAATAACTGACTGGGTTGGCAAGGAAAACTCAATAGCTAGAGTGCGGTAATAGTTTATTAAACTATCCCAGAGGTTCCAGAGGATTATAAGCATACTTACCATTTCTAATATGTATAGTCAAGTTAAAATAAATCAGGTAAATACTTGATTTGTGTTTTAAAAGAAATTGAAAGTCTACAGCCCAGTGTTGTTAACTACACCACAGAGATTATTGTTTGTTGTTTGGCAAAGCTCACTACGTTTTCCTTATAGAAGTGGTTCTGTAGACAGATCCTACAGAGCTAAGTGTGCAGAAGAAGTAAATTCTGGTTTATCTCCTAAAATCCTATGGAAAATTTAAATGGCCAAATTTCAGAATAGCTCATTCAAAAACTCTCTAAAAAGTATAAAGTCATAAGACTTAGCCAAATTAAGTGAAAAATTTCTCCCCACTGGATCTTTTATTCAAGAACATAATTTAATGATCAGCCATGTCCATGAGCTGGTCACCTTATCAATTGCCTCTGAAAAATCCTAGGTGGAATATCTATCCACAGTTTGTATCTACTCACCCCACTGTCTCACTTCTCGTTGCTAGGATACCACTTCTTTGTGATGTCGACCTATTGGAATATTAAAAATTTATTTCTAATCAAGCTTTTATTCTACATGGCTTTAGGAAAAGAAGAAAGCAAGGTCCATGCACACATAAGACAGCTTCCAGAATAAATTTAAATCATTGATAATAATTCTAAACTAATTTCTTATTTAAAAATTGAAAAACCTGACTTTATCATTAAAATTGCAAGTCTTAGCCTGTGTATTAGTCTGTCTGTAAGTGGAAGGGGAGGTCATATCACAGAATCCTTTCCTTCCTTCAAAATGGCTGACTAATTTTTATCTCTCAAAGATGAAACCTCCAGGGTACAGAAAAAGTCCTCCTTCAGAGAAGATTCATTTTCTTCTTACTTCTTAGGGCTTCCAGGTTCAAAACTAGAAACTGGAACAATCTATTTTCCTGTCACTTTCCAAAAGTGACAGATTAGAAGGTTAAAAAAATTGGTATTATTCAGTTTATTTTTATTCCAATTAATTCATGTCACTGATGTATACTGAACACCCTCTATGCACAAGTCATTGTACTAACCCATGTGGAGAGTGTAGAAATGAATTGGCAACAGTCACTGTCTTCAAGAGGATCATAAACTAGTGAAGAAATGAACATATGCGCAATATCCAATGTCAGTCTCCCAGGGGCAGGGGACGGAGTCACTCCAGGCCCAGTGGGTAGAGTCCCAGCACCTTCTCTGGGGTCTGCAGAAACACAGGTCTGGAGCCTGCATTGGTTGGGCGTTGAGCCAAAGGGGCAGGTAAGTATGCAGCATCGTCAGGGTACTAGAGTAGCACCAGAGCAACAGCTCGAAGCTGGTCACCACACAAGGGAAACCAATGTGTGAAGACAAATTCATAGGGCAGGGCTCAGCTGGGCGCTCCTAGGTGGTGCCTGGGGCCTCTGCCCTGGACACTGAGGGGGCTGGTAAAGGAGGACATGACCCAACTTCACTAAGCAGGAGTAACAAGGAATGGGCATACAAAGAACAAGGAAGAGGAAGACAAAATATGAAGGTTGGAGAGTGCTGCCATATTAAAGCAATGGCCAGTAGTGGTGGGCCAGGAGTGTGAAGTGTATTCAGCTGTGGGCTGAGGAAGCAGTGCAGTGGGAGATAGAGCTGGGATCTTGGGCCAGATTAAGAAGGGCCTTGAAATGCCATGCTACGGAATTTGGACTTTATTCTATATGTGCAGTGAGGATTCATCCAGCACTGTTGAGTGATGCAATGTTGTAAAATATTGCCCTTCAATAACAAGCTAACTTAGCAACTTAACTCAGGAACAGTTAAAAATTACTAGCTTTTCAACATTTCAAAATAAGTTATTCTCTGTGTGCCCCCTCAGACCCATTCTTCACCTTCTCCCTCCTGCGCTGTGCCCCAGAAGGCTTTCACCAGGCTCCCTCGTCCTCTGGCTTCTGGTAGGGTGTGTCCAGTGGGAGGCACCAGCAGGCCCGCAGTTCAGAAGGAGAGAGAGGTACGGATGTGTTTGGTAAGTGTTTCTCTCCCAAGGCCTCAGCTCTTGTGAAGTGTCTCCTTTCTACAGCTACAGCTCTCCCCAGGTTCTGGTTACTGCCTCCTTCTCCTGCCCCTTCAGGTCTAAGGGTGGTAATGAATCCCCACTGTTGCCAGTCACTGGATGCCTCACCATTCCTTAATGTTTTCTTGAACCTGATATATTGGTGGGGGTGAGGGGGCAGTTCTCTAAGACCACCCTCCGGTTAGATGATTCACTGAGAGGACACACATGACTCAACATATATTAATACTCATGGCTAAGATTTCTTACAGCCAAAGAATACAAAGCAAAATCAACAAAGGTAAAAGGTACATGGTGTGAGGTCTGCAAGAAACCAGACAGAAGGTCCAAGAGGACTGTCCCAGTGGAGTCACACAAGACCTGCTTAATTCCTCCCACAGTGAGTTGTGACAGCCTGTGTGAAATCTTACCTACCAGGAAAGCTCATTAGAGGCTCAGTGCCCAAGATTTTTACTGGAGGCTGGTCACATAGGCCCCCTCTGCACGTACCAGAATGCCGGACTCCTAGAGGGAAATCAGGCGTTCGACATAAACCATACAGTTCGCACGAAGAGTTTAGGCACGATGAGCCTTTCTTATCAGGGAAGAGTGGCCACCCTCCCCAAATCCAAGTTCCCAGATGCCAACCTTTGCGAGCAGGCCTGTCTAAGGATAGCAGTCCACTCTGTTAATTCTTTTCTGTACACCTGCCCACACGTCTGTACATTATTTCTTCACTCAAGACTTTTCAGTCAAACCCTTTCAAGTGCACTGTTTCCTCCAGAGACCCTAACAATTATAAGATAATATTTGTATCTATCTATCTATGTGTCTGTTCACACACATATATACACTGATGGGCAGTCACTTCTGCAAAACTCACTACCTTTCTCTTCAGTTTTACTTCAGAGTTTCCCAGGTCTGACGTGGAGGCATTGAAGGCACCCCGGGGCCACGGAGCACATCCTCCACTGGGAGTTCTCCCCCATCTTCGTGGCCACGTGATTGAGTTTCTCTCTCCATTTGTCCTCTAAGTACCGTCAGGGGATGGATTCTGTTCTGACTTCCAGGCTGTTCGTCTGAGGCTCTGGAACACTTCCCACCACTTCATATCTCTTCTTTTGGGGCCGGCCCTGCACAAACCAGACAGCAGACGAGGAACCCCACTGCTCGCACCACCTGACTTTCAACTTGGCCCCTTTTAGAACCTCGTGCCCTGCCACCCTTGACCCTGTCACTGCCTAAATGGACCTTGAATTTTCGAAGCCCCAGTAGATGCGCGGTTAATTGAACTTTGGGGCATTTGGACGCCTCATCGCCCCGGCCCTGATACCCACCCCCCAAATGGGGTAGTCCCCTTATGACTCACCCAGTAGTCTCTGGCTTTTTTTATGCCCTTCCCTCAGGTCCAAGCCCACCCCAACTTCCTTTCTTGCTATTGTGAATATTTCGGCTATCTGTTGTTACATTTAAAATCCACCTTAAATTTAGTGGCTGAAATCATCCACCATCTTATGATACCTCATGCTTTTGTAGGTCAGGAATTTGGGCAGCGTTTGGTTGGACAAGGCTTCTGCTCCGCACGGTGTCAACTGGGGCCATTTTGGTGGTATTCAACTAGCAGCTGGGCTGGGTTGGAGGGTGCAAGACAACTGGGAGGCTGACTCAGTGGGTCTCCTCTCCACTTGCATGCAGTCTCAGGGCCTCTCTATATGGTTCCCCCAGCAGGTTAGTCATATTTCCTACACGACAGCCAAGGGAGCCAAGAAACCCCAATAGGAGCTGCCAGTCCTTCTAAAGGTTACGTCTAGAACCGGCACAACATCACTTCTGCCATGTTCTACTGCCCAAAGCAATCCCAGGCAGCCTGGATTCAAGGAGAAAGGGAAGAGACCCTACCTCTCACTGGGAGGAGTGTCAGAGAACGTACGGAGAAATACGTGGAGGTTCCGACATGTCTCACAGCCAACTATATTCAGATTATGACCACAGATCTCTTAAATAAAGCATCCTAAACCACATCTTCTTATTCCCAATCTGAGAATCATCAGTTAGAAATGGAACGCTGAGAATCACAGCAGAAAAACCAATGCTGGCACACAGTTATTGTATCCACAAGCCTTGCTCTTTAGTTTCCCTCCTGTCCCTATGTCACTGTGCACAGTGATGTCTCAGGCTAAAGAATCATTTTCCCTTCCAGGCATTAAAGTCTGAGTCCCTCACACTAGGAGGCTTATAAATCACCAACATGAGATTGGATTTTGCAACAGAACTGGTGTTAAAGATCCTTTGGCAGTGACTCCTTCTCGCCTTGTCTATTTTTTTCAGAGGAGCATATGTCGGGGGGTTGGGGTGTCCTTCTGTGCTTATGTTTGTTTCCCTCCTGGTTGAGGCCGGGCCACTACACCCCAAGCATGGGATGACTGGGATCCTCCTGAAGCCATTCTAGGAGCCCATGTTCAGGACTTGTGCCCAGGGTCGCAAGAGGGTGAAACCACCATATAGAAATCCTCCTGGAAAAGCCCCATGGACAGTGTCCCGGAGACCCTCCTACCGAATCCCACTTTCTAGAGAAGATTGTCGGTGAGATTCCAGTTCCCACATGACTTGTCTGTCCAGAAGACATACATGCGATCTGTGTAAAACTGCCCAACTAAAGCACCGAGGAATACCAATAGGAGGGATAGATTACACTGAGGGGTGGGGATTTTAAAGGACTTGGGACATATTACTGAATAATGTGTGTTACTTCTACACACGTTTTTAAAGTAGAAAAAGAGTAAGCATCATTTGCAGTGTTCACACACGCAAAGCCCTTTTGCAGCTGTAATCTCAGGGGAACGTCACTTGGTCCTCTGTGAAGTGTGGCCCCTTGTGCAGGTGCTGAAGTTCAGATCACTTAAATCAATTGCTTAAGGTCACCCAGGTCTTTTGTGGTCAAATTATACGTAATGACTTTAAAGGAGAAAAAAAAGATAATTTTCTTGTTTTTAACTCGAAAAAAACCAAGAACAATAAATTAAACCCGAGTTTCAGCATCCTGTAAATAGGATTTTCCTACTATTCCACACACTGTTCATAGTATTTATTTCTTCCATCCGCATTGTAAAGCACCTTCTCATGCTGTAACACTTCACGTACTGGAGGGCTGTCTGCCAGCCTTAGATACACACCACACTTACAGAAGAGGACAGTAGCCCCAGAGAGGTCCCTGATGGCCATTTTCTGTACCTCTCCTTGAGCCAAAGAACAGCTCAAACTCTGCATGAGAGAGATCTGTCCCTAACAAATGATAGTGACTATCTGGACCAATCTGATTAGTTTTCTTAAGAATTTGAATGTGAGGCGTGGGAAGGAGTGGTGAAGCAGAAAGACATGCAGAGAGAAGATGGTAGCAAAGGCCAAGAAACAGCAGAGGTCATGAGTTGATAGAAGACGTGAATAAGTAAAAGCTATAGAGGAACCAGAAGATATTAGAAGGCAGAAGCCGTTCAAGAAGGAAAAGGAGGAAGAGGTGGGGGGGGGGGGAAGAAGAGAAGAGGATGAGGGGAACAAGGAGAACAATAACAAATGGGAGCCTTGAGTAAGCAGAAGCTAAAGGACACGCACGCTGGAGAGGAAGGTGGTTGGTTGGAGGATAAATAACAGAGTCAGACAGCTGAGTCCATCCAACTGCTGAGCACCTCAGTTGGGACTGACAACTCCAGGTGCTGAGGGGATGTCCAGGTGACCCAGCCTCTAGAACCGCATTGGACCCCGATGACCTCCTTGTTCACAAACTCTGTTCCCTCCTCTCCCTCTGAGGCCTGACTGAGCAACTATTCCTGGGTTCCCATGGGGCCTGGCCATAGGGCTGGTGGTCTGATCAACTTATGCCCAGGAGTATCCTCACAATAAATCTCCTATGATTTGAAGTGAATTGAGTGAGTGCCTATTTCTTGCTACCCCAAAGACTAACACAACAGTTGTAATGAAAACCCACAAGTATATTGCTTACAAACCAAATATAGGATGACGAAAATATCGATGCTCTTAAAAGTTTGGTTTAGCACTACAGGGCCCCGTGCCATTGTGACAATACAGATTTAAGGCAATACACATTTAAGAAGTGATAATCTTTACACCTCCTACTTAGGTGTCCTAGTGATCCTACTGACAAGATAATATCACCAGACCAAGCCTCTAGTTTCAACCTAGAGCCCAAGAGAGTGTTCTATATATAGGAAGTGTTTAATAAATGCTAACCATTGCAGTTGATAGAAAATATTGACGATATCGTCTACCAGAAGTTATAAATCAGGGTGGTATTACCCCCTCAGGGGGCATCTGAAACCAAGTTGGGACACTTTTACTTGTCAATGGCTGAGGTCTTCTGTTGGCATTTAATGGGAAAGGGTCAGGAAGGCTAAAATTCCTACAATGCTCAGGAGAGTCCCATTCAATGAAGAATTATCCTGATAAAAATGTAAACGCTGCCACCTTTAAGAAACACTAGACCTTCATACACATGTATGTAGTAACCAAACTAAAAACTGTAAGCTGTAGCCTGACCCACGGTCAGACAACAGAATATTTTAAATCATGATCGTTCCATTAAAGTAACATATTTGCTAATTTAGCTACAGACCAGTACCAGTGCTTGTATTTAGCCTCTCTCAGGAAAGACAACAAACTCCCCTCCAGGAACACCCACATCCCAGGACAAGAGACAAGAGGATATATTTGTCCAGGCAAGAAAACAGGATCTATTTTGTTTGGCAGTAGGTTAGCTTCATTTATTACTTGTAAATATTGAGTGTCCTGGTATGTGGGCCTCTGTTTGCATTGCGGTCCAGGTCCTACATAAGTTAGGGGTAGGCCTGCTCATACCCTGGTTGGCTAGTCTGGGTATGACTAAAAAAATAGAGCCCGTCATAAGACTCAGAAAAATAACCACTGCCCTTAATTTGTAGGATTCGTCTGCAATTTAAATTCTGTTCCCTCGAGGGAAACTGTGGAGAGCATCTCTTTTCCAGATCACATAAGCAGATGCCCTCACGTTCAGACTGGGGGACCTGTCATTTTTTTGAAGGTTTGTACGTTTTGCAGGGGCTCCTTGGGAGCCAGCTATGCCTCTGCCTTTTAAGTCTCTGCCTCGCATCCCAATTTGAGAAAACTAGAATCTTTGTTCACAAGTGAACTACATGTTTCCTTATTTTTGATGAAACAGCTGCATGACAAACTGGTTCGTTTTATCACCCGTACATTAAAGTACACGGGTTGAAAGTCTAATCACTGACTTGTATTTTAATGGCATTAAGAAAAATATCTCAAATGAATAAAAGCTTGTTAACATTTCTATCAGAGGATAGGATGGGAAATATTTTTTTCCCTTTCCATAAGAGCTTTTCTGGTGACCAGAAATGTCAATTTCAATTCTGTTTCAATCTCAGAGCAATTTTTTTCCTTACATTTGTTTGGTTAAAGCCTCCATTTCTATTTTCTTCCTCTGATCACCTTGAAGGTAAATAAATAAAATAAGACAATGTGATTAAATTTTCTTTCTCTGCTTAGAGCCTTAATTCACAGAATATTTTTCCTACTTCTTTTTTCTTTTTTTTGGCAGTACACAGCCTTCTCACTGTTGTGGCCTCTCCCGTTGTGGAGCACAGTCTCCGGATGTGCAGGCTCAGCGGCCATGGCTCACGGGCCCAGCCGCTCCACGGCATGTGGGATCTTCCCGGACCGGGGCACGAACCCGTGTCCCCTACATCGGCAGGCGGATTCTCAACCACTGCGCCACCAGGGAAGCCCTCCTACTTCTTTAAAAAGCACCTAAAATAGGCTCTTTCTCAAAAATCTAACTGTAGCTTTCACTCAGTAACCACCTTTTTTTAAAAAAAACAAACAAACGTGTTGTTATGGCAATTGCCCGCTCGATTTCAAACTGGCTTTGCAGAGCAAATGTGACTATTTCCTAAGGAACAAGAAGGCTGCCTTCAAGTTGAAAAGAAAGGTGCCATGTCTATGGTCTGTAGCTCAAAGCCACAGCACTAGATTAGAAGTCAGGAAACAGCTCGGATACCAGTTTGATGTGGGACCCTCTGGACTCCAGCCTCCTGCTCAGAGCAAGAGCCTTGTCTGAGGTCACTTCCAGCCCTGAAGGTCTATAATTCCACAGATTAATGTCTTAAGCCTGGAGGAGAATCTATAGAAAGTTCCAGAGGTTCAGCCCAGTGTATCTATCAGGGAAGCAGCTATTTCTCTTCCCCATTACTCTCCAAGAGAGAGGTAAAGGCAGAATGAGATAAATAGAGAACAAGAGTATTTTACCACAAAGTGTCTTGGAAGCAGAGATTTCTTAATAATACCAAGTACTTACATATGCCCTATGTTCCAGAAACTGTTCTAAGAGTTTTATACAGATTAACTCATTTAATCCTCACCACAACCCTATTAGGTGGGCAACAGTATTGCATCACCAGTTTACTGATAAGGAAATTGATGTAATTGATGCTAAGTGACTTACCTAAGATCATTCAATCATCAATGGTGGCATTGGCATTTGGACCCAACCCGGCATGTGGTTCCAGAGCCCAGATAGTGCTGACCACAGTAATCACTTTCCACCTATAAATAAGTAGACTGGTGTAGTGGGAAACGTCTGATATTTGGAGTCTAATTGTGTTGAAATCCTGGGTCCACCATGTCCTAGTTCTGTTACCTTAGGGACTGATTTAACCTCTCACAACCTCAGCAATCTATCAGCAAGTTATACCTTCAAAGGCTGGTGGTAAGGTTTTAACTAGATAATGCAGGAAAAAGTATTTTGTAAACCTTAGAGCCTTAAGCAAACAGTAACAATGACTCTATCTTTGGTAGATAACACCGAAAAGCAGCAGTTTCATTAACCAAGCTTAAAGTCATAAGCAAAAAAATATATAGTTTTAACTTTAAAAATACAGGTTTCAGGCTTCCCTGGTGGTGCAGTGGTTAAGAATCCGCCTGCCAATGCAGGGGACACGAGTTTGAGCCCTGGTCTGGGAAGATCCCACATGCCGCGGAGCAACTAAGCCCATGCACCACAGCTACTGAGCCTGCGTGCCAAAACTATTGAAGCCCGTGCACCTAGAGCCCGTGCCCCGCAACAAGAGAAGCCATTGCAATGAGAAGCCTGCGCACTGCAACAAAGCCCGGCTAGCCAGAACTAGAGAAAGCCCGCATGCAGCAACAAAGACCCAACACAGCCAAAAATAAATGAAATAAAATAAAATAATTTAAAAAATATATGTATATAGGTTTCGATTTCTTTTGGGGGGGCCAGGGAGAAGAGATGAGGGCCAAGGATAGAGAGAAAATATGTATTTTAGGAGCAGTGAATCTTCCCAAGGGCCTAAAATAATACTACTTTGAACCAAAATAAGAGATAAAATGGTTTCTGAGTCACTTCTTTCAAATCATCTCAGTGCCATTAACTACTGGAAGATGTTGGGCAGGACCCAGGGACCAGTGCAATAGGATGAGACTCATTCAACAGCCTGAAACAGGAGCTAGAAGAGTCTAAGTGACAAAACACAGAAACATCCGACACTTGGCTTGGCCCAGCTTCCTGGGTGGTCAGCTCCTCGCTTGACGCTCACACTCGCCCCAGAAGGATCCTGGGGGTTGGCTTGTTAGAGTCAGGGGGCCTCCTGCAGGCACCTTCTGCAGGGAGTGGCTTCTGTTCTCCGTTCTTCTTTCCCAGGGCTCCCAAGGATTCAACCTGATTTTATTTCCATTTCGGCGTTGTCCATTCTATCTCCTACTCTGGCTTTTTTTTTTTTTTGCGGTACGCGGGCCTCTCACTGTTGTGGCCTCTCCCGTTGAGCAGCACAGGCTCCGGACGCGCAGGCTCAGCGGCCATGGCTCACGGGCCCAGCCGCCCCGCGGCATGTGGGATCTTCCCGGACCAGGGCACGAACCCGCGTCCCCTGCATCGGCAGGCGGACTCTCAACCACTGCGCCACCAGGGAAGCCCTCCTACTCTGGCTTTAAGCTTCCCCTTGCGTTAGGAAATGCTGTGACAGAGGACACAGTCTCCCCAGCCTCCCTTTGCTTGCTGACCCTCAAAATAAACATTCAGGCCTCTTTCATGTTGAGGATTTTAACACTAACCAGTTAGGAGAAGCAGCCAGTGGGTAACCAGCAGATCTTAAATGCTCATGTTCCATCTTCACTGATCTTCCCTGCTCCCCAAATGCCAGAGGACCTGCCCAGAGACCATCACTCCTCGAAGACAGTGTGTGCTAGACTGGATCATGCACCCCAGGCCAGCTCTGTAAAGATCCTAGGCCCTGTGAGCCACTTCTTAGCGTTGGTTTTCAGTGACAACCCCTTATCCACTTTCCAGGTCAATGGCTCTAGTTTCTCTACATGAGAACAGTTCTTTCCCCCTTTGCCCCCAAGGAAGTACTCCCTGGTATCAGGTCAGTCTGCCCCACCCAGCAGATGTTCTCTTCCTCTTCTCCTGAACTCCCTTTGTCTCAGCCTCCCATCTCTTCCCTGCATCGATCCTTTCCTACGTGTTTCATCTGTAAGCAGTCACTCAGAGAGGACAGTTACATCGTATTTCATCTTGAGTGGCTCTTCTTTGTTTCATCTGAAGATTTTTCTCTTCTTTTTTTAACTTTTCTAAATTATGAAAAAGATACACACTCATTTCTATAAGTTCTTTAAAAGTTCAGAGTCTTCTCACCTTCTGACCAATCCCATTCCACTGACCTAACCAATGATGTCAGTTTGCTGTGCAATTTTCCCTCCCACCTTCCCAAATTGGATCATATTATTCCAGGGACTAACTTTCAGGGACAGTCAGGAACTTGAGGTGATTGTTCCCTGAAGAGAAGAAGGTAATAGAAAGAAATCTGTGTGTTTAATCTAGGTTGGTGGCTGGCAGCACTACACAGACTTGAGTGTTCAGGACTTGGGAGTCAGAACACTTGTTGCTTATCTCCTGTGTGGCTTTAAGTGGGTCGTTTCACTTCCCCAAACTTTATTTTCCAGATAACAAATTAGACATTCTAATAACCTACCTCAAAAGAGCTGTTGGGGGCTTCCCTGGTGGTGCAGTGGTTGGGAGTCCGCCTGCCGATGCAGGGGACGCGGGTTCGTGCCCTGGTTTGGGAAGATCCCACATGCTGCGGAGTGGCTGGGCCCATGAGCCATGGCCGCTGAGCCTGCACGTCCAGAGCCTGTGCTCCGCAATGGGAGAGGCCACAGCAGTGAGAGGCCCGCGTACCGCAAAAAAAAAAAGAGCTGTTGGGAAACTCCTAGAAACAATGTGTTCAGAGGAGCCCTGTAGTACTAGGAAACATTGAAGAAGTATCAACAGTGTTTCTTATTATTACCTATTAAAATAGTGCCAGAGAAATGTGCATTTCTGAAAGGGAATGCCCCTATCACTTCAGAATAATAAATGATAAAATAATCAGGTTTCTTTGCCAAGCATTCGAACACACCCGGTATAAATCAAGATGTCTTATTTAGGGTGAACGTCAGGCGATCTCTCCTAGAGGGAAGAAGGTGAGTCAGTTTTCCCCGGAGCTCAAGAGTTTTCCCTCAGGAACTTAAAAGAGAACTTTAAAAGAGAATAATTCAACAGAAACCTTTCAATATCGCCTTCCCAAGCAAAAGGTTCAGGGCATTGACAAGACACGGGGCAGTCAAGGATGGACCTCAAATGGTACTTATTCTCAACACTATTCCTTTCTGGCACTACAGGTGATCCTGTGATTAATACGTCTTCTTACCAATGTCCTCCGAGGAATTACTCTGGGAGAGGCTCTGTGTAGGAAGCACATAACATGAGTCTTCAGTCTTAATACAGTTGAAAGCCAAACAGCGTGATGCTGGAGAAATCTTTGTTGATTTGCCAAGAATCACTGGGACGGTGTGCTCCAAGCAGTATCATGTAAGTAATAAGCTCTCACAGTTGTGAGAGTGGCCTATGCTTGTTTCTTCCATGAGGAACAGAGATAGATTGTGATTTAAATTCCTCAGGAATAAAAGCCTCTGGCTGTTCAGCAAGTCCTCCCTTTGGGGAAACTGAAGTCAATGGCCAATGGCCAATTTGGATTTGGGGCACCTCAGAGATGAATAAGTACTGAACAAAATATTCACAAGACATATTCTATGGTCACCTTGGCCCCAGAGAGACATCACATAAACACTTGCATCTGCTCGTAGCTAAAGGAAACAGGATGGGGAGGAAAGGTAACCTGACTGGATGCGGAGCTAGTTTCCTGGTTCCACAGGGCTGTGGTGAGCCGCCTGCCGGCCGCTTAACCACTCTAAGACTCATGTCTCCATCTCGAAAATGGAGACATTCGTTTGGAATCCCTCCAAAGGATAGTAAATAAGAAACATCTATAAGGTGGACCAATCCTCCTGCTGTCAGGATTGAAAGCCTTAGGAGCATAGTGTCCTCATCCCCCTTGACGTGGAACATTTACAGTACTCCTCCAGTGTGACCTTGGACTCCAGCTACATTCCTTCAAGAGCAACTGAGGTTACCTGTGGCCCCACAGTTGGCATTCCTGTCACTTCAGACACAGTGTCTTCACCGTTTCTCATCTCTGCTCCCCATTATAAAGGACTCATGCAAGCCATGGATATCTTTTCGTGAACCCTGATAAGTTCCCCCTTCAAACAATCCTACAGCCAAAAGCATCTTCCTCTTTTCTCCTAATGGTATTTCTCCATCTTTTAATAACTACACACTTTCCAGTCACACACACACACACACACACACACACACACACAGAGAGAGAGAGAGAGAGAAATAGATAGATAAACGATTGATTGAAAGATAGGTAGATAAGTAGATAGGTAAACATAAACTCCAGGGGAGAGTCACGTTGCCTTGGCAGGATGGTGGGAAGATTTGTTATTGTGACTACATTCCTAAATTATAAATCCCAGGAAGAGGACAAAGTTAAATCTGAATGTCTCTGTAGTAAGTTGGAAAAAAAAACTCTGATTTTAATCTAGTGGAAGAAAAACAGAAACGATATACACAATATCTCTAGCCCTGTTTTAGGCGTGGTGTCTTGGGGAATCCCAGAGCCAGGCTGCCTGGGTTCTGTGTGGATCAGTTTGTGTCACGCTGGGCAACTTGTTTAACCTCTCCGTGCCTCAATTTTCCTCTATAAATAATATTAAGTACTAGTACTAATCCACAGAGTTATCTTAGGGTTAAATAAGATAACATCTATGAAGCACTTAGCGTAGTGCCTGAGACATAACAAGCACTGTACGTATTAGCTATTATTAAGGCGAACTTGGCTGAAGAGGTTGGTTTGTTTATCTTTAACAAAGATGGTTAAAAGCTCCCTGAAGGTAGAATAAAAGAGGTACATGTACGTGAGATACATTCAGGGCTTAGCATAGTGCCTGGCACTTGGTAAAAGAACAAAGAAATTGTAACTATTGTGGCATAGCCTCAGCTCAGCTGGCTGGAAAACAGTACTAAAAATCTCCATCCCTTTTGGGCACAACTGCTGCACTGCAAGAAGGTTCAGTTGAGAGGGAGCAATAGGTGGGCCACATTATGTCACCCACCACAAACAAACAAACAAAAAAACACCTTCACCAATGGTAGGAAAACAACAGTGTCCTAGTTTGTGAAGGTCAGCATATTCTCTGGACATAAAACACTGTTAAAAAGACAATGACATGGGCTTCCCTGGTGGCGCAGTGGTTGAGAGTCCACCTGCCGATGCAGGGGACACCGGTTCGTGTCCCGGTCCAGGAGGATCCCACGTGCCGCGGAGCGGCTGGGCCCGTGAGCCATGGCCACTGAGCCTGTGCGTCCTGAGCCTGTGCTCCGCAACGGGAGAGGCCACAACAGTGAGAGGCCCGCGTACCACAAAAAAAAAAAAAAAAAAAAAAAGACGATGACATAATGCATCTCTCTAGAACATACACTTTCCCTCCACAACTCCCTCCAATGTAATCAAGTTCTTTCATTGTAAAGAATGTGGTGAAAATGCCAGGGGCATCATCAAATTGTGAGTCATATAATATCTAAAGGTACTTAGAGATTACTCCATCCAACCCCACATTTATTTATGAGGGTGAGGATGAGAAAGATGATTGATGGGGGTGGATTGTTGACAAAAGAGTTGCCCCAGGTCCCATGGCCAGCCAGTGGCAGAGCTGGACTTAGAGGCAGGCTTCCTGATTCCAACTCCTTGCTGTGCTACATTGCCTCTCATTCCCACACTCTTCACCACTCACCTCAGAATCCTAAACCCAATATTAAATCCAGCGTCTCTTTGCATCTCCGGAAGGTACGCTTTCCCTGAGATGTCCCACCCTTGGGGACTTCTAAATCCTTGTGGGCTGCTGCCACCTAGGGAATTAAAGTGAGTCCTCCTCCTTGGGCTGTTGTCTTGGGGCAGTGGCCATGCTCCCCCATCCTATCCCATGCCTATTTCTCAAGGCTCGCTCAGCAAATAGCAGAACTACTCGTATCCCAGATATTCAGATAATATCCACCTGACCCTTGTTGATGAACCCGTCCTTTTGTTTGTTCTTTGAAATATGTTAGGGAAATATTCAAACCCTGAGGTTTAAACAATATTGCTCTAGGGAGTATTGACTAATTCCTGAGATCTGCTTTAAAATCTGACACTTTTCAAGGTGCTGATAAGAAGGGACTCATCGGGCTTCCCTGGTTGCGCAGTGGTTGAGAGTCCGCCTGCCTATGCAGGGGACGCGGGTTTGTGCCCCGGTCCAGGAAGATCTCACATGCCGCGGAGCGGCTGGGCCCGTGAGCCATGGCTGCTGAGCCTGCGCGTCCGGAGCCTGTGCTCCGCAATGGGAGAGGCCACAACAGTGAGAGGCCCTCGTACTGCAGAAAAAAGAAGGGACTCATCTGCTTCGTCCCCAATATTGCAGGTAGGAGAATAGCAGATCAATTAACTCAGGTTCAGTGTGTCAAGACCTGTTCACTCAAATTCGTTGTTAACCATACTTCTACTTTCCCCTGATCACTCCCTATTTCATTGTTTTATAGCCAGATGCTTGTAGTTGACAACAAAATAGCCATTCATTCCTTCATCCTTGGTTACTTGAAGGCCTTCACTGAACCAGAAACCGATGAACTAGATCCCCTAGATCCTAGTAAGTCCATCAACTGGTTATAGAAATGATGAAAGGGGCTCCTGACAAACAACAACAGCCCAGGCTGACTTTCTATGCAATTACAGCCAAACTCCAGAAATTTCCAATTCAAGGACAGAATAAATGAAAATAATCATAGTTGATTATTTTTCTAAGCAGAGAAAGTTAGAAAGTTTCTTACTTTAGCATGTAAGCATTTTTTCCAGCTGCATCATTATACCATGCCACATAAAGATATGCTCCCCTTTCTGCTAAGTATTATTTTAGGTTTTTAAAGGATCTTCTGATAGTCCTGTAGCCCCGAGTATGTCTCCATACACTTAAATGCTCTCAAGAGGCACAGGAAAGCATAGTGGTTTAAATATTTGAGCTTAGAGACTTGGGTTCAAATCTGGGCTCTCTCTTTCACTTGCTAGTTGTGTGACCTTATGCAAGTTTCTTAAAATTCCTAGGCCTCGGGTACCTCATCTCTGAAACAGTGATAATAATACTAATTTCAGTGTAGAGTCATTGTGAGAATTGAAGATAATGAAGACTTGGCGCTTAGCGCATCGCTCAGCCCATCCTAAGTGATCCATAAAAGTTAGCTACTATCATCAGCATTCACGTAATCACTGCCAACATAAGCTCCTCAGTTACATGGAGAAGTGGGAGAATAGAGAGGAAGTCCACAGGTGGTTCTTGTAGACAGTGGCACTCTAGCCAGGACTGCAAAATATGCTAGTTCAAAGCCCAGATCTGTATGAACATTAGAAAGTACTTAGCTTCTCTGATCCTCAGTTTCCTTATCTGTAAAATGGAGATAATAACGGACAACTTGCAGATTGATGTGAAGATTAAATGAGATAGTGACACAGAAAGGATCAAGCCCAGTACCCTGGCCCACAGGGAGGAAACTTTCCTTCCCTTCCCTTCCCTTCCCTTCCCTACCTTCCCTATGGCTGTCTCAGGGCTTTTGCCCTTGGTCCTACCCCTGTTTATGCCAATCACCTCCTGCAGATGAGGTGAAGGGTGGCAAACCCTAGTGAGGATGCTCTGGGGGAACCTGGCTTCATGATTCTGATCCTTTTATCCCATGACCCCAAATATAAAGAAGGCTTTCATTGGTTCTCTACTTAGTATATGAGAAAGTGTATGAGAAGAAAGCAGGTTACAGTGGCTGGGAGACCTGGGGAGGCAGGCCCCGGGAGATTGAGGAATAGCAGCGAATTCTGGCTAGGAGCCACAGATTCGTGTAGGGGGCCAGGAGAGGACAGGGGATGGCTGGGGGACTGGAATCTGGTGTTACCTGTGATCAGCGTCCCCAACTTGGTGACATAGCCTTCTAGCTTTGGGCAGGCTAGGCTGATACACTACTATGGAATGAAATTTCAAAGCTTTCTGAAATATGGGCAACATTTTCTGTCCAGGTGTATTTTGAAAAGATGACATGATTTGGACACAATGTATTTTCTAACCTGAAGCAATATCTACACGTGGTGTTAATGTATTTAAGTCAGACAGCATGTCTTGTTTGTGCGTGTGTGTGTGTGTGTGTGTGTGTGTGTGTGCATCGAGTACTCTCCTGTATGGTGCACACACACTCACACAGGTTAGTTATTTATCTTGCAATGAACTGGGTTTTGTTTGGGGGGTCACACCCCAGAGCTTTTCACCACACCACGTAGTCTATTGTGTAAGGTCAATACACATCATATTACTGCTTAAACAACTAGATCTTTGACAGGCCACCTACCCTTCCCCACGAAAAAACCCGCAAGAGCTTCTAACCCTACCCCCAATACCACACTGAACGCCCCACCCTAACGCCACACCCCCATAATGCGGGTCCTTCCCTTCCTCCTCTTCTGACGAGAGGGAAGCTCCGTGCTCCCCCTAGTGGCTCAAGGGCAGAATTGCATCCCAGGGTTTTGTTACTTGACTGCTTATGGACAGTTTCACCAGCAGGGCGGTGGCCAGTCTCGAGTGTCAAACTCAAGGATGTTTTGGGGCTGCAGTGTGGAGGTTTAGTTGCAGCTAGTGAAGAGCTTGAAGGTCTTTGGGTCTGTGGAGCATACAGCTTCCTGTGTTTGGTGTACCTCCTTTAGAGTTTCCTTTTTCCCACGTAACTGGTAATGTGAGAAGGGCTGGTGGCCTCCTCCTCTTGTGACCACACCCACCCCAAATTTTCCCGCCCCAAAGACTTTGCCCCGTTCTCTCTGCCAAGTTTCCTGTCCTCTCTAAGTTTCCTGTAGTTGTGGTCAAGGAAATGGTGTAGCGTGTGTGAGAGACGTTGTCCCAGATGGTCAAAACCTTGGAACCCCAGGAAAATCCCGTGTTTAATTTGGTCCAGTTGCCAAAGTTCACCCCCAGCTCTTGCTTTGGATTTCCCAGAAATTCATCTCATCGATACCTTTAAGGGCCTCAGTGTACAACTTTGCCACACCAAAAAAATAGCTTCAGCACTGCTCACCCAGAATATTTGTGGAATTTGCTTTTTCGAGAAACAACCATAGTAAAGGCCACATAAGGAATTACCGCTTAAAGTAGAGGTGTGATAGAAAACAAACTTACAGCTACCAAAGGCGAAAAGATGGGGGGAGGGATAAATTAGGAGTTTGGAATTATCAATGCAAACTACTAATATAAAATAGATAAACAACAAGGTCCTACTCTGTAGGGAACCATATTCAATATCTTATAATAAACTATAATGGAAAAGAATCTGGAAAAGAATATATATATATATATATATATATATATATATATATATATATATATATATATATAACCCAATCACTTTGTTACACACTAGAAACTAACACAACATTGTAAATCAACTATACTTATATATATATATAACCCAATCACTTTGTTACACACTAGAAACTAACACAACATTGTAAATCAACTATACTTCAATAAAAATAAATAAAGTAGAGGTCTGTTTCCAGTGGTCCCCACAGCTCACTGAATATCCTACTACTCTAACAGCTACAGAGTCAGTCCGTAAACCAGGAGCTCCTTAAGGCAGGGACTGAAAGTTCTTCAGAAATTATTATTCCCAGAACAGGACCCAATACATATTACGAACTGCATTGCGTTCATCTCAAATCCGTATGTTGAAGCCCTCCCCCACAGTGACACTGGGACTTTAAGGAGATAATTCAGGTTCAATGAAGTCATAAGGGACCCTAATCCAATAGAACTGGGGTCCTTATAAGAAGAGGAAGAGACACCAGAGAGCTCTCTCTCTCTCCTCATGGGCGCAGAGGAGAGGGCATGGGAGGACACAGAGTGAGGTGGCGTCTACAAGTCAGGAGAAGAGGTCTCACTAGACTCCAATCTTGCCAGCACCTTGATCTTGGACTTCCAGCCTCCAGAACGGTGAGAAAATTAATTTCTGTTGTAAGCTGCCCAGTCTGTGGAATTTTGTTACAGCAGCCTGAGAAGACTTATACAGAAAGGAAAACTTTTTAACAAAATCCCTACAACCAGACCACACACAATTCTAAATTCCAAAGAAGAAGGGAAGACAGAAACTAATTTGTATTGAGAGCCAATGTATGTGGCAGCTTTGTGCCAGCTGCTTCTCAAAGAAATTCACCAGCTGTCTTCTTATCCTGGGGAAACTTGTGTTCATCCATCCAAATGCCCACATGGGAAGCATTGCCCCCAGTGTCGTTTCTCATCCTCTAGAATTTTCTTTTCCCAGCTGCAGGCTGGCTGTGATTTCATGGGTGTGTGAACTTAGAATCAGCTCTTCACTAGGTGAGATGAAATTAGGCAACCCAAAGTTCTCCTGTCCCGCTAGGTATTGCTCCTAAACGCCCCCATGGACATCTGCAAACACCCAGGAGTAAATGCTGTGCTTCTCACGCTGAGTCGGACTTTATGGCCTATGTTCCATTTTGATCAACAAAACTTAGTGAGAAAACTGGGCTTGCTGTGAGGAATGAGCCAAAACCAGTGTCAGGTTTTCATCATGAACCTTGTCTTTCCCTTCAATAACAGACATCAGGCCACCTGCAAAAACATATCCACGACTTTTCAAAAAATAAATATTCACTACAGATTTGTGAGTACTGCCTCTGTACTTCAAGTGCGCCAATGGAACCTCTTCCTCTTGATGGTGGAAGCGAGGCACACAGGTAAGAGTGGAGAGCAGTGCAGCCTCGCGTCCTGTGCAAGGCTCTTCAGAACTGCTGGTCTTGAATCCTGAGGGCTGTTCACCAGTCGCTGGATGTGAGGCCTTGAGCAAGTCCTTTAACCTCTTCATGTCTCAGTTTTCTCTCTCAACATTGATGATAACCTCATAGTGAGGATGAAATGAGGTAATATATACAAAGCACTCCCGATCGTGCAGAGCAAAGAATAAGGCTTCGAGGAGAGTTAGCCAGTAGCTGTCCTCCCATCAGGAAGAGAAGAAGAGGAGAGAAAGTGTTAAAAAAGTGTAACCTTCTCTATAAAAAAAATCCTGCAAGATTTTTTTCCTGCAGCTTCTTTTGTTGGTTTATTGTACAAAACATGGAAAGAACATGTGGCAGGCTAGTACTTTACGATGTTAATCAACGTCTCTTCCCCGTGTTTCCTTAAAAGAACGCCTCCCTTCCCCCATTCAGTGGAGGCTCTCACGGAGCCAGGAAGGGGTGAAACTGGAGAAGAGGAAAAGAAAGGCCTTTGGTGACTAAAGTCAACGTTTTGATTTGTAAATCCTAGACCAGGACAAGAAGTACATGAATAAACAATAGATTTGGAAGACTGCAAGGTGATACAAGAGGCAGTTCGCCTGTCCCGGAGGAGCAAAAGATTCTCTGGGTAGAAACGCAAAGAACAGCCCTGAGAAGGGGCTCTGTGTTCTTCCCACTCCTGCCCCAGCGCCCAGCCAGTCCCAGGGAGGGGAAGATGGCAGAAACCTACGGGAGGGTTTGGGGAATGTGGGTGGAACTCAGGAGGGCTGCAAGGTTTATGCAGCAACCTCAAATGCAACACGGCGGGGCTGGCAGAGGGCATATCCAGGCTGCTGGGGCTGCGATGGCCTCAGAAGTTCCCTGTTTCCCATAAGGTTCATGGAGCAGCTGAATATTTCCCAGTAGGGCTAAGAAGTTCTGAGAGAAAACCCATCTGGGTGAAGCTTTGGACAAGCAAGGAGGCTCCAGCATCAGTCTGGTCAACCAACTCCCTTGGAGGCCAGATGGGAATCAGGGCATCTCAGCAAGGACAATGTCACTGATGAAGACTGTGGGGACTCCATGCCTCCGTTGCCCCGCTCCTAATCCAGTGCCACCATTAGAGCTTCCTGGAATTTACCTAAAACATCAAAGAAATGGGGTCCTAAATTAGCTGAGCCCAGGACTGCCACACGTAGGGGTACAGGTCGTTCATTGCAGAGAGGTGCCCCGGGGAGCAGGTGGAGATCAAATCTGGTGGGTGCTTTGCCATCACACCACGTGTGCTAATGTGGGGCTGCACCAGCCTGGAGGAATACTTTTTCCAGTTGGCACAATGATGTCATGGGCCATTGGCAGCTTGACTGAATCAACCCGATTTCCAGAATTGACGGAAACGTTTTCACCGCAAGCAGATTGGGGATCTAAGTAGAAATTAATTTGGAGTACATAAAAATAATGTCTATTGCACCTCTGAATCTGTGGCCTGACGCTGTGACCATTTTATAGAGAACTATATAAAGAAACTCACCCCCCCTAAAAACAAAAAACTCACCACTATTTGTATCATGGTTAATATATTGGTATCTTTTCTTTCAGTCTTTTCTCTATATAGTTTTCCATAATTAATATACAAGGTATATGCTCTTTGGTATCATGCATTTTCTATTTAAAAATGTATCACAGGGGAAATCATAGAGTCAGTGGATCTCAATCTCGTCTGCATTTTTGAATACCTGAGGTTCATACACAAATGCCAGTCCCCTGATTATTTCAAACATATTGAATAAAATAAGACAAAAGCTAAAAACAGAAACAAATGTCAGTCCCCAAGGCCATTTTCCCAGACCAATGGAATCAGAAATTTAATATGCTACCAGATGCTAGAATCACTAGCTCAAGGCGCAATTGAGTATAGAAGATGTCTGAGGACTGAGTCGTCGAGAGCTCATTATTTATGTCAGTGCTTTTCAAACATGAATGTGGTGAATCACCTGGAGGTGCTGTTAAAATGCAGATTCTGATTCAGCAGGGCTTGAGGGGGGCCTGAGAGTCTGCATTTCTCACATGTGATTCACTGGTCGGTGAACCATGGGCTTAGAGGTCAGGAAGATGAAGAAGATTTTAAAAAATTCATTTATAGTTTAAGCATTTTCCCAAGCTATTAAAAACTATCTTTGAACTATTATATTCAATATTTATACATTCCATAGAATGAATAGGCCATATTTTTCCCTTAACCATTTCCCTACTGTTTGTCAATTTGTTTTCAATTTTGTTATTGTAATCAATGCAGCAATAAACTTCTTTGTGCATACTTCTTCGTCCCCAACTTTTAAATGAGCAACGAATAGAGGAAAGAGATAAAGGTGGTGAAGTGAGCCCAGTGTAGCACAACCATCTAAGGCGCAACTTCCCACCCAGCATGGCCAGTGTGACCATGTGTACTCAGGCAAGTCGAGCAATGACTTTTTTTGCCTCAGTTTTCTCTGCTGTAAAATGGGCTTTTTCTTTTCTCATATTCTTAGGGAAAAAGGAGTTCATAAAGCGATCTGCAACTCAGTACTTCCTTCTGTGGAGCCACTGTGTCATGAGATATTCATCCCCGCTCAGGGACAATGACCAGGTGTGCCAACTGCAGTCCCTGGAGTCACCCTACCCTGAATCCTCCCAGGTACAGAATCACTGGTGCCACAATAATGAGGAAATACTGGATTTGGCCCACCCTTGGCTGTTTGGATTTCAGTGCCAGGGTAGGAGGTCTGAAAAACATGAAAAGAAACAGCTGAATTCCAAGACACTCCTTCAGATAAAGTTTCCTTTAAAACATTTTTACCGTTCATCAATATTTATAAAGTGATGACTAGATACAGCTACATTCCTCTTGGGCCATGTCTAGAACACACCCATAATAACTGATACAATTGTTGTTTGTTGGGGGCAAGGGGACACTTTTAGAGGCAAGCTTCTTTGAAAATGAGGAACCAAGTCAGCCCCACGTAGCAAAAAAATAAAATCAAAATCGGTTACATGAGCACTAAAAGATGAATGCAATTTTTAAGGGCAACATCGTGTGGTAGAAAAATCATGGGATTTGGGATCCTGGTTTGATTCCCAGTTTGGCCTCTTGCTAGCAAACTGGGAGCAAGTTAATTAACCACTCTGAGCTCCAGTTCCTTCCTCAGGAGGCACTATGCAAGTTATTATAAACTCAGAGAAAAATACTTTTCTAGAAGGAGTTGATTATCTGGCCCTCTGAGAAGGCAGGATGTTAGTAAATACTTGAATACTTGAAGATTGAGGCCCCTAAGGGTTTTATCCTGTATTCTTAGTCTAATCTTTGAGAGACACAAGAAAGCTTCCAAATAAGTCGCTCAGTAGGTACCACGTGGTGCTGGAATTTCCAAACCACTCATCTTTTGGGTTAGGATTCTCATCCCTTGCTTATATAAGAATTACCTGGGAAGAATGTTTTAAATGCCAATGTCCAGGCCCCACCCTCAACCAAGGAAGGCCATGCTCTGGTATTGTTTACAGAGCTCCCAGACGATTCTATTGTATAGTCTGAGCTCAGAACCACTGAATTACAATCTTAAGCACCTATTGAAAATCCAGACAGGGAAAACTGTAAGTTATTTTCCTTCCAGCAACTCCCGTTTCAAGAAATTTGTCACATTAGCCAATCAGTTCCTCCACAGTGCTTTGCCAGAAGGGACATAAACAAGTGCTTCCGGATGTCCAGATGATGTACAACCCAGAAGAGCCTAGAAGACCTGCACCGCTACAAAGAGGCAACGTGAGAATAAACTTGTTCGACCTCAACATCATCGATTACCTTTTACTGAGTCACTACTAGGTGTCAGGTACCGTATGCCAAGCATTTCACATTTTATTTTTACAATACTGTTATGGAGGCTGCAGACGGAGGTAGGGGAAGTGTGGGTATGGAGTAGGAAGACAGCGCAGCTTTTCTGGAAAACAACTCGGCAGTATACGCCAAGAGCCGTCAAAATGTTCACATTCTTTGGCCAAAGAATTCCACGTCAAGGTGACTATCCCACGGGAAGGGTCACAAATTCAGACAGTGCTTTTGTTCACAAAGATGTTCATTGCAGCAGGGTTTATCTTAGTAAGAAACTGGGAATAACTTGAATCCCAACAAATGGATGGTGATTGCACAAATGTTGCTACATTGTACACTGGAGTATAATACAACCACTGAAGATATTTTCCTCTGTGAATACTTTTATTACAAGGAAAATGTTTTATTATAACAAAGTAAGTTTTAAAATAGTATCTGTGCTGTGATTCAAAGTTCCAAGAATGGCAAACAGTTGGAGAATTTGTTATACTACGAGCTTGGTTGCAATTGGCAAGACCCCATTTGTACCCTCATCTCCTTCAGAGAGCAAGCTTCGCATGGTTAAAAAAGTATACTGCCAAAGTTAGAATCTTTTAAGAGCAAACGCTTTGATTGAGCATGTCATGGTGCTACAGTCATCCCTGTTTTGGTTCATGCGCTAAGGCTTGAGTGTGCGGCCCCCTCTCCAAACAAAGCCAGGCTGAGAGGCTAATGTAAATAGTCAGAGGAAACGGAAAACAAATGACAACTGATTTAGAATACAACCAAAATATTTGTTTCACGAGTTTTCCTTACTACTAGCATCGGGTTCTCTGTGGGTGTGAAAAGAAGAGGAACTGAGAAAGAAGGGAAAATTTGCAGAGGAGAAAACAAAGGAAATGGAGCATGTGGGGGGAAAGCAAACAACTGCATCTCAGTTTGCTGAAGGAATTTCGGATCTCCCAGTGCATTCGCAGAATCTGCTTATTCCTCACACAGCCAGGTGTGCTTTCAGGACATTGCCATTTTCTGACATTGTGCATCTCTTCTGAGGATGGCCTGAGCAAAACTGACCCCACGACATTTTTCAGGATGATGTTGTCCTGTTGCAAACTTCCTTTTCCCTCCTGAGTCCCAAAACCCAGGCACCCGAAGCCTTTTTGCTTCCCCAATAGGACAAAACTCCGGTCCCAGATATGACAGTCCCAGCCTTTTCCAATCTGAGACAGTTTTTGATTAAAGAAAAAAAAAAAAGGAGGGGGGAGTGGAAAGGAAGACACGCCCTCTGTTAGAGTAGTTGTGCTTTTATCATCCATTGGTTGAGAACATGTGGAGTGACCAAAGCTACCATAAATTCAAAACTAATTTTTTAATGAAGTTGCATTTTTAAGAGCCATAACAGCGTCCACATACTTTTTTTTTTTTGGATTTCCTTCCCATTTAGGTTACCACAGAGCATTGAGTAGGGTTCCCTGTGCTATACAGTAGATTCTCATTAGTTATCTATTTTATACATCGTATCAATAGTGTATATATGTCAATCCCTGTCTCCCAGTTCATCCCACCCCCCCATCCCCCTTGGTATCCATATGTTTGTTCTCTACATTTGTGTCTCTATTTCTGCTTTGTAAATAATATCGTCTACACCTATTTTATCAGATTCCACATATATGCGTTAATATACGATATTTGTTTTTCCCTTTCTGACTTACTTCACTCTGTATGACAGTCTCTAGATCCATCCACGTCTCTACAAATGACCCAGTTTCGTTCCTTTCTATGGCTGAGTAATATTCCATTGTATATATGGACCACTCTTCTTTATCCATTCCTCTGTTGATGGGCATTTAGGTTGTTTCCATGTCCTGGCTATTGTAAATAATGCTGTGATGAACATTGGAGTGCATATGCCTCTTTGAATTATGGTTTTCTCTGGGTATATGCCCAGTAGTGGGATTGCTGGGTTATGTGATAGTTCTATTTTTGTTTTTTTATGGAACCTCCGTACTGTTCTCCATAGTGGCTGCATCAATTTACATTCCCACCGACAGTGCAAGAGGGCTCCCTTTTCTCCACATACTTTTGAAAAATGGAATGTGTGAGGCATTTTATGCAAGCTGCCTACAGACCATGCTTGACATTTACGAGGTTTTAAAAACAAGCCAGGACTCAGGACTCTCTACCTGCCTAGCACCTTGGCCTCTATCTGTTCTATTCTCTCAAGGCCTGCAGATGAGACTAATCCTTGTTCTCCTATCCTGCCCCTCTTAGCGAGCTATTGAGTAACCCTGGCAGGTAACTGTGCTTATCACCAAAGGGAGCAGGATACTAACATTTATTGAACATGTGCTGAGTTCCAGGCACTGTGCTGTGAAATACTCTTATTAGCTGCATTTTACAGATGGGAAAACTGAGGGTAGAGCGGTTAAGCTAGGAAATGCTGGAACTGGGATCATGTGACTGCAGAGCCCTTTTACCTGCAACCTACTGGAATTGTCTAATGTTTCACCCTCCTGGGTAAAATCGCCTTTATATTGAAGGGGAATTTGGGCACCTGAGCAGAACTATTTTGCAAATAACAGCACAGATGTGGACGTCTGTCTTCTGGGCCAGGTCATTTTTGTCATCCTGGGCTGCTGATCCAGGCTATTTTTATGATATTATGATATATCGTATAATAATGATATATATGATAATTATATAATAAAGAATATAATGATGACATATCATAAAAGTAGGCTACTTCTTTCAGTTCTTTTATTTATTTTTGCCATTAAGTTACATTTTTTTTTAACATCTTTATTGGGGTATAATTGCTTTACAATGGTGTGTTAGTTTCTGCTTTATAACGAAGTGAATCAGTTATACGTATACATATGTTCCCATATCTCTTCCCTCTTGCATCTCCCTCCCTCCCCCCTCCCTATCCCACCCCCTTCCTTCAGTTCTTAATAAGAGCAGCGAAACTGAAGCCTCGAAAAATATAGGAATTTGATCTTGTGTCAGGTTGCTGTGCACTGGAATGTAAAATTGCTCTCCAAGTATTTCAGAGCCAGGCAGATGATTTTTTTAGTCTAAAAACTGGTTAAATTAAATCAGGCTTTGAAGTCCTTTGTGAATACCACCGTTCTTTAAAGATTTCTTGTAATCCAGATGTTTAACTCCTTGTCTAAAACTCTTTGATTGGGGCAAATCCACCTGGGAACATATCAAAATGCAGCTTTCCTATGAGGTTTTCCTCTCTCTTCATCGCATTCTGGTTCCTATAAGTCTGAGCGCTCCCAGTGACTTGTCTCTTAGCATAATGGCCCTCTTGTGTCAAGGCAGATCATGTTTACATTTAAATTAGTTATAAGAGTTTGTAAAAATTGCAGAAAGGATCCAACTCTCTTCTCCAATGTTAAGAGGCACCGCTATTCTCCAGCCTTTGGGATCATCTTTGCTTTTAATGGCCGAACAAAATATAATTTTAAGAAATTCCATGCTCTCCACAAATCTTCTGGGAGAACTCATTTTCCTGATGCGTGGCTGTCACCTCTCACTCCAAACCTCTCCTCGTGGTCTCATTTCGGTCTCCCCGGCCTTCCTCATCACCAGTCTTCTCAGCTGCTGTCCTTTTCGTTATCACTTTATCCCCAACGTGGACTCACTACCCTTCTCCTCATTCTCCGAGGCAATGCTGTTTTATGTAATAGACTTCACCGAATGTTTGGAGGTAACAAAGACGAATCACGGTGCAGATTAAGAAACAATTCAGAATTAGATATGCAACACCAGTGTTCCTGAATTTCCTTGGTATCCTGACATGCTTTCCCAGCTTGCTGTCTTGCCACCTGCTATAACAAGAACTGGACGATAAGGTGTGTCAGAATAAAGTCATCATCACTACTGCAAGACCAATTCTGTGTCCCTAGTCAATCCCAGGACCCATGGGGCCCAGACTCACATGATATGACACTCAAAGAAACAGTTCAGGAGCAAAGAGACACCTCAATCTCTAACTGCATCTGTTGAAGGATATGAGAGGCATTTGGTCCAAAGCCCACTGAACCTTTCTCCTCTCCTCTCCTCTTTCACCTCCTGTGGTCATTCCAGAGCCTCTCACTCTCCAAAATTCCTTACTCGCAATTCTCCTCTATTTCTCTTCCCAATGTCCAGCCAAAGTGGATTTTTAATATATCTCTTTTTCTTTTAAAACTTTATTGTGTACGTCAGTTTAGTCTCTCAGGTTTCCTTGAGTTTGTCTGTTTACCTAGTTCCAGTATTCAGGGCTATAGAGAAAAACCCCGGGAGTTCTGACCATCAAGCAAGAATCTTCCTCCACTCAGAAGCCAGGAAGGGAGGAGAAATCTCAAAATGTATATATTGATCTTTCCTGTCCCTATTATGCATTAATATTTTTCTCTGCTCTAGTTCAGGAGACAAACCCACCTTGGTAAGTTAAGAACAAGGTAATGGTCTGTTAAGAAAGCAACATCAGGACTGTCTATCTAGCAGTGGGGGGAGCCAGTAGAGCAATGGTTCTCAAAGTGTGGTCCCTGGACCAGCAGCGTCAGCACTGCCTGGGAACTGGTTAGAAATGCAGAGTCCCTCAGACTCGACTCCAAACCTACTGAACCAGGCATTCTGGGGTGGAACCCAGCACCCTCTGTGTTTCAACAAGCCCTTCAGGTGATTGTGAGGCAGGTACAGTTTGAGAAGCAATTTTTTTTTTTTCCTGATCTGGACTTTCCCAGGCCAAGGAACTCATTAAACTTGATTCCAATTCCAGCGTTGCCTCCTTTCAGTTCCATGACCTCCACCAAATCACTAAACCTCCCCAAGCCTGCGAGGAGACCGTATTGGACTTTCTGCTGCAGAGTCACAGGACTCCTCATGTCAAAGGCTGACCTCACCATGATTAAATTCCATGGCTCCCACACACGGGGGCTCAACATGCCTTCTTTCTTTCTTCCTCTCTCTTTGGGGAGCTGCCAACATCTTCTCTGTCCCTTAGGGTGTTGAACCCCCAAGTTTGGGGACCATTTCAGTAATAATAATAATAATAATTCCCAACTCCTTTATGATAGTGACATTGAAATGACAGCCCCAGAATCTACACGATCAGCTGGTTCTTGGCCAATAATGGAATCAAATCTGCTTCCCCAGTGCAGGTACACTTCCTGAAAATCAGCACCCTTGGAACTGGGATAAAGCACTTTGACCAAATACAGTTCTGTTAGGTAAACGGCTCACCTATAACTAGAACGGGAAGCCAGCAAGGGATTAAAATCAGCAGTTGAAACAATGTTTCAACTTTAAATAGATCTCTCTCCACTCATCACTTCCTAACCCCTCCTCTTCTCCAGCAAGCTCCTAATTACTACGGGTTAGAGTCCCCAGTAGCAATTGCTTTCATCAAGGCATTTAAAGCTTCGCTCTAGGAGCTCTGTCACCAGAGCACAGCCTTAACACTTTGCCCATTAGTGCCCAACCAGAAAGATTTTGGTGAAACAGAGGGTTTTTGCTGCCTGGTTGCTGATTCTCTAGGTTCTGGGCTTTTCAGGAGAAGGTAGCAATTACCCCTGGTCACAGTGGGGCACATCCTCGGATGCAGCAATGAGCCCGAAGCCACAGAGGGAGGAAAAGGTTGCAGCCCCAGAGAGCAGAGAGATATACCCAGTACTGACTTGCACACCTGCTGGAAGGAAGAAAGGGAGGAAATAGAAAGCCATCTCCCTGCCCTGGAACTGCCCTCACACTCCCCAGAAGAAAGTTTTTGGCTACCTGAACAAATGCTTCTCCAATGGTAACGTGCATATGAATCACCTGAGGATCTTATTAAAACACACATTTTGATTCAGCAGTGGGGGTGGGCCTGAGAGTCTGCATTTTTAACAACCTCCCTGGGGAGGCTGATCCGACTGTGCAGAGCCCACATTTTGAGTAGAGTGACCCTAACTGCTCCATTTGTGAGGTCCTTGGCTAAGAGAAGGAACTGTGAAAACACAATTGATTCATTAGCTGGGAGTAACTGTAAGCATTTCTGCTGTGCTATCATCAACCTGAACCTCAACAGTGTGAGTTAAAATATTATCTTAGTCAGAGTCTGTCTGTTTTTACCTTTTTTTCAGAAAAAAAGACAGTTTAAGTAGTATGTGTATTCTGTTGTTTTGTGTGTGTCAGTGTGTGTTATATTTCCATTTCCTTAGTTACATTTTTGCTTAAATGCAAAACTGATTCCAGAGCACAAGATATGGGAGTGGGAGGGACAAGCGTCACTCCCAGCCAGGGCAGTGGTTTGGTGGGTAGAACATAGAGTTTAGAACCAACAATTAAGGTTCTCAGCCTCGGCCGAGCTATTTTCCAAAACACCACCCTGGCCAGTTCTTCTCAGACTTGTTTGAGAGATTGAGTGCTTGGCAATCACAATGCTTCCAACAAGGCACAATGGAGGAAATATTTATGTTTTACATAATGATATGATACAATTTAACCGGCAGAAAACAGGGCTCTCATAAATGAATGCGGCATAAAATAACAACTCGCCCTAAGAACTGAAAATGAGCCCCCAGTTTCATTTGTAAAATGAGGTTAATAACCCTACCTCACAGAGGGAGACCTCTGATCCTTGAGTTGGAGCCAAAGACATGCCCAAGATCTTTGCTCCCAAAGCTTCCACAGCGATCACCACACAGCCCACCAGATGGCAACCGTGATGTCCACTGCCACTGGCTGCCACTTATTTAGCACCATCTACCAGGCAACAGATACTATGCTAAGGGCCTTGCAAATATCTCATTAAACTGGACGAAACTCCTCTAGGTGAGTATCTTCATTAACTACATGTTACAGACGAAGGAACTAAACCTGAGAAAAGTTAAAGCAGTGGTTCCCCTACAGGGTTCATTGGTAGACTTCAGTCCTCACTCATCTTTCAACGGGCCACTCGCCAGCCCACGTGCCCAGCTCCTTCTCCCGTGCTAGGAATTTGCTTTCTTCCTCAAGAAATTAACATGTGGCTTTTGACCAAGCAAGTCTCCATGGCGGTATTAATCTTTTCTGAGTCGCAATTCCTTTGATCATCCATTGAAGGCCATGGACTCTCTGCCCAGAAAAACGCACATAAGCAAACACACCGTCTTGCATTCAACTTCAGGGGGTTCGTGAATCCCAAGCAAAGAACTTCTATCCTACAGAGTTTAGAAGGACAAAGAGGGTCTTTTCAGGCTTCAAGCTGAACATGGCCTGCTATTCCACACGCTAGCCTGAAATGTTTTCCTTAGCCATTTTCCTGATCATTTTATTTTTCAAATATTTATATTGATAAAAGATTAAACAGACCCTAAATATAAAAATATTCCCTGGCACCAGGATGCCGATGGCGCTTCCAACTTTTTTTAAGCATCAGTCATCAAAGAGACTGTCTTTCTATTATTAGTAGAAAATATCAGTTCAGATTAGGGACCATCCAGAGAATGCTTGTTCCTCTTTCTCTCGGTATCCGAATGAAAGAAGATCCTTAGAGCAAAACAACATTATTGCTCCCCCCACCCCCCGGTTTTTTGACATAAGAAGAGACTTGAGCTGTTGACAAAAATTACAGAGGTGAGAAATAGAGTCTGGTGGTTTCTATAACCTCCAAATAAGAAAAAAACAAAAACAAAAACAGTAGGAGTTAGGAGGAAGGGAGAAAGGGAGGAAGGAAAGACAGAGATCAGATATTTATGTTTAGAATAATTTGAAATTAATTTTTGTTGTGTATCCTACAGATCCATGTTTCTCAAAGTGCGCTCCCTGGCCCAGCGGCATCAGCACCGTTTGGGAACGTGTTAAAAAGGCAAATTCTCAGACCCCACCTCAGGCCTACTGAATCAGAAACATGAGGGAGGGGACAGAGCAGTCTGTTTTGAACAAGCCCTCAAGGCGATTCTGATGCACTAAACCTTGAGAAGCACAGTTGTGGACAGAAGGAACCCTCTCGCAGAAGGAACCCTCCCAGCTAGTCCTATATCAAACCACTGGCCCATAATAAAAGGAGAGCATGGAGAAGAGCACATTGGTAAGGGAACGAGTGTTCATGGAGCGACAACTACAAGTCAGGCACTGTATGTTCATGATCTCAGGTCACCCTTCCATAAGCCCTAAGCATTTTTACTCTTGTCTCCATTTTAAAGATTTCTTTAAAAGAGAGAGATTTCACAAGGTCATGTAACTGTTCAAGCTTACAGACCCACTAAATAGTGGGCTCACAGTAGGAAATTTGAAAAGTATAAAAAGTTATAAAGAAGAATAGTATAGGAATTACCCACAACCCCACTCAAACAAACCACTATTAGCATCTAATATATCTCCGTATTTTTTTTTCCCCTGTGTACAACCCCTCTGGATTTAGAGTTCAAGCTCCAGAGAGGGTTCCTTTCTCTGAGATCTGAAGACCCCAAAACTAATGCCTTAGCTCCCAGCCTTGTCCTGATACCCCTGATGTCTGGATCCTTCGGTTCTCCCTCCGTCCCTACCTTTGATCATATACAGAAGGAAGAGCTTAGTGAATTAAACAAGTGATGCTGAAAGCTGACCTAAAACGAAGCAGGAGCAAAGACCCTACTCTAAGATTGAGCCAGATGTGGAGTGAGCTATGTACACTCTGTTCCCTAGACAGAGGATGGAGGCTTGTTCTGAGACGTGCGGGTCTTGTGCTGGGGCTGAGGAGAACTGCTGATTCTGGCACACACTGAGAGTGCCTGTCCGGGCCAGGACACCGTGGTCTCTGCACCACCAGCCAGGTCCTGTGCACCAGAGTTGGGGAATGGAAGTCATCAAAATTCTGGACGGCACTTTGTGATGTTTGGATGGTTTTCTATTTAACCCCTGTGGAGACTGGTGTGTGTCTGTTTCGTGCCAGACTCAGAGAAAATAGTAAAGATAAAAGACAGGAGGCTGAGGCGTATAGATGTTGTTTTCATAAAGTGTTTGTTTTCCTTGCTGTTAAGACCACTTGTCCAAGTGTATCATTCTGAGTTTTATTAAAGTGCCGCAAGAAGAAAAAAGCCAAAATGTTTTTAGACTATATAGCTGTGGGAGCCCAAACATAATGAGCTTCCTCTTTTGAAAAAAAAGAGAAGAGAGAAAGAAAGAAGGAAAGAAAGAAAGAATGAAAGAAAAAGAAAGAAAGAAAGAAAGAAAGAAAGAAAGAAAGAAAGAAAGAAAGAAAGAAAGAAAAGAAAGGAAAAAGCTTAGCATTTTTCCCCAACCCTGCCATTAATTCTAAGAAACCTGGAAGCAATTACTGTCCTCCTACCACCCCAAGCCCTTAGTTTTCACCAAACATAAAATGAAAATGAAGATAACCTGCAAAGATTTTATATGACAAAGATTTGTCACATTCCGCCTGTGGATAATTGAAATTTACAATGAACAATTCTGTCAGAAGAAAGCCTTTTAGTCTCAGGGGTCCTTTATTATGTATGCTAATAGGACAATTTCGGATAAAGGCAGGTAGTAGGTTCTAAAAACAAAAGCACCATTATGTAAGTTAAGGAGTAAAACAAGTCATTCACGTATGAGAGAGAAATTTTAGTATATTTTACTTACCTACTTTCCAATAGATAATATATTCATATAGTTCAAAATTCAGACAGTACAAAAGGAGAGAGAATGAAAAGAGTCTTTTCACATCCCTCTTCTCCACCCTCCAGGGGTAATCAGAGCCTCTGGAGTTCTTTGTGTTCTGGCGGAGGAATATTATGCATAAACAAGCAACACACATATAGTTTTAGGCCCTATCTTCTAATGCAAATAGGAACACACTGTTCAATAACACTGTTACATGCCTTTTTTTTACACTTACAATATCTCTCTTTTTTTTTTTTTTTTGTGGTACGCGGGCCTCTCACTGCTGTGGCCTCTCCCGTTGCGGAACACAGGCTCCGGATGTGCAGGCTCAGCGGCCATGGCTCACGGGCCCAGCCGCTCCGCGGCATGTGGGATCCTCCCGGACCGGGGCACGAACCCGGGTCCCCTGCATCGGCAGGCAGACTCTCAACCACTGCGCCACCAGGGAAGCCCTACAATATCTCTTGAATGTGTTTTCATATCAGTATATAAAGAACTTCCCCGTACATGATCCCTACCTTAAAATTATGCCCCATAATAGAGGTTCCTTCTAACTGCCCTCATTGGTGTCTGTTTTGTCCCTTATTTTACTGTTTTTCTGTCTCTGCTTTTGTTGTAAGCCTTCCTTTCTGTTCCTCTTACATTGCACCTGGCTTAATGGAAGAAGATCCATCTTTGTGCTGCAGTGACCCTAAGCTTCCAAGAACTCTGGTGATAGCATGTTTGAAGAAAATTCCTGAGGTTGGGAGCTTGTACCTTTTTGGAGACACGGATATGTAACAGGATGTAAGGAGCAAGGAGTAGGAGCAATGGGAAATATCAATAGAACCAAGATGAAAGATAAAGGCAATGTAAGAACCAAACATTTGGGATAATACACCCCAAGTAGATCAATCATCGATGATGATTTGGATGACTGGACCAGTAAAAGCTGTTTTTCTATGTGAGGAGTCTGGTAAATGCACAAGTGCCTCACAGATTAAAGCAGTAGAAGACGGATTATGCGGATGGGCAGACGGAAATTGTGCACAGGGAGCTATAGAAATCAATGTCATCGCTACAGATGGGAATGTAAGTTGATATATTTCTAGTGTCCAACTTAGAAAAAATATCAAAAGGATTAAAATGCACACACCCTATGGAATTATTCAGGAACTCCTATTATTTTAGGAAAACAAGGATGAATGAAGTTATCACATTATTCAAAACAGCAAAAAATGGAAACCATCTAACATATCAAACATAAGAGACTAATGTAGTAAATTATGGTGCATCCACAAACTAATACACTATCAGCTGTAAAACACGTTTATAGGTTTGAGAAAATGTTCTCCATAGATTTCAAAATTATAAAAAATTATAACAGCAAAAAGGCTCACTCTGTACATTTATTTTAATGTAATGATAATAGCAAATGTTTGTTTAGACTCACCATGTCCCAGATGCTCTTTGCAGCATTTTAACTATGTTAACTCCTTTAAGCCTTACAATACCAAAAAATTAGGAACTGTGGTTTTTTTCAAATTCGCCCATGAGAAAACTGGGTATAGAGCAGTTAAGCAACTTGGATGAGATGGCATGGCTGGCAAGTGGAAGGCTGGTAACTGGTCTCAGGTCACTGGTCTCAGGTCTTCTGGTTAATACCCACACGCTTAAGCACATGTGACAATGCCTACCTATGTATGGAGAAACCTAGGAGACAAATGGAATTAGGCTGTTTTTGAATGGTGACCATAGGAGAGAAGATGCATCTCTGCATAGAAGGAACTCATCTTCTGAAAGCAGCTCTTTAAGAGAGGCACTGAGGGAGATGGTTCCAAGACTGGTCTGCCTGTGGTGCAAGGGTTCAGTTCTGACAAGGCTGATATGGGAAACTGAAATCAAGGGTAAACAAACCAATCTAAGGAGACCTGGAAGGGGCAAAAATACAACTCAGTATCTTGAAGATAATTTAACCACAAAATATGCCATGAAAGCATTCAGATTTAGAAAAACAAACAACATTCAAGTGTTCATAAACCTGAACTTACAAAGTGATCAACTATTTACTTATTTTCTCACATCATAATTTCTTTAGTCTATAATGATTGCTTAGGATGCCCTTTACAAGTGAGCTCTCATTGTGCACTTAAAATTAAATTAAAATATTCAAAATAAAAGAGTAAAATGAGAGTCTCTGTTATAAGACAAAGTCCAAAAAAATCCTAATATTCAGCTTACATATTGAATAATTGTGTGGGGAGACATTGCTCATTTTTTGTCACTTTTCCTTGGAAATGATTTCAAAACTACTTTTATTATGAATTTATTATTCTACATTGCTTTTAACAAATCATTTTACCTACACCATTTACCATACTTCTCACCAAATGACTATGTTTCCAGAAGTTCAAACCCACTAACAAATGATGATGACTTGCCACCAGAGAAGCTATTTTAAAAAAGGAACTGCAGCGTTTCTAGACTCAAAGAGATATTCCCATAACATATTTCATAATGTCAACAGTGTTAAGATAAGTATATCTTCCTCAGATGGCTCCTGAGAAGTTCTGACATTTTGTTTAAAAACAGAACTAGTCACATTACTTTATTATCACATATGTAACTTCAAGTTTAAAAAATTTATTGTATAAATTGAGCTATATTTATATACACATATCTAGAATTTATTTCAAGGCTTGTGGGCACAGTATTCCTTAAAGTACAATAAACACTATTTTCCTCTTCATTGCATAAGAGCCTGGGGCCTTGAGCAAACTAAAATAAACGACACTAATTTTTCAGTTGTATGTTAAAGCCTTAAATCCACCACATAAATATTCCAAAACCAACTCAGAGCAGTAAGCTGATGGCTGGATGGGAAGCACAGAGGGATCACTCTAAGGCTTTGAGGGAGCAGGGGAAACACGTTTCTTGACCTTCTGTTCTGAAAGGCTCCTTTTCATCTGGTTTCAATTCTCTTGTTTGTGCACCTTGCCATATTTATTATTGAATTCCTGATTTCTTCTCTTTGTTTCATGTTCCGTGTTCCAATGATTTATGAGAAATTGCTGATCTAGATGTTATCTTTGGCATCCAGTGAGTGCACAGAGCCCCTTAAGAATGCTGAGAGAAAAAACGTGTTTTGAGCTGCACAGTGCCCAGGCTGAATAGACGTCCATCAGTTCGTGAAAAATGCCAGCCGAAGATGCCTTAATAAGACACATTTTTTTTTCTTCAACACAGCAGTAGCAAGGATGTTTTCAAAATCACTGATGTTTTTTCGTCTTTGGTTGATGATTTTTGTTAGAAATAAGACGTGGTCCTAAAATAGTGATTTGAGAAGAAATCTGGTCAAAGACAGATTTTTTTTTTTTTTTTTTTTGCTGTGTGCGGGCCTCTCACTATTGTGGCCTCTCCCGTTGCGCAGCACAGGCTCCAGACGCGCAGGCCCAGCGGCCATGGCTCACGGGCCCAGCCGCTCCGCGGCACATGGGATCCTTCCGGACCGGGGCACAAACCTGCGTCCCCTGCATCAGCAGGCGGACTCTCAACCACTACGCCACCAGGGAAGCCAGATTTTTTTTTTAAAGTTTAGCTCAAGATGAAGTGGCATGTTTTCTGTATCAGTGTTCTGCCTTATTTGGTTTGACTAAGAAATGAAATATGTTAATGACATTTCAGTTCATTTCTAAACATCTTCATAAAGATGATCTAGTTTATACATGTGTAGGGAGTGAGAGGGTTTTTTTAATGGTGATCAGCTTTCTCTAGTTAAATTAAATGAAAATTAATTTAAAAGTTTAATGTGCTTGGAGAAAATCATCTAATTAGATAAACTTTCTTAGGCTAATCAAAATAGTTGGGGAATTTCCCTACATTTCTTCCTCTCCACTAGACACATCACCAGAAACATTGCTCTCACTGGACTTTATCTTTCTAGGCAAGGCCTCTGTTTTACCAAAGCACTATATCAAACACCCTAAAGCAGACATGTATACAGATTCCTTAGTAGACTTAGTGCTTTGTGACCTTATCCATAGAATTTAATTTCTAAGTGACTACGGGGTGAGATGGGTCAATATATCAAGTCCTAATTATTTAAAATGACATTATTCATTCATTTCCATCTTATTTCTCAGACTAAAATCAGAAAAGCAACACAAAGAATGAAGACAACAGGTAAAGAGGTTAAGGAACACTATAATAAACAGTGTACTCTCAATAAAAGATATATAATTTTAAAAAAAGAGAAAAGTCCCGTTTTTTCATGATAATAAGGGAGAAAGTGGGTACTTTTTCCCTGTTTCTGCACACACAAATATCAGCTGTGATCGAGCACCTAGAGCAATGAATACATTTCTAGTTTGGTAGTTAAGCAAATTCAGCAAGGAAGTAAATACCTAATTATTTTAATAAATCAAATGTTCATTTCTGCAGTTCCAAATACTTAAATCCTAGGGTGCTTAAGAAATAATTTTAAGGGCTTCCCTGGTGGTGCAGTGGTTGAGAGTCTGCCTGCCGATGCAGGGGACACGGGTTCGTGCCCCAGTCCAGGAAGATCCCACATGCCGCGGAGTGGCTGGGCCCGTTAGCCATGGCCGCTGAGGCTGCGCATCCGGAGCCTGTGCTCCGCAATGGGAGAGGACACAAAAAAAAAAAAAAAAAAAAGAAAGAAAGAAATAATTTTAAAAACTGAAGATTTCTCCTGCAAGTTTTAAGGATATTTATAGGACATAAACCTCAATATTGACCAAGAGCAAATCTTTGATTTCCAGGGTTGTTCTTTATAGAGCTCATCAACTTAGTTTCCAAAACTCAAATTTAACATTGTAGGAAACAAAATGTTAATTTCTGGGTGGTGGGATTAAGTATGATTTTCATTTTCTTCTTTATGCTTTCCTATTTTGTATGGTTTTTATAGTGGTTATCACTTTCATAATTTGGGGGAAGGATACGGGAAAAAAAAAATCCTGGGTTACCAAATACACACTCTGCAGTTTACAAGTCATGGCACAATGGTGAAGAAAGGAGTTTTGTTGAGACAAGGTTTCATAAGGATGGCTACTGACCTACTCTACATTCTGGGATTCAAAAACATAGCCATAGATGTAATCTTGTATCCATCTAGGTTAGGTACCTGAGTGTCTTTTCTGAGAATTTTATTAAAAGTTCAATTAAGAAGAAACAAATAGGGAGAGGAGTGGACTGCAAGTTTAGGGTTGGTAGATGCAAACTATTATATTTAGAATGGATAAACAACAAGGCCCTACTGTATAGCACAGGGAACTATATTCAATATCCTGTGATAAACCATAATGGAAAAGAACATAAAAAAAAGAATGTGTATATGTGTACAACTGAGTCACTTGGCTGTACAGCAGAAATTAACACAACATTGTAAGTCAACTATACTTCAATAAAAAGATAGTAATAAATAAAAATAAAGAACCAAATAAAATGACTTGTGATAAAGTTAATAACAGAGGCCAAAAAAGCTTTAAACAAAGCCCCAAAACAAAGGATTTCCCTGGTGGCACAGTGGTTAAGACTCTGTGCTCCCAATGCAGGGGGCCTGAGTTCGATCTAGATCCCACATGCATGCCTCAGCTAAGAGTTCGCATGCCACAACTAAGGAGCCCGCCTGCCGCAACTAAGACCCGATGCAACCAAATAAATAAACAAATAAATATTAAAACAAAACCAATATCATATAAATAGTATACAAACAAAACAGTATTATCCCCAAACTGTTCTCTCTAGGATACAGAAGAAACCACGAATCAGAAATGATTAGAGAAATTACTAGGGAAGCCATGGTCCCATCTAGAGTCTTGGATTCTCAAAGCCTTGTTCAATATCATTTGAGGGCTACAGCTCTGTGCCCCTTGCTGGACTGTATCACATGCTAGTCTCAGTCCTTACTCAAACGTTTTGTTTCTTTATATTGTGCTTGAATTCTTGGTCTTTCTGTCTCCAATTGTTCAAGTCTCAGACTTCAAGAAACAATGTCTTCTTTAATTATATTGCTAGTCACCAGCTACTTCAGTCTCTAATTGCTGTATCACAGACCTTTGCAGATATGACTCTGTTCAAATGCCATAAATGTCCACTGTTGTTCCTGGTACAAAACACCTTCTTCTCTCTCAGACAATGAGTGCACAGGGGGTTTAGACTCCTGGACCTGCCAGGCAGTGCAGTAGTTTTCTTTACAATGAAGATATAGGCTGTCACTCATCCTCACAGGCTGACTCTGTTTTCACCCAACAGCAGTAGGCACTTAGGCCCCTGCCCCGTTTTACACAATTGACAGTCATTCCTAGCGCTTTGAGATTTTTTTTACTACAGATTTTAAATGGGAAATAGAAAAGAGGTCTTACATTACACATTCTCAGAAAACTGCAGCAAACATCCAAATCAGTGCTGTCTCTCCTCCCTCACTCCCCAGTTTTGCTGCCAGCTGGGGTTTTCCTTATTACCCTTCATCCTTCAAAGAGCCCCCAGCCCCTCTGGCTCCCTTTCCTTCCTCCAATCTCTCACCTCCAACCTGCATACTTACATACCCAGTTGTCAGCAAATTAAGACCCTTCTTTATAAAGTGGAGGGGGTTTATGAACAACAATTTTATTTTCTCTTGTTACGTTCACACTAAGTACTCACAACAAGCCTTCATGATAGGTTTCAGCATCTCTAATTTACACTGAGGAAGTCCAGGGTATAAACCCAGGTTTTCTCTCTCTAGAGCATCATTCTAAACTACTATACAATGTCTATTTCCTTGTATAATCAAAAGATGTCTCTATAACCCTCACATAAATCAGTGTGAAATAACCAAACATCAAAATCCAGGCAGCTACAGATGCAGTAATGGATTTTATGATGCAAGACAAGAAATAACCACAGAATTATGTTTTTGTTTGTCTCTTTGTTCTAATAATGAAGGAAAACGTCTCAAGGTCAAGTCCAACTCTGAGGTTGTCTCCCTTAAGAAAACAATGCTTGGACAGCCTATACACCCTACCTATCAAAGTCACATAAATAAAAGAAATCATTTTGCTGCACCAAGCTGGTATGCAGAGTAACATTAAGCCAAACATTCTTAACTTCCAGTATTTATAAAGATGCATGTAGTAGTAAATAAATTGCGTGGTGGTGCAATAGAAATAGATATATGGTTTGTGAAGATTCTACACTTTAAAATCTGGAATTGAGAACTGTAGAAAAAGAGACTAAGAAAATCTGCACCTTTATTATCAGGCCTTATCGAGTAAAGGAACTGTGACTTGCCTGAGGTGTGAGCAACCATGCGAGATAAAAGGACAACGACGAATGAACCTGGGTAAAGACAGGATTAGACCCAGTAAAATGAGTAGAAGTTTTACTAGTAAAAATGAGTCCTGATGCAAACTCTCAATGCCTTCCCCTGCACCACACTCCCAACTTGCTCTACACCCTTGAATATAACCAAGAAGAGCTTCCTTTTTCTTGCCTTTGAACAGAGGAAGCAAAGTTGACAAAGCAAAAACTAGGTATGATGTGATGAGGGGAAAAGATAGCTTATGTACTTTGGAGAAGAAAGACGCTGCACAGGAATTGGCTATGGAAGCTGCCAGGGAGCTATCCACAGGAGTGAGACTACCCACACGCTCTGACTCACCGTTGATGGGGAAAGAGCCACCATCCCATATGCAGCTGGGTTGAAAGACGTGTATCCGTCAGAAGGGGCTAGATTTTGCTGTAGAAACAAACTTCAAAAATCTCTGTGGGGCTTCCCTGGTGGCGCAGTGGTTGAGAGTCCGCCTGCCGATGCAGGGGACACGGGTTCGTGCTCCGGTCCGGGAAGATCCCACATACCGCGGAGCGGCTGGGCCCGTGAGCCATGGCCGCTGAACCTGCATGTCGGAGCCTGTGCTCCGCAACGGGAGAGGCCACAACAGTGAGAGGCCCACATACCGCAAAAAAAAAAAAAAAAAAAAAAAAAAAAAAAAAATCTCTGTGGCTTAAAACAGTGTTTATTTCTCACTCACACTTCCGTATCCATCACAGATTGGCAAGGATGCTCACTGAGCCATCAGGGTACCAAGGCTGATGGAGATGCCATCTCAACATGTGCTTCCACAATCACCCGGAAGTGGCATCTGTGACTTTCCTCTCATATTTCATTGGCTCAGCCAAGTCATATGGCCACAGTTAACCTCAAAGGGAGTTGGGAAGGTGCAATCTCATCATGTGTCCAGAAAGAAAGGTGGAATTTTTGGGAACAGGCCTGATGAGTACCACTAGGAACCTCAATGCTATTTTAATAAGGCAGAGGTGGCAGGCTGTCCTTCCTCAATTTCTCTGCCTCCAAGGAAGGGGAGAAAGGCTGTCCACATGCCCCCATGTTGGATCAGCCATGTTGGATTAGCCTCACCATTCTTTAATGAAGAGGGATTATAATTAGCATCAGCAACTCTCTGTACTTCTAACTCTATATTAACTAAAACCCATATATCAACGTTGGGTTTAGTAAACTGCATATCATTCCTTCTAAGGGTGGATTTATTCATTTCTAGGTAATGCTTTTAGTTATCTTTAGGTAAAAATCTTGAGTGAAGAGTCATATCAAAAAGTGATAAGAAAGGGACCATCCTATTTAGATACCTGACAATTGCATTTAAGATTCTTAATATTCACTTTCATATACTGCTGGTTAAAATATCACTTGACACAATCGTTTTGGAAAGAAATGTGGCAATATGTATCGAGAGCCTTAAATTACCTCTCATTCTTTTACCTAGCAATTCAACTGTTGGAAATCTATCCTAAACAATCCCAAATGTTTAAAAACAAAACATTATGTTCATTGCCATAATGTTGATAGTAGTAAATTAATTTAAAATAACCCAAAAATGTCCAATAATAGAGAAGTAATTTAAGAAAATTATGGTAAATCTACATGAGGTACCCAATAAAAATTTTTTGTGGGAAAGTGATTACATTGTAACATTAACTAAAAGATAAGGGTACAAAATTATTCATATAGTGTGATCACAAATATGTTGAATGTACCTATACATATATATTTTTGTACATATTTTGACATTCATTGTGAGCAGACCACTTCGTACAATGGTCCTAAACAAGACCTGTTTCCCTTTGGATATGATTCATGTTATAAATGCACAGCTGAAGGACTAGCGTTATTTCTTAATTAGTGACACAGACCAACACCAACGTGCTGACGATGTGAGGGTATGTAATAGATGTTAAGCTGATTTTAGAAAGTTGGAAGATAGAGGCAAACACATATATAAAAAAGAGAACACTAGGTAACTTATTTGGCAAAAACCGATTTTCAAAGTTATCAGAAGAAATTGATTCAGTATAAAAAGGCCTAGCCAGAAAAGACCTAGTAGATACATTATAAACACTGAGACTGTTCTGGAGCATAATTCTGGGATGTGTGTATATATTAATAGATGTCTAGAGACTTGAATAGAGACTTGAACAATTGGAGACAGAAAAGTAATCCTCCTATATATTATGCCCTTAATACACCGATGCATACAAGATTGAGGCTAGTTGTTTTTTTGTTGTTGTTGTTGTTGTTGTTTGCCGTACGCGGGCCTCTCACTGTTGTGGCCTCTCCCGTTGCGGAGCACAGGCTCCGACATGCAGGTTCAGCGGCCATGGCTCACGGGCCCAGCCGCTCTGCGGCATGTGGGATCCTCCTGGACCGGAGCACGAACCCGTGTCCCCTGCATCGGCAGGCGGACTCTCAACCACTGCGCCACCAGGGAAGCCCGAGGCTAGGTGTTTTTTAATAATTATAAAGTTTCTTAAATGGTTACAATGGAAAAATCTTGAAGGGAATTGAGATTATTTAAGCTGGAAATAGAAGCTGAGAAGGAAATCAATATTCAATGAGGCAAAGGTATATTTGTGAAAATGTTAATGAGCAGTTCTTTTAACGGTCCTTAACATCGACTCTATCAAATATCTGATGAAAACAGACAGATTTAAGACAAATTAGAAAGCATTTCCTAAGTAGCAAAGTAACAACATTCTGGAATATAATGCCAAGGAAATTCGGCAGTGTCCCTCCATAAGGTTTCTTTTGTTTGAAGGAACGGGAAGATGGCCACCTCTCTTTCAGAATCTGAGGTAATTTTGTTTGGGCTGGGGATGACTAAATGATTTCTCAGTTGTTTTTTCAGTTTGAACTGGAGATGCCCTGCTCTCTACATTACTTTTCTGACTTTTTTGAAGCAGAGAAAACCAAGACACTCTTTTCAAAAGCAATTAGGTTTATTCTTAGTCATATTACTTATGATGAACTAATTTTGGATTAAAAAAAATTTTCTTACAGTACCTTCAGAAATAATTTTTAAAAATTTATTTATTTATTTATTTTTGGTTGTGTTGGGTCTTTGTTGCTGAGCGCAGGCTTTCTCTAGTTGCGGCAAGTGGGGGCTACTCTTTGTTGCGGTGCACAGGCTTCTCATTGCGGTGGCTTCTCTTGTTGCGGAGCACGGGCTCTAGGCCCACGGGCTTCAGTAGTTGTGGCATGCAGGCTCAGTAGTTGTGGCTCACGGGCTGTAGAGCGCAGGCTCAGTAGTTGCGGTGCGCGAGCTTAGTTGCTCCGCGGCATGTGGGATCCTCCTGGACCAGGGCTCGAACCCATGTCCCCTGCATTGGCAGGCGGATTCTTAACCACTGTGCCACCAGGGAAGCCCGCAGAAATAATTTTTTGCATACTTATTTTTCTTGCTTACTAAAATAAAGTAAAACTTATCAGTTTCATGATCTCTTTTCTAAAAGCCTTGGAGACAACTGTATTTTAAAATTCAGTACTTTTCTGATTTTGAAACAATAATATGGTACAAATATCATATATTATGTAGCACTCCCAGTGAAGCTGAGGCAGTATCCATAATCAAACATATTAATACTTCTGCAGTTATTCATACAAATATTTGCACTAAGTGAGGTAAAGAGTATGAATAGCCTCGCATCAATCTAGGTTACATTTTCCAACCAAGTAAGTTACAAAAACCTTTGGTTTTCAGAATGGGTTACAAGATAAGATACAGAATGTCCAGATGAATTTGAATTTCAGATAAACAACAAATAATTTTTTAGCATATGTCCCAAATATTGCATGGAACACACTTGTGCTAGAGAAGTTATTCGGTATTTATCTAGAATTCAAATTCAACTGAGTTTCCTGGTTTTTTATTTGCAAACTCTGGCTTTTTGAATTTCAGAATTGCAAACAAGTGATTGTGGACTTGTATCGAGAAATATCCTAACTGAAGTACTATTATAGGTACTACTGCTCCAGGGGTAGGGTTTGGTTTGGGCCCTTTTGAAGGGAGTCACAAGAAACAAAGTTTTATTAAACATGCTTTATATGAACAGAGTACGTAAAATATAAGACCCATGCAAAGGCACCCATGTTAACAACTCAAGATAGTTCAAAAATTATAAATAAAATGGTTACTCTAAAACCCATTTTAATATGTAGTTCTTCCCTGTTCCACACTGAAGTTCATTACCTATCAAGCATTCCTTTTATAAAAATTCATAAATTCTCCTGTAACAAAGATATAGCTCCATCTAATGGAAAAAAACATCCAATTACACCCCTTCATGGAGCTAGGAATATTTCCATGAGCGTCAGTAAAACTATAAAGTATGTGTAGGCCACAGACACACACACACACACACACATACTTTTCTGTGCCGCTTTGTTTTTTGAAACCAGATAGGACCCAAACGTACTTAGTCATAGTTTTTGCAAAATCTGCTCTTTCCCTTAGATTTGGACTAAATAAATGAAATTGGGATCTCTGGGATCCACCTATTCCTTCCTCTCAAACCAAACACTCAATGCCTCCTGCCCAGGTAACTACTAGTGTCTCTTAGCTAATTTTTTTTGAGGGGGGCTATTTTCCCAGCCTTCATTCTCTCCCAACTAATAACACATTCTGCATGTTATTTTCAGACTAAATTTCCTAAAACATGGCCTTCATCATTTCATTGCTCGGCCTTAAAACACACATCTCCATTTCATTTTGTTCCTTACTCTCACCCCAACCTAACTATCCAAACTTTTCCCATCCTGCTTCCCATTTCCATCCATTCACGCCATGTCGGTAGCTCCATTTCCTTCTGCTCATTCATACTTTAGCGCCTGGCAGTAATGGAACAAAAAAAGTTCGTGGAATCAGACTGTTCAGACTCAAGCTCAGCTACTTAATCACTCTGAGCCTCAATTACTTCATCTATAAAAATATAATATATATGTAATATAAACAGTATAGCCCTGGACTTACCTTTTTGCTTAAGTCAATTTGGTTGGGGTTTTATGTCCTTTGCAACTTCATGAGTCTTACCTCTTGAAAAAGAGAAAAACAGTCAGGAGCTGGCCTGGCACTCACAGGCCGACAAAGGTATTCTGTAAAACATAAAAAAATTCATAAAATATTAGCATCAGACAAAGTCATGCTGTGACCATGAGAGAGCAAGACAAAAATAAGGCAATTTAGTAATCATGTCTGAGCAAAGGCAAAAACAACAACACTTTCCAAACCTCAAAAAGGATCAAATATTCCCATTTTCTGGCTAATATAAGGAACTGTTGTTACTTTATTATTACAGTTTTAGCCCCAATTAATTCTTCCTACCTCCTAGGTAAGATTCAGAAAGAAACCCAATCACAGAATTATTCCTACTTCTGATAGCACCCAAACTTGAGCCAGTTGCTTATTTTAAACCCTCCCTGCATCACCTAACACAAGATGCAATCCTATAACTAGGCCTGCCACATAAGGTTTATGTGCATTTGTTTTGAACCAGACAACAGCAAGATCTACCCAATAGCAAGGGTAAGGTCAGAGAGAAAAGGCATCAAAGTCCATTCCTTCAAAATTTTGTGTTTATCTCATTAGTCTTCTTGTTAAATAAGGATAATTCAAAGTTTCCTTACTGATTTTATTTTATTTTTCCAAAATTTATACTTATTTATCACACCATTTAGAAGAGAAAACCTTTCACTCTGGAAGTACTTCAGTTGACATTTCTCAGTACTAATTTTATAAACAAACAAGCCATGTCCTCCTTGTTTAAGGTACTTGAATAAGAACTGTTAGGAAATGGTCCATTTATTTTGAAAATATCTCCCTCTTGAGGGCATTACTATTTATGCACCAATATACTTTTAAACTGCAGCCCTCTGATACATACCGGTGGGTGGAAACAGAAATAAATTAATACAAACATCTTGGAGGACAACTTGGCAACATCTATTAACATTTCAAAACCCATGAGTACTAAAACCTATAGGCAAGGACAGTCACACAAGCACTATGTAGAGTCACCAAAACTGTAAGCCACCTAAATGTCCAGCACTAGGTTACAAGTGTAAGGCATACAGTGAAATACATGTAACTATTAAAAGTTAGAAAATCTATATATACTGACATAGAATTATCTCCAAGACATGCTCGTACACACATACTTGTACACATATAAAAATACCTCCAGATGAATGCTGGTAATAGCTATTGCCTCTGAGAGAAGAAATGGGTCAGGGGGAGGAAGACATAATTTTTATTGTATACCCTTTCCTTATAAACCGATTTTTTAAACCATCTATATGTATTTTCTGTAAATCAAAAATCTAATAAATTCAATGCTTTGTAAAATTTTTATTTTAATTTAATTTATTTATTTTTGGCCATGCCACATGGCATGTGGGAGCTTTAGTTCCCCAACCAGGGATTGAACCCTTGCCCCCTGCAGTGGAAGCGGGGAGTCCTAACCTCTGGACTGCCAGGGAATTCCCTAAAGTTTTTTAAAAAGAACTTACGTATAAAGAAATGTACAAATCTTAAGTGTGAAGGACAACGAATTTCCATAAAGTTAACATAAGCAAGTAACAAAAACACATATCAAGAAAAAGAGCGCTGCTAATGTATATTTAAAAGAAAATCCCAGCCATTTAAAAATTTTACCTGTAAATATTTCAGTACGTATCTCTTGAGAAAAGATTTCAGCCTAAAGTGGAACGGGAGGATGTGAAATGGAGACTCTCAGGCATGTACCCTCAGGAAAATAAAACTTAAGAACGGAAAGACTGATTTCCCGAAACTTATCTCCTGACCAATGAACATCCACCAAGAATCCCTCCCCATTTTCTATGAACTTACTGCCTGAACTCTGGCTGAACTCCCAACTCTGCACTTTTTGCCCATGAATACCACCTGCCCCAAAACCTCAACAGACTCACCTGTAGCTTGGTGTGTCCCAGCTTGCAATTCTCCTGCTATTTCCAAATGAACTCAATTTCTAACAACTCGAGCCTGCCTCAGTTTACCTCTTTATTTAGACTGATATTCAGCATATACCATAATACCATTAATAATAAAACATTTAAAAGCATAACTATAATACCATTATCACACCCAATAAAATTAACAGTAATTAGAATTTTAAATATTTAATGCTTAAATTTTTTAATACCCAGTTCATGTTCAGTGTTTTTTGCTTATCTCAAAAATGTCTGTTTACATTTGATTTGTTTGAATCATGATCCAGAAAGGTCCACATATTATATTTGGTTGATTTTTCTCTTAAATCATTTTATTCTGTAAAAGTCCCATCCCTTTTGGTTAATACTACTTTGTTGTTGAAGAAACTGGTCATTTATCTTAGAATTTCTCACATTCTGCATATGGCTGGTTGAATCCTCCTGGTGGTGTTTAACACATCTTCATCCACTGTATTTTTTGTAAGCCAGCAGACAGACCTAGAGACTCGATGTGCTTTCTTGAGTTGGTAAATAAAAGTGCTCTATGATGCAGTATGTTTGGGAAATGCTGTATATATATATATATATATATATTTTTTTTTTTTGTGGTACATGGGCCTCTCACTGTTGTGGCCTCTCCCGTTGCGGAGCACAGGCTCCGGACGCGCAGGCTCAGCGGCCATGGCTCACGGGCCCAGCCGCTCCGCGGCATGTGGGATCTTCCCGGACTGGGGCATGAACCCATGTCCCCTGCATCGGCAGGCGGACTCTCAACCACTGTGCCGCCAGGGAAGCCCTGTATATTTTTATAAATCAACGCATGGAGATTTACAAATAAAGACCTGAAAAGTCCCAAAGTGAGGAAATGTTTAATTTTGCTTAACCGTGCATTTCCCATGTGTTTTGTTGTTGTTATTGTTGTCGTACTACCTATTACACTCACATGGAGCTACAGTCCTGTTTTACACACTCTATATACACTGGAGGAAAAGATCTGAATGGTCTTCTCAGCATTCCATAATTTTGTATGGCGCAAGACACACGGCAGATGTCCGTAAAGGTTTGCTGATAGATTGATCCTGCAGACATTTACTGTGTGTTTTCTATTTATAGGGTACTATACATGAAAACACTATTCTTGTTCTCAAGAAATAAGATTGAGTTAATGAATCAGCAGGTGTCCAGGAAGCAAAGGCACTGTGCTCATTTAAAGGATAGGCAGTAAAAAAAAATCTGCTGTGTAGATTGCAGTCATGGAGAGGAAGGCCTGGTGGGGTGCACTGGGGGTAAGCTCCAGTGCTGAGGTCAGCTTTGCAGCTGAGCAACAAGAATTGGCAGCAAGTCAGAGCTGAAAAAGACCCCAGAAATCATCCAGTCTAGTCTCTTCATTTACAGAGGACACAAAGCCCAGGAACAGGAAAGGACTCTCAATAACAGCTTAGAACTAAATGAGGGACACATCTTAGAACTAAAACCCAGCTGTTCCTGCTGCTAAATTTTTTTTTTTTTTTTTTTTTTTTTTTTTTTGCGGTACGCGGGCCTCTCACTGTTGTGGCCTCTCCCGTTGCGGAGCACAGGCTCCGGACACGCAGGCTCAGCGGCCATGGCTCACAGGCCCAGCCGCTCCGCGGCATGTGGGATCTTCCCGGACTGGGGCATGAACCCATGTCCCCTGCATCGGCAGGCGGACTCTCAACCGCTGCACCACCAGGGAAGCCCTAAATAATGTTTGCTTTTTTTTTTTTTGCCTGCTGCTAAATTTAATAATACCCTGAAAAAGTCCCTTTCAAAATTATTTTTGTTGTAGGTAAACTGTTTCGTTTTGTCTTCTCTCTGGAAGCTTTTAGGATTTTTTCTTTATACTTTGGAGTTCTAAAATTTCTCCAAGGTGTGTCTAAGTCTGAGCTTTTCCCTTCATTCTGCCTGGCTTACAGTCAGACTTTTTAATATGAAGATCCAAGTTTCCTTAGGCTCAGGGAAACTTCATCATTTCCTTGCATTTCTATATCTAGACCAGTTGTTTCCATTTGTTCATCCAGTCGTTTTATCTTTGACGTTTTATTCATTTTGGGTCACCTTTAGTTGATCCTTCCACATTTATGAATGAAAGGTCCTGTCTATGATCTGGCTTGGGATTCATCTGTAGTTATACAGATTTCTTTACATAGAAAGGCACAGAGAGAAAAACTTGACCTTGAGGTATTCACAGTCTCGTGAGGGAGGATAATGAGTAAACCAAAAATTCTGTCAGAGGGTCAAAATGCCTATAGTGCAGCTTAAGCAGAAAGAAAAGGTGGTGGTATCAGTTTGTGTGCCGGGAGATTCCAAGTGTGCCCCTCATACAACTTCAGTAGCTGCTTCTGGCTCTTCCTGGGTCGGGCTGGAAATGGAGGGGCTGGCAGAGAAAAGGTAAGGGTAGAAAGGTCAGACTTAAGAGCAACGGTTGGTGGCATGATTCTCTGGACAAGAAGTTCAAGCCTTATTCTTTATCTCAAAGGATACTGTAAACAAAGAACGATGTCCACCATTCCAGTTCTACAGGGGTTAAGCCATTAGCCACTGCAGTCGCCCTTAGGGGAATTCAGGATGGAGAAAAACAGGAAATATTCTGTGCTTTGGTATACTAGCCCTAGACAGTTAAGATGCACATCTAAGGAATAATTTCAATGAACCCAGCTTCTTGCACCTTCCCATACATAGAAAAGCACTAAAATCATTAATCTGAGATGTCTGTTCTTTGTAAATAGCAATAATCTTTTGACATTTGACTACATGTTTTTTTTTTGTTTTTTTGTTTTTTTTTTTGCGTTATGTGGGCCTCTCACTGTCGTGGCCTCTCTCGTTGTGGAGCACAGGCTCCGGACATGCTGGCTCAGCGGCCATGGCTTATGGGCCTAGCCGCTCTGCGGCATGTGGGATCTTCCTGGACCAGGGCACGAACCCGTGTCCCCTGCATCGGCAGGTGGACTCTCAACCACTGCGCCACCAGGGAAGCCCGACTACATGTTTTTTTACAGCAAAAACCCTTATATCCTGGTTCCTCCTTTACCTCTTCAGAGCAATTCCTCAAAGCTGTCTGAGAGGCTGTTTCCTGGGCTATAGTCCTCAGTAAGGTCCATGAATGAAACTTAACTCATAACTTTTATGTTGTATGTTTCCATTTCAGTAGACAATACATATCTGAATTTCTCAAAGATTTATCACTGAGAATCTTTATCTACAACATTTGTGGCATGGGCAATGCTTTTTCTTAGAACTTTCACTTACCACTTGTAGCCTCTGAGTACTTGGTGGTTCATTCTACACAGATTCTTTTTGTTTGGGGTCCCCTCTCTCTCCCAAGTAGTCCTCTTAAGCAGACAAAAATTTAACCCAGGCCTGGTCCTTCTTCATGGACCACATTTGGTCCAGAGAAACATTTGTTCATCCTTGCATCTGTGGACATGCATTTCTCATTGCTCTGCTGTAGGTAAACTGCTCCAGCCACTACCGTGGGCCTTAATTTCTCAAGGATGAGTCAAACACCCGGGAGTCTTCAACTTCTCATAGGTCCTGGACGTAGGTAGTGAACTAAGGCTTGTAAAACTGGAATCTGAGCACCTCCTTTGCAAGCTCTACAGAGACTATAAGCACCTTACTTTGGAAGTGGGAAAACTTGACACATTTAACCTTGTTCTCAGTTTTTGGGATCTCAGCTGAAAGGAAAGAGAAAAAGTCTCACTGTAAAAGCTTGTTTCATGCCTAGAAGAAAAGTGTAGGAGTGATGAAATATGGAATCTTCCATGCTGCTTCTAGAAAGCAGTGGGCCAGCTCCCATGATTGACTTTATTGCAACAAAGGTATGTGCCAGACAACCGCTTTAAGCCAGTTTGTGGGTCTCAAGCAGTAAACAAAACAAAACAAAATATTGGTTCTCCTGAGCAGCTGAATGGAACCAGTTGAATGTGTATCACTATGAGAAAGAACTGCCCGGCAGAGAGAGAAGTTTAGAAACATTTTTACACTAAATCTTTGACACAGTATGACCATTGAAGTTAGACAGACCTGGAGTTTATTAGCTGTGTGACCACGGGCAGACAGTTTGTCACTCTAAGCCCTTGGTTTTCTGACTTGTAAAAGGGAAATAATAGCTAACTTGAAGGATGGCTGTAGAGATCAAATGAAATGTATGTAAAAGACTGTGAAACAGACGGCCCTCTACGTGTTATCGCCACCATCACCATCCTTCCTCAGCCTAGAACTCCTTCCTCCTTCTCCCTGCCCCATTAATTCCCACTCTTCCTTAAAGATAGCTCAGAGGGCTTCCCATGGTGGCTTCCATGGCGCAGTGGTTGAGAGTCCGCCTGCCGATGCAGGGGACGCGGGTTCGTGCCCCGGTCTGGGAGGATCCCACATGCTGCGGAACGGCTGGGCCCATGAGCCATGGCCGCTGAGCCTGTGCGTCTGGAGCCTGTGCTCCACAGCGGGAGAGGCCACAGCAGTGAAAAAGATAGCTCAGAGTCAGTCACCCTTTCCAGGAGGCTTTCATGGACTCCATTTCCCCCTCATTATGGTATAGGTGCTTCCAAAGCATCTTGTGATATCCATATTTTGGCACTAACCACACTTCACTGAAACTGTAAAGTCGCTTCCCCCATTAGAACTGTGGGCTCCTTGAATACAGAGAACACTGTACTTCTGCGAGTACAGCTCTCAGGACAGGGCCTGGAAGAACAGTCATCAATGACCTGACATTTATGACATATGTGGGCACCATCCAACCTCCGAGATAGGGCAAGAGCAGCCTATGTCACTGATTCCCTCCCTTGGGAGAAAACATATCCAATCAATCAAAATTGAGATGGCAGATCCCTGATTCCCAGTCTGGTTCTTTGAACCATATAACTCTAAGGCAGGTTTTTCCTTTAGAGAGTGCCTCATCATGGTGGGAGGGGGGAATATCTCGAAGAGCTTGTGTGCCTTAAAACATGTATTCGACATGATAAGATTATATTTGGAAAAGTCAAAGAGGGACTTCACTTCGTTGTGTTTTGGAATGGAAAACCCAAAAACCCTTGGTTGGTGGGGATATTTACACATCAGTCATATCATGGGGAAGGCAATCAGAACTGGGGCAGGGAAACATGAGGTATCTGTATCTATCAAAAGGAGGCAGGCATTACTGAAGTCTGACAAACGCTGATCTATTTTCAACCATTTATTTGCGTACATATGAGGAAACTGAGGCCCAGGGGGATAAAGAGGTGTGTCCAAGGAGACACAGCTTGTAGGCAGCAGAGGCAGGATTTGTGACCCCCAGATTAGTGTTCCCCCACTACATCTCAGCCTCACCATGGCCTTGTGTGATGAAGAAGTGGCACGGCCCTAGGGCAGGAGGACCACTGGGTTGAGGACTGAGAGGTGGAAGGCGTGTGATCCTGGGAAAGCCAGTGGTCATATGCTCACATACAAAATGGGGAAGGTAATGTTCTATCACACAGGGCTGCTGAAGGGTCAAAGGAGAAGAGAAATTCCTTTATATACTGCAAAACATTATTTAAAAGTGGCCTTTCTGGCATTTAAATCATCCACCTTGTAAAAGAACGGCACACTAAAGCTATAAATATAGACTCTCCACTTCAGCATAACCACAAACAAGGATTTCCAGACAAGGAGGAAAATTAATGCTAATCAAAACTTCCTGAGCACTTTTTTTTTTTAAATTATTTATTTTTGGCTGCGTTGTGTCTTCGCCGCTGTGTGCGGGCTCTCTCCAGTTGCGGCGAGCGGGGGCTTCTCACTGCGGTGCCCTCTCCCGTTGTGGAGCACGGGCTCCAGGTGCGTGGGCTTCAGTAGTTGTGGCTCACGGGCTCTAGAGCTCAGGCTCAGTAGTTGTGGTGCACGGGCCCAGTTGCTCCGCGGCATGTGGGATCCTCCCAGACCAGGGCTCGAACCCGTGTCCCCTGCACTGGCAGGCGGGTTCTCACCCACTGCGCCACCAGGGAAGCCCAAAACTTCCTGAGCACTTTTTAATCAGGGGTAATGGTATAAATGGGTAGCCACATGGGGGAAAAAAAGGTAAAATTACATCTACTTCTCAAATTGTAAACCAGGATAAATTCTAAATAGAACAGAGACCTAAATTTTAAAAATAAAACCGTACAAGCACTAGAAGAAAACATGAATGAATTCTTGTATAACCTGGAAAAAGGGAAAACTTTCCCAACCTTGACTCAAAAATTCTGAAACAATGAGGAAAAGATTAGGATTCAATTGCAGAAAAATAACACTTCAACAAGATAAAACAAAAAATACCATAAATATAAGGAAAAGATTCAAATTAAAAAGAAAATGTGCAACTTATATCATAGGCAAGAGTTTAATAGCCTTAATATAGAGTGAGCTTCTAAAATGAAAGAATAAGGAACTTCCCTGGTGGTCCAGTGGTAAAGAATCCACTTTCCAACACAGGGGATGTGGGTTTGATCCCTGGTCGGGGAACTAAGATCCCACATGCTGCACAGCAACTAAGCTCGCACACCACAACTACTGAGCTCATACGCCTCACCTAGAGCCTGCGTGCCACAAACTACAGAGCCCACACACTCTGGAGCCCGCGCCACAACTAGAGAAAAGCCCGTGCACCACAACGAAGAGCCCGCGTGCAGCACCTAAGACCTGACGCAGCCAAAAATAAACAACTTTAAAAAAAGAAAGAATAAAAAGACCAAGAATCCCATATACATCCTAGAGATATAAACAAGCAGCCCACAGAAAAAGAAATGCAAATGGTCTTTAACTTATTACACTCAACCTCACTCATAAGAGAAATGCAAATTAAACTATCCTGAAAACAATGTCTTACCCATCAGACAAAAATACCCAAACTGGACGACAAAATCTGTTAGTGAGTCCATGGACATTTCCATATGTTGCTGGTGGGAAGGCCAGCAGGAGGGTAAAATGGTAAAACCCTCATGGAGGAAAATTTGGCAATATATAGTGAAATTATACATTCATTTATCTTTTGACCTAAGAATCTCACTTCTGGAAATCCACTCCAAAGATTTGATGGCAACAATACGAAAAGGCATGTGCATGAGGCTAATTGCAGCACTATTTATAGTAGCAAAAGCTTGGAACAACTCAAATGCCCATCCGTGGAGAACTGGTTGGATAAAGTTCAGTGCATCCACGTGGGAGCGATGACTCCACAATACTATTAAGTGAAATAAAAGTAATGTGTAGAAAAGTGAGTACAGTAAGCTATCATTTAACTAATGGTGCATATCTTTTTAAAAATGGATGGAGGATTCCCTGGTGGTGCAGTGGTTAAGAATCCATCTGCCAGTGCAGGGGACACGGGTTCGAGCCCTGGTCGGAGAAGATCCCACATGCTGCGGAGCAACTAAGCCTGTGCGCCAAAACTACTGAGCCTGCGCTCTAGAGCCCACAAGCCACAACTACTTAGCCTGTGCGCCACAACTACTGAAGCCTGCATGCCTAAAGCCCATGCTTCTCAACAAGAGAAGCCACCGCAATGAGAAGCCCGTGCACCGCAACGAAGAGTAGTCCCCACTTGGCGCAACTAGAGAAAGCCCAGGCGCAGCAACGAAGACCCAACGCAGCCAAAAAAAAAGAAAAAAAAAAAGGACAGATAAACCAAAATATCCTTTTTAAATAGCTACCTGTTAAGGGAAGGGATGAAACTGAATGGAGGGAACTAATACAGGAGCTAGACACATACTTTGTTTTGGACTTTGGAAACTTGTAAATATTTTACAGAATTATAAAACATAAAAAGATTTTAAGCAAACTTTAAAAATCAAAACAAAAATGAAATAAATGAACCCGTGTATCAAGTCTGTGCCACAGCCATGGAGAGATGAATCATCTCCAGTGACTTTAAAACATAGGACTTTGTTCATTCCTAGTGGATATACCGTAAGGACAAAAAGAACTGTGAAACAATCTTAAACTGTAAAGTATTATAGGTAGTAATGCTGGTATTGCCTTTTTGAGACTATTATGTGTGGATTGTAAGGTAAAGCAAACGAGTACTGGTGTTGGTGTCACTGAAATTTTCAGCATGGAAAAAGGAAATATGTCTATGCAATAGATGAGGTAAAAACCCTGTCATCCTGAATTTGAATTGGAAGCATCAGTATAAACTCATTAAGTATACTATACTGTCTTGAAAAACAAAAATATATTTCCTTTCTCTGTCCACTGAATATGTCTAGAAACAATGATCAAACGAGTAGCAATGAGCACCTCTGACACCTGGAACATGATCCAGAGCTCTTTAGAGAAATGGATGATTCCAGATCTGGGGAAGGAAATTTGGAAGAGCCTGGAACATGTTATCATGTCAGAAACCATGGAAGAAATAAAACACTACTGAGGTCATGTCAAAAAAAAACTCAGGAGCCAATTTGAAGAGGCTCTCATTGGTCAAAATGGAACCATTTGAGTCAATAAAAGTAATTACAATGGATTAGAACATACCAAATATTCAATACTTTTACACCATAGGTTCAGTATGACACTAAAATAAAACAAAACAAACAAAAAAACCAAAGAAACAAAACCCCTCATTGATCACCTTTAGAATCAATCTGCTTGGAGATTAACTTGAAAAGTAATACATAAAAGAAAAGAAGCACTTATCCTATCTTTCTTATAGTTGTAGCTTGGGTTTGATGAGGGGCACTTCTTCTAGGGTATTTCAGCCCATAAATTTTAAAAGAATGATAGAGTATCACCATTTGGACACCTCTAGGGAAATAATGAACCTAGGCAGTGGTTTCAGTGGTACTAACGTGACAAGAGGAAATCAAACATCATACACTTCTTAACAGATGTGCACAATGACACCTATAAGTATTCTAGCCCCCCAAAATCAAACTTCAGTCCAATATTTGATCAAGCTTCTAGAACTAGCAATTCACAGGAAACACAGTGGACACAGGAATTTGTTAAATGACACTACTGAGGCTGGGAGGTGAGGAATCATGAAAATGCAGATTGTGGGAAATTCTACAGGGCAAATGACCCAGTTTGGTCAACAAATAAATTGGGAAAGGAACAGGGAGAGAGGGAGAGAGGCAGAGAGGCAGAGAGAGAGACAGAAACAGAGAGAAAAACTCTAGATTAAAGGAGGTTTAAGAGCCATTATTTAATTACAACCCTGAATTGCACAGTTAAAAAGTTATTTGGGGAAATTTAAACACTGATTTGACAATGAATAATATAAGAAAATATTGTTAATTTGTTATAGGTGTGATAATGGTATGGTAGTTAGCTTTAAAGAGTCCTTATCTTTTAGATACTAAAGTTTAGAGAAACAAACAGAAGTTTATGGGTGAAATGATATGTTGGGAATTTGCTTTAAAATAATCTGGGCGTGTGGGAAGTAGATAGGAGCACAGAGTAAATAAGTTTTCTCTTTCTCCATAATAAATAAAAAGTTAAAAATAAATAAAAACAATAATGTTAAAAACAAGCCAATTTCCAGTTGATGCAGAGACCCTGTAAGGCAATCCGAGACTCTCTCAGCCCTTCAAAATAAAGTCAACTTCCAAACTGTGAAGTCACCTGCCCAGAATGCCTAGTCTGAGATTCTCTGAATTTCTGAAATTTACCATAGACTAACAAAATACTTCACTATAATCATTCATTGAAAATGTCAGATCATGACACTTCTCTGCTAAAGTCTCTCAGTAGCTCCTCATAGAACTCAGAAAAATAGCTGAAGCCCTTTCAGTGGTCTACAAAGCTCCCCCTACTTGCCATCCCCTGTAGTAGCCAGCCTGAAGGTGACCCCAATGATCTCCACCTCCTGGTATTTGAACTCTTATGTAATCCCCTCCCACTCTGTTCCAAGGTAGCCCTGTGTGATCAATAGAATAAAGCAGAAGTGATGGCATGTTATTTCTGAGATTAGGTTATAAACACTGCAGTTGCCACCTTGGTTGCTTTCTCTCTCCCGTGAATCACTCATTCTGGGTAAAAACCAGCTGCCATGTCATGAACAGATCCATGTAGAGCCCACCTGGCAAGGAACTCAATTTTCCTACCAACAACCTCGGGAGGGAGCTTAGAGGCTGATCCTTGAGCTCCAGTTAAGCCTAAAGGAAAGTTTTTCTTAAAGGGCCAGGCAGTAAATAGTTTGGTCCTTGCAGATCATATTGTCCCTACCGCACGCAAACTACTCAACTCTACCTTTGTAAGCAAACAAAAAATAATGGGCATGGTTGTGTTCCAATACAACTTTATTTACAAAAAGAGGCAGTAGTTCGTTAACTTTTGCATGACTGCAGCCAGAGGCCCACAGCTTGACAGCAATATCGTGAAACCCTGAACGAGGACCACCCTGGTAAGCTGCTCCTTAGATTCCCGATCCTCAGAAACTGTAAGTTCACTGTTTTAATCTGCTACGCTTGGCATAACGGAAATAACACACCCTCCCCTATCACCGCCCACCCCGCAACACACATACCCCTTCACCTTTCTAGCATTACCTCATCCTTCTACTCCCCACCACACACTCAGCTCAGCAGCCCCTTTGTTGTTCCTTGAATGTAGCAGAGGCACTCCTGCCTCAGAGCCTTTGTTCTGTTATTGTGTCTGGATGCTTCTCCCCCAGGTATCTAGTTGGATCCACTAGCTCCTTCAGGTCCTTCCTCAATTGAGCCCTTCTCAGTAAAGCCTTTCCTGACCCTATAGACAAATTCAACATGCCTCCCTCCCTACATCCCTTATCTCTGATTTTCCTTCGTAACATTTACCACCATGTATCATACATTTTGCTTTGTCTTCCTCCACTGGAGTATAAGCTTCACGAAGACAAATGTTTCTATTTTGTACTGCAGTATCCCCAATGCTAGCAAGCAGTTGCTCTCAATAAATTTGTTAAATGAATGCGCTTGTCTCAACTAACCTGCCAACTCCTTAAAGGCATGCATATCTTACCTGGCATAGTGTACCCAGGTCCTAGCACACAACATCAAATGCTAAATTAACTGTTTTTGAAAGATTACTCTAGGGGAGAAATTAAGGAGGCAGCTGGTGTTTGCAACACTTGATCCTCACTCTGCGCTCTCCATAGGTGGCTTCACCCATGCCCACTGTTTAGTACTACCCGTGTGCACAAGACCAGCAGGCATCTTCACCTAGATCCTTCCTCTGAGCTCTAAAGCTACGCTATATTCAACTTCATGCTTGACACCTTCTGGACCTCAAATTCAGCATGGCCTAAACCTACTCTTGCCTTCTTCCAATGTTACCAAACTTGGCAAATGCCACCATCTAAGCCCACTGTATGTCATCCTTGACATTTCTCCCTTTCCACCAATGTCCATCACCAAGTCCCACAAATTTTATCCTCTGAAAAATCTCTAAAATCTATCTACTTCTCCCATCTCCAACACCTCTTACCTACCATCATGGATACAGCCATAAGCCTCCTGTCTCCCTGCATCCAATGACTGCCACTGAAAACCATTTTTCGTAATGCAGACACTCATCTTTTTCAAAACGCTCATCTCATTACACTCCACTTAAAATTCAGTAGCTTACCATTTCTCTCGATTAAAGGCAAGCATCAACTTCTGTCCTGCATGTGCTGGTTTCTGCTTACCTTTCCAGATTCTTCTCATAACCAATCATTCCATTCCAGATGCACTGGATGCCAACCAGATCCTCAATGTCCCAAGAATTTTACCTATGCTGTTTCCTCTGGCTACAACACCCTTTTCTGTTTACCCAGAGATTACCTGGCCTGTTCTAGGTCAGCTCAAACACCCTCAGTTACTTTCCTTGACTGCATCAAATTCCTTTTTAAAACCCCTCTTCTTTGTTGTACTTTACACGATTATTTGGACAGTTTCCCTCACCATACCTGGAAACAGGCTGTTTTTTCTCCATTGCATCCACAACGCTCAAGAGCAAGTACATAGTAGGATGTCAGTAACTACTGGTGAAAAACCTGAACAATTCAAATGGGGCAGAGTTAGGGAGTTGCTGTGTAACACTGGTGAGTACTTAAAACAAGGTCTTAAGAGAATTAAACTTTTAACACTCCCAAAACCAATTATATTCATCTGTATTAGGTCGGTATACTCAAGATCTGGCAACATGATTCTACTATCAGGACTCACAGCCCATGCCTGAGGTACTAATACTACCTTGGGACCAATGGACAAGTAAACTTACATGGCTCCCATAATTCTCATCTACAACTTGGATTTTGACAAACCATGCTGCTTAGAGCTCTCAAAGGTTGCTTTACTTGGGATAAAGGGTCTATCTACTAAAAAGTTTTAAGCAACAGAAGACCACCATTTTTAGCATGATCAGGAGGGGGGTTGAGAGGAGAGAGAAGATTCCAACTGGCTGAGTGAATTATTATTCAGACAAGGAACACAGAAACAGGGCAAGATAATGAGTTCAGATTTGAAGGTTTTGAGTTTCTAGTGCCCACAAGGCATCTGGCCAGAGACCTCTAATAGGCAAGCTGGTTTAGAGCAGTACTATGCTCAACTCATAGAGCCTTTAGGCTAATTAGGAAAGTTGCTCCTTTGAAGCAAAGGGCAGGAGGGATTCAATATTGAGCACCTATGTGCCAGAACTGTTCTAGGCACTCAGGATTTCATTTATAAACTGTACAACGATATCTGAGACTGTCAAGAGAATTTAAATACTTTATTATATAAAGTTATACCCAAAATTGTGCTTCATTTTTTCACTATATACTTTAACTCAAGGACATTTGTAAAAGTAGTACACTTCAGAAATCCTGGAAGAAATTCCACTAGCTATAGGCTATTTAAATACTGCTTACAGAAAGTATTAAAAAAAACAACAGATGAGTACCAAAGAACTTATTTACAAAACAGAAGTAGAGTAACAGATGTAGAATACAAACTTATGGTTACCAGGGGATAAGGGCAGCGGGGGTGGGGGGTGGGGATAAACTGGGAGATTGGGACTGACATGTACACACTACTATACATAAAACAGATAACTAATAAGAACCTGCTGTATAGCACAGGGAACTCTACTCAATACTCTGTAATGGCCTATATGGGAAAAGAATCTTAAAAAAGAAAAGGAGTGCACGTGTATAATTGATTCACTTTGCTGTACACCCGAAACCATCAAAACATTGTAAATCAACTATACTCCAATAAATTTTTTTTAAAAAAAGTATTAAAGGGGGGCTTCCCTGGTGGCGCAGTGGTTGAGAGTCCGCCTGCCGATGCAGGGGACGTGGGTTTGTGCCCCGGTCCGGGAGGATCCCACGTGCCACGGAGCGGCTGGGCCCACGGAGCAGCTGGGCCCGTGGGCCATGGCCGCTGGGCCTGCGCATCCGGAGCCTGCGGGAGGGGCCACAACAGTGAGAGGCCCGCGCCGGAAGAAAAACAAACAAAAAAAAGTTTTAAAGGAAAGCCAGCACCATATAAACATCATACACTTAAATCAAAGAGATGAATGCTTAACATACAGAGTAATGTTTTTTATTCACTGATAAACTGAAGGTCCATTTCCAGATGTTTCTCTTGTATACTTCATTTGTTTTGTTAGCAAGCAAAGCCCTGAAAGGGATGGCTTCATCTAGTCCTCAGACTCGGATCCATCTTCATCTTGACTAATCTGGAAGTAACGAAGTTCATAAGTCTCCTTGTCGGATGCAACCACACGAAGCCAATCACGAAGATTGTTCTTCTTAAGGTATTTCTTGGTGAGGTATTTCAAATACCTTTAAAATAAAGACATGAATTTCATAAAATACTGTGTAAAGGCTTATTATATAAAATATGCACTGTCATATTCGTCTTCTGTGTTCCCAGTTCCCTCCAAAATCTTTCCTTTCATTTGTATTAAGCATTAGCAAGGTTGCTAGGGATATAAATATGGCAGCATCTCAACCCCAATTAAAATCAGTTTATGCCCTATCAAAACCCTTATTTCTCCCCTCCCCAAATAAACTTTATGCTTAAGAGCGTAATAGTAGTTTCCTCTTCAGTCTTACTGCCACATTAGATTTTTTAAACAATATACGATCTTATTCTTCAAATGTTATGTACTAAAATGTCAACATTCTCTTCCCCACTATCAACCTCCCTAACCTTAATCCCACCTTGGATAAACAAGAGGCAACCCGTCAACAGCGGTGAATCCAATTCACAAGTTTAAGATTATCCAGTCTTGCCACTAGCATATGGCTCAGTCCTTATAAAAAAGCTTACAGCAGGCCTAATTTCACCGTTCCAGCCATTCTCACCATTCACATTTTACAGCAATCCTGAACTCGCAAGCATTCGTCTCAAGCCTCCCTGCCCTTTGTTAATGTTGCTCCCTGTTAGAAATACTTCATTCCACTGGCAACGCTAAGCTTATTCTCAGGTTCTCTGCAAATTCTTGCTTTACCAATCTCTACCTTCAATGTAACAGTTACAGTACTGCATTTATAACAATTATCTGCATGTCTATAAGATCCTTGAAGACAGATACTTCATCTCCAAATACCTAGTGATTAATTCATGACCACAGCTAACATGCACTGCTACCACCTTAATCCAAGCCACCACTTCCTACCACAAAAGGCTCCTAAGTCTTCAGTTTCCACCATCAATCTTCCTCAGCCACAACAATCAATTCCTTAATTTGCATGGCTCACTACTGCATTTCATTTAGATGAAGCTTCCCCTGACCACTTTATACATCAACATTCTTTATGCACTTACACAGCACTTATCAACTACTTAATATTGCATTTCATTCTCTCTCTTCTCCACTATAATTTAAGTTCCTTGGTAGTGGGTACTTAGTCTGCTTGGTTCACTGCTAGGCTACTCAGTCCTGCAACAGTGCTGCCATGTATTATTTACTATTTGCCAAGTAAGCTGAATAAACGAAAACTGGCTGCAACATCAACGTTAAAGACTTTACCTTTGATTGGCTGCTTCTACTAGACAACCAAAACTAAGAAAGTTGGGACGCTACTCCCAAGTTACACAACAGATATGTTTCTTCAAACGTATTCTAATATTAATGCACCCAACATTGTTAAAAAAAAAATACCATGGAAAACAAATACCAACCTTTTAGAGAACTGTTTCTCAGAAGCAACTGTGATTTTACTCTTGAAGCGTTCAATGTGAACGACATTCCCAAGATTTCCAGTTTTTCCATTCACTTTAACCTTCTCCCGTAGAAACTGTTCCTATTTTAAAATGGAAAAAATGCCACACTAGGGAAGAAAACCCTAGATATTCACTAGGGAAGGTACCCTAGGAACAGAGCTTAGGTTAAAATCAAATATTACATACTCAATTCATTTTTAAGATGATAAAAAAACAAGCTGAGTAGAGTGATACTTACAAAATTTCCAGAATCAAAAATTCCATCTTCTACTGGATGAGTAAGGTCCAAATTAAACTTCCAGGTTGACTTCTTAGGCTTCTTGTCTTTCTTCTACAGAAAGTTAATATAATTATGGCTCTCTACAAGAATTTATTCACTTTATATACAAAATCAAAGATCTGTATCAGTGCAGTATTGTACAATGAGGCTATATACATGAAATGGTGCAAAATTCTAAAAAAGTTGCTTAATACTTATCAGATATACCCTAACTTTTTTTTAACCAGGCTATGTGTAGGGGGAGTACACTCATTAACTTGGTTAAAATCAAGTTTCATGAAATCCGATGGAAATTTCCCGTTCACCACATAAGTGCCTCACAAGTGCAAAGCTCAAGAAAGCGCAAAGTATGCTGAGCTACCGCTAGTTTCCTTCATCAGAAGATTCCAAAGAATTCTATTTTGCAAATGGAAAAGAATAAGAGAATCAATCTACTTTCTACTACAAGTTAAAACTAAAAAATACAAGTTAAAACTAAAAAATACCCACCTAGCTTGGTTTGAACCGCTAACCAGGCCCATTTTGTTCAAGTTATCAAGACTTAAGTTTTGTGGGCTTCTATTATTGATATTTTCCAGACCACAGATGTTCAATTTTAAATGACTAAAGGCACTACTTTAGTACTGCCATGCCCACTGCAGATGGGGAAACAGGTAGTGTACCATCTAGTCCAAGCTCAGCTGCATGCCAGAATAGGATATTCTGCCCACTAATGTGTAGGGAATTCAATCCTTAATGCTGTTATGGGTGAGGAAAGGAGAAGGGAGAGATACCTTTAATCTGGTAATTTTTTTTAAAACATGTATTACTTAAGTTTTCCATACCCCAAACTTTTAGGCCAATACCGCGGAATAAGGCTACACGTAAAATCCAACCAAATGGATACCAAGCACTAAATCCAGTTTGTTTTCTTAGGCAATGGCATACTTTGTGCCAAAAAAATTTATCCCGAACTTAGAACTGGTAAAAGAGAAGACTAGGAACTGGCCTTGCCTGGTTAATTTATACCTTTGTTGGGGCATCAGTTAACTTCAGAAAGGCAAGTAATTTATCTGGGGGGAGAGATAAGCCCAAAGGGCTTTGGACATTATCTACTTTCGTATTTAACCCAGCAATTTTACCCTAACATCAAATGTTCTTTGGACCGGCTTTAACGTATTACTGGTTCCCTTATTAATGAAGTCTCTGAAGCATGTTCCTTTTCTATTTAAGAGTCGTGGCTTTCACCTTTAAAAAAAACACTCGTTATGAGATAATGAAGAAACTTCTTCCCCAACTTAGTTTTAAAGTTCTCTGAAACTTCTGCAACCGCGGCTATTCCGCGAGTTGAGTGTCTCGGGTCCCCCTCCGCCCTGGCAAGGCCATTCGACCGGGCCTGCCCAATTACCCACATTTGCTTCCTAGTGCAAATAAACAGGTTATCATCGGCGTTACCAGGCACGAGGGAGAAAAGCAATGGCCCAAATTCTGTCCCGCTAGCCTCGTTCACCGTCGTGCCTCCTCCTTCCCTGCGCTCCCACGACCGCCCATCCTAACCCAATTCTGGGCCCAGCTCGAATTCCTCCAGACCACATGGCAGTTGCCAGGAGTCAGAAACTTATAATCTTAACATCCTGGTTGTGTTCCTGACCCAAGTCTCCATTTTTATTCTCGACCTAGAGTTGGACGCTCCCAGCTCGCCAGCTGCAAAAATCATCTACATCGGAGTAATATTCTCCCAGCGAGACCAACGTCACTCACCACGGCCATCTTGCACGCCGGCAGCGCGATCAGAGAGAAAGCGAGGGCCGGCGGCACATATTTATAGCAAAGCGTGCTGCGTCACGCGCCGAGAACGTAAGATCGCCGCCTCCCGGAAGAGAACTTGGGAGGAGCGCGGAGGCTAGTAACCCAGGAAACCGGGGGCGTAGCCTGGAGGGCAGTAGGCAGTCACTTTTCCTGAGCGCCCACCAGCGGCGGTAGCTGAAACCATTCACGATTTTACGCTGGTGACGACAAACGCTGGTTGACCACAGAGGTCTCTGCGGTTGCTTGCTGGGAGGCCGCTCCAGATGCACACACCCGAGGGATACAGGAAACATTTTTCACTAATCGCCTGGATCTTTTTTCCAATCAGGTCAAGGCAATGTCTCAGGTTCCTTTGGGATCTCCTGTCTTATGTTGCAATTACAATCTTCCAGCCAAAAAAAGTATTTCTGTATATATGTTTTTAAGTCTTGTTTTCTAAATGACTGTTGAGGGAAATCAGTGTTTCAGGGAGCCAAAACAAACTTGGTTCTTGAGGGGAAAAAAAAACCCAAAACCAAAAAACAACCCCAAAAAACCTTTCAGCGAAGAATACATAGTGCTCACTTGTTCACACATTGTGTGTAATTTATTCTATTTTATAGGTTTTAGAGTTAATCCTAGGACTCCTAACTTTCATCCAAAATGCCTCGCAGTTAATATTCAAGGAATATTTGCTGAGACCTAACTACTAAAATGTAAAAGACACACCAGGATGGATGTGCAGTGGTGATAGTCTTGATGACAAAAGGAAAAAAGAAGTAGTTTTTGAATTTTGAAGGATTGTAAGTTGACGTCGTTTCAGAAAAGTGGCATGCCTCTTAGCGTTTGCAATATTTTTTGGTGAGGTTAAACTGTCATGCGGGGGACCAGGGGTAGCAGATGGGGTGGACTTTTGTTGTTAATTTGGACGGTGACCCTAGAAAGCGACAGCTGTGTATTTCCTTTATGACACTGATTAGTAATAGTGAGAACTATACTTTAATGAAGCATACAACGTGTAGGTTCTAAAAAGAGGTGTTGAATTCCTAGAAGAAATACGTTTCAAGATTTTTTGCTTGTTTGCCTTAAGAACGACCATGACTTCATTTGTTTTCCAAACATTAAGGGGAAAGAAGAGCCATTGGCATTTTCTCCTTGAGGGCTGCCCAGGCTGAAAAGCAGAAATGATCCTTGTACTATTGGATGTTTTGAAAATAAGCCATTAATTGAGGCACTCATTACTTTGTTGCTTGTTTTTGGCAGGCTTCCATGTCATGACAAAAAATCCTTAAGAACTATTAAGCCATTTGTACAAAGTGGGTATTAAAAACAACATGTGTTTCAAAATAACTAGTAATCCCAAAATAACTAAATGGAAGTTATAACTGAAAAAAAACCCTCTTAATTAAGAAAAAAAAAAACCTAAAAAATATATTAACCGGAAATATGCAGATAAGATAGTAAGGTTAAATATTGTAAATAACCAAATTTTACACAGAGTCTCTCTCCCTGTCTCTCTCTTTTTCTCTCTCTCTCCATGTATATATATGTATGTATATATGTATATACAATGCCTGTCAACACCCCATAGATATTTTTTATTTTGACAATAGATTCTAAAACATATGAAATAATAGGTGTCTAAAAAGAGCCAAGACAATTTAGAACAATGAAGGGAAGTTGTCTTTTCTGCAATTCAAATATAAGATCCTGTAATATATGATAGATACATTTCTGATATATTATAAACTTCAGTCATTGGATCTCTATGATAATGGAGCCTGAATAGAGCAGTAAAATAAAACATAGAAGGATATGGCAGATTAGATTCACAGGGAAACCCTCCCATATGTAGCCACCTTAAAAAACTGGCTAACATATAGTTTTATCAATAATTTCTAATGTATGGTTAAGTTGGTGGAAAAGTAAAAGAATTTTTTTGGAGACAGAAATGACCAGTCCTCATGCTCATACAAGTTTAGGGCTAGAATTAGGTCTGCTCAACTAGCATGAGAAAGCTCCAGCCTAAAAATGCAGTTTAAAAGTATGCTTGGCTTGGTAGTGCCAGGCAGAAGCAAATGCAAATAAGTATCTTTAATATATTTAAAAGCTAAAACTATTTAAAATACGATAAGGGAACCAGGGACAGTCGAAATTGGCCAGGAATTTTTTTTTAAAAAAAAGAACAAAGTAGAACTTCTAGAAATTAAAAATAGAAGATCTTTAATTAGAAAAGTGGATGAGTTAAACAGGAGAGTAGACAACAACTGCAGAGAAAATTAGTGAATGGGAAATTACTTAGAATAAAACATAGAAAACCAAAGAGATAGAAAATATAACAGGCAGGTTAAGAGACAAGGATGTCAGAGTAAGAATGTTCCAGTTATGTCAAATGGGAGATCTAAAAGGACACAATAGAGAAAATGGGGGAAAGGGAAAATTTAGAGAAATAACAGCTGAATTCTTAGATTCAGGAAGCGCAATAGACCTCAAGCAGGATGACTGAAAAGAAACGCACACCTAAACACATTGTAGTGAAACTTCAAAACACAAATGCAAAATTATTTTGAAAGCATCCTGAAAGTAAAACCAAAATATTTACTAACAGGGGTTATATAAACAGCTGACTTCACATAAGCAATAATGGAAGCCAGAAGCAGAGGATTATTATCTTCAAAGTGCTAAGAGAAAATAGCTGTCTCCCTAGAACTAAAAAGTATAAAACTATCTTTCAAGAGTAAAGATGCATTTAAGACATTTTTAGATAACACAACGGAAAATCTGCTATCAGCAGACCCCCAGGAAAGGAACTCTGAGAAATATACTTCAGGATAAAGGAAAAGAATCCTAGAAAGAAGGCCTATGGGCCAAAAGAAATAGTGAGCAAAGAAAATGGCTAACTTGTGAGTGAATCTAAACAAACACCTACTGTATAAAAAAATAACATGTTTATTTTGTGGGCTTAGGGTGCTAGTAATGTTCTGTTTCTTGATCTTGGTGGCGGTTATATGAGTGTGTGTAGTTTGTGAAAATTCATCAAGCTGTAAATTTATAATCTGTGTGCTTTTCTATATATGTATATTTTACATTACAATTAAAAATGAGAATAGTTTAAATTACTGTATGCCCAATTAGAAGAAATGAATACTGAAAAATACAACTTAGAATTTACACAAGAAAAAACACAGTATCTGATAGTCCTCTATCTTTTAACTAAATTGAATTTGTAATTAAAACCTTCCCACAAGAAAAACACCCATATAGCTTCACCAGTGAGTGCTACCACACATCTGAGGAAAAAATGATGCTAATTTTAATAGACACCTTTTATGCCCAAACTCACATTTGGTCAGCTTCCCTTTTTTTTTTTTTTTTTTAACATCTTTATTGGGGTATAATTGCTTTACAATGGCAGCTTCCCTTTTAATCCAGAAGAGGGGAGCATTTATCCACAGTTTCCTGTCCCCCACTGGTCAATGGTTATACATGGGGTGTTAACTGCCTTGTATTTCCAGGTTGTACATGTGTAAATGAGTGTTAGTAGGGAGATTCCCACGCCTCTCCTCAGAGAAGCCATAGAGATAAAAGGTGGAAAATATATGGGGAGGCACTGCCAAGTTACACCTGCCCCAAATTGCCGCTCCCTTCTTCTTTCTCTTGAGTGGACAGTTCAGAAGTACATTCTAGGGCTTCCCTGGTGGTGCAGTGGTTAAGAACCCACCTGCCAATGCAGGGCACACGGGTTCAAGCCCTGGTCCCGGAAGATCCCACATGCCGCGGAGCAACTAAGCCCGTGTGCCACAACTACTGAGTCTGCGCTCTGGAGCCCGTGAGCCACAACTACTGAAGCCCGCACACCCTAGAACCCATGCTCCACAACAGGCGAAGCGAAGCCACCGCGTTGAGAAGCCCACGCACCGCAACGAAGAGTAGGCCCCGCTCGCCGCAACTAGAGAAAGCCTGCGTTCAGAAACGAAGACCCAACGCAGCCAAAAATAAATAAATAAATTAATTAATTAAAAAAAAAAAAGAAGTACATTCTACATCATTGCATGGAAGATCCCAGCAGGATTAAGCCTCACTTGTCCCCAGCACATTCCTTTTTGCTTTTGCTCTTTCCCACTTCCTGGTTCCTTATTTCTGTTACCTGGGATCATTTCCCCAAATAAACCAAATGTATGAAGGCTAAGACACCAAGTTTACACAAACTCTTTAAGTCATCAAATTGTTTATATTAGTAGAAATATTTATTTTAATATACTATAATCACAGATATATTATTAATAAAACCATATCTAGCAATCTTTTATGCAGCAAGTTGGGCCATTATTTCTAGTGGATATGCAATTGCATATGTACAAAATTTAAAATAATCTGCAGATAAATTATCAGAATTAATATGTGAATTTATCAGGATTGCTGGATACAAAGTTTAGGTATAAAACTCAATTGCATATCTATAAACCAGCAATACATTAGAAGATGAAAAGTAAAGAAGATATTTTCAATAACATAAATATATCAAATACCTATGAAAAAATAAAAAATTTACAAGACCTCTACACAGAACTATAAAATATAATTGAGAAAAATTAAAGAAGACTAAATAAGTAGACATTCATTGTGCCTTGACTGGAAGAACCAATATAATAAAGATGTCAATTCTCTCCAAACTGAATTATAGGTTCAATGTGATCACAAACAGTAGCTTAACAGATGTTTCTTTCCTTCCTTCCTTCCTTCCTTCCTTCCTTCCTTCCTTCCTTCCTCCCTCCCTCCCTCCTCTTTCTCTCTCCTTTTTCCCCTTCTTTCCGTCCATCCATCTATCCATCCTTCCTTCCCTCTCTCTTGAAACCAATTTGAAAATTTGTATGGAAACACAGATACCAGAATAGCCAGAATATACTTGAAGAAGGAAAAATAAAGTGGGAGGACTTGCTCTATAGATTAAGATTATTTTAAGGATACTATAATTAAAACAATTGGATATTGTTTCATGGTTAGACTTACAGACCAATAGAATAGAGAGCCCAGAAATAAGCACACACAAATGTGTGTTTTTGCCATTTATGACAAAATGGCACTTAAGAACAGTGGGGAAAAAGTTCTCACAACCATCATTTTTTTTCTAATTATTTTTCTAATATGCAAATCCATGTACACCTGCAAAAACATAAACCTTGCAGTCAACGTAAAACTTTAAAATCCACCCTAATATTTTGTACTGGAAAGATTTTAGATATTTTAATGAATGTTTGTAATAGTCTAATAAACATTTATCCATGTAAGTACCAATATGTATTTTGAACCACACACACACACACAAACACACACACACAATGTTATGACATTTAGGCAAACAGGCTCTGAACAGAGTTTTCTGTCATGGTGCATTAGTATTTCATACATCTGCTTTTCCTGCAGCTCTGTGTCTGTACTGGGTTTGGGCATCACACAAAATATCTTACAGGATCAGATGGTGTACCTCAGTCTTACAGCGTTCTCTTTTGGAAGACCTCAGGACTGTTAACATCACAAAGGATCACACTGTAACATAGAAAGTAGACAGTATTCTGCATATCTGAAATTTACTTATTATTAAAACTCACTTTATTTGCTAGAAGCTTATTTATGAAACTGGAATCTGTAAATTTCCCTTTATCCAAACCTACCAGTATTCAATGTTACCACCATTCAAGCATTGTATTAAAAAAAAAAAAGATTTTGTATATGTAGGAAAAATACCATTTCATCGGTTTTTTAATGGAATTTTTTCTTTCTGCACCATGTGCTACAAAATGGAGCATGTTGAGTGTCATGAGGCATTGCACTACCCATCTCCAAAAAAAATCCTCAAATGACATTGCAGACAAACAGTCCTATGGAAGTAAACTGCACAGCTTTGACAAAGGATGTGCTATAGCCCTTCTGTGCAAACAACAGTCAAGTGCTGAGGAGAAACTTATTACTACTGAAGAATATTGCTTCTAACTCCTCCAACTTAAGAATGTTCTTCGTTAGATACTCATAAATGAAAGTTAAGGGTATCAGGCAGGGGAAATAGGAACTGAAGTCGCTGCTTGCCCTTTACTAATTTGATAGGAAAGCATTAAAACCTATGATTAAAAAAATGTATACTTGCTTCAATTCATCTCTTCTCTCAGTATGTATTTAGAAAAACCTAAGTAATTTTTAAATTATTTTTAACAATTGCAGTTTCAGAAGTAAGATTTTCTCGTTACACAGTGCCACAGGAATTCTGAATAGTTGATCAGCCTTTAAAATGAGAGCAAGTATCTTTTTTCATTGCTTAATTTTATTACTTGTCATTTTTAGCTTAGTCATTCACCAGTTTGTGTCCATTTGGAGTATTTCCACTTTTCACTACTATAGACAATGCTTGAGGAACTTGTAAATAACAAAATTATTATCCTCTTATGCCGAAAGAAATGCTCATGAAAGGAAATATAGAGAAGCAAAAAAGATAATGCATAAAAATATCTAAAATCCCACCTGCTTAGAAATAGCTATTTAATGCTTTGGGGCTTGAATGTTTATGAATGTGTATTTGTATATCTATATCATTTGGATTACACAATTACATACATTTGTAAATATTGGTTGGTACTATACACAGTTTTTTGAAATTTAAAAAACTTTTTATTTATAAATTATTTCAAACTTACTGAAAACTGTAAAAATAGTTCAAAACGCACACACATACATTATAAACATATAAATATAAATGCATAAAAATCTGGATAAAGAATATATAAATATATATGTGTGTGTCTATATATCCTTTAGATTTTTACCTATTGTTAGCATTTTGCTCCATTTATTATTTTTTCTTTACAGTATATCTATATATCTATAAATCTTTTTATTATATCTGCAATTTCAGTCATAGTTGAAAAGAAGTCAAGTTATAGAGAAATTCACCCATACTGCCTTCTAGGACTTAGTTTATTGTTTCCATTTGGACCACTGCTTCATTTGGAGTTTATTCTTGTGTATGTCGTATGGAATTCATTTTATTTTTTCCAAATTTATTTTTTCCCAATTGTCCCAGCACAATTTAGCTAAATCAACATTTGTCCAGTGGTTTGCAATACCACTTTTATCAAATACTAAATTTCTGTATGTATTTGGGTCTATTTCTAGACTTTATATTCCACTCTAGTGGTTTGCCTGTTCATCTGCCAGTACCTCACTCTTTGCATTATAGAGACTTTGTAGTAGTTTTAATTTCTGGTAATGCTAGTCCCCACTCATAGCTCTTTCTTTTCAGTATTTTCTTAGCTATTTCTTGCATGTTTATATTTCCATAAGAACTTTTTAGCAACTTGCTTAACTCCATAAAAAAGCTTGTATTTTTGAGGGGGCTGCATTAAATTTATAAATCAAAAGAGGTAGAACTACCATCTCAATAACGTTGAAATATCAGCCAAGAATAAGGAATGTCTTTCCATTTGTTTAAGTCAACTTTGTGTCTTTCAGGAGTGTTTTATAGTTTTCCTCATATACGTTTTGAACATTTCTTTGCATGTTTCTTCATTATATTTCATCTTTTTGTTGCTACTGTAAATGAGGTTTTCCTTCCATTTTATCTTCTAATTGGTTATTTTTGTTTATAAAAACTATTGATTTTTGCATGTTAATCTTATATCCTGCTACTTTAATGAATAATTTTATTTTTTGAGTTTATCATTGATTACCTGGGATTTTCCAGGTATACTATCAGATCATCTGAAAATAGAAGTTTTTTCTCTTACTTTTACAAGTCTAATGTGTCTTAACTGTTTTCTATTAGTTTTCTATTACTGTTTTCTTAACTGTCCGATAGTATTGGCTAATACTTTCAGAACAATATAATAGTGGTCAAGGTAGTGGGCATTCTTGCCTAGCTAGTTCTTGACCTTACTGAGAATGCCTTTAGTGTTTTTCCATTAGGTAAAAGGCTAGCTTTTACAATTTTACAAACACACACACACGTGGGCATGCACACACATACACACACAAAATGTTATATATACCATATTATCATGTATAAACGTAGATATATTTATGTTATTCATCCACCTGCTTTTTTTTTTTGTTTTTGCGGTACGCGGGCCTCTCACTGTTGTGGCCTCTCCCATTGCGGAGCACAGGCTCCGGACGTGCAGGCTCAGCGGCCATGGCTCACGGGTCTAGCCGCTCCGCGGCATGTGGGATCTTCCCGGACCGGGGCACGAACCCGTGTCCCCTGCATCGGCAGGCGGACTCTCAACCACTGCGCCACCAGGGAAGCCCCACCTGTTGTTTTTTGTTCCTTGTTTTCCGAGAGATGTTTTAAGGATGGGTATTGTTTTGTCCAGTTTTTTTCAGTATCTATGGAGAAAATAATATGACCTATCTCTGTAGACTCATAATATAGTGAATACTATTAAGAGAGATTTCCTAGATATTAACCTGTTTCTACGGGAGTGAATTAATAGATTTCATAATATTGAGTTATTCTTGCATCTCTGATATAAACTCCATGTGGGCATGGGTATCATTTTCTTCATGTGGGGTTTGAGTCTATCACTACTAGTATAGTATATTAGGATATTTGCATAAGCATTCGTATTTATTTTGGTTAACTTTATCAAGTTTAGGCATCAATGTTATATTTGTTTTGTAAAAATAATTTAGAAGTTCTGATTTTCTATGCTCTAAAACAATCTATGTAATTTTGAAACCATCTGGTCTCCAAAAGTTTGGTAAAATTCTCCAGTGAAACAATTTGCCTGGTTTTGGTTTTTGGCTGTTGGTTTGTTTTTTGTGAACAGTTTCTCTATTTCTTTTATTAAAATTGTTCTGTTTAAACTTTGTTTCTACTGAGGTTGATTCTAATAACCATATTTTCCTTAAAAATTATATCATTTAGGTTTTCAAATTTATCTGCATAGAATTTTTTATTTTCTCTGCATTAGTCACTCCTTGTCATTTCTCATTTTTTACATTTGTGTTTTCTTCCTTTATTTACCTTAAATTAGCCAGTGGTTTGTTAATTTTTCAAGAAACCAGAATTTTATTTTTTTAATTTGCTATTTTTCTATTCACCTAATTCTGTTTTTATCATTTCTTCCCTTGTGCTCCCTTTTGGTTTATTTTGCTGTTTTTTTTCCTAGTTATTTGATTTAGGAATTTAATTCATTTATGTTCATTCTTTCATTTTTATTGATATAGGTGTTAAGGCTACAAATTTTCATCTATACTGCTTTACATGGATTCTGATATATAGTGTTTTCATTATCTTTCAGGAATTCTTTGTTTGTAGTACCCCTTTAATCATAGAATTACATAATAGGTTTTAAAATTTCCAGGTAGAAGAGTCTTTTTATTTTCTAGTTTTTTTTTACTTTAAAATATTTTGAAATAAATTTAACAAGGTACAAAACCTACATCTAGTTTTGTTTTTAATTTCACTTAGGACTGGTATCAGGGTGTTATTTTTAATATTTCCACTTTATAGAAACTGTTTTGTGTCCTAAATGTCCTTTTTTTTCTGAAGGTTCCATGTATATATTTTTTTCTCCAAGATTTACCTCACTGAATGTATAGGAATTACAACGAACTAGAGTGACAATAATTTAAGTGAAACACACACATAAACTGTGAACCAAAAAAGGCAGACACACTATCATTATTAGGTAGATAAACCTCCATTCTCCCAGTTAGGATCTTTGTTGCGAATCTGATAGCAAATGTGGTTGCCGAGCCTTTGGGGCCCTCCTAAACACTGGAACACAAGTCATTGTGATGCCGGGTAGTACCCGTGGGTGGCGGGAAATTATTTTGAATGGACTCAGAAATAACTCTCAAATTGGAAAATGGATTGATAAAACCTTGTAGGTGGGTTCTTTTGAGCTGATACACATCCAGTGATTGTAACTGATCCTGCTGAATGTACTGTGGCAATGGATACTTTAAGCTCCCAGTGGAACACACACTTTAGACAAGCAGTAGGGTTTTTAAAGTGGCAATTCCATAGGACACCTCCTGTTTGGATAGAATGTTTAAATATGAGGTTGGGGTGGTGGGAAGAAGAAACTCAGACAGGCTGATACATAACATACAATTAGTCCCTTTTCACTCTTCTTTTACCCTTCTCATGCCTACTTCTGGGAAACAAGCTACTGGTATTTGCAAGTGGCAAAAAAGAGTGGGGCTGACGGGTGGAAGACTTTAATTTGGTGCTTCTCCCACTGCCCAATTATGCTTGCTGGATATGGAAGATTATGGGTAACAGTGATACTGATCATGGATACGAGGTGACAACTACACTGGAAGTCTTGGTATGGTCCACAAGTCAGGAAGTGACAGAGATGTTCTAGAATAGTACAGTGTGTAAAAGGAAGAAACTGCTGAGCCCCTGAGGATGAATCTGTCCAGATGGTGTTGATTAGATATGGTGAGGATTGGGAAAAGGGTGAAGAGTTTGCTTCAGGGACTCATCACACCATTCACATCGCTGTGGAAAGAGAACAGCAACTCTCGTAAAGAAGGAACACTTCAGATCCTGGGAGATCATGGGTGGGGAAGGGACCACTAAACTCTCTTGCATTGTATATCTCTGGAAGAATGCACAGAAAGAGGACGAAGATGGGAAGATGCATTTATTCTTGTACCTATAGAATTTTGAACCATGTATTTTATGTATTCTTAAAAACTATTAAAAATTTAAAGATTAAAAGAAGTGTACCTAAATCTGGAACTAAAATCTAGAAATTAACATTCCCAGCTGTAAAGCTAGGGTGCTGTATAGTAAGAACCTAAAATATAAAAAAAATAAAAATACAAGTTAGATTTTCTTTTAACAGTAATATACAAATTAATTTCTAGTATGAAAATGTTTCTAGGAATGTATATACACAAGAATAGTGTAAGCTGTTAAATTAACTTTATTTTTATTTAATATAACTGATGATGTTAACAGACAAATATATTTTAATGTAACAAAAATTATAATTGCTAAGTTTACCATCTATATTTTAAAGGATTTCACAATTATTTTAATATAGACAAAGGCTTAATATTTTAATTTTACCCATTTTTGAAATGTAAAATACATGATTATAATAATACCCATACTACATATCTTACAGTTTTAAAGTTTTAGCTAAAACATATAAGTCTCTGCAGGTAAAAGCATAAGTTCTCTTATACCTATGACAAATAAAATGTATTACTAATAAAGTGCCACTGGATTAGACAATGCCATTTCAACTAATTTCTTTTTGGAGAGGAGGACAAAAACAGTATAGAGCTAGTAATTTGCACTATACTTTGTAACAAGCACAAGAGTGCTTATTTATAGTAGATATTAACCACAATAAAGAATTCCTTTCAAGAATGGTCACAACTATGACTTATGACAAGCTGTATAGTCATCACTGAATAAAGTTTATATCCAGAGCTTTAAAAATGTGCAATCTTGAACTAAGATAAACTTAAGTCTACCAATATCAAGACACAGTTTTAGGGACTTTATATAAATAAAGCAATCTCTCTCAATTGTAAAATAGGTTTCGACCTGTTCTAAGGAGACAGAGATAGTGGTGGATGGTAAAGTTTGGCAAGTATGTTTTTAGAAGGTGAAAGCCTGATATGCATTGCTATAAGATGCATCTTTCATGAAAGGAAAACATGCTAATTAGATGTATACAGCACTTTTCAGGCACTTGACCTCACTTGGTAGTTACCTTGATGTTCAGATGGTTATTTAATGAAAAAACATTATATAGAACTTCAAGTCATGTTCCCACAGAACATCTGTGTTCCGTAAGCTAAATCCAAATGTTCCCTGCTAAAATCAAATAATGCCATATACCCAATTCAGAGAAAAAAATTTAATAAAGTTAATAGATTGAATTTTCTCAATTTTAAGATTTTCCACAATAAATTTTTCTTAAGCTTTTGTTGCCTGTTACTTGTCTGAATGGTAGGGAAAAAAAAAGGCTTGAAAACTATAAAGTACTCTGCTTAGATGATATCAGAAAATTTTAAACTGTTGACCAGTTCAATATAATATACTGTTTATGGAAATATGCTTATAGTTCACACATTTTCTGCTTAAGAGCCATATTTTCTCATAATAAATTTGTTCCTAGTTCGTATTACAGAATTCAATATGTAAACATTTTAGTGTACCCAAAAAAGTACTATGAATTTTTGTTCTGTTGTCCCTAAATATGTTTGAGAATCACATCAAAGTTTGGCTCTAAAACTATCTCTGGGTTCTGGGCCAAAGGAATGCTTTCAGATATATCATTAAGGATAAGGGTCTAAGATAAGACTACCAAATTCTTTTCTAAAATGAAAAAAAATATGGCAAGATTCCAGTATAGATGTTACTAATGTTCTCATTTTTTTCTTGAATATTTAGTATATGGTTTAAGTATGTTGATATTATGGATTTTTGTTTGTATGTATCACTCTATTATAATTTGGGAAAAATTTGTAATATACTTTCAGGCAGTTAGCTTTGAAATAATGAAACTTCAGCACTTAGCACAAAGAGCCCTGAGAACAATGCATTCAAATTACAGTTCAACTAGAAATAATCTAATTGAGAAACTTTAAAGTACAAAAACAAATTCTGGAAAAGCTGTAAATTAAAAAAAAAAACAGTTACCAACATTTGAGGCACTACCAGACTACAGTACTTTTAAGAGTTGGAATGACGTTGTAAAAAGAACAAACATACAAAGCTATGTGTGCACATGCACACTAATTGTGCTATAATGAAAAGTTGTGTCCCCAAATTTTATAGCCTAAACATTTTATTGCAGCATCTCCTATTAAAGATTTCATGCTCTGGCTGCAGGAGAGTTCTGATAATTGTTATAAAGCATTGGTACAGAATTTTGTACCATAAATGGAAACGTATTCAAGAGCTTGGTTAGCAATAATTTCAAGTGACTGACAGCCCTTGGAGGGGAGCATAAAAGAAACATCATAATTATGTTTATGATGCAAATGCTAAGTCAAAGTAGCAATAATTTGATCTATTTCAGAGGGTATACAACTTTGTAGCAAATAAGGTAAAACAAAGTCTTCACAGTAGAAATAAAATATGTTGTTCTAGAAAGAAACAAATATTCCACTTGTTACTATAATATTGTATATAAATTGGTGAAATGCCTACAGACAAAAGGGTATCACTGTATAATCTATCAATGTGACAGTCTACATTCTATATATGGTAACTTTGACATTTAACACATTTGCTACAAAAAAGTACAACAAATACTAGGAATCAACTTTTAACATTTCTGATGTCAAAAAAGAATGAAGTCACTTCTGTTCTGTTAAAAAATATGTTTCCTGCTTCCTTTTAATACAATTTATAAAGCTTTTCTAAATGAAATATATTGTTCTAGAGAAACATGTACTGACTTATGTGAAAATAAACAGTCCCATATCTTTAAAATCTATACTTATAATTAATTATATGACAGAAGAGTATTTATACTCATTATAGTAATTAAAATGAAATATTTAAGCATAAATAGCTTTTGCCATTCAAGATATGAAGGTACAGATGCATTATTATAATTTATATACACTTACCTCACAATTGAAAATATATTTATGTGAAGTTTGACAAATTATGAAGAACAAGGGCATGCCAATCCAGAATTAATACTAAACCAGAACATCAGTGTGGTTAACTGAGGTCATATGAATGACCAGCAAGTAACACAGACTGATAACTTTTTGGAGCTCCTGTGGGTAACAATGCCAACCAGTCCCAAGTAAGATACATTTTACAGAGTACTAAAAAACTAGAGCAGTATGTAGTAGATACTTAAATGGAATACTGGAAAGAATTTAGTCTAGTTACTAACTGTGCTTTGGATGGGAAAAACTAAAATGTTACACTAAAAATGATTAACTACAACCTCAATATTTCTTGTGCTTTAGAATTCCTCTTGCATTTCCTTAAAGTATCTTGCTTCTTCTCCAAATGGGTTTGCTGAGGCCAATACAAGATTTAAAAGTGTGTGCAAACTAAGTAACTAAAACTTTGGGATCTTCTGTTCCTAATGCTATTTCCAGTCACTGAGTAGACCAGTTACAGCATCATACATATTTTCCTCTAGATGATAGGTACAAAGGCCTTTTAGAAGTCAAAGTATGATGGGAGAGGTCTCATAATGAGTCTTAGAGAATGAAGTTATTACTGAAATGGTGATTTTGTTCTAAGTTTCACTGCAATATAATGACTGGTATTGAGTCAAAGGTCCTCACAAACCCTGTGACAATGCCTAGAATTCTGGAAATATAGATATATGATCCAAAAGACTAAACAGAAATGTAGCAGAATCACCTAAAATACTTTTTAAAATAATTGTTTATAGAATTCTTTCCTAGATATATTTCACACCAGTAACTGAATTAAGTCACATGACAATCAGATAAAATACATATACTTCTTAAGTTAAATAATAATTATCACATAAAGTGACTTTTCTTCTATGATTCACTTTCATGTTAGAAAAAATATACATAAATTTAACAAATGTTCCAAATCAATTTAAAGTAAGAATTTCCAGTTTTGTCTAACAAATATTTTGATGTCAAAAAAGTCTACTTAAAAATGGCTGAAAAGGAGTGACTACTACAAATACCAACATTTATTCAACATAATTGATAAAAAGTGCTACATAGTATCCTGTAAAGCAGGTCACTCCCTTTAATAAAGAGAGAAAACAAGAGTTAAAGGCAAAAACACAAATGGAAACTTCCTATTTTTATGTTGAATACAAAGGCCACAAATAAAAACCTATAGTTTTAACCAACATCCTTTGCCACTGTCCTTTGTGTCTTCCTTACAATATGACTTGCTAACTATCACAAAACAGTTTAATGCCTCTGTCAACCACAAGAAAGTACTAAAATCCCCATAATATAGGTTATATTAAGTCTACCAGCAATTTGGCAAAGAACAGAATGACTGAGGTAATACAGGTGGGCTGCACATGGTTACTAAGATAACTGGCACTCTTTGATAACATGATTTTTGTTTAAGGATCTGTACTTGCCACACCCATGCTGAAACTGACAATTCCAATCCATAATCTACTTATTCTATGATATTAAGTTCGAAATTAATGCAGAGCAATTCAACTTAAATGTGGTGCTTCAATACCACTAGATGCTACATTGTTTGATTTAAAACCCTGGTTTATTTATCATTTAACTAAAATTTAGGAACGATTTGCTCAGACAAATCACATCTGCTGAAGCTATCTTGTCTGTTTCTTAGACTTACATACTGAAAACCACAGGAAAGTTATAGGAAAGACACCTACAAAATTTAAAAAAAAGAATTATACATCTTGATCATTTTTTTAAATTACGAATTGCCTGCAAAACTAACTCAGCACAATTTCAAAACAATTAAAAAAGAAATGAGGTTGCTTATGAACGCCATAGCTTTGGTGACAACTTAGAACCAAACTTTAGATCTGCAGTTGATCCAGACCTAAACATTTTGCTCATGCCTGATGTTCCCGTTTATTTGCAGGGCTTTATGGCTACAGCACATTCTTCACTCATTGCACACATGACAGACACCTAGAAGGAAAAAAATGCAGGCAAAAATGTATTCAAAAGGCAATACATATATAAGATATAGTTAATTCATCATACATTGGATATTTGTGGATATTTTATACATACTGATTTTGTAAAGAGGTATTCCAAGATCAAATAATCTACCTTTTTTTTACAGTTTTCTAAAGCTAAATTTCTCAAATTGTGGTTTTTAAGAAAACTTTCAGGGAACAGGAGAATAAGAACTATAAATGTTTCAATACTTATTAGACGTTATACTTCTGAGAGTTACAACAAGATAAAGTAAGCCACCTTCACTCTTTAGTATTCCCATAACATCCTTTCTCATCCTTAAGAATTGTTCAGGCTGATCTTCAAAACAAATTTGGGATTGACAGTGTCTATGTAGTAAAAAATGAACTTTGATACTTTCTTTGGTAATGGCCATGGTAAAAGGTATCATGGGAAAACTGCCTAGTTCTAGAGATCATTTTCAACATTTCAGCAGTATTTAAAAGCTGTATTTCACATATAGTATTTTATGCTAACTAGTTTAGGTCAAAGTTTTTATAAAATGATTTAAAAAAACAATCTCTCCATAAGTCTTTACCTGTACATCTTCACCTGCATTATATTTTCCTTCTATTTCTTTGCCTAGTTCACCTTCTGGCAGCTTAAGATCCTCACGAACTTCACCAGTTTCTGTCAGCAGGGAAAGGTAACCATCCTGAATGCATATCAGCTATTGAAAGAAATTATATCATTTGCACTGATTAGATTACACCCACTCCTTTGTAATTTTTACATAAATTGCCAATTATATTAATTTTTATCAGTACACAGTAATACATTAATACATTTTGGTGCTTAAGAATGCTACACATACAAAAGCATAAAATAGGTACAGACAAAAAATATAAGTTCATTCCTTCCTGCACTCTCCCCTCCCGCAAATCTCTAGGTTATTAAACAGTTTAGGCTTTTTTATAGAGTATCCTGAAGTTATGTACACAATATATAGTTGCTTTAAAAAATAAATGAGATATTACAAGTATTTTTCAGCAAGTTGTTTTCACTTAATATATCTTAGAAATCTTTCCGTTTTGGAAAATATGGACCTACCTTAGTCTCTCTAATCACTTCACAACTGCAAAGTTATACTGTAACTGATTTAACCATTTTTTGTATTAGTGGGCATAAAAGTTATTTTCAGTTTTTCATGATTACAAACAATGTGTTTTATAATTTGATTATGAACAAACTGAAGTGGAAAATTTTTGGTCTCCAGCTCACTGCTAACAACACTAGATTTTTTAAAAAAGAAAAACATTAGCTTGCTGATGACATTAATGAAACAAAACCAGTCATCAACCTAACCTGCAAAAAAGCACAGTATTGATATCATTGAATTTCTTTCATTACAGGTATGAGGAAACAGCCAGGCCACATTAATTTATTCTAAAAGCATGTACACCATCAGTGTGCCTAGAATTTTAAGGTTTTTTTTAAAAATTGGGGTATTATTGCTTTACAATGTTGTGTTAGTTTCTACTACACAACGAAGTGGAGTTCCCTGTGCTATACAGCAGGTTCTCAGTAGTTACCTATTTTATACATATTAGTTAGTGTATGTATGTCAATCCCAATCTCCCAATTCATCCCACCTGCCCGTTCCCCACTTGGTGTCCGTACATTTGTTCTCTACATCTGTGTCTCTATTTCTGTCTTGCAAACAGGTTCATCTGTACCATTTTTCTAGATTCCACGTATATGCGTTAATATATGATATTTAGTTTTCTCTTTCTGACTTATTTCACTCTGCATGACAGTCTCTAGGTCCATCCACATCTCTACAAATGACCCAATTTCGTTCCTTTCTGTGGCTGAGTAATATTCTATTGTATATATGTACCACATCTTCTTCATCCATTCGTCTGTCAATGGGCCTTTAGGTTGCTTCCATGACCTGGCTATTGTAAATAGGGCTGCAATGAACATTGGGGTGCATGTGTCTTTTTGAGTTATAGTTTTCTCTGGGTATATGCCCAGTAGTGGGATTGCTGGGTCATATGGTAGTTCTATTTTTAGTTTTTTAAGGAACCTCCATACTGTTCTCCATAGTGGCTGTATCAATTTACACTCCCACCAACAGTGCAAGAGGGTTCCCCTTTCTCCACACCCTCTCTGGCATTTATTGTTTGTAGATTTTGTGATGATGGCCATTTTGACCAGTGTGAGGTGATACCTCACTGTAGTTTTGATTTGCTTTTCTCTAATAATTAGCGATGTTGAGCATCTTTTCATGTGCCTCTTGGCCATCTGTATGTCTTCTTTGGAGAAATGTCTATTTAGGTCTTCTGCCCATTTTTTGATTGCATTGTTTGTTTTTGTGATATTGAGCTGCATGAGCTGTTTATATATTTTGGAGATTAATCCTTTGTCTGTTGATTCGTTTGCAATTATTTTCTCCCATTCTGGGAGTGGTCTTTTTTTTTTTTTTTTCTGGGAGTTGTTTTTTTGTCTTGTTTATGGTTTCCTTTGCTGTGCAGAAGCTTTTAAGTTTCATTAGGTCCCATTTGTCTAACAGGTTTTATAAAAGGCAATCACCCAGCATACCAGATGCTACCACTGACATACACAAAAAGAGTTAAAGACATGGTCCCTGGTCCCCTTTAGCCCCTATGACATAACACAGGCATACCACAGAGGTAGAGTTTCAAAGCTCTCCTCTATGGCACTACCAACTCTGGCAATGGCTTTCCACAGAAACCCCACCTACCACCGGAGATTTCAGTTTTTACACATGTCTACAATCTCAAAAACAAAAAACCATCCTACTGAGCCACCACAAACACTTTTAATTAATCTTTTGGTCACTCAAACATTTGTGAGGTAGTTGGCAGAAAAGCGGGAAGCAAGGAGGTTGAGTTGAGACAGAAGTGTAATTTTTAAACAATTAACCACAGGCTCATCTTTTTTTATTTCAGCTCTTTTAACAATTCCCTGAAGTAGAACTTGTCAATTTCAAGAGTTAAAGGTTCCCACTCCACTAGTGACTGAACCACATAAACCAAATAATAATACTGATATTTTGGTATTTATATGGTATTTTATTTTTTAAAGGGAATTAATAAAATAAGCCATGGGATGAAATATAAAGCATTTCAAATACAAAAAGATACAGACATATTATAAAACATCTAAAATATATATTTATAAATATTAAATATTAAAATAAATTGCTATAAGAAATAAAATTTAAAATTTCAAAAATAAGCTAAGCTACAGAAAAGTAAAATTAAATAATAAAAATGAATTATTTGATCTTAAATAAATTTAAAATTTTTCAGATATTGAGAAAAGTTGCAAAAATAATGCAATAAAATCCTTTATCTTTTACCTAGATTTACTCTTTGTTAACATTTAACCACATGTGCTGTTTTTCCCTCTCTGTATATATGGAATATATAAAATGCATACCATACACATTCTTATTCTTTTCTTATTTTTGCTGAACCATTTGAGAGTAAGTTTCAAACATCATGACTCTTCAGCAATAATACTTCAGTGTGTTTTTCCCAAGAACAAGGACATATTCTTACATAGCCACAGTTTATTTTTCAAAATCAGGAAATTCAATATTGCTAACATATTATTCAATATATAGTCCATATTCAAATTTGCCAATTGTCCCAATATTGTCTTCGATAACAATTTTTCCCTTTCAACTCCAGGATCATGCCTTGTATTTATTTGGCTGTCATGTCAGTTTAGTCTCTTAATTTGGAACAGTTCCTGACCCTTTGTGTTGCATGACATTGACATTTTTGACGAGTACAGGTTTACTGTATTATAGAATGTTGCTCAGTTTGAGTTTGTTTTCTAATGAGTCAGCTAGCACATTTTTGGAAGGATTACTACATATATGATGTGTCCTCAGAGTATCACATCAAGAGACAAATTATGTCACTATGTCCTATTACTGGTGATATTAACTTTGATCACCTGGCTAAGGTAGTATCTGCAAGATTTTTCCTCTCTCAAGGTATCACTTCCCCTTTTGTAATTTTCAATCTTGAAAAAAAAAGCTAACGGTGTCATTTTTTTGTTTCAAGCATATTTTTGTGCAACTTTTTCAATCTTCCCTCAAAGCCCTCTCTGACGCTGTAGAGCTGGAAGGAGAGGATGGTAAGAAAACAGTTATAAGTCAATTCTAAATATTTCCTTCTGATTCTTCACCTGTAAGCAATCTACTTATTTGATAACTTTGAGATGTTTATGAACAATTTTTTTTTGGTAGAGAGAGTAATCATTTTGCTAATAGAAAGCAAGGAGACAGGAGAGGGCAGAGTCAGAAAACTTGTAATAGAGGATTCAGGCATGCAGTGGTGTAGCAAGCTGCTGAATGACATTTGAAATTATACCATACACCCAAAATAGTAGTACCAGAATGTGGTATCTGTCATTTCCTACTAAAAGAATCCAATGTATGGTGCTATTTCTCTCCATAGGGCTCCTGGGAAAATGGATAATTCCAGGTCCACAGTAGGAAGTATACAAGATCAGAAAGCATGGTGCTATTAAAGACCACTAGGTCCATAACAAAGGGATTCAGGAGCTAACCAGAATAAGGTCTGGAATAAAGAAAGAACAATTTGATAATCAATAATGATAATAACTACAATGGATTGAAACATAAATGTGTTTAAATGCTTGAGTTCATAGTGAAAAAAAAATTTCACTGGTCATCTTCAGTAGATACCAGGAAACCAACTAATTTTGAAAACTGGTACTTAAAGGGAAAGAATCAAGTATTTATATTGGCTTTCCTATTATACACTGTACCACAGGGTAAACAAAAAAGCTGAAGGAAACCTTCTCTTATAGAAGTGTTCTGGCTTTTAAAGAAAAAAAAAGTAACAGATGATTACTTTGTCTCCTTTAATAAATTAATGGATTAAGGCAATTATATATCTAATAACATCACAAAAAAAAAAAACCATCAGGGGCTTCCCTCATGGTGCAGTGGTTAAGAATCTGCCTGCCAGTGCAGGGGACATGGGTTTGAGCCCTGGTCCAGGAAGGTCTCACATGCTGCAGAGCAACTAAGCCCTTGTGCCACAACTACTGAGCCTGTGCTTTAGAGCCCACAAGCCACAACTACTGAGCCCACGTGCCACAACTACTGATGCCCGTGCGCCTAGAGCCTGTGCTCTGCAACAAGAGCAGCCACAACGAGAAGCCTGCGCACAGCAACGCAGAGTAGCCTCCGCTCACCACAACTAGAGAAAGCCCACACACAGCAACGAAGACTCAATGCAGCCAAAAATAAATTTAAAAAAATTAAAAAAAAAAAAAGACACCATCAGACTCATTTACTTGATGGTTGCACAGAATATCACCTATGGAGTAATTTTTGTTAAAGAAAAGAAGAAGAAAATAAAAATCTAAACTGGATCTGATCAAGTCTGTACATCTAATTATCAATTTTCAGGAAATACGTGGGACAAAGGAAATGCAATTAGCAAAATACAGACTGCGTGAAAGTCTACAGAACTTATCTAGTTTCTTCATCAAAAATGGAGGGGAAGAGAGAGAGAGAGAGGGAGAAAGAAGGGAGGAAAGAGAGGGAAGAGAGGCTCAAATGCATGTCTGAGAGAGGAGAACCTATAAAGTAGATTTAAGAGTTACCTCAACCAATTTCAATGCGTGGACTTTTATTTAGGTCCTGATTTAGAAAAACTGTAAAACAAAAACAGTAACTATCACATCTGAAAAAGCAAAACGCAAACAAAAAAACAAAGACAATTAGGAAAATGTAGATATTGATTGGATATTTGAAGATATTAAGGAATTACTAATTTTGGGGGTGCCACAGTATGCTGTTTTTTACAGCCCATACCTTTTAAAAATGTGTAGCAAAATATTTGCAGATGAAATGATAAATGATATAATATCTGGGATTAGCATCAAAATAACCAAGAGGTAGAGGGTACAGCAAATAAAAATAGATGGTGGGGTACAGATGAAACAAGATTGGTTATGTACTGATAATTGTGGAAGGTGGATGATGGGTACGTGAGGTTCACAGATTTTGAAATTGTTCACAATAAAAAGTAAAAAAGAAAAATGCTATGGTATATCAGAATTCTAGAAAGAGCACTGTAACCACTAAATAGTGGGGGGTACAGGGAGCTGAGGAAGCAAAGCATGAACTGAAAGGAAGGATATGGGGAGAGTAAGTGACTGCAGATTCTATCCATGATGTGGTCTGGTAAGAAAGAACATGAAAAAGGAGAATTATGGGGGAACTTTTTTGCTTGTATTTGTATTATTGGTATACAACAGAAGAGGCTGGAGAAGGAATAGCATCATTACAGGTGGCTTAGCCCTAATTTCTGAATTTAATTTTATTTCTCAGTCTATTTCAAAACAGTCAGACTTTTAGGTAAGACCTCCTCCTTTCTCCTTCTTCCTTTTCCTCTTCCCGCAGCACTCTCAAACTACTTCTTTAGAGCTGCTGGTCCCTGGGGGGAACTGAATGTTTGATCATTGTTATCAGACAACACAAGGAAATCACACTATCATCAACTAGAGTGTTATCTGACACACCAAGCCATAAAGTTGGGTATGCACAGCAACACTCCATCATTAAGTAGAAGCTGCATATGTGAGATCAACTTGAGCAGCTCCTGAAAGCACCAACAAGTTGTATGAGACTTGGAAGCACCTTCTTCTGCAACATCCACAATTTCTCCCTCAACTTGTACCGATGACTTTGTGGGGAGTTCCCTATTACCACCTGACTGAAAAACAAAATTCAGAATGGTTTCTAGATGGTTATGCGTAGTCTGATGAAATTATTCAGAGGTGGCCCTGAAAGACAGTGGGGATGAGAACTTCATGTACTGGACTTGAAAGAAGAGAGAACCAAAGGTTTGGATTTACACTGATTATGGGCAAGGGCTAAGAGTATGGATGGAAGGTCAACAAAACTGAAAGAAAAAGATGGGAAAATTGCTGACAATAAGGTCTGGGAAAGTGGTACGCGGAGGGTCCTCTCCAAATAGTTAGAGAATGTGTCCATATAAATGCTTACCAAGGGGACATGCTACCGAGGAGGCAGACAATTAGGTGACAAGATGATTCTACCTGTGAATGTCATTCAGCTTCTTTTTGTAGTCTTCCCAGTCCTTGTTCAATTGGCTCACGAACAATTGGCCACAGTGGCATGGGCTCAATGACACCGGTTTTCTCTCACCAAGGCTGATCTGACTACAGCCACTGCTGGTACCTCATAGCAGAGACCAATACAGAGTCCCTGATATGGCACCATTTCCCCGGGGGAAGAGCCAGCTACCTGGTAACATTGTACTCCCTCCATCATGGAAGAGGCAGCAGTTTGTGCTCACTGTAATAGATCCTTACTCCACATATAAACTTGCCTTTGCTGCCTGCAGTGCTTCTGCTAAAATCTCATGTGTGGATTTGTAAACTGTCACATTACTGTCAGTACCTCACATAGTATCATTTCTGGCTAAAAAATTCATTTAACAGGCAAAATAAAAAGACAACAGGACAATGCTCAGAGAATTCACTGGTGGTCCATGTCCTCCATCATTCTAAGACAGTTTGCCTGTGTGCATTTGCCTATTGAAGACTCATCTTTGCCTCCTGCTGAATGACACACTCTGGGCCTGGGTGCTATTTTACAGGTTAAATATATTCCAATATATGGTACTATTTCTCCCAAAGGTAGAATACACAGGTCTAGGAACCAAAGGTAGGAGACTCTTCTCACTATTACCCTTAATGATACTGTAGCAAAATATCTGTTTCTTGTCCCTGCAGTACTGGGATCTGCTGGTTTACAGGTTTTCTACTCCAAAGAAAGACTGCTTTTACCAGGGAACACGAAGATTCCACAGAACAGGTATAAATTATAAAAAGACTTTAGGCACAAGGAATTCATAGCATCATTATTTTCTTTGTTGTTCTATTTTAGTTGCAACAACAAAATTCAACTCCATATCCAAAAGACATACCACTTATTTGAAGAATATACTAGGATTTAATATTCACAGTTTTGGCAATTCATCAATAATCCAAAGATGCACAATATACACTTCAACATGTCCTGTAGTGATTAGTTTTCCTTCTGAAAAGTGGTCTTTAAATGACAGGTTAAACTTTAGTAAATGCAGAAAAGGCATTCCACTTGTGGTGTAGTGCACAGGAACACAGAACTTTCTAAAGAAATATGACTCAAGTGCGTACCAGAGTTTGAACAAGTGTTTCTATGTTTAAGAGTCTGGGGATTCCCTAAGGTGTCTGGGTGTATTTGTATTTTACACCATCAGTGAGCCCCAGATAACCATAACTACTTTTGGGAGAACTGATGGAAATTAGCAATTCCAATCCAAGCTACATCTTGGAATGGAATTCAGGAGACAATTTTCCTTTCATTCTGAACTTATGTTAAAATATGTAAAATTAAAATTGTAAATATTGATACATTTCTTTTCCTAAACAAAGACTTACTTTTTAATTATTATAATGAACAGATATATATATTTCACTTTAGCTGACTGTCAAACTGGCACTTGAAATACTGAATTCAGCAAATACAAAGGACCACATGTAGCTAAATAATAAGTAGAAATTTAATCAAGGCACTTGGAAAGGTGAGTGAAGACCACCATAGGACAATAAATATAACTGGAAAGGCTCATGGAACTAATTTTTTTTAATGAACAGAAATAAGTATTCTATGGTGACTTGATAATAAAGGGATGTGATCACTGAGTGCTCACTCTGCAAGGCACTATTCTAAGAATTAACTAATTAAACCTCACAGTGATTCCATGAGGAGTTTATTATTCTTATCCTTATTTTATAAAGAAAGGCAGGTGAGAGATTAAATAACTTGCCAACCAAGGTCATGCAGTTAGTAAGTGCCAAAGCAAGGATCTGGACCCAGACTGTTAGGCTTGAGTCATTCTCTGATCCGCTCTGGAACACAGACTACATACCAAAGGCTGGGACTATGGCGAGGCAAGTGAGGCACTTGTCTTGGGTGCAAAATTTAAGGTGGCACGCGCGCGCGCACACACACACACCCCTCAGTGATCAGGTTAATGTAATATTTTTTAAAATTAGAATTAATGCATAAATTCTATAATGAATAAAATATCAGACAGGATCAGGCCCCTGTGTGGCTTGGCATTGTTTCTGGTACTGTCTTTATTTAAAATTTTGTGCTTGAGGCAAGGGCCTCACTCATCTCATACCCCTCATCCTAGTCCAGGTCCTGCTTTATCTCAAAATAAAACCCAAACCAAAATTTTCCTTTATGTTAAATCTTGAGCTCCAATCAATGACTGGCTAATTTGATCACTGTAGTAGTCATCTGAACTACTTATACCATCTTTCTGAAACACTCAAGGGTAAAAGCTTTGTATATTGAATGAATATTAATGAATATTGAATATTCAAAGCATTCACACGTTAAGGATGAAAACAGAAATCTATTTTTGGCAAAAGAAAATTCTATGCTTAGCTTTAGTTGGCTGTACTATCTTTACCTCATTGAGTAATCATGTATGCATTTAACAAATGTTTATTGAGCATCCACTATATGCCATGTCTAAATTAGGTGCTCCAAGAATAATGGAATGATTAAGTGAAGTTTTTATACAGAAAAAGGGGAAGCAGAAAAAAAAAACTACTTTGAGGTAATTATGGAGTACATTTTCTCATTAATCTTCATATTATCCCTCCTTTGTAGATGAGAAGACTGAGGCTCAGAGAGGTTGCGTAATTTGTCCAACATCACCCAGCTTGAAAGTGGCAGAACTAGATCAAAACTCAGATCTGCCTGACTTAAAAAAAATCTTGCTATTATTATACTAAGACAATTCAAATTTCTATGAAGACTTCAAAGCAACCTAGAAAACATTTGTAAGTGGGAAAATGAAAACATAAAACTGCTTATTAGATTAAAACTGCAAAAATATGTTTACATATGGACAAAAAGTAAAAGGAAATCATTGGATAATTGCAGTTAATGGTGACATTCTTTAAAAATTATACAACACAATATGAGGTATAGAAAGGAACAAGTTTAAATTGGGTAAAACGAATTCGAGTGTCACACTTGTATTTTTCACTATGTAAAATGAAAAGAGTTCTATATATAATATGCTTGATAAAGAAATTGCAGACTTTCAAGAAAGACTTTAGTTATGATTAATCTGAGCTCCCACATTCTATGAGGTCAGTGGTTTGGTTACCATCAATACTCCAAACAAGAAAACGCTATCATTAAACATGACTTATCCAAATGCATAACTGGAACTAAAACTTGCAGTTTATACCTATAATTTAACAAAAGGTCACAGCATGGTCACTGAATACAAATAAAACAATTACGAAGTTTTTGTATTTTCTTCACCATATTCAGTGACCATACACTTTATCCTTTGTATTTATGGCTTTCAACTTATTTCCCTATTTAAGAATACCAAATTCTGACACACATTCACTAATACACACAAATTTGGTTGGTGGAACATGAATTCCAACAATTTCTTGAGTCTTAGGTCTGGTAAGGGAAAAGAAATACCTGGAAAGTATTTATAACAAAGAGAAATAATTTACAACATGGAAAATAGTAATTTTACTAAACATTGGACTCACAATATGGAGTCACTTGATTTGAGAAATAATAAGTGTTCAAATTTTTTAAAATGCAAGAATGTTAAAAAGTGGCAAACTAGCAGTCATCCTAGATAAGGTACCAAGTGTTAAATAGCACTATTTCTCCAATTTCTAAAATAAGTGGTACTTAACAATTGGTTAGAAAAACCTACAAAACTACTTGTGGGTTTTATTAAATTACAATGGACAGTAGAAAGTATTTGCACCTTCAGGAAACAAGCAGCATTCTAAAGGAAATTAGTACTTACTTGATAATCATTTCTCTTAATATTTGGAACATCCATGTTGTGAGTAGAAGGGCAAATATCTTCATATTTTTTGCCCGTGAAAATATCAATTCCAACAAGGTGAACCTAACAGAGACGGGAGAACAGGAAACTGTTTAATCTTTGCCAAGATATCACTCATTACATACACAGACGCATAATACTAAAGCTGATTATGACAGATTCTTTCTCCTTCCAAGGTCATCTAATTTTACTTTCTTAAAAAAAAATGTAGTGGTCATACAACTGAGAAGCAGTGAACAACTAAACAGTATCATGACATATCAAGACCCAATATCATATAGTCTAGTAATTCAATCATAAGAGTGATTAAGAACAATGAATTTAGGTTCGTTAGAATGTTAGAACAGGTTTTCTCATTTGTAAACTGAATAGATTGTCTAAGTCACTATGATTCAGGAAAGTTTCGGTTCCCAGTTAATGAAACATTATAAGGGCCCAAGAAGGAAATGTTACCTTTCAGTATTCAAATAGCTGATCACCCAGTAATTGTGGGAAGAAAAAAAAAAGTGTCATTATACACTTATAACTACAGAAACCTCATGTTCTGTAATGGAATACAAATGATCAAAATCCCAACACCAAGAAAGACCTGGAAGGGCATTTACCTTCGCATGACCGTGCTTTCCAGTTTTGGAAGTTGACATCTCCACTATTTTGCATGGTCGTCCTTTGAGCACCACGAAGCCGTTTTTGCGCAGGGCCGAACACTGCATAGGGTAAGTGCTGGAAGCCCCAGCATCTCCAGTAGTGAAATCAATTTCGTCCGCCATGGTGGGTTGGGGAGATGGTTGCTTTTCTGAGGGTACTATGCAAAAAGTTTGTTTGCTTTTTAACAACTGGCATGCAGGCAGGGAAACGCCTCGTTTCGGAGAGGTTACGAGCCACGCATCATGGATCTATTATTTTTGCATTTATAGAACACCCACCCAGAATAGTGGGGACTTTCTAACTCCGGCCTTACAAACTTTTCCATCCTTCGGTGGGGAGGTGGGAGGGAAGTCGCAGAAGAGCTCGTTGAGGCGGGGGGAATACCCGCCCAGGGCGCTCACCCGCGCTGGGGGCAGCAAATCCCGGCCCCACCGTCCCACTGCAGGAGGAGCCGGTGACTTTCCCGCACCGCGCCGCGCCTCCCGGCCCTCCGCCGCCGCCCGGATCCTCACTGCGGGGGGCCCAGCCCAGGCCTCATGTCCCCACGAAGGATGGAGATAACAGGACCTGGCCAGCAGCACCTGGCCCTCGGGCAGCGGGAGAGCACTTCTCCCCCCAGCCCGCAGCGCCGTCACTTCGACCTCTCAGACGCCCCCTGTCCTGCCGGCATCCCCGGCCCGGCCCGGCGCCTCACGGGCCTGAGCCTTGGCGGGTCCCGCGCTCGCCTCGGTCCCCCTTCCATCCTTCCTCCTCTCCACGGTCGGGGCTCGGCTCCGGCCGCCTTCCCCGGCCCTGCCTCGCTCCGGTCTCAGCCCCACCACCTTTTCCCAGAGTCTTCACCTTTCAGCAGGGAAAGAGCGCCTTTCGCCTGCGTAACCGCGCCAGTCTCCCACAGCTGCGGCGGCGGCAGCGGTGGCGACCTCGGCAGTTCCAAGACACGGGGCGGGGCCGCCACACTTCCCACACCCCGGCCTCCCCGCCCTTTCCCGCCCCCACATCAGCCCTACTTCCGGGATAGGTCCCGGCGCGTCATAGGCACCGCCCTCTCGCGCTACCATTGGCTACAACGTTCCCGAGGCCCCTCCCAGTCACGTGAAGAGCGCTCTGGCAACCCCACGTGCTGCGGATTAGTGCACTTCCGGCGTGAAGAGCACTTTCTGGAGTTCGGTTGCTGAGGGTAAACTAGCCGGCAAGGAAACTTGCTCCCTCAAACTTTTAGGTTCGTTACGTTCGGGTCCCAGTCGAAGTTAATGGGAACCAAGCCACGCACTCGGTGGCCCTTGACGTCAGGTGCGTGGCGGTTGTCATGTGACGGCTGCCAGAACTCGCGACGCATGGGCCTTCAACGGTTGTGCCTCGTGACTGTGGAGGGAACTTTGTGTTCCAACTTCTGGCCCAACTTGCAGCCATACTTGGCATTGAAAACCATGCTTGTTCCTCGAGGAAGAGCGCGAGTGCAGTATTTTATTACGTGGCTCCCGCTGTGGGTTTTGCGGGGGACCCTAGCCACCCATGATGAGATTCCAGCAGCCACTGCTGCTGCCGCTCTGCCAGGATCCACCGCGCTCCCAGGGGTGGGAACTCCTGAGACGTCCGCGACCTAAAAAGCAGCGGTGAAATGACCTAACTCACTCTTCACATCAGAGGCTGTTACGGAGTTTTGGAGGCGAATGGGTGTCTGACTCCTACTGCATTGTTCAGACGAAAGATGTTCTGCCAGACGCAGCTCTTCCTTCCTCCTGGCATTGGCATTCCTTTGAGTTTGAGGTATGTCCGTACCTCATTAGACCAGTTGGGTTGTTTTGGAATCAATGTGGAGCCAATAGCGACTTGAATAGGATTAGGATCGAGATTCTTAGAAAGAGATGCGTTCTCCTTTTCTCAGTGGTTTCACAACCCACCACATTCTCCTACCTTGGAGAGGTGACCTTTACCCCAGTTTATGTGGCCCTGTGACTTTGTATTGCGGTCTCATGAAAAATCCCATTTCTCACTTTCCTATGTGGCTCTAAGTTTTTTCACAGGTATTTCACACATGTTGTCTAATCTAACCTTTACAATAAGTAAGTGAACTCTCTAAACTGAGCTCAGCCTTTACCTAATATGTGAAAGAGCCAGATTAGAACCCTGGTTCATGAGTCCACTCTGCTTTTCCTTACACCACCTAACCTTTCCCTATTATTATTAGGACAGTTACAAATATTTAAAGAGTATTTATGTAAGCAGGTAGTGCATTATTCCTTTAATTTTGACTGTTACTCCTTTTTTAACTTCAAATTTACTAAGTTATAACTTATACAAAGTGGAATTTACCCTTTTTAGTTCTATGAGTTTTGAAAAACATAGGCAGCTAAGTAACTACCACTATAATCCTATAAACAAGATATAGGATATTTCCCTCATTTCAGAAGTTTCTTTGTGCCTCTTTGTGGTCAGTCCCCTCCCGCCACACCCAGCCCCTGGCAACCATTAGCAACTACTCTTTAGTCTACATTTTCAGTTGTGGAAAAAGGCAGAGAAAAGTTGAGTAATTTGCCCCAAATTACACAGCTAACGAGTCAGAGAGCCAGGATTGAACTCTAAGGCAGTTTGGCTCCACAATCACTGCTACGACCGTATACTACCACTTGCTGCCTATATACCACCATATATTGCATTCACACAAGATTTGGATTTGGTCGAATGATCCAGCGTCATTCATTCAATATAGCTGATTCTAGTAAAGTTGCTGGAACATTGAATTAGCAAATACTGAACTATTGCTACTAGAGGAAGTACATAGTACGTTCCTGTGAGCATGACAACATTTTGGTCAGCTAATATATAATCTTGCTTTATGTGTGTTTCTGTTTGAAGACACTTTATTTAATATATATTGGTTCATTAACATTTAACTCGCAGCCAACAGCACTGTAATTCATACCGAAAGGAAGCTTATCTAACACATATTTGTTCTTTGTAAGGCACATCACAGCCTTCACGTGCTTAGAAACACTAGACAGCACTTCAGTACTATGCTTGGGGACCATTTTATATAGCCAAGTCATCAACAGAAGTCACAAAAATGTGAAAAGTGGCACTAATAGACTGTGAAAAGAGCACTTGTTTACAGTTTGATAGCTCAAACAAGAAGGCAGAGTATTGCCTTGTTTGACCTGGCTAGGAAAATGTGTATTGGATGACTCAAATCTTCTGCTATTCTGTGAATGTCCACAAATGACCACGAAAGCACAGTGAGTATTGATTTTGGGGTTACAAGTAAATTTTAGTGACTAGGCATATTCACAAATATGGAATCCATGAAAAATGAGGATTGACTTTTTATCTTAGCGCTCTCAGCACTGGAATTACTCTGTGGACCAAGATAGCCCCTTGTTCATTAGATGCTTGCCGACCAGTGCACGATATCATCTAGCAATTTTAACAGATAGAATACTGCTAAAGAAATAACTACAGGGTGCTGGAATAAAGGGCTTGGTCGTCCTCATCTGGTCTAGGTATTGTCCAATTGAAGTATAATGCAAGCAACATGTAATTTTGAGTTTTATTGTAGCCACATAAAAAAGTATAAAAGATGAAATTAATTTCAATAATATATTTTATTTAAGCCAATACATTCAAAATATTATTTCACATATCGCCAATATAAAAATTATTAATAAGATAATTTTACATTTCTTATACTAAGCCTTCAAAATCTGCTATAGATTACATCTCAGTTAAGACTAGCCATATTCAAGTGCACAATAGCTATGTGTGACTGGTGGCTACCATATCGAACATCACAGGTCTAGAAAATTTAAAGATTACTTCTCTGGGGGTGATATCTTAATTTGAGATCTGAAAAATGAGTGAAAGCAATGAGGAGGAGTTTGGAAATGTCATTTTAGGCAAAACGATTGGGAGTACAAAGGCCTATAGGTGTCAGAATTGTGGCATCATCCTGGACTGCATGTGGTTTAGTGTGACTGGTGTGTACTCTAAAAAGAAATGGGTGAATTTGGATTTTCTCCCAAAGGCAATAAACAGTGAAATGGTACATAAGAAAATGACAAGAACATATTTTTTATTTAGAAAGACCATTCTGGTTGTGATAAGGAGAATTTTTAAGGGGGAGAAAATATTGGAAATATGAAACCAATTAGGAAGAAATAGTTAATGTTGGTGAACAAAGGTGGTGGCTATGAGAATATAGAGAAGACAGATTCAAGAGAATTGTAAGAGAAAATGGAAAGAATGTCATAATTAATTGAATGTTGAGGGTCAAAAGGGAAGGGAGACACAGGATGTGAAGAAGAGGAAAGAGTCAAATTAAAAACTGGAAAGATGGTGGCACCATTTGTTGAGATAGAAAATATAAGAGAAAAAACAAGTTTCCAGGGAAAATTGAGTTCACTTTAAGGTAGATCAAGTTTAAGGTTCCTGTGGGAGAGAGTTATATGTTAAATAGAGATGGACGTATGTGAATCATCAGTATATAGATGGTGATTAATGCTAAAGCAAGAGACTCACAGCTTTAAGGACACAGACTGAAAGTGAAGGGATGGAGAAAGATATTCCATGAAAATGGAAACCAAAATAAATCTGGGGTAGCTGTACTTAGACAAAATAGACTTTAAGACGAAGACTGTAATAAGAGGAAAAGAAAGTCATATAAGGATATCAGAGTCAATCCCAGAAAATGGATTAACGTTGGTAAATATTTATGCACCCAGCATGGGAGCACCTAAATATATAAGACAAATATTAACAGACCTAAAGGGAGGAGTAGACAGCAATACAATAATAGTAGGGGACTTCAATATCCCACTTTCACAGTGGATAGATGATCCAGACAGAAAACAAATAAGGAAACATTGGACTAAAACTACACATTTGGGGCTTCCCTGGTGGCGCAGTGGTTGAGAGTCTGCCTGTCGATGCAGGGGACACAGGTTCGTGACCCGGTTCAGGAGGATCCCACATGCCGCGGAGCGGCTGGGCCCGTGGGCCATGGCCGCTGAGCCTGCGCATCCGGAGCCTGTGCTCCGCAACGGGAGAGGCCACAACAGTGAGAGGCCCATGTACCACAAAAAAAACAAAAACAAAAAAAACTACACGTTTGACCCGGTGGACTTAACAGTTACAAAACATTCCACCTGATAGCAGCAGAAAACACATTCTTCTCAAGAACACGTGGACCATTCCTCAGGATGGATAAACATATCCATCAAAGGACACAAAACAAATTTTAATAAATTTAAAATTGAAATTATATCAAGCAACATTTCCAACCACAGTGGTATGAAACTAGAAATCAATTGCAGTAAAACTGGAAAATTCACAAGTATGTGGAGATTAAACATGCTACTGAACAACCAATGGATCACAGAAGAAATCGAAAGAAAAATAACAAATATCTTGAGGCAAATGAAAATGGAAACACAACATACCCAAACTTATGTCATGCCACAAGTGTAGTCCTAGGAAGGAAGTTATACTGATAAGTGCCTTAATTAAGAAGAAAAGAAGATCCCAAGTAAACAGCCTAAGTTTACACCTCAAGAATCCAGAAAAAAAACCCTAAAGTTACTAGAGGGAGGAAATAACAAAGATTAGAGCAGAAATAAATGAAACAGAGGGTAGAAGGACAATAGAAAAGGTCAGTGAAAATAAGCAGGTTTTTTAAAGAAGATGAACAATATAGACAAAGCTTTAGCTACACTTACCAAGAAAAAGAGAGATAAAACTCAAAATTATAAACAAAAGAGGAGACATTACAACTGATACCACAGAAATACAAAGGATCATGAGAGACTACTATGAACAGTTGTATGCCAACAAATTGGGCAACCTAGAAAAAATGGATGAATTACTGGAAACATACAACCTACCAAGACTGAATCATGAAAAATAGAAAATCTGAACAGATCAATTACTAGTAAGGAGATTAAATCAGTAATCAAAACCTCTCAACAAAGAAAAGTCCAGAACCAGATGGCTCCACTGGTGAAGTATACCAAACATTTAAGAAGAATTAATACCAATTCTTCATAAACTTTCCCAACATATTGAAGAGGAGGGATCACATCTAGACTCATTTTATGAGGCCTGCATTACTCTGATAACCAAAACCAGACAAAGACACTACAAGAAAGGAAAATAACATAGTGCAAAAATCCTCCACAAAAATATTAGCAAGATGAATTCAGTACATTAGAAAGATCTATTCCAGGGGTGCAAGGATGGTTCAACATCTGCAAATCAATCTATGTGATACATCACATTAACAAAATGAAAGATAAAAATCATGTGATCATCTCAATAGGCACAGAGAAAGCATTTGACAAAATTCAAGATCCATCATGATAAAAACTCTCAACAAACTGTTTATAGTGGGAATGTACCTCAATATAATAAAGGCCACATATGACAAACCCACAGTTAACATTGTACTCAATGGTAAAAAGCTACAAGCTTTTCCTCTAAGATCAGGAACGAGACAAGGATGCCCACTCTTGCTACTTTTATTCGACATAGTACTGGAAGTTCTAACCAGATAAATTAGGCAAGAAATAGAAATAAAAGACATTCAAATTGAAAAGGAAGAAGTAAAATTGTCTCTATTTGCAGGTGGCATTATATTACATGGAGAAAACCCTAAACTCCACCAAAAAAACTGTTAGAACTAGTAGACAAATTCAATAAAGTTGCAGGATGCATATTCAAAAACAGTTGTTTCTACACTCTAACAATGGACTATCAAAAAGGGAAACTAAAACAACAATCTCCAAAGCAACCCAGTGTCTGTCAACAGGTGGTTGAATTGAGACAATATGGCATTACACACACACACACACACACACACACACACACACACACACACACACACAGGAATATTACACAGCTATAAAAATGAAATACTGCTATTTGCAGCAATATGGATGGACCTAGAGAATATTAATGCTTATTGAAATAAGTCAGACAGAGGAAGACAAATACTGTATAATATCACTTGTATGTGGACTCTAAAAAAATAATACAAATTAATGTATATGCAAAACAGAAACAGACTCACATATAGAAAACAAACTTGTGGTTATCAAAGTGGTGGGGAAGGGACAAATTTGGGGTATGGGATTAACAGATTAAAAACTACTGTACATAAAATAGATAAGCAGCAAGGATATACTATATAGCACAGGGAATTATACCCATTACCTGTAATAATCTATAATGGAGTATAATCTGCAAAAATACTGAATCTGTGCTGTACACCTGAAACTAACATAATGTTGTAAATCAACTATACTTTAATAAAATAATAAAACAATCCCATTTATAATTGCATCAAAAAGAATAAAATTCTAAGGAATATATTTAACCAAGGAGGTGAAAGACATATACACGGAAAACTCTTAAGACTTCGAAATTGAAGAAGACACAGATAAAATATTTTCCATGCTCATGGATTGGAAGAATTAATATTGTTAAAATGTCCATACTACCCAAACCAATCTGCAGATTCAATACAGTTCCTGTTAAAATTCCAATGGCATTTTTCACATAAATAGAAAATCCTAAAATTTGTGTGGAAATATCCCAAATAGCCAAAATAATCTAAAGAAAGAAGAACAAAGCCAGAGACATCATGTTTCCTGATTTCAAACCATATTACAAAGCTATAGTAATCCAAACGGTATGGTATTGGTACAAAAACAGACACATAGATCAATGGACTAGAAAAGTAGCCCAGAAAATAACCCATGCTATATGGCCAATTAAGTTATGACAGAGGAGCCAGGAATGTACAATGGGGAAAGGATAGTCTCTTCAATAAATGGTGTTGAAAAAACTGGATAGCCAGATGCAAAAGAATGGAATTAGACCCCTATCTTATACCATACACAAAAATCAACTCAAAATAGATTAAAGATGTGAACATAAGACCCAAAACCATAAAACTCCTAGAAGAAAACATAAGGGGTAAGCTTCTTGAAGTTGGTCTTGGCAATGATTGTTTTTGCATATTTCATCAAAAGCAAAAATAACAAAAGAAAAAATAAACAAGTAGGATTACATCAAACTAAAAAGCTTCTGGACAGCAAAGGAAACCATCAACAACATGAAAAGACAACCTGTGGGATGGAAGAAAATATGTATGCAAATTGTACATCTGATAAGGGGTTAGTATCCAAAATATATAAAGAATCCACACAATTCCATAGCAAAACAAACAAACAAACAAACTGATTTTAAAATAGGCAGAGGAACAGAATAGACACTTTTCCAAAGAAGACATACAGATGGCCCACAAGTACATAAAAAGGTTCTTAACATCACTGATCATCAGGGAAATGCAAGTCAGAATCACTAGAGTATCACCTCACACTTGTTAAAATGGCCATCATAAAAAAGACAAGAGAGGGCTTCCCTGGTGGCGCAGTGGTTGAGAGTCCCCCTGCCGATGCAGGGGACACGGGTTCGTGCCCCAGTCTGGGAGGACCCCGCGTGCCGTGGAGCAGCTGGGCCCGTGAGCCATGGCCACTGAGCCTGCGCGTCCGGAGCCTGTGCTCCGCAACGGGAGAGGCCACAACAGTGAGAGGCCCGCATACTGCAAAAAATAACAAAAACAAAAACAAAAAAAAAACGAGATAACAAGTGTTAGCAGGATGTGGAGAAAAGGGAACCTTTGTGCACAGTTTTGGGGAATGTAAAATGGTGCAGCTGCTGTGGAAAACATCATGGAGGTGCCACAAAAAATTAAAAATGGAACTACCATATGATCTAGTAGTCCCACTTTTGTGGATATACCCAAAGGAAATGAAAACAGGATACTGAAGAGATATCTGCACTCCCATGTTCATTGCAGTATTATTCACATATTCAAGGTATGGAAATAACCTAAGTGTTTGTCAGTGGGTGAATGGATAATGAATAAAATATTATTCAGTCACGCAAAAGAAGGATATCCTGCCACTTTTGACACGTAGATAAACCTTGAGGGCATCATGCTAAGTGAAATAAGCCAGATGTAGAAAGAAAACTACTGCATTTAGGTTTCATTATACATGGAATATTAAAAAAAAAAGATAAATGTATGACGTATGACATGATGGATGTGCCAATTAACTAGATGGAAGGAATCTTCTCACAACATATACATGTATCAAATCGTCATGATGGACACTTTAATTTTCTTACAACTTTGTCAATTATACCTCAATATAAAGTTTTTAGAAGAATGTAAAATATCTCATTAATAATTTCTTATACTGATTACATGTTGAAATGATATTTTGGATATGTTAGATTAAAAATATATTATCAGTGTCAAATAATTAGATAGGGCAAATAGAAAACAAATAGCAAAAAGAGAGAACTAAATTTAACCTTATCAATGATGACATTAAATATAAATGGATTAAACATTCCAGTTAAAAGGCAGCGATTGTAAGACTGGAGAATCACACAATACATGCTAACGACATTAAATATAAATGGATTAAATATTCCAGTTAAAAGGCAGAGATTGTCAGACTGGAGAATCACAAAATACATGCCATCTACAAGAAATACGTTAAAAATAAAGATACAGGGCTTCCCTGGTGGTGCAGTGGTTGAGAATCTACCTGCTAATGCAGGGGACACGGGTTCGAGCCCTGGTCTGGGAGGATCCCACATGCCGCGGAGCAACTAGGCCCGTGAGCCACAACTACTGAGCCTGTGCATCTGGAGCCTGTGCTCTGCAACAAGAGAGGCCGCGATAGTAAGAGGCCCGCACACCGCGATGAAGAGTGGCCCCGGCTCGCCACAACTAGAGAAAGCCCTCGCACAGCAACGAAGACCCAACACAGCCAAAAATAAATTAATTAATTAATAAACTCCTACCCCCAACATCTAAAAAAAAAAAAAAGAAATGCTCTATTTAAAAATAAAGACACATACAGGTGAATGTAAAGGGATGAAAAACTAGATGCCATTCAGACAGTTAGCATTAAAATGGAGGAGTGACTATATTGATATCAGATAAAGTAGACCTCAAGACAAAGAGTATTACCAAAGGAAAAGAGACATTTCATAATGATAAAAGGATTGAATCTTTAGGAAAATCTGTAATTTAAGTGTGTATATGCCTAATAACAGAGCTTAAAAATCCATGAAGCAAAAACTATTAGAACTAAATGGAAACATAGACAGGTTCACAATCACAGTTGGGTATTTTTAAATACCTCTCACAGCAATTTGTGAGAGGTTGGCTAGATTTGTCCTGTGGGTTATAGTTCACAAATCCATGATCTAGAGTAAGTAAAAGGCAGGAAAGAATAAATACAAACACAGGATCAATGAGGTACTTTAAAAATAGAGAAAATAGCCAATGCTGAACCCTAGATAGAGTTCTAAACAACAAAAAAAGAGAATACACAAATGACCAACATCAGGAATGAAAGAAGGGCTAGTGCCATAGATTCTTCAAAATAAATGGGTAATATAGAAGTACAATGAACAACTTATGGCAATAATTTTAACAAATTAGGTGACATGAACACATCCTTAAAACAATGCAACATGGATGCAAGGTGAAACAGAAAATCAGAATAGCCCTACGTCTATTTTTAAAAATTGAACTCATCATCAAAAATATTTCCAGAAAGAAATCCAGACGTTTTCTGCTGAATTCTATCAAAATTTTAAGAAAGAAATAGCACCAATTTCACACAAACTCTTTTAGATATTAGAGAAAAGTACATTCCACAAATCCTTTTTTGAGGCCAGCATAACCCTGTTTCCAACTCCTGACAATTACAAGAAAATTATAATCTAATATTCCTTATGAAAATAGATGTCAAAATCCTTAACAAAATATTAGCAAGTTGAATTCACCATATATATATGAAAGGGTAATAACATCATGATCAAGAAGTCAAGAGGGTTTCACTTTGGGAATGCAAAGGCTGTTCAACATTTAAAAATCAACAAATGTAGGAGTAAATGGATTTTCATGACATTGAATTAGGTGATGGTTTCTTAGATGTGGCACCAACAGCACAAGGAATAAAAGAAAAAGAGACAGATAAATTGGACTTCATCAGTATTAAAAACATTTGTACTTCAAAGGACACCATCAAGAAAGTGAAAAGAAAACCATGCAATGGGAGAAAATATTTGCAAATCATATATTTGATAAGGGATTTGTATATGGAATATATAAAGATCACTTACAACTCAAAAATAAACAGACAAATAACCCAATTTTAAAAATTGACAAAATATTTCTCCAAAGAAGATATAGAGGGCTTCCCTGGTGGCGCAGTGGTTGAGAGTCCCCTTGCCGATGCAGGGGACGCGGGTTCGTGCCCCGGTCCGGGAAGATCCCACATGCTGCGGAGCGGCTGGGCCTTTGAGCCATGGCCGCTGAGCCTGCGCGTCCGGAGCCCGTGCCCCGCAACGGGAGAGGCCACAACAGTGAGAGGCCCGCGTACCGCAAAAAAAAAAAGATATAGAAATGGCCATTAAGCACATAAAAAGATTATCAACATCACTATTTATTAGGGAAATGCATATCAAAACCACAATGAGGTACCACTTTATACCCACTAGGATGGCTGAAATAAAAATGCAGACAATAACAATTGTTGGCAAGGATGTAGAAAAATTGGAACCTTCATACATTGCTGGTGGGATAGTAAAGTAGCGCAGCTGCTTTGGAAAACAGTTTGGCAGTTTCTCAAAATATCAAACATAGAGACAGCATGTGACCTAACAGTTCTACATCTAGTTATATCCCCAAGAGAATTGAAAATGTACATCGCCCCCCAAAAACTTGTACATTAATGTTCATAACAGCATTATTCATCATAGTAAAAACTGGAAACAACTTAATTGTTCATCAGCTGATGAATGGGTAAGCAAAATATGCTATTATATATAATGGAGTATTCAACAATAAAAAAGGAATGAAGTGTTGGTTGGCCAAAACGTTCGTTCAGTTTTTTTCCATAAGATGGCTCTAGTAGCACTTAGTTGTCTTTAACTTCATTTGAAACAATTTTGTTAGACTGTATTGTGACAGCTGTCATATCAGCATGCATTAAAAAAAAAACTGATGAAAATTGGTGAATTTTTGAGTAGCCATTTTAATATTGAAGATGGAAGAAAAAAAGCAATATTTTCAGCATATTGTGCTTTATTATTTTAAGAAAGGTAAAAATGCAACTGAAACGCAAAAAAAGATTTGTGCAGTGTGGGGAGAAGGTGCTGTGACTGATCGAACGTGTCAAAAGTTGTTTGAGAAGCTTTGTGCTGGAGATTTCTCGCTCCACTGTCAGGTAGACAAGGTGAAGTTGATAGTGATCAAATCAAGACATTAACTGAGAACAATCAGCGTTATACCATGTAGGAGATAGCCGACATACTCAAAATATCCAAATCGAGCATTGAAAATTGTTTGCACCAGCTTGGTTATATTAATTGCTTTGATGTTTGGGTTCCACATAAGTTAAACAAAAGAAACCTTCTTGACCGTATTTCCACATGCGATTTTCTACTTAAACGTAATGAAAACGTTCCATTTTTAAAACAAATTGTGACGGGCAGTGAAAAGTGGATACTGTACAATGCTGTGGAACGGAAGAGAACCACCACCAACCACACCAAAGGCTGGTCTTCATCTAAAGAAGGTAATGTTGTGTATATGGTGGGATTGGAAGGGAGTCGTCTATTATGAGCTCCTTCTGGAAAACCAAATGATTAATTCCAACAAGTACTGCTCCCAGTTAGACCAACTGAAGGCAGCACTTGATGAAAAACATCCACAATTAGTCAACAGAAAATGCATAATCTTCCATCACTATAACGGAAGACCCAATGTTTCTTTGATGACCAGGCAAAAACTGTTACAGCTTGGCTGGGAAGTTCTGATTCATCTGCTGTATTCACCAGACATTGCACCTTCGGATTCCCATTTATTTTGGTCTTTACCAAATTCTCTTAATGGAAAAAATTTCAATTCCCTGGAAGCTGTAAAAAAGCACCCGGCACAGTTCTTTGCTCAAAAAGATACAAAGTTTTGGGAAGATGGAATTATGAAGTTGCCTGAAAAATGGCAGAAGGTAGTGGAACAAAATGGTGAATATTTTGTTCCATAAACTTCCTGGTGAAAATGAAAAATGTGTCTTTTATTTTTACTTAAAAAGAAGGAACTTTTTGATCAACCCAATATAAATAGTAAATGTGGATAAGCCTTAAAGATTTGCTACATGAAAAAAAGCCAGCCACAAAGGCTCCATATTGAATGACTTCATTTATGTGAAATGCCTAGAATAGGCAAATACATAGAATCAGACAATAGATTAGTGGTTGCCAGGGCCTGGGTGGAGGGGAGAATGAGAAATGAATGCTAATAGGCACAGGGTTTCCTTTGGGGTGATGAAAATGTACTGAAAATAGATAATATGATGGTTGTACAACTCTGAATATACTAAAAATCACTGAATGGTGTACTTTAAAGGGGGAATTATATGGTATATGAATTATACCTCAATAAAGCTGTTACTTAAGAAAAGATAAGAAGTAGGGATTAATACTCATCCACTCAGCATAAATAATTTTGCCATACCATAGCGAGGGTCCTTTTGTAAGCCTACTCCTTTGTATGCCTAACATGAAAAACTCCATTTATTATCATGACTTTCCTGAATATTAATAAAAAGGGCATAGAAAAAAATCAATATAATTAACCAAATTAACAGAAAAATGTTGAAAAACATATGCTTATCTTAATGGATGCAGAAAAAGCATTTGACAAAATTCAGTACCCTTTCCTGAAAGAAACAGCAAACTAAAAATGTAAAGGAACTTCTTCAACCCAATAAAGGACACCTGTGGGGTGGGGGTGGACAACTAACATCATATTCAACGGTGAAAGACTGAATGTATTCTCTCTGTATTTCTTTTCTATTGTGCAGTAACAAATTGCCACAAATTTAGTGACCTAAAATAACACCCATTTTAAAATCATACAGTTCTGTACATCAGAAATACATGCACAGTGTGGCTCTGCACAGTTTTTTCTCTGGATTTTAGCAGGCCAAATTCAAGGTTTCAGCAGAGCTGTGTTTTTTTCTGGAGGCTCTAAGGATGAATCCACTTCCAGGCTCATTCAGTTGGCAGAATTCAGTTCTATGCAGTTTTAATACTGGAGTCCCTATTTCTTTGATGGCTGTCACATGGAGACTGTACTCAGCTTGTAGAGGTCACTTGTGTTCCTTGGCTCATGGCTCTCTTTCTCCATCTTCAAAACCAGCAATGGCAAGTCAAGTCCTTCTTATGCTTTGAATCTCTTTGACCACCCATTCTTCTTCGTCTTTCATCTACTGCTCCTTCAGCATCTCTCTGACTGACTTTTCTGCCGCCTTCTACTTTTAAAGGCATATGTAATTACATTGGGCCCAACAGAATAATTTTCCTAATTTAAGGTTAAGCTGATTAGTAACCTTAACTCCATCTTCAGAGTCCTACACAGCAGTACCTAGGTTAGTACAGACATGCATACATACCTTGGAGATATTGTAGGGTTGGTCCCAGACCACTGCAATAAAGTGAATATCACAATAAAGCAAGTCAAACAAATTTTTTTGGTTTCCCAGTGTATGTAAAAGTTATATTTACACTATACTATAGTCTAGTAAGTGTGCAATAGCACTACATCTTAAAAAATGTACATACCTTAATTAAAAAATACTTCATTGCTAAAAAATTCCAACCATCATCTGAGCCCTCAGCAAGTTGTAGTAACATCAAAGATCACTGATTACACATCACCATAACAAATATAATAATAATGAAAAGTTTGAAATATTGCAAGAATTATCAAAATGTGACATAGAGACATGAAGTGAGCAAGGCTATTAGAAAAATGACACCAATAGACTTACTCAACACAGTGTTGCCACAAACCTTCAATTTGTAAAAAGTGCAATATCTGCAAAGGGTGATAAAATGAGGCACAATAAACCAAGGTATGCTTGTATTTGATTGAATAATCAGGGGATGGGAATCTTGGGGGACATTTTTAGAATTCTGCCTACCATGTCCTCTAAGAACAGGAACAAGACAAGGATGTCCACTATAATCACTTATATTCAACATTGTATTGGAGATCCTACCCAGTGCAACAAGATAAGAAAAAGTATACAGATCAGAAGTTACTTTATTCATGATATCATGATCGTCTAGTTGAAAATTCCACATAATATATAAAAAGAGGACTACATGAGTTTACTAGAATTAATAAGTGAGGGTACAAGGCCAATAGGAAAATCAATTATATTTCCATGTTAGTGACAAACAACTAGAAATTAAATATTTTTAAAAAGGGAACCATTTATAATAGCATCAAAAAGATGAATACTTACTTATAAATAAAATAGGTATAAGACCTATATGTTGAAGACTATAAAATAATAAAAATATTCTGGAGATAAGCTAAAGAAGACTTAAATAATTGGAGGCATATACCATGCTCATGGATTGGAAGACACAATGTTGTTAAGATGTCTGTACTTCCTAAATTGATGTATAGGTTAAATGCAATCCTAATAAAAATCCCAGTAGGTTTTTGTATAGAAAGTGACAAACTTATTCTAAAATTTTATTGGAAATTCCAAGGACCTAGAATAACCAAAATAATTTATAAAAAGAACAAAGAATACAAAATAAATTAAAAAATAAAAGACATCAGAATACAAGGAATAATATAATGTAGGGATTCTCAAAGTATGGTCTGGGGATCTTTGAAAGTCCCCAAACCCTTTCCAGGGGTCTGCAGGATCAAAGCTGTCTTCATAAAAATACCACAACAAAATTCCTACATTATTTGCCTTTTTCATTCTCATTTTCTCACAGTATGTAGTGAAGTTTTCCAGAGGCTCTGTGACATGTGATACTGTAACAGACTGAATGCAGAAGCAGATAAAAGGATCCAGCTATCTTATATTAAGTCTAAAATTAGAGAGGTTTACAAAAATACAAAACAATGCCACTCTTCTTACTATTGGGAGGAAAATATAGTTTTAAAAAATGTTATGTATGGGGGCTTCCCTGGTGGTGCAGTGGTTGAGAGTCCGCCTGCCGATGCAGGGTACATGGGTTTGTGTCCCGGTCCGGGAAGATCCCACATGCCGCGGAGTGGCTAGACCCGTGAGCCATGGCCGCTGGGCCTGCACGTCCGGAGCCTGTGCTCCGCAACGGGAGAGGCCACAACAGTGAGAGACCCGTGTACCACACACACACACACACACACACACACACACACAAACTATCAACGGAGACGTTAGAAAAAAATTCAAGATTAGAAAGTTTTCTCCAGAGATTTTTGCTAAGAAAAGGAGAGAAATATAATAACAGAGTCAGATGCGAAGTCAAGGGAAATTTATTTTACTTTTTTATATGTAAGCTTTCTACTTTGAATGAATTTTAGATTTATAGAAGTGTTACAAAGATAGAATAAAGAGTTCCCATATACCCTTCACTGAGTTTCCCCTAATATTTATCTTACATAACCATATTATCTATACATTTATCTAAACTAAGAAATTAACATTAGTACAATATTATTACTAAAGTAGAAATTTTATTGAGATTCCATCAATTTTTCCATTGATTTTCTTTTTCTGTTCCAAGATCCAATTCTGGATATCACACCATTCTATTTCATTAGTTTCCTCTAAGATGTAAGTTTCTCAGTGTTTCCTTGTTTTTCATGATTTAGTTTTGAAGAGTACTGCTCAAGGTATTTTGAAAAATGTTCCTCAGTATGAGTTTATGTGATGTTTTCTGTTCTGTGTTTTCTTAGATTCTGTATTCATCTATTTGGCATCCATTAATCACAGAGCCAAGTGAATGGCCAAACTTCTTTGCATCACCACTGTGATTCAGCATTCACAGGCACATGAAAATCATTTTATAAACCTTGGAACCAATCTGGGTGCATACCCTGAGCCACCTCCTTTATCTAGCTCTCATATACCAATCCAATATTTCCGCTGCCTAAAATCACCCAAGGCCAGGTACCAGACATCCTATAGCTCAGAGCCTATTGACATCATTCAAACTAGTCAACCCATTATTCAAACTAGTTTCCCTTGCCCTGCCTTGCCTTTTCCATGGAAAACACAATGAAGATTTTAGGCCATGTTTTCTATATTCCATTCAGTGGAGGCAGATCACTAAATCCAGCATATCCTCAAGAAGAGGAGTTAATGTCCACCTCTTGGTGGGAGAAATATCAAAGAATTTATGGACATATGTTAAAAATGCACCACAATTATTAATAAATACGTTGGGGTAGATATTTCAAGGCTATGCACTTTGGTCTCTCCTTAAAGCTTCTCCTACAAATTATAGCATTCGTCTGTGGATCTTGCCTGCAACAATTATTACTGTGGTATTCTAATGGTGATTTTCTATTTCCCTCATCCCTTCTTAACTTATTACTTGAAATTCTTCTGTAAAGATTTGTCCCTTCTATTTGTTTGCTTATTTTCATCAATATGGACTCATGGATATTTATTTTTTTCTTTGGTATATAATCAACAATATTACTATTTTGTAGTTTAAATTTTTCCAGCTTTGGCTATTGAGAGCCTATGTCCTTTTGACATGCCCCCATGTACTTTTTTTTAAAATAAGTACTTCCTCACTTTCTGGGATATACGATGCACCAGGCTTATCTTCTATTTTTCCTGCTTGGCCCTAGAATCAAATGGTATTTATTTACAAATCAGGATCTTGTTTCTATTAGGTACGCTTGCTGCTTTTAGGCTTTAGACAAAACTAGGAAATAAATGTATGTATACTAACTCGTGTATACACTGTGTGTGTGTGCATGTGTGTGTGTGTGTATATATATATATTTTTTCTGTATATTTCATTTTAGTTTCTACTGCTATTCCTTCAAATTCATTAATCTTTCTTCTACAATGTCAAATCTGCCGTTAATCCCATTCATTGAAATTCATCACAGTGATCCTGTTTGATTTGGATCTTTTTTGTATTTCTAAGTGTCTACTCAACTTTTTGAACATATGGAATTCAGTTGTAAAAGCTGTTTGAATGTCTATGCAATTTATAGCATCTTTATCAGTTCTGAATCTGTTTCTAGCAATTGATTATTTTCCTTTTTATGTGTTGTGTTTTCCTGCTCCTATGCATGACTGGTAATTTCTGATTGGATGCCAGACATTGTAAACTTTTCCTTGTTAGGTCCTGTAAACCTTCGTGAGTTTTTCTCTGGGATGCAATTAAGTTACATGGAAACAATTTGATCCTTTCAAGCCTTGCTCTCATGATTTACTACCTGGGTCAGAGCAGTGCTCAGTCTAGAGCTAATTATTCCCACTACTGAGACAGCACCTTCCTGAGTGCTTTACCCAGTGCCCCGAATTACGAAATTTTTGCAGTCTGGCTGGTGGGAACAGTCACTATTTCCAGGTCTATGTAAGTTTCAGGCAGTTTTTTCCCTTTAATCTTTTCATATGGTTCTTTCCATGGCTTCAGGTAGTTTCCCTACACACATGCACTGAATACCGATGGGAATCCTCAATGGGATCTCTGGGGCTCTTTCTCTGTGCAGCATTCTCTTCTCCAATATTTTGTCCTTTGAACTCTAGCTGCTGTGGCCTCTTTGTACTCTCAGCTCCATCTTCTCAACTTAGGAAGACTGCTGGGCTCTGACTTTTTCCCTTAGTTTCCCTTGTTTGTTTTCTGTCTGTTGGGGACTACTGTTCTCTGTTTTCTACTATCTAATACCTTGAAAACTGTTGTTTGATGTATTTTGTCTGGGTGGTTTTCGTTGTTGTTGTCATTAAGGCAGAGAGTAAATCTCATCCTTTTTACAAAATTTTGACTGGAGGCAGAAGTCTAGATCAAAATTTTTAAAGGAATAAAAGAAAAACACTGTCATACTAGAATTCTCTCTCTAGTAAAAATGTTCTTGAGAAATGAAGGTAAAATAGAATTTTTTACATGCAGACCTAAGTAGATCAAGAAAAGTTAAGGACGTATATTGTAATCCCTATAGTAACCACTGAAAACTTAATGCAGAAATGTGAAAAGAAGTTCTATAGGCTGAAGGGAAATAAAACCAGAAAGAAACTCAGATTTTCAGAAAGGAATAGTAGCATCAGAAAAGGTAATATGTATGTAAACACAAGATTATTTTTTCCTCTTATTTTAAAATATACATATACACAAGTATACATATATACAATATATGTACACATAAGCACATATTTAAAGTACATATAACTGTTTAAAGCAAACATTATAATACTCTTTTGTAGTTTATAACATATGTAAATATAATGCATTACATATTACAACTATAGCCTAAAGGATGAGAGGTTTTATGAACCAACTGATTGCATAGTTACCACATTTTATGTGGAGTAATATTAACTCTAAGTAGACTGAGAAAATTTAAGGATATATATTGTAATCTCTATAGTGACTACTAAATATTTAAGGCAAAGAAGTATAACTAAAAAGCAGCAGGTAAATTAAATTTTTAAAATTAAAATATTTCACTAAAAAAAAAGGAAAAGGAAGAATGGAGGAACAAAAACCAGGTAGCACAAGTAGAAAGCAAAATAGTGAAATGATAGACTTAAACTATATTAATAATTACATTTCATTATTATAATAAGGCACCTAGAAACACTCCAACTTACATGCAGAGATGATCAAATTGGATAAAAAAAGCAAGACCCAACTCTATGCTATCTATAAGAGAGGCACTAAAGTGCTACTTAAGCAACCATCAACTTAAAATAGACTATTGTATACATAGGTTGCTATACATGACCCTCATGGTAACTACAAACCAAAACTCTATGACAGATACAAAAAGAAGAAAAGAGAGAGAGAGAGAAAGAATACAGACAACACTAAACAAAGTTATCAAATCACAGCAGGAGAGAACAGGAGAAGAAGAAAGGAACAGAGAAAAACTACAGAACAACCAGAAAACAATGAACAAAATGGCAATAAATATACCTATCCATAATTACTTTAAATGTCAATGGACTAAATACTCCAATCAAAAGACATAGGGTGGCTGAATAGATAAAAAAAACAAGACCCATGTATATGCTGAGAAGAGACTCACTTTAGATAAAAATAGAAGTGGTATATATTTACAATGAAATACCATTCAGCCATAAAAAAGAATGAAATCTTGCCATTTGTGACAACATGGATGGAACTTCAGGGCATTATGCTAAATGAAGTAAGTTTAGACAGAGAAAAACAAATGCTGTATAGTTTCACTTATATGTGGAATCTAAAAAACAAAACAAACAAACAAAACAGAAACAGACTTACAGATACAGAAAACAAACTGATGATCTCCAGATGGGAGGGGGGTTGGTGGGTGAGGGAGATAGGTGAAGGGGATTAAGAGGCACAAACTTCCAGTTATAAATTAGTCACGGGGATGTAATGTACAGCATAGGGAATGTAGTCAATAATACTCTATGGTGATAGATGGTTATTAGACATATTGTGGTGATCAATTTGTAATGCATATAAATGTCAAATTGCTATGTTGTACAACTAAAACTGATATACTGTATGTCAACTACAATTTAAAAAAAAAGGAAAGGCTGTCAGTGTCAGTGTGGTCGCGTCGGGGGCCGGGCCGGGGTGCAGTAAATGGCGGCGGAGGGAGGTGGAGCGGCATCCGTGCTCATCCCAGAGCCCCCGAAACTTAAAAAAAATAAAAATAAAATAAAATAAAATTTTAAAAAAGGAAAAAACTTATGTTCCTAAAAATTTATTTTGACATTTAATGTTTGTTTTATGGTAGTCAACAAATGTGAAATATCTAAACAAAGTTGGAGATGATTAAGCACTTGATGGTATTTAATAAAAGATGTACATGCGAAATTTTATTTTACATAGACTATAGACTTATACATAAAAAGTAAAATTATAAAGCTTTTAGAAGAGAATATAAGAAGAATATCTGTGACTTACTGGTAGGCAAAGGTTTTTTGGGAAGGACACATAAAAGCGTAATTATAAAAGAAGAAAAATGTATGAATTGCACTTCATCATAATTAAAAACTGCTCATTAAGAAAATAAATAATACAGGGACTTCCCTGGTGGCGCGGTGGTTAAGAATCCGCCTGCCAATGCAGGGGACATGGGTTCGAGCCCTGACCCGCGAAGATCCCACATGCCGTGGATCAACTAAGTCCGTGCGCCACAACTACTGAGCCTGTGCTCTAGAGGCCGCGAGCCACAGCTACTGAAGCCTGGGCACCTAGAGCCTGTGCTCCACAACAAGAGAAGCCCCCGCTCACTGCAAGTAGAGAAAGCCCGTGAGCAGCAGCAAAGGCATAACACAGCCAAAAATAAATAAATAAAAATAAAATATAAGGATACAAAAAGATTAAATATAAATAAACAAAAATGATGTATCATGAATATATTAAAGAGCATCACTGAGATAGAGGACCACTTCACGGTGACAGAAGTTTTAATCCACCAGGAAGGTATAATGTTACAAAATATTTTCCCCCTATTAACATAGCCTCAAAAAATATAAAGCAAAATTTCACGGAAGTAAAAGGAAAAAAATTTTAATCCATGATCATAATGGGATACTTTAGCCTGCTTCTCTCAATAATTGGGAGGACTATTAGACCAAAAGAAAACCGAAGAGTAATCCCTGCTAGCTGCAACTACAGAAAGCCCGCGCAGCAACGAAGACCCAATGCAGCCAAAAATAAATAAATAAATAAGAATATAAAATAAATAATACAGCCATAGAATGGGAGAAAATATTCACGAAACATATATCTGATAATGAACTCGTATTCAGAACATAGAAAGAAGTCCATCATAAGACACAAACAAAAATAAAAACAGAGAAAAGATTTGAGCAGACACTTCACAAAGGAAGAAATTCAAATGACTAGTAAGCATATGAAAAACCAAGATCTGGGTGCTAGGTATGCTGTTGCTACTGTAATTCCATTGTTTAAATGATTAGTGGACAGAACCAAGAAGTAATTTTTTCTTAAATTGTGAGGTAATATTGATATTTCTAATTCTAATGTAACATTATAACATTTTTCCATACTTGATTTTATTTTATTTGTGTATCTCTTTTATCTTACAGTGAAATCTTTTTTCCTAATTTCATGAATATACTTATTTGCTTTATTCTACAATTACATTAAAAAGTTTCAGAATTACAATACCTGTATAATTACTAATAATGTATTAACTAAGTAAGGTTTAAGATCTCTTTTTCAGTTCCTTTTGTCTTTAGAATATATTACACTAAGGATGTACAGAGTACTTGGTCAAAAACTACTTGAATCTCAATTATTTTCTCCTTTGTTATTTTATCAGATTGATTTATAGTTAGGTTAATTTGTTTCTGTTTAATATATGTCAAAAGAATGATAGGGCTTCCCTGGTGGCTCAGTGGTTGAGAGTCCGCCTGCCAATGCAGGGGACACGGGTTCGTTCCCCAGTCCGGGAAGATCCCAGATGCTGCGGACCGGCTAGGCCCGTGAGCCATGGCCGCTGAGCCTGCACGTCTGAAGCCTGTGCTCCGCAACGGGAGAGGCCACAACAGTGAGAGGCCCGTGTACCGCGGGGAAAAAAAAAAAAAAAAAAAAAAAAAAAAAGAATGATAGAATATCATCATTTTGCAATTCCAAGTATAATAAACTGATTCAAGTAAGGATTGTCATTTTATGTTAAAACCTTTGGCTAAAAAAAAAAAAAAAAAAAACCTTTGGCTAAAATTTTGTTAAGGTCAAGATAGTCACATGGCCTCAAAGTAACACCCCACTCATGACATAGGGCATATTTGCAGTCACTACTTAACCAAGTGATGAAACTTAGCAACACCAATGGTAGGACAACCGGATATTATGTTTCCTGGAGTGATGCAGTAAAAAATACACAAAGTCACCTATGATGTATTCTTATCAAAATATTTAATGTGAATCTAATCTTGAGGGTAATAATAAGACAAATCCAGAATGTGGGACATTCTACAAGATAACTGGCCTGGATGCTTTAAAAAACTGGCAATGTCATGGGAAGTTAAAGAAAAAAAAGGTACTGAAAATTGTTCTAGATTAAAAGAGTACTTAGAAACATAATCAAGTGCAAAACATAAGTCTTGATTAGATCTTAGATTAAGAAATACAAACTTGAAAACATTTTTTGTGAAATTTGAATAGCATATTATATGATGATGTAAAAGTATTGTTAATTTTTCAGGTAAGGTGATGGTATTATGTTTATGTAGAGGATATTCTTTTCTTAGAAACTTCATGCAGAAAATTTTGGAGTTGAAGTGTTTCAGTGTCTACAGTTTACCTTCAAAGGGCTTAGCATATATACACATATAGAAAGAGCTAAAGCCAATGTGACAAAACATTAACAACTGGTAAATAAAGATGATGGTATACAGTGGTATAGGGGTGTTTATTTTAGTATTCTTTCAACTTTTATGTATGTGTGAAATGTTTTCATATGAAAAATTGAAAGAAAAAAAGATGGAATTCAGGACGTTTGGGGGGGCAATCTGAGTTATTGTCACCAGGTGGTGCTCGTGCTTTTCAAATATAGCTAAATAAACAGGCCAACAGTCTGTTGGCAATTAATTGGATATTTATTTAGGAAAAATTTGGGTGAGAGGGGTCACAGACTATAAATCCAGCTTTTAAATTTTGCCAGTGTTCACTCTTTCTTGCATTATTATGTTCTACATAAATTGAAGAGTCTCAGCTATAAATTTTCTTTGTCTCAGTCTGCCTCTCTCCCGTCCCTTTCTGTTTCCAGGCCCTTATTTACTTCTCACTGGGCCTGCTGTAATGATTCCCTACGCCAAAGACTACTTTGATCCACACTGCTGACACAGTGACCTTCCTGCAACATTTCTCTCCCCTTCACCAGCTCCCCATTTCATTCCAAATAATTTCCACTCCTCAGCAAAGTGTTAAGTTTGATACCAGCCTGCTTCCCCAGGGTATCTCCCATTATTGCCTTGCATTATCTCTACTCATGAGACACCTTGATTGCTGTCCTTTTTTTAAAATGAATTTTAGACACTTTGTTGCCCTTGAGTGTTTCACTTCATATGTCTCCATACCCAAGGTGCCCTTCTGCCCAACACTAGACAAAGTTTGACCTTATTCGCATCAAAGCCCAGATTAAATTCATTTTCTTTATGTAATCTTCCCAAGCAACCCATTCAGAAATCTTCACACAGCACTTTGTAGTTTTCTTATTTTCACGTTTTGTATTATGTAATAATTATATAATTAAATTATAAACACTTTCAAGGTAGGCAGTTTGTCTTTATAGTCTCCACATTGTGTTTATGTTTGTACTATGTGGCACTCCCTGAAGGTCAGCGGGATTGAATTTCAGGATTATTCAAAGCTAGTTTACAGTAGTGGTGAAAGTGCTGACTAATCACCATCAATTGCCAGCCTTCCTCTGGTTTCTCATTTCACAGATATGCAATGAGGGGCCACTATAGCGAGAAACCAACCTGGATGAAGGATGTCCATGGTTTATTAACCAATTTGAAGTAAAATTTCCATTCAATTTGACACTATATGTGAAAACTATTAAACTTTTGCCTGTCATTTGATCCCTATATTCCACTCCTAGGTAAGAACATGATAACAATACTGTAAGGTTTATTTGACGAATATTTGGAAGGGCATGTTTATAAAAGATAAAAGTTGGAAATAACCCAACAATACAGGCTTGGTTAAACAGATTCATACGATGAATTGCTATGAAGCCATTAATAATAATTAGTGAGTTGAGAATTCTCTAAATATTTAGGGAATAATATTTAGTGACATAGAGGTTCCTGCTGTATTAAGTGGAAAAAAATTACCGGATAGTGTTGACATCACAATACCTTGTAATGGAAGGAAAAAATATATTCATAGAAAAAAGACTGAATGTGATGGCAGAGGTATTTCTAAGTTTTGAGATTATTTTCAGTTTTCTCTGTTGCTATTTGTTTTTTTAAGTTTTAATGATGAGCTAATTAAGAAAACAATAACAAAATTTATTTTTAGAAAATAATGTATCTCAAAAGTTATTCTATCGTATACATAAAATTCAGTAAAACAGGAAGAAATTTCAGTCTGTAACACTAGTCCTTGGGCCTCACACAGAACCAGGGGACCGGAAGGGCCAAATGATGACACGGGGAAGACAGTATTAGAGGCCAGAAAAGATGAGGAACCCAAAGAAGGTTAAGAAGTGCAGTTACCATGCTTAGGAATAGAGGGGCACAGGAGTACAAGTAGGAGAACCAGAGAAATCAAGCAGATACCAAGTTTGCAATGTAGTAGGACGATAACTACTCTTAGAAATCTAGGAACAATACTCAGTGTTATTGTTTACTGAGTAGGTGATCTTGAGTAAATCATTTTTATTTTTGAGAGTCAGAAAATACTTTGAAGGTATTTTTATTCCCATTTTACAAGCGAGTAAAGTAACATTCAGAAAATACAAATAAAGTCATATATGTAAGCTAGGGTTTCTTAACATTAGTACTATTGGCACATTAGACCGATACTTCTTTGATGTGGAAAGCTATTTCATACAAACAATTACACTAGTATGGGATAATAAATGACGATGTCAATTTTAATAAAGAAAGGAGAGTTGCCCAGTGAGAGGAAAGGGGGTGAGAGGCATTTTGTAGTTCATCAAGGAACTAGGACTGGTATGCCTTTTTATGTAAACTCTCCCTAAATTCTCAGTATATATCTCACCAAAGAGTGTTCTCCCCTTGTTGGGGACTCTGGAAAACTTCATTATCTGTAGTTGGTAGGTATATGCTCCAGATCTACGCAAGTCAAGTCAAGCCACCAGTAAACAGAGCATCTTGTGTAAGTGATTTTAAGCCCAATCTTCATCAAAAAAGGGTCTCTTATATCCTTCCTGTCTACCTAGAGATAGGTCCTTAAGATGAGTGGGCCTGAGGGGGGTCCAGATATGTGTAAGAGCCTGAATCTAACTTAGAGAAGGAGTGGAAAGGGTAATGAAAGGGAGTTCTGACACTGTGGAGCTATTTGTGGGTAGGGAGGATTCTAAAATAACTCTTCAAATCATGATACCATGTTAAATACATGGAGTATGTATGATTTATATTAATCCCATTTTTTAAAAGATAACTGTCATTGATTATTATTTCTACAATGTACCTCAAATTTATTCCAAAGTAGGGATATGACTTTAATAAAAATGGGAATAAAAATTTAACTTCATGTTTTACTTGTATGTTTCACTTTTGAAAAAAAAATTTTTAATATGCAATTTAAACATTTTCATATTTTAAAGATTGGAAAACAGTAAACAAAAACAACAGAAAAGAGAATAGAATTTGTATGTAACTTCACCACCCAGATAGACCCAGTATTCATATATGGTGGATAGACTTTAGACTTCTTAAATCAGTAGTTCTGAGCCCAGACTACACATTGGATTCCCCTAAGGAACTTTTAAAATGTAACCATGACCAATGTCATCCCAGAACAATTAAGCCAGAATCCCGGGCAGTATGGGAGTACGTGGGGAGCCAGGCAAAGGTAATTGTTTTTTAAGCTTCTCAGGTGATTCTAATGTGCAGATAGGGTTCAGAACCACTGTCTTAAATGAGTGACATATTAGTGTTATTGTCTCAGCTGAAGCAGCTAGGCCACACTAGGCCAAAAGATGCTGGTGGTTACACTGAAGAGGCACTTTGATTGTAGTTGCCATTGGCAACTAGGAAATGAGAGTGATAGAGAGGCCACGGGGCACGCAGCAATCCTTAGTGGCCTAGCACCATCCAAGCCACACCACCACTGTCTGCGGTAAACAGTACTCAGTAATTTGGGCAGCAGTAGCTGTAGGTATTTTGCAAGCAGCAGGCTGCCAGCCACACAAGAAGGCAGTTACTCTATTCTTATTTTAAATTACAAAAAATGCTAGAATTTATCACCAGAATGTTATCTTTGAATATACAAATTCAAATGGCCTGATGAGCTTTGTGAAAGGCTCCCAGGTAAGCTAAGTGGTGGGAATGTGTGGAGGGTACGGATTGCTTTGGGCTGATCTCATGTGGCAGCTCATCATGGGTTCTGGGGAACTATTTGTGTAAAGGGACAGGAAGGTGGTATGGGAGAAGCACACTCTACGATCAGGTTGAAAGAAGCATCAGTCACCTAAGAAAGTTTGTCCGTCAGCTGTTCCTGTAGAAAGGGGAGTGGATGGAGGGGAGGCAGGCATGTTTCTCAGTTGGGTCCTCACAAAGCTGCCTTTTCCACAGTGGGGTCTGACCTCAACTTTGTACAACCCAGAGATGGGAACCTTGCAGTCTCTCCAGTGGAGGATCAGCTCTCAGGACAGCTACACACCGTAATGCTGAAGTATTATTCAGAGGAGTACATACCAGTGACCAGGATAATTTGCATTTATTACTCCTAGGAAGGGAAACGAGATAATGAGTGAACATTTATTAAAATGTCAATGTGTCAGGTGCTTTACATTTTAGCATTTCATTTACAGATGAAGAAACCAAGGCATGGAGAACATGCCCAAGCTCCCCAAACTGGTCAGTGTGATGAGAGCAAAATGTAAACCCTGGTCTCTCTGGCTCCAGAGTTGTGCTAGCCTTCCCGGGAGATTGAACAAGCATTTAGAAGGCTACTCAAGAGACTGAGAAAAGGGAGAGGAATGATCCTGATGGAAGTGTCACGAAGGCCATAAGAATATTTACACTACACACGTCTCATAATGGGGTGGGTCTCTCTGGTAACCAGAATGATTTAGGTTGTTTAATACAGCGTCCCATTTTTGCAAAGTGCATATGTTTCCTTTTTTTCCTTAACTTGGTAAAGTCTCACAGAGAAGTAAACAAATTTTAAGTTTATACTTAAGAACTCAATGAACTGTTACAAATGTATACACATCATATTGCCATCACCCAAATGAAGTTAGAGAACATTATTAGCAGTGCAGTAACTTCCCTCTTGTCCCCCTAGTCAAAACCAGACTTCATCCTCTGCCTCCCCAAAACCAGTATCCTTAATTGTGGCACACAGATTTGTTTTGCCTACTTTAGAGCATCATGTAAATGGGCTATACTTTATGGACCTTTTGGCATTTGCTATCTTTTGCTCTACACTGGCCTGTGGAATTCATCCATGTTGCTCTATGCAGTTCTTAATATATATTTTTTCACATGCTCCAAGAAGATATCACTCCTTGCCACATCCCAGTCTCCAAGCAGTCAGATTGTTCATATTTGATTAGATTTGCTTATCTTTAGTTATAGTGCTATTCTGAGGACAATCCCTGTACACCCAGATTGGACTCCAAATATTGGGTTGGCCAAAAAGTTCGTTTGGGTTCTTCATGCTATGGAAAAACCCGAACGAACTTTTTGGCCAACCCAATATATCTTCTATCCACATCAGCTAAATATCTAGGCACTATTTCTTAGGATGGACAGTGTCTTCGGAGGTATTGCACACCCACTATATGCTTATTTTTAATGTTATAACTCTCAATCGTAATTTTTTTCCTTCAAGTTACTGCCTTTTACCTACCATAGCTCTATCTTAAAAAAATACTTTGGTTTTTTTGTTTTGTTTTGTAAACACATTGCTGTCTCTCAATATAAACAATTTCTTTTGAGAAGGAGGTTTAACTAAATACTGTGTTTTTGTAATGCAAAGAATTTCTGTGGCTTGTAGGGAAGTCTTGTAATGATGATAAATTGTTCCCAGGTTATTGTGTATATATATGACTCCAAGGTCTGGAGAGACGGAGCTGCTTACATTCTTGATTACTTCATGCTCACATCTGGACCATCACTCCCACCACTCTCTATTCCTTCTCCCAATATTGGACATTGAAGTCTAACCCTTCCCACAAATAGGTGGAAGGAGGGCCAGTTCTCAGTGAGTCACAGGAGCATTCTCCTCTGCACATCCTCCCCTCCTCATTAAAAAACTATTTCCTGATCATTACCCGTATCACTGACAATTGAATTCTTTATAAGAGCCAGCAGTGGCACTACTCACCCACCACATTTTCCCTTCTCTCTTACCCTGTTTTTCTCTCTCTCTCCACCCTTTCTTTTTTTTTTTTTTTACGGTACACGGGCCTCTCACTGTTGTGGCCTCTCCTGTTGCAGAGCACAGGCTCCGGACGCGCAGGCTCAGTGGCCATGGCTCACGGGCCCAGCCGCTCTGTGGCATGTGGGATCTTCCCGGACCGGGACGCGAACCTCTGTCCCCTGCATCGGCAGGTGGACTCTCAACCACTGCGCTACCAGGAAAGCCCTCCACCCTTTCTTTTTTGTTGTTATGGCAGGGGAAAAAAATTAAGTAGTTGAAATCTTGGCATAACATTTTTTAGAAATTGCAAAGTCTGATGTTATTGGAGGGAAAAAATAGGAAGACCTAAAGAAAACATTTAGAAAAACTGTTTTTGCCTGGAATTTTTGTATATAATTTTCCCCCCAGATTATATAGTTCTAGGCCAGGAACTATCACTGTCTTACCCCTGTTTGATTTTTTCATTTCTACAACCAGCACTTGTTTCTCTTTTCCATGGTACTTGTTATTATAAAGAATTTGTTATTGCTTCTCGTTTGGTTGTTTGGTTTTAACCACTTCATGGGAGTTAGTGCATTTGTTACAATCAGTGGAGAAAGGTAAAAGCATGAGGAGATTTGTGCTAGCACAGTAGCCTCTGAACACTTTAGTCAAGTTTGGGTGATGATGGTCTATGGTGCTTTTGTTTCCACTTTGAAAAAATATTTCCCAAGAGTCACCTCTTCCCCTTACACATGCCTATATACAGTACTTCAACTAAAGTATTGGGTAAAAAAAGATAATTGAGTACATGGGTAGTAAGTTGAACCCATTCCTTTCTTATTAGTTTATACAGGTAATTTATTCATATTTAGCAAAAAAACAAGAAAACTTTTTTTTTGTTTCACAATTTAACTTTTCAAAGCATGTTAATAAATGATTATCAATTAAACATTACTGTTTGGAGGCTGATTTATTATCTTAAACACACCTACTATATTCAATAATTTAAAAATAAATTCCAGTATTTATGATGACAACACCTAGAGATAACATTCATGTTAAATACATTTTTGAAGATTCTCTTTTATTACATTACATAATGAATGGACATTTTAAACAGCAATGCAGACACACATTATAACTAGGTCAGAGACAATATACGCATATTAAAATTCTGTATATTTCGATAAGGTAAAAAATAAAGCTATATAAACTGATCTTTAGATTTTTTTCTGCAAAAGTAGAACCACACTTTAATAATGCTCTGACACATCTTCATTAAAGCTTTGTTTATAGACAATCAGAATGCTTCTCACCCCCATTCATCTACCCTCTAACTAAAAAAAAAAAAAAAAAAAAAAGAATGCATTCACCAGCTGACATTTTTCCTGTTTTTAATGTTACAAATGGGGAACTTCCAAAAGAAAGTGCATACCAAGCTGTTACACTGAGTTGTCAAATAAATACCATTAATTTTAAGATAAAGCAGAAGTGGTTGTATTATGTTATTAATAGTGCAAAACAGATGAACTTAGTAGTTTTAAAGAAAAAGGCTGGAAACTTCTTTTAGGTTGCCCTGAACTTTTGGTTGATGCCCATGAATTTAAGAATAGTTACACAGCACATGCAAGGCATTTACAAAAACTTTTTATTTTTCTCTTTCCTAATGTAATACATGTTTATTGTAGAAATTTAGAAAATAGAGATAAGTGAAATAAACCCTTCACCTGTAAAAAAATTGGTTTCTGATTCTACAGCAGAGAAAAACATTATTGCTATATAGGGCTATGACATCCTTTCAGTAACGTTTATGTGTATATACCATTTTGTTCCTCTTTTCCTTTCTGACATGCACAAAAAATGGGTTTAATTTTTTAAAAATTTAATGTATTGAGAATGTATTTCCATGTTATTATTATTTTTCAGCATCATTTTTAATAGAAGTACAATATTCCACTGGGTGAACAGATCATAATTTATTTAAATAATCTCCTATTCTTAAATATTTATATTCTATTCTTTTATTAGTAAGCAACATACAATAAGCATAAAAGGATATGCTTTTTTTTTTTTTTTTTTTGCGGTACGCGGGCCTCTCACTGTTGTGGCCTCTCCCGTTGCAGAGCACAGGCTCCAGACGTGCAGGCCCAGCGGCCGTGGCTCACGGGCCCAGCCGCTCCGCGGCATGTGGGATTTTCCCGGACCGGGGCACGAACCCATGTCCCCCGCATCGGCAGGCGGACTCTCAGCCACTGCGCCACCAGGGAAGCCCAAGGATAAGCTTTTTAAAGACCCTTAACTTCAAGTATGTATATCTTCTTTTTTTTCTCCCTAGGTTTCATTCCAGCATCTATTTCTGCAGTAAGACAGCAATTAAAATTGTAGAACAATAGGATGTTACCATTGGTTCATTATATACTTCATTCATTTATCTAACAAATAATTATTGATTGCCTACTGTGTGCCAGGATCTGTGCAAGGTACTCAGGATATAATGATGAAGAAGGTACAAGTAGTCATTAATCTGAGGAAGTATAGTTTTATGTGAGAGAAACACAATAAATAAAGTCATTGGATAGGTGCCATCATAGAAGAAGTACACACTTCCGGGGGGCACAGAAGAGAGGCAATTATTCCAGACTCTGACGAACATTTAAGGGGAAATGTTCACATTGCATGAGAATTTCCTGTGCCATATATTCTCAGGGTGGGAAAAGACTTCAGATGTCATTTAGTTCAAGCCTCTTTGCTGCTAGAATTTTCTGTGTCAAGTGGTGATGTAATACACAGGGCTTTGCAGTATGGTCAGTGGAGTTATATTCCTTGGATTTGAGTCCTGACTCTACTCATTTAGTATCTGCATGTATGATTTCAGGCAAGTTGCTTAAAATCCCTGTGCCTTTTTTTTACTCTCTAAAATGGGATAATAATAGTGCCCACTTAAAGATGCTGTTGTGATAGAAGATTTCATATAGGTAAAGAGGGTCTGGCATATAGTATACGATCCCCGACCTACGATGGCTCAACTTAAGATTTTTTGACTTTACACTGGTGCAGAAGTGATAGGCGTTCAGTGGAAACTGGACTTCAAATTTTGAATTTTGATCTTTTCCCAGGCTAGCAATATGTGGTATGATATTCCTTCACGATGCTGGGCAGTGGCAGTGAGTCTCAGCTCCCAGTCAATGCAATCATGAGGGTAAACAACCGATACCCTACATGTCCTGTGTTTGAACATGCTTAAGGTAGGCTAGGCTAAGCTGTGATGTTCAGTTGGTTAGGTGTATAAAATGGATTTTCAACTTACGATGTTTTCAGTTTATGATGGGTTTATTGGGACGTAACCTCATCATAAGTTGAGGAGCATCTATACATGCAAATTCACGTACACTCAATTCACGCAGTAGTCACGTTAATAATATGGAGCTCACTGTCCACCAAAGCTTTTGATCGTTAGAAAGTTATTTTTGTGATAGGTTGAAATTGGGCCCCTATAGCTTTTACCTGGAAGATATTCCCACCTGAAAAATGGAAGAAATTTCAGGGAGGCAGCTTTTGGTTCAATTTAATGAAGTAGTTTCCAGTATTTAGAGCTGTCTAACAGAAATGGACAGCCTAAGGAGGGGTGATTTTCACAAGTTAAAATAATCACACAGCCTGTTGTTTGCAGAGAGTTCCCTGGATAAAATCCAGAATAGCAGATTTCAGAGCTTATCTGTACTACAGGTGGACTGTGAAACTCATTTTGAAAGCATGTGAACACAAACACATTAAACTTTGATTTTGTACTATAGTGACACTGTTATTGGCAAACACAGTTTGAAATTACAGATTTGCGTAAGAACATGAGCACATTATCTTGCATTGAATTCCGTAAAGGAATTAATATTCCCACAACACTCAGATTAAACTTTGCTCAACAGCAGAGAATTGGCGACCATTCTGCTTTGTTACTATTGAATCAATCCATACATGCAATGAAATTTAGATTATGACATCTAATCTAATTATGACAATCAAAACCAGCCTTCTGCCAGAGACCCCTGCAATGAAGAAGCATTAGAAACAAGACAAAAGAAACCATGTTACTTTTTATGCTAGTTTCCAAGGCTTAACTGAAATAAATATGCTTTCTACTGAGAGAGAGTCTCACCATGGGTTTCCTAGTGTGAAAGGTTTATAACAGATTTTAGACTAATGGAAACAACTATGCAACAGAGTTTAAGTACGAGTTGATGTGTGTTTATCAGTTTTGAATTGATTTACAATTCATGAAGCCCTTAGATGGCAGAAAAGAATGACTACTCCATGAGACACCTTGGTGAAGATCACGGGGGTAGTCAGTAGAGGTCAACGGTAAATCAAAGCTGTGAATGGAAACTTGCAGGCCCACTGCTACTGCTGCAATGGCCATTTGGTAATACGGATGGGCTCACCCTCCCCTCCTGTGTGGCCTTTTCATGCCTTTCAATATATAATCTGAGTTATGTAACTGAGCAGCTTATTCTTTGAGGATATGACTCAAGTTGGATTATTTCTAGGGTCGAACTACTATAATGCCTAGCAACTGTGTAGAGATTTACATTTGAAAATTAGAATTAGTGTAGTATAGGATAACATTATAATATACTGTGGGGTTTTTTCCTTTTAAAAAAAGTGGGTCCTCCACTTTCAGATAAGTTTACCAACTTAGAAGGGGTAATTTTTTTTCTCATTTCAACTCAAAACTGACTTCCTTATCTTCCTCTTGAAATCACTTCTTTTCTCCCTGAAGTTTGGCATCATCTATTCAAGCTAGCCAGGCTCAAATCTGAATCTCAAAACTGTGGTGTCTCACAACTGGACCTTAAATGATCCTTAGTCCATCACCCGTTTGATACTTAAAGCCTTTACTATTATCTAATTTGTGATTCCCCAAGTATTTGAGTATCTACTCAGTACCAGGCACTGTAGTCATTCTACTGAATAACCATTTCTGCCAGATATTAAGCAGCTCTGGGAAGAAAGAAGATATAGTCATAACAAGGCACATCCTGCCCTAGTGGAAGAGGCAGCTAAGAACATTCTAATACGATGCAGTGAGTGCTTTGCAGAGGTCATGCAGAGGACTGGGGGAAGACAGGAAGGGTGTCTAGCCCAGAGGAGGCTTCAGGAAGGGTAATTGGGCCTGCTTTCTAGAATAGGGAACACTAGAACTGAATCTTGAAGGATGAATAGGAGTGATCCGGGTGACTGGCAAGTGTGTGTTCCAGGCAAGGAAACTGCAAGGGCAAAAGTGCAGAGAGACCATGTTTATCTCTCTAAGTCTTGGTTTCCTCATCTGTAAGTGTTGACTTTGTAGGAGTGTTGTGAGGAATAAATGAGAAAATGTTTATAATGGACATACTAAGTAGTCACCAAATTATTATTATTCTCATCATCATCATTATTACAACTGCTGCAATATATCAACGTAGAGATATGCAAGGTAACCGTATAGCAACCAGATGACCCCCCCACACACACCAGGCCCATAATTCTTGCCTGATAAATATACTAACATATCTATAGTAGGAATGTTCCAATCTGAAGCAATCTCAGAGCCTAATGCTACTAGACACTTCAGGTCACAACAACTCCCCTTGCTTGCTAACATTCCATGTTCAGTAAAAACCATGTTGCTTTGGCTTCCCTTGGAGCCAGGTCAGGTCAACATGAAATTCCAGATTGCTCAACAACTCTGTTTTCTCACTGTACAATAATTTGCCACTATGGTATTATGACCAGTCTCTTATTAATTTTGTAATAACACTCAAAAAGCCCCGACTATGTGCCAGACACTAGTCTTAACACTATTCAAATATTAACTCATATTTAATTCTTACAACAACCCTAGAAGGTAGCTAACTATTATTATCATAATTTTTTAAATGTGGAAACAGAGGCACAGGGAAGTTAAGTAACTTGCAGCTAGTAAAGAGTAAAGCCCAGATGCAAACTGAGGTGCTGTGGCTTCAGAGTCCCTGTTCTTTACCTCTACATGCACTGCATCCCTGAAGCCAGACAGGCAGCTCTGGGACCCTATGGGACTGATTTTCTGAGCTCACAAGGCTGAGGTCAGACTCTGTGGTAAATGCAGCAAGATAAACACCGCTTTGCTGGGTTTGTCTGGGTGCCTTTGGCAGCTGGTCTCCCAAAGTGCCTGGATAGCAGCCTTGGATTTGGTGTTCAGACCTCACAGTCCTTCTTCAACTGATTAGAGAGAGTGGTTGGTCATCTCTTGCTTTCAAGATATCAGATGCACTGGCCTGCTTGTCTTGCACTGGATCCAAAGTTTGCCCTAATCCACATCAGAAGGGCCTTCAGGTCTGAAAAATATCTTTGAGGCCTACAGCAGAACAGTTCTTCAGCTGCATTCTGAATGGGAATTTACGTTTCTTAGGTTTAGAAGTGGTTATTCCATTCCCATGGAGAATCTTATGGTTTGAGTTTTTCTCTGATGAAAACAGAAGTGGCCAGTGGCCCACCATTACAGTGTCCCAAGGAGATCTCTACACAGAAGCCATATTCCAGGATGATACACATTACTTATTCCTGTATTACTTTGACCCCACTCCTTTGAGACATTCTGGCCTTGCTAAACTCAGTGAACTGTGAATGAACCAGGAGGACTCCCTTTTGCCTTTCTAACCTAAAGCTAATCTGAGAACAGGTCCTTCCTCAAAGCCCACACTCCATACTTGACCTTTGGGGTCTTATCCACACTGATGACAAAAGGAAGCAAAGACAGGTGAATTGCTACCCTTCAGAGCAGTACTGGCTCTATCTCCCCACCTCTAGGCTTCTTCGGGGTGGAGGCCCCTCTCAAGGCAGGGCTCAGACCTATCCACACCAGCATCCCGAACAGACCAAAGTCGAGGAAGCTAAGAACCGAGAGAAGCTGGAAAGAACCCCAAAGAGCCCTTCATGCCAAAGCAAGGGCTTTTACTTTCTTCTGGCCCACTGAAAGCTGCAACTCCTAACAACATACCTTCAGAGCTTCCCCTCTAATGCTCCTTGAGGGGAGGATGGGATTGTGTTGAGTCGGGGTGGAAGTGGGAGAGTGTGGAGGCGGGGTGGCGCTTGAGCTTCGCTAGAAGTTGACTTGTGCTGCAGATGCATTGTAACCGGTGAATAAAGTCATGGCCTCATCTGACCTGATCTTGACATTCACAGATGAGACAGGATACAGAATATCATGGGGTTGAAGAGTCCCAGGGACTCTGGAGTCAAGTTACCTCAGTTTGAATCCTGCCCTACATTTCCTATTTGAGTGCCCTTGTACAATTTACTTATCCTCCCCTTCCCCCAGTTTCCTCATTTTTAAATGGTTATCATCATAATAGTAGAGTTTAGAATAATAAAAATGTTGGGGAGGTGTATGTATGATGGTGGCACAGGTCATGCACCTAGGCAAATCCAGTTACACCTGGAGACTTCAATACTTCTCTCTCAGCAGTCAGAGAACAGGTAAAGGAATAAATCATCAGTAAGGAAATAGGAGACCTGAACAACACTATCAACCAAATTGACCTGATTGACATTCATAGGATACTCTACCCCACAGCACACACTACACAACTAGACTCACCACCACGTGACTGAAAGCCAGAGTTATTAGAGGTTTCCTGTGTATTTAATTTCTAACTTGATAAAAATGAAATATAATTGCAGAACCAAAAGAACAATGATTCTTGTTTCACAGTATGTATAACTCATCTCACATTCTTTCACTTCTGATAGTTCCATCATATTTACATGATTAGGTGCTTTTTGCTTTTGCAAAGTGTGGTGTGTGGGACGTGTATGCTGTTCATCCCTCTTCTGCCACTGCCCCTGGAATGTGGGTGGGCAACGGAGGACAGCAGAGATGGGAAGGGGAATCTGGAGACGGGCACTAAATTGCCAAAAATATTCTATGTGTGTTCTTATTTTACAGTCATAATGATGTGGGAGATGAGGACGGGTCTTTGGCTATCTTGTCACCCTGTTATTTGCTTTTCTTTTTCTTGGCTTTCACCGAACAGCTCTGGTGTCAGAAACCATCATCACATGTTTTCTTACTCCAGCAAAGTGGTGTTAGGCGATGTACTAGTTAATTGTATAAGACATCCAAGATTGATTTCCCTACATACAAAATATACTTTTTAGCACCAAGTAAGAATAATGGAACACAGCAGATCCTATACACAGGGGAATAAAAAACAAAACAAAACAAAAAAACAAAAAAAACTGCGAGAAGAGCCTGAGATGAAGCAAGCAAATGGAGAAATCTTTAGTGGTGTAGACGAATCATTACTCTGACTTCCCCTGGGTCTTGCTTGCCCATGCCCTCCTGCTGAGATAGATGTGCTTTTGCAAGGCAGAATTGGAGGTGAGTAAATAAGAAGGCGGTTATCCACTTTTATCATCACAGCACCCCACATGTCAGTTCAAGAAAATGCTAATGAAGAAAATTCTGTGAGTTTGTGGAATCAGAACCCAAATTACTTTTAGAATTTAAAAGAATCAGAGTAGGTACAGCACCAACCACTTAATCCAATGAAACAGAAAAACCCTAATGGAGATCATCTTGGCACCTTAGGAAAACAACCTCAGGGCTCCCGCTGACAGGATACTTTTCCCCAAGTACTATTAATTATAATGCATTATTAGCTAACTGCAGGCAGTGGACACCCTTTGCATGTTAACAAAAGTGCAGCAGCCCTTTAGTTAGTGGGGCTTGCTCAGTCTTCAAAATTGTCTTAATCATTAGTGAATTAGTTAAACAATAACATTAGGAGATAAAAATAATCACCCGTGTCACTTGGGAACAAGTCTAAAGTAGAACTGGCTGCCAGAGGCTCTGCATGCAGACATTCCTGACTGTACAGGTTGACGGGTGACAATCAGCACAACTCCAGACAGAGACAGCCTCATCCTGGCCTCCTCAGGGTTACACAGTAACATGAGATTGTTGTTGCACAGTTGATTTCTGCTACAGAGCATGGTAGGTGTGTGAGACAGGGAAAGTGGTACCATGGCCTCTCTGTTCAGTTCTCAATCATTCAGAAATTGACAATGCAGTTAGCAGATTTTTGAAACTCATGTTCCTTTCAGTGCTCTCTTTTTGGGCCATTTCACTGATTGTTAATGGCTCCACCTGGGGAGGTCTGGCAATGATGCTGAAACTCTGTCAAGCCTCATTGGCTGTTCTGGAAAGAGGTTTTGAGTGTCAGCTCAGAGACTGTGAAGAGAAGCTCAAATCGTGCTTTAGGATTATCTCTGGATTTTGATGGTTGGCATATTCCTCTTCTGCTGATTCATATTTTGATGACTGACTATAGGTAGAACAAAATGGAAAAAAATCTCTCCTCGAGTGACCTGAGATGATAAATTCATTGTCTTTTGTTTTATCCAAATTTTAAAAAAACACTAAATTTACTTTTTATAAATTTTACATACAGTAAAATTCACTCTTTTTGGTATACAGTTTTGTAAGTTTAGACAAATATATAGTCAAGTAAACCATCACTACAATCATAGTAATTTGTATTATCACTTCAGCATGAAGAAATGCTAAGAAAATGTATTCAGAATTTCTTTTAGAGCAGGTCTACTAGTAACAAAAATCCCTTATTTCTTCTTCACCTGAAAATGTTTTTTCTTTCCTTTCATCTCTGAAGGATGTTTTCTCTAGATTAAATACTAATTTATGCTTCCACAAGCAGTGTGTCAGGGCTGTGTTCTCTTAGCACTCTTGCCAGCCTCAGTAGTACCATTTTTAATAGTTTTGCCAAATTGGCAGGAAAAAAATGGCATCTCATTCTTTAGGCATTAAGAATATTTGCCCTTTGTTGTATATGTTGACAATTTTCCCCCACTTTATTTTTTAAAAACATACACATGTTTAATACTTAGGTAGAAAAAGCTATCTTTTTTTCCTTTATTATTATTATTACTATTTTGCTTTATTTTAGAAAGATCTTTTACACCCTAGGTTAGATTAGTGTTCATCCACATTTTCTTTTGGTCCTTCTAGTTGTTGTTTTCTAAATTTAGCACTTTTCTCCATTTGCAACAGATTGTTTTGGTTAGTGTGAAGTAGGCATTTAACTTTATTTTTTCTAACTGGTATGTATATGTTCAGTAACATTTATCAAGTTATATATACTTTCCCCTTGTTTGAAATACCCATTTTATCAAGTGTTAATTACTTTTATATAGTTGTGATTGTTTCTGAGTTTTTAATTCTATTTTGCCAGTCTGTGTATTTGTACATACATGCCACGATTTTATAATGGTAAGTTTTTAGTATTGCTAGATTTAGCAAATGAAAATAGAGGCCACTCAGTTAAATTTGAACTTCAAATACGCAATGAATAATTTTTTAGCATATGCATGTTTCAAATATTGCATGAGATTCCAAACTTCAAATTTAACTCAGTGTCCTGTATTTTATCTGGCAACCCTAAATTCCAATATCTGCAACACATACTGCCCCCAGTCTTTTTCCTTTTCCAAAATGTGCTATTATTTTTTAAAAAAAAGAGTAGAGTCCTTTAAGAAATTGATGGGTAGACGCTTTGGGAAAGTTTTTAAGTGTGATTAAAGATGACACCAGCAAAAGAAAGTAAAAATGGGCTTCATTTTCATTCTTCAAAATAGAATAATATTAAAACATGTTAATTCCTCCAAGACAGGCTGGTCCTCTTTCCACCCCACCCCTCCCTCGGTGTGTCTTTTGTTTTTCTCTCTTGGAGGTAAAAGTTCTTTACCATTTGTTGTTATGGACTGAATGTTTGTGTGTCCCCCCACCCCAGATTCATATGTTGAAACCCTAACCCCAAAGTGTCTATACTTGGAGATGGGACCTGTGAGGAGGTTAAATGAGGTCATAAGGGTAAGCCCCTAATTGGATAGAGCTGGTGCCCTTATAAGAAGAGGAAGAAGCACTAGAAAGCACGCTTTCTGCCATGTGAAGACACAGGGAGAAGGTGACCATCTGATCTTGGACTTCTTAGCCTCCAGAACTGTGAGAAATAAATTTCTGTTGTTTAAGTCACACATTTTATTTTGGCATATTTTGGTATTTTATTATGGCAGTCCAAGCAGACAAATACATCATTTGAGAACTAAATTATTTGCATATTTCATTAAATTTTTTTTAACAATTATTATTTGTATCTTGCAAAATCCTATAATTTAAACAGAATCTGTGCTATCTTTATTTTCATTTTACATTAAGAGCAAATGACTGAAACTTTAGAAGATTATGTGAACTGCCCAAGATGACTCAGCTGATAACTCTATAATCAGGGTTTAGCATTAGGGTGCAATTGGTTTATAGGAGTTGGTTCAGGAATCAATGATCTCTAAGATTCCTGCTCAGGGTAGGAGCTCACCTAGTACTTTCTCTGCAGAAAATGGCTAGTCAACCTGATACAAGAAACTTCAACGTTTTTACTCTTTGCCTCAAAATGTCTTCATATCATTTTTCCTTTTTAAATTTTTCTCTCACTTTTCTGTCTCCTCCTTTCTAATAGCACTCCCTGTGATTTTTATATCAAACTTTCCCATGCCTCACTTATCCTCTCTCATGAATCTTAAAATTCCTTCTCTATTTCTCCTTTCCCTTAGTCTACAAACATATTCACACATTCTCCCATTGTAATCAAGTCCTGTATTGTTCTTCAAATTGCAGACCCTTTTCTTCTACCATCTATTTCTAAAAGAAGGTTAATTTCCCCCACATTTTTTTAGCCTATTATAAGCATAATATACGTGCACAATGAAGAAAACTTGGACCATACACTCACACACACACACACAAACACACACACCCTAACCCCAACACCAGCCCTAACCCTAACCCTAACACACTACCTGAAATCCTATCACCTATTGATAACCACTAACCACTGTACATTCTTCTCTTGTCCTCTCTCCCTCTCTTCCTCCTCTCTCTTCTCCCTCTCTTTCTACCCCTCTTTACTCTCTCAATCTCTCTCGTCTATCTAAAATATATTGTGTATATATAATTTCATCCATATTTGTGCTATATAGCATTTTTTCAGTTGATTTAATAGTTTAAATTAAAACGTTTATTGTTATTTAATAATTTTTAAAATTTTATAAAATAATGCATGTCTATAATTTAAAGGTTAAAGAATAGCACAGGCTTATATTACATATGTTTAAAAACACAATAATTTCTTGCCCCATCCGTCTTCAACCATGAGTCTTCTTAGAGGTGAATACTTGAAAAGTTTTTAACTATTTTTTAAGCTTTAATATCCATGTTCTAATTCATATGCTGTATTGTTCAGGTCCCAGCAGAAACAGATGGCCCCCTGAAAAGGGGGGGTTAAAAAAGCTTAATGAAGAAATGATTTACAAAGGAGTGGGCCGAGTTAAGGAAACAACAAGGGATGGTAAAGCACCTGGGACTAGCAGTAGTGGAACTAACAGTAGTATGATGCCATTACCAACTCTAGGATTAAAAGAGGCAAGATTCGGGGGAATGATTATCAGAACCCAGTAAGAACTGTAGCTGTAGCTGTACAGGAGCTGTGGCCTTAAGTGGAGGCGTGCAGTCACTGCCCAAGGGGTTGGAGGCTGGAAGTGAAGGAAACAATAGCCTTCTTTCTGCCTCTTCTTATCCTCCCATTTCCCACTAGGGCAGCCCATTAAGCAAACTCAACTAGAAGCCAAAGACAAGGAGCCTAGATGATACAGTCTAGAGAGATCAGCCTTCTGAGTCACAGAGCAGGGTGGAAAGGGTAAACACAGATCTGCAGAAGCACAGGGAAAATTACCAGCACATAGGCTTATATGGATATTTTTTGCTTTATAGATTTTGGTGGTTATGTGTCGACAACTTATTATGATAAATAATAATTGAGCTTCTTTCTCACAATTTCTCACCTTCTCCACATATCTCATAATATAGTACTATTATAAATTTTTTAAAATATTTATTTATTTATTTTTGGCCGCATTGGGTCTTTGTTGCTGCGCAGGCTTTCTCTAGTTGCGGCGAGCGGGGGCTACTCTTCATTGTGGTGCGTGGGCTTCTCATTGCAGTGGCTTCTCTTGTTGGGGAGCATGGGCTCTAGGTGCGCGGGCTTCAGCAGGTGTGGCGCGCAGGCTCAGTAGTTGTGGCTCGTGGGCTCTAGAGCGCAGGCTCAGTAGTTGTGGCACATGGCCTTAGTTGCTCCGTGGCATGTGGGATCTTCCCGGACCAGGGCTCAAACCCGTGTCCCCTGCATTGGCAGGCAGATTCTTAACCACTGTGCCACCAGGGAAGTCCAGTACTATTATAAATTTTATTTGAAAGTAAGAATTGTTAACAATATCCAGTGTTTTATATAATTATGTGAATAATTATTCACCATTGACCCAAGAAGTGTACTAGGACGTTTCCTTTCTATGCTGCTCCCTACTGCACTCTCTCCTTAGGAATTCATAATTGCCTCCTATTTGCATTTGTTTAGTTTTCTATGTGCTTGGCACTATTTTTTTTTTCTAAATGTTCCAAATTATTCTTCATATGGTCAAACACATCAGAGAATATTTTAGTTTTGTTTTTCCCTGGAACCTTCTTTTTCTTGCTTCAATCTGAATTCGTTGCTTTCTAGGCCCTGGAGCTTGCTGTCACCTATGACTCCTGCCTTGAGACTTATTTTTAATTCTCTCCTTTTCCATGTCTCTCTCTCTCTCTCTCTCTCTCTTTGTTGGCACAGTACACATTCCACTTGTTTCATGAGAGAAGGTACAGAACAGGTAAGTTTTTGAGTCTTGCATGTCTGGAAATATGCCTAATTCTACTTTTACATTCAACTGATAATATGTCTGGGAACAGAATTCTAGGCTGGAAATAATTTTCCTTCAGAATTTTGTAGGTATTGTTCCATAGCCTTTTAGCTTTCACAGTTGCTCTTCAGATATGACATGCTTTTATGAAGCCTGTTTCTTTGTATGTGACCTGTCTTTACTTTCTGGATGCTTTCATATGTACTTTTTAACTGCTGGTGCTCTGAAATTTCATGATGAAATTTTGTGCTTTGTTTGTTTAGTTGTGTTTCGCACACAATAAACTTTCAATCTCAAGCCTTGTTCTTCAGCTCAGCAAAATTCCAGTATGATTTGTCTTTGATAATTTCCTTCCTTCTATTTTGATTTTATTTTTTTTTCTCTTTTGAGCTCCCATTGTTTAGATGCTGGATCTTCTGGGCTGATCCTCTTAAGTTTCATTTCTTCCTCTCCTCTCCTCCTCCCTCCTCCTAGCATTTAGTTTGTTAATAACTGATAATAACTTGTCAGAGTTGGGCACGTTATCTCTTATTCATGGACAAAAACATATGTTTTCATGCTCAGTAATGTGCCTGCAGTTGGGCATTAGGCCAGTTCTTTCCCCAACACCTCTTTCATAGTCATCCTTCTCCTACTTTACAAAAGACAGGTATAGTCCTCCTTGAATCCTGACTTTCACCATGGCGCATTGCCGCAGACTCAAACCTCTAGCAGTGCCAAAAAAAGGGATACTTGGAAATGATTTTAACTGTGACGCCTACCTTAATTAAGATGGCATAAGAAATAGCATATTTGGGCCTGAGTTAGGATATTTTGAACGCAGACATTGTAGAACAGGGTACTGACCACTTTGGTTTAGCAGACCGTACCCAATTATTTTCAAAGTGCATTTGCTCCTGAAGGAAAGACCAGTAAAAGTAAAGAATATAAAGCATCTGTAAGAAATGCAGGAGACAGACTGGTGACCAGTACCCATGACTCATTTATGTTTACCTGTGGAAGCACTGGAATTCAGACATGAGATGGCTGTCACAGGAATGAGTATTAAGGTGCTCATTGGAAGTGAAAAATTAAGTCAGATAGAAAGTAAGTCTGATTTAGAAAATTAGTTTGACAATAAGGACTGAGTTTGCCCATTAGGTTATGACAGACATTTTCCATGAATTGAACAAGCTAACAAGCTGTATATGACCTCTCATCTGAGGTTTGATGTGACTAGAGCATGTGATAAAATAGAATAATTTCATCACATATATGTGAAAATGCATGACATTAATTATATTTCAATTTTCCCAAACCCTTCTGAGTATATCATGTTAAGCAAGTTGCCTCTAAGTGAAAGATTCAACAATATAACTAATAGTCTTTTAATAAGTCTTGGTAAAGCCTTTTTGGTATGCTGCCCAGAAACTAGGGAGAGAATAATTTTAACACCTGGATAACAAGTCCTTTCACAATACAGGTTCTTTGATTACAACAAAATTAAAGGGCCCAATTGAGTTATTAGCTGATAGGTTATTAAAAATTACTTTGATGATTAATTTTTATGTGCTTTTTGGCTATAACTTAGAAATAGTTATGGAATTAAATGACATTGGTCCTTCCATTCCTATCTACTTATTTATGAAAACAAGATTTTCAATACATCTATAATAACAAAAGGTAATGATAGGATTTATGTTGAACACTGTTTCACATTAGCAATAAGAAATACCTATCCATTAATTTTTTTTTTTTTTTGGTGGTACGCGGGCCTCTCACTGTTGTGGCCTTTCCCGTTGCACAGCACAGGCTCCGGACGCACAGGCTCAGCGGCCATGGCTCATGGGCCCAGCTGCTTCGCGGCATGTGGGATCTTCCCGGACCGGGGCGCGAACCCGTGTCCCCTGCATCGGCAGGCGGATTCTCAACCACTGCGCCACCAGGGAAGCCCCTATCCATTAATATTTAAATTACTTGAAGAAAACCCATACTTCTCACTGAGATGAATTTCTAAAATAAATATTTTAAAAATGATAAATGTATATAACTGAGTCACTTTGCTGTACAGTAGAGATTGGCACAATATTGTAAATCAACTATACTTCAATAAAAAAATTAAAAAATAATTTTATCAAAATTTGTAATATGGATAATTTTCTGCAGTTATGTGCTACTAATTATCATAAATGCTAACTCAATCCAGAAAAGAAAAAGAGGTTAAACATTTTGACCTTTGTAGACACAGGACATTTTTAAAAATTAAAATTCAAATTATAGATATTTTTTGTTGCAGAAACTTAGAATCATCAAAAATATTTTAAAGCACGTATATTTATTGCTTTAGGATAAAATTCTTTGGGGGAAATGGAACAGAAATATGAGAATAGAAAATAATGCAGTAAATTTTCCAACTGTTAAATATAAAAATATATTTATATATATTTTAAATGGTTATGTTGAGTAACAAATTACTATGGTAATTAAATGCTATTGAATAAATAGAGCATAGCAATTTTAAAATGTAAATATATACTATATTTTGAAAAATTTTATCCTTTGCAGCTATTTAAACATATGATGAAAAATTTTAGACATTAACTTAAAAATTTTAAAACCACTAACTTACAGTTTTTCCTTTTCTCTCCTTTGTACTATAACTATTTGTTTTCAAATTTTATCCCCTTTATGAGTATGCAGGTGAATGAGGATAGGGGCCATGTTTTCTAAGCTTTGTCTCTTTTACAAAACTTTAATAAAGTGTCTTGTTCATAATAGGAGTGCAATTCAATATTTACCGAATTAAATTATTTCTATTTTCATCAAAGGGAGTCATTCATTCCTCTTCAATTGTTCTTACCTAGCCTACAGGTTAGTTTTTTCTACTACTGATAATCAAAACAACTGCTTGATGGAAATAAAATTTTGGTTTAAAATGTAACTCACATATTATCTTTAAAATGAGAATAGGAAAGATACTGTGAGAGGAAATGAGTATATACAATAAACCAATATCAATTTTCTTAAATGTGGTTATTTTCTACATAAAATAAAACAACACAGTATTTGGAAATATACTTATTGACATAAAACTATAGTGTATACATACTATAAATATGTATACATTCATATAGTTTATGTATGTGTATAGATATTAATAGTGTATACATACTAATAAAACAAGTTTATTTTCATGATGATTCTTTCTAATGTGCACTCAATTAGAAAGCAGTAAAAACACCAGCAGATGGCTCAGAGTGGTTGACAATAAACCTTTTCTCCTCAGGTCACTAATACAGAATTGTAATGAAAAATTATATATACTTTACTCAGCACCTTTGCTTAGGACACTGTAAGCACAAGATATTGCCTAATACTGCTTTATTTGCTACGTTTGCAACAATAAGCTAGCAAGAAGAAGTAGCTTATGCATGTATACTGGTTTATACACTTTTGCAATTTTTGAGGATTATCAAGGTTTGGTCTTGCCCTGTGATTTAATCCTATTAAATTACATTTAAATATGATATATAGCATTTTATTTTGTACTTAGTATTATCCAAAGAAATAATATTACATATAGACCTCTTAAAAAATAACTTAGGCAAAAGCAAGTTTAAAAAATACAATAGAAACTCTTACAACCTACTTAGAAATATCAGGTATGGGTTTAAGCATTAGATAGCCTAATATCTACCCTAATTCTTAACATTCCCTTGTCATCATGAGACTGTTGCTTGAAGTAAGAAAATATTATCTTGAATTTATAAAACTTTTTTTATTCAAAACAAATAATTGGAACTATCTTATATATGGTAGTCCTGTATCCTAACAGTATCTTCATGAATACTAATTCTAGGTAACATTTATTGAGCGCCCCCTTTGTACCAGACACTCTGCTTAGCACTTTACATTTAATCTTCACAACAACTCTCTGAGGTAGGTATATGATTGAGCCCTCTTTACAAAAGAGGCCTTCAGTTTGAGGTTCATGGAAGGAAAAAGATGAAGATGGGGATGTTTATACCCTGGTCTTCCTGAGCTCCTCAATAGACTGAGCTCCTTGAGGAGGGGCTTTCTCTTACTGTGTCTCAACTCAGCATGCACTACTGTGCTGATCGTGTAGAGGAGAGTGGGGAAAAGGAAGTGAGAGAAGATCCGTGCATTGGTGTCACGACAGTGGGCAACACTAGATCTAGCAGATGAGTGGCCAGATCAAGAAGTGTAATCATGCTCCGAGCAAGCTAAGAGAAAATCACATTTGTGAGGATGTTAGAGTATGAAAATAATTCCACAAGAACAGTAGCATACTATGAAAATTAAACATTCAAACACACGTCTAATTTCCCTGGGATTAAATCTGATTAATTAGTGCCGATATTATTATATATTATGATGAATATTGTTGAAAACCTAGGAGTTTCTTTTATCAGGTTAAGCTAGTTCCTTTGTCTTAGCCTCTTATTTCATCTTAATGTTTCTTTTCAACTCACTTGTATCTCTGAAAGGGAAACAATGTATGCCATTTACATTTCTCTGAGGCAGAAAACTGCAGGGTCCGAATTTTTGGTATTTGTGGTCAATCAGAATAATTAATTAAAACTTAAAAGGGGTCTTTTGGGTTCTTTATTTAAACCTTTACTACTTTATTCTAAATGAGGTCAGGAATAGTGATTAAAGAATGTGAATAAATCACATTTATCACCTATAAATATGTTAAATTTCTTTACCAGTGCAACTTTGGGCTTCTCAAAGGCCATCAGCACGCTGATGCTTCAGCATCCTGAAGAAGACAGGAGCCGCAAGATGAGCCATTTTCCTGCTCCTGCCCTACTCAGAGTCCCTACTTTTTTTTTTTTTTTAACAGAGTTCACAGTTTAGCAAAAAGCTCTACTGAACTATTTAAGCTCACTGTGACTCTGTTCTGAAGTCCTAAGTGAAAGTAGTTTATCCCAAATTGGCCCAGAGGAAACAAAAATCAAAGTGAAAAGAAATAATTTCATGTTGTTTGGAATGTCAAATTATGTAAAGGTAAACACCTTTGGTCAAAAAAAGGAAAGAAAAATAAAGGAAAAAAAAAAAAAAAGAAAAAACAAACAACCCCCACCAAGTGTTCAGTATTGTTTTTCCCACTCTTAAAGAGAACTTTTTAAAAAGTGCCTTTTTTTCATGCACATTAAAGCAAATGTAAAAAAGATTGATTCAGTGCTCTGCTTTGTGAGGAAAACAGCCTGGGGATACTTTAGCTCCCTGCTAAGCCTTTGGTATCCATCAGAACTGTATTTCCATACTTGCAAAATTGACTGTAAGTGAAAGTCTGTTCAATTATCTGTGTATTTCCAATTTGTCCACATAAAAGCACTTGTAACAGTGCCTGGCACATAGGTAGTGTACAATAAATGGTAGCAATTGCAAGAGAACAGCTTAGATAGCATCCATATACTGCTAAGGCAAAAAAGGAAACGTCAAATGGGATGATTGTTTTGTGTTAGGCAACTCAAGTCTTTTCAAGAAAATTAAAAAAGGATATTGATCAAGTCTGAAATTAAACATTCATGAATTTTCAGGAGGCTGCCCTCAGGATCTTCCAACCTTACCTTTTCAACTCTATTTTAAAACATAAGAATTCAGAAAATATTTTTTAACAAACAGAGCAATCTTTTACTTCCAATTTCCTAGGTTAGACTGTTGTATCTTATTTGGGGTTTGAGGAGATATACAAAGTGTTTGATTTATCACTGTTTGAGTATATTTTATAACACAACTCAGAAAAACAAGCTGTGCTCAGTTAAAACGCAAAACAAACTATAGCTCAAAGGATTGAACCAGCAAGGAATTAACATGGGTTTATAATAGCTGTTAATATTAACTGATAACCCATGCTAAATGACCAGGTAAAACCTTTTAGTGTTTAATCTTACAAAAACCATTTGGTCATCAAAGTAACAAAAAAAAATTTTTTCCCCAAATACTGAAAGATTTTGGTAAGCCTACCCAAAATAAAAGTTTTTGTTTATAACCATATTTTAATGTGCTTAATAAACTATTCCACATGAAAAATAACAGAAAAAACTTTTTAAGCACAACACAAATTCTAATGCACAAGAAAGAAGCTGAGGGGAAAAACTGGAAAAGTTATCAATCTTAACATGGCCCTTGCTGCCACTAGTCATATCTCCCTTAGTATTGATATGAGGTCTGCAGGTAGGAAAATTCCAACTTAATTGTATTTAAATATGTAAATATTTAAATATGTAAATATTGGTTGTGTCTTCAGGTTTCTAGTCATGTGTTTCTAGTCATGTGCAATAACTCTGAAACTGCTTCAACTTCAGGATACTCTTGTTGTAAAGGACAGCACTAAGAACATTAGAATGTACTTGCCATTTAGTGTACCAAAATGAGCTAGACTTTTTGGTTTACTTAATTATAGAGTCTTACCACCCAAAATAGATTCTCGAAGTTAAAAAAATACTTTCTTTGTAATATTTGATGACATATCTGATCAAAGCCTATAACATCTCTTTAAAAAATAAAACAGTACTTCAAGATGTAGATATAGAATTCTCAAAAAACTTGTCATTTAAAAAACACTGCTTCCTTCCTGTTTCTGTTCCTGTCAAAAAGCATGTTATCTTTACACAGTCTCTGTAGCTCCAAGGAATTCCATTTCTACAGCAGCTTTTGGTGCTTTGGTTGAAGCACTCTTCTTTCGGAACTCTGCCGCGATTTCCTCAAAGGACTTTCCTTTGGTTTCTGGAACTTTGAAAAATGTAAACAGAGTAAAGGCCAGGACTACACCAGCAAAGAGGAAAAACACATAAGGTCCACAGAAGTCCTGCACAGAGAATAAACAGAGTTCCAATTAGCAGCTCTTCAACCTTATCTTCTGTTCAGTAAATTTGTACAGTATTAGGCTGCTTACCGCAATGTACTGGAAACACAGAGCTATCATGAAATTGCAGGTCCAGTTGCTGAACGCAGCCATTGCTAAAGCAGCAGGGCGTGGTCCTTGACTAAAAAACTCAGCCACCATGAACCAGGGGATGGGGCCTGGTCCAATTTCAAAAAAACTGACAAAGAGGAAGATGGCTGTCATGCTCACGTAACTCATCCAAGCCAATTTATTCTGAGGAGGAAACAAAAAACAAAGCAAAAGTGGAACTGACATTGACTGCTTCTTCCTTTAGCTAGGTAGATTCTCATTGAGTTCAGAGATGACATAGCTCCCTTCTTGATGTGTTTATATTCAATTAAGTATAAGTTATTCTAGTCGTAGACAAGTTTATTCTAGTTTTAGTCATCCTTAAATCTTTTGTGCTATAGGAAATCCTCTGGATTAGGATTTTCCATGACTCTTAGTCACTCTTTTTCTGTGAAAGAGGAAAAGCAAGGATCCAGTGACCTTTGCTTCTACTCATACCAAGGTTGCTAGACAGGATGCATGACCTCCTGTAAAGTAGTGGGTGCTGGTGCTGGGCTGGAAAGGTCTAGGTACTTGTCCAAGGTCACACAGGCAGCCAAGTGGCAGAGCCAGGATTAGAACCTGGTTGGGCTAATCCCAGAGCTTGTGCTCTACTATTATATACACTGCCTCTCTGGGTAACAAGCACAGTTTACCTGCTGATGTTCTATATTTAAACCCCTAAACTAGTTCTCTTTTTCTTTACACTTCTCCTTTGTATTATATGCTGTTCCTCTTGCTTTATTTCGTAAGTCAATCTCAAACGTTTAACCTGCAGCTCAGAAGTGCTATCACATGGTAACCAAAAATCTCAGTGCAGGCACCAAACTCACCAGTAGCACAAGTCCCACCGACATGAAGATGGCACAAACAAACATCCCACTCATTCCGATTAAAAACAGAGAGCGTCGCCCTGCCTTCTCCACAAGGAATACCTAGGAAAAATTTAAAACATATTGGCTTTATACTTAAATTGTTTTTACTGCCAAAGAGATCATTTTAATTTATACAGCTGGAAAGAGGCCGTTCTGTTATTCTGTTTACAGATGTGGAACTCAGGAGGGGGGTGACTCTTGCCTGGGGTGGCAAAGCTGTTCTCAGTGGACAGAGGTGATTTACAACTACTGGCTTCCTTTCGTCACATTGATTTGAACAGGCCATTCTAGAGAAAGAACCATAGCATTACCACCACCTGATGTTTATCATTTTGGGTGCCATATTTAGAGACTGGACCTCTTGGACCTCTCCCAATATATTTCCTGTAGACTTAAAATACGAAGGGTCCTACATAAAAATGATGTTAATTTCCCTTCTGATAATTATCCTAAGTTATAATTGCAAGGGTTTGAGCACTGCAGACCCCTGAAACAGTACAACTGTTGATGTGTTAACTATTCTCATCCAACTTTCTTACTGCAAGTAAAGTCAAACTGTGTCCACTCAGGGGCAGCATACAGAGTTTGATGGCCTTACCAAAATAGTCAGGTCCGCATTTTTCTGGTGAGCCTAAATGTACCTGGTGCTGGTCATGAACTATCCACTTGAAAAGGTATGACTTTAAAGCAAAAGGTTAAAGTGCTTTCTTATCCTAATTCAGGAGATTTGGTGTCGATTCCTGTGGGTCTGTGGATCTTTGCACTAATGGTTAAGATTTACAATTAGCCAGGACCAGAGTTTGTTGAATAGACTCTTGCTTGATCCTTGGAATACTGCCAAGGTTGGAGAGTCACACACACAAAAACTACCTGTCATAATTTCTCACTTCAGTGAGTAAATTGGTTAGGCTCATAAATCTATCAGTAAATCAACAGCAATCCAATACCCTTAGTATAGTGAGCTTTGGCTCTGAAAATATCTGAGAAACATTTCTTTTCACCTACAATGAAAGCCCCTTTCATCTCAGAGACATTTCGTATTAGAGTTTCAAATCACTTCAGGGTGGTAAGCAAGGAGCCACATTAAAAAAAAATTTTTTTTTAATTTTTTTGGCTCTGTGGGGTCTTAGTTGCAGCATGCGGGATCTTTTGTTGTGGTGCGTGGGCTTCTCTCTTAGTTGTGGTGTGCAGGTTTTCTCTCCCTAGTTGAGGCGTGCGGGTTCCAGAGCGTGTGGGCTCTGTAGTTTGCGGTACGTGGGCTGTCTTGTTGAGGCGCTCGAGCTCAGTAGTCGCGGAGCATGGGCTCTAGGGCGTGCGGGCTTCAGTAGTTGTGGCTCATGGGCTTAGTTGCCCTGTGGCATGTGGGATCTTAGTTCCCTGACCAGGGATCAAACCCGCGTCCCCTGCATTGGAAGGCGGCTTCTTTACCACTGGGCCACCAGGGAAGCAAGGAGCCCACGTTTAATTGTTGAGAAGAAAGTGGGAAAAACAAACCTTTCTCAAGTTCATAAAATTTCTCTATATATTTTGACTCTTTAATTATGACTTTTAAATCTGATTTGATGACACCATGTCAAGCTGCCAAGAAAACTGGAGGATTTCTTCAGGAATAAGGGCTTTTACTGTGTCTGTTTCTTCTATTTCTGAACAATTATTGCTAATAGGATTATAAACTCTAAAACTACATGCCTTGAAAATTGAGTTGGACTCCCTCCTTGGGGCTAGGTGAGCACTCAGGAAAGGGTGTGATACAGGGTGAGATTTGGTCAGGGGCCAGAGATGTCTACCTGATCTTAATTCTCATTTTCGCTGCAGACACTGTACATCACTCAGATCCTGGATGCTTACTTGGAGCCACTCTTTCTCCTCTGGACCTATGCTGCCTTCCAGTTCCCTTTATATTCTTCCTGTTTTGTTTTCTTACTCAAGATTACAGGCTCCCTTCTACCAGCTCATTAGTTTAAAAGAAAATCTGGAAATGTGGAACATAATTCAGCATCGAGTTGGGAAAGTCTATCTCTTTCTCTAAGTACTCATCCAGAGAAAAAAGGTTGATTATGTTCCTTCCAAACTGTTGAAACATTAATATGTTATCAGTACATATTCCTAATGGCACATCTTTATTTGAAAGGATACACAGAATTCGGTAACCTTGGTTGATTTTGGCGAGAGAAACTGGATGACTGAGAGGCTGTCCTTTATGTACTTCTTTGAACTTTAAAACAACTTTTCAAAAATAAATATAATTAAAAATGTTAACTGTTATCTGTAGTCCTGGAGGGTTAATTAGACAGCCGATTAGAGTTGACTTTTTAAAATTATGTCAGGGGGCTTCCCTGGTGGCGCAGTGGTTGAGAGTCCGCCTGCTGATGCAGGGGACACGGGTTCGTGCCCCGGTCTGGGAAGATCCCACGTGCCTCGGAGCGGCTGGGCCCGTGAGCCATGGCCGCTGAGCCTGTGCGTCCGGAGCCTGTGCTCCGCAGCGGGAGAGGCCACAACAGTGAGAGGCCTGCGTACCGCAAAAAAAAAAAAAAATTATGTCAGTCATGCAAAAACTTTCACAGAATAAAAGGATGAGTTCAAAAAAGGTAGATTCAAAATAATCAAGGCTCTATTTTCAGAACAACTCTTCCCACTCCATGGGGTTGGCTGGTGGGGGGGAGGACAAAAATGGAATTCTGCAGTCGTTTTCTCGTTAGATATTCTTAGAGTTTGGGTTACCCTGATCTTGATAACATGATGCTTTACATAGCAAATCCTGTTACACATAAAATGTTTTAATCATAGTCTCTATATGAAAAAAATATGTTGAAGTGGGATTTGCAAAAATATTATCTCAGGAGACAAAAGAATGGGAATAGTCCCTTGGATTCCATCCTAGTACCAGGCCTTTATTGGTTTAGAGTGGCCTTTTGGATTGAACAGGCCATGAATGCCTTTAAATGCCTCTAAAGGCATTTCTACGGAAGCACTGGTGTTCCCTTATTATCTGTTCTTCCTTCTCTTTCCAAGGTCCAGTTCTGTTTAATGTGGTCTGGACAAACCTGCCTTTTGATCTAGGTAGCCAGGCTGTAATTTATTGACTACTCTAGGTAATAGTTAAAAGTCCATGTGCAGAGAATGAAAAACAAGTGACTAAAGTATATTGAGTATATAGCACTGTGACCAAAATTAAAAAGCACAAGCTTTTTTAACATCTGCATTCAAAGATAAACTCAGTTATCCTCATTTTAAAGTGAGTTACGTTAGTTGGGAAGTATGGGGGGTTTTGCTGTTGTTTTTTGTTTACTTTAATTCTTAGATTGTTATATTAAATATTATTACTGTCAATATACTGAATTGTTCCTTAGATAAGGTATTTGATCTTAAGAAGAGTATATGACCTCTTCCCTTGTTGAGAAAAAATTTTCAAAAGTGTATAATAACATTTGACAGTTGAAAAAGTTACATTTCAAAAATAGCAATAATATTTCAAGTTATAAACCGCTTCTATTCCATCCTCTCATAATATCACAGTCATATACATCACCAGAAGCCAGGGCCTTGTGGACTACCTGGAAGTTCTGCCCAATGGCCTAACATCATAAGAATTTACTGAATCAGTTTAATTTTGCTAGAGGCTTAGCTATCTAATTGAGAGGACCATGTTTATTTTAAAAATGTTTTTTCTAAGATATCAGGATAAAAATTTTCAACCATGGAAGGAGAGGATCTAGGATCCAATGCTGATAGAAATGACAAGCTGTTTGCTAATATCAAGGGGCTTAAGTACAGAGCAAAGGAGAAAGAGCCCAGTTATTTACACAAAAATACCAAGTGTCTGTGCCCCCAAGTGAGTTACTAATTCACAAATGAGTGACAAATGACATCTTCAGCAGATAAGGAGAACCAGTGATCACCTGTTCAGTTATGCCTAATCTCAATACAGTGGTTGGTTATTCACATATAGGACTCTTCCTGTGACCCACTTGGTTCTATCTACATACCCACCACACGTGGACAATAAGTCATAGGTCACTTTTATATTACAAGGTTATTTTACTCCCATTTCTGGACTGAGGAGCAAGCAGAATATTTATGTAGAGTATTTTACTTACGGAGAGAGCAGTGAAAACTGTGTTGACAGCACCAACTCCAATGGTTGCATAAACAGGTTGGCTGATTCCAGCTGTCTGAAAAATGCTGGTTGAGTAGTAAAATATCTGCAAAATAATAATAGTTTAGCCTTAATCAAGAAGCCTAGCACTCATGGCTTTAAAGCAAGAATTATTTTAGTTTGTTTATTTTTAGGTGTTTCAATGGAACCAGGGTCCCTAGAACTCCCAAAAGGTTTTATCCACCCTCTTCCTCCAGGGAAGGAGAAACCACAATCTTCCTTCAGTGTGTAAAGCTTCCAGTCACTTAAAAGTTCTCCTTATATTTAGCTGAAAATTGTACATCTGCACTTTATTTTTTTGTTAAAGTATAAAATACATGCAAAAAAGTACACATATCATTTAAGTGTACAGCTCAATTAATTTTCACAAACTAAACACACCTGTATAATCTAGATCAAAAATAAATCATTTCCTGCCCTCCAGAAGCCCCCTGAATGTCACCCTTTTTTCAAAGGAAACTCTTTCAACTTCTATCCTTATAGATAAATTTTGCCTAGTCTTGTACGTGATATAAATGGAACCACATATTTTGTGTGTATTTTGTATCTGGTATCAACATTACTTTTATGAGAATTATCCATATTGTTGTATTTTCAGGCTGTTCATTATCATTGCTGTTTAGTGTATAATTGTATTAATATACCACAATTTAGTTACTCATTCTACTATTGATGGGTATTTAGGTAGTTATCATTTAGAGTGGTTATGAATAGTGCTGCTATGAACATTCTAGTACAAGCCTTTTGGTAAAATATGTATACATTTACACCTAGGCATAGAATTGCTGGGTTGTAGTGTATGCATGTTCTCAGCTTTGATAGATACTGCCAAACAGTTTTCCAAAGAAGTTGCGTCACATACATACTACTATATATAAAATAGATAGCTAATGGAGACCTACTGTATAGCCCAGGGAACTCTACTCAGTACTCTGTAATGGCCTATATGGGAAAAGAATCTAAAAAAAGTGTGGATATATGTATTTGTATAACAGATTGCTGTATACCTGAAACTAACACAACACTGTAAATCAATTATACCTCAATACAAAATTTTAAAAAAAAGTTGTGTCGATTTGTACTCTCACCAGTGTGTATAGAGTTCTGGTTGTCATTGCATGTAACCCAAAATTTTCCACCAATCTCAGTGGATGGAGAAATCTGATTCACAACCTCCCTAATAGGCTTTATTATTTGGTTATGTCCTTACGTTTATAATAGTCTTTTACATCATCTTTTTTGTTCTATCATCTTCCATCAGTTCCTTTCCCACATAACATGTCCTGCTGCTGGTGCCTCTTCCTGCAGACATGGCTGACGCAGGAGGACTGTTCAGACTGTGTTTAGTGAGGAGAGGATTACTCACTGCACACCAGCCCACCATTTTAGGCTGCCTGACAGCGCGTGGTTCGACACTTCCTGAGTGTCTCTAAGTCAGGCACAGGGATGGAAGCTAGAGCAGGGAGGTTTAGAGAGATTAAGTGTTGTGCTCTTGGATATACAAGCAGAGCCGAGAGAGAGGATACAGATTTGGTCTCTGAGCCCCAAAGTTATAAAGAGTTAAGAGATAAAAAATGAGTATCAGGGACCTGTTAAAGGAGGATGGAGACCACAGCAGAGCAGCATTCACTTTGTGGAGTGAGGCTCAGGTCTTCTTTTGCTTCAACTCATGCTTCAACTTTTGCTTTCTTTGCTTCCCCCAAGTCTCTGCCCATTCATCAGTCACCCCCAAAGTGTCTTTGTGACTCTAGGATTGGCTCACTATAAAATCCCAAACCACATTTTTAACAGCAATGAAAGGGGATAAATGATTTTCTTTATCTAGTTTCTTAACAAATGCTTAATTTTTTTCTTCTAGTAGCTAATTGTCAGTAGAACAATTTTAGTCTGCATAATACGAGAATTTCAATTCAAAACCTAAATGCTAGCTAGTTTAGTACTCAGAATGTTTTTCAGTCATTTCTTTTCTATTACCCTTACTCACCAATATCATGTCAGTTCACTCTATTGTTTATTTTGTGTGCTATCTCCCCAAATAGAGTGAAAGTTTCTTGGATGGCAGGAAACTTCTTTGCACAAGGCTATCTGGTATACTTCATTTAAATAAACAGAGGGAATCATGGACTCCTTTTGCTTAGGCTATCAGAAATCCTAAATTTGACACTCAACTCTGGAAACCCCTTGTAATTTAGTCTTCTAGTTATATTTATTCTCCTCTTCCCTCTTTTGTATTCATTATGACTTGCCTTTTAACCTTCATCTTAATAGACATGCAGACCATTGATTATTGACATTTTAAAAAACTGTAAGTTGATTTTAGAAGGCAGATGAGTCAAGACAAAAAATTAATGCTCATTCAATATGTTTGTTGCAGTAAGACATGTGACGTCAACATTTTAAAGTATCCTTTAGTTATTTAAACTTAAACCCCTTTCCTCATCTATCTTAATTCACTTTGCTCTTAAGAGTTAGATGACGTTCTTAAACTTACCCCATTGATTCCAGAAAATTGCTGAGCCATGTGCAGCATCAATGCCACTAGAATAGGCTGTCGGTAGCTGGAATTGGTGAAGAGCTGAACTATGGAGACTTTCTTTTCACTTGATGCTTCTTCCCTTTCTTTTCTCATCTCAGTGATGTCATTGGTGACATCATCACTTCCTCTGAGTCTTTTCAAGCCTGTCCCCCAAAACGATCAGGTTGACACAACTCAGGTCAAAACAAAAATAAATTTATTTGTATTATGTTAATGAAAGAGCTACAGTTCTGCATAGCCCTTTCTGTTACTTAATAGCATGGGTGTTGGAAATTCTTTCTTGTTAAATTAAATCCTGCTTTTTTATTTCTCAAAAAAGCAGAACATTTCGCTTCATCTTATGACAAACAAAACTGTGATCCTCATTATCATAGAAGGATAATGCAGGAAAGGTCTTTTAGAAGTCTCTGTATGTGGATTTTCTGTTTGGGTTTGTGTGAATGTTTATGGTTGCAAAATGGCATACACCAGTCATATTAAGTGATCTTGCATATTCTTCTTACATGTAATCACTGACTTCATTTGGAAAGCGCTGGTACCAATTTCATGAGTATCCATTCATGCACACTCTTTCTCATTAGCTGATGCTTCCAAAACAATAGGAAGAAAGTAAAACCACCCACAGACTTACTTTTCTTTGCTTTGGCTTCCTCATCCAACTTGATGTAAAGGTATCTGGGGCTTTCTGGACAGAAGAAGAGCAGCAAAGATTGGAAAACAGCTGGCACAGCAGACAGACCAAGCAGGATGTGCCACAGCTCATGATTGCCCAGGATAAAGTCGAGGCCAACGATCTGAGAAGTCAGGGAGGAAGCATGTCAACTGCACATCACTCTGGATCTGCCTTCTGGAACAGTTTGTTGAAAAAGCACATTGGCTATTTGATAGTAATTCCTGACAGCTGTGACTCACGCATGCACAAGATGAAAACTACTGCTAGTGTGTCTCATCTGAACTGAATTATGGACTCTTTGTTCTACAAAGAATTCACCTAGATTTGTTTTCATTAACTCCTATGGGACATTTAGGATGCGAATCAACCAAACTTTTAAGCACACATTTGATATCTAAAACAACAGCAAAAATCATGCATCTTTGGACCTTTGTTAAAAAAATTTCTTCTTAGGGCTTCCCTGGTGGCGCAGTGGTTGAGAGTCCGCCTGCCGATGCAGGGGACACGGGTTCGTGTCCCGGTCCGGGAGGATCCCACATACCGGGGGGCGGCTGGGCCCGTGAGCCATGGCCGCCGAGCCTGCGCGTCCGGAGCCTGTGCTCCGCAACGGGAGAGGCCACAACAGGGAGAGGCCCCAACAGGGAGAGGCCCGCGTAACGCAAAAAAAAAAAAAAAAAAAAAAAATTCTTTTTAGATTACCCAGAACTTAAATAGAATGGGGTTACATAGATAAAACAATTACTCTGATGAGAACTAGTTTTGTGATCCCGACTGCAAGTAGTTTATCCTCTGGATAGCCATAGGTTTGAGGTTCTAGGACTCCCTCTGAGAATGTAGGACAGAAGGAAAGAATAGAGCCAGCTGAACAAGAACTGCTATTGTAAGCATCTGCATATTAAATTTGAGCAGGTAAGATGCTCAGAACAAAGGAAACCTGGGTAGGCAAAATTTTGAAATTTTTTATTCCTTGAAATCTAAATGGAGTAATTTAATTCTAGAATAGCTCCAGCAGTTCAAGACTTGGCTTACCAGGTCACCTCCAGTGCCAACCCCACCACAACTCCAAGGGTAAAAGCGAAGAGTGGAGTAGTAGTACTTTAGCTTTGAGCTAAAAATCCTATACCACCTCCACTACCACCTGTGGAACTGCCTTTTTCCTCTGTGTCATTCTACAGTGAGAGTGGACAATCAGGGAAGGAGAAGTTGCGTAAAGTAGAGGATGGGTGAGGTAGGGGATGGGAGTTTTTACCTGACTAATAAGAATGCCTGTGACAATGGCCAGCTGATGAAGGGCGCCAATAGCGCCCCTGAGCGTGGTTGGAGCAATTTCACCAATGTACATTGGAACCAAGCCTGAAATTAACCCTGAATGAAACATGAACATAAATGTTAAAGTGTAGCCAGGACTATCTCAATAACAATAATTCTGTTTAAGTACAGTCAATATTCTGCTGAAACTCCCTTCCTGAGTTCATTGGAAGGAAGAGCCCTTGTCACCAACAATTACACACAGTTTACACAAAGAATGTTTGTTGATGTGACTCCAAATGAAGTTGTAGTTGGATATACAAATAGAAAGGAATGGTTAGTCATGCATTTGGCAATTATTCATAGCATTGTCTTATTTAGTTAAAAAAATCCATGTTAATATTGAGTTTGTATCACAATGCCTTAGGTTATCTTCGGAAAAGAGACTGAAGAATGCTTTAACAATATTCTTAAAAACACAATAATATTCTCACTCTAGATTTGTGGGATTAAAGGAAATTAGAACTTATCTAGGCCAACTTCTTTACTTGATAAAGGTGAGAAACGACTTAGCCAAGATCACAGTGCAATAGAGTGTTAGTGGAGAACTACAAGCCCTGTCTGAGTTTCCACACTGTGGAGGTGCCTCAAGGTCACAGTTGAGTTGGCCAGGCCAAGGGGGAAGGTGGAAGGGGTTGAGGAACTCAGAGGCTCTTCCTCCAATCCCTCCAACCAGAGCAAACCTAGCTTCTTTATTCTCTCCAAATAATAGGCTTCAGAAAAGATTTTATTTGCATAAGGACTTCTGGTGCTTAAAGGAATACAGAACTTTGAAAAGCTCTAGGCCATTCTGCCTTCTATAGTTTTCCTAGATGCAGATGCAATCAGTCATGTTGGAAATGGCAGAGTATCTAGCGATTTGCTGAGTGCATAAAACGGTCAGAGACTATCAATGAGCAAGGCTGAATGCGATGTTTGGCATTTTCTTAAGAATTTAAAAGTAAGATTTGTCAGAGGCTTCCTCTTAGAGAGACGGCCTGCCTATCAAATGTATGAAAGATGCTTTGAGGAATTGTTTCAATATTTTTTTTCAATATTTTTTAATGCTTCAAATTGTTCTTAATATCACATGAACATTTGCATGATTGATACAGCATCTGAATTTCTGCTTTTACATGTAACTCTAATGAGTGGTCTGTTGATCTTAAAGAAGAAGGGAAAAAAAACCCATTTGTTTGGTCCTATTCTAGGCTGTACTATTTTTGTGTAATGCCTAACATTATACCCCAAGAACAGAAAATGTAGATAAGCTCACAGGTCTGAAGTCACATGAACCTGAAGTCAAATTGTATTTCCTATAATTTTTAGCAATTTTAATGCTCATAATAGGATCTGACATAATTTTGAAAGGTGGTTGGAGAGTACAAGTTACTTGGCTATATTAGTGATCGGTTGTTCCATGTTATGTTTACAGCATTTATCTTCGACTTTACCAAAAATACTTTGTAATTTTTTTCTTGCTATATTTTAAAAAATAGAGAGAAAAGATAGAAGAATCATGATTTGGACTTCTTTGATTGTGTTATTATTTGCATTTTACAGAAGAGGAAACTGAGTCTCACATTCAGTTACTAAGGCCAGACAAAGACAGTGCCAGAATCGATTCACTCTGAATCCAAAGCTTTTTCCGCAAGTGGGGTGACTCTTGACCTTGATCAAGCTACCCTTTCAGTTATTTTTATTAGCATTGAAAATAACAAAAAGAGACAAGTAATCTTAGACTTTTGTTTCAACTGATCATTGAAGACTCATGGAATTATAGTCTGTTCCTCTTTGCAGGTAAAATTGTTAAAAATATTTTATATACCGTTTTGTGCCCTCACCTTTCCTCTCCCACCCCCAATGGATATTATTAGTGGCTATGATTTGGGACAATGGGTGTCACTGGGATTGAGAAGCAAAAGATTTGACTATTTTAGAGAATGCACGATCCTCCCTTTCTGCTGATAAGTTGCTTCAGGTAGTTTGAAAAGCTGTCTCCAAGAAATAGTGATTCAGCTGTTTAGATGTGAAGTTCTTAGGAGGAGCACCCTTCCTCCATTCTGAACTCCTCTACCAACTGATTCTGCCTGATTCCCTCTCCCTATATGGTCAGCACCACTTTAACCCTTCAACCAGCTACATGTGGAAGCATTTAGGGCTAGGGAATGTGGTCTGAGAGATGGGCCAGGATGTCAGGGTCTTTCCAGATAGGAGAGACAGAGACACCAGTGGCCAGGTAGGCCCTAAGGGTAGAGTTAGGGGTCTGGGCATAGCAGTCTTCCGCTGTCTACTGAACAACGGGAGTAATGATAACAGCTAGCACATTTGGCAGCTTGCTGTAGTCACATTCTATGCTGAACACTTATTCTCACAAGCATCTCCAGGAGGTAGATACTGTTATCCTTCTCACTTACTGGATAAGGAAACAAAGTTAAATAATTTGTCTTAGATCGTACGACTAGAAATGTCATCGCTGTGGATAAGAACATACCCTTACAACTCCACTTACTGGTCCCAAACCTCCCTGACTCAGGACTGCAACTTTATGCTACTGCCTTTCCCTTTCATGATGTCACTCGAGGCTCAAAAAAATTCTCTACATGTAACCACATCTGCCTTCAGAATAATTTTCAGATGTGTGTATGTGTTTGTGTGGGAGTGTGTGTGTGCGTGTGTGTGTGCGTGTGCATGACTTACCACAGTAGAGTCCTGATATGCCTCTTCCTGAAATTATAAGAATGTGAGATGGTCCCAATTTCGAAAACCCCATCAAGAGAGCTCCAGCTATTGAGAGAATGTTTGCTACCAACATGGCTTTGATTCTGAAAATTTGAAAAGCAAGAATTATAAATTTAGCATCAAAACTTGATAAAATTATTTGCTTTCAGAGCATGCTGAGATTTTTACCTAAGACTGAATATTTTAATTTTGCTGATGGAGCTAGTTGGGGAATCTGAAACCATGATTGCTACTTTGATCTGTCTGTGGGTTAAAGCATTAACAATACGTAATATATATATAATGGGAGAATTGGGGTTGCAGGTACCTGATCTCCACATTTTGATAGAGATGATTCAATTGTGATGATGACTGGTTTGCTTTAAGATAACACTTCTGACACCTTTTCAAATAGTTAACAATTAAGTTTTCTAGAAGTTGATTGTTTTAAAGAATAATTGCCTGGTGATAGCTAAATTTAATTCTGGAGTTGTAACTTATGACACCCCTTTTCTTTTCTTTTAATGGTACAAGTTTTTAGTTGATATAGATCATGAAAGGAACTTTCAAAGTTAAGTTTTCTCTAGTATGAATTATTTGGAAGTAAATTAAAACATGCTTTTACTTTAAGCCTTATCATAGAGAACTATAGTTATCCGTATTTTGTCATTGTATGCCAGCATATTTCCAGAATCTATGAGTTAATGTCAACCAATGTAAAATATGTAATAAAGCTGACAATAGCAAAAAAACATCATTTTCAAAATTAATCATATGAAAATTGACATTTGCAGGTATCTGATACTCTTCCTCCTGGTAAATGGGAAAGTGAGGTACACAAAAACCTTCTTCAAAGTTCAGTCGATGCTAAGGCCAATAAAAGAATTTGAGTGAACAGGTGTGAAAATTTTTGTCCCACAAAGAAATGTAAGTATCTTGTTATGCTCTATGTCAGTGTTTCAAACTTTACTAGGTGAGCTTTTTCTAAGCAAGTATCTTAAACACCAAACAGATTTTTTTTTTCTGGAAAATAAAACTATATAATCTCATACTGCAATGATTGCCCAAAAAACCATGTGATGGGCTGGATAATACCCCACAAGGGTCCACACCCTAATCTTCAGACCCTGGGAATATGTTACTTTATATGGCAAAGGGATTTTGCAGATTGGTTAAATTAAGGATTTTGAATTGAAGAGATTATCCATTCGGGCCCAATGATGTAATCACGACTATCCTTATACTAGGAAGGCAGAAGAGAAGGTGATGTGATGAAAGAAATAAAGCTTGTAGTGATGTGCTCTGAAGATGGAGGAAGGGGCCACAAGCCAAGGAACAGAAGTGGCCACCAGAAGCTGGGAAACGGAAAGGAAATGGACTCTTCCTCAGAGCCTCCAGAAAGAATGAGCCCCGCTGACACTGTGACTTCAGCCAACTGAAACTGAATTTGGGTCTCCAAAACGGAAAGAAAACAAATTTGTGTTGTTTTAAGCCATTAAGTTTGTAGTAATTCATTAGAGCAGTAACGGCAAGCTAGTATATGCAAGTTATCAACTACCCAAAGACAGGTAAATAGAGTGCTTTAGAGCTGACCAGCTTCAGAACTGCATAGTAGAAAAAGACAGGGGTGTTCTTCTGTGAAGTGCTTTTTCTCTACACAGGGACAGAGGGCAGGCAAATTCAATAACTTACCCTAGGAAACTGTTACTAGCTAGCTAATAGTATATTCCATTAGGCGGGGAAAAGATAAAAAGTCGTAAAAGAGATAGATAGCCTGAAAGTATTTTTGATGCCGGATTGTTCTAAAGTCCCTCTTCCTTACCACCAGTGGATGCTGGAGCACTCTATACACCTTAAAGGATTTTAACTTCTGCTCAGATGTGAGAAATGGCCAAGAATAAATAATCTAAAAATACACGAAATGGTTGAATCAGGGAGAAAGAAATATATGTCTAAGTATATTTCTTTAAATCTTGCTCTAAATACTTCTGTAGGCATAGGCTTCTTCATCATCATCATCATCTACACTTGCTGCCTGCTCACTTTGTACCAAGCAGTGTACTAAACCTTTTATATTCATTTTAATTTAATCCTTACAATAATGCCACGAGGGAGGTATTTTTTTCCCCACATTGCAGATGGAGGGAAACATCTTAGAGAACTGAGGTAACTTGCTCATTTTCACATAGCTATTAAGTGACAGAGCTGGGATTTGATCTGTGTGAAACCAAAGGTTAATGCTTTATTTTGGTGAGTTCCATTTTTGATACAAAAGAAAGAACATATTCAAAGGCAAGCTGTGTATACCTGCCTTCACTCATGGTAGTGTGGATTGCCCAGATCATGGTCTCCCCTACCTTACCCTGGTACTTAAATTTTAAGTAAAATTTCACTTTGAGAACTCAAATCTATAAAATAGTGGCTATAGACATCTATTGACTATTAACACAATTACAAGGAAAGATGTTTTTTAAAGCAGTAACGGAAAAGTACACTTTTATTTCCTTTTAACTAGTAAAACAATGACCCTGGCAATAAGGACCATCATGTTAGTTCTCAGTGAATCTCCCTAGAAAAATAGTTTTGTGAGAGAGACTGAACTATTTTGTCTTAATTTTGAAGTTAAAATGATTAGTTTTAGGGCTATTTTCAAGGAGGATCATTTTTCTACTGAGAGTTGGAGGAAGCCTCACTTTTAGTTCACAATAAATAATTTGATAAATGGTCATTTGACATTGTTTTGGTCGTTTGACATTGTTGATGCTAAATCCTAAGACCTTTGTTTTTGTTTTTGGCTGCGCTTCATCTTAGTTGCAGCCTGCAGGATCTTCGTTGTGGCATGTTTTAGTTGCGGCATGAGGGATCTGTAGTTGAGGCATTCAGGCTCTTAGTTGTGGCATGCATGTGGGATCTAGTTCCCCGACCAGGGATTGAACCTGGACCCTCTGCTTTGGCAGCACAGAGTCTTACCCACTGGACCACCAGGGACGCCCCTAAATCCTAAGACTTGAGAAGACAAGCATCCTGATTCCATCACCAGGACACTAATTAAATGTTTTAGAGTAAGTCACTGGATTGTTAGAATCTCTTCTCTAAATGAGGGACAAGGGCTTAAATTTCTTCCTCAGTGATGAGAAGAAGTATAAAACGTCAAAAGCTGCTAAAAGAGTTGGTCTATCCATATTTAAAAATTTAACTTAGCTTTGCTTAATTTTATTTATTTTAGACATAATTAATCTAGAAAAATTTCCAACTATTGCTTAAACCAACTTGGTGCAAATTGAAATGATTTTTCAATTTTTTAAATAATTAAAGCCAGTTAATGACCTGCATAATTTATGGATACTGATTTAAAGATCAGCTAAGCACCAGTAAGTTGATAACAATTTGAAGAACTGACCATTTTCTTTTATGGTAGAGGAAGTCCCTCTCAAATAAGAGTAAGAATAAAACTTGCATTACCATGCTACCCATTACTTAAGAGAAATTCTTACAGTCTTACTATATAAAAGCTCCAGTACAAGAGGAAGAACTTATCAGAATTTAATAACCAAAGAGGGAAAACTATAATTTAAAGTAGGAATTTTAGGACTTCTCTGGTGGTCCAGTGGTTAAGACTCTGCACTTCCACTGCAGGAGGTGCGGGTTCGACCCCCGGTCAGGGAATTAAGATTCCTGCATGCCATGTGGCGTGGCCAAGAAAACAAAAAGTAGGGATTTTACTAATTAAATGAGGGACTTCCCTGGTGGTCCAGTGGTAAAGAATCCGCCTTCCGATACAGGGGACGTGGGTTAGATCCCTGGTCGGGAAACTAAGATCCCACGTGCTGCAGGGCAACTAAGCCCACGCGCCACAACTACTGAGCTCGCGCACCTCAATGAGAGAGAGAAAAGCAGCACGCCACAACTAGAGAGAAACCTGAGCAGATTGCGTGCCGTAACAAAAAAGATCCTACATGCCTCAACAAAGATCCTGTGTGCCGCAACTAAGACCCAACGCAGCCAAAAAAAAGGAAAATAAATAAATATTTTAAAAAATAGTTAAACGAATTGTAATCCAGTATTACTAAGATAGTTGCCTATATCATTTAGAACTTTAAAGGTTTTGCATTTTCTAAATTTTCCATATTTGCATGTTTTTATCATGAGATAAAAAGTGATAAAAGATGGAGGCAAAGAGCAGAAAATAAATCTAAAGAAATAACCGTTTTATTTTCTGTTTTACTTCCTCTCTGTGGGGGTGGGGGGGATCCAAGAGCTTTAGTACATCACATGACTAAATGAAATTTGAGTGTAAAGGAGTTCCACTGATGTTTTTAATCCAAAACACATAATAGAAACCAGAGTAGAGAAATGGAGACACCACTTGCTTCAGCCCTTTGTTGGGGCTTTGAGATAAAAGGAGCAGCAGCTAGAAACCCCACGCCAAGTATATTGGGCAACTGGGAGCAGGGGATATTGACTGGACCTTAGGACCTGACTGATCCAAATGTCAAATTCTAATCTGAAAATGAAAACCTGGATGTCTGAGAAATGGAGCAATTTGATGAAGCCAGCAATCGACTCCCAGGTTAAAAATTCCACGCTTGACTCCCCACTGAGTTCCTGAGTAAACCATTTGTGCGGTGGTTTCTCAATATGTTTTACAAGTTACAAAGTCAGAGAATCAGAGTGATTATCTAGAAATACACACCAAACTCACTTTTGCTGCAAATGCCTCCACTATTAAGCCAATGGTTGCAACAGATTTTTCCATTATTTGGTCCAATACCAACCTAACTCATAGGGTCGTGAGTTGAAAAAACAACTCTGAAACTATTCCACAAAAAGAAAGATGATTTCTTTCTAAACAAATTATGACACCCAAAATACTGAAGTTTCTGTGTTTCTGCTTGTTTATGAAATTTGCCTACCTTCCAAGCTGGTCTCCAAGCAACCCACCAAAGAATGAGGCAATCATTCCACCAACTGGAAAGCTGGACACAGACAGGGACCAGAACATGGTGATGAGGCTAGCAGATGCCACAGGCTCTTCCTCAGCCCAAGGGGTTGGTGTTGGGACCCCTAGGAATTGGCTTGTGGGTAGGTCCTCTGTACTGTTGATAGCATAGCTGTTGATAGCTTTTCGGTCATCAAGCGGAACACCCAAAACATGTCTATAATGGGTTATTATTACCTAAGGAGATAAAATAAAGAAAAATAGCTCCAATATTTCAAACATTCTGTATATTTTTTGTTTGTTTTTCCTTTAAAATATTTGTTAGGTGTTTAAACAGGATTATCTCAATTATGTGTGTTATGCACATACTAACGCATATAGTTGTCTCAGTTGACCATATCCTATAAAACAGAGGTCACAAATTCCAGTGCCAACAGGAACCAGACAGGAACAAACAAGTGAAGGAGGCAAGAAGGATCTTGATGACTAGAGGACTGAAATGCTGTCTGTAATTTGGAGAATGTAATAGTGAGTTGGCAGAATTTATTTGTCCCATCTGAAGGAGGAAGTTGCAATGTGAGACTAGTGTTGCATGACCTTTAATTTTTTTTTTAACATCTTTGTTGGAGTATAATTGCTTTACAATGTTGTGTTAGTTTCTGCTGTATAACAAAGTGAATCAGCTATATGTATACATATATCCCCGTATCCCCTCCCTCTTGCGCCTCCCTCCCACCCTCTAGGTGGTCACAAAGCACCGAGCTGATCTCCCTGTGCTATGAGGCTGCTTCCCACTAGCTATCTATTTTACATTTGGTAGTGAATATATGTCCATGCCACTCTCTTACTTCGTCCCAGCTTACCTTTCCCCCTCTCCATGTCCTCAAGTCCATTCTCTACGTCTGAGTCTTTATTCTTGTCCTGCCCCTAAGTTCATCAGAACCTTTTTTTTTTTTTTTTTAGATTCCATATATATGTGTTAGCATATGGTATTTGTTTTTCTCTTTCTGACTTACTTCACTCTGTATGACAGTCTCTAGGTCCATCCACCTCACTACAAATAACTCAATTTTGTTTCTTTTTATGGCTGAGTAATATTCCATTGTATATATGTGCCACATCTTCTTTATCCAGTTATCTGTTGATGGACACTTGGGTTGCTTCCATGTCCTGGCTATTGTAAATAGTGCTGCAGTGAACATTGTGGTACATGTATCTTTCTGAATTATGGTTTTCTCAGGGTATATGCCCAGTAGTGGGATTGCTGGGTCATGTGGTAGTTCTATTTTTAGTTTTTTAAGGACCCTCCATACTGTTCTCCATAGTGGCTGTATCAATTTACATTTCCACCAACAGTGCAAGAGAGTTCCCTTTTCTCCACACCCTCTCCAGCATTTATTGTTTGTAGATTTTTTGATGATGGCCATTCTGACCGGTGTGAGGTGATACCTCACTGTAGTTTTGATTTGCATTTCTCTAATGATTAGTGATGTTGAGCATCCTTTCATGTATTTCTTGGCAATCTGTATATCTTCTTTGGAGAAATGTCTATTTATGACCTTTAATTTTTAACGAGAAGCCAGAAATCTGGATTTTTATGTAAAATTCTTCAAGTTTTAAAGGTTGGCAACTATCCAAATTGAAAATATCCTGCAGGTTGAAAAGATATATTTTCACTCCACTGTTACCCCTGCATAGCAGGATTTTAATTGGCTTCTGTAAATATTTTAATAGAAACATAAAAGTAGGTATAAGAATAAAGATTGGGAAAGATGAGGCCCAAAATAAAGTTGGTATACAAATTCAAACACTAGGTGCTGTATCCTTGCTTTAGGTGAGCTCTAAATTTATTAATAAGCTTCCTAGCAGCCAGTGAAGAGACAGGAAAACAGTCATATATACTGGTGAATTCTGAAGATCAAAAACAACTCAGTAGTACCTGAGAAGGTATTGAGACCTGAAGGAAGTTTCTTGTACGGGTCCTCACAGAGTTCAGTATGTAACAGAATAAACAATTTCAAAACTAGATTTCACAGTGCCATATTTTATAATGTGTTTCAGTAGAGGTAAAGATCAAACAAAAGTATAATCGAGTAAAGGCACATCCTTCAGGCTCTCTTCCGTCTGTGTCATTCCTCTGGATGAGTCGGTCACTATTCAGCAGCAATGAGCTGGGAGGACCTCTGACAAGGACCTGGAATGCAGCTGCCCTAGGTTGCCAGTCCTGGGCAAAGTCCTATGTGGTAAAATCAGCTGATGAAGGAGAGAATGATATCCTCTTACAATAAAAGAAGTCTGATCCAGACATTTACCTCATGGAAGGCCACTCTATATGGATAATATACACAGAAGAAAGGCTGAAAGGAAATATCCCAAATGTTCTCAGCAGTTTGCTCTACATGAATAATCATGAATTTTTTTCTTCTAAAATTTTCTGCAACAGGCATGCATAGTTTTCATATTCGTAAAAAAAGTGTGACTTTAAAATACCCTAAAACAATTCCAAATGTCATTCTGCTAATAAAAACAAATGGGCCTGAATGACTCTTCTTACGTAATAGTGTTTAAGCAGCTCTTTCCATACAGAAGGAAGGGGTTATAGAGAGGGCACTAAGCCGGATGCCGGTGGGGGATCTCTGTGTTTAGGTTTGGCTCTAGGACTTGGATTGGAGGAGGGGAAACCTTAGATTAATTTTCCCTCCAAGACTGAAGAGGATGCTTTAAATAAGGATTTGAAAACTTCTCCCACAAGAAGAGAAAAGGTTCTACCAATTCCAAATTTCAAGAATCCTGTTAAATTAGCATGTGTTGTCATCACCCACAGAAAAAATAGTGTGGCCCCCAGAGTTATTCCCTAAGTCTCTCAGCCTTGGCAAGGGCCACACTCATGATGCTATGTGGTACCTAACCAGAGCACATCTTTTAGTTCAAGGAGCAACACTTTTCAGCAGATGGACTGTGGCAAGTACACATTTCACACGTTCACACCCTGTAGTCTCTTACATTTTCCTTGGAGTCCAGTGTCATAAGAGAAGCAGATGAAATATGATGGATTCATAGAAGGCACCGAACAAATGCTTGTACCATCACCTTATGCCACCCCTTCCCCTAGCTTCTCTTCTCTCTCTCTCTCTGTCTCTTTCTCTCTCTCTTCTTCATTCACTAAACGCTTTTTTGTTTACATCAATCATTGTGCTTGGCACTGGTGCTAGGAAGAAGAATAAGACGTCAATCCCACCCTAAACGACCTGACAGTCTGATTCAGAGCAGAGGGAACGAAGTCCTGGTTTCCCCGCTTACAGGCTGTGGGATCTGAGAAAAATGACATCCTTCTCCTGTCTATTCACTGGAAACCAGAGTAGGGATGCACAAAGTAAATGAGAAAATGACAGAAATTATTCAATATTTTAAAAAAATACCCATTCAAATAGTCAACATGGAGAAAACCCAAACTTTGTTGGCCTTGTTGACTATTATTTAAAGGTTTTGTATTATTTTACTTTGGATCACCTATGGGACACAGGAGTAGGGGGAAGGACTAGAATCTTGTTAGTCTTAGGGCTCCTAAGTGTTTTTTGTTTGCTTGTCGTTTTTTTTTTCTTGTGATGAGAACTCAGGATTCACTGTCTCAAAACCTTTCATATATAACATACAGCAGTGTTAATTATATTTACCATGTTGTACCTTACATCCCTAGTGCTTATTTATCCTATACCTGGAAGTTTGTACCTTTGACCTCCTTCATCCAATTCCATCCCCTCCCCTGCCTACCCCCCACCCCCGCAGGGTTCCAAAATGTTTTAATCTGGACAAGAAATGGGCATAATAAGGTTGTTGTGTGAGTCAAATGGGGGAGAGCATATGTTAGTGCCTGACGCACAGTGAGTTGGTGCTCAATACATGTTTGTGCACTGAAACAACCTTATCCTTCCATTGTTTCCTCTTATTCCCTGGCATTTTCATCTGTGCGTCTGGAAGCTCTGAATGTATGCTTCAATCAGCTCTTAAATTTTTTTAAAAAAAATCCTTAGGCACGTGGTATTCTAGCTGGAGTTTTCTGTGAGCTCAGCGAATAGCTGAATCAGAGATCAAGGATTATTTATTACTCTTTCTTTTTCTGTGAGGGTTTTAAAGTGAGGAGTCAAGGCCAAGTTATCAGCCTTGGAACCACACATGTGGAACCTGACAGAAGACCAGGATTATCCCGTGTTCTCTGTGTGGACACACCTTATCTCTCTGGATGTGGAGCAGATACCTTTCTGTCACTGATAGAAATTACCAAAAAGAGAACTTGGGCATGTTTCACTTGCCTGTTGAGGTGCATTGATCACGCCAATGTCATATCCAAACTGGAAGGAACCCAGCACGGCAGTGAAGACAGTAAAAACCAAGGTCCTGGTGACCTGTGGGGAATGAAACACAGGGTTGGGAAACACCAGGCAATTCCAGTTACCATCGCCCCATTACTCTGCAGCTTGGACTTCTGACAGGCTCCACTGGCTGGTTCTTGCCCCTTGATACTCATTCATTGTGTGCCCTATGCTCCTGGCAGGGCTCATTCATATGGGACTGTGGGCACCTTTCATTTCCCCTACACTGCTAAAGCAGCAAAAATCTGGGACAGCTTCGTCCAGGGGAGGAACCAGACATCCTTTTCCATATATATATATGTGTGTGTATATTCTTTTAAGCTTCAAAATCAGGACTGTGAACTAGAATTGCTGCTGACTAGAGGACACTGCCAAGATAAAAACAGTTTGTTTTTTTTGTTGTTTTGTTTTTTAAAAACAGTTTTAAAATAAAATTTTAAAAATCATTGAAAAGTCAAATAAGACACCAGTAACAAAGAGACAGGGAGTTCTCCTGGACATTGCCATGATTCAGAAACACCTCACAACTCATCTAAGAGGCATCACAATCCACATCAACATCTAGGTAAAATACTTTTCAGGATCTGCAACTTGTTGAACCTAGAGTTGTGAATTAAGGGATATTATTTTCTCCCGAACTTCATGCAGCTACAAAAAACTGTAGAAAGTGGCAGAGCATCCATCTCTTTCAACTTACAATTACATGTCTGACCATCTTAGAGAGATCAGATCATGCATAGAGAGTCACATGTAAGGATATCTGATGCATTTTTGTGCATGTTATAGCAAGAAGTGTGGGAAGAACCTAAATGTCATTCAACGGAATGGCCAAATAGATTCAAATACATCATGGTACCTACAACACATTATGCAGCAGTTAGAATAATGTGATTGTTATATACTGACTTTTTAAGTGACAAAGGAAATTGTGAAATCTCATTATTTTTTTAAAAAGACTTAAACCTAAAAAAAAAAAAAAAAGACTTAAACCTAAGTGTTATTTGATGTGTGTGTGTTTTATGTAACTCATAGAATATTTTCTTGAAGAACAAACACCAAAAGGCTGACCTTTGAGGAGGAATGTGAGATTGGAGAGGTGGGGTAAAAGAGTATTTTTCTTTTATTTATATTATTATACATTTTGTAAGGAAAATATTTCATGTATAATTATGTAATTTGAAATTTTAAAGTAAATGACATGAGATATAGTAGGAACTTTGTTGAATGAATTAATGAGTCATATCAACACAGCGTTAATTCCCGCTCTGATACTTAGTGGGTATGTGACCCAAGCCACTTTCCCTATTTAGTCTTCAGTTTTTCTCTCAATTGGCAAATAATTGTAAATCCCCCTACTCCAGCATGAAGAATAGCTAATTAACCAGACCTCCTTATTCCTCAATTAAATTTCTGGAGATCAGAAATTTCACAGTGTCATCATCAACAAAGTATTATCACAGTACCACCCTGAGAGCCCTTGAAGTTACTGTCTAGTGGTCCTAAAACCAGACTTTACTTGAAGAGCTTATTACATGTGTAGCTTCCTGGGGCTCACCTCGGATCTACTAGTGGATTGGAATCTCTGGGGTGATGATTGGGAATCTGTATATTCCCTCTCTTTCTACTAATTCAGAATTAATTGCAGGTGGCCCCTATATAGACTTTCCCTCCCAGTAACTTTGTTCCCTGAAAGACAAGACATCAAAGCTGACCCAAATTACATGCTAATATGATATATATATATCTCCAAAGAACCATATAATATCATATAACTATGAAGCATATATATAATATCTTATATATCATATAATTATATAATTCACATTTGTATTTATTAGATATAAATCATATATACATATAGTTATTTATTAATAATCAATAGTAAAATAATTATAAATAAAATATATGTAAAAAGTGCACATGTGTGAGTGCTTGCACACACAAATACACACACATGGTATGGTTATGGTGTGTGGGATTACCAGAGACTTTGAATTATCCTCTGAAATGGAACTGGAGACATCTAAAACGCAGTGGCTCAGGCAGCCAAAGCTAAGATGAGGTTCCATTCACTTGGTTGGTGATTTCTCCTTGAATCCTTTTTCCCTTTAAGCTGTTTCCAAGGACAGAGAATTTCATTTACAGATAGCATCATTAGTAATGAGGGGACCAAGAAGCGCCTTAAGCAGGCTTTAACCCCCTTCTTGATAATCTCCATTACTACAGCCTGGACAATCTTGATGTTAGGTGCAATGCAAACAGAGCTTCAATGCCTAATACTGATTATTTTGCCTACCGCATGCCATTCATGGCTGTATGCGTATTGTCATTTACCTGTAATAGTTTTCTCTTGTTGCTATTACAAATAACCAAACAAAGCAGTGGCTTAAATAACACAAATTTATTATTTTACAGTTTTTGTAGGTCAGAAGTCTGACACTAGTCTCATCAGACTAAAATTAAAGTGTTGGCAAGCTGTGTTCCTTTCTGGAGGATGTAGGGGAAAATTTGGGCTGATGATAGAATTTAGTTCCTTGTGGTTGAAGGACCAGGGTCTGTGCTAGCTGTAAAGCAAGGGCCATTCCCAGCTTTACAGCATTCCTTGATTAGTCATGCCCTTCCTCCATCTTCATAGCCGGAATCTCCCTATCTCAAGGTCCATAACGGTAATGGCGTTTGTAAAGCCCTTTTTACTATGTGAGGTAACATATTCACAGGTTCTGGGGACAAGGTTGTGGACAGCTTTTTTTTTTTATTTATTTAATTTATTTATTTATTTTGGCTGCGCTGCGTCTTAGTCGTGGCACCCAGGATCTTTGTTGTGGCATGCGGGATCTTTTAGTTGCAGCATGCTAACTCTTAGTTGCAGCATGCATGCAGGATCTTGTTCCCTGACCAGGGATCAAACCCCGGCCCCTGCATTGGGAGCACAGAGTCTTACCCACTGGACCACCAGGGAAGTCCCGTGGACATCTTTTGAGGACCATTATTCTGCCAACCACACTCCTCATGACAGTACCATTAGTATCCCTATTTTATAGATAACTAGACTAGTTAAAGTCTTACAGCCAGTAACTTGTATTGATAGAATAATGATTTGGATCCAGAACTTATGCTTTTAATTACTTGGTTATTTTGCATTTCTCATTGATCAGAAACAAACATTCACAAGCCAAACAGGTCTGAAACTCTAGGATCCTAATCTTTCTAAATTGAAAAAAAAGAAACTAAGAGTGCACGTATTTATAGGATTTGCCGATTGTGATGCTGAAGCAAATCAGCAAACAATGACCAGTTCCAAGTGCATTTTCCATTTTCCCACCACTCACCGCACAAATCCCCTCCTTCCTCACACACCCATAAAAAGCTTTTGTGAGGGCTTCCCTGGTGGCGCAGTGGTTGAGAGTCTGCCTGCCGATTCAGGGGACACGGGTTCATGCCCCGATCCGGGCACGGCTGCTGAGCCTGCGTGTCCGGAGCCTGTGCTCCACAACGGGAGAGGCCGCAACAGTGAGAGGCCCACGTACCGCAAAAAAAAATAAAATAAAATAAAAAACTTTTGTGAGGTTTCTGATGAAAATCAAAAAGGGCAAACAAAGGCTACTCAACTGCTCATCTGTAGCTCAGCTGAAGAAGAACCTCAGGTCCTACCCAACACCAAGCCCAGGGCTACGACATACTTGCCCAGTTTCATCCCTGCATCTCCTTTTCTTCCGTGGCAGAGTCTCCCAGCACTTGGTGTCTTAGGCCGCTGAGCCTGCGCGTCCGGAGCCTGTGCTCCGCAACGAGAGAGGCCACAACAGTGAGAGGCCCGCGTACCGCAAAAAAAAACCAAAAAAAACACATAGATCTCTGGAACTCCTGTCCCATTACCTTCCAATTAAATTGTTCTAAGTCATTGCTATAGAAATATTGGAGCTGCCCCTAAGATCACTTTCTCACATTATAGGGATAACAAAAAAGCCACTGTGAAGGAGATAAGAGAGGTTTTAAACATTTAGAAATCTTAGGGTGTTCTTAAAGTCTTGGTCCTCTGGTCTCCCTGGCTTCTTTTTCAGCGTTGGCTCTGGTACTGCCACCCATGGCCTGAAGTTCCCTACTTTAACTCCTTGAGATAGAAATTTCACCCAGTTGGTCAGATAAGGAGCAATCTCATTTATTTTAATCGGGCCACTTGAATTCCAAACCAAAGTGATCATACCAAATATCAAAGCCTCTGGAACTGTTTGCATTTTTTTGTTTGTTTTCTACCTCTTATTTTCAGGTTTGATTTCCCTCTCTGAACTCCATTTTGAACTGGGTCTTCGCTTCCCATCATTTCTTTTTCCATTGTGAAATAAAAAGAGATAACATTTGTAGTTAACCTTGTGGTTAGACTTGGTCAAAGAAAGTTTTGTTTATGAGAGGGAAAATTTCTGAAAACTACTAAACAACTAAGTTTGAATTGGCCCATTAACCTCCATTCATTCAATCTAATATCCAAGAGGTTGACTCAAGGATAGGTACATAAGAGCTAGTGAAAACAGTGAGAACTTAGAGAGGAACTTACTCTTGTCCAGGCTCTGTGTTCTAAATGGTTTGCCTGTTCTCTCAACAACCTTGTAGGTGGAAATTATTATACCATTTTACATATGGGAAAAGGTAATGATATGGAAAGGGTAATGAACTCATCTAAAGGCCATATATCCACCAAGTGGCAGAAGATATTCAAGCCTTTTCTCTCAACTTCTTCATAGGTAACAAGGTATTAAGCATGCACTTTTAGAAAGACTGTCTTCATTTAGAGCTTAATAATTTTAAGTTAAAGAAACTATGTTCTATATCCAATTAAAAATATGCTGCTGGATAAATGTAGAAGAGTAGAATGGGCAAGTGGCTGAACCTTAACATAAAACAAATGTGGGGCTTCCCTGGTGACGCAGTGGTTGAGAGTCTGCCTGCCGATGCAGGGGACATGGGTTCTTGCCCCGGTCCGGGACGATCCCACATGCCGCGGAGCGGCTGGGCCCGTGAGCCGTGGCCGCTGAGCCTGCGCATCCAGAGCCTGTGCTCCGCAATGGGAGAGGCCACAACAGTGAGAGGCCCGCGTACCTCAAAAAAAAAACCAAACAAACAACAAAAAAACCCAGATGTGGTGTTTATTTTGTGGCTTAGAAATCAGATGGAGTCTATTAGGAAAAACAAGTAGGCTTGGGAGTCAGAAAACCTGGAAGAGTCCCAGCTAGGCCCTTAACATCCCCAAATCTCAGTTTCTTTACCCCGCAAATGGGTATAATAATAGTTAATGCATAGATTTGTTACAAAGGCTGAATAAGATACATACTGTGGTCTTCCTATAAATAGTGAAAGGGCTAAAAACCAACTGATCTTTAATCACATCATTATCATCTCATTTATCACTCTTGCCAAACAACCACCTGTCAAATTTTTAGAAATCACCAGTAATCTTCACAACACTACTGCAAAGTACATGAAATTATCCCCATTTTACAGGTGAGGAAACCAGGGCTCAGAGATGAAGTGGTATGCCCAACACACATAGCTGATGAATAACAGATACTCTTGTATTGGAAACCAGAGCTCATCTTAAACTCCCACTGCTAAACAAAAAGGCAGATTTTCAGCATCTATTGATTGACTAGGTAGGGAGCAGAGCTTGTACTCTTTCCTCTACAAAATACTATGTACACCAACCCCAAGGCTATCTTGCACCCAACTTTGGAAAAGTCCAGGAGCTTCTCAAGCCATAGAATTTTCAAGCTGAAAGGGACCTTTGAGAGCAATGGATTCTAGGCTAATCTCTTCCTTTTTCAGTTGAAGAATCTGAGTCCAAGTCTTTTGAATTATACAGTGCATTACTGGGTATATCCAGAGTTAGAACCCAGGTCCCCTAACCCTCAGTCTCATGCTTAGTTCACTGCTTTCAAAGTCTGGGTGGTTTTACAAAGCTATAACATTGTGCTTTACATCAGTTCTCATTCTTTCTGGGTTCCCTTTTTAGGCAATTCCTTAATTCTCAAGAGAAGTACTACAACACAATTTCTAAAGGCCCCTAAGAGAATTTAAGGATAGTTCTATATGAAACTTGATCATAGGCTATGTGCCAGGCACTGTGGTTAAGCACCTTTCTTTTTGCAATATCTACCAAACTTCAGTTGTTTGAACACTACCTTCATAATTTTTGCCAAATCTACATACCATCTGTATAGTTATTAACTTAATATTTGTCTTTATACTATTTTTAAAGTTTTAACTACTTTAGCTGTATCCTGGGCTGTTATAGGAAATCATGAAATCCTAGTTATTCCTTAAATACACATTATATAAATACATAACTATTTACATTAAAATGTTTGTCATCTGAGTTTCTCTAATATTATCTCATTTAATTACACCCATACAGTAGAGAACTATTATAATCCCTGTATATCCCATACTATATCCTTACGTTATATCCCAATGTGTTCTTAATTTGTTGCAATAGAGAAAAGCACTCGAGAAAATCATACAGACTACTCAGAAAACAGAGAAAATATCCTTAAAATCTCAATTAGTGGATAGGCCAGTTAAATAACTTAACCCCAGTATCACAGCAGGTAAGTACACTCCAAATCCAGGTCCCTGACTGCAAAGCCTGTGCTCCTAGCCTTGTCACTTACTGACATGAAAGATGGCTCAGCAGAGTAAGTTACACCAGATCAGAACTTAGAGGTCCTACTCTAACATGCATTTACCCACTTGTATGATTGTGTGCAGAGGTGGGTGCATTTGGTTGGGGGATACTTAGAAGACAGCAACAGCACTATACCCTTTTTATTTTCAAGTTTTTATTTTGAAAAGTATATCTACAGAGAAGTTGAAAGAGTAGTGCAGTGAACACTCCATAACCTTCCCCTATGTTCACCAATGGTTAACCTTTACCACATTTGTTTAACTCTGTGTGTGTGTGTGTGTGTGTGTGTGTGTGTGTGTGTGTGTGTTGTTTTGGCTGAATCATTTGAAAATAAGTAACAGATAGTTGTGTCACTTCACTCCTAAATACTTCAGCATGTATTCACTAAGAACATAGACATTCTCCTACATAATTACAATACCATTATCATATCCAAGAATGTAATAGTTATAAAACATTATCTAATATACCATTTTCAAAATTTCTCACTATCCCCATATTGTCCCTTAGAGCTGTTTTCTTCTTCCTTCCACCATCTAAGATCACTTGTTGCATTTGGTCATCAGTTCTTCTTAGTCTCCTTTAATCTAAAACAGGCCTTCTACCCCTTGTTTTTCGAATATTGATCTTTTTGAAGATTTCAGATCCGTTTCACCATTAGTTAGATTTGGGTTAATATGCCTTTTTTTGCACATTCCTTCCATAATATGGTTATGTAGTACCACTCGAGAAAACATTACACAGACTAGTCAGAAAAGAGAGCAAATATCCTTAAAGTCCCAATTACTGAATAAAAAATATGATTTTTTTAGCAGCCAAACTATCAATCGGCCAAGAGAAGTAGCTTTGATATGTGACAGCTACACCCAACGTCCCCCAAATCCTCAACATGCTCACTGACTTCAACAGATTTCCCTATTCATGTCCTCAAATGGACACAATACGACTGTACCTTATCTTCTGTCATTTTGTGGGTTGGAGTCCTCCTCTTAATTCCCAGTCCTGTAGTGAGTGTGGCAGATACAGTGGCCAGTCCCTGACTGTCCTCCTCCAGCTTCCTGAGACTAGTTATACATTAGAGTAGGAGGAGCAAAGCAAAGAAGGCATGAGGCCAAGTCTAATCCTGGGCAGAGGGTGAATATTGATGGGAATCCAATCAATAAATGCTTTGCCTCTGTGACTTGTGGCTTCAATGCCTTTGTTCCACCAGGAAAGATGATGGGAGCAGGTCCCTTAGGTGTTAAGTTAGAAACCAGAGGCGGTCATGTTTTAAGGCACGTTCTAAATGGGGCAGTAACCAGGGGCAGGTGAAAAAAGAAATCTTTGGGGTCTTTTGTCGAAAATGAGAGAAGCTGGGCTGCCATGCTATGCCGTGGGGAAAAGAAAGACAGGTGCGTGGGAGGCACATGCACTGCCCTGCAGAGAAACAGTTCTGTGGTGCTTTGCGCTTCAGAGCTGGACTGTGTGGCCAGAGCTCACTGTAGGCTTGAGTGGTTACCTGAATGCGTTTGGAGAGTCAGGAACTTGGGTTTGAATCTCACCATTTTACTGGTGGTGTGACCTTAAACAAGTGGCTCATTGTGACTTTTCTGTGCCTTAGTTTTTTCACCTGATGGAATGAAAATAACAGAATATACACTTTGTTTATTGGTTGGGTTAAATGTGGTAATATATGAAAGTGTTTAGCATGGTGAATAACAGGTGCTCAGCAAATGTTGGTTGCTCTTGTTTTTGCTGTTATAGTTACTGGTTCGGTGTATGTCAAGAGGCACCTGAAGGAGGCAGTAGTAGAGCTCTCAAGTAAATCTCCCAGGGCTTGGGCTTGTGCCCGTCTGCACATCCTCTACCATGTCCAGTCTCGGGGTGGGGGTGGGGGCAGGTGACATCAAAATTGGTTGAGCTTGAACTGTGCCTGGCAAACCGTGTTACTGGTTCCACTGAGGCTCAGCTGGAACCAGTGCCCAGCAGGGAAGATGTAACGAACAGCCCCATAAATGAGGAAACAGAATGAGGAGGTAAAGGAGGCTCAGATTTCATTTGTCTTTGATTTCCCCACTCTTTTCATTTGTATCACTTCTGCAAGGTAATGCAAGTGAGTATCATTCAATTCAAATCACAAACTTTTATTGAGCCCAGCACAGTCCCAGGCTCTGAGATGCATGATATAAATATGACACTTTGGAGCTCATAATGCATAAGGAGAGAGAAACGCAACCATAAACAGCAATACAGTAATTTCTGAGTGGAAAGGCATGAATGAATATTACTAACAAAGATAGTTAATCTTTATTGAGTTCTTGTTTAGTGCCAGGTGCTGCTCTCAGCGCTTTACGTGGATTAACCCATTGAATCATAACATAAGGCACTCTCCCTTGTAGAGTCAAGCTTTGGGGAGCAGTTTTGAAATCAGAATTTAAAGACCCCAGGTAGCCGCGCTGCTGTTAGTGCACAGCCGGCTCCTGGCTTTCTGCTCCAGTTTCAGCTGGTGATGCGCGCGACCAATTGTCTGAGCGTATTTAATCAAGAGACGATTCCTTAGCAATCATTTTCCAGTGACAGGAAACTCTGCCAGAAAGTCTTTGTGCGGCTGTCAAAAATGATAGTTCCCTCTGTTTACCAACCTTTGTTTTTTGAATCTTCCTTTTAAGAGATGGCCTTGAGTGCTGCGTGGGGCCGTGGAGCCTTTAACTTCTCCTGCCGGGTTGGAGCTGCGCGCACAGCGCGCAAGGGAGCTGTTTTCTTCATTGGAAACACGCCCTGCCACTCGCTTAACCGGGACGCTGGACCTTAAGCCACCTAGACCAGTTTCCTCTGGTTTAGCCCAGACCTCTCCTGTTCTCTTACTCAGAAATAAGTAATCTCTGCACATTTTAGGGATGGCTGAAACTTTATCTCCGGCTGTAGGGTGGAGGAATTGTTCCAGTGATTGCATTGGGATTTAGCCTCCGGAGAACTGATAATGCATTTCGACCTCTCAGGAGAGTTTGCCTTAGCGCCCACCCGAGGAGCTGCGGGTCCGATTGCATGAAGGCGTGTTCGTGTTTCCCTGGCTGTGGGATAAAGTCAGGCTTTTCTCGCTTTGTTGTCCGGATGGGGGTCCCTCAGTGAGGTGTGCCAGTGTCCAGAATCACCCAGAGATCCCTTCTGGGCTGCGTGAAACAGCTCTGTGTGGTTGTTTTTTTAGGGTTCACTTTGTAAACCCTTCAAGTCACATTCTGATTACTTCTTTTTTATTTTTTAACATCTTTATTGGAGTATAATTGCTTTACAATGGTGTGTTAGTTTCTGCTGTATAACAAAGTGAATCAGCTATACATGTACATATATCCCCATATCACCTCCTTCTTGCATCTCCCTCCCATCCTCCCTATCCCACCCCTCTAGGTGGTCACAAAGCACTGAGCTGATCTCCCTGTGCTATGCGGCTGCTTCCCACTAGCTATCTATTTTACATTTGGTAGTGTATATATGTCCATGCCACTCTCTCACTTCGTCCCAGCTTACCCTTCCCCCTTCGTGTCTCAAGGCCATTCTCTATGTCTGCGTCTTTATAAAGTCCACTGATTTAAATATAAATCTCCTCCAAAACCCTCAGAGAAATAGTCAGCATAATGTTTAACCAAATGTCTGGGTACTGTGGCCCCAAGTTGACACATCAAATTAATCATCACAGCATGCTACCTTTGAGGTTGGTATTTTTCACTCAGTATAATTCCTTCCAGATGCATCTAAGTTGCATGTACCCATTGTTTGCTTTTATTGCTTAGTATTGTTCCATGGAATGGATGTACCACAACCTGTTTAATCATTAACCTTTGAAGGACATCTCAGTCCTCTCCAGTTTTGGGTTATTACAAATAAAGCTGCCATAAATATTCATGTAAATAAAGAAAAACCTTTTTGTGTAGCCATTAAGTCTTCTTTTTTTGGAATAAATGTCCATGAGTGCAGTTGTTGGGTCAGATGGTATTTGCACATTTAGCTTTTAAGAAACCGCCATTTTACATTCTTACCAGGGATGGATGAGTGATTTAGTTTCTCTGCACCCTCATCATTTGATGTTGTCATTATTTTTTACTTTAGCCATTCTGAAAGGTGTAGTGATATCTTACTGTGGCTTTATTTTACATTTCTTTAATGGTTAATGACGTTGGGCATATAATTTAATTATCTGACATCTGTATATCCTTTTTGGTGAAATATCTCTTCATATCTTTTGCTCATCTTCTAATTGAACTATTGTTTTGTTTCCCTTCATGGCAGAACTCTTCTGAAAAATTGTCTACACTCACTTCACTACTCACCATCCTTTTCTCCTCAATCTAACTTAAATGGGTTTTTGTCCCTCACCGTGCCTCTGAAGTAGCTTTTTATGGGTTTCCCCAAAATCTGCATCTCTCTAAGGCTAATGGACAATTCTGTATCCATTGGAGTACTATCCTTTTTCTTAAAACTTTTTCTTCTCTTGTTCTCATGACAATAAGATCACCTGAACTCAACGGCCACTGCCTCTTATTATCTTACTCCCTCTTTATTCCTAGACTTCTAAATGGTATTGTTGTCCAGGGCTCAGTCCTTGGCCTGTTCTTCTTTTTATCTACATCCATTCTGTAGATGAACTCATCAGATATAATGGCCTTAAGAACCATCCATACTAGCCCTGTGCAATAGAATGTTTTGTGATGATAAAAATATCCTACATCTGTGCTGTTCAATATAGTTGCCACTAGCCACATGTGGCTATTTCAACTTAAGTTAATTAAAAATTTAAATTTCAGCTACTCAGTCCTACTGAAACCAAGCAGGACCCTGCGAGGCCTTCCCGGGAACAGACTCCCCTCCTAACCACAACACACCCCGTGTCCTCTCCCTCTTGTTTGTAAAAAAGCTTTAGCGTCCCTGAGTTCCAAAGAGCAAATTTAATCAGTGAAGTGAGACAATGCAGAAACAAAGGAAAATAGTCAAGCAAGAGAAGATCATCATAGTTTAGCCATAAAACAAAGTCAAGGACCTTTAGTTCCTCCTCGGGGGTTATAGGTAATATCCTGAGCTATACCCTTGAGCTGATTTGCAGATACTAAAACCCCCACCAGGTGGAAGAAGTTACCCTTTACCGCATGCTGACCGCAAGCACATAGATCCCAGACTAGCTGGAACCAGAAGGTTGATGATGTTGATTCCCGAAATACCACCCGGTTACCGCACTACCAACCAATCGGAAGAATGTCCACAAGCCGATCCGGCACCTTTCGACCCTCTTCCTCACCTTGCCTTTAAAAACCCTTCCTCGGGCTTCCCTGGTGGCGCAGTGGTTGGGAGTCTTCCTGCCGATGCAGGGGACACGGGTTCGTGCCCCAGTCCGGGAAGATCCCACATGCCGCGGAGCGGCTGGGCCTGTGAGCCATGGCCGCTGAGCCTGCGCGTCCGGAGCCTGTGCTCTGCAACCGGAGAGGCCACAACAGTGAGAGGCCCGCGTACCGCAAAAAAAAAAAAAAAAAACCCTTCCTCAAAAGGTTTCAGGATGGTTTGGGTCTTTTGAGCGTGAAGTTTATCTTCAATTTTTAGACAAACAACCAGCAAGGCAAGAGGCAACTTCACAAATGAACTAGGAGTTAGAAAAATAATTAACCATCAAGTTCCTACCACCTCTTTCTAAACTATCGAACACCTACCATGGTTCAGAATTTCACACATTGTCACTTCATCCCTATAGCACCATTTAAATAGAATATTCTCATTTACCTGTGAGAAGACTAAGCCTCAGAGCATTGAAGGATCTGTCCCAAGTTTCCATGGCTAATCAGTGGAAAAGCTGTGATTACTCACTCAGCCTTTCAACAGATGTTTGTAGATTATCTTTTATGTGCCCGAACTGGAGACAACAGTGAACCCATCAGATAAGATTCCTGTCTTCCAAGAATTTACATGCTATAGGGATTGGGATCCAAGTTTTAGAGCCTACATTGAGAGTGCTCAAACTTTCCCAAATGACAACCTATTAGGTTCCATATAAACCCAGATTTTTAGCTTCAGTTCTTTCTGCTATAGCCCACCATCGTTGTTACTGTTCTGCAAGACATTTTTGAAGCTTGTCATCATGTGATCTACTCCACAGTGAACGTTGGCTCTCTTTACATTCATATGCTGTATGGCCCAACTTATTCAACAATTAATAACTGGATTCTTGACCACTAAGGGTAAGAGTGAACAGTTGTTTAAACTACAAAAGCATTGTCATGTTTTCCGCCCAGTCTAGAGACCCTCACGCCTACTCACGCCTTCTTTCAGTTCTACCTACAATCCAAATAGAAAGTCATCTGTCATATGGAGAATACCCATTTAATAAGAATCCCTATGATAGCTTTCCTTGTGAAAAGATAAAATGAGGACTTTACTGAATGTATTGAGAATAAGGATTTGAGATTATTTAATTTTAGAAGACCCTAAACAATTTAAGTAAATAGTTTGGAGACAATTTAGTGGCCACGAAACGTTTCAAATTCAAGCCTTCATTAAACTTTGTGCCCCTAAGCAATGTGAGACAGTTGGGCCAATAATATTAGGCCCTTATTTCTTAGAGTAGGTTTTAGGAATAAATAATCCAATGAGCACTGAAGTCTGAGCTCTGATGTAATAGACTTGAGGGAGGGGTTTGATTAAGTGTAGATATTTCTCTGACAGACAGTAATGTGAGTGTGGGTTGGGTGGAACAATGAGTGAAAAAGGAAAGATGGAGGACACTAAAAGGAACGGAGTCCAGGTCTCCAGGAAGGCCTGCTGAGGCTGGCATATGGTTCCCGATCGTGCTCTGGGACCCATACTGACCTCTTGGGCTTCCCCTGGAAATGAGCCTTGGCAGAGGTCCAGCGAGGTCAAGTCTTTGTCCAAGGTCAGTGATGGTCTCTATCTTCAGCCATATCCATGGCTAGGGGAGCCTGCTAGGATCTTAAGGAGAGTGTCCTGTGCTGGCACTAGGAGAGAAGGACATGGGGCAGGTTGTTTGTGCCAGTTCTGCCTGTGACAGCCAATAAATTGCCCTATTTCCTTTATTCCTTTTCTTTTCTTTCTTTTAAACTTGCCTGTTAATGCGTCAATTCAATGAATCTATAGGTGGATAAGAAGGGATTAGTAGATTCTTCTGGCTAGCTCAGTGGTCACCTGGAGACACTCAGACAATCTTAGGTGATAAACCCAAATGTACACAGAGGCCTGTGGGACCTCTTAACCCCCTCCCAAAGGCAAACCTTTAGCCCCAGGTGCAGGGAAGAGGAAGTAGCCCTGGTCACTGGGGCTGTGACTGTCTGCTTCTTGGACAGATACACTGACCTTAACAGCCTTTCAATGACCCACATTGGGAGTCTCAGGTACCAGATGAAAAGCTACCCAATAGCTGTACAAGTCTAGGCACTGTCCTCACTTTTCCTTTGTCTCTTTTTCTCCTTTCAAAAATATTTACTTCATTTTAATAGCAAATTAAACATAAATACATGAGACCACTGTCCTTGAGAAAATTTTGTAGAATACAGATAAAGGTGAAATAACCCTCTACCACCACCTTCAACCAAGATAGCTCCTCAGAGATGTCTCTGTTTTCAGTTTGGTAGGTGTCTTTCCAATCCACCATCCCCTTTGAATCTTCTACTCTTAATTGTTTCTGTCACTTTGTCTCCTCTCCAAATTTGTCCTCTCTGCCATGTTAGGATGAAGTTTTAATTTAACTACTACTCCTCAGGAAGCTTCCTCTTGGACTTCCCTGGTGATGCAGAGGTTAAGAATCCACCTGCCAATACAGGGGACATGGGTTCGATCCCTGGTCTTGGAAGATCCCACATGCCACGGAGCAACTAAGCCCGTGCACCACAACTACTGAGCCTGCGAGCCACAACTACTGAAGCCCGCACATCTAGAGCCCATGCTCTGCAACAAGAGAAGCCACCACATTGAGGAGCCCCTGCACCGCAACGAAGAGTAGCCCCCGCTTGCCGCAACTAGAGAAAGCCCGCGTGCACAGCAACGAAGACCCAACACAGCCAAAAATAAATAAATAAACAAACAAACTTATTAAAAAGAAAAGAAAAAAAAAAGCTTCCTCTTAATTTGCCCTCCTTGGTATGGCACAGAAGCCATAGACAAGTGATGCACAATTCCTCAGGTGTCTGGATATCCTTTTCCAGCACCCCAGGCCTATGCTTGTCTGAGAGAGAACATGAGAAGAAGAGCAGCTGTGTCACCACTTCTGCTAGACCAGATGATATCTGGCTGACCCCTTCAGCCTGGTGGCCATCACTTTAGAAAGGATGAAAAACTTTCCCTTCCTGGAATGGTTTTATATCTTTTCGGAACCCAAGGAACCTTGTAAAATGAATTCATGCCACCCTCTCACAAGGGTTTGGAGCACTGGACTGGGGTCAAAAGATGTTTTCTGGGTTCTCCCTCTCCAGAGCGTTTGGCCTTTTGAATATGGGTAAGTCTTGCTTAACTTCTCTAGACTTCATCTGTAGAACAAACTAGATAATCTCTGTCTCTTCATGTGTAAGACGGAGATTGTATTGGATTCATGGGATTTTTGCGGGGGTTAAATAAGATAGTATGGATACAGTGCTTAGAATAAAGCCCAGCACATAGTAAACTCTCAGTAGATGTCAGCTGTCATTATTTTTCTGCTGTCAGTTTCCATGATTTGTTCTTAATTTAACATCCTCTCCAAAAGTTAGTATAGGGTCCTGTGACTCCCAGGGTTGACTAGCTATGTGAGCTCTTCTCCCTTTTTTTTAGCCTGGAGTTTGTGTTATTTGGCTCATTAAAAGAACAAGGGGCCACCTACTGAGTGGCCACTTCCCTGGATTTGTGCCATTCACGTAAGGAAGGTTTGACAATTTGTGACAAATTCCTTTGACAGATGTGCACCTATGGTAATTTATCAGTGGGCTCTGCCCCAAATTAATTAATCATTGGGCAGTTCAGTCTAAATTGGATGGTGCTACTGCATGCAGAAAATTTTTGTTTGCCATTCTTGAGTCATCTCAGTTTAAAATAAGTCAATTAAAATTCTCTGTTCCTAACCATTTTTCAATCAAGTGTGCCTCGACGGCCACAGTACTCTCTGCAGGGCATCTTTCTGTTCATGAGTTTGTGTCTCTTTAATGTCTGTGGGTTAATCATTTTCCGACAGTGTGCTATTTTCTACCACTGCCTTCAGTAGCTTTTGCTGCTAGCTTGCGGGGTACTAAGGGAGGCTTATGTGGTTGACATAAAAAAGTGGGAGTGAAGATCATGAGGTCATCACTGAGGTATAACAAACAATGTTGCTCGGTGTTATTGACCAATAGGTCACCAATAAAAGAAGCAGTGTCAGGGAGAAATGGTTCTCGTGACAGCTGTTTACCAGACATAGAGGAGTTCCAGGAATGTACTGTAACAAGCAGATGGTGCAACTCGGTGATGGGTGAGTTGTTGACCAGGTACTTTTTTGTCTTGTAGATCTTTAAGAGACATAATCAGCTTCAATTTATTAGCCCCATTCTCCTCGGAAAATCCCCAGTGCTTACCAACACCTAGTGTGGGCTCTGGCATCTGTTCAGAGACTTGGAGAGTCAGTGGCAAGACTGGTAAAAATAAACCCAAATAGAATTTCTCGCTCCCTTACAACTTGATATCATCTTCCCTCTTTGAACAGGGCGACTGGGTTTGGGGAAGCACTTTGTGGTGGTTGGTGGGGAGAGGAAGTTGTTTTCATTTTTCATCAGTGAGTCAAATGAGTACATCAAAAATGGAAGCTCAGGGCCTTGGTGCCTCCATGCAGTAGAAAACACAGTGTGCACTGTCCTAGAAGCAATCCTCTGAGCCTCCAGGGATGTCCAAGGCAGCTGCGGAATGGAGCCCTCCTTTGTGGTGGCCACGGTCTCCCCTCACAACTGGAGTCTACCCCACGTTTGCGTCCTGCCTTTCTTCTCACTTCTGTTCGCTCCTTTTTCTTCTCTCTTTCCAAAGGCTCCTCAGGTGGCCTATGCTGAGCTGAAGGGGGAAATTGCTTTGTTCTGCTACAGCAAGAGCACAGGGTCTCTCACCCTGACCCATCTGTAAGATTCCAACCAAGTCTTACAGTGTGCTCTGGTGCCCTTGTTTTGCCACTGATGGGAGCAAGATGAAGAGGGTCAGGGATGTGGCTTGGTGGGGAGGAAAGAGTGCTGTCCTAGGAGCCTTCTTGTTGCACTGCTGATGCAGCCCTCCAGCCCACCTTGAACCACTCAGGGACTTGGAGCCGTGGTCTCTGAAGAGTTAGGCTCTAAGTTCCCTGAAATTTTGTCCTTCCAAGACATGTAAGATCACAGCAAGGATAGGGATAGGTTTCTTGCCGATGGCTTCATAATGAAGGGCAAAGAGATGGTCGAGTGTTCCCATAGCTAAGTGTCCTGACTGACAAATTCTAGTTCATTTCTGGTGGTTATAGCACTGGCTAGGAGGCGGCCCCAACACTAGAATGTCCGTGATCCTTTTGTCCTTATCAGTAGCACCTGACCTGACTCATCCATTGTCCTTACAGATTTCTTGCCAGTGAGAATTCCCTTAGCATTTTAATCCATTAATTTGCTGCTGCAGAGCCAGCTCTGCCTAGGAGAACACCGCTCCAGATGCCAAGGCACTGAAAGATTGCTGTCTGAAAAGTTTACTGAGTAATGAAATCAAAAAGCATCTCAAGCACCAGATGCACAAGGTAATGCTTTTTCCGACTGTCATCGTTAACTTCCACAAAGATTGTAGCAGAGTGCTGTTGGGAAGGTGGAAGCGAGAACTAGATTGGGGGAGAAACCGTGAGTTTGCCACAGAAGTCACTGCTTGATTAGTAAGATCAAATCTGAGTCTAAAGACAGACTTTCTTATAAAGTATCTTTCATTAAGGTAGCGTTATTCACTTTTTTTTAACCATTGAAACTTAAGGAATGAAGCAGGCATATAACACGGGACTATAAACCCAAGAGCACCAAATGGAAATGTGCATCAAACAACAGAACGTCAAAAAAAGGTAATTTGGTTTTTTAAAAAAGGAAAAAAGGGGAAAAATATGATTTTGGGTATTGAGAGTGGCAAAGGCACCTTATTCTTTCCCTCTTTAGATAAACCAATATACATATTTAAAAAGTAAAAATGGTATTCTTTTTAATGTAGTTATTCTTCTAACATTTCTCTTGAATTTTGTGGGCATTATAATAACAACGATGCACAAAGTTTACAAAGAGCTTTTTTATCGGTGATTTGATCTGATCAACATAACACAAATGTGAGAAGGGTAGGAATGGCTTCATGATCCCCATTTTAGAGATAAGAAAACAGAGGCTCAGAGATGTCTGTTTGCTTAGGGTCCCCCAGCTCACACATTGTGTTCTGACTTTAGATTCTGTTCTTCCATGTATTTTACAAATAAAGTCCCAGTTCTCAGCTTTCCCTTTTTCCTATTGTTTTCTCATGTCCTTTTAGTGAAAGGCCAAGGAAAACCTTCTCCCAGGGTGATCACTGACATTGAATCACAGTCGTGACTCTGATGTCTCAGGAACCAAATGCTCTTGGATGAGATGCTACTCAGGTGTTCTTTATTTTAAAGAGGACGGGTGCGCTTTGCAGGGTCATTGTTGATGGAGTGGTTTGGTCGAAAGAGCACCAGACTGGTCACCAAAAGAGCCAGCTTCTTATTTAGGTTCCACCACTGCCCACCCTAAGACCTTGAGCAAGTTATTTCTTCTCTTTGCAGCTCAGTGTCTGCATTCACAAAATGAGGGGGTTAAACAGAATGAGCTCTAAATTAAAATTAGGGAAAATTTTTAAATATGTTGGAAAAAATTAAAATGCATAATGAAACAAATAATTAGAACATATAAAAAGTAGGCAAGACCAATGAAACAAACCAAGAGACCAAGAAATTAAGAGTAATGAGAGAATATAAATGTAGATTAAAGCACAAAATGTAAATAAAAAGAGGAAAAAGCGTAAAAGCAAATAACATACAAAGGTAAATGGAGATATTTAAGCATAAGAATATTCAAAGGAGAAAAGCAAAGTAAGAAGGATTTAAAGTCACAAAGAAGCAGAAATCAATACAACTGCCGAATAAAAGGGAGAGGTTGGACTTCCCTGGTGGCTCAGTGGTTAAGAATCTGCCTGCCAATGCAGGAGACATGGGTTCGATCCCTGGCCTGGGAAGATCCCACATACCGCGGAGCAGCCAAGCCCATGCGCCACAACTACTGAGCCTGCGCTCTAGAGCCTGCGAGCCACAACTACTGAGCCCACGCACTGCAACTACTGAAGCCCGCGCACCTAGATCCCATGTTCCTCAACAAGAGAAGCCACCGCAATGAGAAGCCCGCGCACCGGAACAAAGAGTAGCCCCCGCTCGCTGCAACTAGAGAAAGCCCGTGCGCAGCGACAAAGACCCAACGCAGCCAAATAAAATAAAATAAAATAAAAATAACAGGGAGAGGTTAAATAGAACATAAATAGCTTTGCAGTACACCTGAAACTAACACAACACTGTAAATCAGCTATACTCCAATAAAAAGTTTTAAAAAAGTAAATAGCTAAGTAAAAGAAATTAGAAGTTGAGTATAAAAAGACAAGTGTTAGGCCCGTGAGCCATGGCCGCTGAGCCTGCACGTCCGGAGCTTGTGTTCTGCAATGGGAGAGGCCACAACGGTGAGAGGCCCGCGTACCGCCAAAAACAAAAAAAAAAAAAAAAAAAAAAAAGACAAGTATTAAAGTAGCAATAGAAATTTTTTATCTCAACCTAAATCTAAGAGACAATAAAAAAGATGGTAAAAGTCAATGGAGGTTTGAAATTTTGAGACAGAAAGAGGGTCAGCATGAAAAAAGAAAAGCAGTTCAAAGCCATATAAGAACAGCAAAGTGTATGCAAATAGGCAAAAATAACAGCAATAGAATGTACTTTTAAAAGGGTATATCTTAAAGTAAAAGGTGTTATTAACTTCAAGAAAACAAGAAGAAAATGACCCGAGTAGGAGAGCAGGTAGGCGTCCTGTGTCTTCGGCAAGGCCCTCTGAGCTGAGGCCATGGGCTGCAATGTTGCGTCTCCAAGTAGGAGGCCTAGGCCCCGTGGGTAGCAAAGCTCCCGGCTGTGAGGAAGAGTGTGCACCAGTGACGAAGGGAAGTAGCATGGTAGATGAGGAGTGAGGTCGGTGGCCCAGATAGCTTGTCCCATTTGGCTGGTCACAGCAGCACCTGGGCAAGACTTCTGCAATCCCTACTTGGGACGAAAGATGGTACCAAGACGCTTGCACAACATGAAACAGGGTGGTTGTTTGCACGCACTTTTGGTGTTTAGACGTACTGGAAACATGCAGAATTGTTCAAAGGGGAAGAAAGGAAAACTCCAGAAGTATAGTGTCTCTCAAAGTGTGGGATTGGGGGTGGTTCAAGACCACGGGCACCCAAATTACAGACTACTGCTCAGAGCAGGGTTGGGGTGTTCCAGAAGGTCTGCCTGAGTAACCAGCATGTGGGTGATTCCTATGACCAGGAGAGTTTGGGCGAGTAGGGCCCGGGCCAGCTTCATGCTTCAAAGCTGGGCTTCAGTGAAGAAATCTGGGGACTTAGTCCTACAGACAGCAACTAAAAGAATGCTGGGAATTACATGCACGAAATGATCCATTCTCACGGGTTTCACCACAAACACACAGGAATCACTGCGTTCTTAACTGACGGCGTGATTCATTCATCAAACATTGCCCACGTTGGCCAGGCAGCTGGCTGAATCAGGAATTTGAAAGCCCTGGGGCCTATGTTAGAGGACTGGCATAGGGGTGTAAAGACTGTGCTCCACACTCATGTACTCAGGTGATTGTTTTTCCTGCTCCACCAGCACTGTCTCTAGTCATGCTGAACTCCTTGCCATTTCCAGGCCCACATGCTCTTCATTCCTCTGTGCCTTTGTTCAAGCCGCTCCCTCTTGTTGGAATGCCTCTCTCCCTTTTTCCTGTCCCACAACCTGGTAAAGGCCACCTGCTCCTGGAAGCCCTCTGTAACCATTCTAGGCAGAGGGTCCCTTCTCTTCAGTCCCATAGTAGCCCCTGCATTCCTCTGTCAAATGCTGGGCTCTGCTTCTTTTGCTATTGCCTCTGTGCCTGTTTGTATTCCTCCCCTGCCTTCCCCAGCTGCCCTGGAGCAAAAGGAGACTGCAGCACCTTAGGGGCAGGGATCATTTCTTCGTCTGCTGTTTCTGCCTTAGCGTCCAGTGGTGAGGCCTGCTATGTATAGAGCAGCTGGTAAATAAATGGTTGCTTTGCTTTTCTCTACACAGGTGGGTTTGTGTTGGTGGCTTGTCAAAAGTCAGATCATGGCTATCTCAAACACTTTAAAAAATAAGATGGCATATAAACAGGCAAAAAATAAAAATACTATGATGAATTTTTTTGAGCTCTCTGATACTTGAAGGTGATAAGGCAGCTTTATTACGATGAACTGAACCAATGACTGTTAATATATACACATTAAACATTGCCATAAAACACAACCAATATACAAATGAAGATTCTTAGGGAAAATGCTTATAGTTACGTTTTCCAAATTATGGGCCAGGGACCTCAGCAGGGCTTGGGGTTGTGGATCTATAACAAAGAGTCCAGTATCCAAGCATATACCAAGCATTGTTTGTAGACTAAATGACTCACATGTATAAGTACTTTTTCTCAAATGAGTGTGGCTTATAAATTGCAGTTTCACTTAAAAGTGTTACTGAACTTTTTGCTGCTTTTTAGTTTCGTAGGTGGTTACGATGGGAAGTCATCATATTTAAAATGATTGGGAAACTCAGGCTTATTAGGTGGCTGGGACGCAGTTAGTTGATGACTTCTGTGTTGTGCAATGTCTTCTGTCACAGCATGTTCACTCTGCACTGGTACTTAGGCCTGTGGAAGCTGTTTGAATTCTGCCTGAAATTAACCACCACTTACCTGGATAAAGCCAGCGTCAGAAGTCTAACTATGGACACCAGGGCGGGCATCTGCTTTGTTCCTGATGCTGGATCATGCTCTTCCCCCTTTCCCCCCTTTCTATATTTATCCCTTCAATTTTTGAGATGGGCAGTACATTTCTATACTAAACAAAGATCTGGACTTCTATAAGTACTCTCGAGCAGTTATTACCACATTAAAAAAACTTTTTACTAAGCAGGAAAATTTCAAAACAAAACCCCATACAACCCCAAATCCTGTGGGGACCAACAAAAAGACTGCCAATTTTTAATTTTACCAAACTAGAACATTTAATGAAATGAATGTGTATATATCATCACCAGACTCTCAAATACATCTTTTCACTATACAGTGAGAACATGCTGCCTCCTTAAAGACTGTCTTTAAATGAGCTTTATGGAAAGCTCACTGTGTTGTCCTTTGTCTTGGACTGGTGATAACTTTGGCCTGCCCAGATTGATGGGCCTCCAATTATGAATGGCTGTCCTAGTGAGGAGGAAGGGTGAGATAGGGGAAAACGTCAGATTGACCTGAAGGCTATGCTCTTTCTTTCTGGTCCAGTGATGGCTTCTAGCCCTAAATTCCTCAATCTTAACTGGCATCTCCTTTTTTTTTTTAAATTTTATTTATTTATTTATTTATTTTTGGCTGTGTTGGGTCTTCGTTTCTGTGCGAGGGCTTTCTCTAGTTGCGGTGAGCGGGGGCCACTCTTCATCACGGTGCGCGGGCCTCTCACTGTCGTGGCCTCTCTTGTTGCGGAGCACAGGCTCCAGACGCGCAGGCTCAGTAGTTGTGGCTCACGGGCCCAGCCGCTCCGCGGCATGTGGGATCTTCCCAGACCGCGGCACGAACCCGCGTCCCCTGCATCGGCAGGGGGACTCTCAACCACTGCGCCACCAGGGAAGCCCTGGCATCTCTTTTACTAAAGGAGTTTAGTAATCCAAGATGACCCGAGATCATGCAGCACTGGGTGTAGGGCTAAAACATTTGGTCAGACCATGATGCTGCTAGTCCATGTCCTCACGACACCATCTGGTAAATTAACTTTGAACTTTGGAAACCAAGATGACTATTTTTCTTGGCTGGAGGTGATCTTCTTTCAAATTGTTATTGTCATGGGACATGAACTTAGTTGCTTATGGATGTATAAAAACATGTTTTCAAGCTGGTGATATTCCATTTTAAAGAAAACCAGCACTCAAATATTTTCACATAAATTATTGAGAACTCATTTTAAAATCATTTATGGTGTCTATACAACTGGAATTTGTGATGCTTAGATTGTTCACAACGACTGACACCTTGGGCATTTCTCAGCGTCTGTTCCACATTCTCTACCTGTACCTGGAACCAATGCTTTGTATCTTCTGTAAAGGACTCCAGGAATCTACAGCTAAGTACCATGGAATCCAGAAATGGCTTTGGTCCTGGAAAAGATTGATTAAGACCATCACCCATGCTATTTAGCACGAATTATATATTATCTTTCATCTCAACAGATTTGTGAAAAGGCATGGAAAATAATAGAGGAACAAAAAAAATTATTTCACTGTTATATTGCTTCATATTACATCATTTCATTATCTTCTTCCTTTATTTTTTAAAATATTTCTTTTATTAAGTGAGCAGGGAAATACATGATTGAACAAATTGAAACTACAAGCTGTGACCTTTACAAGACTGAGTGAAACAATAAATTCGTCAGAAGGCATGTGTCAATTTCCTACAACAAAACTTCATGCAACAACATTCAGTGGAGCTAAATATATACAGATGTTAGAGGCTGCCCAGGGAAGCCTCAGAACTATTGTCACTTGGAAGAATCATAAGACCCGAATGTCATTAGGCTTTCTTGAAGCTGCATTTGGCAGAATACCTTTAATGTTGTTTATTTCTTGTTTTAGAAAAAAAATTGTTGTTACCATTTTTAAACATTTAGACCAGAAAACAAAATTCAGTATCCTCTTCCCACTTCTAGTAACTGTACTTATTGCACTGCCAGTAGCTTAAAATGGATCATTATCTGTATAAATGTAATGGTTTTGAAATACATTTTTCTCAAGGTTCTATATGACAGCCTCTCTTCCAACCCTGCAGCTTGGCCTGTTAAGATGATTCATGGAGCAAGAAAGTACAGCCAGGATTATAGCGAGGTGTTTTCCATCCACAATAGCCTTCCAGGAAAGGACATCCATTAGGTTTTCCATTATCTACATGAAAGCAGACCTATGCTTTTATGATATAGACTTTGGACACAGCTTTTTGTTTTGATATTGAAATGAAAATGAACTTTTAGTTTTATACCTTCATAAAAAATCCCCAAACTCTGTTATTTATTTTCATTCATTCGTTCATCCGATAAATACTTACTGAGTGATTACTATTTTCCAGGCATTATCATATGTACTTGAGATAGGCCAGTGAACAGACTAGATGTTGATAAGTGCTATGAAAGGCAGAGACTAAGTGGGGGATTGGAAATTATTTTATGTAGGTCTCTGATAGTTTAGGGATATTTGTGCAGAGACCCAAAGGAAGCAGGGAGCACATGATACAGACACATGAATGGAGAGCTTTCCAGACAGAGGAAACAGCCAGGGCAAAGACCCTGAGACAGGAGCATGCTTTGAGGGTCTCCTGGGTAAAGCAAGGAGGGCAGTGTGGCTGGAGCAAAGTGAACTAGGGTAACAGTAGATGAGGTCAGAGAAATGGTAGTGGTGGTTGGGAATGGAGCAAAGGCTAGGTCAGATTTATTAGGGCCTTATGGGCCACTGTAGGACGTTGACATTCTGAGTGAGATGGGAAGACACTGACCACTTGAGCAGAAAAGTGGCCTAAACTGGTATATTAGTGGATGTTTTAAAAGTGTCATCTCAGGCAAAATGTGGCATGGTCTCAGCTTGGATTATGGGTATTTTCTAAAGTGGGCCGGTGCGGGGGAATAAGGTGTTTTGTTTTTAATGGATTGCATGCGGTATGTGAAGGAGAAAAATGAAGGGAAATGATAAGATCTTCTGGTCTGGAGGAACAAAGTTGCCATTTACTGACATAGAGAAGACTGTAATGGGAGTAGATCTGTAGGTGGGGTGCAAATTAGTGTAGTTTTAAATATGTTGAGTTTGAGATGTCAATTATGCATCCAATGAAGATGCCAAGTAAGTAGTTAGACATATAAATCGGGCTCTCAGAAAAGAGATTAGGGCTGGAGATAAAAATATGAGTATTCATAAAAATATGATGGTTTTTCAAACCCCAAGACTAGAAGAGATCACTTAGAAAGGGGATGTCCAGTGCTGGGCACTCTAGGAATTCAGCAAAGGAGACCAATAAGGAATGGTCAGAGAGGTGAGAGAACACGAGAGGGATGTCCCAGAGCTGAGAAACTATTCAATACTTCAAGAAGGAAGGAGTTATTCCCTGTGTTAAAGACTGCAGGTAAATTAAACGGCACGAAGTCAGAGACCTGGCCATTGCACTTGACAGTGTGGATATAACTGGTGTCCTTAGCAAGAGCTGCTTGTGGTGGGGATGGAAAGCTGATTTATTTTTTTTGTGTGAAGGGGAACAGATAAGTAAGATGGCAGTTAGGGATGGTAGTGGGGCCCAGGGTGTTTATAACACAAGAGATTGCTGCATGAATGCAGTGCAGCCCTCCAACAGAATGAGTCAAGCTGGTGACACAGAAGATTTTTGGGGTGATGACCTTTATTTGGTGACAGTGGATGGGATCCACCTAGAGCAAAGGAGAAGAATTGCCTGCTACCAGTTTAGGAGGTGGTGAGGTAATTGGTAAGTTTCACTGTTCAAGATCAGGAAACTGAGAAGCCAGGGATTCTCTAAGTGGTTCTTGAAATCACCAAGAATTAATCAAGGGTGGTGTTGGAGATGGTGACAGTGAGCTAAGAACCAAGATACTGAAGCAAAGAGGGGGAGTGACCGAAGGTAACTGGAGAACTTATAGGCTGATGGCAAGAGCTTCAAAGCATTGAAGTGTTGAGAAGGAAGAAGGGATAACAGTTTGGAAGTGGCAATGAAGAACAAGCAGGCGTCCTACTACTATCAATATTTTATTTTTCACATTTTGATAGAGATAACATAAAATAGTATATTCCAGGGTGTGGCAGTCACAGTATGGGAAAACCCCGGCTTAGAACCTATCAGATCATTTCTAACTACAGCTTGGAACAAACTTAGACAACAGTAACTGAAGGTTTTTTGAATGCAGGGGAAAAAAAATACTTGAAAGTAACCAAAAGGTTCAGACTAGAAAATATGCCAAGAACATTTTCTTCTTTTATACCCTGACACAGGTGAGACTTAGCCAGTTTCAGCACGTTTTTGACAATTTAAAACACTTTAGAAAACTGGAGATTTAAACAATGTAAACACTTGTAGGCATAGCGAAATGATAGTTTTCCCTTCCAATATTATAAATTTGGCATTTCTACAGTTATGTTAACATTGTAAAAAAGATAGCTAAAATGCACAAAAATAGTTTCACAACATCCAATTTTAAACTTCATCCAAGCTGTCATCCTTTTTTGTTTTTTCCTGCTGCAGATTTATTTCTTGCTGTCACCTAACACTTGAAATTCTGATTCAGGGTGATGTCTGAGGTTTTTAAATAAACCATAATACAGAATTACTATTCCTTAATACTAACCCCAGGGGAAGAGATAGGAGGAAGAGGCAGCTGGGGCATGGATATTTGCTATGGACAAACAATGATCCATTGCTGGAAATGAAAACTCACCTTTCCTCCAGTATTTGCCCAGCCTCAACTGTGCAATGCAATTTAGTGTGATAAAAACAAACCATCAAAACCAAACCCTATCATGCAAAGAGTTGAGTTAGTTTGAAGATATCTACACAAAGCAAAAATCTGGAAACTTTGGAGCATTTCTATTTTAAACTGTATTTTCTAGTCTTCATCCAAATGTTTGGCATCATGGACAGAGTCAAAGATTTTGGTCTGAATTTAGAATATCTCAAAACTTATCCAGGGATTTTTGCTTTTAAAATGCTTTTATGAGTTTTATTTTGGTGCATTCTGGCATTTTCTGGAATGACAGCCCTAGAAGAATGAAGTTCAAAGCAGAGAGTTATGGTCTCATACTGTTTGATGCTATGCAAATTTTTGAATATTCTAATCGTCTACGGAAAAAGTCCCAGAACAGTGATACAGTATGCAAATCAAACAACACTAGAAAATATTTGGTAGACATGTACAAATGGTCAGTTATGAACTTGCAAATTCTCAGGAGGTTTTCTTTTTTGCTGGAGCTTCTGAAAGAAGATCAGTTTATACCCATTTTGGGACCATAAAAGGAGAGCAGCACATTTTAAGGTTCTCGATATTGCAATCCTGATCAAGGCCAAAATGTAATGGTATTTATGAGAAATGCTGGCAGGTAAATGAAATCAAATTCAGATTTTTGGATTTTATTTTGTAACTGTATAGTCTCAGGGAAGCCAGCTTTGGATGTGTTTGTTACTCTTTGATATAGTTAGGTTTAAAATTTTGCGGGATGAACTAAAAGGTAACTCATAATTCACAGAAACTGTTGAGATGGTCAGAACATAGAATCAGGAGACTTGGGAACATCGGGAGCATGGCAGCGTCATTCAGAATTGCCATCAGCATGTTATGGGTATTCTCCTATTTTCCTCCGGAAGGTTAAAAAAAAGTTTGACCAGTAACTGCATCTTCTTTCTTAAAAATAATGTAGCACATCTTATACCTGAAAGCAGTCAGCACAAATGCAGGTGATGCCTGTTCAAGCAGACTTTCACAGACAGCACACACTATTAACACAAATAGCTCTTCAACATTTCAAGAATACAGTGACAGGAAGTGGGACACATACTAGTAGGGAAAACATTTTTTTTTTTTTTTTTTTTAAACTTCATGGAATGTGAGGTCAGACTTCAGCTGCTTCTTGTCTGGCAATGGACAAAACCAAAATGGCTCCGGCCTGAATTTCACATCTCTCTCTAATCTACTGCACAGGAGGGACCAGAGACACCAATTACCAATAAGTCACAAGAGCAGACAGAAAACTGTTAGTAGGTCTTGACAACCAGGAATTAAGATGCTTTTAAAAAATGTGTACTTGATGCAACGTATGTAGGAAGCGTGTCTTGGAAAGCTGTGTCAAAGTGTTAGAAAAATGGAGTCCCTGTTTGAGTGGCCTTGTGGGATGTCATCTGTGCCTTAACCTATACCATTGCAGTAGCTCTAAGCCTTCTTGAAGCACTGTTCGAAAGTCTTCAAGAAAAATATCTAAATAGAGTCATTAGATTTTATGTGGCACTTGGTGCAAGCTGTCTTCACTTATATTGTGTGCAAGGACAATGGTCTGAATGTAATTGGCATGGAGAGAGAGTACTCTCCCCATCTGAAGGGATCTTACAGGTCCGCTGTTCCCATTACCCACTGCATGGAGGAATCTTCTCTAGCGTCCCCGACTAGCACTCAGCAATGATAGTCACCTGACAGACCCCGGCCCACGACGATGGTGTGAGCAGCTGCAGTGGATTTTACTGCATGATTATCAATTGAGAGTAGCAAGGACAGAAGAGATCTAGAGAAACTTAACTTTGAGGGAGAGAGGGCTCAGTTTCTCTTTGTATAGAAATCTTAACAAAAATTTCTTTGGTCTTGAAACTAGTTTCAGTTTTTAGTTTTATTTTTTTCCTGCTGGGGATTTTATCTCTAGAACTGGCTCATTTTATTTTTAAGATGATATTAAGGGGGATGAAAAGCACAACCACCCCCTCACCCCTGCCACCCCCCCCCCCAAAAAAAGAATAAAGAATTAAAGCAAACCAAAAAGTTGGGAATTGTTACGGGCCCAAGAATAGTTATTCTGAAATATTCTGCATGACCTAGGCCTCAGTATTTCAGGGCTAGGGCCAGTCCTGATGGAGGAAAATGTATTTTTGGAGATAAAAGCTTCAAAGAATTCTTTAGAAATCTTTTAAGGAGCACAGCTTTGTGGGGGGCCCTTTTTAAATTTGGTTTTGCCTTGTACTCTGTGTAAGATATTTGTACAAAAATATAAAAGGCATGGCTTGATGTTTAACGTCTGTGTTTTATTGTTGTTGGCACCAGAAAAGCTCATGTTCTATGTTATGTCACTGTACATACTGTAAACAAGACTGCATTAATATTGTTCTCTTATGATTTTTTGTTTCAACGAATCTAGGCTTTAAAAAATACATTCACAAACTACCTTATGTTTAAACACAATGATTCCCTTTTATTTCTTAACTGTACCCAAATCCCACAATAAAAAAATCATTTAAAGCTGTGTGTTTCGAACTTACCACTTAGAAATCAAAACAAAACAAAACATAAAAACAAAGATCAGTTTGCAACATAATTTAAAGAAGCTTCTGGTTTAAAATACCACAGCAGCAATATAAAGAGCTGGTGGCAATCACATGCGGGGATGAGACCCAAATCAATATATCTTGTCCATGTCAGCATCCAATTACAGTAGTTGCTAAATTCAATCCACAACGTTATTGCTGAATTTGTTGCACGGAATTTGTGAAGATAATATTGTTCAGCAGCAGAACCTTAGCAGTAAAAATGAGAACGGGAGGATATCATTGCTTTTGAGCACTAAAGGGACCACGATGAGGACATCTTGGTGATTGCCTGAAGATAATCCTCAATTCCATTCCTGTGTTACCTGCTTAAAATAAATGCAAATGACAACCACCTTTACAGGAGGGGCAGAATCATCTATAACAGAACTAGAATATTTCCCCTTCCCTGTTCCCCCCTTGCCCAAGCCGCCAGATTGAAATGGCGCCATTTTCCTAACGTGTATTTCGTTCTCATTAATAGCACATCAGCTGCTCATGTATTTAGGCAAAATCAGTAGGATCATAGATTTTTTTTTTTTTTGATCTGTTTAGAGTCATTGTTTTCTCCAGAAACAAGCCACATTAGTTTTGTTGTTGTTGGATTTTTTTTTTTTCCAATTTTTCAAGAAGAACAATTTGGTCAACTACTGTTTTATTTTAAAATATCAAGTGCACCTGAGATTGCCAGTTGAGCTCTCTATATGTCTCCTGGAGATAACACTGCTGTGATGAACAGTGAAACAAAACAAACAAAACGAGGTAGGTTAAAACAGGAAGCGCAACACAGATATCGTTTTGCAACACCTTGATACCACAGGCGGCCATGCTGGTAGCTTTGGAAAAAAAAATCCCAGACAGTCACGTAAAAGTTCGAATCATCCGCGTAAGAGTCTATAAGGACACAAGTCAACCTGAACGAAATACATACAAATTCTGCACAAATGTTGTTTACCGTATGTTGGGTAATTTGGAGGAAGGTAAAATGATTAGGGTCTCAGAATTTTGGCCAAAGCCTTGCTTTCTAGTTCTATAACATCTGAACCAATGATGCCCGCTGGGTCTCAGGCAGGCTTAGTAGTCTAGTCCCTTCTCTCACCAACCCAGAGAGAACACAGGCAGCTCAGAAACATTTATTATTATTATTTTTTCAGTCACAGTTTTCATCTTGGGAAAGTGGCACCCTCAGGAGAAAGCTGGGAACGACCAGAGCCTGGATCTTATTTATTCTCCAATTCCCAGAAAGAACGAAGTCTTAACTCCTAACGAAGCCCGAACAGAGTGACCTCTTAGCTGGGAAGTTTTGTGCATTTGGAAAAAAAAAAAAGTGTGTGTGTGTGTGTGTGTGTGTGTGTGTGTGTATATACATTTTTAGCTTGTTTCCAGAAGCTCTTTCTGTCTGACCCCCTCTGTCATCCCATCTTTTGCCCTGATCTGTTGCATAATCGCTGAGGCAATGTTGTATTATAGAGTCCCTCATTCACTAGAGCCAACTCAACTCAATGGCACTACTATCCCATTCAACACACTCTGTTCTGTACAGGGCCATATAAAATAGGGCCTGCCAGACTCACAAAAATGGTAGGTGATTTTATTAGTCTAAGGCTAGTAGTTTAGCCATTTAAAATCTATTTCCCGAAAGTGGGGAAAACTAGTATTTTTCTTCTCTTTTAAAAATCCATTAGCAGTTGCTATCAAAAAGCAACCTTTTGGGTTCGTGAAGGCAAAAGAGTTCTACAATTACCCCACTATGTAGTTATGGCCTTCAGTGTAAAGAGATAAAGTACATTTATTGTGCTGTCTCTCACCATTCGAAATTGGAAATTTTACAACACATTGTATACTTAAAGCTAGCAGGCAGACAGAATTAAAAACAGACATTTTCTCAGTATGCATTCTTTCCCCATTCTTACAAAGTAAAGGGGTAAAGAAAAAAGGTAAAAAAACAAAACAAAATAAAACTCAAAAACCCACCAGAACACAGCTTAATCATAAGAGCACACAATATTTGTTTCTATCCCTAACTCCGAAGAGCACATGGTCCACCTTTGTCCACAGACAACGCAGCATTCTTGGGGATCTCCTGGAAATTCCTGCCACCTTTTTCTCTCCTTCTCAACCAGGCTGCAACCTTGAAAGATGGACTGTACTGGGACGGGTGGAGGGAGAGGAAAAGGGTAAAGTGGTATGGTCAACCAAGCCTTCTGATTCTGCCTCTAGACTGGCATAAGTCCACATGAGTTATGTTCTTTTAAATTAGAAATAACGCCATGAAGATAAGTGCCAAGTGCTCTTCTGTTACCAGTTCATCATGGAATTTCTGTTGAGGGTCATGAAAAACACTTGGCTACTTCCTCCAGATCGCACGGATGCAAAAAATACCTGTTTGAAATTAAAAAGAAGTTAGTTCAACTGCATGGTTTCTTTCCCTCTTTTCTTCAACCGTCCATCCATTTTCTCTCACATGTCCTATCCTTGCCATGTGTCAGCTCTTAAGACTTAATGGCTGGTGTTTATAAAGTGCCTTTTAATACAGTGCATCCTCTGTAAACATCCCTGCCTTTATTCCTATGAAGGTTACTATGACTGACTGTGGCATTGGCCTTCAGGGACCCAGAAGGGGCTATATCTTGACTTGTAACAACCCTTTGGGCACTCACTTTTTACAAGGGAGTTTCGTGCTAGGATAATATGCTGGATTTCTGGTCTAGGACACAACACGTCCTTTGTTAATTTCTGGAAAGCCACAGGGGCTCCCCTTTTCTCTCCCCTGATAACAAGAGGGCAGACTTTGGGAATGAAGAGAATCCTCTCACATTTCCAAAGTCAAGGGGGAATTTGGGGCCTACTGACTACTATACAACTTCATTTCTCAATTAAGAAAAAAAACAGTGGTTCTGGTCAGAGAGGGTAAGGTGTTTAATGCCTATTCACTTTGGCATTCCAAGAGTTAATGCTTGGTTTCTCTGCTGATGAATGCATATCCTAGGCCAAAGGAGATCATGGCATTAGTAAGGAGAACCACAGTCCCTTCGGTCTGGGTCTGCTAAATCATCTTATCAAACGACTGAGAGAAGCGAGCAAAATTTGGGGTACTGCTTGCTTGAGCTGAACATCAGCGAACCACTGCCCAGCAAAATAATATTCTGGGCTGTGGCCCAGTCCTTCAGTCAGCCAACACCAAACTTTGGTCCAAGGCATTTACTTTTGTCATTAGTATAAAGTCTCTGCTACTTCACTCCCACAGTTTCTTCAGAAGAATGCTGTCTCTCCCAACAACTTCTTCGGAAGTTCTGTGGAAATGCTCATCTTTCAGCTAATGCTACATATGTAAGTAAAGCTACTGTTAGGGTCAGTGAATCAAAACGGGGAAGCACAGAGGACCCATGGGAACACAATGAGGAAAAGAAAGGGCTGCTGTTCTCTCCAGGTTCTGTGAGCCCTGGCTCTAAACCTCAGGCCCCAGATGCTGGTGTGGTCCCAGCCTGCTGCTGAGGGTGTGGTCGTGACTTGACGTTGGCTTTCTGGGGTGGGACTTCAATGAACTGGAGTGTGGGTGTCCGTGCCCAGATCACTCCTAGTCTTATGATTCCCAGAGACTAGGCGGGGGCTGGAATTTTACTAGGGGTCAGGTCTGTTTTCTGGTGTATTCTGATAAGGGCCTGGGACCATCCTTGCCATCCCCAGCTGTTGTCCACCCAGACCACACCAGACCATACCAGGTCAGAGTAGTTGGCTACTCCAGGGCCAGACTAAGACCAGCCTGGCTTCTGGGGAACGGGAGTGAACCAAGAGATGCAGGTCTGTTCAACCTGTTACGTTCTTTTCTATAGATGTTTATGTCTGCTGTTTTGGGGACAGCATTTCTAAGTTGGCCATAGTCCCAAAGGATGAATTCACAAATACAGTAGAGCTTAGCTACTAAAAACTCTGGGTTAGTCTACGGGGAGGGCAAGGCAGAAGCAGCACTGCTGCAGAACACGCCTTCTGGGCGACTGATCATGCCAGACGAACACCGCCGATTTCACTGGAAAACAGTCCCCCTATGACACTTCAGAAGAAACATGGCTGGAATGACACAAGACATGGCACTAGTTGAGTTTGCGATTGTGCATTCCTTAAGGTATGGGTGACACTTTTAAAAAGTTTATATTTCTACACGTCAAATGTTTTACATTTAAAATCGAATATAATGTGATGGGTTACGTCCCAAGAGTGATTTTGTGAAACGTCTAAAAGTGGGGTATAAAGTTGACCCACTGTGAGATGACTAATGAGAGGCCGGCTCTTCTAAGTGCTTAGGAGAATTTGGGTTATTTGCTGAGTCATCTTAAGGCCTGCAAGCCACACAAGTTACAAAGAGTTTACAAGAAATTTTTTAGATGTTTTTATGTCTTTTTTTTTTTTGCAGTACGCGGGCCTCTCACTGTTGTGGCCTCTCCCGTTGCGGAGCACAGGCTCCGGACACGCAGGCTCAGCGGCCATGGCTCACGGGCCCAGCCGCTCCGCGGCATGTGGGATCTTCCCGGACCGGGGCACGAACCCATGTCCCCTGCATCGGCAGGTGGACTCTCAACCACTGCGCCACCAGGGAAGCCCTTATGTCTTTTTTGATGCGTGAATAATATATTTTGAGGGTTCACATGAATCAAACCAAATAATGCCATTTCAAGATAATATTGATTGTTTAACACAGATGTGATTCAAATCAGTATAAAGGAAAATGAAGGTTTCACAGGTACCTGGTGGTCTCTTAAAATGCAAACACTAATGCAAATGTTGAAACGGATTTACCTTATCATTTCTTTCACATAGAAACTTTAACCTTTGAGCTCGCTTATGCATAAATACTCCATCCAAATGTCCTGTTTCCACTGACCGGATCTCAATAGCTTTCTCGCCCCAGCCCATTATCTGATTGGAATGAATGTAGGCTGTCAAAAGGAATTTCCAAAACTGCATTAAAAACATTAGATGGGCAATAACTCACAGCATCTGTTCACATCTTAACCACAAAAATGACAAACGACTTGAGATAAACAGACAAAGCAAGTCTTACAAGTGTTATTCACAGACTTTTTTTTTTGTGGAATCAAATGGTTGTTTCACATTTCTTGACTTTCGTTTCATTTGGGGGGTGTAACTGCTGAAGGAGATAAGGAATGGTTAACCTACCCACAGACGTGGGCATTTCTCCCCATTGGAGCACCACATCCTTAGTTATCCGGCCGTAGGTGTTTACATACACCCCCTCATCCTCATAGCAAACAAGCATTTCCATTCCATCTGTTTTAGGCAAGATGACAATGGCATGAGGAGTAATATTGCCCTGAATCTAGAAGACAAAGAAAGGCCAGGCATTATTCTTTTAAAAAATAAGACAGTATCTTAGCTATTAATCTCTAAGAATTGCAAAGAAAAAAAAAGTTTTTTCTTTTCCCTTTTCCATTTACATTCTAGAGACTGACGTTTTGTTTTGCTTAATTTAACCACCGACCTGTCAAATACCCTGGTACATACAAACTTAAGCACTAGGTTGAGAATGCAATTTACCTGTTCTAAAAGCAACAACTACAGCTATGGAGCACCTGCCCTGTGCCAAGTGTGGGCCCTTTCCATGTATAACTTCTGGCCTTTAAAACAGCTCCCCATGCTAGATATTTCTGTCTACAGATGAAGCAACTGCATCTCAGAGGGGTTATGTAATTTGACCAAAGCTGCACTAGGATATGGTGGTAGAATTGGAATTTGAGCACATTCCCGTGGACATTGAAAATCTCGTGTTTTCTATCTACTTCCAAAAAAGATGAGGAGAATGCAATCCAGTTGGATCTGATGGAAACAGCCCAAGTGGGGCCAAAAGGTGGGACCAAAACAGGCTATGAACAGTCAATACAGATAGTTTATCTGGGTGCCTAAATAAGTCCCCTACATATGAACCTTCAAGGTGTGAACTTTCCAAGGTGCGAACGTGTGTTCGCATGTCCAATATTCACGTGCCTGGTGTACATTGTGACGTGCGTGCATCCTCTACAAGTGGTTGTGCTTTTGTATACTTTACTTTTACAGTACTGTATAGAGTACACTAGTACAGTATCATTATTTCAAGCCCAGGATGTCCAGAAGCAAGAGTAAAAGCAGCAGTGATGTAGCTGGTACTGCTAAGGAGTGCCAGCTGTTGTACTGTACTACTGTACTTCTCAGGGTACTGTACTGTAAGATTAAAAATGTTTTCTTTATTTTTTGTGTTTGTTTTTTATGTATTATTTGTGTGAAAAGTATCATAAACTTATTACAGTACAGTACTACATAGCCGATTGTGTTAGTTGGGTACCTAGGCTAACTTCGTTGGACTTATGAACAAACTAAACTTACGAACTTGCTCTCGGAACGGAACTCGTTCTTATGTAGGGGACTTACTGTAGTCCAAATTAATGGCTTGTTGAGAAAAAATTTAAAAATTACCGTTCACTAAAAAAAAAATCATACTATTCAGATAAGTGTAGATTGACTTGTTCTGGGAAAAGAGACGTGGTGTTGCTGCGATCCCCTGGTTGAGAATGTCATGGCCGTCCAGTAGGTACATGGTGGACAGGAAAGAGGGGATGGAGGATGATGATGGGGACAGCCCAGCCCCCTCACCAAGAGCACGGGCTGTGAGTCCTGTGTGCACATACACACACGAGGAAAGCTGTAATGTAACAACCAATGACGTATGTGTGCCGTGCCCCCAAACAACTTTTTTCAATTGTTGTGCTCCTTTGGAGTGAAGTCTTTAAAGTCTCAAAATACCAAACAGTAACAGATTAGGTCTCAGACTTTGTTGACGAATAATTTCTACTGTATGTTAGCCTTGGGACTACATACGTTAGAGGAAACAAAATTTACACTGCGCTCATCCTACTACATGAAACCATGGGCAGCACGTCCCTTAAAAGTCATGTTTTAGGCAATGTGTCAGTATAGTAATATTAATAGTACAATTTGCAGGGCCCTGTGCCAACTACTTTAGATGTATGACCTCACTTAATGCTGACGATAACCCTATGTGATAGGTCCTCTTAGCCCCATTTTACAGATGTGAAAGCTGAGGGTTGGACAGGCTGCCTAATGTGTCCACTATTGCAAAGCGAATACGTGCAAGAGCCAGAGCATGTGCTCCAGGGTGTCTGATTCCGCCACGTGACACTGCCCTCCACTTGAAGAGAGGAACGATAGCAGAAAAAGGATCACTGGACTTCTCCCACACAAAATGAACCAATCTCCTTCAAAAACTAAAAATAGAAGCTCATCTACTATAGTCTTGCTTAAAAAACAGAATCTATGCCCTTGAACCAAAACCACTGTATGTATTTTAATGTAAAATCCAATGAGACAACATGTCCGGTAAATGGCAAATAATTGCTATTACGTGTTACTCAATTTTAAGCAGCCATAAAAATCAGTTAAAGTTACATGTTTTATGACTTAAAAGCCTCATCTATTTAGTGAAGACCATAAGTCCATCTGCTTTATTGATTAGTAAAAGTTAGCACGACCTCCACTAAAAATGTACAAAAACAAATCTATACACACAGGTTGTGGAACAGAGTCTTGACAGTCTGCTTCCAGGAACTTACATGAGATGGTATGTAGATATCATAAGAGTTTCCTGAATCAACATCAATTACATGGAAACCAGTGTGTGAACCAAAAATAACCTTTAATCTTTGACCTTCTTCTACTGTGAGATCAACAAGCAGTGGCTTGTGCTGGAGATCTGCAAAAGACTTTAAAAATCACCCCATGAGTACCCACATCATTCAAAGACATTACCTTAATAAATTTTTCCTTTAGCCATTTCCTGTGGAAGTTAATGTCTGACTTTCTTAAATTGAAAAGCTAGGAAATCTTTCTTTCAATTTTAGGGCTATTCATATTCTGACTCTGGGAGGAAGAGTCTAGCATCCATTTGTTCCCCTTTTTCTACCCCTTGTGCTCCAGGGCAGCAAAGCTGGTTGACAGCTGTCTGTTTTGATAGTGTCATCATATATTAAAAATTTGGTGGGCTTCCCTGGTGGCGCAGTGGTTGAGGGTCCGCCTGCCGATGCAGGGGACGCGGGTTCGTGCCCCGGTCCGGGGGGATCCCACATGCCGCGGAGCGGCTGGGCCCGTGAGCCATGGCCGCTGAGCCTGCGCGTCCGGAGCCTGTGCTCCGCGATGGGAGGGGCCATGACAGTGAGAGGGCCGCGTATCGCAAAAAAAAAAAAAAAAAAAAAAAAAAAAAAATTGGTGTCTGGGTGCTGCTGTTCTTCCCTGTTTATTTCTGGCCTTTTTCCCAAGAAGAAGGTCCAGTCACCTCTCTGGCCCCTCTCCTTCCCAAGGAACAGCCAGGCCCAGGCATGGCTACTACCTTTTCAGAGACAGACTGGGTGGGCACGTGGGCCAGCCCTGCGCTAAGCCTGTTCAGGGTTAACAGGCATGCTCTGGTTCCGACTCTCCTGGGTGAGTGAGTACACATCAGGCTGGCGCTTTCTCTAAACTTAACGTTGAGATCTGAGACTTGGGTTTGGGCGATAGAGGACGGTGGGGATGATTCATCTCAAGACTCACGGCTTACGCTGGCGAGCTGGGTTTAAAAGGAAAAGAAAAAAAGAGCTCCAGCCACGTTTATCAAAGTTCTGTGTGTGAGACTCCAGAGTCTACGCCCCAGCTAACTGTCAAGTGTTCCTCTGTTTTCCTTTGCCATTATTTAATCCACACTCCACCTGTATTGGCCTTGAAGTCTGGGCGAGAATCTGTGAAACCACAGGTGCCTCGGCTATCATGTCACCGTCACCTAACAGACCCCTCCCTCCTTCTCTTTTGCTAACATCATTCTCATATATGGGAGGTTCGAGCCTCATCTCCTTGTCCCACGGGAGGGCTCGACCCCCTGCCGGCTCCAGTCTTTCCTCTTCGAGTCCTTGCCTTTGCTCTTCCCTCTTTCTAGGTTGGCCATGGTTTGCTCAACAAAGCATTTTGCAGTCAATCCTGCACTTTGGCTAGTACACTGATGACAGGAACTTCAGAACCGGAACAGGAACAGGATCTTGACTGAAAAGCTTTTGTGAAGAGAGATTTTGGCGGGACAGCAGCACCGCCGTAGCTGTCAGGAGTCATCCCTGAAGTGTTATTACTAACCCAATGCATTCCAAACATTTCTCTCCATAAAAGCGAGGTTAACGAGTGGGGCCCATTTCGCATCTTCCTGAGCACATCACAAATGAACTCCTTGCCCTGCTAAAGGAACAAGATAGAAGCGGGGGTGATTCAGCCCTGAAGAGGGCTTTGTAATGTTCCCAAGGCAGCTTCTGCCCTCACGTGGCATATGTGGCAACAGAAATACATAAAGGGTCAAAGAAAGACAATAGTCATAAAGGTGGGGAGAAAAAGTGAGGGCCAAGGAGATATAAAGAAAGAGAGAGATGTAGGCAGAGAGTAAGAATGAACAGAAGGTAAATTCACGCTGGCTATGGGTAGACTGTGCAGCTCTGAAAACATCAGAGTGCCTGTAAGTACTGGTCCTTCTGGCATTTGGGGGTCAGCTTTCATGATCTGGAGTCAACGGGACCAGCATTTCCCCATCCTACTTCTGTTGAAGCTCATGAGTTATCAAGCCAACCACAGTGGGTACAGACTTAGACAAGATAAAAAATGAAACAGCAATGAAAATTGAAGGATGCAGAGAAACTAGGCCATTTCCATATGTGACTACATTCAGTATTCATTTTAGAGAAGTCCAACAGCAATGGGGATATATGAGCATCAAGTGAGTTTTAGCGACTTTTCCCCAAAAGGCTTACAAGGATTACAAGATTTAGAGACTCAGTTCAGCCTTGAGATTCAGTGCTGCTTGCTGTCAGTCTGCCTTTTTCAGACGAAATATCAAGAGAGTGCCCTAGTTAGGTGGGTGTATAATAAATCTCATTGCCTAATATAATGAATGCTTTGCCTGGTAACCATTCCATGCTAAATGCCACTTAGAGATGATGATGCATAGACCTGAAGTGGAGGAGGGTGTACCCAATTTTAATTTGACTAATTAACAGTATTTACTAATACCTAGTCCTTACTTTTAGAATAACAAGTAAGAGCTCCTACACTTTTAAAAGAGGTTTATTATATACAGAAAAATTGGTACTAGTGTTACGTGTAAGTTAACCACTGTTAACTGATGGGAACCTAAACTATATAAAAAAACAAGCCCTTGTTAGGTAATCACATGCCTACTTACCTTAAATGCCATGAACTTATGATATGGTTTAGGAGCCCAAGCGTATATCTCCACAGCATTCTTTAAGGCAATCACCAAGAATTTGATCCTTTCATATTTGACTGTAATAGAAAAGTTATGAATTAAAATAGTTCATTAATTTATTCAAGTTTTTGTATTAAAGAATGTGTAAACCACTATATATATGTAGATATATAGACACACACACACACACACACACACACACACACACACACACACACACACATATATATCATCCTGACTGAGGGTAATGCTCTGGTGTGGGATGTTCTCATAGATACAGATTTAACTTCCTTTAATGTACTTGGTTTGCAGGATACCTGGGGCCTTTTGCTTCATACTGAAGGCTCTTTTCTTCATCTAAAGATGTAACTGGCTTAGGACTGCCTCTAAGCACTAGGTCTAGATGTGAATTACTTATTGTAAGAAGAATCTGTATAAAAATCCTTCATGCTTCCTTGCCTGGCTTTTATGTTCACCCACATGGAAGCAGCTGAGAGCCGGTATGGCAAGATGGTAGAAAAATCAACAAATGGGTAGAGACATAATGGCTGCTGTTCGCTTATTATTCAAACTTGGATTCCAGTTATTAGGAGTTCAAAAAGGACCAGTGCCCTTAACATGAGACCCCAGAGAGATCCCTCTCCCTTCCTGCTATGTGAGGTTATAGGGAAAAGACCACTGTCTGTGACCCAGGAAGCAGGCCCTCACCAGATACTGAATCTGCCACCAACTTGATCTTGGCTCTTCTCAGCCTCTAGAGCTGTGAGAAATAAACTCATGTTGTTTATGAGCCACCTAGTCTGTGGTATTCTGTTATAGCAGCTTGAACAGACTAAGACAGTACACATGGCAGTCTTTTTATTTATAAAATGTTTGAACAAACAGAATATTCTGTGTCCTAAAGAATTTAGCCCAAGATAACTGACCAAATTCTTGTTCTCTGAGCTCTTTTTCTGTAGCATGCCTCTCCTGTTTACTATTCTGTCTTTAATATACTTTCAAATACTGCTTCAGTGATTTATTTCCATATATATATATATATTTTTGCGGTACGCGGGCCTCTCACTGTTGTGGCCTCTCCCGTTGCGGAGCACGGGCTCCGGATGCGCAGGCTCAGCGGCCACGGCTCACGGGCCCAGCCGCTCCACGGCATGTGGGATCTTCCCAGACCGGGGCACGAACCCGTGTCCCCTGCATCGGCAGGCGGACTCTCAACCACTGAGCCACCAGGGAAGCCCTCCATATTTCTAAATGACGTGCTGATAATGTTATTTACAACTTTTTTCAGCTGTAGATATTACCTACTGACTCTGAAGAATGGAAAGGGTCTAGTCTCTTACAGCAATCTCCTCTCTCTAGATCTCTCTTTCAAACGTACACATCTCTTCCTCCCCATACCTCCAATATAGTTATATTTACAAGCTTTGGTTAAGTCAACATCCTGTGTTTAAATCATTATTGTTCATAGATGAGGCATGCAGTATACCATTATTATAATTCCTTTCTTGCTTTCAAATTTTTTTCACTTCCTTATTTTCTATGTATCTATCTCTAAGCACATAGAAACTTTCTGTTAGTGCTGTCAGTACAGTCAAATATGGCAGGTAATCTATTAGTAACATTTTATTTTTCTTGTAGGTACCTCTTCCTGAACCCTCCATTGTCCCACTTTGCCTGGACTAATTTCTTTCTCCTTCTCTGTCTCTCTCTCTATATATACACATCCTGCTTGCTCTGTTTCTCTGGAGAGCCCTGGCTAATACAGATGGGTTATAAAATACTAAGTGAAAAAAATCTTTCCGTTAGAACTCTGAAAGCCTTGCTCCATTCTTTTTTCTTTTCTCTTGGCCGCGCTGCACGGCATGTGGGATTTTAGTTCCCTGACCAGGGATCAAACCCTCACCACCTGCAGTGGGAGCGTGGAGTTTTAACCACTGGACTGCCAGGGAAGTCCCCTCCATTGTCTTCTAACCTTCTAGTACTGCTGTAAGTCCCAGGCCACCTAATTCTGTGTCTATTACATGTAAACTGTTTATTTATTTACTTATAATTTGAAAGCTTTAAGAGCCTTCTCATTTCCTGGGTACTGAAATATCATGTTGCTATGTCCTCTTGTGAGTCGTTTTTCATTCACTATACTAGGTACTCCTCAGTGAATCTTTTTAATTTGAAATTTTGAGGTCTTAATTCTAGAAACTTTTCTTGTATTCTTTCTTTGATGCTTTCTTCCCCTTCCACTTCTTAATCTTTTTCCTAAAACTCATGTAACTTATATTTTGAACCACTTGGACTGAAACTTTTATTTTCTTACCTATTCTCTCTTTTTTCCTTTCTTTTCATTCTACTTTCTAGGACATTTCTCATGTTTGTCTTTCGACCCTTCTACTGCATTTTTTATTCCTGCCAATATATTTTAATTTCCAAGATTTTTTTTCTTGGTCTCTGAATGACATTCTCCAACCCTGTTCCATCTTTTTTAAAAAAATAACACCTATTCTTCTTTTATGGAAACAGTATTTCTAATCTCTCTGAAGTTAGTATATTGATAGTTTCTTTAAAAATTTATTTGTTCCACTCCTCATTATCCTTGTTTCCTCTAAAGTCCCTTCTTTCTGTTTAAGTTTCCTTCCCATTAGTGGATTTTCCCACTGTCTGCTCTAGTGGGCTTATCGACTGATGGGCTTCACTTTTAAGGTGGTTAGATAGCATGCTCTTTCCATGGCATTTCAAATATTAGTACCTCAACATCTTTTCTTGCTGGCCATTTAGTTTCTCCAAAGACCATCTTTCAATCTCTTGCTTGGGAGTATAAGCATGGCTGGCAACATTTGGGGTGCTAAACAGGGGAAGGAGGTGTCTGTGTGTGTATCAATGTGTCCTTATAATTCAATATTCCCCATCAACAGATTGGCTGTGCCCACCTTTCATCTTCTGCTGCTGTCAGGGAGGGTGGCTGCCTGACTGGGTTCTGAAGGATTTGCTGTTCATCAACTTTCCAACAATCCTCCCATTTTCAATCCCACCCTCCACCTCCACCTCAGATACACCTGGGACCTCAGGTCCTGGCCCTTTCTGAGTTCTGTTGAGTGACTGGATTGATTTTGATGACTTTCCTCACAGCAGACTTAGAATTCAGCATTTCCTGGTCAGCTAGTTCTGTTCCTAGTCATCTAACAATTCTTGTTCAATTTTGTTGACATCTCTTATCTGTTTTCTCTTCTCCTGGTCCCTTTGTCCTTGTAGGTTTACAGCACTTTTATTTCTTCATGGTTATTTTAATGGGTCTTTGGGAGCGAGTTCAAACTGGAGCCTAAGACTTTATTCTGAATGCATTCTTTGAACTTCATCAATCTAACTTTTTGGGGAAATAATGCAAGTATATTTAAGGTTCCAGCAGTGTCTTAAACTGGTCACAAATGCATCATCAATATCTGATGGAAAAAAACTAAATGAAACTTAACTGAATAATTTGGATTGAGCAAACAATTCCATGTCTTGAGACTTACCAACTTTGTAATGTATACAGCCTTCCAAGTCCCCAACAGTGATCCAGCCTTGTTTCTTTTCTACTTCTGGGTCATTGTGTAATATTCTGTTTCTTAACCATGAAAGATAGTAAACTCGTAGCTTATTCTTCTTTCCTGTTGAAGTAATAGAACTTTAATTTCAAGGCCCTGAGACAGCTTTTTCTCTCAATCCTTCTCCATCTCCATTTTATTTTATTTATTTTTATTTACACTTGTGTGTGTCTGTGTATGTGTGAAGGCACAATAACCAGCGTCTCCAGCATCGTCAAAGTATTGTCTCTGCCAGAACTTACGATCAAAACAGGTCCAAGTGTTTTGGGCAAATAACCATTGCATAATTTTTCTTTACCTTCTGGTGCTTTCTATTTGAGCAAGGTGCTCTTATTCTCTCCTCCCAGTGCAAAGGGCAGTGTCTGCTCAGTAAGACCTAATTCTGTAACGGAATGGTTGATCAGTGTTCCAAAACATTCCAGATCTAATTACATGAAGGAGTTTTGACAACTGGGCATTTTAGCATACTCATGTGTGACTACCTTCTACCCAACAGCATATGTTAATGCAGAGCCCCCCTTACTCGCCTCCTCTATTACTTTAAAGATGACAGCTGGTAGTAGTTTCATTTTACCAAACAGAAAAAGGAATTTCTTAAGGAGATATGAGAAACAAGTTCAATGACGGCAATCAGGGCTCAGGAAATAACCCTTGGACATGTTTACAGTGCTGAGATCCCTGAAAGGAGTGTCAAACAAAAAGAAGAACGGAGAAAAAGATGTATACTTGGAAAAAAACCACAAAAGTTCCTTTTGGTAAATGATGGGAAAGAGATCATGGACTAAAGAGCTCTTAGTATGATAAGGAAACATCTTAAAAACATTGAGGAGTTTTAAATTGAGGAGCAAAATTTAATATATTGAGATTATCTGAGTACCAGATAAGAAGATGTCCCTTGGGGTAGTTTTTCCTAAGTGATCAGTAATTTAAGCCTGTGGGTTATACTTCTTGGGTACTTATTTTCCTTTCACTTCTCTTAGGTGTCAAAAAATGTTCCGTATTTTGCAGCTGTGATATATACCAGAAGAAAAGAATTCATTAAAGCATTGCACACTGGATTTGACAGGAGAGTACATTTATAACCTAAATTAAGGGAACCACGTGCAGTTACTATTCCTTTTTATAACCAAAAGCCTTGAATATGCATTGATTTCTATAGCTAGGATGGGCAGGAGGGCTGGTGCTTTCTCCTCTCTGTGCCAACACAGATCCGAGGGCAGTTCAAGAAAATTTGGCTTCTGTTTTCATTTTCTTCTTTCCCTCCCTATGCACCTCATGATAATAGGAAATGGTTACACTTTTAAAAATGGGATGTGTCACTAACAACATAATGAAGTCTGAACATGGATTTTCTGATATCATTTCCACTTTTGGTAGGTGACTGGCAGATGTACGGTTTTAAATTTGATTTGGGGGTGTTGCAGTCAAGAACGCATTACCCAGAATAAAGGAGCACACTGAATTAAACTCAAATGATAATACAAGAAGAATTTACTTGGCGAACCCTTATTTGGGGAGAATAAAAAGAGATGAAACTGAGCATTCAATGGACAGGCAAAAGAGGAAACTGTAGCATCAAATGAGGGCCTTTTCTCAAAACAGAAGTACAGCTGAAGAGTTAAACTTTATTCAAGGTTCAACCCAAGAGGAGCTCTATGTCTCTCTTTGCAAAATAATGGCTGGTTCTCAAACTTGGCTGCACAGTGGAGACATCTCAGGAGCCATGAAAGCTTCTGAGACCTGGGCCACACTCCCAGATTCTGACCCGTTAGTCTGGGGTGCATGCTGGAGTTTTCACACCTCCTCAGGTGGTTCTAATGTGCAGGGGTACTGTCGGTTTCATACTGGATGGGATGGGAGGGGAAAAGAGGGGTATTATTTATTAAACTCCTTCAAACACCATCCGAAAGAAAAAACTTTCAAGAACGTAGACTCCTTCAGGTTACATTTTTAACTTGTCAGTAGTAAGGCTTTCACTTTTGTCTCTCTCTTTTTTTTTTTTTTAAGCTCTTTTTGGGAAGTGGAAAGCTGCAGAGGGTGGCAATGATTCCTACCTTCCAATCTCCTTGCAGACTCAATCACCCAATGGGCCAGCTGCACTTGCTAAAATGTCAGTGAACTATAAACTAAAGCAGTTCTTATAAGAAAAGAGACCAGAGAAATTTCTGCTTACAAAATTTCTCACTCCCAGAAGCTTACATTTATTTATTTATTTTTAATTTAATTTTATTTTTTATACAGCAGGTTATTAGTTATCTATTTTATACATACTAGTGTATATATGTCAATCCCAATCTCCCAATTCACCCAGAAGCCTACATTTTTATATTCTCCATCTGAGAGTAGATGGCAATGACTGGAGTACAGACACCTTAAAAGGATCCTTGCTGAGTCCCGGCAGAGGGTGAAGGCCCATATATACACAGCCGTGGTGGTATGTCTCTGTCTGATTCAGATTTCAGGCAGAGGTGAGAGACTTCCCTTTGAAGGTCAGAATCTCTGGAGTTACAAAATGTGGGTGATGTCATTCTGGTCCTACTGCCATAATTTATCGTGCTGCTCGTTGGCTGGGAAGGGCAGAGCTTACTATTCCTTCAGAAGTGACGTGATCACCTTTCCCACCTGTGCAGACCTGGAGGACTTGGTCATCCCAGCAACATACCTGATATCGTCACGAGGACATTCAGTCCCTCTAGCACATCCATCTGCTGAAATCGCCTCCGGTTGATCAGATTATAAACTTTGCCTTGCCCACTTCGGTCCAAAAGCATCAGGCCATTTTCAGTTCCCACCAGGAGGTTTACACCTGCAAATTTAAGAAGCATCCCAAGACTGACTCTTATGGACTTTACTCTTCCGCATCCAGGGTCCCTTTAAAACCTAAGAAACTGTGACTTGTAAATATAAACTAATGGGCAAGCAGGTACTACAGTAGGGAGTGTAGAAGTAGGAGCTCTGAGCCAGTAATTAAATCACTGTCCCTCTGGTAATGAAATTAGTTTTCTTTTATAAAGTAGTAGCAGCATTCATTACATGTAGCCCTTTACTACCTAAAATAGAGTTCTTCTCAAGAGAGGCCTGAGGCACAGATGTGACGCCAGTTCCTTTCCTGTAACACCCACCCTTTTCTTGGCTCTCTCTATAAATCACACCTCGAGACTTCCCCAAGGTTCACCCCACTCCTATTCATGCAGTGATTTCTAGCCTACCCACCTTCTACATATAACAGAGTGCCCCATTCCCATACTCTTGGAAGAAAAGCCCTTCTTCCTTCTCACACCAGAGCTTAATTTACATCCCATACCTTACGGTTCTGCTCTTTGTTAGGGGAATGATAAGCCAATTCAAGTGCAGGTATTAATAGCCCAAGAGTCACAGAAATATTGACTGTAAGGCAGGAGTCCCCAATTCCCCGCCCCCCGCGGAAAAATTGTCTTCCACGAAACAGGTCCCTGGTGCCAAAAAGGTTGCGGACCGCTGCTGTAAGGGACTTCTCAGGCATCTAACTCTAGTCCAGCCCACCTCCCATGCGGTAATTCCTATTACAAAAACTCTGGTAGGTAAGTGGTCTTGTCTGGATGGCTGCAATCTTGAAAATTCATCTCTAGGCAAATAAACACCCCGACTCCCAACATACACACAGACACGTGCACACATTGTGAGTTCAGCCGTGCAATGGCCTATATTTAGGAACGGGTAACTTTTCCACTTCTTTTGCTTACTGCACATCTGTCTTCTAAGTAATGTGAATGTCTGCTCTTTCAACCACATGTTAGTCAATATGAAACAGGGTTATCTTGTTGTCTTCTCATAGTCTCTTCTCCAGAGGACAGAGCCTTACTCCCCTGAAATGGTTTCCAGGCTCTGTGCTCATCCCTGCTACCAACTCAAATGCTTTTGCCCTTATAAAATTGTGGTGCTTCAAACTAGGTGTAGTATTTTAGATGGGTGCAGAGGAGCCATGTCCTTCCTTGATCTGTGTGTCATGTTTATGGTGACACAGACCAGGATTTTGACAGAATCTCATCACACCTATACGGAGTCTGAGGCCAGCTAAAATCTGCAGATCTTTTTCACAAGAACTGCAGGTTGATGTTTTGAACTAAAAGGGAAGGCTCTGCATTTGTTGTCCTTTTCAAGTTTTATCTTGCTACTACTACTGGTATGGCCTTTGGCAATTCACTAAAATATTCTGTGCCGCTTTTTCAACTGTCACATGAAGGTCACGCCATTATTGCCCTTGCAGAATGTTGTATGCATCACAGAGACAGGACGTGGGGCACGTCACACAGTGCTGGGCACAGCGTGGGCATATATTAAGTGGTAGTTAGTTCTGTTGTTGGCTTTAGCCCATCACTGTTATGTGACAAGGTCACTCTGAATCTCATTGCTATCCTGGGTATCAGTTCTTTCTAAATATAAAATTGTATCAGTTAGGGTATCAGTTCTTTCTAAATATAAAATTGCTCTTGGTCTCTCTTGAGGCCCAGACAGTCCCAAATCGGGTCTCTAACACCCATGATTCAATCAGCACTCTTCTGACAGTAAGATTCCTGTTTGAGGGTCAATTCATTAATGAATGGTAAAAAAAGCACCAACTTACCCCACAGAGCTGCACAAAGTATTTCTGAGTTGAATCGCTTCTTGTATTTTCTGATTTCTGGTGTGTCGCTATGAGGCCGAATGTTGGTTGGGTTTACGTTTACCACTGAAATCTTTCTTGCTTCATTTAGTTTGGCCTGTTCTTGCCTAAGAAGTTCGCTAGTAAACAGAGCTTTGAGAAAAAGAATCAGAGAAGTCAGTGGCATCTTAAAATATAACCAATGGAGATATGGAAAAGGGGCTTCAAATAACTATGATTTCTCCTTGTTTAGTGTGCATTATGATAAAGGCAAAGAAACACTGAAACTATAAATATTTTACACTTTTTTAGTAGAATAAAGTATGTCATTCATAAAAGCAGTGTTTTATCCGTTAGTAAAACAGGCTTATAGACACTACTTGAGTAGTTTAGGGAATTAATATTCATCTCATAAAATGAAACACACCATCCTCATCTCCTGTAATATATGCAGGACAGATTAACTTTTTGAAATTCCACATTATCAACTGACAAACTGGCCTAAGTTGAGTCTGATGATTAGTGAGTTGCAGAATTCTAGAAAGCAAGACTGTCCTCTCAATCAGCCAGACGTTTGAAGTGGGAAGCACACACCTAGGACTCAACACAACTCAACACGCATTGATTTTCTCTACTGCGTGCACAGCACTGTACCCAGAAATTGCTTCTGAGAAATGTGTGGTGAGTTTGGAGATCTCTGAGGAGCAGCTTTTCCTAGGGCCCCTGGATACCTCTGGGTTCCTACCAGAATCAAAATAGAAGAGATGAAAAAAAATAGAACTTTGTTTGAGGAATCCTATTAAAAAAAAAGTAATAAAAAGTCTTCCCTTTAAGACAGGGCCTAAGCAGTTAATGGCTTAACTAGTGAACTAATAATTAATTTTTTTTTTTTTTTGGTGGTACGCGGGCTTCTCACTGTTGTGGCCTCTCCCGTTGCGGAGCACAGGCTCCAGACGTGCAGGCTCAGCGGCCATGGCTCACGGGCCCAGCCGCTCCGCGGCATGCGGGATCTTCCAGGACCGGGGCACGAACCCGTGTCCCCTGCATCGGCAGGCGGACTCTCAACCACTGCGCCACCAGGGAAGCCCAATAAGTAATTTTTTATCAGGTCATATCAGAAAGGAAAACCAAGCTGTTTCTAAAACATCGGGGCCTTCTAGCTTACCGGCAGCTGACGTTTCCTCATCCTCTTCATCTGCATCAGTGGGAGACGTCTGGTACACTCTGGGGTCCACAAAGGGGGTGAAGGAGGCTTTGGTGCTGCTTCCCATGCCATACTAATCAATAAGCAAGAAGATTAAGAAGAGCAGATAGATAAATACTGTAGCAACAAACGACGCTAATAATACTTTGCTTGGGCTTTAAAATTATTAGAGACTCTTCAAACCATCCAACTGTTCACACTCTGACCCCCAAGTCAAAGTGTGTGCTTCTCTCTCCAGCTTCTACTGATACTGGTCCCTCACTAACCATTATGTCTTTGCAGGGTTTCATTAATCATCAGACTGCAAGAATTGTAGTGAGCAAATTATATTATGGACCATAGGTAGCATCTTCATATCTGATAAGATGGCTGTAGTGACAGAGCCTATTTCTCCCTTGAAGTAAAAGCAATCTCCTACTGACCAAATGGCTTTAAGAAAAGCTGACACAAATTGGCAGTAAACTAAGCATAGCTACACAGCATCCTTCATCCTGAACACATGATCAACCAAAGACTCCCTCTTGGGGCCTTTGGGGCCTTCCATGCTGGCCTGGTGATGCAGGTGGATTGGTGTTGGCTCAAGAAGCCTTAAAATCTGCAATTCAGGGGCAATTTCATCCAGGGAATGAAGAGTTTTCCTTTCCATGATAGTTTCCTTAAAAGGATACTTATATGCCCTATGTGGGAACTTCATGAAGATACTAGGTTTGCAGGCAATACACCTTAAGGGCTTACTTAAAAAATAATCTCAAGGGCTTAGAGAGCACAATTAAGATATGAAGTCAGAACTAAACTAGGGAACAGTAAACTATCAAGGCCTCATGTCCCAATATTCGATTTTTGAGTTTTGTCGAAGGAGCTTCAATAACCATCTCCCAATTTTGTCTGTCATCTCCACTCCTACTGACACTCAAGTCCTTTTAATATTATAAACAGATCTGCACTCAGTATAAGAAGCATCTTTTTGGGGGATAAATGTCTTTAAGTTTTAACTTTTTTAGTTTTTTTTTTCAGGTTTTTATTTAAAAATAAAACCAGTATCCCAAGACCCCTAAACACATAAGGAGAAAACCACAAAGGCCCAATCTGACTTTAATGCAAGATTTCCCCTTCATGTTATGAAATCAAAACCACTTCATCCTCCATAAGGTAGGACTACCCCTCCCAAACAGAGCACTTTCACAGACATTCTCTCCTTTGATCTTTAGAAGTCTATGAAGGAGGTGTGCAAGTATTGACATTCCCACTTAGAGCCGGGGAAGCAGCAGAATGTAGAGTAGGGTCTGACCGCATGGAGTCCTCCTTGGTACCCAACGTCAGGCAGAAAACAACTGTCCACAGTGCATGAAGCTATAACAGTGCTCTACGTTCTTCTCCTTGCGGCAAAGTTCACCTGCTCTATAGCTTTAGAATCCAAATGGTGCATCATAAAAACTCAGTGCATGGACAACCTCAAACATGGCGTTATAAACTGTATGCATTATAAACACATGTAGGGCCTATGTGTGATTCAAAGGACTATTTATGAAACATGGCCAAGCACTGTGATCTCATCCGAATGGTCAAGCTCGGTCAACGACATCTATAAGCACTTCCCGGCAGATTGTTTATTCTGGTTTTTTTTCCCCAGACTCTTTTCTGTGTAGGAAAGATAATATCCCACTTCTCCCTTTCTTGTGCGATTTGGAGTTTAGGAAGATGAACACTTTGAGAACGTATCTATTTTTATTTTTCATAAACAAATCATTTCAACCTTATTTCACCTAAGTCAAACTTAGTTTGACTAAATTAATGTAACTATGAACCTCAACTATTGGCCTTGGAATCTCTATAGGTTGAAGTTTCCTTTCCTGGTCTGGGAGCTAGGAGGTCCCAGTTCTGGTTCCAGCTCTGTCACAAAACAGCTGTGTGCCTTTAGGCAAGGCACTTAACCTCTCTGAGCCTCACTATTTGCTTCTGTAAAAACAGGCTTTGGTCCAGATGCTACCTGAGAACTTTTCACTGCTCTGCTTTTAGGATTTGGTCCATTTGATCATATGCATAAGTAGTTACACAGTATAATAAAACCCAACCAAACACGCTTCTGGGAGGTTGGCAAAGCCTCCTTCTTGAGGAGCCCGCGGTCTCAGAATCCCCTGCCGGAGGACAAAGCTGTCGTGGCTATTGCCCAGCACCTACTTCAGTCCCAGAGTCCATCTCCTGGGGGTGGGTGGAGACGCGCCCCAGGCCCTCAGTGGGGGTCCCCGCAGGGGAATGGCTCTGCTGCACCAGGTCCGGGAGGTTGATGTGGCCGGCGAAGCCATTGCTGTCACTATGGCCAGATCGCTTCTTCTCTCCAGACGTCTGAGGGGGCACAACACATGGCGGTCGTTAGAGAGGGAAGGCAAAGGCCACAGAACGATGTCACCCCTCACACAGCACAGCTGCGGTGGCCTGCAAACCGTCCCACTGGGGAGTGGGAAGATATTGATTTCTATTTTATCTAAGAAAATAAGAAAAAAGTTAAGCTTTGCTAATATTTAGTACATGGATTGACGCTGGGGCCTTATGCTCCTGCATGAAGGGCAGTCAGGGGTCACATACGATGAAGAGGTGCCCTGTGGGAAGACAGGAATGCCGCGGGTGGAGGGGCACTACGGGGGCTGTGCACACACACCAGGTCACATCAGCAGGTTACAAAGACACAAACCCACAAAACAGAAACATCACCTAAAATATGGCTGAAAAGAAGCAGTGGGATGGAATGTAACACGAATAATTCACGCCCAGTGTGCTCCAAGAAAAGGCAGCGATGATTCCCAAATCACGAGGTCAAACCAGTGATTAACTAATCACATCTGATGAGAGTTACAAAGAAGACATGGAAATGATCTAAAGATGATTTCAAAATATGGGTTTACATTCACTATCACTAACGTTGAATCTCTCGGTAAGCAACCATGGTGGCTTGTGCCAGGAGCTGGTTAAAAAAAAAAAAAAGAAGTTATCATGACTGGCAAAGCATCTGAAATATTGTTTATAGCATCTTTTCTCCCCCCACGAATATTATATCATTTATTAATTGTGGCTCAGAGATGTTAAGTAAGCAGTCTAAGATCACACAGCCCAAGATGGTGAAGGCAGCAGAGCCCGGGAGTGTGCCTGTGTTGGCTGGACGCCACTGCCTGCTCCAGAAGCTCGAGTGGGCAAGCGGGGGCAGGAACCCAGTCCTCAGGCCCCGTGGCCCTTCCTCCAGAGCCATCCAGGCCCTTGAGGAATCTGTGCCCTGGGCAAAGCCTTCCTCTGAGGTTTGGGAGCGAGGGAGAGACTCTGGGCCACTAAGTCAGCTGGGTCAGCCCTCCCCTAGGGGCCAATCCCTCCCCCCTCGGGTCGGGTCCTCGCACCCATCCCCAGAGCCCACCTCTCCCATCCCTTCCCCTTCCAGGATCCCCTCCAGGCGGCCACCAGAGTCAGCATAAACCGAGCTGTGGAGGGAAGCCTATAGCATTCCTTTTTAACGTCCTTTGAAGGTATTTTATAAAGTATATAATGTTAGTGCAGTAGGACAAATGCATAATTTGTAAACAAATAAATACACTGTGTTACGTGGCAGTCCCTGAAATTCTTACTGATAAGGTTGCATGACCTAACACGTTGGAAATCATTGCCGTGGAGAGCAAAGCCTCCTCTCGAAGATGCTAGGGACCGACATACAGAATTAAAAGAAAATCCTGCTCCCAAAAAGCCAGTGCCCATACTGTAGTCCTGGCTAGTATTGCACTTTCTGATTTCACATTTATATGACTGGCTCACTGAGGTTTCTCACAGCAGACCTGATTAAGTAATGATTCCCTCTTTGCCTTTTCTCTTTTTCATTCATTTGCCCAACATTTCTGAGTGTCTACTAAGTGTGAAGCATTTTGCTGAACATGAAGGAATCAATCAGAAGCAACGCAGACACACTCCCTGCCTTGTTTGGGGCTGGCATGGCAATAAGGCTTCGTGCTGTTTCTCTGACCACCTCACGGGCCTGGCTTCTTCCTTCCGGAGCCTGTCCTGGTCTTGCAGTTACAGCTCTGCACCTGCCTCTGGCTGGAAGTGAAAGGAGGCACTTTTTGGGGAAAGATGAAACAGACTCCCAAGTTCCTGAAGGGGTGCATGTAATTGATGTTACTAGGAAGCTTGAGAAATAACTGGATAGCCTTAGCGCCCTCTGTGTTTCTGGGCACAATACTTCTGGCCCACAACTCTCCAGGAGAGGGGCATTTTCTGGACTCATTTTGTCACAGTGCTCATCTGAACATTTCATCTTCTAAATTACATTTAAGGGGTTCAGCCCTAATTTATTGTATTATCCTCTATTTTATGTGTACCGGGCGGCTTCTCCCACCTTCTTACTTCTGTTCAAATACTGAAAAGCTTTTACCATTTCCCTCCAACTTTCCAGTAGCATAAATCGCACATTGTCTCTTTAGAGTTTTGTGGTCTCTCTTGTATCAGCAGTGTTCTGCCTCAAGCCAAAAATTAATGCAGACACAGTGGTTATCAAAGAAAGACCTGAAGAGCCTCAGAAGGGAAATGGCCCAGACAGTGAGAAACTTGAAGGGATTCAGCAGTGACCCCTGAATCTTCCCACTTCTGAGTCATCACCCTTTTGTTCATTCAACCAGCACCCTCTAGAATTAAATACCTTCCGTGTGCCATTCTGCTGGGAACACAAAGATAAATGAACAGCAGCTCTGTCCTCTATGATCTCATTAACAGAGCCCCGAAGAGCTCTGCGATCTTCATGCCCTCACCAGTCCCATGGCGGTGGGCACTTGTATATTCTGAGTATCAGTAGATGCTGGGTATCGTGCTGAACAACTTAGGTTCATCTCCTCACAATTCCACCGGGGGCTAGCTTATATCATCCCCATTTTACAGATGGAAAAGCTTCAGTGTAAAGAATTCAATTAACCTGCCCCATGTGACATGGGTTGTAAGTAGTGAAATCAGGGTCTGAACCAAGGCTGTCTGGAAGCAGGGCCCAGCTCTGGTGGCTGCTGTCCTATGTGGCTCCGCTCTCAGCCACAGCTGATTGACCGGTCCAGGAGTGGACACCTGAGCCAAGCACGATCAGATTCCCATTGGAATTTCCAGTTAGGCCTGAGAGATACTGGTCAGTCTCTGCTGGGCAGCTGAACTGGGATGTGGTGAACGCCTTGCAATTGGGAGGGTGGGTATGGAGACGTGAAAGCACGTGCTTGAGGGGGAAGAGGAAGCTGGTGTGTGGACAGAGAGAACAAGGGAGAAAGTGGAGGAAACAGAGATGAGGGTAAGGAGAGACAGGCAGTGAGGGAGCCAGAGATCTGCACACGAGAAGCTGCCTGAGCTCCTAATCCCTTTTCAGTTTCTGGTTTCAACCCTATACAGGGTCCCAACTGGGCTTCTGCCTTTCGATTCCTTCTAGGAAACACCTCTGAATCTCTGATACCTACCCCGCCTTTTTTTCTTAATCTGTTGTAAATGGGTTCTTTTTTCTAGTACTTGTAACCGAAAGAGCCTTCATGACGGTAAGCTAGTCTCCTTGTTCAGTGGGTGGACAGACCCTGGAGAGATACCAGCTGGGCAATAAGGAAAGTGTTATAGACAGAGGCCCATGGAGTCCCAGGAGAGGCTTCAAGGAGGAAGGGAAGCTGAGCCAGACCCCCAGGAGTCTTCTGGGTGAAGAGTGGGCTGCAGTGGGGGAGGCAAAGGAGCTCTTCCAGGAGATAGGTCCCTGTGGACAAAGTGGTAGATGACAGCTGGTGTGGTGTATTCTAGAAGGAGAGTAAAGAAAGGTCCTGTGGGGCTGTAGGAGGGGGAAAGGCGGAACCACAGGGGCATGGGTGTGCACTACAAGGGGGACTGCCTCTGACAAGACCATGGGTAGGAGAGCCAGCGTGCCCCTATAGAAGCATCTGGTCTACTCCAACAAGAAGTACGAGTTAAGTGACTCTCCTCGATGTTCATCTTGGGGAACTGAACCATAAAGAGTTTTTACTTTCTTATCCTCTTGTCATACTTTAATTTGTATTTATCTTTTTAATACTTTTAATGGATTTCAAGTCAGGCTGTTACTTTAAAAGCCCACATTTGTAAAAAGAACACTTTAGAAATTGAGAGGACAAAAAGATTTTAGGGCCTGCAATAGATCAAATGCATATATGACACTGCTGAATGCAGTTTTCAAGGTGATTGACTGTGGTCATAGAGTATTGGAATGCTTTAAACAATATGGAGCCATTTGGATGTGGCTGGCAACTGAACCCCAAATATCCATGTCAAGGTATTGACTCTGTCCTGAAGATTCAAGCAAATCTGAAACCACAGTAGAAATTGGAGTCCTTCTATTTGGAGTCAGAGAGTAACTCATTCCAGAACATTTCCCCTCATGTTTTCCCAAGTGGCAAGGTCTAGTGAGAGAAGCCCTCTACACTTGCATTGAAAGTATCCATTCACCACGCTGGGAGATTTATATGCCAGCATGACACAATGTCAACTTCAGCAGCCAAGTCCATTTTTCATTTCAGGCTTCCGTGAAAGGACTCTTTAAAGTCTACTTGAAAGATTCGGCAAGGCCATAAAACGAAATTCTAGCAAGTTGCTTTGTGAACTAGTCTTCCAGTTATAGCTCTACTGCCCATTATTATTTCAAAGGCCTTATTCATCTCAAAACCACAGTTCCTTTCTTCCTAACAAAAATGAGATGCCCTCTGCCTTTTTGGAGAGCAAAGCCTGCTATTACTGTTTTCCAATCTACCCTAGCTGAGGAAGGGGAATGACAGATGATCTAGGTTTGTGTTTCAGAAGGAAGAGTGGGAAGCGATATCAAGTAAAAGGAGAGCTTGACGCTATGGAGAGGGTGAAATAAAATAGGTAACATTTATTGGATGCTTAGATGCATTAACTCATTTAATCCCCTCAATCATCTTGTGAGTCATATATTATTACTTATGAAATTTTATAGATGACAAAATTGTTGCAGGGAGAGATCAAGTAACTTTTGCCCAATGTCACCAGACATTACTTTCCTTCCAAGAAAAGACCTGCTTGCACGGTGATGATGAAGTGAAAAAGAAGAAAAGACGGATTCTAATGTGTCCAGGCCCTTCTTATCGGCACAGATACAATGGGGAAGTTGTGCATGCTGGAGGGACAGGTGCAAGGGAATGTGTGCCCCCTGCCCCCAAATGATGTTCCTAGAGTTTAAAAAGACAAAATTCCTCAAAGTGCTCAGGTGCATTTTTAAGTACATCTTCGGATTTCTTTGTTCTTTCACCAGTACAGCTTAATAGTCTTTAATGTTAATTTAACCAGATAAGATGATATCACCATTTCTTGGAACTACCGAGCATTTTCTACATAAAATCCACAAGGATAAAACCTCGGATGGGGAGGAGAAGACATAACAAGGCCACTGATGTTATTTGGATAGACCATTCATTTCTGTTTTCCTGTGGTAGGAAACATCTGGGTTTGCCAGTCTTATATCCTCAGGCTCAAATGCTATATTCCGATTTGCACAGCTTCCACTGAAGGATCTGGACAAATATGATTAAGCTCAGAAGGATGCAGGAAAGAAGGAAGACAATTAAAATCACTCATCCATTTAGAAACACGGGCCCTTCTCCCTCCCTCCACCCCATTCCCTAAAATACAAGCAGTAAGCATCCTCTGTGAAAGCTCTAATATAAAAACCAATTAAGAAATGCACTTCTTCTAGTTTTTATACCAACTTACTTCTCTTATCATCAAGGTCCCTTCTCTTGAAATACTGCTGCTGAAAGTGTCTGCGTGAGAGGTCTCCAGCCCGTGCGTGCCGACCATTCCCACATTGTACGGCTCAGCGCTCCCGGGGGCTCCTGTGGGTCTGAAATGGGAAGGAACAACATTCACGACAGTGTATGTTTAGGGAACACCTGTTTCCTGTCCACAGTAATATTTTTTATTGTAGTGAAATATACATAACATGAAATTTACCATTTTAAGTGTAAAGGTCAGTGGCCTGAAGTACATTCCACTTTCATCTTTAATGCTGCACGGATGCTTGAACTGAGGTCCCACTTCTGCAGCGTCCCCTCTGGACCTACTCTCCACTCGGCAGCCAGCGTGAGCAACCGGGCTCTGCATGATCTCTAAGCCCTCCCTACCCTGTCTTTGACCAGCAGGCGCCCTGAATTTTGCACATGCTGTTCCCTCTGCCTGGAAAGCTCTCTCTCACCCTGGCTCTCGGCTGCTTCCCTCTCATTTACCTGATTTCATCTTATCTGATACTTTCCCCGAGAAGCCTTCTCTCACCACCCATCAGTGCCTTATCCCACTAGCCCCTCTTCTTTCTCTTCATCCTTTTTCCTTAATAGTTCCCATTGCAATTTGTAATTCTTTATCTTTTTGACTCTTTTAACTTTTCTATTCTCTCTCATTAGAACAGATGCTTGTGAGGGCAGAATTCTTGTCTCTTTGTTCATCCCTGTATACCTAGTACCCAGCATAGAGCTTGGCACAGAGTAGGAGTATAAAAAAATAATCATTTCATACGTGGGTTTTACACTATTTAGAGAGAAGAATATCAATTAAGGGCATTCTGGTATACCAGGCACCCATTAACGAGGCTGTTTAACTCAAGAGTGTCCAGTGCTTTCTAAAACCTCTGTAATCACCCCACACTGTGGTATATTTATTTCCAGTTTGTCTCTTGCTCTTGTGTTTAAGATACAGTGGGAGAAGGCAATAGGATCTTGACATCTCTGCCCTGAGAGCAGAGAATGAGGGTTGCTGTGGCCCTTGGCATAGAGCATAGCACTGTGGGAAACTGAGGACCAGGCGGGCAATGCGGCCCACTTGCAGGACTTCGGTTTTCAATGCTGGACCTATTGTTACCCTACTGTGCAGCCAACTCTCTTGTAAAGTGGGTTTTTTAAAAATAGGAAAGGCACCAGTATTTGTTTCTCTCAGGTGTATTAATTACATCTTTTACCATTTTGTTATTTTCTTTTAATTGCTTCTCATACATTAAAAAAGCGTCTCTGAAGAGAAATACCATATGATATCACTTATATGTGGAATCGAAAATACGACAGAAATGAACCTATGTACGTACGAAACGGAAACAGACTCACAGACATAGAAAAGAGACTTGTGGATGCCAAGGGGGAGGGATGGAGTGGGAGTTTGGAGTTAACAGAGGCAAACTATTACATATAGAATGGATAAACAACAAGGTCCCACTATATAGCACAGGGAACTGTATTCAATATCCTGGGATAAACCATATGGAAAAGAATAGAAAAAAGAATGTATATATATGTATAACTGAATCACTTTGCTGTACAGCAGAAATTAGCACAACATTGTATATCAACTATACTTCAATAAAAGATAAATTTAAAAAAGTAAAAAGAAATGTACATTCCCACCAACAGTGCAAGAGGGTTACCTTTTCTCCACACCCTCTCCTGCATTTATTGTTTATAGATTTTTTCTTGTTGTTTTTTGTTTGTAGATTTTTTGATGATGGCCATTCTGACTGGTGTAAGGTGATAGCTCACTGTAGATTTTTAAATTTTTTTAATTTAAAAAAAATTTTTTTTAACATCTTTACTGGAGTGTAATTGCTTTACAATGGTGTGTTAGTTTCTGCTTTATAACAAAGTGAATCAGCTATACATATAAATATATCCACATATCTCTTCCCTCCTGCGTCTCCCTCCCACCCTCCGTATCCCACCCCTCTAGGTGGTCACAAAGCACCAAGTTAATCTCCCTGTGCTATGCGGCTGCTTCCCACTAGCTATCTATTTTACATTTGGTAGTATATATAAGTCCATGCCACTCTCTCACTTCGTCTCAGCTTACCCTTCCCCCTCCCCGTGCCTTCAAGTCCATTCTCTACATCTGTGTCTTTATTCCTGTCCTGCCGCTAAGTTCTTCATAACCATTTTTTTTTTTTAGATTCCCTATATATGTGTTAGCATACGGTATTTGTCTTTCTCCCTCTGACTTACTTAACTCTATGACAGACTGTAGGTCCATCCAACTCACTACAATAACTCAATTTCGTTTCTTTTTATGGCTGAGTAATATTCCATTGTATATATGTGCCACATCTTCTTTATCCATTCATCTGTCAATGGACACTTAGGTTGCTTCCATTTCCTAGCTTTTGTAAATAGAGCTGCAATGAACATTGTGGTACATGACTCTTTTTGTTTTTCTTTTCTTTTTTTTTTTTTAGCGGTTCGCGGGCCTCTCACTGTTGTGGCCTCTCCTGTTGAGGAGCACAGGCTCCAGACGTGCAGGCTCAGCGGCCATGGCTCACGGGCCTAGCCGCTCCGCGGCATGTGGGATCTTCCCAGACTGGGGCACGAACCCATGCCCCCTGCATCGGCAGGCGGAGTCTCAACCATTGTGCCACCAGGGAAGTCCCATTACTCTTTTTGAATTATACTTTTCTCCAGCTATATGCCCAATAGTGGGATTGCTGGATCATATGGTAGTTCTATTTTTAGTTTTTTAAGGAACCTCCATACTGTTCTCCATAGTGGCTGTATCAATTTACATTCCAACCAACAGTGCAAGAGGGTTCCCTTTTCTCCACACCCTCTCCAGCATTTATTGTTAGTAGATTTTTTGATGATGGCCATTCTTACCTGTATGAGGTGATACCTCCTTGTAGTTTTGATTTGCATTTCACTAATGATTAGTGAGGTTGAGCATCCTTTCATGTGTTTGTTGGCCATCTGTATATCTTCTTTGGAGAAATGTCTATTTAGGTCTTCTGCCCATTTTTGGATTGGGTTGTTTGTTTTTTTGATATTGAGCTGCATGAGCTGCTTGTATATTTTGGAGATTAATCCTTTCTCAGTTGCTTTGTTTGCAAATATTTTCTCCCATTCTGAGGGTTGTCTTTTTGTCTTGTTTATGGTTTCCTTTGCTGTGCAAAAGCTTTGGAGTTTCATTAGGTCCCATTTGTTTATTTTTGTTTTTATTTCCATTTCTCTAAGAGGTGGGTCAAAAAGGATCTTGCTGTGATTAAATTGATACAGCCACTATGGAGAACAGTATGGAGGTTCCTTAAAGAACTGAAAATAGAACTACCATATGACCCAGCAATCCCACTACTGGGCATATACTCTGAGAAAACCATAATTCAAAAAGATACATGTACCACAATGTTCATTGCAGCACTATTTACAATAGCTAGGACATGGAAGCAACCTAAGTGTCCATTGACAGATGAATGGATAAAGAAGGTGTGGCACATATATACAGTGGAATATTACTTAGCCATAAAAAGAAATGAAATTGAATTATTTGTAGTGAGGTGGATGGACCTAGAGTCTGTCATACAGAGTGAAGTAAGTCAGAAAGAGAAAAACAAATACCATATGCTAACACATATATATGGCATCTAAAAAAAAATGGTTATGAAGAACCTAGGGGCAGGACTGGAAGAAAGATGCAGGTGTAGAGAATGGACTTGAGGACACGGGGAGGGGGAAGGGTAAGCTGGGACGGAGTGAGAGAGTGGCATTGACATATATATGCTACCAAATGTAAAATAGATAGCTAGTGCGATAGCAGCTGCATAGCACAGGGAGATCAGTTCCGTGCTTTGTGACCACCTAGAGGGGTGGGATAGGGAGGGTGGGAGGGAGACGCAAGAAGGAGGGGATATTGGGATATATGTATATGTACAGCTGATTCACTTTGTTATACAGCAGAAACTAACACAACATTGTAAGGCAATTATACTCCAATAAAGATGTTAAAATAAATAAACAAATAAATAAATGTTTTTAAAAAGTAGAAAAAAAAAAGGCATCTTCGGTTTCTTGGATCCTATCAAAGTCCAAGGACTTGATGGAATATTCAATCTAAGAAACAAGAAACACACCAGTCTTATGACATCTCTGGGACAGAGAAGACACCTGTCAAGGAGTTTTATCCAAAATGGAGAGGCAAAATATGAAGAGGTGAATCCAGACAAAAAAATGTACAGGAAGACACTTACTTTGAAATTACTAAAGTAGAGCAGTGGATTGAATACATTTAAGTACAGGTTAGAACTGATGTGTTTGGGAAGAAACTCCAAAGAAGCATTTTCAATATTTCACTCCCCGAAAGGAGCTATTAATAGTGTTCAAGAGACACGGAAAAAGAAATTGTTGTAATGAATTCCTGGTGTATTGCTAGATTGGCAAATCAGAATAATTCTCAAAACTCTGATTTCTTCACTCATTTATTTGAAAATTTGTTTTATCTTGTATGCAGTTTATTTTTAGTTGCCTTAAATTCTTGTTTAAGGTAAGGTGGTATAAAACAAATAAATCAGTAAATGAAGCATTTATCAAGAGCAAAAGTCTCCTAGGACAGGAGGTACTTTCCTTCATCACTCAGGCATTCTTTGCCAGTGTCAGAGGCTAGATGGACCTGGTGGCTGCCACCAGGCTAACACTGTACAATCAAGTTCTCTTTCAGAGTCTCACCTGAGTTCAAAGATTAAAGATATTTTGGCTCCACATCTGTTTTTACCCCAATGGTGTTCTGATTCTTTTTTTTAAAATTTTATTTTATTTATTATTTTATACAGCAGGTTCTTATTAGTTATCTATTTTACACGTATTAGTGTACACCTGTCAATCCCAATCTCCCAATTCATCCCACCAACCCTGCCCTGCCGCTTTCCCCCCTTAGTGTCCATACGTTTGTCCTCTACATCTGTGTCTCTATTTCTGCCCTGCAAACTGGTTCATCTGTACCATTTTTCTAGGTTCCACATATATGCGTTAATATACGATATTTGTTTTTCTCTTTCTGACTTACTTCACTCTGTATGACAGTCTCTAGTTCCATCCACGTCTCTACAAGTGACCCAATTTCATTCCTTTTTACGGCTGAGTAATATTCTATTGTATATATGTACCATATCCTCTTTATCCATTTGTCTGTTGATGGGCATTTAGGTTGCTTCCATGACCTGGCTGTTGTAAACAGTGCCGCAATGAACGTTGGGGTACATGTGTCTTTTTGAATTATGGTTTTCTCTGGGTATATGCCCAGTAGTGGGATTGCTGGATCATATGGTAATTCTATTTTTAGTTCTTTAAGGAACCTACATACTGTTCTCCATAGTGGCTCTATCAATTTACATTCCCACCAACAGTGCAAGAGGGTTCCCTTTTCTCCACACCCTCTCCAGCATTTGTTGTTTGTTGATTTTCTGATGATGCCCATTCTAAATGGTGTGAGATGATACCTCATTGTAGTTTTGATTTGCATTTCTCTAATAATTAGTGATGTTGAGCAGCTTTTCATGTGCTTCTTGGCCATCTGTATGTCTTCTTTGGAGAAATGTCTATTTAGGTCTTCTGCCCATTTTTTGGATTGGGTTGTTTGTTTTTTTAATATTGAGCTGCATGAGCTGTTTATATATTTTGGAGATTAATCCTTCGTCTGTTGATTCGTTTGCAAATATTTTCTCCCATTCTGAGGGTTGTCTTTTCGCCTTGTTTGTAGTTTCCTTTGCTTTGCAAAAGCTTTTAAGTTTCATTAGGTCCCATTTGTTTACTTTTGTTTTTATTTCCATTACTCTAGGAGGTGGATCAAAAAAGATCTTGCTGTGATTTATGTCAAAAGTGTTCTCCCTATATTTTCCTCTAAGAGTTTTATAGTGTGGTGTTCTGATTCTATCCAAACATTTAAATCAGAAATATCTCAACATGGATGAATTTTCATGAAAAAGGTATTTCCTAGAGCTCTTTCCAATCCGACAATTCCTTAATTAATTTTCTATATATCTCAGTTAAATTCTTCCCCAATTTTTGCATTTTCATCATAATTTTGCTAAAATTACCATCACTGGTTCCAATCCTTTTCTATGTGAATGTTATAGCAAAAATTTCACACACCAGTCAGCTTTTTTGTCCATATCATCTTTCAAAGGCTCTGTGTTCACTACTTCTACCAGATCCAATTTTAAAGGTGTAAATTTTATTAATATTTGATTCACTGTCAATTTTTAATCAATAGTGTTAGTGTTAACCATTGTCAGTTTTACATTTCACTGAATATTTTTCTGAGACTATTTTTTTCCGAGTCAATTTTATACTTTCAATTTTATGAGCCAGAACTGCTTCATTTATGATAAAATTTTTATGGTGATCATTTTGGGCTGTTTTGAGTTTTATTCTACATTATTTCTACTAGTAATATTCCACATAGATTGACTAAAAGATGATAATCTATATTCCTTCCTTTGTCAATTTTCTTCTAAAATAGTGAGCAATTCCTCTTACTTTAAGCTTGTTCTATTGTGCAGGATTTGTCTGTTGTATTGTGAATCTTCTGTATATACCTGCTCATTCTGTGTACCTTGTATTAACTGCTCACACCACTAATTTTTCTGCTACCATGTCATCTGATATAAGGTAATGGCTTTTGATGATGGAAAATTCCCTAAATTTCTGCGTGCTCCAAAGTACTTCTCTACACATTTCTTTTAAAAGGCAAACTGCAGCCCACAGTTCGTGTTTCAGGGACTGCAGAACATTTTTAAATTGTAAAAGGAGACATCTTGCTGTGTCTGTTGTTGTTGATCATTTCCTTCTGTCCTTCTTACTCTCTTGGTTGTTCTTTCATCCTCTGTCTGTATGTTTCTTTTATGGCTCCAAGCTCCCAACTCTGCCACGTCAATCTTCATCAACCCCTTAGAAAGTCGTTCGTGCATTCATTCATTCATTTACTTGTTAAAAGTTTGTTATGTGATATACATTGTACCAGACGCTAGAATAAATATCTGAAAAATAAGACATAACCCTAAACTTCCAGAGGATTATAATCTAATGGAGGTTGAGAGACTAATAAGGTACATAAAGTGATTGGCAAAAGACAAAAAAATTAGTTTAGCATTGCAGTATTTCTAACTCAGTAACAAGGCTTAAATAGAAGAGCAGAGGACCAACGTCAGTCGGAAGTTATTCCTCTCCTTCTCCTTCCTGTGTTTTCACAATCTTTCTTTCTTTACTGTCTCCTTCTTCCAATCAATAAACAAGATAAGGTCTCTCCTGTTTCCCATTTCATTAAAACATCTCTCTTGACCCTAATTCTGTATTTACTACCCACACTTACATTTCTCTTTCCTTAAAATTCTCCTTGCAAAGTTCTCCAGTTTATTCCTTAACACACTCTGGTTCACTCCCCAGATGACTACTTCTCATACTTGACTTCAAGCACCTTAAGGAAACTCCCTAAGTCATTTCTAAGCTCTCAGTTTCAATGATTGCTCTTTGACATGGTGTTTGGTCTCTTGCCTGTGTCTGGTATGACTGATCACTCCGCCCCATTCTTCTGTACTCCTCTGGATTTTGAGACAACTTTCCCCTGGTTTTCCTTTTATCCCTTTGTTCTCTGTTTTCTTCATAAGCTCCTCTTAAATGCTACTGGTCCCCAGGATTCTGCTTCACTCTATATAACCTTTGTACAGTGTTACTAACAGGGAAAACTGTGGGGGAGGGGTAAGGGGGTGGGAGTTGGTGGAGGGAGTAACATGGGAACTCTATACTATCTGCTCAATTTTTCTGTAACTCTAAAACTGTTCTAAAGAATACAGTTTATTAATAATAATTTTAAAAGGCAATGGTTTAAAAACACTAAGGCTAAAACAACTATAACATTTTATAGTTAAAATAATCCTTTGTTCTAAAAATTATTTTTCTGATATAGAGTCTGGGTAGGAAGAATCAGTTGTCTGAATTTCTATAAAGACTGTGAAAAACAAAACACATCAACTAATTAGAAAGAAAACTATAGAAAATTTACTGTAATTAGGTCACATGTTTAGAACAATAATCTCTAATTGGATTTGTCAAAGTGTTCCTGCAGGTATTGATTTAATTCAATTCAATATACATTTATCGAACACCTGCTACATGAAAGGCCCTTGGTTTGGCACTGGGTAGTGGATATAAAAGCTGAAGAAGACACGGTTCCTGAAACTACAGAGATTAGCATCTGGAAGAGCATAAAAAAACAACGCAAATACTCAAATGCACGGCAGATGTAAGTGAGAATGTGGGACAGAGGGAGAGGAGGTCATTCCAAGAAAAGACAACATTGGAAAAGTGCAAGGCATTCGGAAAGAATAATGAGAAGGTCAGTTCGGCTGGAGCATATGCTGTGACAGTCATGGGGCCTAGGAATGAAAAGAGTTGTAGGGCACTAGGGATACAGCACGACCACAAACACACTTCTACAACACGACTCAGACCAAAGACTGAACCAACGGACAGGACGGCTGAGAGGACGGCAGGCAAGAGGCGGCGTGGGCACAACAATAGCCTGGCTGGTGAACGGGGCCAGAACCATGGCTCTCTAGTGAGACTGGGAAAGAGGGGACATGTGGCTTTCAGTGTCCAGACTGCATTTTATGAGATTGTGCAAAACTCAGGGACTGCAATAGCAATAGGTGGTCCTAGTGATGAAGACCACGCCTCATATGTACTGATCCGAAGCATGTGCTGGCACCTGAGGGAAGAGACTGATACTGAAGGCTGCCTCTTCAGCTTGCTTGCGCTGATGCAAATCAGCTTACGTGCCTTTCATTCCCTCCCTCCTATTCTATAAAGCTTTTATGTTTTCCCTGATTATAAAAATAGTGCATGCTTAACATAAAATTGGGGCTATACATAAAATAAAATACTTTTGATTTGTATAATCCACAGGTAACCACTATTATAATTCCCCCTCACTCATTATTTTTCTATGCATGAGGCACTGGGAAATAGTGCAGTTGGTTAGTTATGGAATACAATCTTAGTTATGTGCACTCTTATAGGTTAAACCTCATACTATTAATATGAGGCCAACACTGTACATAGAAGAAGCTGTTGTTTTGCACATCAGGATCTCCAGCTGCTTGTCGGAATGGCTGTGCTCTATTTCTAAAAAGCTCTTTTGTATAGACTTCATGATAGTGAACTGTGTTGCAATATATTTATATAATTAATATAATATAGTAATTTTTTGCTTTAAAAAATACAGCACAAAATGTGACGGTTTACCTTAACAGTAGACAATAAAGATGATAAGAATGCATGTAAGAAGGAGTCTAACTCCGAAATGTCTTATTCCTAAAGAAACAATGGATTTTTTAATAGTATGAAGCTTCTCATGCTGTAGCAGAACAGACTGTATATGTTGGGTTGGCCCAAAAGTTCGTTTGGGTCTTTCCGTAAGCTCTTATGGAAAAACCCGAACGAACTTTTGGGCCAACCCAATATTTTATATTCACAAAAGTGCATATATTTGGCAAATTGGAATAAACACACACATACACATGCACACATCTGTATCCTGTTTCTTCTCTGAGTATGTTTCATATACAATTACATATTTTAAATGTTCTTTAATGGACAGTCATGTTAATCTGTTTAAAATTTAGCAATTCGTCGAGAGCCACGTCAAGTTTTGCCTCCACTGTAAGTATTCAACGAGAGCCCATGTATGACTTCTTGGGATTACAGTAATAGAGCCTCTGAATGCCTTTCCCAGTATCTAGCCTGTTCTCTTTCCAAATCACTTTGATGAAATGATTTCTCTCAAACGTGGCACCAATCATGTCACTCCCCAGCTCAGGAGATCTTCGACGGTTCCCCACTGGCTACATGATCCCGGTCTGGTTTCACTAGTCCAGACTTTCCCCCCGTCATACCATCTATATTCCCACCAAATGTAACCTCCTGTGCCTTTACTTCAACTCCCCCGACCTGGGATTCTAACATCACTCCGTGTTCCTTTCTACCTTGATGACAGTTATCTGTGTACATGTCTTTCCTCTGGATTAGGCTATAAACACTTTGAAGCCAGGATTTGCAATTTCAGTGCAGTGCAGTTAAGTGTAAATCAAAGTCACTGAAGACCAACTCTATTCCAGACACCAGACAAGGTGTTAAGAGTAGAGAGTAAATAAGGCTCAATCCTCACCCTCAAGGATCTCACAGCCCAGACAGGGAGACAACATGTAATAAATAACCTGATTCAAGGTACTCCATGAAATGGCAGGAATGCACAGGAGACACCATGCAGCACAGAGGAAGGGATGGGCTCTGCCTGTACGGGCTGGGCCGTGATAGGTGATTTCTAAAGGAACCAGAGAGTGCCAGACAGCAGAGAAAGTGCAGCACAGCATGGTATATTTAGGCCATTTTAGAAAGGTGGGGGAAGAGATGGACTTGCCTTTAGAGATACGAGGGTAAATACCACTAAGAGTCTTACAAAATATGACAGGAGGCTTAAAAACCAAATGCGATTTAACATCTCTTCCAAGGCTATTGGTTATTCTTCCAACTATTTATATTACTCTGAACTTCTCCATGTATAATTTTGTCTCTCTCCAACTAGAATGTAAACTTTTGGAAGGCAGAATTCATGTCCGCACTTCTTGAATGTCTCAAAGCCCTCAGTATGGGGTCTAGCACACAGTAGAAGTCTTACCAATCTTTTAAATTCACAATCCACCCTCATAGCTGTATGCTCAGTGCTTAAAGGGAATTCAAAACATCTGTTAGAAGAATGAACCAATGCTGAGTTAAGACAAAAACTGAAAGGACCAGCATATTTTGTGGCAATGTTCTGGATTAGTGATTTTGCCTCTAGAACAACTTTATTTGCTGTTCAAAAAGCAATTTAATGCAATTTGTTTCCAAATGTCATATTTTAGCATATTTATGGTTGTCAATAACTGGGTAATCAGCAGTAAAATAACAAGTATGGATTTTCAGCTATGATAATTGGACTTGTCTCTCAGAATTGCTTGTATGTAACGATCGTTAATCAATGGATGACATTTCCTGCTGACTGGGAGGCCCTGTCTCGCCAACCTCTGCTGGACAGGACTGTAATCTGTGGCCTGAAATGACATCTTCTCTATAGGGAGTAAATGTGGTGTGATGACCAACAGTGGTAGCTGAGTCAAAGAAATGGAAATGAAGGAGGAGTGAAGATGGAAAAGTTAGCATTGCTCTTTATCAAAGTTATGGCAAACCAGGGCTGGACACCTTGTGTTTATTTGGGAGAGGAAATGAGAGATGTATGTGAGTGTGACTGTATGAATATGTTTTTTTGAATTGGGGAAGTAATAGGGGAAGAGGAGAGGTTCTTTTCTAGGATCCAGTCTGATGAGAAAAAGGGAAAAGAAAAGAGAAGTAAAGGTTGTAAATACTAAGGGAAAGCTAGGTAGCTATAAATATCTAAAAATGAAGACTGTACGTGGTGCAGTCACAGGCTGCAGCAAAGAGGATCACATAAAAGAGACAATGGAGAAGATGAAGTAGAAAATCAGGGGTGTATTTAAGTCCAACACTCAGAAGCTTCTCTGCAGGTTTGTTCAACTCCTGATTGTTTTGCTGGGATGCTAACCCATGCTGCCTCCTGCATTCCACCTTAGTGGTGGTGGTGACAGTGAAATATACGTCTAATGTTGTCAGTTTTAACCCCTAAATGCCATTGCCTATAATTTTGCTCTTTAGTTCTAGGGTGTGGCTGTCAGTATCACTTGCCCAGAGATGACAGGAACCAAGAAAGCATCACCCAAGGGATGGTGAACGCCACAACAGCTCAGACAAAGCATATGCAGTCCTAGAAATGCTACATATTCTAAGTAACTGTGTCTAGGGAGAGGGGTGAAGATAGAACTATGCTCTAATAAAAACGTGAATCCCCAAAGTCAACTTTGCCCGAGACTCATAAATGATCTTATATTTAATTCATATTTCCTGTCCTTTTGTCTTGGAGACCTAACCTCTCCTGACCTACAGTGATGAAGCAGGTCTTGGGAGGGACCTCCCTGGTGGTCCAGGGGTTAAGACTTTGCCTTCCAATGCAGGGGGTGTGGGTTCGATCCCTGGTCAGTTAAGATCCCATAGGCCTCGGGGCCAAAAAACCAAAACATAGAAAAACAGAAACAGGGCTTCCCTGGTGGCGCAGTGGTTGGGAGTCCGTCTGCCAATGCAGGGGATGCAGGTTTGTGCCCCGGTCCGGGAAGATCCCACGTGCCGCGGAGCGGCTGGGCCCGTGAGCCATGGCCGCTGAGCCTGCGCGTCTGGAGCCTGTGCTCCGCAACTGGAGAGGCCACAACAGTGAGAGGCCCGCGTACCGCAAAAAAAAAACAAACCAAAAAAACCCCCCCGAAACAATATTGTAAAACGCAGGTCTCTTACATCAGTCTGGGTATGTCGCTGACAGCCACCGTCCCGTCCTGGGTCTCGCTCTCTCCATCTTCCTCCTCTTCATCACTGCTTTCCGACTCCTCACTCGAGGAGGAGTAATCCGTCACTTTCTTCAGTGGGCGGTTTGTTTCTTCAATCCGGAGTTCTCTTAATTCTTTGGCTAATGCCGTCAGATCCTACAAGAGAAAAGCGTGTCCAGCGTATATGAATTATAGAACGACCAAAGCTACGTCTCTCAGCAAGTCTCCGACTCAAGCAACAAGAAATAAACAAGAAAAAAAAGCTCTCTATAGAACTGTTACAAACATAGTTACTGCATGAAACCAAGAAAACGATGTTTGTAGCACGGAGAAACTAGAAAAGAAAGATGAAATAAATTTAAACTTTGTTCACAACCAATTGCTAGACTGAGACTGTTCGGTTCTGAATCTGCATGTGTATATATGTGTATGTGCACTGTGTGTGTACACATATATACAAACACTGGGTTCACATTTTATTTTGGGAAGGTGAAGTTGGTCACCCACCCTCATAGTTAATTACCCACAGGATTAGAAATTATTCCCCAGTATTTTGAGACTCCTGCCCAAGCCATAGTCATGGACTTTCTCCTCTTATGATTGCTACTGTACCAAAATCTAGCATCAGTCACAGAACAGAGCAATTCCCAAGGTTCCAGCTGCTACAATGACTCATTTGGTGTGTCATCATTCCCTGGACAGCCGAGGCACCACATCAAATAATGGCCCACCCCAAAGCCCAGTGCCACTGAAATTTAGAGCCACAGAGCTGAGTTAATCAAGAGGAACAACAACAAAATAAAACAAAAACAAAAAAGAGTTCTCTTCCAGGACGATAGGTGTTTCATTTTCTTTTGTTTGATATTGCGTCACCTGGCAGAAACCCTGGCGGAGAATACTGAAATGAATGTGCAAACACCAAAAGGAAGAGGTAAACTTTCAGTTTTCCATGAGTATGATGAAACCTTTAGCCTTATGGATGTGATGAGGTGGTATTTAATCACCAGGCACATGGCAGGCGGTGTGCTGAAGATCTGACTACCTTTTATTGTACATGCTTTCAGAGCAATGCAGAGGGAAGCAGTTCTGCTAAAGCATGGCCGCTCTCATTTGCATGGGTTAAACTGCCCTTGGCACACAGCATGCAAGTGAAGAAAAAGCAATTTGACATCAGTCTTACCATTTCTCCCTATATTAGTGACCCATGTGGGAATCAGAGCATTCAGTGAGAGACAGGGGATTAGGGAGAAAGAAACTCATTTGAAGATACTAAATCCCACAGTTTTCTTATGGCCATATTCTCTCTTTATTTCAATCCAGAAATGTATTTGCCCAATTCACCTGATGTAAGGTTAGAGCAATATAGGTGATCTAAATGACATCTGATAATCTATCCTGATAGGTTAGAAGAAAAGTTGTGATAAATGTGTGTAATTAAATTATAAATATAATTTTATTTTGAGAAGACAACAGATCATCCTGTTTCTTTACTGGTGCCTATATGCGAGGCATTAATGTATTGGTTAAGACTAAGGACAGAAAATGCTGCAGGTTTTTTATTTGGTCTAGAAATTTAGAAAGTTCAAGGTGTTACGTGAAGGATTCATTTCTTTCTAATTTCATAAAAATCAAAGGGACAGCAATGACAACTTTTACATTTGTTCTGTAGTCATTTGAATTGAAGCCCTTGGAAAAGGGAAGCTTTTGAAAATTCAAATTGTGCATTTTCCACCCAAACATGCTCGCTGGGCTTTTACACACATGCACACACACATGGCGTCAATCTCAGTGGATATAGTTATCCCATCCATGAAAGTGAAAATAAAATTGTATTAAAAAGACTCAAACTGTTTAAATATAATGTACACCATGAATGAAGAGGAAAATTACCACACAGAATTTTAGGCAAATTTATTTCCGGTTTCTTTGGTGATGGGCCAAAATAAGAAAAGCTAATGCTCAGATTTCAGCTTTTTACTTCTTATTTCCTCTTGACAATTGCCAGTGTTTATCTTTATCAAATTGACGAGAAAGTGAAGGGTATGCTACACTTGAGCACATTGGGAAAATAGTTTAGATATTTGTTAAAACAATTAATGAAAAAGGACATTATAATCCTCCAAACCAATAAAATAATTAAAAATTAGATAAATTTATTTTGTATTTTTCCTTCTCTATGTTAGGACCATGTATGTCTCATCAAATAACACAACTAGCATCTAAAATGTTACTTGTCATTAAAAAAATTTTTATTATAATTTAAAGAGAGAATATGGTTAAGAGAGTTTATTTCTAATGTCAGTAATTCTGAGTAAAATATAATAATATTAACTATGATTTATTTAAATTAATAATACATTTTCCCCATGGGTTGGTTTTCCTTATCACTGACATTTCAAAGCAAGACAAAGAAGATTTAAAAAAATCAAAACTATTTAGAAATATTTAGCTGGTCCAAAGTCCATTGATTTAAAGTAACTCTCACTTGTTAAAATCACCTAAATTTCTCCAAACACTGTATTTAGGAACACTTTTAAAGCTCTGACCTGCTTTATAATTTCACTTTTAATTAGAGGTTTTTTTTTTTTTTTTTTGGTTTCTGTGTTATTAAAAAGCTATCTTTCCTGAAACTTTAGAAATAATTGCAAATTCCTTTTAAGTTTAATTGGTAACAGCTTGGCAGGTGAGACATATATGAAAATCCCAAGGTACCAATAATGAGTAACTCAAAACTAATACCCCAGCCAAAGAAAATTAATCTTCCATTGCCCATAGTCTGTGTGTTTAGCTGAAGTTTTGTTCCTTATCCATCCACCCTGGAAAAGCTTAGAATAGCAAAGTTATAGGAAAGAGACATGATCTAAAACTGACACCATTGTGTTCAGATCCATTTTCGTATGTTTTATTTTCTGACAATACCAATCTTCTCCATATAATGAGTTTTTGTGGTAATTTATTGCTTGACTGTCTCAAGCCTGGAGCTAAAAAGTATTAAAAAGAGGAAAAAGTGCTATTTACAATAAAAATATTTGAGAATGTATAACTGAAAAAGAAATATGGCAAAATGTTAAGCTTTTTGACTAGAGAGTAAAGATATTTAAGGGGCTCTCACCCAAAGGTTTCTTTCATGTAACACTTTTTAGAATCAACTTGATATAATTTTTCTTTCAAAAAGGCTTATTTCATCTGACAATTATGCATACTCTGCTTTAAAAGGTGCTCTTTTGGGTATCTTTTTAAAAACAATATAGTTTATGCAAATTTTAGTTCAATTTTTTAAACTATTAAAATAATAGTTAAAGATTTTAAAGTTGTTTTGTTCTTTACATATTAAAATAATTCATTTCCTTTTTAGGAAATCTAAAGATATGACTTGGGGAAGTCACTTGACTTCGAATCTTCAACTGAGGGAAAAAAGGTTTGTTCCAGTTCTGTCCAGTCTATGGATGTGCTCTGGAATTTGTCAGATTTCTACATACAATACAAAAGTGGTGGTAAAGCCAGTGTTTGCTTATGTATCTAATCTTCATGACATCTATTTAATTGTGCTAAAGTAAAAAGAATATTTATTTTGGAGGGTTGTATTAAATAATCACAGACTACGCTGTACAATCTCATGCCCCATAGGAAGGAATGCCAAATGCATGGACACTCCCCCAGACTGACTTTTATGGAACTCAAATAATTAAATTAGCAATAACAAGCAATATGTTTTTGGCATTTTAAGACTGCTCATTTCAAACTCGGGTTATCTAAATGGCATATCAGTCATGGTGGATGGAAGCCATCTTAAAACCTAGGAATGGAGATGGGAGAGAGATTTAACTCAAGGTGTTTTGACTGTGGCACTACTGCCATTTGGGGTGGATAAGTCTCTATTGTAGGTTGTTTTCCTGTGCACTGTAGGTTGTTTAGCAGCAGCTCTCCGCTCTACACACAAGACGCCAGCAGCACCGCTTCCCACCTCCAAGTTGTGACAACCAAACTGACTCCAGACTTTCCCAAATGTCTCCTAAGGGAAGGGGAGTTGCGGGGGGGATACTCATCCCTGGTCGAGGACCACTGGGTTAGGTAGAACCAAGGAATCCTGTGTTTTGGATCAGTGATACTCAAGGGGTAGGGTTAGAAGAATCATGTGGAGGGCTTTTTCCAGTCATCCATGGCTCTAGAGATTTTGGTGTACAGCTTACACCCCCTCAATTATTTGTACCTCTGTTGCCTACCTCTCATCTCTGTCCAGTGTGCTAGAGTATATCCTGAAATAAATAAAGCAATTTTTAAAAGCCTAAAATATCCTGGGTTAACCAGATGAAATCCCTGAGAGCCCTTTCCCTCATGACAGCCACCGCCAAGCTAATTTCTGGACTCATAAGAGGAAACCTTGAGCTGTGCACACACACGACCATTTTATTGGCAGCCTGAGCACCAGAACCGTTTGGGAGAAAACTGATAAAATTTGTGATAATCCCTGAAGGCTGTAGCACAGAGCAATTAAAAACATTTCCCTTTTTTCTTTCTATAATGCCATCCACACATTGTAGACGTGTAGAATCTTTTTTATATAAGCAATAATTCTTTAACTATGATAATGACTTTCTAAATCACGCTGAATGGTGAGGCGGTCATAATTCTGAAAAAGTGACGCTTTTTGGTAAAGATCAGACACATTAGAAACGTGCTTCTTCCACCAGAATAGCTCCGCGCCTCAGGCCCTGGCTTTACATAGCGCTTCACACTTCAGAAAATGCTCCTGCACTCATGATCTTGAGTGAACCTAAACAATCTTGTGAGCGAGGAAAGGCAGGTGTTTTTATCCCCATTTTACAGATGAAACTGGCCCAGAGAGTTCGTGAGACTGGCCCCTCCAGTTATTTATTGGGGGAGCCAGAATCTGAAGGCAGCTTGTTCACTCCCAAAGCCTGTGCTTTTTCTACATCATTTCACAAAAACGGTGCTCAGCCTTAAAGCCATAATGCTAGCCTTCAGATTCCATGCGGTTAGGGCTCTTTGCAGAAGGCCTCTCTCTTCCAAAACAACTCCACTACGCTGTATTCATGCAGGTCTGACAAACAGCAGTGAGGCAGTCATCCTTCTTAGCAAGCTACTTAAGATTGGCAAAGCCATATATTTTTCTAATGGAAAAATGTCACCACAGATAAGGAAATCAAGTTACTTAACTCGCCAGGATTCATTAACTAAAGTTGACGTTGCTGCTGACGCTGTAGTTAATGTCCCACAAATTAATCTAACAATACCCGGTAACTCCTTGTTCACAAATCACACACTATAAATGGGGACGACCCTAGAATGATGTCTCTTTTCTTTGTTAGTAAAACTGCCATCCCCTAGCAAGGCTGGCGAGTGCAGGTTAAAAGCTCAGGCTTTGCTACTGGAAGATACTAGGATGAGAAACAGTGCCAATAACAAAGCACCGATGCTTATCTTTAGCTAGACTGGAACGCTGGAAAAGTGACATTTGACTGGAGCTATACACAGTGTCTGAGGGGCTCAGGCTGGCTTCTGTGAAAGGGCTCTCCTCTCAGCAGGTCACTCCAAAGGAATGAACTTTCATCTGTGATCCAATTGGCCACCTTTCTGAATATCAGCCTCAGGAAGTCAGTTTATATTTACATCTTGTGAAAGCATGACCAAGCAAATAGGTAATACTAACCTCATCTATAGCTTTCTTATAGCTCTGAGATAAGAGGAAACCAATCCAGAAGAATCCACATGAGGGGGAAAAGCCGGAAGAAAGGCAGCAGGTTAGACACAAAATGGAAATTGTTAGTACACAACTGATAAATGCAAAAAGGGCAAGAAGAACCTCAACCCAGAATGGTGTGAATGCCCTTCATTGTTACCCTCACTGTACTTCCTTACTTTAAAATGTAAAAAAATAAAGTAAACGAAAACATCTTCACATCCATTTCACAGAAAAGATTCTTGGAAAATTTAAATAAAATAAGTATATAATAACTCATTCCAAATTAATTTTCAAATTTCCACCTCCATCCTCTTATTTCTTTCTTTAAGGCTATTTGGGGTCTGACGTGTTACAGCAATGAAGCTAGATTTCAGGCTGTCAGCCCCCTATCAGACCATGCTTATCAAGTTTTGGTCTAGAAAATACAGTCCTAGAGCAGCAGAAATGCAGCAGAAAAATTGTAGTATTAATTCATGTGGAAAATAATATAGGAAAAGGCTAAAGTAAAAAGAATATACAAGAAAAATCCATAGGAAGTGCCCAAATATTCTTAATTGTTACTTTCAACATCTTTTCGCTAAAGCTGTTGAGTAGAAATTATGGAATAATGTGAGTTATTTCTCTTCCTGTCTTATTCTGTAACATAGTGCTAATGATCAGCAAAATAACCAAAAGTAGATAAGCAACCCAAGATCTGTTCATTTCTTTCCTAATCAGGTATGACTTCCTTCCAGATGCTCCTAGCATCCGTTCTTATTAATCTCAACATTTTTTGTTTCATAGTCATGAGTGCATCCCCAACCACTTTATCCTGCGGGTTCTCTGGGAAATTAAAAGAGTTCAAAACTGTTTGAGAGAAAAGCACTCACAGCCGGTCGACTAGGTCGGGTAATTTCCCTGGATTCTTCAGGTTTCACCTTGGAAGGCTCATGGGGGAGCACAGGTGATCCTTCCGACTTACTGTTGGCTAGAGGAAAAAAACAGAGGGCCAAGAAAGATAATGACCGTCAGAAGGTGCTGGCTCAAGTTCTGGAGTTCTGTGGTGAGTCAGCCTTGGAAATGACTCAGCGGACACCTCATTCACTTAGGCAAATCCTCAAGCACATCCGTGAAAAATCAGTAAATGTTCAGGCAATCAAAATCAGCCATACGCAGTTAGTCTTTTAACCTGGAGGTCACTGGTAATTATATGAAAAACTAGCCAGCACCGCCATTTACTGAGCACTAATTCTGTGTCAGGCTTAGTGCTAAACGCTTTCTATGTCAATTGTCTCGTTGAATCCTTGCTCCAACCCAATGACGTGGCACTGTTTTCCTGTACGACAGTTGAACACAGAGAGATGACACAACTAGCCTAAGGTTACACTGAAGTTAGGTGCAGAGCTGGGGTTCTGTATGATTTCTCAAAGTCCTATTCTCAATTATCATACTAAACCAGCCTCCGAGCTAGCATCCTATGTTTGATTTCTTCCTTTACCACTTACCCATCAGGATAAGATTTTCTGATGAACTGTTGTAGAAAAAAGTAGAAACCTGTTTTATTTGGAGGAACGATTTTTAAATGGGGGGAGGAAAGGGGAGTTGTCTAGGGTGAGGGCAGGAAGGAGAGTGTTGGTGATAAAGCGGAAGGGCCCTAGAATAGAGGTTACAGAGCAAGGGCTGGGGGAGGGCTGCCTGACAGCTACAAGCGAAGAGCATCCCTCTGATTTATGAGTTTATAGGTAGAGAAGCAGCAATCTAAGGTGGGAGAGATTCTTTTGTTTGGTTTCAAAGTGGTCTTTCCTGGGTAGGGATACACCAGGGATATGAGTGCTTTTAACCCAGGAAAACTAAAGGCCAAAGGAAAGAAGATAAGAATTAAACCTGAACCAGATCAGAGAATTAAAATGGTATACCTATGTTTGGTTTTCTTTAGCATTTGCTCTAACTAAGCAAATTAAGTTGCTTATGAATAGAAAAAAGGTAAGGGAATGGCAGTTTTCCAAAGTAAGTAACTTTATATCTGGATCAAGGCAACAAAAGTATACATAGCTCCGGGTGGTGCCACTGATGTCAGAAGACTGCACATAGGGGCAGCCACAGGCCAGTTCCTATCCCAATTCATAGACACAAGCATTGCACGTCTGACATCGACCTTTCCAAAATGTACATACATTTGAGTTTACTCAAAGAAATATTAGAAGGTAAAGTATAATTGTGTCTAATGAAGAGGCTAAGCGAGAATAAAGAACTGGTGATTTTCATTAGGCAGAGTAATTTATAAGTGTTTTCCAAATTGCACTTCAAAAAAATCCCGGTCTTTATTACTTGGAGGCCAAATTATCTTCTGAAGAAGATTATGCAGAAAGAGTACATTTTGATTAGCTATAAACAATAGGTTATCATGTATAATTAGCTGGACACATTAATGTTTTTCACAAGCTTCCTCATTAATGAAAACTAAGCAATGAAGAATGACTTGAATTAAATGGTCAGAGAGGCTAATTTTTACCTCTCTAATAGGAAAAACCAGAAGAGTCAAGTGTACTTCTTAAGTCATAGATTTTATATCTTCTCTCAAGTGTATATTTATTCTACATTAGCCTTTATTAACTTTCCCTTTGAAAAATACCTTGTATTCTGAACACAGTTGACACAAGGGGAAGAGGATACTTGGGGGTCCATGAAACTCTAACCAATCAATCAAATGGAAATGGAAATGCAGGTGACTGATGACTACGTTTTCAAGTAAGACCAATATTCTGTGATCTCCCTGGCGAACACTGGTATCTGCAATTAGAAAGCATTTAGTCCACACTGATGTCACACATATAACTGGGGATGGTGGTCCACTCCCCTAAGGAGACTGAGGCTGAGAGCAGTTAAGTGGCTCTTCAGCATCACACAGTGGTGGCCACGCCAGGACCAGAAGTCCTAGAAGTCAGGAAGTAATCTGGTTCCCTGTGCATGGCTCTCCTCCTCAGGGAATGCTGTCCTGGAAAGGTAGGGGAAAGCGTTACCTCGAACCCTGGTCCGTTCACTGGATCCTGCTTGTGACCCAGGTTGAGAGCCTCCTTGGGAGCTGGGCTGGGAGCTAGGGGTGCTGGAGCTGGAGGAACTGCCACTGCTCGTCCTCTGCAAGGGGCTCTCCACGATGGGCTCAGTTCTCCGGAGGTCAGGGTTGCTGCATGGACAGCAGAGCACAGAGATTACACTCTCAAGACCTTGCCACTGGTAGACACAAGCATAGTCCAGCCCCATCCCCAGTACAAAGGGGTAAAGAGAGTACCTATATGACCTTGCATTACAGGGGTCAATGGTAATGACAGTCATGCTATCCTCTGTGGAGCTCCTGGCCAGATTCTGCATCTGGACGGGAAGAACTCTTGACCCAACTCCTGGGTCATCACACCAAACGTATTAGCTCTGAAATGGTGAATCTTTAAAGGAGGCTTTCTTTTAAACCCCTTTTCCTATTCTCATTGTAAAACACTTGAAAATATTACAAGATAAAATTAAGGAAGCAATGCATGCAACCTCTGAATCAAGAGATATTCAACTATATTTTACTGGATGGAATATTATCTTCTAGTCTTTTTACTTTTGTATGTATGGAAGCACACTGTATATTCAATTTTGTGTCTTGTTTTTTTCCCCTTTAGACTGCATTGAGAGCAGCTTCTTATGCTTCTAAAAACAATAAAAGCTGCATAGTATTCCATAATATAGATAAATTAGTTCAACCATTCTCCTATTGTTAGGTGCTTCCAATACATTGCTATTATACATAACAGTGAAATAACCATCTAGATGCATACAAATATTCACAATCACATCTCTCCTAGAACTGGAATTCTTGGGTGGAATGGCATGAACTTAGGTATGTATGTGCACATATATATGTATGTGAATGTATAAACATACTGCCAGGTTTCACTGAAGTGTATGAGATGATCCATCTCACTGAATTCTTACCAGGTTTTATTATGAACAGCTAACTAATTTGTAAAAAATTTTCTTGTTGCTTTAGTGCAGTTTTTAAAAATTAAGTGAAGTAAGTCAGAAAGAGAAAAACAAATACCATATGCTAATACATATATATGGAATAAAAAAAAATGTTCTGAAGAACCTAGGGGCAGGACAGGAATAAAGACGCAGATGTAAAGAACGGACTTGAGGGCATGGGGAGGGGGAAGGGTAAGCTGGGACGAAGTGAGAGAGTGGCATGGACATATATACACTCCCAAATGTAAAATAGATAGCTAGTGGGAAGCAGCCGCATAGCACAGGGAGATCAGCTCCATGCTCTGTGACCACCTAGAGGGGTGAGATTGGGAGGGTGGGAGGGAGATACGAGAGGGAGGAGATATGGGGATATATGTATATGTATAGCTGATTCACTTTGTTATACAGCAGAAACTAACACAACATTGTAAAGCAATTATACTCCAATAAAGGTGTTATTAAAAAAATGTAATTCTATGCTTTCCTTTTGCTCTGCCCATTTCAGGAGTATTAAGTGGGTAACAGGTACTCTGCACTGCGTTGGGTGTCAGACGCTTCATGTATAAATGTGAAAATAATATGGTCCCTTCCCTGGAGACACTTGCAGTTTGGTCTGTTAAAATCTGGCCACAAAATGGCATCATTAAAGCAGCAACTAAAGCAAATAATTTTTTTCTGAAAACACAAGAGTCTTGCTTTGCAGTAACGTATTTGGCGAAAATATTTGGTCGAGTTGCAAAAATTCTTAAATATTGGGTTATTGGAAGACATGGCTGGTGGTCTTGGAAAACAAGTGAAAATAAAATATGTCCTTATAATTTATTAATTTTGATCATACAAATGTAGAATTTATGACAATATTCACCTCTTAAATTTTTTTATGGTAAAGGGGTTGCTAAGTCAACCTAACAGTAAAACTGACTGCAGAAGTGAGTGCTGGTAAACTTAAGGAAAACTTTAAAAAGTCTTGATATTTTTATGGCACTCCTTTGAGTAGTAATTATTTTTGTGAAAACTGTTAGCATTTAATTGATTGAAATAGATTTGAATCCATAATGGAAATACCCTCCCTCCTGTTTGGAGAATACCTAAAATGATAAATGTGTGATACTTCTGCAATATGCCACCTTTCAAATTTTTCATTTTTTTTTTCCAAAAGAAACAATCCTATCTCCTTTCATTCCCAAATAATGAATTCTTCCCCACTGCCCTCTTTCATTAAACAGTAGTGGTCAAGAATTATTTATGTATAATTAATAAATTCTAAAAATATTTTTTCTAAAAATTATATTACAGGTCAAGGGTGATGGGCATACTAAGGTTTCTTGGTGGTTGCTCTCATTTTGTGGAGATGTAATGTAGTGTTCTTTGTATGAAAAAAAAAATCTACGAAGAGAATACAGTTCAGTGAGTTCTGAGTATTTTCCCTGGCAGCTGTGGTGTGGTAGCAGGATCCAGCTCTTTGCTCGAACACAGCACTCCTTTGATCATTTAACCAAAACCTTTCTATTAAATACCTGCTTTGTGAGACCAGTGGACCAGTTTGAGGGATGGAGGAGAGTACAGGTCACAGGGCAGACAGTCAAGGTACAACATAATCCTAGAGGTGAGACATGTGCGGTGGAGACAACAGCCAGCAAGGCAAAACTCCATGTGCTGTGCGAGCATCTGCAAATGGTGTTGGAGTTTACGAAACAAGGCATGCAGCCTAGAGTGGTCAACAGTGGTGTCAGGAAGGAGACAGGACTTGATTAGGCTTCAGAGGGGTGGGGGAAGGGTGAGAGCAGACATCGACTGGGGTTTTCCTGGGGCTTGTTGATGTAAAGAGGACGCCACCCTGACTGGGGACCAAGTCTGCGTTAGGAAACCCCGGAAGAGTGGGTCATCAGAAGAAATGGGCGGCTTATGCAGCAATGGCCTTAACGTCTGGCAGAGAACATGGGCCAGCTTATGAATGACTGGTCAGGATGGAGGCAGGCTGACCAGATAGGAGGCTGCTGCCACGTTAGATGATAAGGCCCAGGCCAGGGCTGTCCTGGCATAAAAGAGTGGCCTGGGTATCAGCAGAACCAGCGGGATGAGCCTGCGTCTCTGACTGGGGCTCAAGGGCCTCTTTCAGTGTGAAGTTAATTGGATCCCATGGGCATTAAATCCCTGACCTGGGCCTTGTTAGTACAAGTCCCCCTCCAACTGGAGCTAACCAGTGTGGGTGCTGATCTTAATAGGGTGCTATTTTTGCTGCTGGAGTCTGAAAGAAGTGTTTAGTGTCTAGGTAACCACACATAGAAAGAGGGAAACCTTTAAAATGCTTTTCTACCTTATTTGCTTTTTTGGTGAAATATGAGTGTTTTGAGAAAATGTCACACTGTTCATATTTTTCTCTTCCTTATTATGTTGTAATTTAGTCTGGCCTAGGGGCCAAGGGGGCTGAGATAAATGCTCTTAGCGGGGATCAATTTCAGAAGAATTCCATGAAATAACAGATTTCCCTTGTCCATATACTAACTGAGCCTACTGAGATCCAAATGTGTAAAAACTTGAAAACATTCATATAGATTTCTTTAAATGCTAACTGTTAGCTCAGACATTTGCCATCCTGCAGAGAATGCTGTTTGGTCTATAAAACACACAGTAAAGTGAAAATTATTCCATTTACTTGAGTCATAGAAAAAAGTCAAAACAGAAAATTAGGATTACAAAGTGATTTCTTGGCCCAAATACTAGGGCCAAGTCTATAATTAACTGGCTGCCCACCAAAATTCATTTTACTTTGTTCTTTGATGACATAGCAAATGAGAACAAACAAGCCATAAGAAGACAGGTTTGGGATGGGTTGGAGAATTATTTTTTGAAATTAAGCATTTAGTCATTGGGTTTTGACTGGGTGTTATTGGATTAATTTAAATCTTTTCATACTCTGAATGTACTTGTTTAATCAAATTTTAATGTGCTTTAAAAGAACACATGAATCAAAGTTAAATGTTAAAGTGCATGGAAGGTTTTAAAACAGAAATTTAAAAAATGAACAAATCAAATCACGGTTTAAACTCAACTGTTCACCTTGACATTTAAGGCAGTATAAGGCATTTGGGAGTCTATACAGTATTGCAAAGGACAAAATATTTAAAAGCAACCCTTTTTTTTTTTATGGCTTTATGGATGGGCAGTTGTCTGACAAATGGTACAAAAAGAACTATGAGGACTTTATTAGAACCAATAGAAAGTAAGACAGTCTCTGTGTTCAGTAACAGCCTCCCTCCCACTCCGCTCCCACCACCCGTGAATCACATCTCCCCTTGTCTGTGCCCCTGTGAATTTCCTTTACACACTGACTCTGGGCTTGGCCATGTGACTTGTGGTTGCCAATGGGACATCAGTAAAGATGACAGAAGCAAAGCCTTCAAAAGTGCTTGTTTATTGGGGCTTTCCCTCTTGGGATGCTGTCCCGAAATCACCAAACAGTCAAGAAGCCCAGGATGAAAGACCACGTGAAGGTACAGCTGACCTATCAGCTCAGTGCAGCTGCAGAAGCAAGCCCAGGTGAGACCAGTGGAACAACTTTGCAGCCAACCCACAGAATCGTGCACAATAAGAAATTGTTACTATCTCAGGCCACTATGTCTTGGCACGCTTTATTATGCAACAAAGGTGAACTAAAGCCATCTCTAGCACAGTAAATATTCCAAATCCCAAAACGTTTTAAAATGCAATCCAATCTAGAGTTGCAAAGTCTGATTCACATTTTTTTTGCGGTACGCGTGCCTCTCACTGTTGTGGCCTCTCCCATTGCGGAGCACAGGCTCCGGACGCGCAGGCTCAGCGGCCATGGCTCACGGGTCCAGCCGCTCCACAGCATGTGGGATCTTCCTGGACCGGGGCACGAACCCGCATCCCCTGCATCGGCAGGCGGACTCTCAACCACTGTGCCACCAGGGAAGCCCCAATTCACATATTAAATGCTGGTCACTTAGAGATACGTGACAGCAAGGAACAGGCTTGTTGGGCAGATTGTTTCACAAGGCAGAGATAGGGATTCTCCATCCTCCCCCTCCCCTGCAATGCCTCTGACTTTCATTGCAGGTAAATAATTATTACCTCTTAGCTCACTTCCTCTCTACCTTTTCTGTAAGCAGAAAAACATTAGTTGTCTTCACAAGGTCTGCGTTCTTTGTAAAAAGTACAATGTTTAAGAGGTTCCAAGGGAAAAGCACATGCTTTGCAAACCACTGACCATCAAACACCAGTTATCTTAGGGCCTTAATATCATTAAAATAACATTTCAGAGGGAACAAAGAGCTGCTTTTTATTTGGCTATAGAATGACAGTTCTCTTTCTTTTTGGTTGAGAGAGGGAAAAAGATTTAAAGTTGAAACGATGCTTGATCTATAGCAACTAAACTTCTAAACAACTGATCTAATGAACACAGCCTTGAAGGCAGGGTTCCAATGAGCAAGAAGCACTGATAATTGGGGGCTTATCACCGCTCGAAGAGGGGGACTGATAAAGTTCAGGCCGGCAATCCAGCCTGACATTCCTTTGGCTCCCTGGTCACAGTCCGCTCTAGGCTTCCTCAGCTGCTCCCAGCACCAACTCAGCGTGAACCTGACGAGTCACTGGACAAAAACTGCTCGTTGGCAACTCCACTCAGACGAGTTAGCTTCTTTGCCCTCAAGGGATGGATGTTTTTAGTGCAGTTCCATCTTATTTATGGACTGACCCCTTCCTAAGGCTTTTCATGTGAAGAGGAAAATGAAAGCTTTATGATCAAAGGCATTCCATATTTTAGGATCTGTACAAATGGTCATAACCTTCATTTTCAGTCTCTCCTTCTCTTTGACTAGCAAGAGCGCTCTCATGAACACAATGAAGACGGATAAAGCAGCCTGCCCAAGTTCCTTTTTATAGTCTCAGCAGAGGCCATTTGCTATTTCAGTTGATCCTAAAAAGGAGTGTACTCTTCATGAAAAAATCTGAGGGAAGCTTGATGGACTACAGCAGCAAACAGCATCTGTTACCACATAAAATCTGCTCAGATACTGTAAGGATATTGTTTATTTTCCAGCTTCTTCGCTTGAGCACTCGACACCAACCAGTAGGTGGACGCAACTTCCTGATTGTAGGAATATACAGGGTCGGTAGAAAATTCTAGGAGAGCACAGAGCAACAGCGGGAGCATCACTGTATTTCAGTGATGCTCCTTAATGCCAGAGGTGATTTCCTCATGAGAACTAGTTCTTCTGTAATTTGCCGAACTAGGGAAGCTCTGCAGCTGGTGGCTACAGCATTTCTATGGCAATTACTGTCTCAATAGCTCCCACGGCACATGTCTTGGCCTGATGCTAAAACCAACTCAGATCAGGCCATTTTGTTTGGCTGGCTTCACGAAATGGTCTCTGAAGTAACGGTCAGGGGCGCTGCACCCAGACTTCTATTTGCAGTCTTACTCCCACGTTTAAAAAACTGCCAAGTAAGGTAAACCTGGTTGGATTCTGGGCTGATTCATTCGTTGACCCTGTGATTCATTGACTCGTTCATTCATGAGCCCTCACCGCACACTGATTTCTGTGAAAGGCTACTGAAGAAATAAAAGACATGTGTCTGGTCCACCAAAGCGTACAGTCTGGGTGGCCAGCCAACATGCCTCTGAAGTGAAAAAAGAACAAAGACATTTTTTAAGGAAAGCAACAACGACAACGGTAGGTGGGGACTTCTCCCTTCAACTTACCCATCTTCCTTCCCTTACCTTGCTCTGATGGGTTGAGATCCTAGTCTGGGTCCCAGAGCACTACCATTTCCAGGAGAATTCTTTCTCGCTAATGCTGGGGATATAGAAGTTGTTCTTTGAGGCACCTGAAAGAAAACCAGAATTCAGAGATATTTTCCATAAAATAGCTTCCACAGGGTTCCGCCTGAAAAGCAAGCTACTCCTTTCCTAAGATCTCCCAGGAGATACAGAACTATCAGAAACAGGAAAGAAACATCTTGCATTTCTCAAAGAAATAGTTAACTCCCTAAACAAAATCAAACGAAAGGCAATGAGGCACATTTCAGCCACCATTAGGGAGTACAAAGTGCTCAATTTAAAAAACAAATTTAGAAACAGACCAAGCGGATTATTTTGATTCACTGGGCTAAAATAATTGATTCCCTTCATTTGCACAAGAGTGGTGGATATCAGAAATTTCTCTGGGGTATCATTAACTCAGCTGATCATTGGAAATTGCATCTGATGAGACATCCAGATAAACCGAGTTCCATTTTTAACTCACAATACAACTGATAAACAGGTAAGGAAATTATGAAATCTGGTGAGAAATTAGGGTATCAGGCTTGGGACATAAGCCACATGTTAGTGAGCTCAGAAAAACTACTGCAATAGATCCTGAACGGTTCTACTTCCTAATCAACTTGCAATTTCTAATTAAAAACAAACCGCCAACACTGAACTTTGGAAGGTCAATTTGCAAACGTGATACAAAACAGGACTAATACTGAAAATACTGGAAGGTCTTCAAAAAACTATGTGAATACCAGTCAGACTGTGAGGTACGGTAGGAAAACGTACCATTACCTTAACTTTCAAGGGCCTAAGGTAGAATTCAAGTATGCCTCATGTTAGGAAACATTTTCTAATGAAATCAAATACTGGTAAGTGCACCAAAGGAGTCCAACATGAGGGGAGAGTAGAGGAAAAACTTACTTTATGAAAAGTGACTAGGGAATGAAAATGTACATCTCCTGTGACAGCTGGTTGGGCTAAACATTCATGAGGTGCTTCAACTTTTATTTATTTTTGGAGGTCCTTTTAAAGTAGGTTTATATTTTGTACTAGGTATTTTTAAATTATGCTTTGTTTTAATATTATGTTTAGTATATTAAATGATATTTAACACTAATACGGATCTTATTGGCTATTATAATACATTTTAAGATAAAGACCTAGAAAGATGAGTCAGTGAAGTGAAGCAGAATAACCGAAACAGTGTTCCCACCTGCTCAAATTAAATATTACTCTCACTAGTTTTCCTTTTGCACTTGGTCAACTGAAACAGTTGTAGAGAGAGACAGTCTAATGAATTATTAAAACCCAAAATCTTTGTATTGATCTAAATTTTTCCTCCCAGAGTTATAAGTGTGTGCCTGCGTGTTTTTAGAGAGTGGACCCATAACGTCAAATGTTTCCCCAGCTCTCCTGTCTGCTCCTCTGCCCATCCTATTCTCTAGATTGAACTTTGCTCCATAAATAACCTTTTCTGATGGCATCTCTGCTTCCACAAGATGAGAACAACAACAAAAGAGCCATTATCAGCTAATTTCACTTTCAAAATAATAGAAATCCTGGTATAATATCCTTCTGAGAGGAAAAATATTTGAAAATCATTGGGTAAAAAGGTCTTCTTTCTTTCTGGAATCAACAATGGCATCGATTTCTGGAAATTGTGGGACATTCCATTTGTCATAGCTCCTATGCTGAGTTCAGGAGAAAGGGGAATCCTGAACCGGGAAGAATCTGATGCAAAAATTTCTACAGTATTTTGATGTTTCCAGGTTGTCTGTAGTGAGATGCATGGCCACGTTTTAGGACATTTTTTGGAATGTACAACAACTTGGTATAGGCAAAAACAAAACAAATGAAACCAAACCAGTGGAATGGCTGGTCATTTTACCCTAGAGTTTAATCCTCAGTAATCAATTAAGGCTGGAATTAAATCACAACCTGGCCTAGAAGGAGCTTTCCTTAAGTGGAGCCAACTAAAATATTCTAAGAGCATTACTATCTTCTGAACATTTGAAACCTGTTTTCACTTTGGGTTATTAAAAATAGGAATAAAAAAATTCCTTACTTTTTAATCTGGAAATTTTAAATTTGTCTAGACATAGATTAAGTAATCGATGAAAATATCCATATTATTCTATTTCTTAAGATGGATAGTTAAAAGAACAGTTTGGAATGCTTGGGGTTGCGAGTTCTAATTCTGGATACAGGATATATGCTTCCAAGTCGTTCAGTCTACCTGAGCCTCCATTTCTTTGGGGAAAATGGAGATCAGAAATGATAAACGACAATCCAAGTCTTAGCTTGGGAACGAGGAGGGACCAAAACAAACGCAAGAATGGACGGTACTTTGGTGCCAGGTTCTTCAATACTATGAATGGTCTGGAACGGGGGTAATAACAATGATAACAGTAATAGTAATAATAAGAATAATAACAAACAATGATGACGATGATGGTGATGTCGATAAAAACCCCAGTACTATTACCTTTGGTGGAATGTCTTCTTCCTGTCGTAACCAAGAGCTTCGGTCAAACTTCTCAATGCGAGTGGGGAGAGGCGGGTTTTCAGAGGTGGGATCCGAGTTCTGGCGCGGCATCTCCACACGGTGAGAGCTCACGTTCAGAGCCTCCTGAAACCCAGAGAGGCCCTTCGTGGGCTGCTCGTGCACCGACTGGGAGGCGGTCAAGGCAGGTCCCTGGGATTTCACAGCTACCAGATGTGGGATCTAAGCATCAAACCAACATCACAGCAGTGTTATTAGAAGAAAAAGCAGATCAGCTAGGACCTCACTCAGGGGAAGGGAAAATAAAATTTTAGGGAGAAAGAAACAGTACACAGAGCCCATCACCGTTCTCTGCAGCATGCTTTTCAAAGCCCCCCCGAATTTCCCATTTAGAGCTGGAGGGCTTGACCAGGGTTCCTGGCAAAGAGTTAAATGATTGACTTGGGACTGCTAAGAAGTCGGTGAAATAAGTGTCATGATAATGATTTTTAGTGAACATTTACTGAGCAGCAATACAATATATTTACAAGCACTTCTCTTCTAATGTTACAAACTTCCTCCTTTCAACCTCCTAACTTTGACTTCAGAGAGTGCTCTGTGAAACAAGAATTGCTCTGAACATCTTACGTCTTGTGAATTCACTAAATCGACCATGAGACGGACACAATTATTTTCCTCATGAGAATGTAAGGATTAGAGAGGGTAGGTAACAACCTGGATTTCACAGTTAATACGTGCCAGAGCCTGGGTTATAACCCACACATACGCTTAATTGTAGTTCCGGTATTGTAACCCCACAGCCTAACTGCTACACTATGCTGCTTTCTGGTGAACTGGCTCTTACCAGCTAGGATATTATATAACTCTCGAGACCAGGACGTTTCTTTTAGAGTTGTGGTAAGTCTCACAATTTGGCATGTGTTGATGTTGTTCATGCAGGGAAGAAATGTAGTCTTTAGGCAGAAGGGTGGCTTTTTAAGACAAATCATGAACATATAGAGTTCAGAGTACCCTTTACCATTAGCACTGTTCACACTTCATTGTGCTCATGTGAGCCTGAGTCCCCCTCCATCACATAGGTAAGCTCCTCAGAGACAAGAGCCATGTCTGACCTCCTATCTCTGCGTCTAGCACCACGCCTGGCATGTGGAGGTGCTCAGTCAATCTTGGCTGGGAAAACATCTAGAGACTTTCTAAATTAAACTGTTAAGTCCACAAACATTAATCTAGTATCTGCTTTGTACAAGGGACCTACCAGACCCTCTTTGGATTGAAATCTCAGTGCCCAGACTGCTGGGGAGCATCTCTATAGCCCTCCTCCACCAGCCTGGCCCCGTTCCTCTTGCCCTTGTGGTCTTATCCCTGGAGCAGCCCTGCCCCAGCCTCTTCAGACTATCCTGGGTCTGAAACCTGCAATGTTATTCATTATGGTTCAGAGGCAATTCTCAAAGTCCAGTTCAATGGAATGTTATGCTTCAACCAGAATAGAACTGTAACCAATCAAATTTATATTAAGGGTAAATATCATTAAATATATTAAGTATTAATATGAAAACAAAGCCTATCTTACAAATATGTAGTACATGCGCCCCAATGTTCATAGCAGCACTGTTTACAACAGCCAAGACACGGAAGCAACTTAAATGTCCATCGACAGAGGAATGGATAAAGAAGATGTGGTACACATATACAATGGAATATTACTCAGCCATAAAAAGGAATGAAATATTGCCATTTGCAGCAACACGGATGGACCCAGAGATTATCATACAAAGTGAAGTAAGTCAGAAAGAAAAAAAGACAAATACAATAAAGTAGAATTATATGTGGAATCTAAAATATGACAAAAATGAACTTATCTGTGAAACAGACTCACAGACATTGAGAACAGATTTGTGGTTGCCAAGGCGGAGGGGGTTGGGGAAGGAACGTATTGGGAGTTTGAGATTAACAGATGCGGACTATCATGTATAGAATGGATAAACAACAAGGTCCTACTGTATAGCACAGGGAACTATATTCAGTATCCTGTGATAAACCATAATGGAAAAGAATATGAAAAAGAATATAATATGTTTATGTTTAACTGAATCACTTTGCTGTAAAACAGAAACTGACACAACATTGTAAATCAACTATACTTCAATAAAATAAATTTTAAAAAATGTAGTACAAAACACAAACCTACTTTAAAAGAGCCTCCAAAATAAAAACAAAAATTGAAGCTCCTGAAGAATGTTTAATCCAATTAGCTGTCACAGGGTATCTACATTTTCATTTCCTGCTCACTTCAATAGAGTTTCATAAGTTTTCCCTCTACTTCCCCCTTTTACAGGGCAATAGTGTCCTAAAAGGTCAAAGTTAGGGGCTTTTTAAAGAGGAAGTTTGTGTGTTAAAAGAGAAGTTTCTATAAAAATGTACCCCATGGACAAACCTCTTAGATAGCCTCATCCACCACAGGGCAGACAGCAGAAGCAAGAAGAACTACAGTCCTCCAGCCTGTGGAACAAAAACCACATTCACAGAAAGACAGACAAGATGAAAAGGCAGAGGGCTATGTACTAGATGAAGGAACAAGACAAAACCCCAGAAAAACAACTAAATGAAGTGGAGATAGGCAACCTTCCAGAAAAAGAATTCAGAATAATGATAGTGAAGATGATCCAGGACCTCATCCTGGAAAAAGAATGGAGGCAAAGATTAAGAAGATGCAAGAAATGTTTAACAAAGACCTAGAAGAATTAAAGAACAAACAAACAGAGATGAACAATACAATAACTGAAATGAAAAATACACTAGAAGGAATCAATAGCAGAATAACTGAGGCAGAAGAATGGATAAGTGACCTGGAAGACAGAATGGTGGAATTCACTGCTGTGGAACAGAATAAAGAAAAAAGAATGAAAAGAAATGAAGACAGCCTAAGAGACCTCTGGGACAACATTAAACGCAACAACATTCGCATCATAGGGGTCCCAGAAGGAGAAGAGAGAGAGCAAGGACGCAAGCAAATATTTGAAGAGATTATAGTTGAAAACTTCCCTAACATGGGAAAGGAAATAGCCACCCAAGTCCAGGAAGTGCAGGATAAACCTAAACAGGATAAACCCGAGGAGAAACACACTGAGACACACAGTAATCAAATTGGCAAAAATTAAAGACAAAGAAAATTAATGAAAGCAGCAAGGGAAAAACGAAAAATAACATACAAGGGAACTCCCATAAGGTTAACAGCTGATTTCTCAGCAGAAACTCTACAAGCCAGAAGGGAGTGGCATGACATATTTAAAGTGATGAAAGGGAAGAACCTACAACCAAGATTACTCTACCTGGCAAGGATCTCACTCAGATTCAAGGGCGAAATCAAAAGTTTTACAGACAAGCAAAATCTAAGAGAATTCAGCACCACTGAACCAGCTCTACAACAAATGCTAAAGGAACTTCTCTAAGACAGAAACAGAAGAGAAGAAAAGGACCTACAAAAACAAACCCCAAACAATTAAGAAAATGGTAATAGGAACATACACATTGATAATTACTTTAAACATGAATGAATTAAATGTTCCAACCAAAAGACACAGGCTCGGTGAGTGGATACAAAAGCAAGACCCATATATATGCTGTCTGCAAGAGACCCAATTCAGACCTAGGGACACATACAGACTGAAAGTGAGGGGATGGAAAAAGATATTCAATGCAAATGGAAATCAAAAGAAAGCTGGAGTAGGAATACTCATATCAGATAAAATAGACTTTAAAATAAAGAATGTTACAAGAGGGCTTCCCTGTTGGTGCAGTGGTTAAGAGTCCGCCTGCTGATGCAGGGGACACGGGTTCGTGCCCCAGTCCAGGAAGATCCCACATGCTGCAGAGTGGCTGGGCCCGTGAGCCATGGCCTTTGAGCCTGCGCGTCCGGAGCCTGTGCTCCGCAACGGGAGAGGCCACAACAGTGAGAGGCCCATGTACCGCAAAAAAAAGAATGTTACAAGAGACAAAGAAGGACACTACAAAATGATCAAGGGATCAATCCAAGAAGATATAGCAATTATAAATATGTATGCACCCAACACAGGAGCACCTCAATACATAAGGCAAGTGCTAACAGCTATAAAAGAGGAAATCGACAGTAACACAATAATAGTGGGGGACTTTAACACCTCACTTACACCAATGGACAGGTCATCCAAACAGAAAATTAATAAGGAAACACAAGCTTTAAATGACACAATAGACCAGATAGGTTTAATTGATATTTATAGGACATTACATCCAAAAACAGCAGATTACACTTTCTTCTCAAGTGTGCATGGAACATTCTCCAGGATAGATCACATCTTGGGTCACAAATCAAGCCTTAGTAAACTTAAGAAAATTGAAATCATATCAAGCATCTTTACTGACCACAATGCTATGAGATTAGAAATCAATTATAGGGAAAAAAACCCATAAAAAACACAAACACATGGAAGCTAAGCAATACGTTACTAAATAACCAAGAGATCACTGAAGAAATCAAAGAGGAAGTTAAAAAATACCAAGAACAAAGGACAATGAAAACACGATGATCCAAAACCTATGGGATGCAGCAAAAGCAGTTCTAAGAGGGAAGTTTATAGCTATACAAGCCTACCACAAGAAACAAGAAAAATCTCAAATAAACAATCTACCTTACATCTAAAGGAACTAGAGAAAGAAGAACAAACAAAACCCAAAGTTAGCAGAAGGAAAGAAATAATAAAGATCAGAGCAGAAATAAATGAAATAGAAACAAAGAAAACAATAGCAAAGATCAATAAAACTAAAAGCTGGTTATTTGAGAAGATAAGCAAATTGATAAACCATTAGCCAGACTCATCAAGAAAAAGAAGAAGAGGACTCAAATCAATAAAATTAGAAATGAGAAAGGAGAAGTTACAACAGACACGGCAGAAATACAAGGCATCCTAAGAGACTACTACAAGCAACTCTATGCCAATAAAATGGACAACCTGGAAGAAATGGACAAATTCTTAGAAAGGTATAACCCTCCAAGACTGAACCAGGAAGAAATTGAAAATATGAACAGACCAATCACAAGTAATGAAATTGAAACTGCGATTAAAAATCTTCCAACAAACAAAAGTGCAGGACCAGATGGCTTCACAGGTGAATTCTATCAAACATTTAGAGAAGAGCTAACACCCATCCTTCTCAAACTCTTCCAAAAAACTGAAGAGGAAGGAACACTTTCAAACTCATTCTGTGAGGCCATCATCACCCTGATATCAAAACCAGACAAAGATACCACAAAAAAAGAAAATTAAAGACCAATATCACTGATGAATATAGATGCAAAAATCCTCAACAAAATACTAGCAAACAGAATCCAACAACACATTAAAAGAATCATACACTACGATCAAGTGGGATTTATCCCAGGGATGCAAGGATTCTTCAATATATGCAAATTGATCAGTGTGATACACCATATTAACAAATTGAAGAAGGAAAACCATATGATCATCTCAATAGATGCAGAAAAAGCTTTTGACAAAATTCAACACCGATTTATGATAAAAACTCTCCAGAAAGTGGGCATAGAGGGAACCTACCTCAACATAATAAAGGCCATATATGACAAACCCACAGCAAACATCATTCTCAATGGTGAAAAACTGAAAGCATTTCCTCTAAGATCAGGAACAAGACAAGGATGTCCACTCTCACCAATATTATTCAACATAGTTTTGGAAGTCCTAGCCACGGCAATCAGAGAAGAAAAAGAAATAAAAGGAATACAAATTGGAAAAGAAGAAGTAAAACTGTCACTGTTTGCAGATGACATGATACTATACATAGAGAATCGTAAAGATGCCACCAGAAAACTACTAGAGCTAATCAATGAATTTGGTAAAGTAGCAGGATACAAAATTAATGCACAGAAATCTCTTACATTCCTGTACACTAGTGATGAAAAATCTGAAAGAGAAATTAAGGAAAGACTCCTATTTTCCATTGCAACAAAAAGAATAAAATACCTAGGAATAAACCTACCTAGGGAGACAAAAGACCTGTATGCAGAAAACTATAAGACACTGATGAAAGAAATTAAACATGATACAAACAGATGGAGAGATATACCATGTTTTTGGACTGGAAGAATCAATATTGTAAAAATGACTATACTACCCAAAGCAATCTACAGATTCAATGCAATCCCTATCAAATTACCAATGGCATTTTTTACAGAACTAGAACAAAAAATTCTTAAAATTTGTATGAAGACACAAAAGACCCCAAATAGCCAAAGCAGTCTTGAGGGAAAAAAACAGAGCTGGAGGAATCAGACTCCCTGACTTCAGACTATACTACAAAGCTACAGTAATCAAGACAATATGGTACTGTCACAAAAGCAGAAAAATAGATCAATGGAACAGGATAGAAAGCCCAGAGATAAACCCATGCACCTATGATTAAGTAATCTATGACAAAGGAGGCAAGGATATACAATGGAGAAAAGACAGTCCTTCAATAAGTTGTGCTGGGGAAACTGGACAGCTACATGTAAAAGAATGAAATTAGAAGACTCCCTAACACCATACACAAAAATAAACTCAAAATGGATTAGAGACCTAAATGTAAGACCGGACACTATAAGATTCTTAGAGGAAAACATGGGAAGAACACACTTTGACATAAATCACAGCAAGATCTTTTTTGATCCACCTCCTAGAGTAATGGAAATAAAAACAAAAATAAACAAATGGGACCTAATGAAACTTCAAAGCTTTTGCAAAGCAAAGGAAACTACAAACAAGATGAGAAGACAGCCCTCAGAATGGGAGAAAATATTTTCAAATGAATCAATGGACAAAGGATTAATCTCCAAAATATATAAACAGCTCATGCAGCTCAATATTAAAAAAACAAACAACCCAATCCAAAAATGGGCAGAAGACCTAAATAGACATTTCTCCAAAGAAGACATACAGATGGCCAAGAAGCACATGAAAAGCTGCTCACCATCACTAATTATTAGAGAAATGCAAATCAAAACTACAATGAGGTATCACCTCACATCTGTTAGAATGGGCATCATCAGCAAATCTACAAACAACAAATGCTGGAGAGGGTGTGGAGAAAAGAGAACCCTCTTGCACTGTTGGTGGGAATGTAAATTGATGCAGCCACTATGGAGAACAGTATGGAGGTTCCTTAAAAAACTAAAAATAGAATTACCATATGACCCAGCAATCCCACTACTGGGCATATACCCAGAGAAAACCATGATTCAAAAAGACACATGTGGTTGAGAGTCTGCCTGCCGATGCAGGGGACGCGGGTTCGTGCCCTGGTCCGGGAAGATCCCACGTGCCGCGGAGCGGCTGGGCCCATGAGCCATGGTTGCCGAGCCTGTGCGTCCAGAGCCTGTGCTCCACAATGGGAGAGGCCACAACAGTGAGAGGCCCGCGTACCGCAAAAAAAAAAAAAAAAAGTACCCAATGTTCATTGCGGCACTATTTACAATAACCAGGTCATGGAAGCAACCTAAATGCCCATCAACAGACAAATGGATAAAGAAGATGTGGTACATATATACAATGGAATATTACTCAGCCACAAAAAGGAATGAAATTGGGTCATTTGTAGAGACGTGGATGGACCTAGAGACTGTCATACAGAGTGAAGTAAGTCAGAAAGAGAAAAACAAATATTGTATATTAATGCATATATGTGGAACCTAGAAAAATGGTACAGATAACCGGTTGCAGGGCAGAAATTGAGACACAGGTGTAGAGAAAAACATATGGACACCAAGGGGGGAAAGCGGTGGGGTGGGGATGGTGGTGGTGGGATGAATTGGGAGATTGGGATTGACATGTATACACTAATATGTATAAAATGGGTAACTAATAAGAGCCTGCTGTATAAAAAAAAATTAAATTAAATTTTAAGAAACCTTGAAATTTGCTGCAGTTATGGTTGCAAATTGAGTCTGCTTATAACCATGGTTTATAATTGGCATGATTTCTATTAAAAAAAAAAAAAAGTACGCCATGGAAGGTTAGGCCTGGACTCATACAAATAAAAACAAACAAGTGCCAAGCTGGCTGGTACTGAAAAATCTTGGACCTCATATACTAAAGGCAAACTTAAAACCAAGACTCCTTGACTGTGTCTACTCTTAAACTCCAGTTCAAATAGCATTACATATTTCAAAGGTGACCTCAGAATATTCTGTGGAAGTGTTAACACAGGTGGATACCTGGAAGAAGTTTAAGACATTTGGGTGAAAACATCTACATTACCTTTATTTTTCATCTAATTTCATACTTCATTTCAATTCCTATTTCATTTTTGGTATATATAAAATCCTCTAAAACTTCCAGAAACTTCCTCCTTATCTAAAAGTGGAGATATCTTCTTTTCTTTTCCAAATAGCTTAAAACAATGGTTCTCAAACTTCAAAGTGCATCAGAATCACTTGGAGGCTATTAAACTCCAGACTGCCAGGCCCCAACCCTAGAGTTGCTGACCAGTAGGTCTGAGGTGGGCCTCAGAATCTGCGTTTCTACCAAGTTTCTGGCTGATGCTATGCTGCTGGCCCAGTGACCACACTTTGCAAACCACTGGCTTAGAAGACACAATTTTACTTAACCTAGTCCATTTAATTTTTTCAGTTTCAGGCTCATGTGAAAATCCCAAGGAACAAAAGATAATATAATAGTTTATACGTATCAAAGGTCTACACAAATGTTAGTTTTGGTAATTATATCTAAAAGGATGCTCGTTCTGACCTGGCAGGAACTCCCCCGGGTCTCCAGAGAGGCAATTTACCAAGAAGTGACTTTGTGGTTGGCTTAAAGTTAAGGATGGTGCTTTTTTCTTTCTTACTCCTTCTGCTGCCTTTCACATTCAGTGGGGTCTCCTATCTTACTAGAGATTTGATATTAAAAGCCATGACTTGGCTGGACCCATGCCTGAATCCATGTTACAATTTCCTGGGCTTTTATTAGACTTTACTGTATACCTGTTGAAAAAAGCCAGTGGAATGAAGGGAGGACGTACCTGGGGATCTACTGGTCTGAGCATGGGGGGTGTCCGAGCAGGCTGAACCCCACTGATGCTGAAGGACTCCGACCGTGGGGGCAGGTTGGGGTCTGATATCCTGTTGGCAACCTTGTGAGGCATGGCAGGTGAACTCTGCCGGTTGAGCCTTGACCGTTCTTCTACCTAGAAGCCAAAAAATGAAAAAAGAAAGAAAGAAAAAAGAGTACCTCAGTGGATGGAAGCTGACTTACTTCCTAGTTACGATTTTCTGTAGTCACCTGCACAGCCATTTTGTATCCCTCTGATCAAATCACTTTAGAAAGCTGAAGCTCTCCCTACCTGCTCTGCATCAGAAATTTGCAAAAAGCTCTTTCTGTCAGAGTAAATACTAGCGTGAAGAACTCACAGAACACTTAAGCCATCATCCTTCCATCACCCATTACCTCGTGCTATTCCGTTGGCTGGGAATTAGGGATCTGCTTAAGAGTTTACCGTGCGTTAGTTGGAACACCATCCTGCTAATCGGTCACAAAGCCAGGGGTCAGTGAGGGAGAGAGGTAACTACGGCGGGCATTATGATTGCTTGGGGAAAATAGAAAACTGCTTTGAGCTGACTCATGGGACAGGGCAGGAAAGAACACAGGAGGGCTGGCAGGAGGATGAGCTGAGCGTACTCACCGCCATTGATTTCTTCACATGCCCTACTCATGGGCAAGTGGGCCTCTCACTCGATAAGCATGGCCTGTCTTATTTTTTATTTATTTATTTTTGCGGTACACGGGCCTCTCACTGCTGTGGCCTCTCCCGTTGCGGAGCACAGGCTCCGGACGCGCAGGCTCAGCGGCCATGGCTCAGGGGCCCAGCCGCTCTGCGGCACGTGGGATCTTCCCGGACCGGGGCGCGAATCTGTGTCCCCTGCATCGGCAGGAGGACTCTCAACCACTGCGCCACCAGGGAAGCCCTGGCCCATCTTAAACGGACTTCCCGTATCATTTTCTTTTTTTTTTTTTAACATCTTTATTGGGGTATAATTGCTTTACAATGGTGTGTTAGTTTCTGCTTTATATCATTTTCTTTTTCTCTCTTCTTCTCCCTTTCTTTTCGGGTGTCTCTCCCGGCTCTCTAGAATACACTGTCCCAGCGCCTTCTTTCCATTCCAGCCTGGGCTCCACTACCTCCCTCTACCCTCCTCCTGTTTCTCCACACATGGCACTCATTCTTGCTACTCCTCCTCTCCTCTCCCTCCTCCAACCCTCTCTCCTTTCTGGACACTTCATTTCCTTGTCATTCCCTTTCTGCAGAGTCTCTCTCAGCCCAGAGGGGATAACTGATCAGAAGTGCTTTGCAGGGAAGGCTCTCTTTACAGGCAAAAGTTACCCTTGGTAACTTATTTGCTGCAGACAGACTGTGGCAGAGGACAAATTAAAGGAAATTTTAGATAAACAAAATGTACACTGCAAGACATGATTTAAAATCTTCGACAGCTTTAAGAGGTCTAGCACTTTTCTTCCAGGTCCACCTTGTCCTGCCCTTTATTTCTTTAGGGTCAATTTGACAGTTGTAATTTCCAAATTCACGGAGGCAATGCACCCTACCCTGATGGCCCGTAACTCTCTTCTGCCGACTCACTATCTTTGTGTTGCAAGAGCCTGTCATGGAACCCACATGCAGGTCCTCAAGACATATTTGTATGTCTCAGCGAAGAGCTTTTTTTTAATCTATTTTACTTCCTGATTTGAAAGGAAAATTCAAAAGAGCTATTCTTTCCCATCCTCCCTACTTTATTTTGAATCTTCCTAGAGGCAGACTCAGTCTCATACACAAAATAAGTCTGTTTTTAAAACTCTCAAATCAACTACAAACATGTTAACATGTTAACATGTGCCATAGTGTAGAAAACCACCCTCTTGCCTCTACTTAGCGGTAATTTGAACACCTCTTCCCTGACCGTGGCTGTGCAGGGTACATACAACTGGCGTCTAGTTGACTTTGGTTTTGAAATTCCACGTCCCAGAAGCTTACCACATACCAGATAAGATTAGCTGCAAAAAGCCAGGAATATAAACCAGAACATGTATACTTTGTATGTGTATGTGTGCAAAGTATTACATCAGCAACAATGGGCTATTATTGCATTGAGCCAAAGGAAATAACAAAGACTGACTTGAGATAAGACCACAAAGAAGAGAAAGTCCTGCAAAGACAACCACAGATAAACTGAGACCAAGGCATGCAATGTATTGCTTTTCCAAATACGAGACTCTTGAAAAGAAGGTGACTATTTCCAGATGACTGGAATTAGTCAAATATTAACCATTTTCTTATTTCCAGGGAAGATCATTAAATAGATAAATCACATGTATAAGTACCCCTCACTATCTGAACTCTCACCATCCAAACCACTGCTGTCTGAGGTCAGGAATCCAAGAGGTTTGGACTCATTTTCAGATAAATACCTGGCTATCCAAACTATAGCCACTTATTACCTGACATTTAGGAACCAAATATTATAAGGGAGTGAAGAGTACTTGCTATTATTGTTTTCTTAGCTGTAAAATATCCTCAGACTGTTTTAAACCCACATTCAGAAACAGCACATTAAAAATAAAAGTCTGTCCCCCAAGACTCCATCTTGAACAAAGAAATTATATTTGAGATAAAGAATTTTTTTGGCAACTGCCAGTAACAAGGCTCCAGTAAAGGCAGCACCTTTGTCTCCAATAGGACCGTGGGCCACACGGGCCCTAAAGCTGTTGTTAGAAATGAATGGGGCACAAAGTGGGGTGCTAATTTTCACAGGCAGTTAATGGGTTTGATTAGTCAAGTGTAGCTATCACTCATGTACTTCTAGTAACATTTGCTATGCCTTCTCTAAGTTAAATACTAAATCCTACCATGACTATGTTTCTGTTTGTGCCATCATAAATATATGGTGTGAATAATCTATTGTTATACTCAGCAGATTATTTCAGGATAAGTCCAATGTGGTGAAATTTCCTGGGTTGAAGTTTGTCCAAAGAAATTTGAAAATCTATGTGACAGGTGTAACAATGAGGCATCCGGCTACTTTGTCTCAAGAAAATCTGGCCCTAAAGTCTTTAGGAAGAATAACGCTGCCTGTTGCTTTTGCACCAAAGGGTATTGGAGCAAATATATCAAATGAAACATCCAAATAACAGTTTCAAATGGACAGAGGGGAAGCTGGCCTTTCTGCTTATTTTGCTACTGGGCAAAGGCCTGTCTCCTGATTCATCACATCTTATGTCTACTAACTGAACAGTGAGTGAGACAAAAAAGAAGGTATCTTCCCCCAGAGTAAGAATATTTTGTGATTAAAAACTGGCTTACAATCAAGATATGTTTCAGTCTGCCTTTCATGATACTAAAAAAAAAAAAAAATCTATTAGCTGAGTCTTTGCTCCAACCTCTTGCTGCCAAGAAGTTGTAAAATATCTTAAGTACCACCAAAAAAGAGTGTTCTAGTAGCATCAGATAAACAGTGTCAAGGTGCTAGACCATAACAAGAAGACATTTATAACAAAGGATTTCACACTTGACGGGATTATCAATAAATACAGAGAACAATACTAGGAGAGACTGATCAATTTTACTATAGAATCAGGTTTTCTTCTTATTAAAAGGATCATTTTAACATCAAAACTAAAATAACTTTGGAGAGGTTTGGATAACTTCCACAGAAATGCTATACTATTTATTACAGCATTACGGGGAGAAAGAAAAAATAACTGTGGTCTCAGAAATAAAATTCTGCTCCAGGCAGGACTGTGGTATCCACTGGCTACTGAGAGTGATGTCTAAGGCCTCTGAGATATATAAAAGTTGCATGAATACAGACGACCGAAAAGAAACACGTCAATTACAGGATTTGAAAAAATTTCAAAATAAATAAAAATACATTGAAACATGTATAAGTGTAAACATTATATCAATGTCAACTGTTAAATTGTTTTGTACATTTGAGAACAATTTATAGCTTCCAGTGTCTCACTTAGCAATCATGAATGATAGCTGCTGAGAGAGAACTTCAAAACAAAATTATAGAAGTAATTTTTTAAATGTTGACAACAAAATATATTTACTATGTCATATGGGTGCATTTTAATAATACTTTATATGACACTAGGGTCTGTGGGGTTTACGAAGCTCTTAGAAGGCCTGCCTTAAGAGCTAATACGTGGTGAATTGAACACAACCGTATGGGAATATTTTTTCCCCAACTGGACAAAACAATTTGATTTTTGTCTTTACTGGCAATGTTGGAGGAAGAGAAAGAAGTCCAATGATTTTTAAGTCCTCGTTAGGTACTCTGACCCTGCACTCACTGGGCACAGGAAGAGTTGAGTCGCGCTGTCTTTTGGCAAAACCACATGGGCAGACGGCTGCTGAGTAAGACTGGTGCTATCCCTTCTCTGGGGCACCTTTGAGGACAGGGGAGGCTCTCATTCATAGGGAATGCTTAAAATGTAATCTCGTCTAAAGATAAGGGCCTGGACTAGTTTTCCAAGATCTACTCCTAACCACTGATTGCACAGAAAAGTACAGATCCTCATGTGAATGGAGCACATAACTTAAAAGTAATGAGGCAAATCTTTGGCAAGCTGAGATGGGAAATTAAAAAGTGTGTATCTATCACCGGGGAGAGGTAAGTGGAAGAGATGGGAGATGCATGTGAAATCCCAACCAGAAACAACAGAGGCAAAACACTTATTCCTTGTGGGCAACAATGGCCTTGGGAGCAAAATAGAAATATGTTGAATCATGTATTTCATTTGCATTTGTCCAGCGCCTACAGTTTCAATGGCACATTCACATACATGGTTGCCCAGGATCCTCCCAACCTTGAGACAGGAAGTACAGGTGTGGAGGCTGCACCTCAGGAAGACTATGAGACTTCCAGGTCACAAAGACCGTAAGTGGAAGAACTTGAACTCAAACAAGCTCTTTCCTATTTCCTGTCAGGTCTCTCTCATGCTAAATCTTAAGAGAGATAATCAGAAACTGAGGAAAGACAGGAAAAGAGCCATAAACTCTCTAAATAGTAATATGGGACCTCATATATAAAATAATTCATATAAAACAAGTGGAGAAGAGTTCTTATGTACAAGGATTTCAAAGTCCAATGGGCTGATGGGATATAAAGAGACATCCTGGCCCATCATTTGCCAAATAAAACCATGGCCAGATGACTGGCATGCATCAGAGAGAAAGAACATGATGAAGTGTTAAAAAAAATATTAAAATACCATCTCATGCAACACTCATGTAGACAGAGCATTCTGTCACTGCTGTGTGCTGGTGAAAATTAAAAAAAAATTATTGCCAGGCCGAGACAATCACAGGCCATCATAAGAAACAGGAATCTGTACCATTAGAAAGAAAGGGCATTATAAGAAAAGGACTATCCATCTTTCAAAAAGTGCCAGTGGGAAAAAAAAAACCTTCAAATTTTGCTGATGTTTAACAGAATATCATATTGATGTTTTCACAAAACAACTCTGACTTCCATTCCAATCTAGAAACGGCAGAGAATTTGAAAGGGGTGAGAATGCCCCCCACTCCTCCTTTTAATGGAGACATTAATGTTCCTTTCTGGCTGAAATCTGAAAATCAAAGTCAATGTAACATTTAGGACAACTAGAAAACTCAGTAAAAGGAGAGAGAGAAGAGCTCAAGATTTGCCAATAACCAAGTATTTTCATTTGTTCTTACCACATCCGACAGATTAATAAGAAAGGAAATGAGAAATGTGATGATTTATGTTTTACAAAATGAAGCAACGAAAACACAGAGGATGAAACATTATAACAATATTACACTGCTAATGAAAAAAATGTCGACTGGAAATAAGGAAAAGTAAGTGGATGGAAAAGTAATCAAAGAAGGAAAAACCACCCTGATGAGAAGGTATAGAGCTGAGTTAGAAAACAAATATGGGAGCAGATTACAGAAGAGGCTGCTGTGGGTGGAAGATGGCCAGGTGGTGTCTTCAGTGGCATATGGGGCAAAAAAGCCCAGACCCTCTATCACAGGAGACCATGGTATAGCTGCTGCCTACCCATCCCTGGTGAGGATATTTTCAAATTATATCCTCGCAGAGGATGCCTTTGAAAAAGAAAATGGTACCTTTTATTCTACCTCCAAAAGAGAGTTTAACCCAGGTTCTTTTTATTGGTTGATAATTAAGATACTGCTGAGCTAGAAATTCTGTCCATATCTAAAGTCTTGAAATGTATTTCACTGTCTGGCTACTTTCAACCCCATCTACCTCCTACTATAAAAAAAGAAACCTGTAAATAAAGCTCTAGAAGAAAAGTTCATACATTGCTGATTAGAATCATTGAGAGATCAGGAAAATAAGCATTCTCACACTCATTTTTATTCCCATTTTAAGAAGTGGGTGTTAAAAAAATGATGAATTAAACTAAAGCAGACAACTATTTGTACTTATTTGTATACCAGTTGCTCCAATCCCCAATTTAGCACCGTCACTCATTCTATCATCTAAATGTTTCATCTTTCTTCTAAAATATGAATACCCACTCTAAGACTTGGGAACTGGTTCATGGATAGGTGGTTAGTTGGAAGCTGGATTATGTTAAACACACCCAGGAGGATAGGATTAAATCTAAAATCCTAAAAGAATGTTCCCACATGTCTAAAAGTCCATGAAGCCCAAAGGAAGAACTCCAGCTGTCAGGAAGCCAGGGACCTTGGAAGATGTCACCCACCAGAGGTGGCCCAGACTTAGGATGGCCCGGGAACCTCACATCGGGTGTGCTTGATGACACAGCCATGCTGTCTGCACTCCCACTGGCTATGTTTCCTTTACTGCTAGGAGCCTGGCTGAGAAGCACAGGGGTATTAAGAGGTCTACAAAACTGCCCTGATGATATCTGCAAAGATTTGCCCCCAGGAACGGCATGGCTTCTGAAAGCTTGGGAACTGTGAATTAGTTCTGAAGAGAGAGGACAGGCCAGGAAATTTAATGATGAGGACAAATAGTAATTAGAAAATAATGAAGTCAAAATGTTTAAGTTCAAATCAAAACATGCTGGGTAGAGGTGGAAAGAAGGAAGTGGAAACTGCTTTATGTTTCCCCCCTTTTTCTGGTACATTTGTGCATGAGGGAGCTGCACAAGGGACAGAAGAAATTCTGGTATGTTTTGCAAGGTATCATGGTCTTCTCCAATGGGATCTGTTGGCATCCCTTTCCTAAACTCATGCTTGGGTCTGGGAGCACTGAAGGTCAGGTGGTCATGCATCAAAGAGAGGTCATTTAGTGATGCAGCACTTCTTAAGAGGAGTCGAGGTACTTGTACGGATGCGTGAATTCACGCCCCTCCTGCCCTGAGGTACACATGAGTCTCTAAGGCCCTCCTTACTTGCTGTAATGGACAACTGGGGGCTCATCACTTTGGAGATGCTGGGAGAGGACACACAAATGACCTTAAGTCCTGACTCTCGAGTTGGGCTACATCTTTGGGAGCGAGATCGCATCGTTGATCTCACTGTGGTCCTTGAGGCTCGCTGAGGCTGTAGTTGCTCTTCAAGACCAAGTCTAATAGGATAAGCTGGTCCACCTTTCTTCCATGAGCGATGCTCAAACAGGGGTCTTGATCTGGAATCATTAATTTCTGCAGGTGCTACTGGCATTAGCTTAGGAGAGGCTAGTTTCGCAGCCTCTCAATACCTGCCATGATCATGAGCTGTGAGTCTGGCTTAGCTGAGGGTTTCAGCTTGATGTGGCTAAAGGATGGTTTAGCAGTGGAGGAAGGTGACACATCTCTGCTAGCCAGGAACCACATCAGCTGCTGTTGGACAGCATAGTGATTGCGCTTAGCTGGAAGAACAGGGGGGTTATTAAGGGGTTGGCGCTGTGCCTGGGAGTAAGATCACAAATTGAATTACTGACCTGGGAGAAAGAGGCAGTTGTTACAGACATAGGTAAATACAAATCGCATTCATAGACTCTAAGGGAAAGTGATCAAAAACGTTCTTGACACTGAATGACTTTTCTCTACAGATTCAGTTTTTAAGTTTTCAAGGTTATTAGTTTTGTAAAAATAGTATAAAATCATTATAAAGGATTTAAACATAAATACATAAAACATAATACATAAAAGTATTAAAAAGTTTAAAGAAAAAAACTCTATAGTTTCTACTTCCCATAAACAGCCATTATTAACATTAGGACAACATAATTTCAAGCATTTTTCTATACATATGTAAGATAGAGCAGAAAATTAAAAATTATACAAATAGGATCTTACGTAAGAAATCAAGTTCTGGTAATATTGTAGTCTAGATAACTTGAAATAAGCTCTAGCTATAAATATCTGAAGATACTAGAAGAAAATGCAGAGTAATATAAATCACCCTTTCAAATGACTAGTTATGCTCACAAGAAAATAAAGGAAATCATTAGTTGCCACATTAATGACAGAACTGAAAACCAGGGTGTCAGGCATATGAGATGACACAGCGACTTCCTAGAAGGGTTGTTGATCTTGGAGAGAATTATTATTTTGTTTGTTTGCCTTACTCATTTGGTTACCACCCTTTTTTTCCCTACTATTCAAATAATTTTTAATGAGATTTTTAAATAGCTCATCACAGAGTCAAGTTCCTGAAAATTCTTTCTTAGTCTAGTAGTTGAGCAAATGAAGGACCATTACTTTGAAAGTATTTGCAAAAGAAATATAAATGACCTCTGACCCGGTAACTGAACCACAATCACAAGTCTGGGTCCAACTGTGTGTTCACTGTTACTACAGAACATGGAATGTTAGTGACAATACTAATGATCACTTTTAGGGTCTAGGTATGGATAGGAAATGATCCTACCTAGAATTCCTTAAGTCTTAAGTCATATTCTTCCATGAAAAAGTCACTAAAAATCCTCCTGCCACAAACTCAATTGGATTCCAATAAGGAAAAGGATTTTCTACTTCCTGTTGTTACTTACAAAAAGAAGAACAAATGGATTAAGGTAGAGAAATAATGTTACAGTTCTTCCCAAAGCAAAGCATGTGTGTCTCATAATGAATTATTTTCCAACTTTGTAGCACTAGTTTAACTCTCTGTTTACTGGAGAGACTCATTATGGCCAATTTCTCCAATACAGCACAGGTACAGGCTGTACTTGCTCGCTGACTTACCTCCTTGGCCCACGCTGGTTTCTCACTAGGACTCATCCCTTCTTTGTAATGGTACAGTGGCTTCTTCTCCACAGGCCTCTGCTCCTGCCGCTGATGCTGCAGGGAAACCAAGTAGTCTCTCTCTTGCTTTAGCTGTCTCTGTAGTCTTTCTGCTTGTCTCTGTTCTTCCAACTGTTTGCGCTTATATTCCTGTCCAGATCAGGAAAGGAGAACAAAGAAAAGGCTAAATCACCATACGGAAACCATTGGCCAGTACCAGTGAAGCATGCAATGGAACCAAAAGAGATGATAAATAACAAAGGACCTTAATACCAACAGAACCACAAGAGGACATCAGGATGTGCCATAGAGATGAAATACAGCCTTGGGTTAGCGTCTGCACAGAATGTGGCATTTAATGAAAACACCACTGTTTTAACGGCAACCCCTGCAGAATACCACCCTTTGCAAAGTGACTTGCCCTTGGTGAATTGTAACCAAGAAAGTGGCAATAATGAGGACATATGGATGGTCAGCACGCAACCCCTATAAGGAACCGTCCACTTCCTGGTTTAGTAATTAAATCGTTCAAACATGTACAATTAAAAAAAAAAAACATGTACAATTAAGTACAAAACGAAATAAGTACCTAAAGATACTGCCTAAATCATCTTTTGTTTAACAAAACTTGGACCAACGAAACCATTAGCAAAAACCACGTACAGGCTAAAAAAATATCACAGTGCCACTGAATAAAAAGTTCAGTTAAAAAAAAAAGATACACCAAGAAGCTCATTTGGAGAGCAGTGCAGTAATAATAATAAAAAGTACTTCAAGTGGAAGCCGTCTGAGCAGGGAACACAAAATGTTCCCATCGTAAGGGTAAAACTAATAGTCTGCAAATGAAATATGACTACAGAGCTGAGCGGGTTCTTACGGAAGAGGAGCGCTTTGCTGTGATTGTATTCCAGCATGTTGCAAACGACCTCAAACATTACTCTGCAATAAACACAGTGGGTCTCAAAAACAGTCTGAACTTATAATAAGGCTGGATTCATGTTAAAGTTTCACAAATAGCTGGAGTTAATAAAGAATGCATAACAAGTATATTAAACACATTGACTCAGCACACTGGGTCAGGAAACGAATTAAGTTTTAGGAGATTTTCCAGGTCCATGAGGCTTGGAGGATCCCCTCCTTCCTGACTGGCAGTTAGAGGAGACCACACACATACACATACACACACACACGCGCGCGTGCGATGAACACAGAGCAGGTCAGCTGGCTTGGCTTTCCCATTACCAGAAGTAGAGCTTGTTCATGCAGTAGCTGCTGCTGCAAGATCTCTAACTGTCTCTGCTCCTCCTCTAACTGTCGCCTGATGTACTCCTGGAGAGGTAGGTGGCAGAGAATTCAGAGGAACGCAACGAGAGAAAGAAAGAGAGAAAAAGAACCGGTAATTTCAAAGGTGACAAGAGCTGCCAAGTGAAGTGTGGAAGGAAGGAGGGGAAAAAATACCCAGACGCCTCCTCGCTAAACAGGAAAGGTACCCCGCACCGAAGCAAAAGCGTTTCAATGCAGTCAAACGCACAAGCCCTCTACCTGCAACTGCAGCGGACTGAGATGGCTCAGTGCTTTGCTGTTAGTTACTCTTTGGTTTGGAGAACCGAGCTCTATTTAAAAACTTTTCATGACAGGTTCCCTCTTTAGGGGCTACCTGAAATTAACAATGCTATAAAGTTCAGAGGCTCCTGTGCAAGCAGCAGGGGTAAAATAATGGTTGAATGCCATCACGCACTGCCTTTGTAACAGAGCCATCTTGCAGTTCCACTGCACTGTCAGAATGGGATTCTAACAAAGAGAGAAAGGGCCCGCATCGATGGCTCCAAGTCCTGGAGACCAGGGTTGCCTGAGTAGAAAGCTCTTCTGAAGCGATGAAACGGGAGCACTTGGCTTGTGTATCACGCGCCAGTGCTACTTTCGAAGTAGATGCCCAGGGTTGGGAAAATCACGAGATCCAGGTGCGCCAGGGGACTTCGGCCTGGGGAGGAAGCCAGGCTGAATGAGTGGGCTTTGCCAAGGTAGTGCGTTTGACTTTTTGAATAGGTGAGAATAGTTGCTTGAGAAAGAGTAAAAACCTGCTTAACCTGAGCAGACCCAAGAGCAGGTGACCCACAGCCCAGAGGCGCCTGGTGCTGGCGCTCCCGTGGGGCCGCCTGTGGGGCCCCAGCTGTACCTGCTCGTGCTCCGCGCGTCTCCTCTCCTCCTCCCGGCGCATCTGTTCCTCGTAGTGCCGCCGCTGCTCCCTCTCCTGCTGCTTCCGCAGCTCCTTCTCTCGCCTTTGTTGCTGTGGGGCGACAAGCAGACAACCGTGAAGGGAACGGGCAGTGGCGAAGGGTGTCGGGAAGCCAGCAGGGAGAGCTGCAGGACCGTGGTTGTGAGCTCTTAGCGACATGCCTGCATGCCTGAGGGCTCCTCGCCTATGCCATTGGGGGACGCATTGGCCAGGATGGGCTGATAGAGAGCAATTCGGTGTTTACCACGCAGGTGGGCTCCCCAGGTTTATAAGTCTCCCAAGAAGTTCACATTCAATGCGTCCTCCCAGTGGGCTGATGAGGGTTTCCAAATCAGGGGTAGGTAGAACACTGATGTATAATCAGTTACTTATTATGTATCATCAAACTGTTTGTGAGATGCTACAGGCTTTAAAGCACATTCGCAATGTTCATGCCATTCAGTCTTTTGGACACCACGTAGGGCAAATGTATCAAGAAAGCAAACACCAGGGGCTTCCCTGGTGGCGCAGTGGTTGAGAGTCTGCCTGCCGATGCAGGGGACACGGGTTCGTGCCCCGGTCCGGGAAGATCCCACATGCCGCGGAGCGGCTGGGCCCGTGAGCCATGGCCGCTGAGCCTGCGCGTCCGGAGCCTGTGCTCTGCAGCGGGAGAGGCCACAACAGTGAGAGGCCCGCGTACTGCAAAAAAAAAAAAAAAAAGAAAAGAAAAGAAAAGAAAAGAAAACAAGAAGGCAAACACCAGAGAAGGGAAGTGACATGTTCAAGGCTACACAGTAACTGTGACTGTGGGCAAAACAGAATCTACTGACTCCCACCTGGTCACTCCACTTTCTGATAGACCCTGCTGCCTTTCTGTTTTGGGGAAGTCACTTTTAAGTGTCAATTTCAACTTGTCACTCGAGTACGATGTTAAGCTCAGGAGCCACCATCATCTCATACAATCATTATGCCTCTGAAAGTGGACGTCACGGCAAGCACCTTTCATGCTTTATCCCATTTCATCTGCACAAAAATCTTTTCAGGTAGATGTAATTAATACTACTATCTCCTATTTTAAATGAGAAAACAGAGGCACAGAGAGATTAAGTAGTTGTCCGAGGTCATGCCCACATTCAAGGTCATACTCAGTAAGCGGTGGAGCTTGATTTCAAAGACAGGCAATGTGACTCCAGTCTGAACTCAATTAATACAGAAGATGAAGAGGCAACAGGAGTGACAGATCATAATTAATCCAGTCCTCCATTATATTCTCAGTAAGGAGAATGTCTTAGGAGTAGTGACTGGAGCCAAGGTTTCCTAGGTAGGGATGGTACCATTCCCCAGTCCTTGGGGCATCTGGCATGTGTGGGACACTCACACATTACAAAGTGTTTCCCCGTACCACACGCCAGTAGCGCCTCTTTTGAGAAATGCTGCAGGCCCTTTGTGCTGGAGCCCCGTACTGGCACTAGGATTTCTTCTTCCTCAAATACAAGGTTCGGAGGGGCCGATCAGAGGGTCCATTCCCCTGTAACAGTCTCAACAGCACTTCACTGCCTTGCTGAGGAAGCATGAGGTATCCAAAATAAAATGGGCTGTGACCGTATCTCACTGAGAAGTTAGCTCTATAAAACCTGGGAAACAGCTTTCTAGGACAAAAACTCTCTGTCCCAAGCCCAGCTAAACCAACCACAGATAGTCAAAGAGCCAAAGAAGCCCACGAATGAGGTGGCCTTCCTGATGTGGCTGGTGCCTGCAGTCCTCCAGACCCGCTCTCTTCCAACAGTCTCTGAGGCTTGGGAGATAAACTGCATCTTTTGAAACTCAATGTCTATCGCTTGCAGATGAAGAATTGTTTGTCCATCTTGGATTGTAGGCAATGGGGAGCCGCTGGAAGTCTATATGCCATCAAATGCCATGACCAAACCTGCATTTTCAAGGGGGCTCCTACCCACCACGGGATGGACAGGACTAGAAGCTGAAAATGCAATGTGACGCCATTCTATGGATCCAGACAGAAAACGACAGGGCACCCATGAGCTAAGCAAAGGCAGCTGGAGAATCCATGTTCGTAATGCTGAGACGCAGTCAAAAGGAAGAAAAACTAAAAACTATCTGGATTTCCAGTCATTCCAACAGGACTGTAGTGGAGGCCAACTGAGAAGCAGAAATTAGAATTAGGCCAAAAATAAAACGGGCAGAATTTGGTGACTATGGGGTGTGTGAGGGTGAGTGGTGAGTGAAGTTCCTGGCCCAGGAGCATGGCAGGTGGTGTGATATACAAGTTTAGGGATGGGAATGAGGGGTGTGCTGGGGGGCGGGGATGAGTCAAGTTCCAGACATGTGATTATTTGTTTTACAGAAAAATAATACAGGACGATGCGAGTAGAAAACATCATCATAGGAACTGACTGAATAATTTGGATTACAGACCCAAAACAGAGATATTTCCAACACTCAACCGAAGTGAATCAATGTCAGCACAGAGAATAAAATAATTATGTGTACAGATCTGGCTCCTGGCAGGAAACAGCCCTAATTTAGCTAACATTTCAAGTTTTTTACTCCCACCATCAGTCTCCTTGAGGAAAAAAATATAATCAAGGCTTTTGAAGATTTAGCTGATTTTTATGGGAAGGATTTGTACATTTTCAACCCCCTTTCCAGGAATCGATACTGTTTTATAATTACAGGCCACTCAGGTCCCTGTGCAAGGTGTACATAGTGCTGACTGCAACTCAGGAGAGTTTGGGCTTCCCAAGAACTCTGCAGTGTCTGAAAAAGACACTCTAAAGTGACTAATAATTAATAATGATCTCATCTGGATCAGCTGCTGCTAAGGCATGGAGGTATCTGCCAGGGCCTTGGTTCCTGTGGTGAGGCTGGAAAAATAAATCACTTCCCCAACCTTGCAGAAGGCACCTCGCCAATGTCTAGCTGCTGTGCCTCCGTGTTAATCACCTTTCCAGGAAAATTGTTTGCTCTCTCTCCTCCTGGCTGTGGGACTGTTTGAGGGGACATATCAAAACATGTCAGAGAAAGACCAAGTCCCTGGCCTCAAGCAGACACCTTTACAAAGCTCTGATGACTCTTGCTAGAAGTAGCAATCTGAGACAAGGCCTGTGCTTGACCCCCACTGGACCCACCAGCCCCTCACGGGGGGCCTAGCACCTGGCAGGTGCAGAGATTTTGTTCAATTGAACCGAGTAAGAAACTTGCGGCAAAAGCAGACAATTCAGTACCATCCTAATTTTTTTTCGGCAGGGGGGGTACATTTCCCTTCCTATCAGTGCTTATAGCATACCATGCCTTATGTTATGGTTATTTGAAATGTCTCATTTATTCTGCAATCTAGATCGTGGGCAGGGTCTCTGCTCTACTCTGGTTTTTACCTCTCACTATATCCCATAAAGGGCCTGATACCACTGATGTTTGTTGTTTTATATACTATAGATGGGGTAGCAAGAGAAGAGGAGAAAGGCTCACAGAACCTCAGACCACCCCTTCACCCTTTGACGCCCTCCCGGCCCAGAATATTCTTTTATGCTGAGCATAGACAAGGCTTGGAGTGTTTTTCTAAAAAGAGAGCCACCCACGATTGGCACTGGCATGGGATTTATTTTCTATCTTAGAGAAAGGCAGGAAAAGAAAATAAGGGAATAGGAGTCTAAGCTGGATGGAGTAGAAAAGGGAAGAAATAAAAATTTTTCTAGGGACTTCCCTGGCAGTCCAGTGGTTAGGACTCCAAGCTTCCAATGCAGGGGGCCCAGGTTCGATACCTGGTCGGGGAACTAAGATGCCATATGCCACGCAGAGTGGCCAAAAAAAAAAGCATAAATAAATAAATAAAATAAGATAAAACTCACAGCGCAAATAATTCCAAAAGAACTTTCAAAAAAAATGTCTAAATGTCACTGAGTTACGCAGAAAGATGACAGTGGTTCTGTCAAAAAAGAATAGCTTAAACCAACTACTCTAAACT